>NC_086449.1:557568079-558818079 GCF_028390025.1 Pseudophryne corroboree | reverse complement strand
TACATATCTGAGTTCAGTGTCGGACTGGGGCGTGAAGGGCCCACCGGGGGAATGCTGCTGTAGGGGCCCATGCTTAAAAGGTGTAGTCGGGTTCTAGTGGGGGCGTGGCCAGCCATCACAGAGGTTTGGATAACCATTACAGCAGGCATGTCCAAACTGCGGCCCTCCAGCTGTTGTGAAACTGCATATCCCAGCATGCCCTGACACAGTTTTGCTGTCAGAGAATGCTAAAGCTGTGTCAGGGCATGCTGGGATGTGTAGTTTCTCAACAGCTGGAGGGCCGCAGTTTGGACATGCCTGCATCACAGGGTCTGTGACCCTTGGTAAATATATAACAAACCAATTTATTGTGAAGTATAATGTAGCATATGTATAATGCATAAATCCAGTGCACTAGTAGGGCCCACCGGTGGTTTTCCCTGTTCCCTTGTGGGCCAGTCCAACCCTGTCTGAGTTTTCCATCTATCTCTGGCTACATTTTTCACAGCTCAAGAATGTTTGTCTGCAACCATGATCCTGTCTGCAAGGAATCACCCTTTATACTAATTAGATTGCTGAACATACTGATGAACACACCTCCCCCTAATATAGGGCTTTATTCAGGTTTTCTAGTAAAGCAAAAAAGCAAGCAACTGGGCAAAACCATGTTGCACTGCAGGTGGGGCAGATGTAACATGTGCAGAGAGATTTAGATGTGGGTGGTTTGTGTGCAAACTGACATCTAAATTGCAGTGTAAAAATTAAGCAGCCGGTATTTACCCTGCACAGAAAAACGATAACCCACCCAAATATAAATCTCTTTGCACATGTTACATCTACTACATTTGCAGTGCAACATAGTTTTGCCCAGTTGCTTGCTTTTTTGCTTTGCTTTCAAACCTAAATAACCCCCCTATTGTGTAGTATTTAAGAGCATTATTAATTATGCCTGCATTTGTTAAGGCTGCATTTTAAGGATGTAATTTCATCTAAATCTAAAATGAAAATCTTTTTACAAACACTGCAGCTCAGGATCATTATGTGGCCTCTCCTCACCTCTGCCATGAGAGCACCAGGACCAGGACTACTACCCCTCTGGCTGAGAACATCAGGACTGCTCCTGGGCCTATCCCTTAAGGCAGGGAGCTGTGGGGGGAGAGCACCAGGACAATGCTCAGCTGCACTGGCATATTTACAATGGGTGCAGTGTGTTCTGTGCAAACAAGCCCCGTAGGGTCCAGGGGGGGGGGGGGCACACACTGCACACCCTACAACTACTGTTTAAATACTCACCTCTCTGGAGTCCTTCACCAATGGCAGCATCTCTAAGCAAATTCCTGAAAATGATGTGGTGCCCATTTTTCCAGAGATTTGCGCATACACAGTATGGAAATCTCAGGTTAAATGGCCATTGCGCACTAGACTCTGGGAAAGCGCTACAGTCCCCTAGTGACCCTAGTGCCCAGAGTCTACAGCGCTGCCAGCTAGAGAGGAGGGGGACCAGACGGAGTCTGCACACAGGCCTTCTCCTCTCTAGAAGCATCCTTGCTTTAGTGTGCTTCCCACATTCTCATACCCACCCATGCTGCTCTCATGAGACCAGGACATTTATAATATTATCAAAATAATATTATCCCAATTCTCCTTCTTCCACTAGTTACCTGCAAATGTGTTCTCTTCTTACCATGTGCTTTTTTTTATCTTACAACGTACTTCCGCCCCACCGTATGCTTTTCCTGTAATGTGTACCTCCACTGATTGCACACCCTGCCAGCTGCTACCTACACAGTGCACCCCATATGAATGCCTCAGATGGTTCCTCAGTGGGCAGGATGTACTTCACTTAGATCTTTCCATGCAGGGTATATTATATAACTACACAAGTCAGTCACAAGTGTCAGTTTTCCCATAAATGCATTGGGCCTTTATATACTGTAGCTCACCTCCCACAGTGTAACCTTCAAAGTGCGCCCAACATGGTTGCCTCATCTGGTGCACTTGTGGGTGGGATGAAAAATATGTGGACCTGACAGTTTTGTTGGGACCCTCCTCTGAGCATTAGAAAACTGCAATCACCCCCATTTTGTGTCATCTTTTCTAGGGAAGACTATTCCACCCAGGGCAAACCTATGCAGTGCGCCCAAGACAGCTGCCTCCCGTGGTACCTTGTGAGGGTAGAATACACAAACCATGGAAGTTTTTACCCAAAAGGGCTACACCAATCCGGCATTATGCAAAGTTTTCTTTTTTATGTCTGTGTGGCTTTTTTTGTCTGTAAATTGCCTTGAGCCCTGTTGGATAAAGAGCGCTGTATAAATAGAATTATTATTATTACAACACCTCCTAACTAAAGTGCAAAGGAATGTTAAAAGCAGAAATAATGGTCAAGTATCCACAGGGTTAATTCTGTAGTATAAGCAACTTATAACAGTTTGTATAATGTTAGTCAAAATGCAGTCAGAGAGGGATGCAGTCATGTGACCGGCGCTCTGGATCCCATCGGTCACCATGCCGATGCCATAATCCCGAGCGCTCAAAATGCCATCCAACAGAATGCCGACACACAGGGTCTATTCCCACTCGTGGGTGTCCATGATACCCATAAAGTGGGAATAGAACCTGTGGTGAGCGCAATGAGCCACGAGCCTGCTACATGGAGAGTGCAGCAAGTAGTGTGCAGCCACACATCCAATCTCTTGCGGCTTGTAACAGTATCCCCCCTTGAAGAGGGGTTAAGGAACACATAGATCCTGGTTTCCCAGGAAACTGTCTAAATAAAAGTATTTTTAGTCTAGGAGCATGGAGACCTCTCTCAGGAATCCATGCCCTCTCCTCAGGACCATAACCCTTCCAATGGACCAGAACCTGACCATGCACAAACTTGGAATCTAAGATCTTCTCCACCACATACTCCTGATGTCCACGGACCAAGACTGGAGCAGGTCTCCTCGTCCTTCTGGCCCAAAACCTCCTAGAGATAATTGCAGGTTTAAGCAAGGAACAATGAAAAGTGTTATTAATTTTCAGGGACCTGGGTAACTGCAAACGGAATGCCACAGCATTGACTTGCTGAATTATTTGAAATGGACCAATACTGTATAACGGGGCCCCAACTTTTGGGATGGTTGTTGAAGCTTAAGCTTAATCTCTCGTTTTGAATGTACACGGTCTCCGGAATTTCTCAGCAAACTTCTTAGACTGGACCACAGAATTCTCCAACACTTGATGTACCTTTTTCCAAATCTTCCTACAATGTGACACAGTAGAGGAAGATGAATCTGCTTGCTGAGAAGGAATGAAGGCATTTGATTTGGGATGCAGACCGAAAACACAAAAGAATGGAGACATGCAAGTAGAGGAATGTCCAAAATTGTAAGCAAATTTTGCAAAGGATAGATGATCAACCCAATCATTCTGACACTTGGAGACATAACATCGTAGATATTGTTAAAGGGACCTTTTTTACATGTTCAGTTTGCCCATTGGACTGTGGGTGGTAACCTGATGAAAGACTAAGGTTAATTCCTAACTCGGAACAAAAAGCCCTCCAAAAACTAGCAATAAATTGGGTACCCCTATCAGAGACAATGTCCTGAGGTAAGCTATGAATTCTGAAGATATGAAGAATGAATAAGGTGGCAAGATCCTTGGCAATAGACAGTTTGGTCAAAGGGACGAAATGAGCAATTTTACTAAAACGGTCAACAACCACCCAGATGACCGAACATTTTGAGCATTTTGGCAGATCCACGATAAAATCCATGGATAGGAGAGTCCATGGTTTTGATGGCACAGATAGAGGTAACAACTGCCCTGCAGGAAGAACACAAGGGGTTTTGTTTTTGGCACAGACAGCGCATCCTTTTACATATTCTTGTACATCTGAGTTGATGGTTGGCCACCACACGGAGCGTGACAGACGATCCAAAGTCTTAGAAAATCCTGGCTGTCCAGAGGTCTTACTGAAGTGAAATTTGGACAAAACAGCAGCTCTGAGATTTTCCAGTACAAACAGAAGTCCAGGGGGAGTTTCGTCTGGAGCTTGAGTTTGAGCTAATTGAATGCGTGACTCCAAATTCCTCAAAAGACCAAAAACAATACATTTAGGAGAAATAATAGGCACAGGTAACTTGACACCCTCTTGATTAGGAACAAAACTACGAGACAAGGCATCTGCTTTCAGATTTTTGGACCCAGGCCTATAAGTAATCACAAAATTGAACCTAGCAAAAAACAGTGCTCATCTGACCTGCTGGGAATTTCATCTTTTTGCTGACTCTATGTAAGCCAAATTTTTGTGATCGGTGAAAACAGTTATTGCATGTCTGGCCCCCTCCAACCAGTGTCTCCACTCCTCCAAGGCCCATTTGACCGCCAAGAGTTCCCGATTTCCCACATCATAGTTGACCTCAGCTGAGAAAAACTTCCTAGAGAAAAAGACACAAGGGTGGAGTTTGCTGTCACCTGGATCCTCCTGCGAAAGAATAGCTCCTACTCCAACCTCAGAGGCATCTTCTTCTACGATGAGGGCCAGATCTGGATCAGGATGATGAAGAACAGGGGCTGAAATAAATACCTTCTTAAGATCTTCAAATGCCTTTACGGCCTGTGGGGACAAATTAGTGGATTCCGCACCTTTCCTGGTTAAGTTCACAATAGGAGCCACAATAGATGAGAAGGAGTGGATATATCTCCTATAATAATTTGCAAAGCCAAGAAAATGTTGGATAGCTTTTAAATTAGTGGAACGAACCCAATCAAGAATGGCCTGGAGTTTTTTTAGGATCCATGGAAAACCCCTTGGGGGAGATTATATATCCCAAGAAAGTAATTTTCTCCACTTCAAACTCACACTTTTCTAATTTAGCATATAAGTCATTCTCTCTGAGTTTCTGAAGAACGGCCTCAACGTGCACCCAATGTTCTTGAAGGGTTCGTGAATAAATAAGGATGTCGTCCAGGTACACCACCACAAAGTTTCCTAAAAATTCATGAAGAACATCATTAATCAGGTCCTGGAACACGGCTGGAGAATTTGAGAGACTGAATAGCATTACCAGGTATTCATAATGGCCAGAGTGGGTATTAAAAGCAGTCTTCCATTCGTCTCCCTGTCTAATCCGGATACGTTTATATGCTCCTCGAAGATCAATCTTGGAAAAAATTACAGCCTCCCTCAGCTGATTGAACAGGACCAAGCTAAGCGGCAAAGGATAGGAATTTTTGACTGTGACCTTATTCAGTCCCTGATAGTCAATACATGGTCGAAGAGAACCATCCTTCTTGGCCACAAAGAAGAACCTGGCCCCTACAGATGACTTTGAGGGGCAAATGAATCCCTTTTCAAGACTCTCCTGAACATACTCCTCCATTGCCTTGATTTCCGGTAAAGATAGAGCATAGAGTCAGCCTTTAGGGAGTTTGGCATTGGGCATCAGGTTGATAGCACAGTCAAAGGGATGGTGAGGTGGCAAATATTCAGCCTGATGTTTGGAAAAGACATCAGCCAAGACTTGGAATTGGGTTGGCAACACTTCAAGAAGCGGTACTGTAGTCCTCACAGGAACCATCAAACATCTTGGGGAACACTCTGGACTCCAGGAAACCAGATCTCCAGTACTCAAGTTGAATACTGGGTTGTGTGTTTTGAGCCAGGGCAACCCCAGGACCATGGGAGTTAGAGGACAATGTACGAGGAAAAAATACATCTCCTCAAAATGGATGATTCTGACAGTAAATAGAAGGAGCGATGTCTGAGTTTTCACCTGCCCATTAAAATGTGGATTCCCATCCAAGCCACAGACAGACAAGGGTGACTCCAGATAATCTATAGGAATCTCCTGGGCTTGAACAAACTCCAAACCCACAAAAGCCTGAACTTCAAACTGAATGGTCGTTGTGTAGATATTAGCAGGTAGCATCACCAAATTATTTGGGAAGATGGAAGAGAGACCTGAGAAAATCACCCTTTTTTTTTTTACTCAGGTTTACTTGTTTTCCACCTTTTGTGGGCAGGTGTTCACCAAGTGCCCTATACCCATGCAATACAAGCACAAGCCAAGATTGTAATGCCTGGTCTTCTACTGAGTGGTAAGATGGAAAGCTCCAATTTGCATGGGCTCCACTGTATTTTCTAATATGTCAGGAACTGCCCATCAAGACAACGGGGTTGGAGCCTTCTTCTCCATCCTCCATTCACGGATCCTCCGATCCACTTTACTGGCTAGCTCCATGAGGGTGTCCAAAGTTTCTGGAGTCAGGTACTGAACCAAGTAATCCTTTATTTGTTCAGTAAGTGTCACGATCCGGGTATCTGGACGCCATTTCTTACCCATCAGATGCCTCCTAAGGCTGGCTCAGCGCTCCAGGACCGGATCCCATCTGTTATCCTGATGTGTACATTCCTGTATCCTCTCCTGTCACTCTGGGACGCTGTCACAGTAAACGCCATATTACACCTGGCATGGCGTCTCCCGCGGCCTCCGCCGCCGTCCCTGAACTTCTGCATGCAGAGTGTCTGAGTGGCGATTACGTCAGCCGCGGCCTCCGCTGTGTCCGCGTGGTTGGATGTGCATCTGTCAGCCTGGCGCCTCCTGTCTCCGGTGGCCGGCGCCGCCATTACTGTTTTCATTACCACATGGATTACAAACCAAACTTCCCTCCAAATGTCTGCATGGGCGCAGCCATCTTGGATTCTGTCAGCTGATCATTTCCACCAATCTGTTCTCAGTATTGATAATCTGCATAATTGCCTAGCCAATCCCTTCCTTGCTGCAGGTATAAATACACTGTGCCTGAGCAAGGAAGGCGTCAGTGCTTTGGTTGTCAAACCTAGTTCCTGTTTGTCTCTCTCCTGTGATTGTCTTCCAGGTTCCAGCTCCTGTCTCAAGACTTCCACCATAGAGACCCGCACCAGCATTCCACCTGCGGTGTAGCCTGACTCTCCAATCCATTGTGGATTCATCTGTTTCCAGCTACAACATTACCTGCTTCCAGCTCAGCTTCCAGCAGAGTACAGCTTCCCTTAAAGGGCCGGTGTCCTTTCTACACTTTACCACTCTCCACCGGTATTATTATTTCTCCGCTCTCAAGTTCTACATTTCAGTTCATATTTCATCGCTCCCAAGTTCATTTATTATTTAACTGGTTCCAGCCAGTATCCACTCCGTGCTAACAACAGTCTGGTTCCAGCCAGTATCCACAGCAGCTGTTTTATCTTCAGCAACCCAGCTTTTCCTGGAACACCAGCTGGCACAATCCTGGGTTATCTCCATTGCTACAGTCGGGCCTGGTAAGGACTTTCCATCTAGAAGATCATAAGAACTATCTCACACTACCAGTGCCCTGTGGCTCCTGCCATCCTGTAGTACCCAGGAACTGTATTTATTCTTTGCTGACTTTTACGTTTTCTTTTACTGCTGCTGTGTTGCGGAGTTGTCATAATAAACATCATTGACTTTTATCCAAGTTGTCGTGGTCATGCCTTCGGGCAGTTATTATTCATGTTACTTACATGTCCAGGGGTCTGATACAACCTCCCAGGTTCCGGTACATCTCAGCCCCTACAACTGAGGCTGCCTCCCGTCAGCTCAGGCCCTCAGTTGTGACAGTAAGCACTGACCTAATGAATCCAGCCGGAGACCAGGATCAAGCGGCCAGGCCGATGCAAGAACTGGCAGCCCGACTAGAACATCAGGAGGCTGCACAGGGCCACATCATCCGCTGTCTCCAGGATCTCTCTACTCGGCTGGATGGGATTCAGACAACTCTCCGTGGATCAGGCGCGTCTGGTGCGTCAACCACAGTGACTCCAGCTATAACCCCACCCACCTTACCCATTTCTGCTCCACGTCTTCATCTTCCAACGCCAGCAAAATTTGACGGATCTCCAAGATTCTGCAGGGGATTTCTCAACCAGTGTGAGATTCAGTTTGAGCTACAACCTGGCAATTTTCCCAGTGACCGTACAAAAATTGCCTACATTATTTCTCTTCTCAGTGGCTCAGCCCTTGATTGGGCATCACCGTTATGGGAGAGGTCCGACACCCTGCTATCTTCCTACACTGCCTTCGTGTCAACATTCAGGCGCATCTTCGACGAGCCAGGCCGGGTAACCTCAGCTTCATCCGAGATTCTTCGTTTACGCCAGGGGTCACGTACTGTAGGACAATATCTGATACAGTTCCAGATCCTGGCATCCGAACTGGCATGGAACGACGAGGCCCTGTATGCTGCATTCTGGCATGGCTTATCTGAGCGTATTAAAGATGAGTTAGCTACCAGAGACTTACCTTCTAAGTTAGATGAGCTAATCTCACTCTGCACGAAAGTTGATTTACGTTTCAGAGAGAGAGCAACTGAGCGTGGAAGATCATCTGCTCCAAAATCTTCTGCTCCTCCTCCTCGTCAACTGTCACCATCTAAAGATGAGCCCATGCAACTTGGCCGTTCCCGTTTAACTCCTGCTGAGCGCCGAAGACGTCTCTCCGAGTTTCTCTGTCTCTATTGTGCAGCTCCGTCTCACACCATTAATGCCTGTCCCAAACGTCCGGGAAACTCCAAATCCTAGCTTGCCAAGGAGAGGGCCGGCTAGGAGTAATGATCTCCTCTCCATCTCCTCAAGATTGTAATCTCCCAGTCTCGCTTCAAGTTGCTCAACGTTATCGTAACGTCATTGCCCTCCTTGATTCCGGAGCAGCTGGGAACTTTATTACCGAAGCCTATGTTAAACGGTGGTCCCTACCCACCGAGAGACTTCCTTCGTCCATTTCTTTAACTGCCGTGGATGGCAGCAAAATTTTTGATGCAGTTATTTCTTTAAGGACTTTACCAGTTCGTCTGAGAGTGGGAGTTCTTCATTCCGAACTTATTTCTTTTTTAGTGATTCCAAGAGCCACACATCCTGTGGTCCTGGGCCTTCCATGGCTCCGTCTTCACAATCCTACAATTGATTGGACGACTACGCAAATCCTGGCATGGGGTTCCTCCTGTGCTGAGACATGTTTGTTTAAAGTATTGCCTGTCTGTTCTTCCTCCCCCAGGTCGTCTGATGTTCCACCTCCTCCATATCAAGATTTCACGGATGTGTTCAGTAAAGCTTCTGCTGATATCCTTCCTCCTCATAGAGAATGGGACTGTCCGATTGATCTCGTTCCAGGGAAGGTTCCACCTCGAGGCCGAACTTATCCGTTGTCTCTGCCTGAGACGCATTCTATGGAGGAATATATTAAAGAGAACCTAGCAAAGGGGTTCATTCGACCTTCTTCTTCTCCAGCCGGCGCAGGCTTCTTTTTTGTAAAAAAGAAGGATGGTGGTCTGCGGCCGTGCATCGACTACAGAGGTTTGAACGACATTACCATCAAGAACCGTTATCCTTTACCCCTGATTACTGAGCTCTTTGACAGAGTTAGCGGAGCTACCATCTTTACAAAGCTGGACTTGCGAGGTGCATACAATCTCATCCGGATCCGTGAGGGTGACGAGTGGAAGACCGCCTTTAACACCCGTGACGGACATTATGAGTACCTCGTCATGCCCTTCGGATTGAGCAATGCTCCAGCTGTCTTCCAGCATTTTGTCAATGAGATCTTCAGAGACATTCTATACCGTCATGTCGTGGTCTATCTAGACGATATCCTCATTTTTGCCAACGATTTAGAGGAACATCGTTTTTGGGTTAAAGAGGTTCTGTCCCGTCTCCGTGTCAATCATCTCTATTGCAAATTAGAAAAATGCGTCTTTGAAGTCAAGTCCATTCCGTTTCTAGGGTACATTGTGTCCGGTTCCGGACTAGAGATGGATCCTGAGAAACTACAAGCAATCCAAAATTGGCCGATACCCTTAACCCTCAAAGGGGTCCAGAGGTTCTTAGGGTTCGCCAACTATTACCGAAAGTTTATACGAGACTTTTCCACCATTGTGGCGCCTATTACTGCTTTCACTAAGAAGGGTGCTAACCCGTCCAAGTGGTCTGAAGAAGCCATGCAAGCATTTCATCTTTTAAAACAAAGGTTCATCTCTGCGCCTGTTCTGAAACAGCCTGACATCGACTCTCCTTTCATCTTAGAGGTGGATGCCTCCTCCGTTGGAGTAGGAGCGGTGTTATCTCAGAGGGCTAAAGATGGCCATTTACACCCTTGCAGTTTCTTCTCCCGGAAGTTCTCCCCAGCTGAGCGCAACTATGCCATTGGCGACCAGGAGTTGCTAGCCATCAAGCTCGCTCTAGAAGAGTGGAGGTATCTGTTGGAGGGAGCTTCTCATTCAATCACCATACTTACAGACCACAAGAACCTTTTATACCTGAAGGGCGCACAATGTCTCAACCCTCGTCAGGCCAGATGGGCACTTTTCTTTTCCAGGTTCGACTTTAAACTCCAGTTCTGTCCGGGCTCTCAGAATCGCAAGGCCGATGCCCTTTCCCGCTCATGGGAGCAAGAAAATGAGTCAGAGTCTTCAGACAAGCATCCTATTATAAATCCGTTGGCATTCTCCACGGTAGGGATGGACTCTACGCCCCCATCAGGGAAAAGTTTTGTGAAGCCGATGCTAAGGAAGAAGCTCATGCATTGGGCCCATGCTTCCCGTTTTGCCGGACATACAGGTATCCAAAAAACCCTGGAGTTTATCTCTAGGTCATATTGGTGGCCAACTCTGAAAAAGGACGTCTTGGAGTTTATTGCATCTTGCCCAAAGTGTGCCCAACATAAAGTATCCCGCCAGTCGCCTGCGGGGCAACTGGTTCCACTATCTGTTCCCCGTCGACCATGGACCCACTTGTCGATGGATTTCATTACAGACTTACCCATGTGCAACAAGTTCAATACCATCTGGGTGGTAGTTGACCGGTTCACCAAGATGGCACACTTCATTCCTCTCACCGCTCTTCCGTCAGCTTCCAAGTTGGCTCAAGTATTCATACAAGAGATCTTCCGACTCCACGGTCTTCCTGAAGAAATTATCTCAGATCGAGGAGTTCAATTCACAGCCAAATTCTGGCGAAGTTTATGTCAAGTCCTCCAAGTCAAGCTAAAGTTTTCCACGGCTTACCATCCTCAGACCAATGGTCAAACCGAGAGGGTGAATCAGGACTTGGAGGCCTTCCTCCGCATCTATGTGTCCTCCTCTCAAGATGACTGGGTTCAATTACTTCCCTGGGCCGAGTTCTGTCATAACAACCAGTATCATTCTTCATCTGCTTCAACACCATTCTTCACTAACTTTGGATTCCACCCTAAAGTCCCTGAGTTCCAACCGCTTCCAGCAACTTCTGTTCCCGCAGTGGATATCACCTTGCATCAGTTTGCCAATATCTGGAAGAGCGTACGATCAGCTCTGCTCAAGGCATCGTTCAGGTACAAGAAGTTTGCGGATAAGAAGCGTCGAGCAGTTCCTGCTCTCAAGGTGGGTGATCGGGTATGGTTATCCACGAAGAATTTGAGGTTAAGAGTTCCCAGTATGAAGTTTGCACCTCGCTATATCGGTCCTTTCAAGATTGAACAAGTCATCAATCCTGTTGCTTACAGACTCCAGTTGCCTCCCTTCTTAAAAATACCCAGGACATTCCATGTTTCCCTGTTGAAACCGCTGATCTTGAATCGGTTTCATTCCTCACTTCCTCCAACTCCGAAAGTCCAAACTCAACGAGGCGTTGAGTATGAAGTGGCCAAGATCCTGGACTCACGTCACCGTTACGGTCAACTACAATATCTTATTGACTGGAAGGGTTATGGTCCTGAGGAACGTTCATGGACCAATGCTTCTGATGTCCATGCTCCTGCCTTGGTCCGGAGATTCCATTCCAAGTTTCCTCAAAAGCCAAAGAAGTGTCCTGGGGCCACTCCTAAAGGGGGGGGTGCTGTCACGATCCGGGTATCTGGACGCCATTTCTTACCCATCAGATGCCTCCTAAGGCTGGCTCAGCGCTCCAGGACCGGATCCCATCTGTTATCCTGATGTGTACATTCCTGTATCCTCTCCTGTCACTCTGGGACGCTGTCACAGTAAACGCCATATTACACCTGGCATGGCGTCTCCCGCGGCCTCCGCCGCCGTCCCTGAACTTCTGCATGCAGAGTGTCTGAGTGGCGATTACGTCAGCCGCGGCCTCCGCTGTGTCCGCGTGGTTGGATGTGCATCTGTCAGCCTGGCGCCTCCTGTCTCCGGTGGCCGGCGCCGCCATTACTGTTTTCATTACCACATGGATTACAAACCAAACTTCCCTCCAAATGTCTGCATGGGCGCAGCCATCTTGGATTCTGTCAGCTGATCATTTCCACCAATCTGTTCTCAGTATTGATAATCTGCATAATTGCCTAGCCAATCCCTTCCTTGCTGCAGGTATAAATACACTGTGCCTGAGCAAGGAAGGCGTCAGTGCTTTGGTTGTCAAACCTAGTTCCTGTTTGTCTCTCTCCTGTGATTGTCTTCCAGGTTCCAGCTCCTGTCTCAAGACTTCCACCATAGAGACCCGCACCAGCATTCCACCTGCGGTGTAGCCTGACTCTCCAATCCATTGTGGATTCATCTGTTTCCAGCTACAACATTACCTGCTTCCAGCTCAGCTTCCAGCAGAGTACAGCTTCCCTTAAAGGGCCGGTGTCCTTTCTACACTTTACCACTCTCCACCGGTATTATTATTTCTCCGCTCTCAAGTTCTACATTTCAGTTCATATTTCATCGCTCCCAAGTTCATTTATTATTTAACTGGTTCCAGCCAGTATCCACTCCGTGCTAACAACAGTCTGGTTCCAGCCAGTATCCACAGCAGCTGTTTTATCTTCAGCAACCCAGCTTTTCCTGGAACACCAGCTGGCACAATCCTGGGTTATCTCCATTGCTACAGTCGGGCCTGGTAAGGACTTTCCATCTAGAAGATCATAAGAACTATCTCACACTACCAGTGCCCTGTGGCTCCTGCCATCCTGTAGTACCCAGGAACTGTATTTATTCTTTGCTGACTTTTACGTTTTCTTTTACTGCTGCTGTGTTGCGGAGTTGTCATAATAAACATCATTGACTTTTATCCAAGTTGTCGTGGTCACGCCTTCGGGCAGTTATTATTCATGTTACTTACATGTCCAGGGGTCTGATACAACCTCCCAGGTTCCGGTACATCTCAGCCCCTACAACTGAGGCTGCCTCCCGTCAGCTCAGGCCCTCAGTTGTGACAGTAAGACCCAGACGAAACTGTCTCCAAAGGGCTGGTTCATTCCAACCACAATCGTTGGCCCAACGGTGGAACTCTGTACAATAGACTTCAGCAGGGTTCCTACCCTGTTTAAGGGATCCAAGATGTGCTTCTGCAGCCACTGCCTGATTAGGGTTGTCATATACCACCCGCAGGGCTTTGAAGAAGGAATCAACAGAACAAAGATTTGGATGGTCTGCTGGGAGACCAAAAGCCCATGTGTGAGGATCGCCTTGCAAAAAAGAAATCACAATTCCCACTCACTGAGCCTCCGATCCAGAAGAATGAGGCCTAAGCCGGAAATAGAGCTTACAGCTCTATACAGGGTAGGAGATAGAGGCAGTCAGGAGATGCTGGACTTCAAAAAGGAGGGGAAGCTGAAAGTGAAATTAATTAAATCAGATAATTGACAAGTGCAACTAACAGCGCCCCCTACCTTGCAGCACACAAGAGGTCTAATAGACAATCAGCATGCCAAGATTATACAGACACCAGTCACAAACATTGGGGTATATTAAATAGTGACAATACGATACACTAATAAAACTATTACATTCTCAAAACAGCAGACATCACTTCTTAAGGAATGCAAAAAGCCTATATAAGACAGTTTACTAGTCCAGTTTTAATAGTTATTGGGATAGCAGAAAGTTGCAAGAATCAAAGAAAAAGAGTGAAATACCAGGACGGCCACTTGCTAGAGCTAAAAGAACAGGGAATAAGAAAAAAAAGAGTGGATTAGCTCAGCCAGACCCTCCTGAGGGCTCAATAGGATATCAGATGTGCAATTGTTGTGTTAAAAGGACACGGGGGGGGGGAGGGATGTTACAGTGAGAGGTCCATGACTCCAATATTTTAAAAATGGTCTTGGAGGATACTAGTCATGTATTCAATTGTGTAAATATGCCAAACATTAGCAACAATTTTTTGTAGACTTGGTACTCCATGTGGCTGCTGACATGATGTTTTGATGTTGTTGATTGTCTGGGATACGTATGGGCCCTACACACTGGGCAATAATACTGAAAGATATGAACAATCTCGTTCATTAATGAACGAGATACCATTCATATCGTTCAGTGTGGAGGCACCAGTGATGAACGATGCGTGGGGCGCGCTCGTTCATCGCTGGTGCCCCGTCGCTTGTGCATGCAGGCCAATATGGACAATCTCATCCATATTTGCCTGCACTGCTATGGAGCCGGGTGATGGTGGGAGTGAAGAAACTTCACTCCCCCTGTCACTGCTCCCCCCCAGCAGCCGGGTCGCCCGTCAGCCATATCTGCCGTCGGGCAGTTCGGCGGCGGATCTGCCAGTGTTAAGGGCTCTTAAATGGTAAAAATAAGTGTAAAGGACTGAGAGGCACAGGTAGACAAATGAGTGAGTTGATTAGTGATTTAATCATAGCCCGGAGGTGGACAAGCACCGGGAAGCTCCACCATGCATACAAAAAAGTTCCCTCTGCTGCACCACATCTCCAGCACATGTCACGGCTGGGGCTAGAAGAGGCTGGGGGGTCCAGGATTTAGCCATCCATGCATTGTGGCAGGGACCCTCTGGGGGAGGTGTGAGCTGCTAGCGGTGGGCGATGAGTGCGTGCAGATCTGCAGGCACTTGTGGAGCCTTCCCCTGGAGGCTTAAGTCAGGTATAGGCTGCAGGGATTTGGTGGCACCGGGTACCACCATCTTGTGTTGCAGTCAGGTGACTGCATTAGCCAATCAGCTATTGGATGTCACAACTGAGGGATGGGGCTGATGGGATGAAGCCTCAGTTGCAGGGGCAGAGGTGTAGTGAAACCTGTGCGGTAATATGGGACTCTTGGACATTCAGTATCCCAGCCCGAAGGCGTGACCACAACAACAGGAGTAAAGTTTAAAAAGTTTATTTCAAGCACTGTTCAGGTGGTACATCAACAGCAACATGAGATATGGTCAAAGGATATGCAATACACAGTTCCTGTGAATACAACAGAGATGCAGATGGTACTGGGTGTGGTAATAGTAGGTATTAGTCTCGAAATACTTAGGAGGTGGAATGTCCTTAACCTACGCCCAGTTGCTGAGTGGTGCAATGAAAACAGGAACTGACCAGCAGATGGTTCACTGGAAGCTGGTTGTATTGTCGGATAGGTGAGTTAGTTGCTGAGTAGGCCGGATGGAACCGGACTGAATGATGAAAAGAACAGAGTGTTTGATGATCCAATGTAGCTGGAGAATAGCTAGATGCACAGGTGATGCTAGAGATCGTTGGAATTGAGAAGACGGTGACAGAGCACCGATGATGGCTGGTATTCGATGGCGGAGCACCGATGATTACTGGTATTCGATGGCAGAGCACCGATGAGGTATGAAGACAGAACATCGCTTGAAGCACACTGCTGTAAGCCGGTGTTTTGGCACTGCCAATTGCAGCGGACAGTGTAAGGACACTGCGGAGTCAGGCTGCACTGCTTGATGTTGAACTGGTGTGGGTCTCTAGTGAAGTTGGAAGCAGGAGCTGGAATACCTGGAATAGCAAACAACCACAAGCAGGGAGACTGGTAACACTGGGTTGACAACCAAAGCACTGACCACTTCCTGGTTCAGGAACAGGACCTTTATACCTGCAGCAGTGCAGGGATTGGATGGACAATCAGGCAGAGTTCAGCGGTGCTGTGGATTGGTGGAAATAGTGTCATGTGACTAGAACCAACATGGCTGCGCCCATACTAGCATTTGGAGGGAAATCTAGCTTGTTGCACCATGTGAGGAATTACAGTAATGGCGGCGGAGGCCGCTGAGGACAGTGGACACTAACTTGCGCACTTGATTCACGGAGCTGGCGGCAGAGGCCGCAGCGGGCAAGAGACACCATGCAGACTTGTTTGCACATTTGAATTATAAGGATGGTGGCAGAGGCCGCAGCAGACAGGAGACGCCATGCAGACCCATCTGAGTACTGAAAGTGCAGCAATGGCGGCGGAGGCCGTGGAAGGCTAGAAATGCCATTCTAACTACATGAGTTCCTTGTGACAGCGTCTGCGGACTGGCAGAGAGGAGATGTGAAGTGAGGATGTCAGCAGCATGACTGAGACCCAGCCCTGGAATGCTGAGCCAGCCTGAGGAGACACCTGAAAGGTAGATAATGGCGTCCAGTAACCCGGATCGTGACATTGGATAGGTCTGCTGACCTTTGTAGCCAATAGATTGCTGCCTGCAGGTATAAACCAGGAAGTTTGATTTGCGGAGATTGCCAGTGCAACGCCTCACACAGCCATGCCATGTTGCTATTTTTCTGTGCTCCACAGCAGTGTCAAAGTAGTATACAGAGTTCTGCTAGCCAATACTGCTGATACTAGTACTTCTCTAGTTTTCTCTTTAGCCAGTTTCCTCCATAGCTCCCAACAGTTTGCAAAAGAACCACACGGTTCATTTTCACCTAACACGTCACCTTCGCTGCGGCTGCTGTGGTTATCAAACTAACCGGAGTTTCCTTGCCAAGACCGGTTCTCAGTCATCCAACCAAAGTAGAGCCCGCTCATGCTGTAAACCCGTATATTAAAGATAATTGAGGTCTGACTCTCTATTGCTTTTCCTGCCATTAATAAATAATTCAGAAGGACCATCATCCAACTGGCTTGTTTCTTATTCAAAGAGTCCATGCTTCATGATTCTCCAACACCCAATCTGGATCAACAATCCATCAAGCATGACAGTACATTTTCTTAACTCTAGAAGGAACATAGTACAACCTGCACAGATGCTTATATTTGTTTTCCTTAATATGGACACATATAAAGCTGTCCACTACATTGGCATGTGCATCTTACCAATCTTCTTCAGGTATGTTTTCCACCAGATCCGCCTCCCAGGCCAATTCACGTAGGTTCCACTGCATACTATGTGGAGACTAGACCCTTTCTACCAGTGCCTCCAAGAAACAATGATTCAAAGATAGTCAGAGGTCTGGAAAAGGCTATTGCGTGGATTGGTAAAAATTTTAACAGCAGAATAATAACCAAGGTGACATAAGAAACCATGAGTGAGTACACATTGGGGTTAGTAATACCACATAAAGATCTTGAGCTGCAGTGTTTGAAAATTTGTTTCATTTGAGATTTTTAGAGTTGTCCATTGTCCAAATTGAGTGTAAATTCTGGTTCTAACTCATCTCAGATATATAAACAGGAAGATGGTTTTACCTGTGAAGAAAGAAGAGATGGGATTTCAATTCCAGTTCTAACTCTGCATTCTTTGAATGACATCCTTAGAATGCAGCCTTCACATATGCAGGCTAAGGCTTGATTGCAGGTCTTGAAAACAGTTCTCTTAAATACTGCACACTATGGACCTAATTCAGTAAGGATCACAAATTCTGCTAATTAGCAGAATTAGCAATCCTTTTCCTAGCATGCTGGAGGCCGCCCATCGCAGAGCAAGGCCACCCAGCACGCTGACCGCCCCCCCCCCCCCCTTGATGAAGCAGAAATTGTGATCCCCTCGCAATTTCTGCTTCATCATAGAAATTAGTAAAGCCTCCTGCCGGCGCGGTGGCTGCGTGTGAGATCACGCAGCCACCATGATCACGCCCCTGACATGCCCTGTTTGTCCGCCTCCGCTCCCCGTTTGTGCTGCACCACCTCCACAATGCTCCGTCTCCTCCCTGGAAACGGAGCGTTGCACGCCCTATCCCCCCCCACCCTGCGACCGACCTCTGCCTGATTGACAGGCAGATGCGATCGCATTTTCTACGCACCCCCACAGAAAATGCGGGTGCATGTGCAGGACGGGTGCTGCGCATGCGCCGGCATCTTTTTCTCAATAATTCCGGTTGGATCGCGCACTGCAATTCAACCTGAATTAGGCCCTATATCAGCTGGCACAGGGAGAAGTGTGTTAATCAGTATGTTCAGCAATCTAATTAACAGAGAGGGTGTTGCATTGCAGACAGGATCACAGTTGAAGACATACAAACTTTCTTGAGGTGTGAAAAGTGTAGCCAGAGAGAGATGGAAACTTATATATATAAACTTGAAGACTGTTTTACCTCTGCTGAAAGGAAAGATGGAATAAAGTATGATCTTATGATCTGTACTACCCACTGTGATCCCATTTATATTCCATTTGTCCTGGTCCCTCACTGTCAGGGGTTCAATAAGTAGGGTGAGAATTAAAGGAGATAATGTACACCACTGCGGGGGGCCATGAGAGTGGGAAAGAAGAGGAGAGGCAACCCCATTGGCTATCAGTGAGCCTCTACATGGCCCTGATACCATTATTTTTCACCAAAACCCATCATCTTTAGGACCCCAAACATGAATGATGAGAATTTTTGGACAAATGCTATTTCCACATCTAATTTAGAACCATGGTTGGGAGCTTTTGACCATGTTTGGAGTGTATGAAGTTGTTTCTGGGTTGAAAGATGACCCATGGAGGATTTTATTATAAATATATTTCAAAAAAGGTGTCAGGGTATTCATAAATGTATCATGATACTTTGGTGTTAGGCCATCAGGGTCCAGTGCAGTGGTTGGTTTGTGATCTTTTATGGCTGGTAAAAGTCACAGATTCAATGACATCCACATTTAGTGCTGCTAGGAGGAGATTACCAGTCAAGTACAAATTAAGGATGGGTATTTTTTGAGCTACACCAGAGGGAACGGGAGTCCCTGGGGCAATTTGTTAAGGTCATGCTAATAAAAACAAAACTCCCCATGTTGTCACAAGTACTGTAACCCTCTTGGAGCATCGTAATTTGATTTTATGTATCATTCTCATTGCCTTTCTATGTCTGAGCTTGCCCTCCAGAACTGCATCTGCTTTATTGACATTGTCGTAGTATCATTTTTCAATATAGTTGGTGATCTACATGATAATATGGCAAATCCTGTAGTTTGCCTTTGAGTGCCTTAATCTGTGCGAGCAAGTCACCAGAGGAAGTCTGCTTGTGCAAGGAGCACAGTCAACTTCCAATGTGTGCAATTTCTTGGTTTACGCACTACTTGGCTAATGCTGCCTTACTAGCTAGCATACATATATCAAATCTTTATGGGTTTTCCAGATTATTCCAGGCTACACCTTCTTCGAGTAGTTGAGATAAAAAAAATTATAAGACAGCATTTAGTGTTGTATGAAAGGGTTTAAAAACATGACATTATCTAGACATCATTTTTTGCAAAGGTTGATGTGCACTGTACATGTCAATAAATGCATACAGTATATGCCGCCTTGATAAGTCTATGACGGAGGGTAATACCTATCTGCAAGACTGTTGAGGCAATAGACTGGGAGACCATTATAATATATTTCCTTGCATAGATTTCATGAACCAGGAAAGTGTGTATAGTCTCTTTCTTCTGAATGCTTCAGGAGCCAGGTGTCAAGCAAGTGCTGGAAACCATTTTGAAGGATGTGGAAAACCTGCAGAAGTTCAAGTTCAGTCATGGCATGGGAGGAAGTTGCTTATCTAATTTAGGGTCTAAAGCCACATTAAAATCTCATCCAATTATATAGTTTCCCTGGGGGACTCGCTTCATGTGCCCAAAAAGACCAGTAAAGATTGCACCACGACCATTATTTGGGGCATAGAGATTGATTAGGGAAACAGTTTCAGAGAAGCAGTAACGGCCTTCAGAATTGGCTATGGATTTAGAAAGTACAAAGGTTACCTGATTTCCACTCAGATGGAATACTATCTCAGGCAGTGAGGATTAATGATACACTAGGGAGAAGCTCAATCAAAAGGAAGGAAGATGGGAATGAGTGAGAGAAATTAGGGGAAAATACACTTGTTGGAAGGAAAGGAAGAGAGACATGCCAAGACCCTTAGGAGAATAGAATCCAGTGGTGAGTCTAAGGCCATGATTCAGAGGTGCACACTAACTGCACCTTATGCTTATAGTTGCTTTCTATTGGGCATGCACAAAGCATTCTGGAAACTTCTATGGCATGTGTTACCTTGAGTGTAAGCACAAATTTGCTGTTGCATATGGGAAAGCTGGTAACAAAACTTTATAGGCAAAGTGATGGGCATTACTGGGCAGTGGCATGGAGGGAAAACAAAAAAGTCCATCTGATAGGCATGTGATGGGAGTGTTGTGGGCATGTCACGGCAAGTAGGCTGCATTCCCAGACTCATAGCTGTTTCCAAAGAGTCCATGTTCAGATGGAGACACTGCACCTGTCAAAGCCTGGTGCAAGTGTCAGTGATGAACATGATGGTGTGCCGATGGTGGACTGTCTAGACTCCCCATCAGTGCCACTCTTTGCAGGGTCACAGAAGTGGACATCTCAGGGCTTGCACACTCTGGTGCATGCTAATACAGCATTTGCATATTATCATAGCCGTGTTCTTGGCAACAGATGCTTGTGCAGACACAGAAGTATCCACCTCTGAATAAGGGCCTAAGTGTGTACATTACAGTATCCGGACTCCAGGTCTACACCACTTAGGTCGACACCAATCGGTCAACACACCTTAGGTCGACACCATAAATAGGTCGACATTATGCAGGCTGGTCTGAAAGTACAGCCACAAACCTGCTGGGTTCACAGAATAGCAAAAGAACCTCAGCAGGCTAAATGACTGACTCCAGTCTTACTGCTAGGTCTGGATTGGCAGAGTGTAGTACCAAATCCCCAGGCCTATTTGCAGTAAGCAACAACAAATACAAAGCTACACAGTACTGGCTAACTTTCAGGAACTGACTAACCAACAAAGATTCAGCAGCATCTGCTTAACCTGAGAAGAGGCCTTATAAAGCAGGTGCTGTCCACGCCCCCCTCAGACCTCACAGACTGTGAGCACAAAAACCAGCACCGGATCCCCTGCCTGTAACCACTGCATAGCAAAAGACCCGAACCGGAGTATCAGCTGCGCTCAGGTTACTCCGCTAGCACTTGTCTCCCGGTTGCCATGACGACGTGGCAGCACAGGGCAGGAGACCCTAACACCTATGGACCACAGTAACAATGTTATTTTAAATGTTGGTAGTCTTGTTACTGATATACAGTATTTTGTTGATAAAAGTGCTACTGTATGTCCAATTCTTAAGTTCTAATAATTTATCTTTAACTTGACTATCTCACTTTCTTCTAAACATAACACCTTCATCTGCTCGCTACTTTAGCTGTCAATATGGAATAACCTAATATGAAGATAAAGATTCCTGTGATAGGCCCAAAAACTAACATCCTCAAGTAAGAGTATCCAATCTATACACAAACACTTACAGTGTGGAATTTTCAACAAACAGAGTTTAAAAAAGAAATTGTCACTTTTTTCAAATGTTATTAATGGTAATACACTATTGCAGTTTTTTATTTATTATGCAGTTCAATGGGACACTAGTCTAAAATATACACAAATCTAGATACATATAGATTGTTTTGCCCATGGGCCTAATTCAGGTCTGATCGCAGCAGCAAAATCTTTCTCTAATGGGTAAAACCATAGGCCTAATTCAGACCTGATCGCTAGCAAGCGATTTTTGCACTGCTGCGTTCAGATAGTCGCCACCTACAGGGGGAGTGTATTCATACCTCCCAACATTGGGAGAAGCTTCTTATTGTTGGGTTATCTGCGCACTGAGATCTTAGTGTGTGGACGAGCTGCTGACACTTGTAGGCGACCAGACTACCAATTGCAGAAATATTTAAATCGTAGTGTAGCGCTCAGTCCTAGCTACTAGTTGTCTAGGTAAAAATAATGTTGTCTGTGGGTACCCTTGGGTTGTTTATAACCAAATATACGTGATATGGTGATTACTCTTATATGGTGTATGGTTTCACAGATAAATCATAGTATGTTTCTCAATAACTGTCCATAAACAGTTGGTTAATAATAATAGAAATGATGAGTTTTATTAGTTGCTAATATAGGGTTAGGTATATGGAAAAATGATAAGTAGAAGAGTTGTTTGGTCACAAAATTCTTAGTCTCTAAGTTCATTAAGTATGTGCTGCAGCCTGCGGCATCCCGCACAGCTGCTGACAGTCTTTTGGTGAAGTTCAGATTCTGTGTCAAATCCGGGGAAAAAGTCTATATAAACAAAATGCAGTCTTGTGTTGTCTTCACGGAGGGAGTGTTTAGGGTTAACCGGAATAAAGTAAGGTTGCTCCGGACTTGGTCTTTTTCTCTAGTTTCAGCTTCCCATGGTGTGCCCTGGTACAGACACGCCTGGTAGCTCGAGGGTTCGAGAGGCTGACCTGTCTAGGGTGAGGGGGAAACTCGGTCAGCACTCTACGGAGCAGCTTCACGAGTGACACCCGCCGCATACGGAGACTCACCTTCTATTCTCTCCTGTTTCCCCGCCGCACTCCGTCACTGGCTTCTTCTCTGGTCTTCCGTCTGTTGCTAGGCAGCATAGTTGGCTTCCGGGTTCCCCGATCACGTGACCGGGTCTCTGCTTCGTATTTAGCGCTTAGTTCAGTCTTGTGTGTTTTAGTTTTAGATTTGCAAATCTAAAACTAAAACACACAAGACTGAACTAAGCGCTAACTACGAAGCAGAGACCCGGTCACGTGATCGGGGAACCCGTAAGCCAACTACGCTGCCTAGCAACAGACGGAAGACCAGGAGAAGAAGCCAGTGACGGAGTGCGGCGGGAAAACAGGAGAGAATAGAAGGTGAGTCTCCGTATGCGGCGGGTGTCACTCGTGAAGCTGCTCCGTAGAGCGCTGACCGAGTTTCCCCCTCACCCTAGACAGGTCAGCCTCTCGAACCCTCGAGCTCCCAGGCGTGTCTGTACCAGGGCACACCATGGGAAGCTGAGACTAGAGAAAAAGACCAAGTCCGGAGCAACCTTACTTTATTCCGGTTAACCCTAAACACTCCCTCCGTGACGACAACACAAGACTGCATTTTGTTTATATAGACTTTTTCCCCGGATTTGACACAGAATCTGAACTTCACCAAAAGACTGTCAGCAGCTGTGCGGGACGCCGCAGGCTGCAGCACATACTTAATGAACTTAGAGACTAAGAGTTTTGTGACCAAACAACTCTTCTACTTATCATTTTTCCATATACCTAACCCTATATTAGCAACTAATTAAACTCATCATTTCTATTATTATTAACCAACTGTTTATGGACAGTTATTGAGAAACATACTATGATTTATCTGTGAAACCATACACCATATAAGAGTAATCACCATATCACGTATATTTGGTTATAAACAACCCAAGGGTACCCACAGACAACATTATTTTTACCTAGACAACTAGTAGCTAGGACTGAGCGCTACACTACGATTTAAATATTTCTGCAATTGGGAGAAGCTTAGCTGCGCCTGCCCAAATAGGGAGCGTGGCCTGTAAAAATGGGGCGTGGCTTCACAGGAGTGCCTCGATTGCGAGCCACGCCCCCATTTTTCGTCAGTATGGGGGCATGGCCAGCACTCTGGGAGCTGCTGGCACGCCCCCTGTCCCTCCATCTCTAGTGAATAGACGCTGTGTGTATGCGCACAGCGTCTATTCACCGCTGCTCTGCTCTGCATTAAGCAGAGTAGCGAGTGTCTGGAGCCTCCCAACTGACCTCCCCACCGCTGGACACTGTGACCAGCGGGTGGGACAGTGGGAAAGTCCTAAACAAAGGGGACAGTTGGAAGGTATGTGTATTTTAGCTGTGCAAGTGTGCGAATGCATGTGTAGCAGAGCTGTACAAACAGATTTTGTGTAGTCTCTGCGCAGCCCAGGACTTACTCAGCTGCTGCGATCACATCAGCCTGTCCGGGACACGCTTTCATTTTTCCAGACACTCCCTGAAAACAGCCAGTTGACACCCACAAACGCCTTCTTCCTGTCAATCTCCTTGCGATCGCCCGTGCGAACGAATAAGTTTCACAAAACCATTGCTGAGTGGCGATCCGCTTTGTACCCGTGCGATGCGCCTGCACATTGCGGTGCATAGGCATGCGCAGTTTGGACCTGATCGCCTGCTGTGCGAAAACGCACAGCATGATCAGGTCTGAATTTCCCCCATGTGCACTGCAGGTGGGGCAGATATAACATGTGCAGAGAGAGTTAGATTTGGGTGGGTTATTTTGTTTCTGTGCAGGGTAAATACTGGCTGCTTTATTTTTGCACTGCAATTTAGATTTCAGTTTGAACACACCCCTCCCAAATCTTATGGGCCCTACACATTTGTCGATCCGCCACCGAACTGCCCGACGGCGGATACTGCCGACGGGTGACCTGGCGGCGAAGGGAGGGGGGCAGTGACGGGGGGGAGTGAAGTTTCTTCACTCCCCCCGTCACCCGGCTCCATAGCAGTGCTGGCAAATATAGACGAGATAGTCCATATTGGCCTGCATGCACAAGAGACGGGGCACCAGCGATGAACGAGTTCGGGTCCGCGCATCGTTCATCGCTGGTGCCTCCACACTGAAAGATATGAACGGTATCTTGTTCATTAATGAACGAGATCGTTCATATCTTTCAGTATTCTCGCCCAGTGTGTAGGGCCCATAACTCTCTGCACATGTTATATCTGCCCCACCTGCACCTGCACTGCACATGGGCCCTCATTCCGAGTTGTTTGCTCGTTCTTTTTCATCGCATCGCAGTGAAAATCCGCTTAGTACGCATGCGCAAAGTTCGCACTGCGACTGCGCCAAGTAACTTTACTATGAAGAAAGTATTTTTACTCACGGCTTTTTCTTCGCTCCGGCGAACGTAATGTGATTGACAGGAAATGGGTGTTACTGGGCGGAAACACGGCGTTTTAGGGGCGTGTGGCTGAAAACGCTACCGTTTCCGGAAAAAACGCAGGAGTGGCTGGAGAAACGGTGGGAGTGCCTGGGCGAACGCTGGGTGTGTTTGTGACGTCAACCAGGAACGACAAGCACTGAACTGATCGCACAGGCAGAGTAAGTCTGGAGCTACTCTGAAACTGCGAAGTAGTTTGTAATAGCAATATTGCGAATACATCGGTCGCAATTTTAAGAAGCTAAGATTCACTCCCAGTAGGCGGCGGCTTAGCGTGAGCAACTCTGCTAAATTCGCCTTGCGACCGACCAACTCGGAATGAGGGCCATGGTTTTGCCCATTAGAGAAAAAATTTGCTGCTGTGATCAAGTCTGAATTAGGCCCTATGTGCAGTACATACATGCATATATTTACCTGAGAGTTTGAGAATATGACCTATGTACAACTCTAAATGATGCCCATTGTATTTACATAATTTAATTCTTCCATATTATAGCAATATATTTCCACATTTTAAATCTTATTCATTGGTCTTTTTCCCCTTCACACAAACACTGCTTTGCAAAGATACAGTAGCAGAAATATTATAATCTGTTCTGAACATGGAAGTTAGAATTTGGAAGCACTGTTTGAACTGTGCGTAAATCTTATTCTAATTATTTTCTTTATTTTTAACACCGCTGTCAACTTCTGCTCAGGGTTACATGAAAATACAAATTCTAAGAACTCATGCTATCCAATAATCTGTTGTGTTGGATGGTCTTATTATTTTGCATCCTAAAATAAAAAAAACATAAGGTATAAAACAAATCGTCTCTAAATCGGCTTGGGATTTGTAGGCTGTCACCATGGTGTAGGCCCTGGCAGTCCGCCAACAGCTTGGCACTGTGTGTAAAGTAAAATCGAGACTTTACTTTCGTTGTCTGTGGAAACAGTCAGATTACATTCTTCTTGCTTGACAGTTAATGATTTTTTTTAGGAAAATAAAAATATATTCCTATTCATATTCTTATCTGCATCAAATAAAAGCCTTCTAGAGGCTACATGGAATTCTCAGCCACTAGTTCAAAAGCTTCTACTGTGAACCCATAAACAAAATCACCTTGCGAAGAACTTCTTAATCAGGAAAGAGTGTAGCTGTTCCTCTTGATCTCCCCCCTTGGGTGGTCTCAGTAAGAGAGCAGCAGTCTTTCTGATGGCTTGGCTTCTGAAAAAGCTACATAGTAGGACGCTGACAGCTGCAGACCTCTTTTTGTTAGGCATAACAAACATTTTGCACGGAGGACAGCATACAGCCCAGCCTGCAGTATGCCCAATTAGAGAAGCTAAAATCTCATTTGTTTCACCGTGGGGGCCTCTGAAAGCACACCGTTTTGGCCTCATTACTGTATTTTTAACTTTACAAAAACAATTTCATTATGGAAATTCAAGAAGCTCATTTGGCTTTGGTGCATATGCAAAATCAAATAAATTCCACAAATATTCCATCTACCACAGCATGTATTTTTGTTCTCACTTAATCAGAGCTAAAGATGTATGTTAAAACCTTTTGTGGTGCTTTACCAAATTGGCCATTTTGTCAAGCCAACTCCTGATTAAAAATAAAATCCTTTATCATTTCTAAGTTTACTGCTTTGGCTGCAAGGATCATTTACTGAATGCCTCTGCTTTCAATAACCATAGTAGTACACAGCACAGGTTACAGGCTGCTCTGTTGTAAGATTCTGTCTTCCCTAGTGGCTCAGACAATAAAATGCTATTAACACAATAGAGGTGAAATTAAATTGCCTGTAAGATTAATTGATTATATTTATTTATTTATTTATTTTTAGTAAACAGGCTCACTTATTGAAGAAAAAAGGCATCTGATCTTCTTTTCTCCTTGTCATTATTGTTTAAATTGCATATTTAAACCAATTATATATAATTAGTATTCTTCAAGATTATTGTGACATGTGATTAGAAATTAGTTAAGTTGACTTAGATGGTGAGCTCTGATAAAAAAATGGGTTGGTTGAGCTGTCACCGTGTACTTATATATTAACATTACCATATTTCATAGCACTTCCCATACATGGAGAACTTACTATAAGATTATAATAATAAATATGTAATAGAGTAATACAACTTGCTAGTGAACAAATATTGGTTGACACTGTAGCCTAAGCCACAATGGGAAATACTAACATTCAATATTTTAGCTGAAAGGTTAACGTGATGTAACGGTGGGATATCAATGACATGGAGTGCGATATCTAAAAAACTAAACATACTGTACCAGGTTAACTCAAACGTTTTAATTTGCTTATATGCCTTATAAACTGCAAACTTTCTTGCATGTATAAACCAGTTGGGCAGAGGCAACAATTTAAATTGTAAATTATTTATTTTGCTCATGTTAGATATAATTAGTGCAAGATAACACAAATGTTTTTAAAAATTTAGGATGGACTTTTTTTTTCTGATGACCAAGTTACACAAATATCTACTGCTCTATATCTTTGTACTCCAATGGGTAGGAAGGGCCTTCTTTCTAACCAACTCTTTGTGTGTTTATTACATACATTCCGTACAGTTTTTTGTAATTTAAAAAAATCTTTCTTTACATTGTTTATATTATTAAAATGTAATGATAAGAAACAGTGTGATGCAGCTGAGGCTTCTACACTTGAAGGGGTATGTAAAGCTTAAAGCGAGGGAGAAGGTTAACACCTTTGCTCTTAGAGAAGTTCAAAGGAATCTCTATTGCCTTAACCAGTTATTTTACATACATGTATATGGAATCGGGATAGCCATTTAGTGGCGTGCAAGCTGAGGGGAAAGCAGGCTAAACAGAGGGTACAGAACATCTTTAATTCTAGTGGTAACAAAGTATATGATCCTATAGAAATCACGAATGTGTTCGCAGACTATTACTCCTGACTATATAATCTTGAGATGGATCCATTTATTACACAACCATCTAGCAATGGAATTGATACATTTTTAAATGAGCTACATCTTCCATCTAAACTGGCATGGTCTGATCTCATGCAACTGCGCCATCCCACCCTGTCTCCCCATTATTGATGAGGAGATCCATTCTGCAGATGTGCATAATATAATGTTTAAATATTTGAAAAAATAATTATGTACTTACTTACCGATATGTAAAACAGAGGGGAGAGGGAAACCACATGTCTCATTGGTGGTCAGCATCCAGAGGGTGGCTTGCGTCTCTAAGAACCAGTGATCTTCCAGCTCTCAGCCCGGGCGGTTTCTGGCGAACTTTTTTGGGCTCTCGGACTCTCTGGAACAGGTTGAGTCTCCCTTATCCAAAATGCTTGGGACCAGAGGTATTTTGGATATGGGATTTTTCCGTATTTTGGAATAATTGCATACCATAGTGAGATATCATGGTGATGGGACCTATATCTAAGCACAGAATGCATTTATGTTACATATACACCTTATACATACAGCCTGAAGGTTATTTTAGCCAATATTTTTTATAACTTTGTGCATTAAAAAAAGTGTGTGTACATTCACACAATTCATTTATGTTTCATATACACCTTATACACACAGCCTGAAGGTCATTTAATACAATATTTTTAATAACTTTGTGTATTAAACAAAGTTTGTGTACATTGAGCCATCAAAAAACAAAGTTTTTACTATCTCACTCTCACTCAAAAAAGTCCGTATTTTGGAATATTCCGTATTTCGGAATATTTGGATATGGGATACGCAACCTGTAATTGTTTCGCAGTCTCCCTGTGGCTGTCACACATGGGAAATTTACCATCTTTTACTTGTGATTGTTTATGTCCTTTGTATATGTGTATATGTTATTAAATTACTGTACTACACATGTGGTTTCCCTCTCCCCTCTGTTTTACATATCGGTATTCCTTTGGTATAAGCTGTGAGGAGGAGGTGTGAGAATCGAGGATTGGACACTTGCATCAGCCTTCAGGGTTGTATATGTTTCATGATTTTCACTTTATTATTTCTGCATGAGAGCACTTTGTATAATATTATTTAGTCCAGGCGCCTGGTGGCATTCGTGGCCAAAAATTCTTCTTTGTATATTTGACAACTGATATGTATTCAGGACCTGCGTCATCAGAGCCACTTCCTAAATACTCCTGTACTCCATTTTGTGGGATGATCGCTGGCAGCTGTGTGTGACAATTAAGAGGATCCAGGATTGGAACAATCTGAGCACTGGTATGTATACAGTACCCACTTGTATACCCACTTGCAGGGCCGGCTCCAGGCATGTTCCAATAGAGCGGCCGAACAGGGCGCCGCACTTTATGGGCGTCGCTAGCTCTGGCCTCCATATTGGAGCCTGGAGCCGTCCCAGCACTGCAGAGTCCATCTATCTCAAAGGCCGGCCCCTGTGTACTCCCCCTCCCACCCCCCAGCTAACCACCGCCAGCCCGGCCCGTGAGCCAACCAGAGCTTGCGGTCCGGCAGCTGAAGCAGATTGGCTGCCGGTCCGCGAGCTTTGATTGGCTTGCGGACCGGCGCCTAGTTGAAGCTTTACACCGCCGCGGCCGCCACAGATTGAGGGCTAGGAGAGGCGCACGCTGCGCTCTCCTCCCCGCCCTCAGCTGAACAACAGCAGCAGCAGACAGACTTGTCATCACTCAGCAGCAGAAGCGCGGTGAGCAGCACGGGGGTGGGGGTGAGGGAGGTGATATCTGGCACTGGGGGCATGGGACATGTGTATCTGGCATTGGGGGGCAAGTGTATCTGGCATCAGGGGCATATCTGTATCTGGCACTGTGGGGACATATCTGGCACTGTGGGGACATATCTGGCACTGTGGGGGCATTTATGTATCTGACACTGGGGGCATTTATGTATCTGGCACTATGGAGCCATATCTGCACTGTGGGGGCATTTATGTATCTGGCACTGTGGGGGCATTTATGTATCTGCACTGTGGGGGCATATCGGCACTGGGGGCATTTATGTATCAGGCACTGTAGGGGCATTTATGTATCTGGTACTGTGGGGGCATTTATGTATCTGACACTGTGGGGGCATATATGTATCTGACACTGTGGGGGCATTTATGTATCTGAAACTGGGGGCATTTATGTATCTGGCACTATGGAGACATATCTGCACTGTGGGGGCATATCGGCACTGTAGGGGCATTTATGTATCTGAAACTGGGGGCATTTATGTATCTGGAACTATGGAGGCATATCTGCACTGTGGGGGCATATCGGCACTGTGGGGGCATTTATGTATCTGGCACTGTGGGGGCATATCGGCCCTGTGGAGGCATTTATGCATCTGGCACTGTGGGGGCATTTATGTAACTGGCATTGTGGGGGCATTTATGTATCTGGCACTGCTGGGGGGCATGTCACGTGGAGCTGGCACTGCTGGTGGGCATGTCACGTGGAGCTGGCACTGCTGGGGGGCATGTCACATGTAGCATCTGTGGCTAGGCAATGTCTCAGTGCTCTCTACCTGGCGCAAAGTGTCTCAGTGCTGTGCCTGGCGCAAAGTGTCTAACGTGCTGTGCCTGGCGCAAAGTGTCTAGGAGGTTCTACCTGGTGCAATGTGCATTAACTGCACTACTGTGTGGTGTAATGCGAATTGCCACTATTATGTGGCCACGCACCTTCCTTACGAATCAACGCCCCTAAATTTTTGATGCGCGCCTTCGGCGCGCACTGTCCATGCTTTAGCATGTAGGTAGAGGAACAACAAGCATTACAGTATGTACATCATTTTGCCCTCCTAACTTTAAAATGTGCCCTCCCTGTGATCAGCACCCTGCCCTAAAAAGTGAACACTATCATGTGTAGCTGGCACTGCTGGGGGGCATAATGTGTGTAGCTGGCACTGCTGCGGGGCATGTGTGTAGCTGGCACTGCTGCGGGGCATGTCATGTGTAGCTGGCACTGCTGCGGGGCATGTCATGTCTATCTGGTACTGCTGATGGGCATATCATGTCTATCTGGCATGCTGAGGGGCATATCATCTGTATCTGGCACTATACTGGAGACATTATGTGTATCTGGCACTATACTGGAGACATTGTGTGTAAGTAACACTACTGTGGCTGTTACGTGTAAGGTTGCTAATTGTGTGCGTAGAGGGAGTGAGAAAATATACTTATTTATAGTTTTATTATATGAAGGTACGAGGCCAGGATGCCACACCCGCTTTTCCAGGAGCGCACGCGCCTTCGGCGCGCATGGGGTAGGGGGGGGGGGGGAGGGCGCTTTTACATTTTCTTGCTCAGGGTGCTGGTAGGCCTGGAGCCGGCCCTGCCCACTTGTCCACCAATTACGCTGTCCACCCAATGTATGCCACCGAACACTGCTGGCCACCTTTGTTTTAATATGTTGCTGCCCACCAATATGTGCTACACATATACCACACAATTTTTGCTGCTGCCCACCTATATATGCCACACAAATGCCACCCACTTTTTACTGCTGCCCGACAATATGTGCCACCCATATTTACACTTTTGCTCATCAAATGTTATGATCCTGGCCACTAATGTTATGCAGATCACCATTATTTCCCTGTGATCTCTGTACTTATATCCAGTAGTGTGTGCCCTAAGTGGGCGTTTAACTGAGCACACATGCCATACAGGCATTAAGGCTCATGCATCAACAATTCCCCAGCCCCCAACCACCTATCCCTCCACAAGCAGTTCATGTGGAATATATTCTGCTATGCTTGACATGGAGGCTCCAATGCAGGCTGATCTTCAGTTTTATAAATTATAGTTTTATATGTTTGTGTAATATTTGGTTTCTATTTGAACTACAATGTGCCTTTTGTAATGTTTAGAGCATTTTATAATGCAATTTACTTTCAAAATATGTTATATTATAATGATCTTGTTATATTAAAACCATTTTTTTTGCCATTTTCAGATGGTACACAGTTTTTATACTTTTAATAAAAGAGTGGTGTTTTTCTTACCTTAAAGTATTGCTGCTTGAGGACAGTAATGATGGCTTTGCAGGTCTCTGGTATGATGAGATCCAAAGCTCAGGAAGATGAGGGAGCAAAATTTCATGTCTGCCAGGGACTTGCCAGTTGCCAGGAAGTGCAAGGTAGCGATCAGCAGGTATGGCCCTCCGCAGATTAGTATCCAGATGTAGGGAGTCACCAGACTTAGCAACTCCTGGAAGGTGGCATCATCCATGTGTAGAAAGTTGTGGTAGTCATCAGGATTGTTCTCCAGAATCTCCACAAGCAGTGGCATCTGAGAGAGAGAATTCCTCTTCATCAGCCACTCCTTTGTCCACCATGATCTCAATCGTCTCCTATTCTGAGCCCTTTACCAATCAGCTAACACCACAGCTGCAGCATATGATGCCAAAACATGATAGCGAAAAGGATTCGTCTCAGGAGAATGAAGAGGGCACACTTTGTTAAGGCAAGCCACAAACAAAGCAGAGGAATCTAGCAATGTAACAGCGTTCAGCAAGTTTAAACCTAACCAAACTAGCCACATAGCATAAATGCAAATACATAAAATGGTCACTGTCTATTTATTCCCTCCTGAAGTCCTGCCAAATCCCTCACTGAAACTCTTTCCCAGTATTTAAATAAGGCTGAAACCCAACAATTTAGTAGTGTTGGACAACTCATGTATATAGTTTGTAAAATTGGGAAATTGTGAGCGACATCATATCATTTGCATGTCATCTAGACTCTGCCCAGCTTTAAAGTGCAGCCCTTCAAATCTCACATTTCAAATCTCTATGGGGGAGGGGGGGGGGTGCATTTAATTACTCTCAAGTAAAGTGCCCAAAGCTATTCAATTAAAGTCCTGTAATCAACCCCCAAGCAGCCCCAAGGCAACAGTTAGTACTGGCTTCTACTCACACATCTGGATTGTGTAAGCAGAAGTTAGTGTTAACTGCCACCTTTGGACTGCTTGCTGGTTAATCATGGGTTGCTAATTGAATAGATCCAGGTAATATAACTGCTTGCCTTTGCCGCTGCTGTATTCTGGTATAAGGTTGAAAGACACAGGGGGTGAAACTGAAAGAAACAGGGGGGGGATGAAGCTGAGAGACCTGTGGAAGGGTGGAGAGGGGATTCTGAGTGACACAGGAGGAGATGAGGCAGAGGGACACAAGGGGTGATGAGACATGGATACACATGGAAGGCTGGGGCAGAGAGAGACATGGAGGGCTGAGGATGAGAGATACAGTGGAGATGAGCTGAAGGATGGAGATGGAAAGACACAGGGAGAACAAGACTGGAGAGAAGAAGTGGGGATGAGGCTGGAAACACAGGAATGGTGTTGGAGAGGCATGGCAGGGATGTTGTTGAATAGGATGAGGATAAAGCAACACAGGAGAGGACAAGATTGAAGAAACAGTGGTTGAGGCTGGGGCTGCACAGGTGAGGATGAGGCTGGAGAGACACGGAGGATAACGTTATGAGAAACAGGCAGGGATGAGTATGCCGAGACAAGAGGTTGAGGCTGGAGAGAGACAGAGAGGGTGAGCCAATGTCTGACTGGCCAGTACCTACCAGGTTGGAATAAGTATGCCATGCCTCAATATTTCTGTTGCCGGTCCTGCCTAGGAGAAGAGACCATGCTACACAACACATGTGTACTGTAAATTAATCCACCCCTGTCCCTTAAACTAGTTTCAGCTGCATTGTGTTTTTATTAAACACTTTGAAAAGTTCTCCAAAACAATGCAGTGAGCAATGTAACATTTTTAAAAACTGGTATACCAATAATGTGACTTCCTATCTATTGTAAAGATAGAATTGAGTGGTTAAAGTTTGGAGCAATAGGTGCTGATCTATTGCTCCAAACAGAGACAGCACTCTAAAGCATTAAGAAGTACCTTTAGTTAGAGATGAGCGGGTTTAGTTCTCAGAGAACCGAACCCTACCAGACTTTGCATTCCGAGTTCGGTTCCGAGCCCAGCTCGGGTTTTCCCGCCTGACTCGGAAACCCGAACTCGGCAAAACGTCATCATCCCGCTGTCGGATTCTCGCGGAATTTGGATTCCATATAAGGAGCCGCGCGTCGCAGCCATTTTCACTCCAGTCTCAGAGAGTGTATTGAGAGGATGTGTCCTCAGTGTTCAGTGTCTGTGTGGGGGCGGGAAAGTGGGGTGGTGAGTCTTGTGCTGTGTTGTGCTGCTCAGTCCAGTCCAGTGTAGTCACAGTGTTGGGGTCCTCTGCTGCCATATATCCAGTGTAGCTGTATAAAGTGGTGCTGTGTTGTGCTGTGCAGTCCAGTGTAGTCAGTGTATTGTGCTGCATCAGTCCAGCCAGTCACAGTGTTGGTGTCCTCTGTTGCCATATATCCAGTGTAGCTGTATAAAGTGGTGCTGTGTTGTGCTGTGCAGTCCAGTGTAGTCAGTGTATTGTGCTGCATCAGTCCAGCCAGTCACAGTGTTGGTGTCCTCTGTTGCCATATATCCAGTGTAGCTGTATAAAGTGGTGTTGTGTTGTGCTGCATCAGACCAGTGGTAGTGTCTGATCTCATCAGTCATTCCAGTGATGAGGCAGTCACAGTAGTATATGCTGCTGCTATATGTCCACTGCTGCTGTATAATAATAATAACAACAACAAAAACAAGTGCCTTACAGTGTTGCTGTGTTTGTGCTGCATCAGACCAGTGGTAGTGTCCTGTCTCATCAGTCATTCCAGTGACGATATACGCTGCTGCTATATGTCCACTGCTGCCGTATAATAATAATAACAACAACCACAAGTACCTTACAGTGTTGTTGTGTTATGCTGCATCAGACCAGTGGTAGTGTCCTGTTCGTCAGTCATTCCAGTGACGATATATGCTGCTGATATATGTTCACTGCTGCCATATAATAATTATAACAACAACCACAAGTCCCTTACAGTGTTGTTGTGTTGTGCTGCATCAGACCAGTGGTAGTGTCCTGTCTCATCAGTCATTCCAGTGACGAGGCAGTCACAGTGGTATACGCTGCTGCTTACGACAGTGTGAAGAGCGCCCGTAGGGCGGGATGAATCACCTAGTATTATTATAATAGCTCCAAATAAAAGGGTTATTATCCAAATTAATTTTACAGGCTTTGCCGTGTGTGTGTGGTTTAGGGGTATGCTATCCTGTGCCACCAATATTGTGCGTGTATCACATCTGGGCATATTCCAGCATGTCCCATGTTGTTTGTGCCGCACACTTGTGTCGCTTAGCTTAGTCATACAGCTACCTCATTGCACCTCCTTTTCTTCTTTGCATGATGTGCTGTTTGGGGCCTAGTTTTTTTAAGTGCCATCCTGTCTGCAACTGCAGTGCCACTCCTAGATGGGCCAGGTGTTTTTGTCGCACACTTGTGTCGCTTAGCTTGGCCATCCAGCTACCTCAGTGCACCTCTTTTTCTTCTTTGCATCATGTGCTGTTTGGGGACTGGTTTTTGATTAGTGCCATCTTGTCTGCAACTGCAGTGCCACTCCTAGATGAGCCAGGTGTTTATGCCGCACACTTGTGTCGCTTAGCTTAGTCATACAGCTACCTCATTGCACCTCCTTTTCTTCTTTGCATGATGTGCGGTTTGGGGCCTAGTTTTTTTAAGTGCCAACCTGTCTGCAACTGCAGTGTCACTCCTAGATGGGACAGGTTTTTTTGTCGCACACTTGTGTCGCTTAGCTTGGCCATCCAGCTACCTCAGTGCACCTCTTTTTCTTCTTTGCATCATGTGCTGTTTGGGGACTAGTTTTTGATTAGTGCCATCTTGTCTGCAACTGCAGTGCCACTCCTAGATGAGCCAGGTGTTTATGCCGCACACTTGTCTCGTTTAGCTTAGTCATACAGCCACCTCGGTGCAACTTTTAGGCCTAAAAACAATATTGTGAGGTGTGAGGTGTTCAGAATAGACTGGAAATGAGTGGAAATTAATGTTATTGAGGTTAATAATACCGTAGGAGCAAAATTACCCCCAAATTATGTGATTTTCGCTGTTTTTAGGTTTTTTTCAAAAATCACCCAGATCCAAAACCCTATACCAAAACACGAAAGGGTGGTTTTGGCTAAACCAAGCCAAAACTAACACACAAAATTGGAATTAGAACCAATACCAAAACACAAAACACGCCAGGCACACATCTCTACCTTTAGTACTGTACACCACATAATTTCTTTTCATAATGGACTGGATAGAAACATCCACACACACAGAATGCATGGTTAAAAGATTTTTTCATACCTGTCTGCCCTATATACACATGCTTTCCTCGACAGTTAAAGATTCTCTGTGAAAATGTTTTCAACTTACCACATGATACAACCTAGAGGGTGGCGCTCCCTTCTAGTCCCTCGCAACTGCGTCAACTGTTTTTATTTTACTTTCTCCATACACACTAGATAGTATTAACTCCTGTTGTTATAGGTTGCTCTGTTATTATGGCTCATATTTCTGCTCTTCTACCCCGTTCATTTGTCTTTTGCTAACCCCAGTGATGCTGACCACTCAAATGTCTATGAAACGTGATATGTTATGGTTTACTCATGACACCTTGATGTCTGTACCCTGACTGAATCAAAAGTTATTCTTTATATATAAAATGTTTTCTTTTTACTCTGAATGCAATGCAGTTATGTTTTGTATGTTTGAATTTTTTTTTGTAAAGTATATTTAAAAGTATATTTAAATAAATGAAGTACCTTGATGTGACAGACTAGACTAATTAATAAATTACAATGAATACAATTTTCAGAGTCTATATTTTGGCAATAAGATACTAAAAGACGTTATTCAGTTATTTTTATAACAATAAAGTAGTTACACTCACACCAGATTTTATGTTATTATAATAATATAGCAGGGTTACAAATAATTATCTCACTCTTGTAATAGTGTTATTAGTGGTTTACTTTTTGTTAGTGCATCCAGCAAGTTCTATTTGAAAGGCAAAAACTGTGTACAGTATTTCAATTCAGTATATTTTTACATTCAATTCATTATTTGTTTCCATAATAGTACTGAATACCACATAATCTTATTTAGCCTAAAATGTACATAACTACTGATATTTTCTCTTAGCAGTGTTATAAATCCCAATGCCTCTGTGTTTTCTGAGATAAGCTTCTTATTTAATTCAGCACATCCCCAATGATACATACTGTATCATTTTACTTTTTTCCAGTAACAAAATGACAACACCTCTCAATATTACAGCACATATGGAAGAAACACAGATACAGCAAAAACAGAGCACCTATCAAAAAAATAAAAAAATAAACACACAAAAAAACAAAGAAATAGCAAAAATATAAAATATGGAATCAAAAGAAGGCCATATACTGTAGAATCAATGTGACATTTTGGTTCATAATTGTCTTAAACCCCTTTCACACAAACTTATAACCTGTGTTATTGCCAGGGCTACCTGGTCCAGGTTTGGTGTAAAAAGGTCTACCTGGGTTGTGTTACCTGGGAATCCAATCCTGGTAGCTAGTAGGCTTGAACCCAGCACTGACCCAGGTAGCCTGCAGCTTGAACGGTGTGACTAGGGTCATCTGACCATGGTCACACTAAAAGCATAGAGAGAGCTGGATCACCGGAGAGGAGAAGATGTCATCTCCAAGTGCTGGCAAAGGGAAGACATGGGTCCAGCTTGTAGTTGTACCTGGATTTTTTGTTGTGAAAAGGGTACTCCTGAGTACACTCTATTTGGTTTATTATTGCACAAGCTGTTTTACCCGTCCTTCAGATGGGAGTTTCTGATTTTCATGGTTGTACTTATAAATAAGTGTTAAAATATTGTTAAATCTATAGAGATGTAAATTTGAGACATCTTAATATAAGTAAATATCAATCCATGTTTCTTGGCGTTACCCGAGGCGCACCCATAGCAGATATGGTAAAAAGTGAAATGACCATTTTTGTAGTTTCTTAAATTCTACACACTGGAGGTGCAGTCCAAATTTTGATCCGATTGTCTGTTTGGACATTATCGTTCATGCGACGCAAGCCACGCATCGATAATGATGTCATTAAGTCAACCCCCTTTTCATCCCCTTAGGGGAGGTTTATTAAACTTCTAATTAAGTTGTTTTCCTATGTCCCACCTGAAGAATACCTATGTTAAATTTCATCATCCTAACATATCAGGAAGTAAGAGAATTAGTGATGAGTGAGTGAGTGAGTGAGTGAGTGAGTGAGTGAGTGAGTGAGTGAGAGATATGGTAAAGTGACAGGACCATTTTTGTATTTTCTTAAATTCTACACACTGGAGGTGCAATCCAAATTTTGATCCAATTGTCCATTTGGGATTATCATTCACACAACTCAAGCCACGCGTTGATGATGATGTCATTATGCCAACCCTCTTTTCATCCCCTTAGGGGAGCTTTATTAAAATTCTAATTACATAGTGTTCCTATTTCCCACCTGAGGAATATCTATGTTAAATTTCAGCTTCCTAACATATAGGGTAGTAAGAGAATTAGTGATGAGTCAGTCAGTGAGTGCGAGAGGGCTTTCGCATTTATAAATGTAGATATCCCTATGATCCATAGCTGGGACCTTATTCAGAGTCAAGGGGAGATGTATCAAAGCTTGAAGAGAGATAATGTACTAACCAACAAGCTCCTAAGTGTTTTTTTTTTTTTTTTCAAACACAGCCTGTAACATGGCAATTAGGAACTGATAGGCTGGTAATCTATCTCAAGGCAAGCTTTGATACATGTGACATAGATAGGAACTGGAACTTCCAATTCATGCATTTTGAAGCATTTTGCAGTGGGTGACAGGGTGGCTATTGGCGTGGGCGTGTTCAGGGCATGTCATTGTCAGGGATTGGCACCAGAGTTCCATGTACAAAACACAACTCTGAATGAACCCCAATGTGCTTTGATGGTGGCACTTTTCAGCTTGTGCTTCTGGTATAGTATAAATAATATAATTGACTCTTTAAAGCTAATGGCAGGATGCAAAAAAAACTTTTTTTATGATATGATTTTAAAGATGCTTTAAAATTCAATGTGTGTGATTATATTTATTAAAAATAAAATAAAATTCTTATTAGGGGCTCTCCAAATAATCAACATATTATTGATATTATTAAATAATAATAATAATAATAATAAGATATATAGCACACACATATATTATGAAGCACCAGTAGCGTTTACAATTATTTTCCCTTTTACATAGACCATATATATGCTGAAGTAATTTTTTTAGTCAGAAGACATTTAACTTACTAGTATTATTTTGGAGCGTGATTGAAAACCCATGCAAAATGGGGAGGACATACAGACTCCACACAAAACATGCCATGGTTGGGAAATTAACTCATGGTGCTTAATTCTAAGTTGGACCTACAGTAGCTGCATTGGTAACTGCACTGTTGCTGTCCAAAAATGCCCATTTTATGCAAAAAAGCATTCTGTCAATGGACAGATTAGTACATCCTCATTTTTTCATTTTCTGTATGTACCTGTGTGCTGCTCTACAGTGCCTGATGCCAGTAAAGACACTGTGGTTGTAACCGGACGCCCTGCCTGAGAGTCCTTGTTTCAAGTACGTGTTTTACATTATCTATCTATCTATCTATCTATCTATCTATCTATCTATCTATCTATCTATCTATCTATCTATCTATCTATCTATCTCTCGGCCTAATTCAGACTTGGGAGGACATGTACTAAGCAGTGATAAAGGTGGAGAAGTGAGCCAGTGGAGAAGTTGCCCATGACAACCAATCAGCTGTTCTGTATACTTTTATAATATGCAAATTACAACTGTTACGTCAATGCTGATTGGTTGTCATGGGCAACTTCTCCACTGGCTCACTTCTCGACTTTTATGACTGCTTAGTACATGTCCTCCTTGATCACAGCAGCAAATTTGTTAGCTAATGGGCAAAACCATGTGCACTGCAGGTGGGGCAGATATAACATTTACAGATAGAATTAGATTTGGGTGGGTTATATTGTCTCTGTGCAGGGTAGAACACACCCCACCCAAATCTAACTCTCTGTACAGATGTAATATCTGCCCCGCTGCAGTGTACATGGTTTTGCCCGTTAGCTAACAAATTTGCTGCTGCGATCAGGTCTGAATTAGGCCCTACTGTATATACATTACTGTGCAAAAGTTTTAGGCAGGTGTGGAAAAAATGCTGAAAAGGAGTGTATTGTTTAAGAGCCTCATGGTTTCTCCTGGTCTGTCATACCAATCTCTGTGATGCCCTCTGTATTGTATATGTATCACTGGCTTGCACTTTGTGTTTATAGCAGTCACTAGAATACTCTCAGTATTGTATAGTAGTCCCTAGGATACATTCTGTATTGTATGGTGGTACCAAGGATGCTCTGTATTGTATGGCAGTAGATATCCTAATCCCAGTGTTTTATGGGGATCACTAGGATGCCCCATCAGTTTATATATTAGTCACTGAATGTTCTGTATTATTTATTGGTCACTGGCATGCTCTTTGAATTGCATAACAGTCATGAAGATACTCTCAGTATTGGAGATAATTTACTTGGATGCTGTCACGTCACTTTGATCTGGACCCCTGTGGCTATAGGTTAGTACTGGAGAAAGAATGAAGCTTGGGGGTATGACTATAGTTCTCCTCATGCAGCCCAGAGGCACATGTAGAAGTAGTTAAGCAGGAATACAGTGCCAACCACTTGAACTGGAACAGGTGAAACTGGTACAATAATACTGCAGGCTTGTGGCAGGAACAACCGCAGAGTGCTGTTTTGTAATGATTGATACTTGAACAGAAACCAGCATAGTGTGCTGTTTAGCAATGCTGGAGATTTGAGCTGGCACAAGTGCAGAGATCTAAATATAAATGCTGTAAGCTTGAAGTGGAACGAGCACAGTGTACTCCATAGCATTGCTCTATTGTAATGCTGGAAGCTTGAGCTGGTACAATTCCCAGAACGCTGTACACTAATGCTGGAAGCACTGGCATATCTATAATGGGTGCAGTGTATGAGGTGCACATGGGCCCCTCGGGTCCACGTGGGGCATACACCACACACGCTGCACCCATTTTTTTCAGTACTCACCGATCTGGAGTCTGACGTCCACTGTGGCAGCCCTGTAAAAGCACTGGAAAAATGGCACAGTGCCCATTTTCCCAGCATTATATGCATGCGCAGTCGGGGAATCATTGGGATAATGGCCACTTGGCCATTTTCCCAGAGCCCTGCACATGAATAGTATACTCTAGCACAGCACTAGAATCTACTAGCGGCTGCAGGCAAGAGAGAGAGAAGGGGGCTTGGACACAGTCTGCATACAGGCCCCCTGCTCTCTTAAAACCCCCCTGGCTAGAGACTTTTAACTGGAACCAGCACAGTTTGCTGTACAGTAATGCTGAAGACTAGAGCTTAAGGCTGTTGGAAGCAATGTAGAAGACAGGAAACTGGATCAATGCAGAACTGCAAAGGCACCAGAAGCCAAGGTACTAATATCTGGAATAGATGTTGTACTGGCTAAGGTTTGAACTCAGGTCCAGGTTTAAGTAGGATGCCATCAGCACTGATAGGATTTCAATGTTTGAAAGTTTGGATGTAAACAAACACTGCTACAATTTATAAAGATGTGTCCTTATACACTTAGGACCTTATCCAGAGATATACGCAGCCAGATCTGAGTTCATCTCCTCACATGCGGGCCACCCAGCATGTGTGAGTACGCCTCCCAATGCGTCTACAATTAGATTGCAGACACATCAGAACTAAGGTTGACTCTTGGCAGCACAGCCTGGTTGCGCTGTTAGGCGGCTCGCTGCCATTTTGTTTGGGAGTGGCTGCTTGTGACGTCATGCAGCTGCCCTGAAAATGGTCCCAGTCCACCCCCATTTGGAATGCTCCCCCCAATGTTTAAATGACAGCCATTCAGACAGCTGCAGCCGTCAATCACACTGCGGCCACATCCTTCCTGTATGCTGCCGCAAAGTGTAAGGTCGCGCACATGTACAACAGCTGGTGCGCATGCGCAGACCACCTGGATGTGTCCGCTGCATGTGAACATGCGGCTATGTCCAGGTCTGAATAACCCCTTTAGCATCTATACACCATATGGCGCGAGTTGCAATTGAGCCACTTCAAGAGGTGTAGCCACTGGCGTATCTATAATGGGTGCATTGTGTGTGGTGCACACGGACCCCTGGGTCCAGAGGGGGCCCACACCACACACACTGCACCCATTTCTCCTAGACTTACCATTCCGTCATCCATCGGTGACTGTGTGTGGGCCCCCTCCTCTCCCATAGCCATCACCGCCGCAGCTAGCACACTGTGCGCTAGAGACTCTGGCACAGTGCCAGAGTCTACAGAGCATGCACATGACTCACAAAAAAATGTCGCGGTGGCCATTTTTCAGAGTCCTGCGCATGCGCTGTAGACTCTGGCACTGTGCCAGAGTCTCAGCGCTGACAGCGCTAGCAGCGGCGGTGATTGCTACAGGAGAGGAGGGGGCCCACACACACGGAGTCTGCACACGGGTCCCCTCCTCTCTAGAAACGCCACTGGATGTAGCATACCATCTTTTCACATACATACACGGCAAAACATCACTCAAGCTCTACCAAGGCACTGGGCTGCACAGGAATTAGTTATAAGCATGTACAAAGTTGCAGATGCAGCACAACAGAACTTGACATAAGAAAACGCAGGGGCCACTGCATTGGCAAATTTCTTACACATATTCTGACCCAGTTTCATCGCTTCTAGATGTTTTATTTATGCGAATAAGATGCACATTTTCAGCGAGAAAGACGCTCTGTGCAGCCGAGTTGCCTGGAATGTGGCACGCCAAGTTGGGCTGTTAGACGTGACTCCAGTTCACAGTATATGGGGCATAGTTATATTCTGAGAAATTACAACAAAAAACATTTATGGGTCAATTAAGTAACTAATCTAACATCTCTTTAATTTTGAAGCAATTGCATGTGTTACAGTTATATTCGGGTATGCTTTCTCTTTAATACATACTGTACTGTGATCACCAGTGGAATGTGTCTTTACACTTGGATGCAAAAACATTGGGGGTAATTCAGACCTGATCGCTAGGCTGTGTTTTCGCTCAGCGGGCGATCAGGTCTAAACTGCGCATGCGTATGCTCCGCAATGTGCAGGCGCATCACACGGGTACAAAGGGGATCGCCGCTCAGTGATGGATTGTGCGAAGTGAACACAAGGAGACTGACAGGAAGAGGGCGTTCGTATCAACTGACCAGTTTCAGGGAGTAGTTGGAAAAACACAGGCGTGTCCAAGCATTTGCAGGGAGAGTTCCTGATGTCAATTCCGATTTTGGACAGGGTCAAGTGATCGCAGCGGCTGAGTAAGTCCTGGGCTGCGCAGAGACTGCACAAGATCTATTTTTACAGCTCTCCTACACATGCGTTCGCACTCTTGCACAGCTAAAATACACTCCCCCTGTAGGCAGTGACTATCTGATCACAGCAGTGCAAAAATCGCTTGATAGCGATCAGATCTGAATGAATGACCCCCCGTGTGCACTGCAGAGTGGATAGATATAACATGTGCAGAGAGAGTTAGATTTGGGTGGGGTGTGTTCAAACTGAAATCTAAATTGCAGTGTAGAAATAAAGCAGCCGGTATTTACCCTGCACAGAAACAAAATAACCCACCCAAATCTAACGATCTCTGCACATGTTATATCTGCCACACCTGCAGTGCACATAGTTTTGCTCAACTGCTAACAAATTTGCTGCTACGATCAGGTCTGAATTACCCACATTGTGCAATATTATTCTGTGTTAACACAGTTTCCTAAATAGCCTGTGTTATAAATATTTTAGAGATCCATTACAATGTAACAGCTACAGCCTTGACCAGAATGTGCTATAGAAACAAGATAGAATGATCATGAAACAATGCTAAGTGCAATTCAGTTGAACAGCACAATTTCACAACAAAAGCCCTCAAACTGCAAACTAGTGAAACTCTTTCTTTTTATCTTTCTTTGTCAGCTCTTTGCATTGTTTATTGATTAGCTGTAATGCTGCTGTCAGTATTTTACTAATAGTCTGAGAGGATCTCATGACTGGCATTTTGCCTTTTTAAAACCATCCACACATGGATACATTCAAAAAAATCTCAGTCTTCAAATCAGATGTGTTGATGGCTGCCCGCGTCTTTTTATTATTAATGTTTTTGGAAGCAAAGGATATTGAACAGTAATTAGGATCCACTGTATCTGCTGCCAGGATAGACTTGAAAAGGTCACTTTGCAGGTAAGAAACCTTTATGTACCTATATTTTTTTTCGTTCTCATCTGCGACTATCATTAATGTAACGATGCTTAGCTCATTTATATCAGCAAGGGAGCATGACAGATTGTTTAGTTCATTTGGAAACATGCAGTAATCATCTACAGGCAATTTTATGGCAATACCGTCTCTGTTTAACCTTTCGTTTTAGCTTCAGGTGGTATTATTGGCTTGCATTTTTAATATGTGATGGGGAGAGCGCGGAAATGCGCATATTGTTGTAATGTTAATTGAATGAGTCTTATGTAGGCTGTAATCACTCGGAAGAATAGTATTCCACAAGGAGCAATTTAGTTGAGCTAAATAAAAAGTTTGAATTAGTTTTTATGCCAATACATCTGGAGCTAGTTCCTCTCCTAAATATTGCCCAACTGGTACTTTCCACGATTGGAAATGACAAATGGGAAGTGCTTACCTTTATCGCACAACGTCTATCATTTCAAAGCAATGCATAATTATTAGGGATGTAAAGATCTCTATGTTTGAAGGAACATGACAGAAGGAGAAATAATACCCCCGGTTTGTCTATTTTATCTGCAGCAATGCAGAGTGGGAACTTCTTTCTCTTTTCTTTGTGCTTGTTTTACGGATATGCAGGTTTGTGGTGTCCCAGCAGCTTCTTCAAAAGAACTTCTTTATTACTGTTGTAGGAATGACTTTATTGCCATGACTCTGAACTGCTGTTAGAATTGGAAAACAATTTGGAAGAGAACTGATATGATACCCCGAGGAAGGTTGTTGTTCTGCTCAGACACAAGCTAATTACATATTAAGGCAACACAACAGTCATTTAACTTAATAATCCTTCTGACAGATACAGTACTTACAGAAATACCTAAAAGTTCATATACAGTATATAGAGAAACTTTCCCTTGAATAATTACATGCAGTATTGTAGTTCTATGAATGAACATACCACACGTGTGCCTGCAATATATCTACATGTATACACATATACACAAATACACAGATATGAAAATATACAAAATGTTCATACTGCAAAACACAAATTACTATAGAATTTCTAAACAAAAGTGAAACAATATAATATACGTTGAAGTTAGAATGATGTTCTATGGTAGATCAGTACAGCAACATGAGATAACAAGAAAGGATTTAATCATGGAGAAAGAACTTTCCACATGCAAGAGACAATTGTTTTGTGTATAATCATGGTAGTGTTCTTATTAAGGAATTGTTTGTAGCTTTTCTTAGTTTGTCTGTCTCAAGGATGGTTCAGAATTATCTGGGAAAAGTAAGAAGTGTCACATTCACTTTGTAAACTAGTCATCTTTTGCTGACTGTAAATAGTTATGACTGATGTGTATAGTAAAGTAGTGAGTTGGGCATGTAAGTGACTCTGTGTCTGGTGTAAAGTGAACTTGATGCCTAGTGAACACTAGACACCTTTTCTGTCAAACATATCAAGAAAAGAATATAAGGGGAACTATAGTAAGCAACTAAGGGGGTAATTCAGATCTGATCGCTGGGCTGCTAATTTTACTGTCCTGCGATTTGATAGTCGCCGCCTCCAGGTGGAGTGTAAATTCGCCATACAAGTGTGCGATCGCATGTGTATGCCGAGCTGCGAAAATTCACTTTGTGCAGTCTGTGCGCAGCCCATGACTTACTCCTCCAGTGCAATGAGAACAGGCTGATCTGGGCCGGAGCTGATGTCAGACACACTCCCTGAAAACGATTGGTAATGCCTGCGTTTTTCCGGACACTCCCAGTAAATGCTCAGTTGCCACCCATAAATGGCCTCTTCCTGTCAATCACCTTGCAAACGCCCGTGCGATTGGATTTTTCGCACCATCCTGTCGCTGACCGGCGATGCCCGTTGTTGTTGTCCAACATGCATGCGCATTGCGATGCATACACATGCGCAGTTAGGACCTGATCGCCCACTGTGCGAAAACGCACAGCAGTGATCAGATCTGAATGACCCCCTAAGTTTGAACTCTCCTTTGGCTAGTTCAGAAGATTACAGCAATTGTATGGTTGCTAGGGGTTACACATTTATAAATCTTCTAGAAAACATATTTTACAAGTGTGTGTTTTTTTGTATTTTCTGATCTGCATAACAAGAAATAAATCTTTCTGAATGTTAAAATGGACATGATTATGGTGAAGGTACAATATGTCATATTGTAAAATGGAGGGAATCACACAAGCAAGCAGTACAGTATCTTCATGATCATTATTGCATCTTTTTGTGAGCCTGCATCCTGATCCCTTCCATCAGACACAACATGCTCTGCTCCTGGTCTTCCCTCTTAATTTACGATTGTCATCACCTGTATTGAACTAATTAATTCATATGAAAGGTGTTTCAATACAGGTGGCAACATTCAGTACCTGATGGAAGAGGTTGTGTTGGAGCAGAGGCGTAACTGTGGGAGGCAACGGAGTCGGCTGCCACTGGGCTCTTACTCTACAGGGGCACCTCTCAGTGAAACCATTTAATTACGTTACCATTCAATCTCTTCCTCCCTGAACCTTACAAATGACACCCTCTTTATTATGGATACACATTTTACAAGTGTCGTACCCAGGATTAGAACCCACAACCTATTACACTGGAAGCAGTCACCTTACTGATTAAGCTATTTGCTCCTGTATAGGAGAAATATCTCCACCAGTAAGCTGTCTGCTACCAGTGTAATAGGTCATGGGTTCTAATTCTAGGTAAGCCGTTTGTAAAATAATTGTCAGAGAATTAATCAGCATTGTGAGTGTCTGAGCAAATCTATGTGTGTGTGTGTATGTATGTATGTATGTATGTATGTATGCGTGTGTATGTGTGTGTGTGTGTATACATATATATATATATATATATATATATATATAAATTGTTCCCAGAACACTCCACACACACGCACACACGCACACACGCACGCACACATACATACATACATATATACACAGTCTCTCTCTCTCTCTCTCTTTCTCTCTCTCTCTCTACATATATATATATATATATATATATATATGTATGTGTGTGTGTGGGGGACACCTCTGTTTATCTTGCCTCTGGGCAACTGGGATGAACTTACGTCACTGTATTAGAGGGTCTCTTTTTGAGAATTGTCACATAATCATTGTACTGTATATTTCCTATTTATATGTTATGCACACATTTAAACCCTGCAAAAACATTAGGCACATGCTACATAGTAAGATAGATGTCTGTGAATGTAGGGTTTTTAGTCAAAAGAAACTTTGAGATGTGAGGGTGGAGGCTCCTGCAGTCCAGAGTGCTGAAGACAAGTGTATCCAAATCATTTTTGAGTTTTGGGCACTGCATGAGGATGTAAGTAGAAGGGAGGGACTAGTACAGGGAGCAGCAGAACAGACCAATCATATGCTGAGTGACTCCCTATGTCGTCAGGGGGTGCTCAACTTACATCTCTGGTAGGACAGAGCTCCTCTAAAGGAGACTTTAGATATTGAAACCCCAGAGGAAAGAGATTAAGTGAGCATTGTCTATGTGTCACTGTGACCTGTCAACCTTTCCAAGCATGGAAATATATAGTTAATGTTGAATATGATTGTATATTTGAAAAGGGTGGGGGGCTGGACTTCACACCCTATTACTAAAGATATTAAGAGGTGCTATCATGCTGAGGCTTCTAATAGTATGCTGGAGTAAGAGAAATGCAGATGCACACTCCCAGCACTAAGAACACTGATAGTAAGAATAATTTAAATAAACCCTCACATTTAACATGCAGTATAATTGAGATTCTTAGCACATATGTGAGCAAATATGCGGGCCCATGTACCGTGACCAGGTGACTTCATTACATGGGTCCTTAACATTCCTAATACTATCACATTATATAAATTTATACAGGACTTAACTTTAAATAGTGCCCTTATCAATGTGTGATCTGAAATGCAGGTACATTGCTAATTAAAATGCCTGAGATTAAATGGGAGGGGTGCCAATACCAGAGGAAGGAAGCCTTGCCTTCCGGTGTACAATATATACACAAGTATAGAGGAAAAAATGGGGGGCCTGGACTGCACACCCTATTACTATTAGATATTGCGGTGCCATCATGCTAAGACTTCTAATACTATGCACGAAGAAGAGAAATGCAGATGCACAGTCCTGTCACTAAGAACACTCATAGTAAGAATAATTTAAATAAACCCTTAACATGGAGTAAATTGAGGTTCTTAGCACACATTTGCACAAATATGCGGGCCCATGTACTGCGACCTGGTGACTTCATCACACAGGTGGCAACCTTTAGTACCTGTTGGAAGAGGTCATGTTGGAGGGTCTGTTTTTGAGAATTGTCACATAATCATTGTACAGATGGAGCCTCCCTCATCTTTGCCATTTCTCTGCCTAAACAGAGGTTTAGTCGCACCTAGGCGATAGCTTACATAGCTGAGTTTAATCACAGACAGGCGCATTGAGGCATGACTACATACTGTGCATGCAATACACATCTCCACCACTGGCTGGCTAATGCTCCACTAATCCAGTACTTTAGATTGAATAGCGGCGGATTGATCTACAAGCTCTGGCAAATGGTCAGTGATGACTGTAATGTTAATGTACTGTATACTGTACACACAGACCAATGGCTAGGCGGAGAGAGTCCATAAATAAAAATTTTTTTATAAATAAAAGTTTATAAATATGCAAAGTATTAAAACACTTATCCATTGCCGTGTTACTGTATGTGAGCATCCAAGTCCCGTAGACAAAGCAATTGTATACAGACGCAACTAATGTGTTAAAGCAATAATGTAGTTCATTGACATTAAAATATGTACAGTATACTGTACTATATATTTTGTACAATATGAGCATCCAAGTCCCGTAATGGCATAAACAAACCCCAATGGGAAGGGATCACTGCTTACAGTACATTTACACATGAGCTTGTTTACCTATCATGACTCATCACGCAGGAGTTGTGAAGTGTGCCGCTTCCCATGCTAAGAGTCCCACGTTTGATTCCCACAGTGCAAGTGCATGTTTGTTTTTTCCTGACACTTTATTAATTTTCTTTTATTGAAGCCCTCAGCTATGGAGCAAATGATGACATCGGTTTTGCAAGAATCAGTGCAATGCTGAAGGAGCATCTCAATACCCTAGTTATATTACACAGGATCAATAAGGATAAGTGAGCTCTATGCACATTACAATGCACCAGACTCAATTGCATAGCACGTTGACAATGTGGCTGCCGCCCGTGACCCTGCACCTCTTGGAAGCCCTCAGCTATGGAGCCAGCAACAGCTTCAGTTTTGCAAGAGTCAGGGCAATTCTGAAGGAGTGTCTTAATACCCTAGCTAAAATACACAGCAGCAATGAGGTCCCGTAGAATGAGCAATTAATAAATATAGTGTATACAGATGCAAAACAACATGTTTAAGCTACAGTTTGGTCCATTGAAGTTAAGGATACAGTACAGTATTGTATGTGAGCGGACAAGTCCCGTCTGCAGAAATTATTAATTCATTCACCCCCAAAAAATTTACAAATAAATTAATCAATTAATAGTCAAATGGTCAGTGACAAGTACTGTATACTGTACACACAGACTAAGACACAGGAGCATCTCATTCTGCTTTCTAAAATACATAACTGCAGTGAGTTCCTGTAGAAATATCAATAAATATAGTGTATCCTGACGCAGCTGTTTGAGCAACACAGTGCTGTACTGTAGTTCATCGACATTAGAGAATCTGTGTTGTACTGTATGAGAAGGGATCACTGCTACCATTTACACAAGAGATCGTGTCTCTATCAAAGTGACTGCAGTTCTCTATCTGATCTTCATTTACATACAGTACTGTGTTGTACATTTATTATAACCTGACCTCCCTCCCTGTCTTTGAAATGAGCAGGCTACCAGGGATGAAGGGGTCAGTGGGATTGGGATGGGGGAGGTGGTGGCTAAATACCATGTTCTGAAATATAAGCATCCAAGTCCCATAACGGCATATACAAACACCAATGGGAATGGGTCATTACTTACAGTACATTTACACATGAAATTGTGTATCTTCCATGAAGCATTGTGGGTAAGCGGTGAAGTCTTCCGTATCCCATGCTTAGAGTCCCGGGTTTGATTCCCAAAGTGCGAGTGCATGTTTATTTTTTCTGACACTTTATTAAAATATTTTTATCTATTGTAATACAGCTTCACACACAATAGAAGTGTGCACAGAGGTTTTACATAAATCAGGCAAATCTGCAGGAGCGTCTCATTCCGCTATCTAAAATACACAGAGGTAATGAGGTCCCATAGACATTTCAATAAATATAAATAGTGTATCCTGACGCAAGTAACTGTTCAAGCAACACAGTACTGTACTGCAGTTCATCGACATTAGAGAATCTGTATTGTACTGTATGAGAAGGGATCACTGCTATCACTTTTCTCCCTGTACTACAGCATACTGTACTGTGCCTCCCAACATCACCCTCTCCAGGAGGGACCAAATGCTCTGTTACTGGACTTATATTTTAATGTACAGTATGATTGCCATCACCTGTGTTGAACTACAGTACTGTAGTTATTTGATAAGAAAGGTGTTTTACCACAGGTGATGACAATCATACAGTACAGTACATTAATATAGAAGTCCAGGAACAGAGCATTCTGTCCCTCTTTGAGAGAGTCATTCTGGGTGGTGTGCTGTATGCTGAAACCAAGGGCGCCTGAATAATCAAAATAGTTTTTGGTGAGGGGTTTTTATAAAAGGGGCATAATATAGGTTTGGCAGGAATCAGGGCAAAGACGTACGGTACAAGCATCTCATTCTGCTAGTTTAAACACACAGGGGCACAGAAGTGGGTTCACAAAATGGCTGCCACCCGTGTCCCCCCGCCTCGCGGCAGCCCTCAGCTATGGAGCGAGTGATGGCATAGGTTTAGCAGGCTACAGGACAATGCGGAAGGAGCGTCTGAATCCCCTAGCTAAAATACACAGAGGTGATAGGGATAAGTTAGCTCTATGCACCGTACGATACATCAGGCTCGACCGCATAGCAAACTGACAAAATGGCTGCCGCCCATGCCCCCCCCACCTCGTGGCAGTCCTCAGCTATGGAGCGAGTGATGGCATAGGTTTTGCAGGCTGCAGGCAATGCTGAAGGAGCATCTGAATCCCCTAGCTAAAATGTTGTCATTTTGTCAACTTGCTACTGTATGCGATCGAGTCTGGTGTATTGTAATATGCATAGAGCTCACTTGCTTATCCCTATCACCCCTGTGTATTTTTGCTAGGGTATTGAGATGCTCCTTCAGCGTTGCCCTGACTTTTGCTAAATATATGCCATCGCTCGCTCCATATCTGAAGGTTTCCAAGAGGTGCAGGGTCACGGGCAGCAGCCATTTTGTCAAGTTGCTACTGTATGTGATCAAGTCTGGTGTATTGTAATGTGCATAAAGCTCATTCGCTTATTCCTATAACCCCTCACCTTTTAGATTGTAAGCTCGCAAGAGCAGGGACTTCTTTCCTCATGTGCCTTTCCTTTTCTTATTTGCACATCTTATACTCCATACTCCCTTTGATGGCACCTAACCCCCAGGTTTTCTATACCTGTCCTATATTGTCTTGTACTGTAAGTGCTGTTTTCTTGTTTGCTCATTTGATAATGTACTGTTTAATGGGCGCTGTGGATCCCTTGTGGCGCCATATAAATAAAGGATAATAATAATAATAACAACAACCACCCCTGGGTATTTTAGCTAGGGTATTAAGATGCTCCTTCAGCATTATCCTGACTCTTGCAAAATATATGCCGTCGCTCGCTCCATAGCTGAGAGCTTCCAAAGAGGCACAGGGTCACAGGTGGTAGCCATGTCAATCGAGTCTGGTCTGCTACTGTAATGTATGTGTACATATGGTTCATAGAGCTCACTTAGCCTCATAGCTGCTGCGTATTTTAGATACGCTCCTGCAGCTTTTCCCTGATTTATGTTAAACTTGTGTTCACACTTCTATTGAATGTGAAGGTATAGTACAATAGATACAAAAATAAAAAAATAATAAAGTGTCAGGAAAAAATTAACATGCACTTTGTGAATGGATCCTGGGACTCTGAGCATGTGAAGTGACACACTTCACTACTCGGACACGTCGCCGTATGACTGATCCATAAGCCCATCTGTTTTGATTATGCCGTAATGGCTATGGGATTTGGATGCTAACATATCCCTAACATCAATAGACCATACCTGTAACACGTTAGTTTGCATCTGTATACACTACTATTTTTATTTGTTGATTTCGGGACTTGGACGCTCACAGATTCTTAACATCAGTGGACTACACTATGGCTTTATCACATTAGTTTGCATCTGTAATTACTGTACTATTTGTGTCTGTACTGTATATACTGTAATATACCATATGATATACTGTAGCATATTGTAGCACAATGATATGCACCAGTAAAGTAGTTATCACGCTGTAGTTCAGTATTGTATTTTAATGGAGACCACACGCATGCACAATGGTGATTTTAAAAAGCGACATCTGGTGGATGATTGCAGGTATTACACTTGAAGGTAACGCCAAATGCTCTGTGCGCATCCCTACGACTAGGCAAGCCTCCTTGTGCCCAGGCACGCTGCGTATGCCTGATCGGGATAAATGCCTCAGCCAGCAAAGATAACGGAGGCTCCATCTGTACTGTACATTTCCCATTTCTATATTATACACACATATTTAAATCCTGCAAAAGCATTAGGTACATGCTACAAAGTAAGATGTCTGTGAATGTAGGGTTTTTTGTCGAAAGAAACCTTGAGGTGTGGGGGTGGAGGCTCCTGCAGTCCAGAGTGCTGAAGACAAGTGTATCCAAATCATTTAGGAGCATTTGGGCACTGTATGAGGATGTACGCAGAGGGGAGGGACTAATACAGAGATCAGCAGATCAGACCAATCGTGTGCTGAGTGACTCCCTATGTTGTCAGGGGGTGCCCAGCATACATCTCTGGTAGGAGGGAACTCGTCTCAAGGAGTCTTTAGATCTCAAAACCCCAGGGGAAAGAGAGTGAGTAAGCATTATCTATGTGTCTCTGTGACCTGCCAGCCTGTCCAAGCATGGAAATATATAGTTAATGTTGACTGTGATTGTATATTTGTAAGTTTACAGTATTTATTCTTAGAGACAAAGCACATTAGATAACAATGAAAACATAAAATTATAGTATTTTAGTTGCAGTAAAGTCAGTGGCATCGCCCACATAGTGAATGCAACAAGAACTACATTTTTTAGGGTAAATGTACATATCTGCTACAAACTTTCTGCAGTACTGATCATAAATGAAGCACATGCTGAGCTTGATTCAAGTCCGGTTGCAGTGACAGAAAGCACACCATGTACCAATGTCTGGTACTGTACATTGAGCATACAGGACTCGTATTGCGCATGTGTAGTATGGGTCCTGCATGCTTGGACACAGTATGGCTGCAGACATCAGGTGCTGGAGGTGGCAATTATCTGTTTCACAAAACAGAGGCATGTTGTCTCCACTTTGTGAGCATGCCAAGGCCAGGATCCCCTTCTTCTGATGAAGATATCCTGGCCCCTTGGTAGGAGCTGCGGTTGGCTTGCTTGCATGGCACTATTGGGTCTTGCTGCTGGCCGATGGTGTCATAGGTGATTGGATGCTGCTTCTCAGACCCCATGGATCACATAGCTTGCCAATAGTGTTGCAGGTGATCTGATGCTGCATACTCAGACCCCGTGAGTCATGCAGCTGGCCAATGGTGTCATTGGTGATCCAATGTTGCATCCTCAGACCCCATGGGTGACATAGTTGGCCAATGTTGTCGAAGGTGATCCAAAGCTGTGTGCTATGATCACAAATGCATGCAGGAGGTGTCTACTTATATCAGATGCCTCCTGCCACATTACCAAATTAGTGCATCTCTGCTTCCTCAAAGTAAGCAATCCACAGCCATATTAAGGGGGGGATGCAGGGCATACTGTACCCCGGGCCGCCCGGTGTCAGGGCTCCCCCAGCCAAAGCACACTGATATCACTAGCTTTCCCTCTTAATGCGAGAAGGACAGTATGCAGTGCAGGCAGAGACACAGGAATATCATGTTTCATGAGCTACCGATGGAGTTTTTTGATGAGAGGAGAGATAGGAGGGTGGAGAGAGCTGTAAGTGACACAGGGATCCCAGCTTCTCCTCCCCCCTGCTTGGGTGTCTGAGTCCTGTGTAATTTTTGGTGCAACTAAACCATTTGGATCTAGAGATAGAGACATAAACTGAGTCCTCCTGAGTTCTGTCCCGGTGTGTAAGTAGTACAGAGGCTGATGCTAATCTTGCATGTGACAAGATAACTTATTTTATTTTTCTGTGTGTATTTTATGGTTGTTTAAGTTGTCTTTGTTCTACTACAAGAACATTTTATAAAAATTTTTTGTCTCTCAATTAGGTGGGGCTACTGTATAAACAGTACCCAGGCATTATTAAACTATTAGTTTAAAACTAATATACACCTTTGGTTTAAATTTAATATACACAATCTATACTTCCCACCATGACCCATTCCAGGAGGGACAGCATGCTCTCTACCTGGACTTCCTTCTTAATTTATGATTGCAAACACCTGTGTTGAAGTACCTTTCTTATCAAATAAATAGTTCAACACAGGTGATGCCAATCATATATTAAGAGGGTAGTCCAGGTAGAGAGCATTTTGTCCCTCCTGAAATGGGACATGTTGGGAGGTATGCACAATCTATAATACATCCCCCACCTTTTACCGGGACCACCTGGTTTAAGTGCCCCGGGCACCGCCAAGGCTTAATCTGGCCCTGAAGCAATCCAACCATATCTGAATCAGGCCCCCTGTGTGGTGGATGCAGCTTATGTCAATACAAGTAAAATGTTATTTTAGAGTTTGAAAATAACTAAATGTTTTGCTCTTTTAAATATACAGTATCTCACTAGATGAGAATATGAATAGGCATCACTTTGGGACTCAAATGCATATCAAACAGTTTAGATATACAGGTTGAGTATCCCTTATCCAAAATTCAAAATCCCACATTTTTGGGTCCCCGACTGAGGTAATAACATATATGTTATATATTATGTGTATATATAGATATATTATATAGATATGTAATATAATATCTATATATGTGTCATTATCTCTGTAGGGGACCCAAAAATGTGTGATTTTGAATTTTGGATAAGGGATACTAAACCTGTATATATCCTTTCCTCTTATTGCAGCACCTTTTCTTTACTTTGCTCCTAAGTCAAACATTCTGAAACCCCTGTAGAGATCCTGCGTTTGCCCCTGCTTAGTAATCAGAGTGTAAACATGCCTGCAAATAGAGTAGGCCCTATTTACACTGCAACCTACAATGTCAGTGGCATGTTGCATTGCAAATAGGGTTTATCTTGGTGTTGCTACAGTACACACTGACGCTGGAATGTTGTAGTTGGTCTCATGAATACAGTTTACAGGGAGTGGAAAGAGACATACTAAACAAAGCAATGTCTTTTCTTCTGGTGCTGATCTTGATGTCAGGATAACACAGAGGTAAAATTGCTAAGGTGGGAGTTTTTTTTAGAACTTGTGATGTTGCCCATAGCAATCAATCAGATTCTATGTATTATCTTTTAGAAGTGGCTAGATAAATGTTAATGAGCAACATCACCAGTTCTAAAAAAAAACTACCCCCTCAGTAAATTTACCCCCATATAGCCTGATTCAGAGCTGTGCACAAACTTGATGGTTTGTGTACAGCTCCGATTGGTAGAGATCAGCACATGTACAGGAAACCATCAGGTTTGCATACAGCACCGAATCAGGCCCTTAGGAGGTCTTATCTTAACTCTAGGGGGTATATTAACTAAAGATGATTTTCATCACTTTAAAACTAATGAAAATTATCTAAATTAATATTGTGTTTACAGGGCTAAAACATACGTTTATTAACATTTAAATATTAATATAACAATCCCCTGTTAGTAATTGGTATTTTAGCCCCTGAAACACAGCATCAATTTAGATTATTATCTACTGTATTTCAAATTGATGGAAATAAATTGATAAAAAAAAAAAACCTTTAGTAAATATATCCCTAGGTCACAGTCTTAAAATAAGCTGACGGTTATTTGATTGTTAATGTACATATAAAAGTAAACATTATTTTCCTTGCATGCAAAAAATAAAAAAATTATTTGCTCCAACTATAAATGAGGACTATAGTTTAATTGAATTGAATGTGATGAAAGGAAACAGATATTTGTGGAAATGTGGTTGTGATGGTCTGCTACATAAAGTTAATTATTCTTTCATAAAGCATGCATAAAGAAGAAGTTACGGAGCAGTCTCAAGTGCTTTTTTGGTCACACTTTAATTTATATCATGTAACAAAAATAGTCAATGTGCTCAACTTCTGGTCATCATTGGGACTTCAGGAAAATAGTTGCCATGGCAACCAGTTTAAATAAGCTCATGCATATGCATTTTTTGAACTATGCTATTTCGTTCAGTTTAAGAAAATTATACACTATAAACTGTTACTATTACTAAAATTATGCTGTAGTTGTTTGGATTAAAACTCTATCTTTTATTCACATTGCTTCCATGTATATGTACGAGTTATTGTTTTTTTTTTACAATATACTGTATGAGGGTGGTTCAATAAATAAGGTATCAAGATATCTCATTGTGTAAATTTGTTCAACTCGTACATATATGTATAATAAATAGTATATCCTTTGTACAGATTGTTTTTAGTCTCCATATTTAGCTAAGCATTTGTTCCAATGATAAATCAAGGCATCTACCCCGGCATAGAAGACATCAGTGTCAAGCACCTGAAGCCAAGACTTGACTGCTTGATAAACTTCACCGTCTGTTGTGATTTGTGATATTGCTGAAGGAAAAGGTGATTCACAATCTCAAATGCATCTGTCCTCCTGATTCAGACCTTAAGGGGTAAATTTACTAAGATGGGAGTTCTATTTAAGATGGGATGTTGCCCATAGCAACAAATCAGATTCCAGGTATTATCTTCTAGAAGGTGATAGATAAATGAAAAGCAGAATCTGATTGGTTGCCATGGGCAACATCCCATCTTAAATAGAACTCCCATCTTAGTACATTTACCCCTAAGTGTGGCAAATTGTCATTTTGGGTGGATGTGCTTGGCCGGCCAGGTCATCTTTAAAAAAAAATTTTTTTTATTGAAGCATGATGCATTGCAACAAACATATGACTTCAGTAAAGTTAATAAAGAAAGAAAGGAAATCACATAAAGTCCAATAAACAATGAAAAAAATATCATTGAAAAGTAAAAGTTGAATCAAACGAACATTAATAATTATTGATTCAACTTCAGACAGAAAAAAAACCTGTGTCATTATATGGAGAACATAAAATACAGAAAGAGGAAAAGGGGGAGGGGGACGAAATGGCCAGGGGGAGTCATATTGACAACACAGTACATTAGCTATACATTTTTTCAGTCAAAGTAAGCTGAAAGATATCGGAGGATCATTATCAACCTTCCTGAGCACAAAGATATCGGTGGATCATTATCAACCTTTCTGAGCACACACCAAGAAGTTTGTTGTAAGCGCTTTTGGATTTGGTCTTTAACAGAATTGGGAAGCACATCAATGTACAGTAGCTTTCACTGACTTCAAAGAAAAAACCTATATGTTGCTCCTTTTCCCACAGTCTCAATCCAATCCATTCTAAACACATGCCCTACCTTTTCCTTTAAAAGAGCAAAAAAGGGAGATTCACTATGAATCCAGTTTCGAAGAATAGTAGTTTTTTTTCCTTCAACTAGTAAATTTTTGATTATTAGACAAAACCCCCAACACGGCCCATTCAGAATCAGGACCAAAAGGAACATGATTCACCTAGTTTGTTTCAGTGTAATTATGTACCAATAACAAAAACTGTCTAATCAAGGGACACTCCCATAAACAATGGAAGAGACCTGTCTCATTATGGTAGCATTTGGGACAGTAAGGCGCTGCTGTCAGTGAGGCCATGGTGTGCTGTCACTGCTGTCAGTGAGGCCATGGTGTGCTGTCAGTGAGGCGACGATGTGCTGACACTGCTGTCAGTGAGGCCATGATGTGCTGTCACTGCTGTCAGTGAGTCAGTTATGTGCTGTCACTGCTGCCAGTGAGGTCATGATTTGCTGTCACTGCTGTCATTGAGACGGTGACGTGCTGTCAATGCTGCCAGTGAGGCAATTATGTGCTGCTGTCAGTGAGGCCATGATTTGCTGTCACTGCTGTCAGTGAGGCGACGATGTGCTGTCACTGATGTCAGTGAGGCCATGATGTGCTGTCACTGATGTCAGTGAGGCCATGATGTGCTGTCACTGCTGTCAGTGAGGCGACGATGTGCTGTCACTGCTGTCAGTGAGGGGACGATGTGCTGTCACTGATGTCAGTGAGGCCATGATGTGCTGTCACTGCTGTCAGTGAGGCGACGATGTGCTGTCACTGCTGTCAGTGAGGCCATGATGTGCTGTCACTGCTGTCGGTGAGGCCATGATGTGCTGTCACTGCTGTCAGTGAGGCGACGATGTGCTGTCACTGCTGTCAGTGAGGCCATGATGTGCTGTCACTGCTGTCAGTGAGGCGATGATGTGCTGTCACTGCTGTCAGTGAGGCCATGATGTGCTGTCACTGCTGTCGGTGAGGCCATGATGTGCTGTCACTGCTGTCAGTGAGGCGATGATGTGATGTCACTGCTGTCAGTGAGGCCATGATGTGCTGTCACTGCTGTCAGTGAGGCCATGATGTGCTGTCACTGCTGTCAGTGAGGGCATGATGTGCTGTCACTGCTGTCAGTGAGGCCATGATGTGCTGTCACTGCTGTCAGTGAGGCCATGATGTGCTGTCACTGCTGTCAGTGAGGCCATGATGTGCTGTCACTGCTGTCGGTGAGGCCATGATGTGCTGTCACTGCTGTCGGTGAGGCCATGATGTGCTGTCACTGCTGTCAGTGAGGCGATGATGTGATGTCACTGCTGTCAGTGAGGCCATGATGTGCTGTCACTGCTGTCAGTGAGGCCATGATGTGCTGTCACTGCTGTCAGTGAGGCGATGATGTGCTGTCACTGCTGTCAGTGAGGCCATGATGTGCTGTCACTGCTGTCAGTGAGGCGATGATGTGCTGTCACTGCTGTCAGTGAGGCCATGATGTGCTGTCACTGCTGTCAGTGAGGCCATGATGTGCTGTCACTGCTGTCAGTGAGGCCATGATGTGCTGTCACTGCTGTCAGTGAGCCGAAATTCACATTATAGAGTGACAGGGTGACAGGGAGAGTGACAGCAGGGACATGGAAAGTGACAGCAGGGACATGGAAAGTGACAGCAAGGGAATACAGTAGGGACTAGGGAGAGAGAAAGGCAGCAGGTTAGATTACCCGTTTAGCAGCGGCGGTGGTCTGCGGTGCTGTGGATGAGTAGGCTGTGGTAGGCGCGACGTGGAGGAGGCTGTGGGCCTCGGAGATAGTGCGGAGGAGGCTGTGGGTGCGCAGAGGTCCGAGGGCGGGGCGGCAGAAGAGGCTGAGGGCGGCTGCAGTGGATCTGGAACCAGGCTGGCTTTATTATCCCTGCCGCCGCATCGAGCTCCTGTGACCACGGCGCTAATATTTCAAAACTGCTGCGGACCGGCAGCCAATCAGCGACAGATTTGAACTAGTAGCGCCGCGGTCACAGGAGCTCGATGCAGCGGCAGGGATAATAAAGCCAGCCTGGTCCCAGATCCACTGCAGCTGGGAGTCTGGAACCTGGGCTTCCAGTGCGGCGGCGATGGTAGGGGTGGAGCGACGGAGGGCGGACCGGGAACGCAGCTTCTTTGTCGGCCCATACAGTAATGCCCCCAGCAGTAGCACCCCTTATACAATGCCCACAGTAGTAGTGCCCCTTATGCAATGCCCCCAACAGTAGTGCCCCCTTTACAATGCCCTCATTAGCTGTGCACCCCATCAGTAATGCCCTTAATGGTAATGCCCCTGTGTAGTATTGCCCCTAGTCGTTTAGCCCCAGTAGTCATGCCCATACTGGTAATGCCCCTGCAGTTATGACCCCAGCAATTTACTCCCCCCCCTTTAGTTTAGCCTCTGAGTAGTTTAGCCCAGTAGTTTTGCCCTCATGTAGTTTGCCCCATGTAGTTTATCCCCCAGTGGTAATGCCCCCTGCAGTTGTGCCCCCAGTTGTTTAGCCCCTGTAGTTTAGCCCCCATGTAGTTTGCCAAAGTTAGTAATGTCCCCAGTAGTTTGCCCCCTTGTAGTTATACCCCCAGTAGTTTAGCTCCTGTAATTATGCCCCCTTGTAGTTTGCCCCCAGTACTAAAGCCCCCCAGTAGTTTGCCCCTCTGTAGTTTGCCCCAGTAGTAAAGCCCCCCAGTAGTTTTGCCCCTCTGTAGTTTGCCCCAGTAGTAAAGCCCCCCAGTAGTAAAAGCCCCCCAGTAACTAGCCCCCAGTAGAAACGCCGCTAGTGGTACACATATAGGAGGGAGGGGGGGGGAGCACCATACTTACCAAGCCCCGCTCCCGCCGCAGTCCTCTCTCGCCGCCCGCTCCTCTGCACTATGGGAGAGACGTCATGACGTCTCTCCCATAGCGCGCACTGACAGAGCCGGAAGCCGGAGCTCAGTACTGTCACAGCTGAGGCGGTGATGTGCTGCTGTCGTAGAGGCAGGGATGTGCTGCTGTCAAAGAGGCAGGGATGTGCTGCTATCATAGAGGCAGGGATGTGCTGCTGTCATAGGGGCAGGGATGTGCTGCTGTCATAGGGGCAGGGATGTGCTGCTGTCAGTCAGGCAGGAATGTGCTACTGTCAGAAAGGGATATTCTGTTGTCAGTCAGGCAGGGTTGTGCTGCTGTAAGGGAGTCAGTGATGCACTGCTGTCAGTGAGTAGTATCTCTGTGACTGATGCTGGTGTTTACAGTTGGTCATGTGACAGTTGAAATCTGTTCAAATGTGTGGTTACGCAGGGAAGTGTGTGGTTGTAGGGGAAGAAATGCACAGTCATGTGATATCCAATCATGTTAGTGAGTTTTATACAGTATATGATTATTATTATTATTATTATTATTATTAGTAGTAGTAGTAGTAGTAGTAGTATGTATGTATGTATGTATGTATGTGTGTGTATATATATATATATATATATATATATATCTCACTAGCAAAGTGCTGGTGATTGGCTGCTTGCAAATAATCCATGCACCGATGCTTATTACTGATTTTTTCCTTGTTTGGGTATATATTATGATTTTATACGCATGTTTAAGCAGTTTTTATTTTCATACACAAGGCAACAATTGTATCTTAAGGAGGTTTTAGTGGTTTTTGTTGATGGCTAAAAGCGAATACTTATGTTGCAAATGAATGGATATAAACACACAATTATAGTTTTTTGTTTAAATTGCATGTGTGCAATGTAGCCCTTAAATATTTATTACTGCTGGGTACACACTGGGCTATATATACACCATTCAATTGAATGACCAATTTATCATGGGTGCGCTGGCTCTTGTGTACCAGAGATATGTCTGTTAACAAAGCAGCCCAGCCAATGACCGATATACTGTAATACCTATTGTGCTATGAAGAAATTATCCAGGAACAGGACAGGGAGGGTTATTACATTTGATCCTGACCCTTTTGTGGATTACTAAGGTCTGTTTTTTTTTTCCTTTGCTGTTTGCTTGATATTTGCTGAATTCTAGACAAAGTGATGTTCTTAACTATACAGTATTAGCCACTTAGAAGTAAAAATGAGCATGTAGAGCAGACCTGTGTTGTAGGTTTTGTCTTACTCTATTTTATGGCATCATAGCTTTCAAAAACCAGCCACTAAAGGCTACACTTATGCGACATGTCCGACCATCATGTCGCAGGTGATCACCCTGGCAGCCTCCCGGGCGGCAGGATTGCCAAAGATACATCGTATGCTGTCCTTTATATCTTGGCCGATCCCAGCCATGCCGAATGCCTGAAATCGGATGAAATTGGTCATTATAGTTCTAGTGTATGGGGTCCTTTATTCTAGTTCATGTTTGTGCTTGTAACTCCCCATCAACTGAAGTTGCCTGCTTGTATTTCATATCAAGTCACCGGAATGGAGGGTGAAAATGGGAGAGTGACGAAAAAAAAATGCTATAAATATGGGGTTCTACCTTACATATCAGCCAGATAAACTGGGGTCTGAATTGTGTGGTTAATAGAAAAACTGGAACTTTATGGGTTATTTGCGTCGGCACTGTTTTTTTTTTTTTACTACCAAACCAAATTTACTATTATTACCATACAAGCAGAAATACAGAATATACTTATTTTATTATTTATTACTGGTTATTTATATAGCAAACCGGAGTACCTGGAGGAAACCTAGGAAGATATACAAACAGAGCTGTGGTAGGAATCAAACCCAAAACCTCAGTGCTGTGAGGCAGTACTGCTAACCATTACACCATCTGTGTAACACTCATATATTTGTACAAAAAGGGAAGAGTCCCACCCTTTCTCTGAGCACTGCGCCCTGTTTAATCTAATATCTGGCCTGATGCAGTTGCTTTTCCATAAGAATCATTGTGTTCAGAGCCGGCCCTAGGTATAGGCAAACTAGGCAATTGCCTAGGGCATCTGGTATGCCTAGGGGCATCAGCAGCTTCTGCTGATTAAAATGATATGCGGCATGCCTATATTCTGTGTGTAGCATTTCGTACGCAGATACAGCCACAGTCGCACACAGTATATAGGCATGCCACATATCAGTATATAGGCATGCCACATATCATTTTAATCAGCAGAAGCTGCTTGTGTATCCTAGCCACATAGCAATGCAAATAAGATGCATTTTCATAAAAAATAGGCACCCGACGTTAGCAGAGCTGCCAGTTGACTCACGCTGGGAACTACATGTGTCATTATGTGTATAAGGGCATTAATAATGTGTAACATATGTGTAAGGGGCACTATGTGTGTCATTATGTGTATAAGGGCACTAATAATGTGCGGCATATGTGTAAGGACAAATGTGCACACTGTTCTTATTTAAATTAGGGGTAGGAAAACAAAAAAGGACTGCTATGGGTAAGGGGTGATGGTGCTGGGAAAGGGGTGCAGGGTCAGAGGCGGAACTAGCGGTGGTGCTAGGGGGCACCAGCCAAAATCTTGCCTAGGGCATCATATTGGTTAGGGCCGGCTCTGATTGTGTTCTATCCAGTAATCCAATATTAATGTACAGTATGTTTTACATTCTGACCGATACATATTAAATGACCTGAAAATTAAGTTAATTATATAAGTTCATTACCTTATTTTAGACAGATGTTAATTTTACATGGTATCATTTGAATAATGAGGTGATGGATTTTGTTGTTGTTTTTGGCGGATCTTTTTCCCCAGTTCATTTCAAGATCTTTCTGTAAAGAAATATCTTTGGCCAATAATTTAAGAGGAAAATCTTGGCTGTGGCTGGAGCTGCTAATATGATTTTTATGCTTCTGCAGACGCGTCCTTCTGTTCTCGCAGAGGATAGTTTAACAACTGTACCTGGCATTTTATAAAAATTATGGCTTGTCCTTGTCTCATGGTCTATGGGTTTTATAATGTTTATACTTTAACTTTTCCATTTAGTTTTTGTCATTTAAACTAAAAATATAAAATATTCACCGTCCAGTCTCGGTAATGTCAAAGTTTCACCCAGTGACGTAAAAAATATGATGTTTTATTGTGAAATCTGTTACCAGTTCAAAGACCTTATTTTAATGAATAATGATCCAGCACAAAACATGACAAATGTATATACAATAGCTTATGCAAGTCCATAAAAAAGCATCTATGAAATACTGTGAGATAATCGGCTTGTAAATATGTAACATGAGATTATAGGGGCATAATCATTCTAAAAAATCAATTGCAATATGTGGGGAAAAATACATAAAATATCTAAATATTAGCATGATATTTAACGTACCATTGAAGGCTTAGGTTCTATAAATATCATAAAAGATTATGGGTTTTATATATTAGTTGGTTCTAAGAATAGATTTCTATCATGTAAATCCCATTAATAATTATGGGTGTGGATTAATGATTGACAATGTCTAGGTAGACAATAGGTCAACACCACATGGTCGACATCCATTATGTCGGCAGGGTCAAAAGGTCGAAAGATGAATGGTCACAAGTGCTTAAGGTACAAAAAGTCGATGGGTTCAAAAGGTTGACATGGAAATTGTTAACTTAGACATTGTCGATCTTTCATCCGGATACCAATAAATACTGGTTGCGTTACAATATGGTTACAGATGCAGTCTATAGTGCAGATGTTATCTACCCACCCTGACATCCTTGCTATGTATTTCTCCACACCATTTGAAAACCTGTAATCCTACTGAACCTAAGCAGCTTTTTGTGTATAATTGAAATGTTTCAAATGTGATAACTATATTGAATTTGAAAGTATATTGCACTCTCTCCTCCCTAAATTGGTGGACCTTACCTCTGATACCTCTGCATTTCAGCAGAATTCATCCCTGTCAGCAGTGCCGCACTGCAATGGTTGCTTGTCCTAGGGTTGACAGCAGTTCACACTCAAGCCGTTGTGTAACTTTCTAACACTATTGGACAGAGCCATGTAAGTGTACTGTCAGTGCCTCTATACTGGTACAGCTATTTAAGCCTCTATTTCTCTGGGTTGTTGTAGTGTTGGCAGTGCTGATAGAGGTTCCTAAACTGAAAATGTGTCCACTGTGGATTTTGGTTGTTAGAGGGGTTGCTGCTGGGGTGCAAAACCATTTTTGTTCCAAGGGCCACATTGCAAAATTAGACTAATTAAGTAATCAAACTTAATGTGCATTAAAAATCAAAATACACTACATGGGCAAAAGTAAGATTTCTGTAGTGCTGCCAAGATTGTATGTGTTGTTATTGTGACGTGGAAATGTCTAGAAGCAACAACAGCTTAGCAGAGAATCGGTCCAACAAATTCATGGAACAGGACCACCAAGTGAGAAGTCCTTAGTGCGTCCTGCATCAATATTGTCTGTCCTTTACTGCAACACCAATGAGTGCAATACAGAAATTTACAAAATCCTTGAGTGACTGGATGTTTTTTGGCTCACACCATATCATCTGATAGTATTTGTATGTAAATATACACATTTACTCCAATAGTTCTGTCACTCACAGAAACACGTGTCATCACAGATAAACAACATATAACATATACCTCCCAAGGTGCAGCACTCGTGGCATTAATCACAATGTGTCAGTCAACGTTTCAGTGCTTTATTACATTTGCACTTTTCTTGATGAAAGTGCAAATGTAATAATGCACTGAAACATTGACTGACACATTGTGAGAAGATCATGATTCATGCCGAAAGTGCTATACCTATTTTTACTCCATATTTTTGACTATAAAAAGGATTAGAATAATACAAATAAGATATTTCTAACCTATTCTTTGTATTTTTCATATATTTTATGCAGTCAAAACTCTGGCTTAAACATTAGCATAACAGGAAAGGCTCTGCCTCACCCCACCGTGCGCCACTGATACACACACACACACACACACACACACACACACACACACACACACACACACACACACACACACACACACTGACAGACAGATAGGTAGGTTTTGGAGCATCTTAATTGAATAGAAGAATACTTTATTAACACATACAGTATTGGGGGATTTTATGGAATATGTGTGTGTGGTAATAACATAAACCGTACCTTAGCTATTAATATTTATTTCATATCTCAAGAATGCTCAGAATTTATTAAGCATAGATACTTCAGGGACATGCAAATCATTATCACACGCCTGGGGTTAAAAAAAAAAATGTTAACCAAATAGAATTCCCAAAATTGTAACCTGTATTAATTGCTAACAAGATCAAGACCTCCATGGCTTTCTCTCTTTGTTCATGTTTACTATTTTGCATCTTCAACTTTCAGAGGGAGTTAATCACCTTTAGTCAACAAGCTGGTTCTATGACAATTGTATCATATAGAGGAGTTATTTACACAAAATTTCCAGTGCTATTTAACAGATTTTTTATATTTTAAATCACTACTTTTTGCTGCTATTATAGTATAAATATTCAGATTGACTAGATATTTGCCTACCTCCCTCTACTTGCTGATGCTTGTTTATATATGCACATGAATAATGAGATGCAATAATCTGTTCTACTCTTTTTATGGTTGCCTAGAATTAATCTAGTATGGACATATACTTCTACATATATAAGCCATGTTGTTCATCTTATCCTGGGCTTAATGTACAATAACATTTATTTATTAATAGGCAAAATTTTAAAGATTACCTCAATATCAGCCTTGCTTCTACCATACTTTCTGTACATTTTCATGACCTGTCTGTACAAGTGGGAACAGAAAACAATGTGGCAGGTGGAGATTAATATATTTTAATATATGTAAGACACGGTATAAGTGACATAGGGGGTAATTCAGACCTGATCGTAGCAGCAAAGTTGTTAGCAGTTGGGCAAAACCATGTGCACTGCAGATGTGGCAGATATAACATTTGCAGAGAGAGTTAGATTTGGGAGGGTTATTTTGTTTCTGTGCAGGGTAAATACCGGCTGCTTTATTTTTACACTACAGTTTAGATTTCAGTTTGAACACCCCCCACCAAAATCTAACTCTCTCACTGCACATTATATCTGCCCCCCCCTGCAGTGCGCATGGTTTTGCCCAGCTGCCATCAAATTTGCTGCTACGATCTTTATATATATGATCTCTCTCTCAGGGGCTTTACCTACTGTCCCCCTCTGAGCAGTGGCTCTCCCGGAGACTCGCGCATCAGCCAGTCACTATTGCTAGCGCCAGTGTCCCACCGCGCCACATTACAGGACAGAAGAAGCTCTAAATAAACTACAGTTCCCAGCAGCCCTTAGCGCCGGAGCTGCTGGCGCTAAGGGCTGCTGGGAGCTGTAGTTTATTTAGAGCTGCTCCTTCCCTGTAATGCGGCACGGTGGGATACTGGCGCTAGCAATAGTGACTGGCTGATGTGCAGGTCTCCGGGAGAGCCACTGCTCAGAGGAGGACAGTAGGTAAATCCTCTGCTAGATGATTCTACCCCCTGGCCATGGGTGACACCACTGGACAGCGCCCCCTCCTCAGCAGGCGCCCCTGGCGAGTCCCATCCTGACTAAAGGGTAGATACGGCTCTGGTGCCACTCCCACCTACTCCAGTGGGGGTACAGTAGCTTTGTGCAGTGGCATCAGTAGGTTTGAGTCATGCAGCATGGTAACTCATGGTGTCACCCTCCACGAACCTCTTCCTGTCACAAACCCTACAGAACCCTAAGTAATCCTTAGTTTTTGTACCAATGTTACTCGCAAATCGGAATTCCTGTATATCATTGAATGTAATGGCAATAGTAGTTACATAAATAACTAGCAACATTAAAATTATACCTTTAAATTACAATATCATATGCACCGCCTAAATTTATTAACATTTACATAGTTTCATGTGGTTAAAATGAAAATTCGGTAAGAAAACAATAAAATTCGCAGTATGAACTATGGCAGAATTATGATGCAGCACGTACTGACCACAATTTGAACTTTGCAGGGCAATGTGCAGAGCTGGCCTTAGGTATAGGCAAACTAGGCAAATGCCTAGGGCATTTGGTATGCCTTGGGGCAAAAGCAGCTTCTGCTGATTAAAATGATATATGGCATGCCTATAGTCTATGTGTGACTACGGCTGTATCTGCATATGAAATGCTACGTTACAGTATATTCCTGGAAATCACTGTAACGTAGCATTTCGCATGCAGATACAGTCACAGTCGCATACACATATAGGCATGTCACGTATCATTTTAAACAGCAGAAGCTGCTTGTGCATTCTAGCCACATATTAATGCATTTAAAAAAATGCACCCAACGTTAGCAGAGCTGCCAGCTGACTCACGCCAGGCATCTCTTGCTGCATGGCGTATTGAGGCAAGAGGTATGATGACACATTTGTATCCAAGCAGAGGCATAGGTCACAGTGTTAGAGGCTATGTGAGTGATGGGTGTGGGTGGGTTGGTTGTGCAGTAGTGTTCGGCATATGTGTAAGGGGCATTATGTGTGTGAATAAAGTTGTAATAGTGTGTCGCATAATTTGAATTGGGGGTACTATTGTGTGGCCATGCCCCTTCCCAGCAAGAACACACCCCTTTTAGGACTGTGCACCAAATGTGCAATGTTCCTATAAAAAAAATAGAGGGGGTAGGAACAACAAAATGAGTACTGCTATGGGTGAGGGGGTGATGGTGATGGGAAAGAGATGCAGAGGCGCTACTAGCGGCAGTGCTAGGGGGCACCAGCTAAAATCTTGCCTAGGGCATCATATTAGTTAGGGCCGGCTTTGCCAATGTGCCCAGTGTACAGTGTCTCAGATGGCAAAGTGACTTTATATATGTCCTGTAGAGCTGGTCACAAGGACCCCTTAAGCAGCAGCATGCAGGGCTGGATTATGGTCTGTAGGGGCCCAGGGCAACTACTTTGTTGTGTCCCCACCTTTAAAATTTACACATCTATCTTTTAAATTCTGCTCATAAATCAAAACCTCTCCACCCATTCACTGCCATGCAATGTTATATATGGGTTATTTTACCTTAAGTGGTGCTGCTTGGCTGTTCAAGCTAACTCCTCCAGTCTCCACTGACTGGCACTGGCAGCAACATTGCATTATGTCTGCGATGCTGCAAGGAATTGCCAGGCACTATGTTGGTGGCAGCAATGTGCAAATGAAGGTTAGATCACATGGCAGGTGACTTAACCAGGGAATTGGTGTATTAAATAGGTAGAAACAGGTAGCAGGTAACCCAAGGTTAAGAGTAATGCAGCAGGTACAGGATGCTGAGATATCCCAGTTGCAGTCACGATTAGTTTGTTGTGTGCCAGTTTATGTGCATGCTGGCTTAAGCACAGTGGTGGCAGCTGGGTTTATATTATAGGCTGCTGTCATGGAAAAGTGAAGGTTGGAGTGTGTATAGGGCACCCACACTTGGATTCCAGAAAAAAAGGAGCACGGTGGAGCCACACATGCACAGAATTAGTGCAGAATGCACCTCTATCACCAGGAGCTGGCTGGGGACCCAACAGCACCGGGGACTGGGACTGCATTGTGGGCTGTGCGCAGCAGGGCTACTCCTCAGTTACTGGGAGCGAGATACTACATTGTAATGTTATTATGCAGTGCCCACCCGCGGCTTTTGTCAGTCCTTTTCATCAGTCCTTTTTACTACCCTATCAATTCTTTTGCAATGTTTTGGACATCATCTTTTCACAACACCTTAGATGTTATGATGCTAACTAATTCTGTTCCATAGCCAAGCTATCAAAAGTGTGGGATAAAGACTGCACTAGGTCTCTTCTTATGTCTCTATGGGGGAATTCAATTCCCAGCGATGTATCTCCCAGGTGAAGTGCCCAGAGCTATCCAATTGGGCATGCAGTAAACCGGTGACTAGCGATTTCTGCTGGCACCCTTCTCAGGGTGTGAGCAGTAGTGCCTCAGTGCTAGTTGCGGCATCTCCTGACTTACTGTAAGTGCCAGACTTGATGCTGTCAATTGATAAGCTCTGGGCACTTATCTCAGGAGCTACATCACTGTACTGGAATTTGGATTCCCCACCATGACAGTACAGTGGCATATAGAACAAGAATGATACAGTATATCAGAGAAGAAAGGAACTGCACTTCTCTGGTTGGTCTAGTACTGTAGGGTTCATTTTTCTAGGAAAGTGACACTGCTAAATGGCAAACTGATTGCTTCTCTTACTGTGTTGTCAGATTTTGGCACTTGACGTTCTCCAAACTTCTCAAACAGCTACAACCATTTAACACTTTCTTAGTGACCAACAACTGCATGATGCTAATTGCACAATGCTGTAAAATATATGGAGCGTCATCTGTAAAAATGTATAAATTGATGATGATTGTTGGATATTTCCTATTACAATATGGTAACCTATATATAGCTGCCTATTACAGCAGATTGCAAAGCAATGCTGTCTGTTATTGCCACCAGCAGTAAATAAAAAAAACTGAAAATGATAAAATAATAAATGTAATCCTCAGTGGTAATGGAGTTTTATCCAGCAGGTAAAATTTAATTCAGGAGATTGATAAGAGAACTCTGCTACATTTCTTAGCTTCCTGCCTTGCTCCACAAGCAGCCTGTGCTTAGCAAATTAATAGGGCATCCTGTATTTTTAAATGGAAATTCCAGAAGGCTACAAGCAGTAGTCAGGGAGACTACATGGAGTTTTGCAATTTGTTGCATAGTGACATTTCACTTAGCTTTTCATGCTGTCACTATTTGAAGAATATGCAGATTGTATTAAGCATTCCCAAAGTGTTATAATAAATAATGTCAAAATAAAGTTATTGCATTAAAAGCCAACTATATTGTAAAAGCAACAAAGTATTTGAATCTTCAACATTTTATTGCGCATGTGTGTTACAGTAAAAGAACAATTTTAGGGCTCATAACTTCTTTTGGATCTTCATTTTCCTGTCATCATTCAAAGAGATTGCTTTTGAGTGATATATATTCTGTTGTAAGGAAACCCTTGCACACTGGCTCATATAGAAACATATTAATTAACCTTTTTTAACTAAAATAATGTAAAAAAGGGTGTTTTCATTCCGTTTTCACGTTGTTTTTCTTTAACCTGAATGTATTAAATGGCTTTTGGAGCAGTTTTCATGAAAAACTGCTCCAAACCCTTTAATTGTCATTTTTTCTAGTAACCTAGATCTCATATCCCATACTTATAATGGGAAATGCGCGGTGCTCTGATGACTCCTGTATTGTGACCCAGTCATCTGATGCTGTAAACTGCCATTTTCAGCAGTATATAGCGTCAGATGACCGGGTCACAGTGCAGAAGCCGGAGATCACATGGCGGAGTGACATTTTAGTTGCATGTCAGTGTTGGACGCACTTGAGCAGTGTTTTACTACTGCACAGGTATCTAAATCACACTATGCATGCATCAAGAGTCCATGGCATAGGGTATTAGTTGTGATTGAGATGCACAATCAGAGAAATGTCTCTGCATTCTTGGGCAGTGACTGGGAGGTGACAAGGAGGTGGCAATATGGATGCATAGAGATGATCAGTGTCACTGAAATGGATGCAAATTCAGATGCACAATCACTCCCATTGGAGGCATACTCTCACAGAGACTCTGTGCCTATTATGAGGCTCATGCAAGTACTGATGGTTTGACCGATGGTTGCTTTGAAAGACACACTTAGCGGTATATGCATGCCTAAAGATGCCCAAAGTGGGCCTCTCAGCCCTTGCACATTCAGAAGCATGGATGTACACCAGGATACAGGACCCACATGCATTCATTCCCGGCAGAACCTTTTCTACACATATCATCAGTCTGTCTGTTTCACTGCACTCATCAGCGCAGCACCAGGAGATCACTTGGCAAAGCTGACATCACTTGCCACACAAGTGAGAGCGGCATTTTCAGACTTCCAGCTGCTCCAACCCCGAACACCTGGCTCTTGCTGCAGCCAACGGAGCCTGCATTTCCACCTGAGCGCTGAAAACATGAGGATCGGCGCTCACAGCAGCACCACAGACCACCTACGTGCTCATCAGCTCCGAGCGCGCCCGCCGGTCATGGTTGCCTATCACTTCCGCTGGCACACCAGACGTACACTGTCTGAGTGCCCTCTGCCAGTCATACTTAGTGACTCTTTCAAAAGAGCTGCACATCCCTGTCCCGCTGGGTGCGAGACACAGGGCCCCAGATACCGAGCTCCACACCAATTGCAGGCTTTCATTGTAATCTATCCCAGGTGCCTAACACGCTGTGCTGTACCACCATTTGGGAATCAAGGATCCCTTAACTCATGTGAGTGAATCTAACATCCAGAGATCTTTATTTTTATCTCTGTGTTTGATTATACATCCATGATGAATGACTGCACCATTTATTAAGTATATTCTGTGGTGCTTGGTGCATGACTCTACTAACTCACTAAGGGGTCTATTCATGTAGAAAACGAAATCAGAATTGCTACTTATCACTATACATCGCATCGCTTCGATGCGATGTATAGCTGTGATAAGTAGCAATTCATGTATACTTACCCTTCCGACGATGCGCTGCGGTGTCTGGAGCTCCCGCGGTGACGTCTTCTCCGGCGGTCCCTCCCTGCGATGCGCGGAGTCCAGCGACGATCCCTTTGCGCATGCGCAGCTCAGTGACCTCCCGGCAGGCCGCAGTGGTTGCTGGGAGGTCGGGGGGCGGAGCCAGCACGAGGTGCCGAGCAGCGATCAGGGAAGCATTGAGCTTCCCTGATGTCTAGGCACCACAGTTCAGGTTACGTCGTCCTGAGATGGCGAACCTGAACTCCATGGAGAAGCGGAAAGCAGAGCTTTCCGCACCTTCATGAATCGCACTCACCATACAAAGGTATGGTGATGCGATTCAGGCACAGAGCAGGGGTACCGCTGGAGAAGTCAGAGACTTCTCCATGGTAACCAGCTCTGTGAATTGCGGTAAGCAGAGAAAAGCCCTGTTTACCGCAAAACAGGGCTTTTCTCTGCTTCATGAATAGACCCCTAAGTCTCTGACTTCTCGAAGCGATGCGATGTATAGTGATAAGTAGCAATTCTGATTTCGTTTTCTACCTGAATAGACCCCTAAAAGTGCAGACAGCCATATGATATACTGAGTCTCAGTCAGGCTACATTGATGTGCTACTGTACGTATATTAAGGTTTTCCATTTTTATTTTAATATATATGTATTTTTATTGAAGCACATATTGTATGTCATATTGTTATTGACTCCTGGGAGTTTTTTATATTATTGCATACTTTTTATAAAAATAAAATACAGAAATTCTTTATGTATTATTAAGTGCCACCTGGAATATTTATTTTAGTCGTTTACCTTTGTCTGGAACTGGCATCTCCAGCTCTGGGTGGCTGCTGATATACAGATCTGTAATTTAGACCACTCACCTTAGCGACAGAGACCATTTGTTGTTTTTTTGCTCCATACAGAGCTCTGACCTCAACTCCATCGAGCACCTTTGGGATGAACTTGAATGGAGACTGCGAGCCAGGCTTACTCATCCAACATCAGTGCCAGGGTATGTAGTTATGCGAACTGTGGTCGGGAGACTGCCAGTCACATTACCTCCCCCCAACATCCCGCACCCTCACAATCCCGACAGTCGGCATACCGACCAACAGGGACTATTCCCACGACACCCATAGAGTGGGAACAGAACTCTTGGCAACTGCAGGTTGCCACTGAGCCCACAGCGCGGTGAGCACAGCATGGCAATAGCAGTGAGCAAGGGGCTTGTTGCGCTCGCAACCCCCCCCCCCCTTCACTGACATTCCGCTGTACACACCCAGTGCCTGACCTCATAAATGCTCTACAGAATGAATGGGCACAAATTCTCACAGAAACCCTCCCAATGGTGGGAACTTTGTGGTCAGCGGTGATGTCACTTTAGGTCAACCGCAGAGCAGAAAGTTCCCACCATTGGTTACAATGGAGCGCATCGGCGCTACATTGTAACACTGCCGTGTGCCGCCTGTCACTCAGTACAGGAGCACACAGCCGATCAGGAGAGTGCTACAATGTGGTGCTCCCTGATTGGCTGAGGAAACCCACTTAGACAGAAGTCAGAGTGGGTTTCTGGCATTCGGGGAAAGGAGTCCCATGTGAAAACATGGGGCCCCTTTCAGTTCGTGGCTCGGGAATCCGTTTTGTTTTTTTATTCAAGTACCTGGATTACAAATGGTTGCCCCGAGGACCCTGGGACCCTGGATCTGGTAAGTAGAATTTATTCAACAGGTACCCCTTGGATTCTACTGGAGAAGAGGACCGACCTGCGTGTGAACATAAGGTAAGTATGTATGTATGTTTGTGTGCATGTATGTAATAAATCTTTACTTTCAAGGTGTGTGTGTCTTGTGTTTATTTGGGTATTTTTTTAGTAATAGTACTACAGGTACCAGCGGGCCCGTTTCCCCCCCGCATGCTGGTACTTGTGGTTCTCCAAGTACCAGCATGCGGGGGAGGCTTGCTGGGACTTGTAGTACTGCTACTAAAAACAATATCTTTTCATTTACAACAAAGGCTATCAGCCCCCCCATCCGCAGCCCATTGGATGGGGGGGACAGCCTCGAGCTTCACCCCTGGCCCTTGGGTGGCTGGGGGGGGACCCCTTGATTGAAGGGGTCCCCACTCCCCCAGGGTACCCCGGCCAGGGGTGACTAGTTGGATTTTTGATGCCACGGCCGCAGGGCACTATATAAAAGTGACCCCCGGCTGTGGCATTATCTGTCCAGCTAGTGGAGCCCGGTGCTGGTTTTAAAAATACGGGGGACCCCTACTCTTTTTGTCCCCCGTATTTTTGGAACCAGGACCAGGCGCAGAGCCCGATGCTGGTTGCTTAAATATGGGGGAACCCCTGTCATTTTTTTCCTCATATTTCTGCAACCAGGATCGGCTCAAAGAGCCCGAGGCTGGTTATGCTTAGGAGGGGGGACCCCACGCAATTTTTTATTTTATTTTACACTGTTTAATTAAAAAAAAAAAAAAAATGAACCCCAGCACGGATCACACAGATCCGGCCGAGATTCATTTTTAAAAAGTCGGCAGTGTTTTACTAATCACTGCCGTAAAAATAGAAAAAAAAAACACGAATGACATCGACATCGGAACAAAAGAAAAACCCGAATACGACAGCTTAGTAAATTAGTCGTAATAAATTCAAAAAGTTGCAGTTTTACACTTTCGATGTCATTCGTGATTGAACTTTGACCTGAAACGGGAAAATACGAATCTTAGTAAATTTACCCCCAGGAGTAAACACTTTAGAACTGCATTAGGCACAGAAGGCATAACCATATAGGTGACAGAAGCTGAAAGGTGACTTTCTCTGTACACTGCCTGGATAGCAAGCCTTTTCAGAAATCAGCAGTTGAAAAAAACTAGCAATAATTTTAGAATTACTCTAAATGGCTGGGGAATTATTAAAATAGCACTTGTCGCATTATGCTTTAACTGAAGATTGGATGCATAGACAAATGCCGGTGGGGTTTCCAGTTGCCTGGAAACCCCCTCCCCCTGACCAGCAACTCAAATTATGATAGCAATTGTATATAATACAACTGCTAGAGCTGCCACCACAACATGCAGTTTAAAGTTACAGAGTAAAGATGCTGCACCCAGTGGCATCAGAAGGGGGGTAATAGCCTGCAAGTGAAAATAATTAAAACAGATAATTGACAGTTGCTGCCAACAGTGCCCCCTACCCTGCAACGCTATGTGCAGTGCACTTTCCGCACACAGCTAGTTACAGTCCTGGGGAAGTGTAATTATTCTACCGAATATGCAAAATAAAGGGATGTCCAGTGGATGGGGTGTGACGTATGGCATCATTGTTTGTACACCAGGGTCGGTGAGGCAAAAAGATTGTCCTGTGCATAACTGATTCTGTTGATGAAAACAAACTGTTGAACTTAACGGGTTTTACATGTGCAGCAATAGCTATGGTTCGGACAGGCATGTTCTGTTCATACTTAGTTTTTGGCTGCCCCATGCGGGATGGGGCAGCCAGGTCGGACCAGGGCATTGCTTCATCATGGGTGGGTGGTGCGGTGGTGTGTATGTGTGATCACATCATCCTGGCCTCACCACCGCTATTCTGTGCCCAGATTATTGGCATTGAAATGTCAGTGGTGGGGCTACGATGATGCAATTTAGTGCAAATCGCATCATCAGCGTCCCCAGACCGCCCACTTTCAATGGTGGCTACGGGAAGGTGAAGAAGGCTGAGGGGGATGAGGTCGACTCCGTGAGACTTGCCTTCCTTTCCAGAGGGCCGGGAGTTCCACATGATTTTTGGGAGCCTCCCGGACAATCCAGGAGTGTAGGCAAATATGGTCCTGTCTGAACCCTACATTGTAGTGTAAAAGTAAAGCTGCTCAGTATTTATTTACTACACTACCTGCAAAGCCAGTATTTCTCTGCATGCAAAAAAAAATAAAAATGTTTTTGCACCCCTTAGGGCCTAATTCAGTAAGAATTGCTACTGAGACTTTTTCTCAAAACTGCTACTGCTAAAAACTGCATGTGAAGAGCTGCTTACAAACAGTAAAAGATGCCTACAGATGCTATCACAACTCTGTGTATGCATTAGCAGAATTGCAATTCAAACACAGAAACTGAGTACCATAGACAGTTGCGGTTGACTTATGCCTACTTAAAATAATACATTTGCAGTCACACCGGGCACCATGTTTTTCATTGCAAAGATCGCAACTGACATCAGATGCAGGCCCCAAAAATGGCCATGCATGCCTGCGTTTTCCCAACCACTCCGCACAAACGCCACGTTACCACCCACAAACAGTCATTTCTGGCAATCACTTAGTGGTTGCAATTCACTGGGCCAGCGATTTCAGAGCGACTGCACTTCACTCGTTGTGCACCAGTAATGCGTTCGCAGCACATGTGCAGCCTGACAATAATCGCCCGATTTGTGTTTTTGCAATTTAGCAATCCTTACTGAATTAGGCCCATAGTTTGTCCAGGTGCAAAGTTACTCCCTCTTTTTTTTTTTTTTTTTTGCTTTTATGCCAAAGTAATAATTTATTCTAATAACAATGGATAGAGAAGCATAAAACAAAATGTCATATATAATAATAAGACACCAGAATATGTAATACAATCTAATGGCTATAAAATGCTATTTTATTATAATAAAAATTATAAAATGTTAGTTGATGCCAGTAAATAGAAACAAATACTTTTTCACTAAGCTTAAACACATTTCCCAAACCTCTGCTTCATCAAGTACTGTAATCTGATTTACCTTGTGAAGCAGGCAGAATAAATTATTACTTTTTCATTATTATTTTTTCACTTAGAAATATTTACACTAGAGACGCTGCACACACGAATTAGTTTTAAATATGTAGAAAGTTGTACATGAAGCTAAAAGGAATTAGGCTAAGAAAAAGCCACGGTCGCTGCATTGTAGCACTTTGTATACAGATTCAGACTAAAGGGCCCTACACACTTGGCGACATACATGGGTGATATGAACGATATCGCTCATAAGTCAACGATATATCGGTCATATCGTTTAGTATGAAGGCACCAACGATGAATGATGCGCGTCCCTGCAGTCGTTCAACGTTGGTTTTCCCTCAGTAAACATAGCAAGCCAATTTGGGCAATGTCGTTAATCATTATAAATTAACATCGTCCAAATTGGAATCATCACCAAGTGTGTAGGGCCCTTTAGTCACACACACATATACTGTACATACAAGCATTGCCCATCAAACTGATCAGTGCAAGCTAGAAATATACTTTTGTCGCTCCTAGATGTTTTATTCATGCGAATAAGATGCAGATTTTGTGAGAAAAAGACCCTTGTTGTGGCTCAGTCGCCCGAGGCCTGGTGCTCAGAGATAGGCTATTTGGTACAACTGGAGCCACAGTGTATGAGGACACATCTCTATCTAGATACTGTTATTAGGGCTGCTGCTAACAAATTGTGATCCTGGGCCCCCTTAATGTTGCCTTGTTGCCACTGCAGCGTTAACCCTCAGCTCTGTGTCTATATGTCTACATTTTAATACAGTTAACATTCTAACATTAACCCTTTCCCCTCATGCAGAGTGCAACAGAATGTATCTCACAATGGAGTGGACTGATCATTAGTTGCACTGCTGCAAAATTCAGCAGAATAGTTCTGAGAGGGGAACATCAGTTTCCTTATTTGAACAGCCTGGTAGTGGACCAGCATATGTGAAGAGGTGATATCCTCACTGAAATAGAAGGAGGAGGAGTACATGGTCACATGGGATGTATCCGTGAAGGGTAGTCTGACAGCCGTCGCATCACAGTCAAGTGGTTAAAAAGATTGGTAGTGCTGGCAGGGGATGCTGGACCCCTGATATCTGACTGCTTGTCCTACCTTAGGGTGGTCCTGACTGTTATCCACAACACACATGTTGTGTGTTATTGTCTGCCTTTATATTTTTCTCTTGGGATCAACAAAGTCTACATTTTATGAAGATAAGATAATTGTGAATCTAAAGAACTCTGGGTCACACTTAGCACAATTTTGTTCCCAACTAAAGAAACCACAAGATGTCTGCAGTACTGAACAAGGAAAACACAGTCACAGTATAATTTGGCAAATCATAGTTACAACACAATGTCAAAAAGACAGACATGGGGGTCTATTCATGAAGCAGTGAAAGAGTGGAGAAAAGGACCAGTGGAGAACTTGCCTATGGCAACCAATGAGCTTTGAAGGAAGCCTTTATCAAGTACATTCTATAAAATGTAAGGGAGATGCTGATTGGTTGCCATGAGCAACTTCTCCACTGGTCTTTTATCCACTCATTTCACTGCTTCATGAATAGACCCCAGGTAAGACGAGGGTGGGCAATTTACTCTATTACCTCAGTATGGCAAATTAGGCATATACAGTAGATGCTACAATCTCTCACATTTCTGTAGTACAAAAAAATTAACTTGCACTCCCTCTGACTCTTCTATATACTAGATAACCTCTTTAATATGCTGTGACAATGCAAATTATCATTTATTATAATGTATTTCTATTAGACCTGCCTCTACTATGTCAGAGATATTTACTTTTTCAATCAAATTATGTAATTTACTTCATGGAACAAGTTATCCAGTTATTATCATTGCCCAGAGAAAATCCTGCCTGTAGATTATGTGGATTTCTTGTTAATCTGCCTGGTTTTGAAAATATCCTCATGAAAATATCTTTGGATAGAGATGAAGATTATTGTCAAATTAATAAAATAGGTTTTCTGTATTGGATACATTGTGCAGAGACATTTCCAGGCTTATTTTCTGATGCTTGGCTTGCTTGTTTAGTCAGTAATGTGTTATTGTGTACAGTATATTGAAGATCTGTGCACATCCACTAAAGCAGTTTTCACAGACACTCCACTGGGGTACACAGTATAGACACACATAACGGTAAAACAATAAGCGCAGAAAAACAGACTAGTGTTAACCTTTTACTAAGCAGACAATTACCCACAGGTTATCAGATGCTAATACATATGCTGAGATACCTCAGCACTGTCCCAGGATACAGGTTGAAACATTCATGCAGAAGGACTACAGAATGAAGGCCATTACCAAGTAAATAACATCTGTGCTGGAAACTCTAGATGGAAATCTGTCACAGTAGCCAAATATAGTTCTATGGTAATGTTGTACAAAGCCCCAGTCTGTTTTCTGTGATTCATCAGAAAGTCAGATCAAGGTTTGTGAATTATGGTGCTTCATTTTCTAAAATGCTGGTTGTAAGGTGTGATTTAGTTTAATCTTAGCTTCAATTCACCATTGTTTGAAATGTAATACAAGCTAAGTATTTGCTGTATCAGTTCTGCGCAAGCAATCATCTGTGAAATGATGCAGATTTGACAAATGTTGAAGATATAATTTCCAAATGTATTGTTTTTTCTAAGTGCATGTTTACAATGAATGCTGTGTGCTGTGTCTTACTGTAGCTATTCCAGCTGTTTATTGCTTCCAGTAGTTATACAGTAGGTGAGCACTATGTTTGTGGCTAGTTTGGAATTCTCTAGTGAAATGATTACACACTGAGAACTTAAGGCTGCACTTCATACTTTTAGGGCATACCTCCCAGCTGTCCTGATTCCAGGGGGACAGTCCCGCTATTCTGACACTGTCCCGCTTTCCCACCCGCAGGCAGCAGTGTCCTGTGGGTGGGAGTGGGGGGTGGGGTGGGGGGCAGTTGGTTGATCCTTTGATCACCCGCTGCTCTGCAAAGTAGCAAGTGATCCCTGAATAGATGCCGTGTGCACGCACAGCATTTATTCAGTGCTGGGAGATGAGCAGGGGGCTGGCAAGATGCTCGGGGAGTGCTGACCATGCCTCCACAATGCTGAAAAATGGGTCCATGTGTGAGGCCATGCCCTTTTGGCAGAGACCACGTCCCCTTTTCAGGTCGCGCTTGGCTATGCCGCGAGATGGTCCTGAATTTCGACGCACAAAAGTTGGGAGGTATGGTAAGGTACTGCTTCTGATCTAGAATAATACAGATATAGCCACGCTCATCTAGCCTGCAGATTGCCATATTCGCAGCAAGCTAGGTGCAGCAAGTGTGCCCGCGACTAGGATAGGAATACATGGGCGGCATCTTAAGCTGCAGCCCGTCATATTTAGGTGCTCGTGCACCTAGGCACAGTGCTTGTGCCCGTGCGGCCATGCCACAGGCATGTACAATGTTTATTTCTGGAACTGCTATCTGGTTTGTCAGGTGTTATGTGAAAACCATAATGCTAATATATATGTTGGATCAGGTCTGAGCCTTCTTCCCTTTGTGCACATACTGGGCCTTTTTTATGGTTGAGCACAATTTTGTGGCTCAAATGTGAAGTTACAATACACTGTTAAAAGTTTGTTTTGTGTTGCACTTATCTTAAGACATATGAAACTATGATTATTATGTAAGACAGTAACAGCCTGTCACAAAAAACACAGAGGGGTAAATGTATTAGCCTGTGAACTGTAGGCATCGATGGATTCCCGACAAGTGCAAGATGTTGGCTTGTTTTGCCTTTTAAATGATTGGGCAGACTCACCTGGCACCCACTGATGCCGCAGGCTATTACATGTACCCAAGACACTGTATAAAAATGCTGTCAATTAAAATTAAAGACTCACCATTTCCTTGTGGTGCAGTTCCTTTCTCACTGCAGTGCTAAATCTTTGGGTCTTCTTTCTGTATTTTTCTTCTTTCTTCTCCAGGAAATAATGTAATTTTTTAAGAAAATACTCTGACAGACAATTTGGAGCTGCAATGCAACTGACAGGCATGGAGGCTTGTCCGCAATCAAAAGCTTTACTCCTATTGGCTATATCATGAAAAAGATGTTCTAATTGGCTAGTTGTAGGCAGGCTTCCAGTCTTTCATTGTATCACTGCTCCTGGTGAACCAAGTATCCTCACCTATAAACATTTTGGACTGTAAATAATTTAAATATGCATAGTCATCAAAGGTGAAAACCTCACTGAAGTATGAGCTTATTATCACAATTGGGCTTTTACCATAAATTTGAAAGTATCCGAGTACCCAGAAACCCCCCTGATGGACCAAGTGGTTTTTGTTTTGTTTTTTCAGATGAAGACATCTCTGTCTTCATCTCTACAGTGACCGCTGCCGCCAAGATCGGAGCCGCCGGCAGCTCTCTATGCTCTGCACAGCATAGGAGATCAGGCAGCAGCGGGCAGTGGCAGACAGCCGAGGAGAACTGCAGCACAGCACTCAGCAGCAGTGGCCCATTGAGGGAAGCTGAGGGCAGGCACCCAGCAGCAGCAGCCAGCCAAGGGGAGCTACGGGCAGACTTGCGGGGGTGGCGCCCAGTTGAATGAACTGCATTCTGGAGCGGGAGCGTCCAGCTTCAGGTGCAGATGATTTCTTTATGTACGTATATATTAGTGTGCAACTGTGTGTGTATTCACATTTACATGTACACACACACAATTTTTTTCCCCAATTTTTTTTTTTTTTTATAACAGGGACAATGCTGTCCCTGACGACGGGGGTCCACCATGAGACACGGGTACAAGGGACCAAGCACCACAACTGCCTCCAAGTCTGCCAAGTGCCACCCACACCACAGTGTGTGTGTGTGTCATAGGCGTGTGCACGGGGGGTGCCTGGTGCGCACAGGCACCCCCTAATGTCCGGCAACCCCGACACTTGACAGGTGGCAGCAGAGAACGTAAGCGGGCAGTCAGAGCCGGCCCTATCTATAGGCAAATGCCTAGGGCATTTGCAGTGGCCAGGGGCATGCAAGAGCTGGCTCAACTAAACTTTGGGCAATGGAAGGACCTGCGAGTTTCCCCCACCGTGGATCAAATGTATTTTTTATTTCAAGTGGGTCCCTGTCCCGGCGATTGAAGCTCCGCCCCCTCGTGGCTATATGCCGCGATTTGTGGGTTGGTGGTGAGGGGCGGAGCCATTATGACATGTTTCTCTTTGAATGGTGTCATATTGGCTCCGCCCCCACCCACCCGCAATTTGCGGCATAAGCCGCTAGTGGGTGGAGCTTAATGATGAAAAGTGCCATGCACGACCCCCAGCACTGCCAGCACTGATCTGCTCCTGGTTCCTGCAGCTACCGCCAGGCTCCATCCTCCAGGTGTCAGTGGGTTTGTGTGTATACTCTAGTCTATATATATATATATATGCATATGTATGTGTTCTGTGTGTGTGTGTTTATATGTACTGTATGTGTATGTGTTCTATATATGTGTATATGTATGTTTTGTATTTGTGTGTATATGTACAGTGTGTGTACCATGTCTGTGTATGTGTTAGGATCCCGGCCATTGTAAGTATAGCCACAGAACTTTGACTACTGCCGGAGAAGGGAGAGGGGAGGGAGGGGGTAGATTTAGCCGACACTGGAGGGGATAGGGTTAGGCTACAGGAGGTGGGAGGTTAGGGTTAGGCTGCGGACAGGGGGGGGGGTTAAGATAAGGCACCACCGGGTGGAGTTTAGGGTTAGGCACTGAGAAGGGAGGTTAGGGTTAGGCTGCGGGAAGGGAGGGTTAGGCTTAGGGGGTAGGGGACAGAGAATAGATTAGTTAAATCACCTGTCAGGATTTCATTCCTCTGGATGCTGGCGTCGGTATTTTGACTGCCGGCATCCCATCCGGCTGTCATGGATACCAAACCCATATGTGTGTTTATATGTATATGTTCTATGTGTATGTATATGTATGCGTTCTATGCATAGGCGTGCGCATGGGGGGTATTGCACAGGCATACCCTAATGTCAGGTACCCCTCAGTGTTAGCCTATTACATATACCAGCTCCACAGTCACGGTGAAGCGGGTCCACTAAGGATCATGGAGAAGCAGGCAAGTTTCTACTCCGCAGGTGCCATCTGTACTCCCCCCAGCGGCCCCTGCGTTTGTGTGACGTGACTTGTTTGACAGATTCTGTTTACAGGATGCCATGGCTGCGGGACCCGCGGAGGTGATGGAAGGAGCAGAGTGCACACTAAAAGAGCTGCTGAGGGGCCAGGGACTCAGAGCGTCTGCAGGGCAAGGTGTCGGCGGAGCTGAGCCAGCTGGTGGTACTGGAGAGAGTAGCCGCCTGCAGCCAAGGTTTGTCCCACTTACCCAGCTCTCTGCTTCATGCTGGCTCTTCCCCGTGTCTGTCAGGTCTCCACGTTAATAGATGTGGTGTGGCCAGGGTACCTGGTCTTCTCTCAGCTTTTTCATTAGGAACGTTCTCAATACAGTCCCACACATGCCCCACTCTCCCCTCACAGCTCCAAATGCCCATCTGCTGCACCCCCAAACTTCATCCATGTCACCCAGTATGTATCACTAGTGTCTCCCTATGCATGTCACCCATTACTTGTCCATAGTATGCCCCTCTATCTATCTCCTATTGCCTCACCCCGGTGTCACCCTCTCTGCCTGTCCCCACTACATGTCCCCAGTCTCACCTTCTGCCTGTCATCTACTAAGTATCCTCAGTGTCACCCTCTGCCTTTCTCCCACTGCCTCACCCCAGTGCTACCCTTATGGCTGTCGCTCTCTCTGCCTGTCACCCACTACATGTCCCCAGCTTTACCATTTGCCTGTCACCCACTATATGTCCCCAGTGTTACCATTTGCCTGTCACCCACTGTGTTACCCCAGTATCACCCTCTGTCTCCCACTACATGTCACCCTCTGCTTTTCTCCGACTGTATCACCCCAGTGTCACCCTCATGGCTGTCACCCTCTGCCTCACCCCAGTGTCATCCTCTGAATATGAAAACCAGAATATGAATTTCTGCTCATACCGTGTGACATAATGTGAATTTCGGCTCATACCGTGTGGCATATTGTGAATTTCGGCTCATACCGTGTGGCATATTGTGAATTTCGGCTCATACCTTGTGGCATATTCTGAATTTCGGCTCATGCCTTGTGGCGTTATGTGAATTTCAGTTCATACCGTGTGGCATATTGTAAATTTCGGCTCATGCCTTGTGGCATAATGTAAATTTCGGCTCATGCCTTGTGGCATAATGTGAATTTCAGCTCATACCTTGTGGCATATTCTGAATTTCGGCTCATGCCTTGTGGCGTTATGTGAATTTCAGTTCATACCGTGTGGCATATTGTAAATTTCGGCTCATGCCTTGTGGCATAATGTAAATTTCGGCTCATGCCTTGTGGCATAATGTGAATTTCAGCTCATACCGTGTGGCATATTGTGAATTTCGGCTCATGCCTTGTGGCGTAATGTGAATTTCGGCTCATACCGTGTGGCATATTGTGAATTTCGGCTCATGCCTTGTGGCATAATGTGAATTTCGGCTCATGCTTTGTGGCATAATGTGAATTTCGGCTCATGCCTTGTGGCATAATGTGAATTTCGGCTCATGCCTTGTGGCATAATGTGAATTTCGTCTCATGCCATGTGGCATATTGTGAATTTTGGCTCATACCGTGTGGCATATTGTGAATTTCGGTTCATACGTTGTGGCGTAATGTGAATTTCGGCTCATATCGTGTGGCATATTCTGAATTTCGGCTCATGCCTTTTGGCATAATATGAATTTCAGCTCAAACTGTGTGGCATAATGTCAATTTAGTCTCAGACTGTGTGGCATAATGTCAATTTCGTCTCAGACTGTGTGGCATAATGTGAATTTTGGCTCATACTGTGTGGCATAATGTCAATTTCATCTCATACTGTCCGGCATAATGTGAATTTTGGCTCATACTGTGTGGCATAATGTGAATTTCGACTCATACTGTGTGATATAATGTGAATAACTCAAATGTTCGCCCCCCTAAATCTTACATACTTTTCAGAGTGTCCCACTCAAAATCAGGGTGTAGGTGCTGGGGTGCAAGAGAATGCATATGCACCTAGGCCCACCACTCTCTAGTTCTGCCACTGGGTCAGGGATAGGTTGGGGAAGTGTAAGCAGCGACAGGGTGCAGTGGCAGCTGGGGCTCAGGGTTATGCCGTAGTGGAGTACTGGCCAGTGGTCTCGCCATTATGCTTCATTTTATTAATTTTATTTTTCTGGGGTGTATTATATCTACATGTACTATTGGGAACTAGGGATAAATTAAATTAAGCCATGTGATTTTACTGAGAGAATGTAAAATAGTGCAAGACAAGCCCCTCTGGCGGTGCACACCCTAATAAAATAAGCTGCACACGCCTATGGTGTGTGTGTGTATGTGTATGTGTGTGTATATATATATATATATATAGGGTGAGGAGAGATGGATGGCACTCCAGCAATCGAATAAATACTCAGGAAACCAAGTCAATAGCCAACGTTTCGGAGCTGTCCTCCTTTATCAAGACTTTAAACCTTTTTAAAGTCTTGATAAAGGAGGACAGCTCCGAAACGTTGGCTATTGACTTGGTTTCCTGAGTATTTATTCGATTGCTGGAGTGCCATCCATCTCTCCTCACCCTGCATTACCTTAGGAAGGGCACCCAGACGTGTTGATCCCCAAGATTTTGGAGTGCCGGACATTTCTTTTGTATATATATATATATATATATATATATATATATATAAAATATGTATATATTATTATTATTATTTATTTATATATATATATATATATATATATATATATATATATGAGCAAAAAAGGTAGGATCAGTTTGCTCCTTTTGGCGCAAAGGGGAAAAATGCTGAATTGTGTCTATGTGTCTAACAATAAAAAACAATAGTCTGCGTACCCCCACTCACACTGGGGGTCATTCCGAGTTGTTCGCTCGCAAGCTGCTTTTAGCAGCTTTGCACACACTAAGCAACCGCCTACTGGGAGTGAATCTTAGCTTATCAAAATTGCGACCGAAAGATTCGCAATATTGCGAAAATACTTCTCTGTGCAGTTTCTGAGTAGCTCGAGACTTACTCTGCCAGTGCGATCAGTTCAGTGCTTGTCGTTCCTGGTTTGACGTCACAAACACACCCAGCGTTCGCCCAGACACTCCTCCGTTTCTCCGGCCACTCCTGCGTTTTTCCCAGAAACGGTAGCGTTTTTTTACACACACCCATAAAAAGGGCAGTTTTCGCCCAGAAACACCCACTTCCTGTCAATCACATTACGATCACCAGAACGAAGAAAAAACCTTGTAATGCCGTGAGTAAAATACCTAACTGCATAGCAAATTTACTTGGCGCAGTCGCACTGCGGACATTGCGCATGCGCATTAGCGACTAATCGCTCCGTTGCGAGAAAAAAATAACGAGCGAACAACTCGGAATGACCCCCACTATGCGAGCGTGGGATATGTCCATAAAGGTATCTTTAACACGATATCACATCAATCTGGATCTTGTTCCAGGAGTCAATAAAAAACACGATTTGAAAATGACTGGGTATCGTACCCCAACTCACACGAAACAGGAGATGATGACTCCTATAAAGGTATCTTTGAATATCTGATGTGGCTTTGGATATGCCTCCGTGGTGGGCGGTGATCTCATAAATGTAGAAAGATGGAAAAAACAACCAATGTGTAGTATTTCAATTAATGCCACTCATATGTGCAATTCTACACCGTAAGGTATGACTCTGCATTACTTACACTAAGGTTAAATGTTTTGGTTATAGATTTAAGCATCCACCCTATACAATGGTTAGTTTAAATGGGAGCGTACCCCAAACTCACAAAATGGTCAATAGGGTGACTCTTATCAAGGTATCTTTACGCACTCATTCATATTCAAATGGCGTACCACAACTCACGAGTATAAATGCAGGGATACTCCCATCAAGGTTTCTTTATTGAATTCCTGCTTTGTTAGTCAAGAATGGACTCCCAAACAGTTATAGTGTCCCAAGGATTCAACAATAGATTTATTCCTCCAAAATACCGATCCACAAAGATACATGTAACCAATGTATAAAGATTTTATTTAAAAAAAAGTCCATAAATTCCATAAAAGGACAATCAAATGATTAAAAAATACAATCAAAAAATTGCAAAAGATAAAAATTCAAAATCCAAAATTCATAACACAATTAAAAAAGGAATGATGAAAAAGTCCATAACAAATCTCTGTTCAAATGATTAAAGGCTACTCACACAGCGGTCTGTCGACGCGTTTCAGTCCTGGGACCTTTGTCAAGACATGACCTGCTGTGTGGGGAGCCAGATATTTATGATAGTGGTAGCCAATAATGTGCCGACAGGAAATTGGTTTGAGAGGAAGTGACCTCATAATGTAGTTTAGTTTATCACTTTAAAATTCTAATACCTACATGTTAAACATCAAAGTCAAAATCCCCCTTGTCCTTAAAACAAATCTAACTGGGTCCTAAAATATTGAAAAGTGAAAACGATCCTTAATCGAATATCTTAAACAGCGTTCCTAATCCGGATATAACTGATGCATTTCCTGTGCCGCAAAGGATCACGGGAAACGTAGTCCTTTGTCCGGCACTGAAACACCTATGATGCTGCTTAACTCCCTAGAGAAGCGTTTGTTAAACCTCTGAATCCTCATTCTCACAAAATCAAGTGTTAAGTGCCATATTCGTGCCCTTAATTTACTTATTTAAAAAATGCTCAGACCGTGGTTTTGACTCCATTTCCGGTCTCACGGAGGATCATAGGGATTGTAGTTTTATGTCCAAAACATGAATGTTGCTAAATGTATTACCTAACTACTATGCTCTGAAAAAAAGTTACCTAAGCATTTAGAGATCCTTTCTGGGTATAGCATACACCTAAAATAACAACAAAACAGCAGAATTTAGCATCATATCAATCCCGCGGTCCGACGCGGAGGATGCTGGGAAATGTAGTCATTTGATAGTTCTGCCGGAAAAGTCCATACAAGTCAAAATCCCCAGTGTCCATCAAAGCATTTGTCATGTGTTAGACCATCTCGCCCCGCGGGTTTCTAGGAAATGTAGTTTATGGACCACGTGATCGTAGCGACGATGTATCAGATAAACATCGGATATTGTTGAAGTAACTATTGTCAATGCAATCAAATTCCAGACAACTCCGTAAGCCCGGTTATATGATAATCCGAATGGCCACATGAAACAGAAAAAATCAGTGAATAAAGATTAAATGAAACATGAACTACATAAAGTACATCCAGAGATGCAAACATGAGACTTCTGTATTCTGTCAAGTATTATATAATTTTTTTTTACAGGAACCACTTTAACTCAAAATCAGAGTTAAGACCATTTGGTAATAAGGTTTTACACTGATAAATAAATTTCATCTCTGCCTTAGCTAACATAGAGGCTGTATCCCTATTCCTTAGGCTAGATTTTATATGCTTGATACCATAGAAACCAGCTATTTCTGACGGGGAACAATTATGGTGTTCCTTAAAATACAAGGATAAAGCATGTGTATTTAATCCTTTTCTAATATTTCTTATATGTTCTCTGATCTGGACTTTCAGTGGGCGTGAAGTACGCCCAATGTAAACTAAATCACAGCTGCACCTTATGGCATATATCACATTTTTTGTTTCACAGGTAATGAAGTCAGTGATTTTGATGACATAACTATTAATACAGACTTCATTAATTTTCATGTCCCCTTTACTGTTTCTGCATCCAATGCAGTTTAGACATCTATAAAATCCTTTGGATAGGATTTTTGATTGTGTTGATGTAGCTACTACTGCACTTGAAACCAACCTAGATTTGATATTAGGTGCTTTCTTGTAAATATGAAGTGGTCTGTCTGGAATTAATGACCCAATGAGGGTATCTTTCTTTAGCAGACTCCAATGTTTCCTGAAGATTTTCTCCACCTGTGTATGATGTGTGCCATACTCCGTAATGAAAGCCCATTCGTATTTTTTATCCTGTTTGGGTGGTGCAGTTTTCTTAAGTAAATCTTGTCGTGATACAGTGTCAATATGGATTTTGGCTTCTTCCACAGATTGTTTCGTGTATCCACTGGCTATAAATCTATCGGTCAATCCTGTGGCTTGAGTCTGAAAAACATTCTCATTGGTACAGTTCCTCTTGAGACGTTTTAATTGACCGCTTGGAATTGATTGTAGCCAGTTATGATGATGGCAACTGTTCGCCGGGATGTAACATTGTGAATCTGTTGGTTTTGTGAATGTTCTGGTATTAATTCTTCCTGATTCTATATACACAGTAACATCAAGAAAATTCACTGAATCCTTACTGGATTCAAAGGTTAATTTGATGTTTCTATCATTATTGTTTAGGCTTATACAGAAATCACTGAGGGTGTCGGTGTCTCCCCTCCAGATGAAAAATATATCATCTATATACCGTACATAGGACACCAGGTTCGCGCCATGGGGATTGTTGGACCAGATGTTTTCCAACTCCCATGCCCCCATAAAAAGGTTGGCATAACTTGGCGCGAACCTGGTGCCCATAGCTGTACCTGTTTTTTGTATATAGAATTGGTCTTTGAAAAGGAAGAAATTGTTATTTAAAATAAAATGAATTCCCTCCAAGATCAGTGTTCGAAGATTTTCATCTAAATCCGAGAGTTCTAAAAAATGTTTAACTGCTTTGATCCCCTGTGTGTGGTCAATTATCGTGTAAAGCGAACTAACATCCGCAGTGACCATGATATCATTCTCTTGCCAATCTAATCCTTCCAAAAGTATCAAAAAATCCCTAGTATCCTTCAAATGTGACTTATTAAGCATTACTAATGGTTGCAAATGAAAGTCTATAAATTTAGACAGATTCGCTGTGATCATTTCTAATCCTTTTATACGTGAACTCATCGTTCAATTGTCTTATTATCTCCTGTTCGTAATTTGCTGCATCCATCAATACAACCCCCCCTCCCTTATCCGCTGGCTTCACCCTTGTGGTGAAATGATCCCACTGAAACCTCCATTTCCAAACTAAAAGCATGGGTGGATTTGTATGAAAAAATCCACACCATTAGTTCAAAGGAAGCCAAGTTCATTGTTAATGAAACACCTACGACACCAGTCATTTACACACTTCCAAAAGTGCACAAAAATGCTCACAATCCCCCAGGATGTCCTATAATTTCAGGAGTGAATTCAATTACAGCAAATCTGTCTAAATTTATAGACTTTCATTTGCAACCATTAGTAATGCTTAATAAGTCACATTTGAAGGATACTGGAGATTTTTTGATACTTTTGGAAGGATTAGATTGGCAAGAGAATGATATCATGGTCACTGCGGATGTTCGCTTTACACGATAATTGACCACACACAGGGGATCAAAGCAGTTAAACATTTTTTAGAACTCTCGGATTTAGATGAAAATCTTCGAACACTGATCTTGGAGGGAATTCATTTTATTTTAAATAACAATTTCTTCCTTTTCAAAGACCAATTCTATATACAAAAAACCGGTACAGCTATGGGCACCAGGTTCGCGCCAAGTTATGCCAACCTTTTTATGGGGGCATGGGAGTTGGAAAACATCTGGTCCAACAATCCCCATGGCGTGAACCTGGTGTCCTATGTACGGTATATAGATGATATATTTTTCATCTGGAGGGGAGACACCGACACCCTCAGTGATTTCTGTATAAGCCTAAACAATAATGATAGAAACATCAAATTAACTTTTGAATCGAGTAAGGATTCAGTGAATTTTCTTGATGTTACTGTGTATATAGAAGCAGGAAGAATTAATACCAGAACATTCACAAAACCGACAGATTCACAATGTTACATCCCGGCGAACAGTTGCCATCATCATAACTGGTTACAATCAATTCCAAGCGGTCAATTAAAACGTCTCAAGAGGAACTGTACCAATGAGAATGTTTTTCAGACTCAAGCCACAGGATTGACCGATAGATTTATAGCCAGTGGATACACGAAACAATCTGTGGAAGAAGCCAAAATCCATATTGACACTGTATCACGACAAGATTTACTTAAGAAAACTGCACCACCCAAACAGGATAAAAAATACAAATGGGCTTTCATTTCGGAGTATGGCACACATCATACACAGGTGGAGAAAATCTTCAGGAAACATTGGAGTCTGCTAAAGAAAGATACCCTCATTGGGTCATTAATTCCAGACAGACCAATTCATATTTACAAAAAAGCACCTAATATCAAATCTAGGTTGGTTTCAAGTGCAGTAGTAGCTACATCAACACAATCAAAAACCCTATCCAAAGGATTTTATAGATGTCTAAACTGCATTGGATGCAGAAACAATAAAGGGGACATGAAAATTAATGAAGTCTGTATTAATAGTTACGTCATCAAAATCACTGACTTCATTACCTGTGAAACAAAAAATGTGATATATGCCATAAGGTGCAGCTGTGATTTAGTTTACATTGGGCGTACTTCACGTTCACTGAAAGTCCAGATCGGAGAACATATAAGAAATATTAGAAAAGGATTAAATACACATGCTTTATCCTTGCATTTTAAGGAACACCATAATTGTTCCCCGTCAGAAATAGCTGGTTTCTATGGTATCAAGCATATAAAATCTAGCCTAAGGAATAGGGATACAGCCTCTATGTTAGCTAAGGCAGAGATGAAATTTATTTATCAGTGTAAAACCTTATTACCAAATGGTCTTAACTCTGATTTTGAGTTAAAGTGGTTCCTGTAAAAAAAAATTATATAATACTTGACAGAATACATAAGTCTCATGTTTGCATCTCTGGATGTACTTTATGTAGTTCATGTTTCATTTAATCTTTATTCACTGATTTTTTCTGTTTCATGTGGCCATTCGGATTATCATATAACCGGGCTTACGGAGTTGTCTGGAATTTGATCGCATTGACAATAGTTACTTCAACAATATCCGATGTTTATCTGATACATCGTCGCTACGATCACGTGGTCCATAAACTACATTTCCCAGGAACCTGCGGGGCGAGATGGTCTAACACATGACAAATGCTTTGATGGACACTGGGGATTTTGACTTGTATGGACTTTTCCGGCAGAACTATCAAATGACTACATTTCCCAGCATCCTCCGCGTCGGACCGCGGGATTGATATGACGCTAAATTCTGCTGTTTTGTTGTTATTTTATGTGTATGCTATACCCAGAAAGGATCTCTAAATGCTTAGGTAACTTTTTTTCCAGAGCATAGTAGTTAGGTAATACATTTAGCAACATTCATGTTTTGGACATAAAACTACAATCCCCATGATCCTCCGTGAGACCGGAAATGGAGTCAAAACCACGGTCTGGGCATTTTTTAAATAAGTAAATTAAGGGCACGAATATGGCACTTAACACTTGATTTTGTGAGAATGAGGATTCAGAGGTTTAACAAATGCTTCTCTAGTGAGTTAAGCAGCATCATAGGTGTTTCAGTGCCGGACAAAGGACTACGTTTCCCGTGATCCTTTGCAGCACAGGAAATGCATCAGTTATATCCAGATTAGGAACGCTGTTTAAGATAACCGATTAAGGATCGGTTTCAATTTTTCAATATTTTAGGACCCAGTTAGATTTGTTTTAAGGACAAGGGGGATTTTGACTTTGATGTTTAACATGTAAGTATTAGAATTTTAAAGTGATAAAACTAAACTACATTATGAGGTCACTTCCTCTCAAACCAATTTCCTGTCGGCACATTATTGGCTACCATTATCATAAATATCTGGCTCCCCACACAGCAGGTCATGTCTTGACAAAGGTCCCAGGACCGAAACGCTTCGACAGAACGCTGTGCGAGTAGCCTTTAATCATTTGAAAAGAGATTTGTTATGGACTTTTTCATCATTCCTTTTTTAATTGTATTATGAATTTTGGATTTTGAATTTTTATCTTTTGCAATTTTTTTATTGTATTTTTTAATCATTCGATTGTCCTTTTATGGAATTTATGGACTTTTTTAAAATAAAATCTTTATACATTGGTTACATGTATCTTTGTGGATCGGTATTTTGGAGGAATAAATCTATTGTTGAATCCTTGGGACACTATAACCGTTTGGGAGTCCATTCTTGACTAACAAAGCAGGAATTCAATAAAGAAACCTTGATGGGAGTATCCCTGCATTTTTACCCGTGAGTTGTGGTACGCCATTTGAATATGAATGAGTGCGTAAAGATACCTTGATAAGAGTCACCCTATTGACCATTTTGTGAGTTTGGGGTACGCTCCCATTTAAACTAACCATTGTATAGGGTGGATGCTTAAATCTATAACCAAAACATTTAACCTTAGTGTAAGTAATGCACAGTCATACCTTATGGTGTAGAATTGCACATATGAGTGGCATTAATTGAAATACTACACATTGGTTGTTTTTTCCATCTTTCTACATTTATGAGATCACCGCCCACCACGGAGGCATATCCAAAGCCACATCAGATATTCAAAGATACCTTTTATAGGAGTCATCATCTCCTGTTTCGTGTGAGTTGGGATACGATACCCAGTCATTTTCAAATCGTGTTTTTTATTGACTCCTGGAACAAGATCCAGATTGATGTGATATCGTGTTAAAGATACCTTTATGGACATATCCCACGCTCGCATAGTGTGAGTGGGGGTACGCAGACTATTGTTTTTTTATTGTTAGACACATAGACACAATTCATCATTTTTCCCCTTTGCGCCAAAGGAGCAAACTGATCCTACCTTTTTTGCTTTTACATACATTTTTTTGGATTTAAGGTGAAATCCAACTGGTTCAGGTTGCCCCACAGGCAGCATTTCCCCATTGCGCCACTGTGTATATTTTACAAATTTTTTTTTGTTTAGACATATATATATATATATATATATACACCCCCCTTCGCAAATCCTGCGTTTGCCCCTGCTATTCACCATCATCAGCATATATTTGCTCATCTCACAAGACTTTGAAGTCTATGAACCTTTTAACCATGCAGAAATTACTGTTTCCACAGGGTGGAGATAGCTTTAAAGGTTGAGACAATTTAGCGAATGCTTACTTGAAGAGACATCCGAGAGATCTTCTGAAATAGGCAAACTAATGTCTCCATGGGGCTGCGTTGTGGCCCAACCTACCAATTTACAAAAAACTTAACTTAGATGTTTAAATGTGACAAGCTCAAAAAGAAAAACCCTCAGTGAGAAAGGAGTTAAGGGTTTTTATACATGTGTACAGACATATAGTACAGACCAGCAATCTTACCTAATATGAGTAGCATTCTAGTAGCCTTTTGAGGTATAACAGTAACAAAAGCTGTTAATGTCAACGACTCTATCAGTGAAAAGGACCCAGTAGTGGTAGAGGCTGGTAGAGGCTAAGACAGTAGAGCAATTTAAGCATGCATGGGATAGACATAAGGATATCATTACAAAGAAATAGGGATCAAATAAGGTTTGAAGTAAAAATATGGTAAAAAATGGGCAGACTAGATGGCCCAAGTGGTACTTATCCGCCATCACATTCTATGTTTCTATGAAGGAGGAAAGGTTTGAGTTGCCAAAAATGTTACTTATAATTTAGGAAATATTTCTAAACTGTTGATTTGTTACAATGTTTGTTTGTCCAGTTCCTACATGCAGCCAAAGATGAACCTGCTGGCAATCTCTTAAATACACTAAATGTGGTTTCTATGAGAAAATGCATAGGAAAATACCACCATATTTAATATTCTCATTTTTTTATGACCTTGTACACACAACTACAGTATTAATATCAGGCTCCCCAAGTTCAAAAGTATGACAGATAAACACACATTAGTAGTGTTGATATTCAAATATGTTGTTTCAATTGATTGACGTTAACATATGCATTCTCCTGATCTCAATTCCATATTCGGTTATTGCTAAAGAACTAGCACTATGGATCACACACTTACAACAAAATACTGTGTACAGTATGTGTGTGTATATATATATATATATATATATATATATATATATACAGCAAGAAAGAGGCGGTACTCGGAGACTTAAAGTGCAGATAAATTGTATTCCACAAAAGTAGACTACTTTTGTGGAATACAATTTATCTGCACTTTAAGTCTCCGAGTGCCGCCTCTTTCTTGCTGTGTGTGGATTGCCCTTGGAGGGCACCGGAGCCTATTTATAGAAGAAAGTGGGAGTGCCGGTCCGTGTGGACTATATATATATATATATATATATTAGAGATGAGCGGGTTCGGTTTCTTTGAATCCGAACCCGCACGAACTTCACTTTTTTTTTCACGGGTCCGAGCGACTCGGATCTTCCCGCCTTGCTCGGTTAACCCGAACGCGCCCGAACGTCATCATGACGCTGTCGGATTCTCGCGAGACTCGGATTCTATATAAGGAGCCGCGCGTCGCCGCCATTTTCACACGTGCATTGAGATTGATAGGGAGAGGACGTGGCTGGCGTCCTCTCCATTAGAATAGATTAGAAGAGAGAGAGATTGTGCAGACAGAGTTTACCACAGTGACCAGTGCAGTTGTTGTTAAGTTAACTTTTATTTAATATATCCGTTCTCTGCTATATCCGTTCTCTGCCTGAAAAAAACGATACACAGCAGTCACACAGTGTGACTCAGTCTGTGTGCACTCAGCTCAGCCCAGTGTGCTGCACATCAATGTATAAAAGCTTATAATAATTGTGGGGGAGACTGGGGAGCACTGCAGGTTGTTATAGCAGGAGCCAGGAGTACATAATATTATATTAATTTAAAATTAAACAGTGCACACTTTTGCTGCAGGAGTGCCACTGCCAGTGTGACTAGTGGTGACCAGTGCCTGACCACCAGTATAGTAGTATATTGTTGTATACTATCTCTTTATCAACCAGTCTATATTAGCAGCAGACACAGTACAGTGCGGTAGTTCACGGCTGTGGCTACCTCTGTGTCGGCAGTCGGCACTCGGCAGGCAGTCCGTCCATCCATAATTGTATAATTATATACCACCTAACCGTGGTATTTTTTTTTCTTTCTTTATACCGTCGTCATAGTCATACTAGTTGTTACGAGTATACTACTATCTCTTTATCAACCAGTGTACAGTGCGGTAGTTCACGGCTGTGGCTACCTCTGTGTCGGCAGTCGGCAGGCAGTCCGTCCATCCATAATTGTATTATTATAATATATACCACCTAACCGTGGTTTTTTTTTCATTCTTTATACCGTCATAGTGTCATACTAGTTGTTACGAGTATACTACTATCTCTTTATCAACCAGTGTACAGTGCGGTAGTTCACGGCTGTGGCTACCTCTGTGTCGGCAGTCGGCAGGCAGTCCGTCCATCCATAATTGTATTATAATATATACCACCTAACCGTGGTTTTTTTTTCATTCTTTATACCGTCATAGTGTCATACTAGTTGTTACGAGTATACTACTATCTCTTTATCAACCAGTGTACAGTGCGGTAGTTCACGGCTGTGGCTACCTCTGTGTCGGCAGTCGGCAGGCAGTCCGTCCATCCATAATTGTATTATAATATATACCACCTAACCGTGGTTTTTTTTTCATTCTTTATACCGTCATAGTCAGTCATACTAGTTGTTACGAGTATACTACTATCTCTTTATCAACCAGTGTACAGTGCGGTAGTTCACGGCTGTGGCTACCTCTGTGTCGGCACTCGGCAGGCAGTCCGTCCATCCATAATTGTATTATAATATATACCACCTAACCGTGTTTTTTTTTTCATTCTTTATACCATCATAGTGTCATACTAGTTGTTACGAGTATACTACTATCTCTTTATCAACCAGTGTACAGTGCGGTAGTTCACGGCTGTGGCTACCTCTGTGTCGGCAGTCGGCAGGCAGTCCGTCCATCCATAATTGTATTATAATATATACCACCTAACCGTGGTTTTTTTTTCATTCTTTATACCGTCATAGTGTCATACTAGTTGTTACGAGTATACTACTATCTCTTTATCAACCAGTGTACAGTGCGGTAGTTCACGGCTGTGGCTACCTCTGTGTCGGCAGTCGGCAGGCAGTCCGTCCATCCATAATTGTATTATAATATATACCACCTAACCGTGTTTTTTTTTTCATTCTTTATACCGTCATAGTCAGTCATACTAGTTGTTACGAGTATACTACTATCTCTTTATCAACCAGTGTACAGTGCGGTAGTTCACGGCTGTGGCTACCTCTGTGTCGGAACTCGGCAGGCAGTCCGTCCATCCATAATTGTATTACAATATATACCACCTAACCGTGGTTTTTTTTTCATTCTTTATACCGTCATAGTCAGTCATACTAGTTGTTACGAGTATACTACTATCTCTTTATCAACCAGTGTACAGTGCGGTAGTTCACGGCTGTGGCTACCTCTGTGTCGGAACTCGGCAGGCAGTCCGTCCATCCATAATTGTATTATTATAATATATACCACCTAACCGTGGTTTTTTTTTCATTCTTTATACCGTCATAGTGTCATACTAGTTGTTACGAGTATACTACTATCTCTTTATCAACCAGTGTACAGTGCGGTAGTTCACGGCTGTGGCTACCTCTGTGTCGGCAGTCGGCAGGCAGTCCGTCCATCCATAATTGTATTATAATATATACCACCTAACCGTGTTTTTTTTTTCATTCTTTATACCGTCATAGTCAGTCATACTAGTTGTTACGAGTATACTACTATCTCTTTATCAACCAGTGTACAGTGCGGTAGTTCACGGCTGTGGCTACCTCTGTGTCGGCAGTCGGCAGGCAGTCCGTCCATCCATAATTGTATTACAATATATACCACCTAACCGTGGTTTTTTTTTCATTCTTTATACCGTCATAGTCAGTCATACTAGTTGTTACGAGTATACTACTATCTCTTTATCAACCAGTGTACAGTGCGGTAGTTCACGGCTGTGGCTACCTCTGTGTCAGAACTCGGCAGGCAGTCCGTCCATCCATAATTGTATTATTATAATATATACCACCTAACCGTGGTTTTTTTTTCATTCTTTATACCGTCATAGTGTCATACTAGTTGTTACGAGTATACTACTATCTCTTTATCAACCAGTGTACAGTGCGGTAGTTCACGGCTGTGGCTACCTCTGTGTCGGCAGTCGGCAGGCAGTCCGTCCATCCATAATTGTATTATAATATATACCACCTAACCGTGGTTTTTTTTTCATTCTTTATACCGTCATAGTCAGTCATACTAGTTGTTACGAGTATACTACTATCTCTTTATCAACCAGTGTACAGTGCGGTAGTTCACGGCTGTGGCTACCTCTGTGTCGGAACTCGGCAGGCAGTCCGTCCATCCATAATTGTATTACAATATATACCACCTAACCGTGGTTTTTTTTTCATTCTTTATACCGTCATAGTCAGTCATACTAGTTGTTACGAGTATACTACTATCTCTTTATCAACCAGTGTACAGTGCGGTAGTTCACGGCTGTGGCTACCTCTGTGTCGGCACTCGGCAGGCAGTCCGTCCATCCATAATTGTATTACAATATATACCACCTAACCGTGGTTTTTTTATACCACCTAACCGTGGCAGTCCGTCCATAATTGTATACTAGTATCCAATCCATCCATCTCCATTGTTTACCTGAGGTGCCTTTTAGTTCTGCCTATAAAATATGGAGAACAAAAAAGTTGAGGTTCCAAAATTAGGGAAAGATCAAGATCCACTTCCACCTCGTGCTGAAGCTGCTGCCACTAGTCATGGCCGAGACGATGAAATGCCAGCAACGTCGTCTGCCAAGGCCGATGCCCAATGTCATAGTACAGAGCATGTCAAATCCAAAACACCAAATATCAGAAAAAAAAGGACTCCAAAACCTAAAATAAAATTGTCGGAGGAGAAGCGTAAACTTGCCAATATGCCATTTACCACACGGAGTGGCAAGGAACGGCTGAGGCCCTGGCCTATGTTCATGGCTAGTGGTTCAGCTTCACATGAGGATGGAAGCACTCAGCCTCTCGCTAGAAAACTGAAAAGACTCAAGCTGGCAAAAGCACCGCAAAGAACTGTGCGTTCTTTGAAATCCCAAATCCACAAGGAGAGTCCAATTGTGTCGGTTGCGATGCCTGACCTTCCCAACACTGGACGTGAAGAGCATGCGCCTTCCACTATTTGCATGCCCCCTGCAAGTGCTGGAAGGAGCACCCGCAGTCCAGTTCCTGATAGTCAGATTGAAGATGTCAGTGTTGAAGTACACCAGGATGAGGAGGATATGGGTGTTGCTGGCGCTGGGGAGGAAATTGACCAGAAGGATTCTGATGGTGAGGTGGTTTGTTTAAGTCAGGCACCCGGGGAGACACCTGTTGTCCGTGGGAGGAATATGGCCGTTGACATGCCAGGTGAAAATACCAAAAAAATCAGCTCTTCGGTGTGGAGGTATTTCACCAGAAATGCGGACAACAGGTGTCAAGCCGTGTGTTCCCTTTGTCAAGCTGTAATAAGTAGGGGTAAGGACGTTAACCACCTCGGAACATCCTCCCTTATACGTCACCTGCAGCGCATTCATAATAAGTCAGTGACAAGTTCAAAAACTTTGGGTGACAGCGGAAGCAGTCCACTGACCAGTAAATCCCTTCCTCTTGTAACCAAGCTCACGCAAACCACCCCACCAACTCCCTCAGTGTCAATTTCCTCCTTCCCCAGGAATGCCAATAGTCCTGCAGGCCATGTCACTGGCAAGTCTGACGAGTCCTCTCCTGCCTGGGATTACTCCGATGCATCCTTGCGTGTAACGCCTACTGCTGCTGGCGCTGCTGTTGTTGCCGCTGGGAGTCGATGGTCATCCCAGAGGGGAAGTCGTAAGCCCACTTGTACTACTTCCAGTAAGCAATTGACTGTTCAACAGTCCTTTGCGAGGAAGATGAAATATCACAGCAGTCATCCTACTGCAAAGCGGATAACTGAGTCCTTGACAACTATGTTGGTGTTAGACGTGCGTCCGGTATCCGCCGTTAGTTCACAGGGAACTAGACAATTTATTGAGGCAGTGTGCCCCCGTTACCAAATACCATCTAGGTTCCACTTCTCTAGGCAGGCGATACCGAGAATGTACACGGACGTCAGAAAAAGACTCACCAGTGTCCTAAAAAATGCAGTTGTACCCAATGTCCACTTAACCACGGACATGTGGACAAGTGGAGCAGGGCAGGGTCAGGACTATATGACTGTGACAGCCCACTGGGTAGATGTATGGACTCCCGCCGCAAGAACAGCAGCGGCGGCACCAGTAGCAGCATCTCGCAAACGCCAACTCTTTCCTAGGCAGGCTACGCTTTGTATCACCGCTTTCCAGAATACGCACACAGCTGAAAACCTCTTACGGCAACTGAGGAAGATCATCGCGGAATGGCTTACCCCAATTGGACTCTCCTGTGGATTTTTGGCATCGGACAACGCCAGCAATATTGTGTGTGCATTAAATATGGGCAAATTCCAGCACGTCCCATGTTTTGCACATACCTTGAATTTGGTGGTGCAGAATTTTTTAAAAAACGACAGGGGCGTGCAAGAGATGCTGTCGGTGGCCAGAAAAATTGCGGGACACTTTCGGCGTACAGGCACCACGTACAGAAGACTGGAGCACCACCAAAAACTACTGAACCTGCCCTGCCATCATCTGAAGCAAGAAGTGGTAACGAGGTGGAATTCAACCCTCTATATGCTTCAGAGGTTGGAGGAGCAGCAAAAGGCCATTCAAGCCTATACAATTGAGCACGATATAGGAGATGGAATGCACCTGTCTCAAGTGCAGTGGAGAATGATTTCAACGTTGTGCAAGGTTCTGATGCCCTTTGAACTTGCCACACGTGAAGTCAGTTCAGACACTGCCAGCCTGAGTCAGGTCATTCCCCTCATCAGGCTTTTGCAGAAGAAGCTGGAGGCATTGAAGAAGGAGCTAACACGGAGCGATTCCGCTAGGCATGTGGGACTTGTGGATGCAGCCCTTAATTCGCTTAACAAGGATTCACGGGTGGTCAATCTGTTGAAATCAGAGCACTACATTTTGGCCACCGTGCTCGATCCTAGATTTAAAGCCTACCTTGGATCTCTCTTTCCGGCAGACACAGGTCTGCTGGGGTTGAAAGACCTGCTGGTGACAAAATTGTCAAGTCAAGCGGAACGCGACCTGTCAACATCTCCTCCTTCACATTCTCCCGCAACTGGGGGTGCGAGGAAAAGGCTCAGAATTCCGAGCCCACCCGCTGGCGGTGATGCAGGGCAGTCTGGAGCGACTGCTGATGCTGACATCTGGTCCGGACTGAAGGACCTGACAACGATTACGGACATGTCGTCTACTGTCACTGCATATGATTCTCTCAACATTGATAGAATGGTGGAGGATTATATGAGTGACCGCATCCAAGTAGGCACGTCACACAGTCCGTACTTATACTGGCAGGAAAAAGAGGCAATTTGGAGGCCCTTGCACAAACTGGCTTTATTCTACCTAAGTTGCCCTCCCACTAGTGTGTACTCCGAAAGAGTGTTTAGTGCCGCCGCTCACCTTGTCAGCAATCGGCGTACGAGGTTACATCCAGAAAATGTGGAGAAGATGATGTTCATTAAAATGAATTATAATCAATTCCTCCGCGGAGACATTGACCAGCAGCAATTGCCTCCACAAAGTACACAGGGAGCTGAGATGGTGGATTCCAGTGGGGACGAATTGATAATATGTGAGGAGGGGGATGTACACGGTGATATATCGGAGGGTGAAGATGAGGTGGACATCTTGCCTCTGTAGAGCCAGTTTGTGCAAGGAGAGATTAATTGCTTCTTTTTTGGGGGGGGTCCAAACCAACCCGTCATATCAGTCACAGTCGTGTGGCAGACCCTGTCACTGAAATGATGGGTTGGTTAAAGTGTGCATGTCCTGTTTTGTTTATACAACATAAGGGTGGGTGGGAGGGCCCAAGGATAATTCCATCTTGCACCTCTTTTTTCTTTTCTTTTTCTTTGCATCATGTGCTGATTGGGGAGGGTTTTTTGGAAGGGACATCCTGCGTGACACTGCAGTGCCACTCCTAGATGGGCCCGGTGTTTGTGTCGGCCACTAGGGTCGCTAATCTTACTCACACAGCTACCTCATTGCGCCTCTTTTTTTCTTTGCGTCATGTGCTGTTTGGGGAGGGTTTTTTGGAAGGGACATCCTGCGTGACACTGCAGTGCCACTCCTAGATGGGCCCGGTGTTTGTGTCGGCCACTAGGGTCGCTAATCTTACTCACACAGTCAGCTACCTCATTGCGCCTCTTTTTTTCTTTGCGTCATGTGCTGTTTGGGGAGGGTTTTTTGGAAGGGCCATCCTGCGTGACACTGCAGTGCCACTCCTAGATGGGCCCGGTGTTTGTGTCGGCCACTAGGGTCGCTAATCTTACTCACACAGCTACCTCATTGCGCCTCTTTTTTTCTTTGCGTCATGTGCTGTTTGGGGAGGGTTTTTTGGAAGGGCCATCCTGCGTGACACTGCAGTGCCACTCCTAGATGGGCCCGGTGTTTGTGTCGGCCACTAGGGTCGCTAATCTTACTCACACAGCTACCTCATTGCGCCTCTTTTTTTCTTTGCGTCATGTGCTGTTTGGGGAGGGTTTTTTGGAAGGGACATCCTGCGTGACACTGCAGTGCCACTCCTAGATGGGCCCGGTGTTTGTGTCGGCCACTAGGGTCGCTTATCTTACTCACACAGCGACCTCGGTGCAAATTTTAGGACTAAAAATAATATTGTGAGGTGTGAGGTATTCAGAATAGACTGAAAATGAGTGTAAATTATGGTTTTTGAGGTTAATAATACTTTGGGATCAAAATGACCCCCAAATTCTATGATTTAAGCTGTTTTTTAGTGTTTTTGGAAAAAAACACCCGAATCCAAAACACACCCGAATCCGACAAAAATAATTCGGTGAGGTTTTGCCAAAACGCGTTCGAACCCAAAACACGGCCGCGGAACCGAACCCAAAACCAAAACACAAAACCCGAAAAATTTCAGGCGCTCATCTCTAATATATATATATATATATATATATATAAACAATGGTTTAAACTGCCCACTATACTTTATAAATCCGGGTACTGTAGTCCCTAAATGATAGTATATCCAGCATTTCTTCAGCCCATTTGCATGTTGGCAAAAAAAAGAAGACCAGCACACCAATTTTGAATAATGAAAAAGCTTAATTGATGAAAAATATCCAAACAAGAAGTCTATACATTTTCACAGCTTAATGGTTATCATGGGTTACTTATCATGTTGTAACGGGGACCTTGGTCTAAGGCAGTTTCACCCCGCAGCCCGACAGCTGTTTCGGTGGTGTCCCAATGCAAGATTGAACCCAGCACACCACCGGTGGCCAAACATTTTTTTGAGGCAGGCCACTCAATAAAGGACTTTAAGTTTATGCCTTTACATCAAATTAAACCATTGAAGAGGGGAGGTGACCGACATAAATTGTTACTTCAAAAGGAATGCGAGTTCATTCATAAATTTATATATATATATGCTGTAGGAAGCATATATATATATATATGCCGTAGGAAGGCAATGACAACAAGAGTCTAATAATCTGTTAATAGCAATAACAAAGTGCAAGGTTTTGCCTACACTTTACAGTTATTTTTCAATACATGTGTGTACCATATGAGTGCTTAAGCAATACTATTAAAATAAGTTGCAATGAACAATTAAAATTGTTCCAGTTTTATGAAAATACCAATTAGAAATCACAGTACAGTTTGCCCTTAATCGAGGATATATGTTAATAGCCTAGTTTAAAGCTATTATGACTGTATATGTCCAGAGGTATATTTACATTTAAATGTAATATAGTACAGTTTTTTTAGTGCAAATTGCATCACTCTGTAAAGCTTGATCACAGTGAGAAATTAACATTTATGCATTTTAAAAAATAAATTTGTTCTTTATCTTCAAAACAGGATTATCATATCTTCTCACAGCTGCAGTATACATCTTTTATCTTTCATGCCATGCAGTTTTATTATCTTATTATAGTGCAGTATGTAGTCTTTTCTTGACTGGACAGAAAAACCTCATATTAGGGTGGAATAATATACAATCTGAAAATCCCACCAACATTTACAAGAGTTTTTTCTATTTGCACAATCTTTCCCATAGTATAAGTATTACTAAAGAAAAGTCAAAGATTGAATACTGAGATCACTCTAAAACAAGTGCGGTTGACACGACATGCAGAACTCACCATGAGAACAAGAAATATTGCTTTCCCTTTCTCCAAGTGTCACCTGGTTCTTAAAGGTCTCCCAGTGAGAGATGGTTTTCTCTGGACACAATTTACCAGGGAGGAAAACCCTTTAGGTTTTTCATTTTATTGCCCATTGATTTTAATGCCCATTTTGCAAAATGCGGTAAACCCAACTTTTTCATGTCATTTCCTCCAGTAAGGTGGAAAATTAGGTGATTCTAGTGGTTTCTGAATAATAGGGCAACTTCCTGTGGCCTTGTGCTGCTGCTTCTTGGGCTCCTTAACTCAGGCTGTGCATGCAGAAACACATTTAATAATTAATACTACTGTACATTGTAATTAAGAAATTCTCTTTCTTTTCTGCTGGATTTACCAGAGGGAATATTACAAGACCTTTCCATGATATTGGAAATAGGTTTCTATGATTATTTATTAAAAAATAGGTAACACTTCAATAGATACAGGAGGTAGAATCATTCTTGCTTTATCGTGGATTGATATTAACAGTTTATTGATCCAAGTCAGAGACTTGTTATGTGGAAGATATGAAGCACCTGACCTATGTCAGAGTTCAGTGAGCAGTTTGGGAATGAGTAAACAGACCTATTCTCTATTCTATTCTCTTATACAAAAAATGCAATAAGTCAGTGCAGTTCAATCCCCTTTACAATTCATGGCTATTTATACTTCAAAAGATATGTGATTGAATGCATCAATGGATATTGTGTACAGTACCTTGAATAATATTCCCCTGTTGGAAAAGGTTGAATAAGAACAGATACCGTGAAATAAATGAAATCACCTGTATATGATTAAAGAATTCCTTAAATCATGAGCTGTTAGGGTGTTTTCTAAGACTAAAGTTTATAAACTCTCTTGTGGGGTATTTTCTGATGATAAAACCAAAAGCTCTATCATTATGGTTGGTGTTATAGGGCCTGATTAGTTCATACAAGTGTGCACAAAACCAAATCTGTATATTCACATACAGAATTGCATGCACTTTTCTCCATCTGTAATGTTAGTTATCCGTACGCTTGCTTTCATAGGTGTTATCATTATTTGTATCAACTTGCACCAGCCGTACTTAGTTCAAAAGATATGTCTAAAAACAGCAAATCCATCAAAATGCCCTTTCTAAACTGGGTCTATGGGTTAGATCCAATTATTTGCGAGTCTGTGAATGTAAGTCTGTTTCGTGAAACTCACAGACTTCGCACAAATGCACATACTGTACCTGAGAAATTCGAGATCCAATTAGAAATGCCTATTCACATAACTTGCCGTGAGAGTGTGTATTTTTTCCAAAATACAACCTGTGAGAACTACATGAACAAGATGGGAGACCTTCCTGGACCACAAAAGAGTGTCAACTTCATTAGCTACATTTTATAGAAGGCTGTTAGTAAGCATAAGGAAAAGTGAAGGTATCAGGTGGCTGATTTGTGCATTTTTTTTAAGTAAAAAAATTGTAAGAAGCAAACTAATTTCGTTTAATTACAAACAAACTAAATGGAAAATGCCGGCCGCTGGGATCCTGACTACATCCCGTATAAAAAATTAAAAAGTAGATTTTGGGGTAATTTGAGACCATTTTTAACCCCCAAAAAGACATGTAATTATTGGCCCAATTTATTGAAAAAACTTGAAACGCCGAATTAGTCATTAGCGGGTATGTCTCAAGGGTTCTGAAGCAAGTCCAGACATTTTTCTCTTACCTTTTCACTCGAAGCAATAAGATGATCTGTGCAAATATTGGAATCTAATTTCAGCACAAAGAAGTATCTTTTATCATAATCCATTTTTTTTAACAAATTACCAGGGCTCCCCATATTCAGTGGGACCTATGCACCTCCTATTTGTCCCAAGAAGGATCATATCTCTCCTGCTTTGGCAAACTTGTCCATAAACTACTATGAGGGTTGTTGAATTATCTCATCCATGCAAATGACAATATTAGTGGGTGAGGGGCATAGCCAATTACTTAGAAGTTTGAAGAAAAGCTTGCAGATCTCCAATATTGCAGGAGACATCTGAGTGAAGGATGAGTGAGCACTGGCACAGTAAGTCAGCTTTTCTTGCTTGACTCACCTCACCTAATTGTACCAAAAACAACATAATTCTTTAGTTTGATGATGATATTTTTAAATATGCATGATAAGTCAATTATAATTATAAGACAAGTTGAATGGTAATAAGCTTGCCTATATTTTAAATATGCCTGGTTTTATAAATTTTGGGCTGGATATAATGCCGCCCGAGTTAGGCAGCCGTGCGGGATGTCAGCTGAAATCGGATGTTTTTTAAATGGGCAATCCCTTTCAAGGCATGGTTTAGCATTGTAATTGATTGCCCCTTTAAAACAAAGCCTGAGTTCGGCCGGCATCTCACATGGCCGCCCAACTCGGGTGTCATTACATCCCGCCCTTTGTGTTATTCGATTTTTTTTAAATGGTTGAGCCTTCATTTATGCAAATAATGTAAGATTCCCAGTTGGAGTAAACATATTGTTTAGACCTGTGATCACCAACCTCGGTCCTCAAGGCATACTAACAGTCAGGGGCGGATTGGGAATGAAAGTGGCCCTGTAAAAAATTTGTAGAAGCGGCTTCACATGGGCAGCACCAGGGGTGTAGGGTACAATGTGTACCCAAGGCAACAGCACCCCCTCCCCCTCAACTTGCCAGTGGCCATGTCTAGCATCAAGGAGGAAGTTAACAGAAAATAAAATATTAGCGTTACATTATGTTATGCACTTTTAGAATTATGGAAACTATATAATTCTTTAGAAAAATATTTTTTGCTTATTACACCTCAACACAATTACAGGCTGACTGGCAAAGTAATTTTTATATATGCAAATTATTTTGCACTTATTCATTATGACTATAAATGGGGCCATATGTCATCAAGCAAAACAGGCCCCATGTGCATGATGACCCACCTGGAATCATCCCATGGAGATATGGGGGGGGGGGGGGAGGCATGGTCAATACGGCCCTACTAACAGTCCACAGTTTAGTGATATCCATGCTTGAGTACAGATAGTTAAATCAAAATAACTGAAGTACTAATTAAATCACATGTGCTCAAGTATGGTGATTCTTAAAACCTGGACTGCCAGTGTGTCTTAAGGACCATGGTAGGGTATCCCTGGCATAGTCAATGCCCAATGTACCTGACTATACACAATTATCAAACATTAGGCAGAAAGAATTACATGGATTGCATTTTCTTGATCTTGACTGTGCTTTCTGTGAAGTAAATGAAGTCTGGAGAGTATGGCCTAGTGCAATACTCACACCATAGCTCCCACTACATACTTTGTTCATGTCTATATAATCCACCAAATCACTCATCCTTTTTAAAGGTGTGATACCATTTACAGCAGCATCCTGATGGAGAAGACCCTGACAGGGTCATGTAAGTATACTAACCTTCCCCACCAACCCCCTAATGCTCCTCCCAGCAGCCTAACTCTAACCCTCGTTTCCCTCAGCCTAACTCTAACCCTCCCTAGGGGTGCCTAACCCTCCCCCCTCCCTGCAACTTAACGCTAACCCTCTCTTCCCTGCTGCCGAACCCTTCCCAGTGGCACCTAAACCTAACCTCCACCTCCCTGTGGCCTAAACCTAAGAGTCTCCGGGGTAGTTACGATCGGGATGTAAAGCGTCTGCATATCAACCCATGTCAGCATTTTGGCGCCGGTATTTTGGCCACATGTTGGGATTCTGGCACCGGAATTTTGACTACCAGCATCCTGACTGCCGGCATGCTGAACATATCCCCTTTTTTAAAATCTATTCTGGTACACTTGTGACTTTAATAGGTTGTGAGAACACTCAAGCTAATTAATATTAGGGGTGTGCACAGGGCCATTTTTCAGGTTTTGCATTTTGGTTTTGGATCTGGAACTCCTTTGTGTTTTGGATCTGGATTGGTTTTGCCAAAACCACCCTTGCGGGTTATGGTTTTGGATCTGGATTTTTTTCGAAAAAATCATCAAAACAGCTAAAATCACAAAATTTGGGGGGTAACATTCAATTCCAACCATTTCCAGTCTATTCTGAACACCTCACAGCTCACAATATTGATTTTAGCCAAAAAGTTTACACCAAGATAGCTGGATGACTAAGCAAAGCTACAGAAGTGGGTGGCACAAACACGTGGCACATCTAGTAGTGGTAGTGCAGTGGCAGACAGGATGGAAGTTACAACCTATGCCTAAAAAATGCTCCAAAGAGCACATAATGCAAAGAAAAGGTGCAAGATAGGATTGTCCTTTGGCCCTCTCCCCCACCCTTATGTTGTATAAACAGGACATGCACACTTTAACAAATTAATCATTTCAGCAACAGGGACTGCCACACCTGTGGCTGAAATGATTGGTTTGTTTGGGGCACCACAAAAAAAAAGCAATTGATCTCTCCCTGCACAAATTGGCTCTACAGAAGCAAAATGTCATCATCATCCACAGATTCCTCACCCCCATCAGTGTGTACATCCTCATCTTCACAGACTATTAATTTGACCCCACTGGAATCCACCATCTCAGGTCCCTCTGTACTTTTTGGAGGTAATTGCTGGTAAAGGTCCTTGTGGAATTTGTAATTCATTTTGATGAACATTATCTAATCCACATTTTGGGGAAGTAACCTCCTACACCGATCACTGACAAGGTTCCTGGCTGTGCTAAAAACTCTTTCTGAGTACACATTGGAAGGTGGGCAACTTAATAAAAACAAAGCCAGTTTGTGCAAGGACCTCCATATTGCCTTTTTTCTTGCCAGTATTGAAACGGACTGTCTGACATGCATATTTGGATGCTATCACTGAAATAGCCATCAACTTTTTTTTCAATAGTGACAGCATCATATGCGGTGACAGTAGACATGTCAGTAATTTTAGGCAGCTCCTTCAGTCTGGACCAGATGTCAAAACTTGCTCCTGACTGTTCTGCAGGTCTCTTCGGAAAATTGAGTTTTTTCCTCGCAGCCGCTGTACTAGTAGTCACTGAGTGACGCACCAATAAAATTTTTTATTTTTTTTTGCTTTGGATCACACACAGATATATAGCAGTAATGACGGCAGTACTGGTAGTCATCACCGAGTGACGCACCAATAGAAATATATTTTTTGCTCTGGATCACACACAGATATATAGCAGTAGTGTATGGCAGCTGCAGTACTAGTAGTCAGAGTGAAGCTCAAATAAAAATATATTCTTTTGCTTTGGATCACACACAGATATATAGCAGAAGTCCAAACTCCAAGCAAAAAAAGCGCTAAGCTTCAATGTGTGTCAGCTGTCCTAACTCAAATTGCTAAAATGCTTTATCAGTTCATTAATACTCCTCTCCTTATTAAGGACTGCCGCTCTCAAGTTATTGGGTTGTTGGTCCCAATATATTGTCACGATCCGGGTATCTGGACGCCATTACTTACCCTTCAGATGCCTCCTAAGGCTGGCTCAGCGTTCCAGGACCGGATCCCGCTGTTCCTGAGTTTCCACATGCAGAATGTCAGAGTGGTGATTTCATCAGCCGCGGCCTCCGCTGTGCCCGCGTGGTTAAATGTGCGCTTGTCAGTCTGGCGTCTCCTGTCTCCTGTGGCCGGCGTCGCCATTACTGTTTCAATTCTCACATGGATTACAAACCAAACTTCCCTCCAAGTGTCTGCATGGGCGCAGCCATCTTGGATTTTGTCATCTGATCATTTCCTCCAATCTGTTGTCAGTATTGTTAATCTGCATAATTGCCTAGCCAATCCCTTCCTTGCTGCAGGTATAAATACACTGTGCCTGAGCAAGGAAGGCGTCAGTGCTTTGGTTGTCTAACCTAGTTCCAGTTTGTCTCTCTCCTGTGGTTGTCTTCCAGGTTCCAGCTCCTGTCTCCAGACTTCTGCTATAGAGACCCGCACCAGCATTCCATCTGCGGTGTAGCCTGACTCTCCGATCCATTCTGGACTCACCTGTTTCCAGCTACAACAATCACCTGCTTCCAGCCCAGCTTCCAGCAGTGTACAGATTCACTTAAAGGGCCGGTGTCCTTTCTGCAGTTTACCACTCTCCACTGGTATTATTATTTCACCGCTCTCAAACAATCACCTGCTTCCAGCCCAGCTTCCAGCAGTGTATAGCTTCTCTTAAAGGGCCGGTGTCCTTTTCTGCAGTTTACCACTCTCCACCGGTATTATTATTTCACCGCTCTCAAACTCCAAACTTCATTATTATTTCATCGCTCTCAAGTTCGTTTATTATTTAACTGGTTCCAGCCAGTATCCACTCCGTACCAACAACAGTCTGGTTCCAGCCAGTATCCACAGCAGCCGTTTTACCTTCAGCAGCCCAGCCTTTCCTGGAACATCAGCTGGTACGATCCTGGGTTCTCTCCATTGCTACAGTCAGGCCTGGTAAGGACTTTCCAACTAGAAGATTATAAGAACTGTCTCACACTACCAGTGCCTGTGGCCCTTGCCACCCTGTAGTACCCAGGAATTGTATTTATCCTCTGTTGACTTTTATGTTTCCTTTTACTGCTGCTGTGTTACGGAGTTTGTCATAATAAACATCATTGACTTTTATCCTTGTTGTCGTGGTCACGCCTTCGGGCAGTTATTCTACATGTTACTTACATGTCTAGGGGTCTGATACAACCTCCCAGGTTCCGTTACATCTCAGCCCCTACAACTGAGGCTGCCTCCCGTCAGCTCAGGCCCTCAGTTGTGACAGTAAGCACTGACCTAATGAATCCAGCCGGAGACCAGGATCAAGCGGCCAGGCCGATGCAAGAACTGGCAGCCCGACTTGAACATCAGGAGGCTGCACAGGGCCACATCATCCGCTGTCTCCAGGATCTCTCTACACGGCTGGATGGGATTCAAACGACCCTCCGTGGACCTGGCACGTCCGATGCGTCCACTACAGTAACACCAGCTGTAACCCCACCCACCTTACCCATTTCCAGTCCACATCTTCATCTTCCAACGCCAGCAAAATTTGATGGATCTCCAAGGTTCTGCAGGGGATTTCTCAATCAATGTGAAATCCACTTTGAGCTTCTACCTGGCAATTTCTTCAGTGACCGTACCAAAATTGCCTATATTATCTCCCTTCTCAGTGGCTCAGCCCTTGACTGGGCATCACCTTTATGGGAGAAGTCTGATCCCCTGCTATCCTCCTATACTGACTTTGTAGCTACATTCAGGCGCATCTTCGACGAGCCAGGCCGGATAACATCTGCTTCATCTGAGATTCTCCGTTTACGCCAGGGAACACGTACTGTGGGACAGTATCTTATACAGTTTAAAATCCTGGCATCCGAACTGGCATGGAACGATGAGGCCCTGTATGCTGCATTCTGGCATGGCTTATCAGAACGCATCAAGGATGAGTTAGCTACCAGAGACTTGCCCTCTAAGTTGGATGAGCTAATTTCTCTTTGCACGAAGGTTGATCTACGTTTCAGAGAGAGAGCAACCGAGCGAGGAAGATCATCTACTCCTAAATCTTCTGCTCCTCCTCCTCGTCAACCATCTCCATCCAAGGATGAGCCTATGCAAATTAGTCGTTCCCGTCTATCTCCCGCGGAGCGCCGAAGACGTCTCTCTGAGTCTCTCTGTCTCTACTGTGCAGCTCCGTCGCACACTATCAATGCCTGTCCCAAACGTCCGGGAAACTCCAGATCCTAGCTCGCCAAGGAGAGGGCCGGCTAGGAGTAATGATCTCCTCTCCATCTCCTCATGACTGTTACCTCCCAGTGTCGCTCCAAATTGCTCAACGTTACAGGAACGTCATTGCCCTCCTTGATTCCGGAGCAGCTGGGAATTTCATAACCGAAGCTTATGTTAAATGGTGGTCCCTACCCACCGAGAGACTGTCCTCGTCCATCTCTTTGACTGCCGTGGATGGCAGCAAGATTTTTGACGCAGTCATTTCCTTAAGGACTCTTCCAGTTCGTCTGAGAGTGGGAGTTCTTCATTCTGAGTATATTTCTTTTTTAGTGATTCCAAGAGCCACACATCCAGTGGTTTTAGGCCTTCCATGGCTCCGTCTCCACAACCCATCAATTGACTGGACGACTACGCAAATACTGGCATGGGGTCCCTCCTGTGCTGAGACTTGTTTAGCCAAAGTTCTTCCTGTTTGTTCTTCCTTCCCCAGGTCATCTGATGTTCCGCCTCCTCCATATCAAGACTTCACGGACGTGTTCAGTAAAGCCTCTGCTGATATCCTTCCTCCTCATAGAGAATGGGACTGCCCAATCGACCTTATTCCAGGGAAGGTTCCACCGCGAGGCCGAACTTATCCGTTGTCTCTGCCTGAGACACACTCCATGGAAGAGTACATCAAAGAGAACCTGGCGAAGGGTTTTATCCGACCATCTTCTTCTCCAGCCGGCGCAGGCTTCTTCTTCATTAAGAAGAAAGACGGTGGTCTGCGTCCGTGCATCGACTACAGAGGTCTGAACGACATTACCGTCAAGAACCGATACCCTTTACCCCTGATTACCGAGCTCTTTGATAGAGTTAGTGGTGCAACTATTTTCACAAAGCTGGACTTGAGGGGTGCCTACAATCTCATCCGAATCCGTGAGGGTGACGAGTGGAAGACCGCCTTTAACACCCGTGACGGACATTATGAGTACCTCGTCATGCCCTTCGGATTGAGCAACGCTCCAGCAGTCTTCCAGCACTTCGTGAATGAGATTTTCAGGGACATCTTGTACCGCCATGTCGTGGTTTATCTAGACGACATCCTCATCTTTGCTAATAATCTCGAAGATCATCGTTTCTGGGTAAAAGAGGTTCTTTCCCGTCTCCGTGTCAATCACCTCTATTGTAAATTGGAGAAGTGTGTGTTTGAAGTTAAAACCATTCCGTTTCTAGGTTACATTGTGTCCGGTTCCGGACTAGAGATGGATCCTGAGAAACTCCAAGCAATCCAGAATTGGCCTATACCCTTAAGCCTCAAAGGGGTCCAGAGGTTCTTAGGGTTCGCCAATTATTATAGAAAATTTATACGAGACTTTTCCACCATCGTGGCGCCTATCACTGCATTAACCAAGAAAGGTGCTAATCCGTCCAAGTGGTCCGAGGAAGCTACACAGGCCTTTCACCTTCTGAAGCAACGGTTCATCTCTGCACCAGTTCTGAAACAGCCCGACACCGACTCTCCTTTTATCTTAGAGGTAGATGCCTCCTCCGTTGGAGTAGGAGCAGTGTTATCCCAGAGGGCCAAAGATGGACATCTACATCCTTGCAGTTTCTTCTCCCGGAAGTTCTCCCCAGCTGAGCGCAACTATGCCATTGGCGATCAGGAGTTGCTAGCCATCAAGCTCGCTCTGGAGGAGTGGAGATACCTGTTGGAGGGAGCTTCCCACTCAATCACCATACTTACCGACCACAAAAATCTTTTATATCTCAAAGGCGCACAATGTCTGAATCCTCGTCAGGCCAGATGGGCACTTTTCTTCTCTAGGTTTGACTTTAAACTCCAGTTCTGTCCGGGTTCTCAGAATCATAAGGCCGATGCCCTTTCCCGCTCATGGGAGCAAGAAAATGAGTCCGAGTCTGCAGACAAGCATCCTATTATTAATCCGTTGGCATTCTCCACGGTAGGGATGGACTCTACGCCTCCACCAGGGAAAAGTTTTGTTAAGCCAGTTCTAAGGAAGAAGCTCATGCATTGGGCCCATGCTTCCCGTTTTGCTGGACATACAGGCATTCAGAAAACCCTTGAATTTATTTCTAGGTCCTACTGGTGGCCAACTCTGAAGAAGGACGTTATGGAATTTATTGCCTCCTGCCCAAAGTGTGCCCAACACAAAGTCTCCCGCCAGTCGCCTGCGGGGCAACTGGTTCCATTATCTGTTCCCCGTCGACCTTGGACCCATTTGTCGATGGACTTTGTTTGCGATCTACCTATCTGCAACAAGTTTAATACCATCTGGGTGGTAGTTGACCGGTTCACCAAGATGGCACATTTCATCCCTCTCACCGGTCTTCCGTCAGCTTCCAAGTTGGCTCAAGTGTTTATACAAGAGATCTTCCGACTTCACGGTCTTCCTGAAGAGATCATCTCGGATCGTGGAGTACAATTTGTAGCCAAATTTTGGCGAAGTTTGTGTCAAGCCCTCCAAGTCAAGTTAAAGTTTTCCACGGCTTACCATCCTCAGACCAATGGTCAAACCGAGAGGGTGAATCAGGACTTGGAGGCCTTCCTCCGTATATATGTGTCTTCCTCTCAAGATGACTGGGTTCAACTCCTTCCTTGGGCCGAGTTCAGCCACAACAATCAATACCATTCCTCATCTTCTTCTACACCATTCTTCATTAATTATGGATTCCACCCTAAAGTCCCAGAATTCCAACCGCTTCCCGCAACTTCTGTTCCAGCAGTGGATGTCACCTTGCGTCAGTTTTCAAATAACTGGAGGAACGTCCGTGCAGCCCTGCTTAAAGCCTCATTCAGGTATAAGAAGTTTGCCGATAGGAAGCGTAGAGCGGTTCCTGCTCTCAAGGTGGGTGATCGTGTGTGGCTGTCCACGAAGAATTTGAGGTTGAGAGTTCCCAGCATGAAATTTGCACCTCGCTACATCGGACCCTTCAAGATTGAACAAGTCATCAATCCTGTTGCCTACAGGTTACAGTTACCATCCTTCTTGAAAATACCCAGGACATTTCATGTTTCTTTGTTGAAACCACTGATCCTGAATCGGTTTCATTCCGCACTTCCTCCAGCTCCCAAAGTTCAGACTCAACGGGGAGTCGAGTACGAGGTGGCCAAGATTTTGGACTCACGTTTCCGTTACGGTCAGTTACAATACCTCATTGACTGGAAGGGCTATGGTCCTGAAGAACGCTCTTGGACCAATGCCTCAGACGTCCATGCTCCTGCCTTGGTCCGAAATTTCCACGCAAAGTTTCCTTTAAAGCCTAAGATGTGTCCTGGGGCCACTCCTAAAGGGGGGGGTGCTGTCACGATCCGGGTATCTGGACGCCATTACTTACCCTTCAGATGCCTCCTAAGGCTGGCTCAGCATTCCAGGACCGGATCCCGCTGTTCCTGAGTTTCCACATGCAGAATGTCAGAGTGGTGATTTCATCAGCCGCGGCCTCCGCTGTGCCCGCGTGGTTAAATGTGCGCTTGTCAGTCTGGCGTCTCCTGTCTCCTGTGGCCGGCGTCGCCATTACTGTTTCAATTCTCACATGGATTACAAACCAAACTTCCCTCCAAGTGTCTGCATGGGCGCAGCCATCTTGGATTTTGTCATCTGATCATTTCCTCCAATCTGTTGTCAGTATTGTTAATCTGCATAATTGCCTAGCCAATCCCTTCCTTGCTGCAGGTATAAATACACTGTGCCTGAGCAAGGAAGGCGTCAGTGCTTTGGTTGTCTAACCTAGTTCCAGTTTGTCTCTCTCCTGTGGTTGTCTTCCAGGTTCCAGCTCCTGTCTCCAGACTTCTGCTATAGAGACCCGCACCAGCATTCCATCTGCGGTGTAGCCTGACTCTCCGATCCATTCTGGACTCACCTGTTTCCAGCTACAACAATCACCTGCTTCCAGCCCAGCTTCCAGCAGTGTACAGATTCTCTTAAAGGGCCGGTGTCCTTTCTGCAGTTTACCACTCTCCACTGGTATTATTATTTCACCGCTCTCAAACAATCACCTGCTTCCAGCCCAGCTTCCAGCAGTGTATAGCTTCTCTTAAAGGGCCGGTGTCCTTTTCTGCAGTTTACCACTCTCCACCGGTATTATTATTTCACCGCTCTCAAACTCCAAACTTCATTATTATTTCATCGCTCTCAAGTTCGTTTATTATTTAACTGGTTCCAGCCAGTATCCACTCCGTACCAACAACAGTCTAGTTCCAGCCAGTATCCACAGCAGCCGTTTTACCTTCAGCAGCCCAGCCTTTCCTGGAACATCAGCTGGTACGATCCTGGGTTCTCTCCATTGCTACAGTCAGGCCTGGTAAGGACTTTCCAACTAGAAGATTATAAGAACTGTCTCACACTACCAGTGCCTGTGGCCCTTGCCACCCTGTAGTACCCAGGAATTGTATTTATCCTCTGTTGACTTTTATGTTTCCTTTTACTGCTGCTGTGTTACGGAGTTTGTCATAATAAACATCATTGACTTTTATCCTGGTTGTCGTGGTCACGCCTTCGGGCAGTTATTCTACATGTTACTTACATGTCTAGGGGTCTGATACAACCTCCCAGGTTCCGTTACATCTCAGCCCCTACAACTGAGGCTGCCTCCCGTCAGCTCAGGCCCTCAGTTGTGACATATATTTATTGTGACAAGAAAGAACTAAATTGAAAGCGCTGTCCACAATAAAGGATAGATAAAATTTTATTTATTTTGTATTGATAACTGTTAATATAAACACTTAAAAAGCTAAAACATAATATGTATATCTACAAAGCCTAATTCTTCAGTGATCCTTATCACAGGTACCTTGTGATTGCACTGGTAATGAATGCTAGATTGCTGATTAGAACAATATAGCATGCAATAGGTGCTCTAATTAGCTCCACAGTGAACAATTCTTAGTAGCAAATTATATTATTCAGCCTCCTAAATACTTAAGTACACTTATATGGAACACTTATTTTCACAGCTCAAACATATCTAGAGGCAATGCATACAGTTGATAAATGCTTTTTTACCTCCCGCTGGGATAGCGTAGGGATACAATGTGTCCAAAGTGTCTCTGCCTTAGAATCAGGCTGAATATGTAACAAAGAATCAAGTCTCCTATGGAAGCTTTCCAGCTGATTAGCTTCTGACAGGCGTCCCCGTCTAAGCATAAAATAATTATGGATGAGATTCTTATGAAATAAACTGATTGCACAGTAACTTGAATGTCCACTGCAGGTGAACAGTAGAGATAGCTTATCTCACCGGTTTGTGCAGCTACCACATCTCCCGCCGGGCTCCGTCTCTGCCGCACATAGCGCTCAGCGGCTCTATCACTGACGTCAGCGCTGTATTCCTCCCGTTGGTGTGGGTTGGATGCAAGCGTGCAAACAGCTTGGAGCGCAGAGATCCTCCGGCCAGTGGTTCAGAACTGCATCGGCTGTTATGCGCTTGGCCCGTAATGGCAGGGCGGCACAAGTTCTCACCGGCACCGGCGTTAGGCGAAGTGATGTCGGCTTTGTAGAAGCTCAAGTCCATATACAGGGGTAAAAACTTAACATGTTTCTCAGCCTGTTACCCGTGGCTGTTTCCTCACTTCTGATATAGCAGAAGTGTATGGCGGTACTGGTAGTCATCACTGAGTGACGCACCAATAAAAATATATTTTTTGCTTTGCATCACACAGATATATAGCAGTAGTGTATGGCAGTACTGGTAGTCATCACTGAGTGAAGCACCAACAGAAATATATTTTTTGCTCTGGATCACACACACAGATATATAGCAGTAGTGTACGGCAGATGCAGTACTAGTAGTCAGAATGACGCACCAATAGAAATATATTTTTTGCTTTGGATCACACACAGAGGATGTACAGTAATAGTAGTGTACGGCAGTACACAGCCACTTATAGACAGAGAACAACACCTGGTCCTATACAAAGCCACAATATGCTATATGCAGTGCACTGTCTACTATGTAGAGCCCTATCACAGCTATAGTCAGAGCACACCTACACAAGCAGCACCCCAGGTTAACTCAACTCTCCTGCTGCAATCCCTCTGCTCTCTTCTGTCCCCCTTCCCTAACCTGTCTATCCGATTACAGCACAGAATACAACACAGATGGAACACGTCCTTACTGTGCACTCTCCAAGTCCAGAGTGAAGATGATGCTGATCAACGGAACTATATATAGAATCCAAAAACCCCAAGATCAGACAGCGGGATGATGATGTGTTTCCTCGTTTTCGGATTTGAGTTAGGTGCGCATAACTGAGCCTGACTCTGATCAGGACTCGGATCTCAAAGTTCATGGGGGTTTGGTTTTCAGAGAACCGAACCTGCTCATCCCTAATTAATATACATACCATGACCCTTATAAATATTTAACAGTAGGGAGCAACACTACCTCAACTCTTTGTACTATACAGTAGACAATAGTTTCTACAGTACGTTCCCAGAATATCTGAGATTCACACTTTATTGGAAAACCCTCTGATTCCCAGATGGAAGGGGAACACAACATGATTTGTACAGATAAGTTATGTAGTGGGAAATCTAGCTTTGCTCTTCAGCAGCAAAATGGCAATCTTAACTCTACACTGCTCCAGCATGATGTGGTGATAGAATGCATGTTCTTTTCAGCTCCATTGAGACAGTGCTGTGCTGTGTCAGGACCACAAAACAGACAGCAACCTAGACACAAATAAGAAGTTGTGCAAAATGGTAAGATGCATCTCTTCTTTGTTTCGATCTTTTTTACATGGTAAGTGGAAGACCAATTTATTTGTGCAACACTGAGAACTGATTGAAACAGTCACTGGAGTTAGGATTCTGAGTACATTAAGCATTAAGGTTAATTGCAATTGTAATTAAATACATCAAACTGTGCTTCTGGGTGATACTAATTAGTAGATCGCTCTGGCTAACCAACAATCACAGTGGTTGGATGTCTCTATACGCTGATTGGTGGATAGCTGAAGCAATCCACAATCAGAGCATATGATGTGTAAGGACCAGGAGGCAGCGGGGTTGAAGGCAGCCAGGACCAAATGAGTATATCAGTAATTTTTGAAAGCAATTTCCATAGTAACCATTGTTACTGAGTTTTCTCCCAACTGATTGCTTAACACAGTAGTAAAACCCACTGCTTATTGCCTGGGAAGTCACTTGTCTCCATAGCAGCTACTGTAACTCGCCTTTCCCCCTACTGTACTGTTAATGATCACTTATCACCAACTTGTTAAGAAAACTACTAATGTGATAAGCAGAAAGTTGTGTTAGCTGCCCAAGCCCACACTTAAGTCAAATGTCACAAGTGATGGAATGCCAACAATTTGTATTATATTATTATTATTTTCTTCTTGTTTTGTATAAGTTCTTGTTGTAGAGAAGCTTCACAAATACTTCTGACTATGGGCCTTATTCAGGTCGCATCGCTTTCACTATGCAACCGCAATTTGCCCTACTAGTCAACAATGCGCCTGCGCGGGTCCCGTCCTGCGCGGGTCCCGTCCTGCGCGTACGTGCCTGGTCAATGTGAGTGAAATGCATTGGCTGCGAATGCCTCTGCTTGATGGGCAGAGGCGTTCTAGGGTAGCGACGCAGATTTATGGTGGCAGGTCGCTACGAACGGGGGTCTGTCAGTGCCATATTCGGGCGGCTGCATGACGTCACACGCAGCTGCTCCAAATGAAAAATGGTGGCGGTGCGCCAGCAGGGGGTCATCCACAGTTGCAGCAACTGCAATTAAATTGCGGATGCAGCCACAGGGCAGGACGGTCAGCATGCTGGCAGCCTTGAGCTGCTCTGGGTGGCCCCCAACATGCCATAGAAAGGATTGCATTTTCTACTTTTTAGCAGAATCTGCAATCCGACCTGAATACAGGAGCGGTTCTTGGTGCGGGCAAGCAGTGCCTGCACCCGGGGCGCTGCGGCCTGGGGGCATGGCCTCAGTAACCCCGTAGGCACCGCCGCCTTCCCGCACCCTGCTCCCTGCTCCTCAGCTGCAGCAAATGCCGTGGGCTGTGTGGGCATCCACTGCAGCCGGCTCCAGTGACAGACACTGGAGGTCATTATTGACCTCTAGTGTCTGTGCGGTGCTGCTATGGGAGAGACGTCATGACGACTCTCCCATAGAGAGGAGCCACGGGAGGCCAGTCGCAGCAGCAGCAGCGGTCGGGAAGCAGGAGCGGGGCAGTGGTAAGTATTATTTCTCTGACGTCCTAAGTGGATGCTGGGACTCCGTAAGGACCATGGGGAATAGCGGCTCCGCAGGAGACTGGGCACAACTAAAGAAAGCTTTAGGACTACCTGGTGTGCACTGGCTCCTCCCACTATGACCCTCCTCCAGACCTCAGTTAGAATCTTGTGCCCGGCTGAGCTGGATGCACACTAGGGTTCTCCTGAGCTCCTAGAAAGAAAGTATATTTTAGGTTTTTTATTTTACAGTGAGATCTGCTGGCAACAGACTCACTGCAGCGAGGGACTAAGGGGAGAAGAAGCGAACCTACCTAACTGGTGGTAGTTTGGGCTTCTTAGGCTACTGGACACCATTAGCTCCAGAGGGATCGACCGCAGGACCCGACCTTGGTGTTCGGTCCCGGAACCGCGCCGCCGGCCCCCTTACAGAGCCAGAAGCAAGAAGTGTTCCGGAAAATCGGCGGCAGAAGACTTCTGTCTTCAACAAGGTAGCGCACAGCACTGCAGCTGTGCGCCATTGCTCCTCATGCACACCTCACACTCCGGTCACTGATGGGTGCAGGGCGCTGGGGGGGGGGGCGCCCTGAGGGCAATATAATACACCTTGGCTGGCAAATCATCACAATATATAGTCCCAGGGCTATATATGTGATAAATTACCCCTGCCAGAATCCATGAAAAAAGCGGGAGAAAAGTCAGCCGAAAAAGGGGCGGGGGCTATCTCCCTCAGCACACTGGCGCCATTTTTTCTTCACAGTGCAGCTGGAAGACAGCTCCCCAGGCTCTCCCCTGTAGTTTTCAGGCTCAAAGGGTTAAAAAGAGAGGGGGGGCACTAAATTTAGGCGCAATATGTGTATACAAGCAGCTATTGGGGGAAAAATCACTCAGTTATAGTGTTAATCCCTGCATTATATAGCGCTCTGGTGTGTGCTGGCATACTCTCTCTCTCTGTCTCCCCAAAGGACTTTGTGGGGTCCTGTCCTCAGTCAGAGCATTCCCTGTGTGTGTGCGGTGTGTCGGTATGGCTGTGTCGACATGTTGGATGAGGAAGGTTACGTGGAGGCGGAGCAGAGGCCGATAAATGGGATGTGGGGCAGACACCAGAGTGGATGGATAGGTGGAAGGTATTAACCGACAATGTCAACTCCTTACATAAAAGGCTGGATGACGTAACGGCTGTGGGACAGCCGGCTTCTCAGCCCGCGCCTGCCCAGGCGTCTCAAAGGCCATCAGGGGCTCACAAAACGCCCGTTACCTCAGATGGCAGACACAGATGTCGACACGGAGTCGGACTCCAGTGTCGACGAGGTTGATATATATATACACAATCCACTAGGAACATCCGTTACATGATCTCGGCAATAAAAAATGTGTTACAATGTGTTACACATTTCTGACATGAACCCAAGTACCACATAAAAGGGGTTTTATTTTTGGGGAGAAAAAGCAGCCAGTGTTTTGTTCCCCCATCAGATGAGTGAATGAAGTGTGTAAAGAAGCGTGGGTTCCCCCAATAAGAAACTGGTAATTTCTAAAAGGACACTGATGGCGTACCCTTTCCCGCCAGAGGATAGGTCACGTGGGGAGATATCCCCTAGGGTGGATAAGGCGCTCACACGTTTGTCAAAAAAGGTGGCACTGCCGTTTTAGGATACGGCCACCTTGAAGGAGCCTGCTGATAAAAAGCAGGAGGCTATCCTGAAGTCTGTATATACACACTCAGGTTCTATACTGAGACCTGCAATTGCCTCAGCATAAATAGTGCTGCTGCAGCGTGGTCTGATACCCTGTCAGATGATTTTAATACCCTAGACAGGGATAATATTTTGATAACATAGAGCATATTAAAGACGTCGTCTTATATATGAAGGATGCACAGAGGGATATTTGCCGGCTGGCATCCAGAATTAATGCAATGTCCATTCTGCCAGGAGGGTATTAGAGACCCGGCAGTGGACAGGTGATGCTGCCTTTAAAAGGCACATGGAGATTCTGCCTTATAAGGGTGAGGAATTGTTTGGGGATGGTCTCTGGGACCTCGTATCCACAGCAACAGCTGGGAAGAAAATTTTTTACCTCAGGTTTCCTCACAGCCTAAGAAAGCACCGTATTTTCAGGTACAGTCCTTTCGGCTTCAGAAAAGCAAGCGGGTCAAAGGCGCTTCCTTTCTGCACAGAGACAAGGGAAGAAGGAAAAAGCTGCACCAGGCAGCCAGTTCCCAGGATCAAAAATCTTCCCCCGCTTCCTCTGAGTCCACCGCATGACGCTGGAGCTCCACAGGTGGAGACAGGTGCGGTGGGGACGCGTCTCGGGAACTTCAGGGACCAGTGGGCTTGCCCACAGGTGGATCCCTAGGTTCTGCAAGTAGTATCACAGGGATACAGGCTGGAGTTCGAGGCGACTCCCCCTCGCCGTTACCTCACATCAGCCTTGCCTGCTGCCCTCGGAGAAAGGTAGTACTGGCGGCAATTCACAAGCTGTACTTCCAGCAGGTGAAATCAAGGTACCCCTCCTTCAACAAGGCCGGTGTTACTATTCCAAAATGTTGTGGTACCGAAACCAGACAGTTCGGTGAGACCCATTCTAAAATTGAAATCCTTGAACACTTATATACGAAGGTTCAAGTTCAAAATGGAATCGCTCAGGGCGATTATTGCAAGCCTGGAGAATTTCATGGTATCACTGGACATCAAGGATGCTTACCTGCATGTCCCTATTTACCCTCTTCACCAGGAGTACCTCAAAATTGTGGTACAGGATTGTCATTACCAATTCCAGATGTTGCCGTTGGTCTGTCCCCGGCACCGAGGGTATTTACCAAGGTAATGGCCGAAATAATTATCCCGTACTTGGACGATCTCCTTATAAAGGCGAGGTCCAGGGAGCAGTTGTTCGTCGGAGTAGCACTATCTCGGGAAGTGCTACAACAGCACGGTTGGATTCTGAATATTCCAAAGTCGCAGCTGGTTCCTACAACGCGTCTACTGTTCCTGGGTATGGTTCTGGACACAGAACAGGATAAAAAGGGTTTCTCCCGGAGGAGAAGTCCAAGGAGTTGTCGTCTCTAGACAGAGACCTCCTAATACAAATACAGGTGTCGGTGCATCAATGCACGCGAGCCCTGGGAAAGATGGTAGCTTCTTACGAAGAAATTCCATTCGCCAGGTCCCATGCAAGGATCTTCCAATGGGATCTGTTGGACAAGTGGTCCGGGTCGCATCTTCAGATGCATTGGCGGATAACCCTGTCTCCAAGGGCCAGGGTGTCACTGTTGTGGTGGCTGCAGTGTACTCATCTTCTAGGGGGCCGCAGATTCGGCATACAGGACTGGGTCCTGGTGACCACGGATGCCAGCCTTCGAGGCTGGGGGGCAGTCACACAGGGAAGAAACTTCCAAGGCCTATGGAAAAGTCAGGAGACTTCCCTACACATCAATATTCTGGAACTAAGGGCCATTTACAATGCCCTAAGTCAGGCTAGACCCCTGCTTCAACACCGGCCGGTGCTGATCCAGTCAGACAACATCACGGCGGTCGCTCATGTAAACCGACAGGGTGGCACAAGAAGCAGGATGGCAATGGCAGAAGCCACAAGGATTCTCCGATGGGCGGAAAATCATGTGTTAGCACTGTCAGCAGTGTTCATTCCCGGAGTGGACAACTGAGAAGCAGACTTTCTCAGCAGACACGACCTCCACCCGGGAGAGTGGGGACTTCATCCAGAAGTCTTCCAAATGATTGTACACCATGGGGAAAGGCCACAGGTGGACATGATGGCGTCCCGCCTCAACAAAAATCTACAAAGATATTGCGCCAGGTCAAGGGACCCCTACGGCGATAGCTGTGGACGCTCTGGTAACACCGTGGGTGTACCAGTCGGTGTATGTGTTCCCTTCTCTGCCTCTCTTACCCAGGGTAATGAGAATGATAAGAAGGAGAGGAGTAAGAACTATACTCATTGTTCCGCATTGGCCAAGAAGAGCTTGGTACCCAGAACTCCAAGAAATGATCTCAGAGGACCCATGGCCTCTGCCGCTCAGACAGGACCTGCTGCAGCAGGGGGCCTGTCTGTTCCAAGACGTACCGCGGCTGCGTTTGACGGCATGGCGGTTGAACGCCGGATCCTGAAGGAAAAGGGCATTCCGGAGGAAGTTATCCCTACGCTAATTTAAAGCTAGGAAAGAAGTGAACGCAAACCATTATCACCGCATATGGCGGAAATATGTTGCGTGCTGTGAGGCCAGGAAGGCCCCAAAGGAGGAATTTCAGCTAGGTCGATTTCTGCACTTCCTACAGTCAGAGGTGACAACGGGCCTAAAATTGGGTTCCATTAAGGTCCAGATTTCGGCACTATCGATTTTCTTCCAAAATAGAACTGGCTTCACTGCCTGAAGTTCAGACTTTTGTTAAGGGAGTGCTGCATAGTCAGCCCCCGTTTGTGCCTCCAGTGGCACCGTGGGATCTCACCGTGGTGTTGGATTTCCTGAAGTCGCATTGGGTTGAGCCACTTAAATCCGTGGAGCTACAATACCTCACGTGGAAAGTGGTCATGCTGTGGGCCTTGGCGTCGGCCAGGCGTGTATCAGAATTGGCGGCTTTGTCATGCAAATGCCCTTATCTGTATTTTATATGGATAAGGCGGAATTGAGGACTCGTTCCCAATTCCTTCCTAAGGTGGTATCAGTTTTTCATGTGAACCAACCTATTGTGGTGCCTGCGGCTACTTGGGACTTGGAGGATTCCAAGTTACTGGACGTAGTCAGGGCCCTGAAAAGTATATGTTTCCAGGACGGCTGGAGTCAGGAAAACTGACTCGCTATTTATCCTGTATGCACCCAACAAGCTGGGTGTTCCTGCTTCTAAGCAGACTATTGCTCACTGGATCTGTAGCACGATTCAACTTGCACATTCTGCGGCTGGACTGCCGCACCCTAAATCTGTAAAAGCCCATTCCACAAGGAAAGTGGGCTCTTCTTGGGCGGCTGCCCGAGGGGTCTCGGCTTTACAAATTTGCCGAGCTGTTACTTGGTCAGGTTCAAACATTTTTGCAAGAGTCTACAAGTTTGATACCCTGGCTGAGGAGGACCTAGAGTTGCTCATTCGGTGCTGCAGAGTCATCCGCACTCTCCCGCCCGTTTGGGAGCTTTGGTATAATCCCCATGGTCCTTACGGAGTCCCAGCATCCACTTAGGACGTCAGAGAAAATAAGATTTTACTCACCGGTAAATCTATTTCTCGTAGTCCGTAGTGGATGCTGGGCGCCCATCCCAAGTGCGGATTGTCTGCAATACTTGTTTATAGTTATTGCCTAACTAAAGGGTTATTGTTGAGCCATCTGTTGAGAGGCTCAGTTATATATTCATACTGTTAACTGGGTATAGTATCACGAGTTATACGGTGTGATTGGTGTGGCTGGTATGAGTCTTACCCGGGATTCAAAATCCTTCCTTATTGTGTCAGCTCTTCCGGGCACAGTATCCTAACTGAGGTCTGGAGGAGGGTCATAGTGGGAGGAGCCAGTGCACACCAGGTAGTCCTAAAGCTTTCTTTAGTTGTGCCCAGTCTCCTGCGGAGCCGCTATTCCTCATGGTCCTTACGGAGTCCCAGCATCCACTACGGACTACGAGAAATAGATTTACCGGTGAGTAAAATCTTATTTTTTTTATTTTTGTGTGTGATTGTAAGCTGCTACTAAGGGGCACAGCGACAGGGGGCACAACTACCGGGGGCAAAGCAACAGGGGGCACAGCAACAGAGGGCACAACTACTGGGGCAAAGCAACAGGGGGCACAACTACTGGGGCAAATCTACTGGGGGCATAGCTACAGGGGGCACAACTACTGGGGGCACAGCGACGGGGCACAACTACTGGGGGGCAAAGCAACAGGGGGCACAGCGATGGTGCACAACTACTGGGGCAAATCTACTGGGGGCATAGCTATAGGGGGCACAACTACTGGGGCAAATCTACTGGGGGCATAGCTTCAGGGGGCAAATCAACTGGGGGCACAATTACTTGGGGCAAATCTGTGGGCACAGCTACTGGGGGCATAACTGTGGCCATGCCACTCCCCTATAAAGCCATGCCCCTATTTTTGCTGTGGGGGGGGTGGGGGGGCGACAGTAGTAAATTTCGCACTGGGCGCCACAAGGTGTATAACCGGCCCTGCCTGAATAGAGTCATATATTTGAATTTTAGTGCATGAATGAAGCCATGTGTACTTTCAATATTGTAATGAAGTAGTTCTCAAACTCGTGACCCCAAACAATTCACAGTTTCTAGATCACCCAGCAGGTGCACAGGTGTACTCATTACTCACTGGTGCACAGGAGTGTTTTAAGAAAGGAGAAGGCCCGCGTGCAGTCTTCTCTGGCCGGACCCCCTCCTCTCTAACCAGCAGCGCTGTAAAGTCTGAGCACTAGGGGCTCAGACTCTAATGCGCATGTGCAGATCTCAGGGGAAACGTGAAAAATACCAGAAAAAGAGCCACTGCACCTTTTTCCCGGTAATGATTTGTGCTCTTGCTGCCGCCAATGGGGGATTCCGGAGAGGTGAGTATTAAAGAAATAGGTGCAGCATGTGTAGTATGGGCCCCCCTGGACTCAGAGGTCCGTGTGCACCGCACACACTGCACCCTTTATGAATATGCCATTGCTGATACATTTTAAAAGATCCAAAGGTGGAACTAATTATTTCACTTACCATTCTGTGAAGAGACCTGAAAACATGAACTGTTTGGGGCCCTGAGGACCAAGTTTAAGAACCTATATCGTATTTTAAAGTGATCTATGCATTTTGTTTATTAAAATATGTATCTCACATCTGAAAAAAGATAGACATTTGGAAACTTGAATTTTTATACACTATTATATTGCAAAATATATTGCTTTATAGAAATGTCTGCTATAAATATATGTAAAACAAAGGACCTAACCACATTACCTGTTGGCTAATAAATATTACACTACTGTGCTTATAAAAAAAAAATGTCAAAGTGACATAACAATGCTGTTGATTTAAGTGTATATTGTCCCTCAGTACAACTATAATGTATTTGTAGAGCAGCCACACCTTGGTAAAATACTGCACTGCTATGGTTGAGTAAGCTCCTATGTAAGCAACAGTGTTTAAATTGGGTTGTTAGGTTTACTGGCCAGTAGTTTGCTGCTCTGTAGTTTGCAGTATGTGAGTTCAGCTGATGCACTTAGGAACAGGACTGTAGTGCTTGTATCCCACAGACTTCAGACATAACTTATGTTTAGTGGAGATGTCCAAATTTCCTAAGACAAACAAGGTATGTTTATTCTGTTTTGCAAACTTATGTAGCTATCATGCTCATTTGATACAGATATTTAAATTCCTTTGGATGCTAAGACAATTATTTCCAATCTGTATATTGCTTGTTAGGTGAAGCAGAAATTTGTTGACAACTGCAAATATTCATCCTATATTTAAACTTAGTAGGACGCAGTATATTTAATCCTTACAATAAATGTAAAGTGCGCTTACCTAGGTATTACATTACCCACAGGCTATATCACAATTAGAGTTCTGTTTACTGCTGTACCCCTTGGCTGTAGAAGCAACATTACACAGTGCGAGTATTATCATATGTATCATTGATCAAAACTCATTTGACTTTTTGTTTTTTAAGCACAAAACTTTTGCATTTAGATGCATTTCGGTTTTGGATTTATATGACATTTAAAATCTAACATTCTTGCAGCTTTGTAAAAACTGTACCATATCAGTTGCCTGTGATGAGAATTTGGGTATCAAAGGCCAATGCAAAGCACCTCATTTATATGATAATTACATATAAGCAGTGGCTACTGATTCACGATTCAAGTCATTTGGTCCCTTGGGACTTGTATGTTTACCAGACAGCAAGTATGTGATTATGTCGTGCTAATTAGTTTCCAGGTGACTGGAAAAATGTGCCCACATTCAATAATTGTATACTTCATAGGTCCATTTCTTAGTAACAAAGTTAATTCTAATTGAATAACTAATCCTCATTGAGCCAAATGAATGTAATTATGTATAAAACACTGCTTTTTGCTTGGTAACAAGACAAATTGTTAACCCTCTACTGGTAATTGCCAGTGTGAAAAAATGTTCTTAAGTGCATGTGTGTGTATGAAAGTCTATCTATCTATCATACAAAATAAACAACGTGTATAAAACAACACATGAGCTGAGTGCAGAATTTACAGCATGAGAACTGGAGGACGCTTATATATGTGGCCTCAGAATAAGTCACTCAAGTGTGCACATAATCAGGTTTTTCAGATTGGCTGATATTGTACAGATGTGCCCCTTGCTGTCACCTGCACTGCAGTAATTTATTTTGATACAACATGGTGTGCTTGGTTACTAAAATCTACACAGGATGATGGCTGACTGGAGCAGGCCAATTCATTGTCACTAGTCACATTGTATACGGGGGAAAAAAAGAATAAAAAACATGCCATTCTATCATAAAGAAATGAGGATAAATGCTATCCCCTGGATAGGAGAGCTTTACAAATTCTGATCATGTAATCATTCTGGCATGACTTATAGCTTTCTAGATGGGAGGAGAAGCTAGCTTATGTATGAAATAAGAATTAGTGAGTTAGTTACATAGCTGGATTCAGTTAGTAAAGGAGAATTCTTTCATTATATAAAACATAATCCTAAATTCATTAAATAAATAAATAAACACATAATAATTCCCCCTCATTCTAATTAATATGACTCTAAATACAGTACCACTTTATTTAGTACATGCACAGAGCCTGGCTAGCAAGGTGTGTCCTAACAAAGAGGGATGCTTTTGTGTTTATACAAATGTGTTTCTCAGAAATAAAATGTGCATTCAGCAAAGTCACTTTCCTGCTCTATCATCCTAATTGCTATCTAATAACAGCGGCTTAAAAGGTGACCTCACACTGTCTCCAATAAAAGAAGAGGGAACTGCAGGAGAAAATGCATGTAAGAATTGGGTGTTAAAAAAGGACACATACAACAAAGACTGTCATTTAAGCAATAATGGAAACACAGAAATATAAAAACTCAGTTCCTGCTGTTCTTCTGTTGTATGTGTCCAGATAATCTTGCCGTGAGGTGCAGTCAGAAAGGTCACGATTCTCTGTAAGAACTGGGAAACAATGGTTTCAGAGCAATAACAAAGTTTTAGTATTACTGTGGTCTTAGCATCTGCCTTACACAAGTGTGCTTTGTTAAGACAGTACTGCTGCAGATGACAAATGCAAAAGGTGGATGCAGCAGAGGAAAAATAATTATAGAACCAGCTATTTTACTGGACAGTGGCCTAAACTTACATATGGTGACAGAGATTTACTTTGCTGAGCTAGTTATGTTTTAATGCTTTAAATGATTAATGTGCTCTGCTTGGTACTGTGTTAATATCAATCCATTGATTTTCCTGAAGCAGATCATAAGAGAAGTCTTTCTTTATACAGTGGCTATATAAATTATAATATTAATCACAGCGAAACCATCCATTTCTATATAACCTTTTCATATTGAACCAAATAAATAGCTTTATTTGATATGGGCACACCGTCTCCTTAAACGTAAGGGAACACATATATAAATGATATCTCCTGCTTGCCATACTGTAGGTTACAGGAGAGTTTTTTTGTGTACACCAATTTCCAAAACTGCCACAGGCATATGCTTTCCATTGGTTAAGTCGTTAATGTATAGCCTGGGTTTTATACGCTACTACACTTATTAATACAGAAATGTGTAGTTTTATTTGATGTATATGCAAAGCAATATTTGACGTTGCCCAAGATGACTAATTATACAATCAAAATAGTCATTATCCACAGTTCAGTGCTTTTTTTATGTGGACAAATGGGCTACTACAGCGGGGGTACTACAGGGGGTACAGCTGTTATGGAACCTGGCAATGTCAGATCACCCAACTCCATAAGGAGGGCAGCAGAGGTCTCTTCTGAACCAGGATGTGCTCCTGATATTTAAGATCACCAAGAATCAGTAACAAATGGTGTGGCTACAGCACATCCTGATAGAGCCTTAGCAACACCCTCCAGGGTATACCGAATGCATAGACTGCCTCTTACCATCATCTGCTCCTTTCCAACATCCATCATTGCTTCATAAACCAGTAGCACATGCTATGCAGAACAGAAGTGAATAGAATATACATGGTTGAGTTACATTATTTATTACCACCTTTTATATTTGATGTCGACAGCATGAAGCCCTTGAAGTACGTCACGTGTTGTGCTCTGGCTTGGTGGGTATATAAGGAGCACAATAGGCCGTCTGCACACATATCACTCGCTGCTGTCATGGGTAAAAGGGGCGATTTAACAAAACTGCAAAAAGGTATGATTATTGGCTTTTGGGCCAAGGATGGTAGTATTTCTGAAACAGAGCAGTTTGTGAACTGTTCGCGTGCTGCTATGGTGAAGGTGTATCATGACTGAACAAATGGCACAAATGCAAATAACTGACATAAAAACTGAGGAGCACCACGTGCCACTGATGTGAGAGGTGAACGCCAGCTACGATGGAGAGTGAGGGCTGACTGACACGCTACAGTGGAGCAGCTCACTGTCAAAATTAACCTGGGGGCTACCAGACGTGTGTCTAAGTTACAGTTCAGCCCATCTAGCTGCTATCCGTGCTGAACACAACAGTTACTCTGGCTATTAGCTGGTCGTCATAATAATGTCACTCAACCGTGTACCTCCCTACTTTCATACATGTGACACAAAGCTATTTGGGGTAAAAACCTGCAACTGGGACTGTCGCACCTAAACTGGTATTGGCAGATGCCTACAAGTTAGTAGGTGAATTGTGGATGTGAGCAAGTACGTTAGTCCACATGCTGATTTTAAACCAGAGTATGTTTTATTAAATATCAAAGGATTCATGTGATAGAAGACAAACAACAGTCAATACAATAAGATAACAATCTTTTTTGGACTAAGTACTGAACAGCCATACAGCACTATAGCACTCCAATAACACAGTGAAAAACTTGCACAAAGTTAAGAGACAGCTTGTAGCAATTAACCATTTAACTACATATCAACACCCCCCACACTTACAGATGTCTTTTGTTCTAAATATCTTAAAATTTCTTGAAATGTTGCTGTAAGAAAACATAATAAAAGCATCAAGTAATAAAAAAAACCAAGCATCATTAATCATTACATTTCAGCTCACATTTTTTACAAAATGCACTCAGCGCTTGTGAAGTCCATTAGTGAGTATTTTGGCAATATTTTGCTCACTTGTGATATAGGGGGTCATTCTGACCCATTTGCTCACTGCTTTTTATCGCAGCTGAGCAAACGGGTACCCACTGCGCATGCCAGACGGCTTAAAGCCAAAGCTGGGCTGCGATCCGCCTCTGCCTGTTGCTGGGCGCGAGGGGTGATTTGAGGGACCTAGGTCTTTTAAACTAAATTCTTCTAATAGTTTATTTGCATTTTCAATGTGACTTTTTTGACCAGCTAGTAACAAATCATCCACGTACACAATTATCAATCATAGAGATGAGCAGGTTCAGTTCCCTGAGAACCAATCCCCCGAACTTCACTGCCCGAGTTTGGATCGGGTTTTCCCGCCTGACTCAGAAACCAGAACGAGGCAAAATGTCATCATCCCGCTGTCGGATTCTTGCGGGTTTTGGATTCCATATAAGGAGCCACGCATCACCACCATTTTCACTCTGGCATTGGAGAGTGTAGTGAGAGCACGTGTCTCCGTCCTCAATGTCTGTGTGGGAGGGAAAGTGGGGTGACAATTCCAATGCTGTCTTGTTCTGCTCAGTCCAGTGTAATGTCTTATGCTGCATCAGTCCAGTCACAGTAATGGTGTCCTCTGCTGCCATATATCCATTGTACCTGTATAAATCCAGTCCAGTGGTACTGTGTTGTGCTGCATCAGTCCAGTGTTGGTGTCTTGTGCTGCATCAGTCCAGTCACAATTGTGGTGTCCTCTGCTGCCATATGTACAGTGCTGCTATATAAGTCCAGTCCATTGCAGTGGTGCTGTGTTGTCCTGCATCAGTCCAGTGGTGGTGTCCCTGTGCTGCCGTGTACGTCCAGTGATACTGCCGTATAAGTCCAGTGATACTGCCGTATAAGTCCAGTGATACTGCCGTATAAATCCAGTGGTACTGACATATAAATCCAGTCCAGTGATACTGCCGTATATATGTCCAGTGGTACTTCCATTTAAATCCAGTCATATTGCCATGTATGTCCAGTGGTACTCCCATATAATTCCAATGATACTGCCGCATATGTCCAGTGGTACCGCCGTATAAATCCAGTGGTACTGGCATATGAATGCAGTTCAGTGATACTGCTGTATATGTCCAGTGGTACTGCCATATAATTCCAGTGATACTGCCGTATATGTCCAGTGGCACTGCTGTATAAATCCAGTGGTAATGGCATATAAATCCAGTCCAATGATACTGCCATATATGTCCAGTGGTACTGCTGTATAAATCCAGTGATATTGCTGTATATGTGCAGTGGTACTGCCATATAAATCCAGTGATATTGCCGTATAAATCCAGTGATATTGCGTACAAGTCCAGTGGTTCTGCCGTATAATTCCAGTGGTACTGGCGTATATTTCCAGTAATACTGCTGTATAATTCCAGTGAAACTGCCGTATAATTCCAGTGGTACTGGCATATAATTCCTGTGATAGTGCCGTATAATTCCAGTGGTACTGACATATAAATCCAGTGTTACTGCCGTATAATTCCAGTGGTACTGCCATATAATTCCAGTGGTACTGCCGTATAATTCCAGTAGTACTGCTATATAAATCCAGCGATACTGCCATGTAAATCCAGTCCAGTGATACTGCCGTATAATTCCAGTGATACTGCTGTATAATTCCAGTGATACTTCCATATAATTCCAGTGGTACTGCCGTATAATTCCAGTGGTACTGGCATATATTTCCAGTAATACTGATGTATAATTCCAGTGGTACTGCTATATAAATCCAGTGATACTGCCATATAAATCCAGTCCAGTGATACTGCCGTATAATTCCAGTGATACTGCTGTATAATTCCAGTGATGCTTCCATATAATTCCAGTGGTACTGCCGTATAATTCCAGTGGTACTGGTGTATATTTCCAGTAATACTGCTGTATAATTCCAGTGATACTGCCGTACAATTCCAGGGGTACTGGCGTATAATTCCAGTGATACTGCCGTAAAATTCTAGTGGTACTGGCGTATAAATCCAGTAGTACTGTCGTATAATTCCAGTGATACTGCCATATAATTCCAGTGATACCGTCAAATAATTCCAGTGGTACTGCCATATAAATTCAGTGGTACTGTTGTATAATTCCAGTGAGACTGCCATATAATTCCAGTGATATGGCCATATAAATCCAGTTAAGTAGTACTGCCATATAAATCCAGTCCAGTGTTACTGCCGTATAATTTCAGTGATACTGCCGTATAATTCCAGTGGTACTGGCGTATAAATCTAGTGATACTGCCATATAAATCCAGTACAGTGGTATTGCCGTATAAGTCCAGTGGTACTGTCCTGTGCTGTATATTAGTTACTCCATTTAAAGGGGTTATTAATATTTAATGCAAATAATTTTTGCAGGCTTTGCCGTGTGTGGTTTAGGGGCACGCTCTCCTGTGCCACCAATATTGTGTGTGTATTACATCTGGGCAAATTCCAGCGTGTCCCCTGTTGTTTGTGCCGCACACTTGTGTCACTTAGCTTAGTCATACAGCTACCTCATTGCACCTCTTTTTCTTCTTTGCATGATGTGCTGTTTGGGGCCTAGTTTTTTTTAAGTGCCATCCTGTCTGCCACTGCAGTGCCACTCCTAGATGGGCCAGGTGTTTGTGTCGCACACTTGTGTCGCTTAGCTTAGTCATACAGCTACCTCATTGCACCTCTTTTTCTTCTTTGCATAATGTGCTGTTTGGGGCCTATTTTTTTAAATCTGCCATCCTGTCTACCACTGCAGTGCAGTCCTAGATGGGCCAGGTGTTTGTGACGCACACTTGTGTCGCTTAGCTTAGTCATCCGGCCACCTCGGTGCAACCTTTTGGCCTAAAAACAATATTGTGAGGTGTGAGATATTCAGAATAGACTGGAAATGAGTGGAAATTAATGTTATTGAGGTTAATAATACCGTAGGATCAAAATTACCTCCAAATTCTGTGATTTTAGCTGTTATTGTTCATAAATTATCCAGATCCAAAGCCAAATCCAAAAGACAAAAGGGTGGTTTTTGGCAAAACCAATCCAGATCCAAAACACAAGCATGGAACCAGAACCAAAACTAAAACACGAAAAGTGCCCGCCGCACATCTCTTATTAAACATTGTGAAATGGGGTGAACACTTCACCAAGCCTTTCATTATTACCTTTGCAGCAAGGCAAGCCTTGTAATGGGCAATTGATCCATCTGAATTTAGGTTTTAACAGAAAATCCATTTGTTTTTAATTGTTTTCCGGTGGATGCCATTTCCTTATCTTCATAAGCTGGTTTTCAGGGCTACCCACATGTCCCCTGCTGATGCCTTCCCTTGATAGATAATGGAATATACTTGCTGTTTTACAGCTACGCTAATGGCTCTATCTACCTCTTTGGCATTTAGGTTGTCTGCTGGATTGATTATGATCTTCCATAATGTCTCATGCTTTAACTGCATTTCTATAACAAAGGCCCTCATTCCGAGTTGATCGGTCGCAAGGCGAATTTAGCAGAGTTACACACGCTAAGCCGCCGCCTACTGGGAGTGAATCTTAGCTTCTTAAAATTGCGACCGATGTATTCGCAATATTGCGATTACTAACTACTTAGCAGTTTCAGAGTAGCTCCAGACTTACTCTGCCTGTGCGATCAGTTCAGTGCTTGTCGTTCCTGGTTGACGTCACAAACACACCCAGCGTTCGCCCAGGCACTCCCACCGTTTCTCCGGCCACTCCTGCGTTTTTTCCGGAAACGGTAGCGTTTTCAGCCACACGCCCCTGAAACGCCGTGTTTCCGCCCAGTAACACCCATTTCCTGTCAATCACATTACGATCGCCGGAGCGAGGAAAAAGCCGTGAGTAAAAATACTTTCTTCATAGTAAAGTTACTTGGCGCAGTCGCAGTGCGAACTTTGCGCATGCGTACTAAGCGGATTTTCACTGCGATGCGATGAAAAAGAACGAGCGAACAACTCGGAATGAGGGCCAATTTTCTAAGTACAGTACAGTAGTACTCTTAAGTACCTCCAAACCAACTTGAGAGTAGATTGTTAGTATTCCTACAATCAATCTATTGTAAATCAAAGGTATCTTTAGTTATCAATTCACATTTGGCATTCAAATTAGGGAATAATTGGTTATATTAAAAATGTTGTGGTAGCAGTGAAAAAAATAAAAATAAATGTATATTATTAAAGTTTAATGTCTCATGACTTTACTTGCCTTTCCTTTAGCCAGTTGCATGGTCCAACACAGTAAGTTGGAGACATTCTATCACTGCATTAGCATAAAGCCAGAAATAGGGTACTATCTACTACTATAACATGGGGCAGCTATGGGGTCTATCAATGAGAGGAAGTCTCGACATTGTGTGTATATATTATCTGCTTTTCTGAGCATGTGTATGGGCCAGAAAATGTGCACTGGAGTCCCATTTGGGCTTTCAGTTCCACTGTGACAATTCACAATAATTAGGACATTTAAACTGAAATGCACCACCAGCCCCCACTAATGCACAGAAGTAGACAGCAGGAACTGTCTTAGCTCTTAGCAAATATACATAGCCACTTCAACCCCTCCCCCAAAATTAGCTATAGACAGTGCTATTTTTCTAGGAAAATAGGTTCAGGAACTTTTGATGGGGATGTGGGTGGAGCTAGCAAAGGGGTGGGGCATCAATTAGTGTATAAACTTTTTTTTAAAAACAGTTTAGGCTATATTGGTGGTGCCCCTTGATGGGATAAACATATTGAAGGGAAAATGAGTGCATACTGCATGCACCACAAAAAAGTATATGGTCTCATAAGGAAAGGTTATATTATGCCCCACACAGGAATGCTCCTGACACCATATTAAGCCCCAAGCAGTAATGTCTGACAGCATATTATGCCCTGCATAGTAATGTCCAACACCATATTATACCCCACACAGTAATGCCCAATACCATATTATGCCCCATGGAGATAGATGCTGGTATCTTTCCCTATGTTGTTGCATTTCTGCCACCTACAACCGGCTCCTCAGATCTTCTGTGCAGCACAGGATGCAGAGCACAGCACCAGGCTTGCTCTTGGTCAAGGGGCTGGCTGCCCGGTGTCTCCAATGGTCCCAGCAGGTTCTACTCTGCCTCTTCCTGGACACAGTGTTCCCCGTTCTCACCCAGGGTCCTTCTCAGATCCTTGAGCCAGGTATTTAAGGGCAAAGGGTTTCCTTCCTGCTTGACCCTGAGCAGTCTTGCCAGGGGACTCCTCCTTCTTCTCCATTTCATCTTTCGCTGTTCCGCCTCACGATATCCTCTGTTCTCCTCTTCTGCAATACCTGTCCTGTCATGCAATATCGCGGGTGGGCTCCCTTTACCGGGGTCCTATCCTTTTCCTCCTGGGTTGGTCTGGAATTTTTACTGGAGGTCCTTACTCCCCGCAGCAGGGTGTCTTCCACTGTGCCTACAGGTATATCGGACCAAGCCAGTGCTTCTCCAATGCGCTGCATGTCCTTAAGGAGTCTCCTATGAAGTCCTTATACTCAGGTTGCTCCTCCGGTCCCAGAACTGCTGCCTCACTACTCCATCAGGTTCCTTCAGGGGCTCTGGGTGGTCAGGCAGCCCTCTGGGCAACTCCTCTCTGTGCAGGGGTTCTCTACTCCGTGGTGCCGGTTCTGACTCAAAATATCTCCAGCCAGGCTCTCTATCTCTTTATGGAGTACAGAGTAGAGCTGCCCAGGAAAATGTGTTGGGACAGGGCAGGGAGTTTAAAAGTGTCAGTGTCCCCATTGACAGTAGGTTCCAGACCACTGTTCCTACTGATGTCATTTTGCACAGGACTTTCAGGAATGCCGTTCCAGCTAAAATATAGCCCTGGCTATGAAACACAATATTAATTTGGATGACCTTTTCTTGTTGGATGTAGATTTCAAAACAGATATCAGAATGTAAGTTTTAGAGGTTCAGTAGTAATGCCTAAAATACTGTATTAACTGATACTACTACTGAATAGACTTATTCTTAAGTCCCAATCTAAGAAGATAATATACCAAGGTATATAACAAATGTTGCTTTTATCACCAGCTGCTAAAAAGATCAAGCTGCTGCTAATATAGGGGTAGTTAGGCCCTAGGTATCAAAAAACAAGCATACAGCAAATAAAAATGCGCTTATTGATCAATAATCACTACCAAGATTCAATAATAAAAAATATAATTAATTTAATAAGATAAAAATGGTCTTCTAAAGACGTACATAAAACCACGTCGTTCAATGGGTATTCAAAACAGCAAAGTTGCAATTGTCCGTTCCTTTTAGGATACCTCCTTGTCGGCCATAGGAACCGGTGGATGTATTCCAAAAGATCTGCGTCCTATTGCAGGAGGTTGGTCTGGAGAGTGCTGATTATGTTCCCCAAAGAGGTGTGCAGTTTACTAACGTGTTTCGCCGCTCCTGGTAGCTTTGAATACATCCACCGGTTCCTTGGATTGTACTTTCAAGTGTCAAAGCTCTTGTGAGGACTCTGGACGCATTACTCCCAGTATATGCAACCCTCCAGTGACTCAGGTACTCATATCCCTGGACTTTCAATATAAACCGGGACTTTGCAATACGGCGGACAAGGAGGTATCCTATTAGGAACGGACAATTGCAACTTTGCTGTTTTGAATACCCATTGAATGAGGGGGTTTTATGTACGTCTTTAGAATTCTATTTTTATCTCATTAAATTAATTTATATTTTTTATTATTGAATATTGGTAGTGATTATTCATTAATAAGCACTGTTTTATTTGTTGTATGCTTTAAATCCCAATCTATAGGTTTTCACTGTTTTTCAGCAGCTAGTCCTAATAGTGCAGCATGGCCAAATCAGTCAGTCAGTCTGTTATATCTGCAATACAAGTTATCAGTTCCGCACCAACTACACAACATAGAGCTTGCGTACATATAAATAAATATATATAACCAATATGGACAGCATTGTTATTTACCAATTTTACAACACTTTAATTATTGTTGGTGCTCCCAAAAAACTTTTTGTAGATAGACTACAGGTATATGGGGAAAGAAAAGACAAAAGATTCCTTTTTGGGAGCACTCTTCTACGTAAATTCATATGGATATAGTAAAAATATGAATCTTGAAATAAGCAGTGTCTTGATGAGTCGTCTAAAACATAACGCTTATTCTGTTTATGTCAACATATATATATATATATATATATATATATAAACAGAAAAACAGTGATATGTGCAAGGTGATAAAGGCACCAGCCAATCAGCACCAATATGTAAATTAACAGTTAGGATCTGATTGGCTGGTGCCTTTATCACCTTGCACATATCACTGGTTTATCACTTCCTTATGCCTTCTCCGGGTTAATACATCCGCCCCTATGTATTCTTTTCAATGTGCTGGGTTCCCCCCCTGCGTGACTAAAATTGGGGTAGAATGACACACACAGTCATGCTCCTACAAACATCATACTGAAGGTGTACACACAAATATGGGGCGTGGCCTTGTTCCAGGTAGGCGACGCACCATTTTTGCGTGTGCGTCTTCTGCGCGTGCATGATACTGGCTCTTTAGCTTGACTACAGATATTTTTTGGCTCTTTGCCTCTGACTTGTTGGCCACCCCTGGCATAGAGGATCCTTCATTATTGACACTAGCTCTAATCCTGATCACCAGGTAAGTATTTTTTACATATGTTATTGGATACCTAATAAGCAATGGATGAATGTCCTGGCTGCTACTACTACTACTACTACTACTACTACTACTACTACTACATCAACTACTGTTTTTATGTCCAGTGTACTAAATGTACTGTACTGTACTGGGTCTTCTGGTTGGTGTCTTTGGTATTTAAATAAGACTTGATTTGTGAGCTCATTATCTTCTTACTTTGCAATTGTTGCGATTCCTGTCCGCATTTTACATTTACCCTTTTTATATATTTAGCCTATGCAATAACTCACAGGCTACTAATAAGCATGGGTCCACATCGGTGCAGATTGGACATATAAGTCTTTGCATAACTGCATAGAAAGCTTTTTATATTAAGCCTAGGCCAGTCTAACTAATACAAACATTTAATAAGTACTGGAAGCCTACATTTATTCTTGTATTCTACCAGCAATTAAAGAAAGTACTATAGTAATTGACAAGCATCAAAAAGCTCAGCTTTTAGTCGCTGAGTAAGTGGCCATCATGCTTTGCCGCAATAGCTGCATTATTAAGAAAAGTCAAAGGTGCAGCTGGAGAAATCTCTGATTTCTCCATGGACTGCCTTTTAGCAGTAAGCCGTAATAACCTCATTTTTTTTTCTGTAAAAGAAAAAGAAAAAGGGGGTTATCACCACTTGATACATTTGCCGTCACCTTCACCCTCTTTTCTATTAGAAAAAGTTTTTTTTGCTTTAGTATATAACATTGATCTGTGACAGCATTATGCTGCTTCTCCATTAGAAATATTTTCAGGATGTGTGTCTACTAATCGAATAAGCAGATATCACTATGAACATCTATCCATTTATACACGTGGTTCACCATTCTATGGAATTTCTTTCCATTCAGTTTGGTCAATCTTTCTCTGCTAAAAGTAGCTACTGTACACCCAATTTCTTGCTGAAATTCCATTTGTTAGAATACTCACAATACATTTCATATTAAAATTAAGATATGTTACATTTCTTAATATACTGCAGTCTAAATCATTGATCATTATATATCATTTCCTCCTCTTTTATCAAAGTAAAACCATTATTATTATGATTAATACTGTACTCATCTCATGAATTTCTCAAACATTCACTTGTAGATAACTTTATTGCAAACCTCATTACACCTCTTGATTTATAACATTTTCTCAAGCACAATAATATATAGATCCACAGTAAAATACTATCTATAATAATTACTCCCATAATTTAGCACTAATAATTTAAAAAAACCTAAATTTCAAATGTTTGCTACTATTAAACTCCCCTTTTTTTCTAACTATTTACAATATTTGCGTCTATATATTTAATATTGTCTAGGATAGGTTATGACTTATCAACCCCCCCACATACAAACTTTACTTGCAAATAAAAAATGTAAACCCTTTTTACTATTAAGCATCATTTTACCAGCTACAAATTATTCTATTTTACCCAATACCGTGTACAGTATTTACTACTTTCAATTATAACTACTAGCTAAGTTTGCACTAATATTAACAAACTACCACTTTGTGAAATAATCTTACTTTTTTCCTTTAGCGGTTAAATATTTTTAAAATTATCTTCTTTCAAATATACGCAACTCCATTCATGTTTAGCTAAACTCTTTAACCATAATATGCTATGATACTTATTTTTTGTAATTCCTAATCTTCCTATAAAGAAAGTAGAAGAAAGGCATATTGCTAATAAAACATAACTTTGAATACAACTTCCTGATCAATCTTGTGCCACTTGTAAGCATTTCCTCATTCATACAAAACATGCAAATAAGGGGAGGTTTGTATATGTTAAGTAAGATACATACATCATAGTTTAAAAAATAAATAAAATTACATGAAATGTGCTTTTAAAGATTCATATAAATTTCAAATATGTTTTTTTCAGAAACCTTTTTTAACACTTGCCTTTCATAATACTTTAAAATAAAATAAAATATAAAATATAATAAAAAATATACCGTATATACTCGAGTATAAGCCGACTTTTTCAGCACATTTTTCTGTGCTGAAAAAGCCCCCCTCGGCTTATACTCGAGTCAATGGCTGCAGCAGACGCCGTGGGCTGTGTGGGCGTCCGCTGCAGCCGGCTCCAGGACAGACACTAGAGGTCATTATTGACCTCTAGTGTCTGTGCGCGTTGCTATGGGAGAGACGTCATGACGTCTCTCCCATAGAGATGATCGGGTGCCGGGGAGCGGGCGGCCGCACAGAGCGGCGGCCGGACGGAGCGTGCGGCCGGATGGAGCGAGCGGACGGACGGAGCGGAGCAGCGCAGCAGCAGAAGAAGCGGTCGGGAAGCAGGAGCGGGGCAGTGGTAAGTATTGTTTTTGTGTGTGTTTGTGTGTTTGTAAGCGGCGACGGGGGCACTGCAACAGGGGGCAAAGAAAGAAGGGGGCACTGCAACAGGGGGCAAAGAAAGAAGGGGGCACTGCAACAGGGGGCAAAGAAAGAAGGGGGCACTGCAACAGGGGGGCAAAGAAAGAAGGGGGCACTGCAACAGGGGGCAAAGAAAGAAGGGGGCACTGCAACAGGGGGCAAAGAAAGAAGGAGGCACAACTACTGGGGGCAATGAAAGGGGGCACAACTACTGGGGGCAATGAAAGGGGGCACAACTACTGGGGGCAAAGAAAGAGGGGCACAACTACTGGGGGCAAAGAAGGGGCGTAACTACTGGGGGCAAAGCAACGGCAGCATGTTTTTATCTGGCACTGTGGGGGGATATCTGTTACTGGGGGTATATGTGGCACTGGGGGCACAACACTAGCAACAAGCATTACCCCCTGGCAACAAGCATAACACCTACCGCATGAAACCCCTGGCAACGAGCATGACACCCTGAGCATGAACACCCCTGGCACCGTACATTTCCCACCCTAGGCTTATACTCGAGTCAGTCATTTTTCCCATTTTTTTGTGGTAAAATTAGGTATCTCGGCTTATATTCGGGTCGACTTATACTCGAGTATATACGGTAATAATAATAAATATATATATAATATATATATAATAATAATAATAATAATAATAATAATAATAATAATAATATAAAAATATAATAATAAAATATAAAAATGTTTCTTCTCTTCTTGTCACCTACAGGTAATTACAATTGACTACAACCACCAACATATTCTGCTGCACTATATCTATATATGCAAAGCTAATTTGCTAGGTAATTACAATTGACTACAACCACCAACATATTCTGCTGCACTATATCTATATATGCAAAGCTAATTTGCTAGGTAATTACAATTGACTACAACCACCAACATATTCTGCTGCACTATATCTATATATGCAAAGCTAATTCTGCTAGGTAATGCAAATTGAAACATTATTGCATAGAATGTGATTTTGAAGTACTTTTTTAAGTTTTGAATGATATAGACCCAGTTTAATCTTTGTGGAATGCCTGGTTGTTGTTTTTAAGGTAATTTATTGCCTGGCATTTGAGGGGGTGGGGTGTGGTTACAGATTTCAATTATTGGTTTCACTTGTAATAGTCTTCTACTTAAGTCCAATGGTGTAGGCTGTTCAAAGCCGTTTGGCTGTGCATTTATTGATCTAAGCGTGCATTTTTATCAAAGCATGATAAAATTGACACATAACAGCAGCGTTCAATCAGCGTTCAATCGAAGTGAAAAAGAAGGAAAACAGAAGCACACCAATCAAACACAACAAAGAAAACTGAAGAACTAATAACAAATGTGAGTCACTTACTCCTCAGATCACTCACCTCCTGATTGTTGCATCTGATTAAATAGCACGGAACAACCTTACTTGGACATTTCAAAAACCGTCCAATTCACCTACAAATGCTTGTATCTGTATTATTGTAATTTTGTTTTTTAAGCACAGCTGCACCAATGCAATTTTACCTGCAAACACTTAAAAAATCTAACAAAATTAACATTGCTTCTTAAACCTCTCACAATCCTTTCATTTCTTACACTCCAAATACATTTCTGCACCCACTTTATCTACGCTTTTGACTAATTTCATACTAAATCTACACCCCTTGAGCCTACACTGCTTTTCTCACCTGCATTTCTGCAATTCTCCTGCTCGGATTCCCTTACAGTCTCCTCTCCTACTTCCACTTTCCCTCAACCTATTTACCTACTTAACACTATGTCAAGGCTTTCTTATACTCCCCACATCACTCAGTGTCTACCTAATAATGTATCTTTATCCTTCCCCCCTAGTCTCCTACACCTCCTCCTCTCTCCCCTCCTCTGTCTCCCCTCATCCCTCTGTTTCCTTCCCCCACCTTTTCTGTTACCCCACTTTCATTTACCTCTGCCCCATGGACCTGCTACCCTACAACTCAGCCCTGCTCCCTCTCTCCCTTCCCTGTCACCTGCCCACACCCCCATCCACATCACACTGACCTCCCTCCCTGCTCACCTCCTGCAGTTTCCCCTCCTAGCTCAGGCACCCGTACCATCACTACTCTCTCATCATCCCTGCCCTCAAAGTTAATCCCACCTCATCGCTACAGCAACCCTGAATATCTCCTTCACATCTCTCCCACAAACTCATACCCCCTATCCTGTGCCCTCTGGAATGCCAGATCTATTTGTAACAAACTGGTCCCCACTCATGACATTTTCATTTCCAACTCCCTACACCTACTAGCCATTACTGAAACTTGGATTACGCCCTCTGACACTACTTCTGCTGCTGCTCTCTCTGCTGGGGGCCTCACATTCACACACACCCCCCGACCTGGGGGTCGCCATGGGGGTGGTGTTGGGTACCTTTTACCTTCTAGTTACTCCTACCAACTCCTACCACCAGAACCATCCCTTATATTCTCTACATTTGAGGTCCACTCCATACGCCTCTTACAACCAGTCCATCTTAGAGTAGCTGTCATTTACCGCCCCCCTGGCACTGCTTCCAAATTCATTGACAACTTTGCTTCCTGGCTTCCTCACCTCCTCTCTTCTGACATTCCCACCATTATCCTAGGCGATTTCAACATCCCTATTAACATCCCCACACAATCCCCTGCCTCTAAACTCCTTAACCTCATCTCTTCACTTGGTCTCTCCCAGTGGACCTCCTCACCCTCCCATGTGAATGGGAGCTCACTGGATCTGGTCTTCACTCACCGCTGTGATATTTCTGATTTTTCCAACTCCCCATTTCCCCTCTCTGACCACCACCTGCTCTCCTTTAACCTATCTGTCTCGACTTCCCCATCTCTACCTCCTAAGGCTACCATCACTAAGCGTAACATTGAAGCTATTGACACCACATTCCTTTCCTCCCTGTTTGACTAGCTTCTCTCTCCTATTCTCTCTCTCTCATGCCCTGAACAAGCCACTTCCACATACAATGCTTCCCTTACTTCTGCTCTTGATTCTGTTGCTCCACCAACCACTATTCACCCTCGCAAATTAACACCTCAACCCTGGCACACCAAATGCACCAGATAGCTGCAAAAATGCTCACGTACTGCTGAGCGACACTGGAGGAAATCACGCTCTAAGGCAGACTTATGCTCTCATCCTTCAGTGCTGCCCTTTCTCTTGCTAAACAGTCATACTTCAAGAACCTCATCTCCTCCCAGTCTTCTAACCCCCGGCGACTCTTTGCCACTCTCAACTCACTCCTCTGCCCAGCTCCACCTCGTCTCCCTTCCTCACTCTCTGCTCTTGACTTTGCCACTTACTTCACATCCAAAAATGACTCCATACGTCAGGACATCACATCACACCAGACCATCAGTAACCAGCCTTCTCCCATCCCTTACCAACCCTCCCCATCCCTCACACCAACTCTGTCATCTTTCTCCCATGCATCTGGAGAGGAAGTCATGGCCCTCATTCGTTCCTGTCCCCTCCCCACCTCCCCACTTGACCCTATCCCCTCCCGCCTCCTCTGCTACCTCTCTTCTTCTGCTTGTTCCCATCTTTCCCACCTTCTCAATCTCTCCCTCTCATCAGGCACTGTCCCCTCTGCCTTCAAGCACGCACTCATCTCTCCTATTCTTAAAAAACCTACCCTTGATCCAAACACTCTCTCCAACTACCGACCCATCTCTCTCCTCCCTTTTGCCTCCAAACTCCTTGAGCATATTGTCTACAACTGCCTTACTTCCTTTCTTTCCTCACACTCACTGCTTGACCCATTCTAGTCTGGCTTCCGTCCTCTCCACTCCACTGAAACTGCCCTTACAAAAGTATGCAATGACCTCCATGCTGCTAAATCTAAGGGACACTACTCTCTACTTATTCTACTTGATCTCTCTGCTGCTTTTGACACTGTGGACCATCCTCTCCTACTGCAAATCCTTTACTCCATTGGTCTGCGTGACACTGCCCTCTCTTGGTTGTCATCCTACCTTTCTGACCGTTCATTCTCTGTCTCCTCTCATGACTCCACCTCCCGCTCACTTCCACTAACTGTAGGGGTACCCCAAGGTTCTGTCCTTGGTCCTCTTCTCTTCTCTCTCTATACGTCCTCACTAGGTAAGCTCATTAGTTCTTTTGGTTTCCAATATCATCTCTATGCTGATGACTCTCAAATCTATCTTTCCTCTCCAGACCTCTCCCCTACTCTCCTCACTCGTATCTCCAACTGTCTCTCTGCTATCTCTTCCTGGATGTCCCAGCGCTTTCTTAAACTTAACATGTCTAAGACCGAGCTGATCATCTTCCCTCCCTCCCGCATAACCTCACCTCCTACAATCTCATTATCTATTGATGGCACTACTATCTCCTCTACCCCCCAAGTGCGCTGTCTTGGAGTAATCCTTGACTTCTCCCTCTCCTTCAAACCACACATTCAGCACCTCTCACAAACCTGCCGTTTTCATCTAAAAAATATTTCCAGGATCAGACCCTTTCTGACCCAGGATGCTACTAAGACTCTTATGCACTCACTGGTCATCTCCAGACTGGACTACTGTAATCTCCTCCTGACTGGCATTCCTGACAATTACCTCTCTCCACTCCAATCTATCCTCAATGCTGCTGCCCGGCTCATTTTCCTCACCAAACGCACTACGTCCACCTCTCCTCTCTTACTAGACCTTCACTGGCTCCACTTCCCTTTCAGAATCCATTTCAAGCTTCTCACACTTGCTTACAAAGCCCTCACCCACTCCTCTCCCATCTACATCTCTGATCTTATCTCGCTTTACACTCCCACCCGTCCTCTTCGCTCTGCTAATGCTCGCCGACTCTCCTGCCTACGGATTACTTCATCCCACTCCTACCTCCAAGATTTTTCACGTGCTGCACCACTTCTCTGGAATTCCCTACCTCTCCCCCTCAGACTCCCCACCTCTCAACAAAACTTCAAATGGGCTCTCAAGACCCACTTCTTCACCAAACCCAGCCAAAATCTCATCCTAAACCTCTGTTCCACGCTCTCTATGTACCCCATCTGGCTCACCCCTGTCTGTCTACCCCTCCCCTTTAGAATGTAAGCTCTCACGAGCAGGGCCCTCTTCCCTCATGTGCTTACCCTTTTCTTACTTTAATAATCTTCAGATGCACCAAATCCAGCAGTCTTCTGCCACCTGATACTTATTCCAGTGTCATCTGCTGATGTAGCTATGTTTATTTACCCTGTACTTGTCCTATATTGTCGTCAACTGTAAGTTGCTGTTTTCCTGTTTGATTATTTGTTTATGTACTCTGTAATTGGACGCTGCGGAACCCTTGTGGCGCCATATAAATAAAGGATAATAATAATACCTTTAACATTAACTTTTATTTTCTGTTTCATATGTAATGTGTATCATTGGAAACATTACCTCTTTTGAATAGATACATATACACATACAAAATAATTTGTTAAATTAGAATGCTACTTAGCCATCAATAGATCATCAAAACTAAATATTTCAAAATCTATTTTAACTGTTTATCCTCTTGATCAAATATAATCATTAAATAAATGATGAATGAATTATTGATCAGTAAAATTTTAGAAAACAATTATCCAAAAATATGAGTACTATAGATGAATAAATATAAAACATTGTCATTGGTCTGATGAAGAATAAGATGGGTTGTGTGTCTAGTTGAATTGTTCAACAGCATACTGTAAGTAATTTCAGATTCCCGTGGCACATCCAACATCTATCTATCTATCTATCTATCTATCTATCTATCTATCTATCTATCGAACCAGACCATGCGCTCTCTAATGGTCAACCAATTGTCTGTGGTGACTGGCCACACCCCTAAGCATGGGCCCTACCACTGCATTCCACCAGAGGGCCCTTCTGCCCCAGTCTAACACTGCATCCAACACAGACTGTGAAGCAGATGTACTAAGCATTGGGGGATGCTAAAGGGGAGAGAGTTAAAGTATCAGCCGCTGTCATTTTTTAAACAGTCTGTAACATGTAACTTTATTTCTCTACACTTTATCACTCTCCAACGCTTAGCACATCTCCCAAGTAAAACAAAAAGCAGTATCAATTCTTATCAGGAATTTCTGTTTTAATCATTTTACAAACATCCATATTAATATATTTATTCTGATTATCTTATTCCTGTCAGTAAATTCCTAACACAAAGTCCTGTAATTTAGCTAGCTACTCTTGTTACTATGCAAAATGCTATTTCCAGCAAATTTTATTTAATTACTGTCACTTGTAAGTACCATACAACTAAATTCATCATAATAAGTTTTCTTCTGAACTAACAAATATGAGAATCAATTTTGAAATTCACCTTGAAGCATTGTTTATCTAATGATATGTTTACATAAATGGGGCCAGCTGTAATGCAGTGCGAGACAGCAGGAGCTCCGAGATTCTGAATAAAATTGTATGTTTTTTTTTTTTAGCAGATCACATTTATGAGGCAGTGCATCTCGCACTGCATTACATCTGACCCATGATATGTCATTACACGGAAACATAGAGTTTGACGGCAGATAAGAACAACTTGGCCCATCTAGTCTGCCCCTTTTTAAACCATATTGTTACTTCAAACCCTATTTGATGATCATTTCTTTGTAAAGATATCCCTTTGTCTATCCCATGCATGTTTAAATTGCTCTACTGTCTTAGCCGCTACCACCTCTGATGGGAGGCTATTCCACTTGTCCACTACCCTTTTCCTCAAGTTACCCCTGAACCTACCTACCTCCAGTTTCAGTGCATGTCCTTGTGTTCTAAAACTTCTCTTCCTTTGAAGAATGTCTCCCTCCTGTACCCTGTTAAAACCCTTGATATATTTGAAAATGTAGATCTTGTTTCCCTTTTTACTTCTCTGCTCCAAAATATACATTTTAAGATCTTTTAGTATTTCCAGGTAAGTTTCATGATGTAGTCCATGCAGGCACAATTTTAGTTGCCCTTCTTTGTACCATCTCTAATGTATTAATTTCCTTCTGTAGAAATGGCCTCCAGAATTGCAAGAAGTATACTAGATGAGGCTGTACCAATGACTTTGTACAGTGGCATTATTGCTTCTCTCTTTCTGCTGCTGATTCATCTCCCTACGCAGCAACCAAGCATCTGACTTGCCTTCCTCATTGCTTTGTTAAATTGCTTCCCTGCCTTTAAGTCACCTGAAATAGTGACTTCTAGATCTGTTTCCTCATCAGTTATTTCCAATATAGTGCCAGTAATACTATGTTTAGCCTTTGGATTTTTGAGACCCAATGGCATTATTTTGCTTTTATTGGCATTAAACTGTAATTGCCATACTCTTGACCATTACTCTAGTCTACGTAGATCCTCAGTCATTTGTTTTGCCCCTCCTGGTATGTCTACCCTGTTACCTACCTTTGTGTCATCTGCAAAAAGCATACTTTCCCTTCAATACCATTCGCAATGTCACCAATAAAGATATTAAAAAGCACTGGTCCAAGTACAGATCCTGGGGTACTCCACTGGTAACATTTCCCTCCTGTCAATGCACTCCATTTACTACAACTCTCTGTTTTCTATCCTGCAACCAAGATCTTATCCCTTCAACCATTTTAATATCCAATCCCATGCTTACAAGTTTATACAACAGTCTACAATGTGGGAAAGTGTCAAAAGCTTTACTAAAGTCTAGATAAGCTATAACTATGCCCCCCTAATATATTACCTCAGTCACCCAGTCAAAAAAATCATTAAGATTTATTTAACATGTGTCCCCCCCAGTAAATTCATACTGTTTGGGATCCTGTGAATTGCTGGATTTGATATAATCTACATCTGTTACTTTTAAGAGTTTTTGCATCAATTTCCCTAATACTGATGTGAGGCTCACTGGTCGGTAATTGATTGCCTCTTCCTTGCTGCCACTTTTGGCAGTGGGACTACGTTAACTCTTTTCCAGTCCTCTGGAATTACTCTTGTAGCTAGTGACTGGTTGAATAATTCTGTTAATGGTGTTACCAGCAACCCTTTAAGTTCTTTTAATATCCTTGGATATATCCCATCTGGTCTCATTGATTTATGAACTTTTAGTTTTAAGAGCTCTGTTAAGACCTTCACCTCTGTTAAGATACTTGTTTCATCTTCATTTTTCTTAATATACTTTCAACTTAACTGTGGCCCCTTCCCCTCTTTTTCAGTAGTGAATTCTTAGCAAAAATAAGTATTAAGATGATCTACTATTACACTGTCTCCCTCAACAAGACTCCTACTCTGTCTTTAGTCTTATTATTCTGCCTTTTTGTTTTTGTCCTTTCACTTATATAGTATATCTAAATGTTTTGTCTCCTGTGACTAATATCACCCATTTTACTTTTGTAACTTAGTAAAACCAAAGAGAATTTAGCAAAACAAAGAACACAATGTAAAAAAATTCCTTAATAGCCATAAAATAAAAATCCCAGTTCAACAGAATATGCTGTCATATAAATGACAAAATGAACCCATAGAATGTAAAGAAGACTTTTTCTATCTTTCAGCAGTTACTTTATATGATTAACCCAATTCAATGGGTAGTTTTAGTATAACAATATATCTTTCAATAATAAAATATTTGGTTGTCTCATAACCCCTTCAGTGATGACTTTATTTTTACTATGTCACACCTCCAAGGGTTGGTTTTTAAATTAACTACCTGCTCTTTTCCAGGGGTGTCATGCACTGGGTGTCATGCTCATTACCAGGGGTTTCATACTCTGGGATCCATGCTCATTGCCAAGGGTAATGATTGTTGCCGAGGGGGTATATTTTTGCTGGCGGGCATTGAAACCATCTTGCCCTCCTCCCTTGTACTTCGCTCAGGGGGTGGAGTTTTGTGGAATGATGCAGTTGCATTGTGACATCACGATGCAACTGCATCATTTTGCTAAATTCCATCCCCTGAGTGAAGGAGGAGGGAGGAGGAGAAGTGGCATATCCCGGAAATCTTCCAGTATTGCCAGACTTCCCAGTGCAGCTGGCCCTGGAGATCTTATGGGCATGCCACTTAAGGGGTTAAAGGACCCAACAGGTGTGCCCCATCACTTTCCTTTACTTCTTTTATCAATAAGTACTAATATAATATTTTCTACTGCTTACTGAAACAAATGTCTGCCCTTAGTGATTTCACTACAGCTTATTCTGGGATGTAGTAAGGATCCTGGTGGTTGGGATCCTGGTGGTCAGAATACCGACGCTGGGATCCTGACCTTCAAAATGTCCATGAAACCCATGAAGTGGGAATAATACCTGTGACGAGTGCAGTGAGCCACCGGGCCCACAAGGGGCTTTGTTGTGCTTGGCCCCTGCTGACATTCTGGCGGTCAGGATCCCGGCTTGAGTATTCTGACCATCGGGATACCGACCATCGGGATCCCGTACCCAACATTTTCTTCCATATAATATGCAAATTTAGCTACAATTAATTGTATCGAATTATTAAATATATCTTTTGCGTTAACTATTCAATATTAGATAATTTAATTATCTTCTTGTTTTCCAGCATCAGAATACCATATTCTCTTACCACTACCAATTATCCAAAATGCTTGGGATCATAAGTATTTTTGATATCAGATTTTTCTGTATTGTGGAATATTTGCATACTGTAATGAGATATCGTTAGGATGGGAGTCCAAACACAGAATGCATATGAACGTTATACACACAGCGTAAAGATAATTTTATACAATATTTTCAAGATGTTTGTGTATTAAACAATGTTTGTGTAGACTGAAGCAATAGAAAGCAAAGGTGTCACTATCTCAGTCACTCATCAAAGATTCAGTATTTTGGACTATTCTGTATTTCAGAATTTTACATAAATGAGACTCAACCTGTACAGTTGAGGATTTACCACAAAGCAACCAAAGTGACTGCTTAGGGCCATGTTGGTCCCAGTGAGCCCTGATTGTCCCAGGGGCCTGCTGACAAGGCTTTATAAAGGGCATTTCTGGCAGACCAAGATCTTCACCTAAATTGTCTGAGAGTAGGGTGGGCTGAATACTCCCAGAAGGCTGTCAGTGATTAGACAGCTGCTGGATGCCGGCAACAGTGCATGTCTGTGTCTCGAGTCTTGCAGTACTGTTCATTTGACCAGTCATGACACACGTGTGTATGACATCAAATGCTTAGAAAGAGGAGCTGAAATGTGCACAGAAAAAAAATGAGGTCTTCCAGTGTACTTTTTTTAAAGTATTTTGAAAAATCTTATATAACATCCACTTACTTCAAATTCCAATCAGATAGGAGTGGGGGATGGGAAGGGGGGAGTGTTATTTTAAGTACAGTGTCTAACATCCACCCAATACAATCATGGCTCTAGGGGAGGCACACATTAACTGGTGATATATATTAAGATGGTTTTATACTCTATTTTCAGTACTTTGGTGTATAGGAGATGTCTGCTACAATCAATGGGGCACTGACAGGGCTGAACTGCCCATCTGACACCTCTGGAAAATGCCAGAAGGGTTAATGGTCTTGTGGACTGGTCCTGTCACACATAGAGGCTGGAAGTCTGCACACAGCACAGTCTCTGGCTCTCTAGTCTAGCTGCTTCTCCGCCCCCTTGCCTGTCTCCATGGAAATGGAGGCACGCCGTGAGTCCTCAACCCCTGGCTCGCGGCATGCCCCCGCCCATCTCAATGGAAACGGGGGCATACCACATGTCCATGCCCTCTGACTCACGGCACTCCCCCATCGGTAGTGTCCGCACGCCCCATTTCACAGCGCGTGTGCCCCAAATGCCAGGCCCGATTTCGGCCCCCAGTCCGTCGCTAGGCACTGATATAAAATTAATAAGAGTCACACTGACTAAAGGGTGTAGTAATGAGTATTACATGGGATGGGGGACCTACCAGGCAGCTACAATCCGAAAGGGGGGAGAGGCACTCACAAATAATGCAATAAACAACAATGTAATTGGGTGTAATAATTATTATAAGGAATCACTGCCATCCCCCCACCCACTGATTGTAGCATGTCTCCCATCCCCTATTAGCAGGTTCCCCATCCCGTATAATATCCACTATTAGACCCCTCAGTTAGTGACTGTATTGACAATGGGCGTGACTTAAACTTTGCTGTTCTGCGTTCAGATAGTCATCGCCCCCGGTGGCAGTGTAAATTTGCCATGCAAGTCTGTGATTACATGTGTATGCCGAGCTGCAAAAATCCAGTGTCTGCAGTCTTTGCGCAACCCAGGACTTACTCCTATAGTGCGATGTGGAGAGGCTGATTGGGGCCAGAGCTGACGTCAGACACTCCCAATAAATAAAACTCACACAGTTTTAACTATCAAAACTCAACCAGCTTTAACTGTCAAACCTGTATCAATATCAAGCGCACTTAAATTAATTTTCCACAGATCGGAACCTATAAAAAATATATAATGCAGCTCCCAATAGAGTATTCTGCAATACTCAATAGTTATATATAGGAAAAACACAGGAATGTCACAAGGAAGCGCATACATAAATTAAATTCTTATCTAATATTTAAAAATATTTATTAAAGTTATCAATTGTATATTTATACACAACACAATTATGCTAAAACTTTAAAACACACCAATATCAGTGCTGCAGGATGAAAGTCCATATGACTAAATTGTTACTAGTACCGTCCATAAATATGCATGTACCTCTGGAGCTCCAATTAAGAATGTTCTTAAGCACACTCAGTGCTATTTTTATAACTCCCGGTAAAGGACTGGTTATTTTATAATTAGTCACTTTGTTATTTTGTGCCAATGGACCAAAGAGATGTTTCTATACAACCAAAGAATTCACAGTGTGCCTGCCGCGTGGCAGCCAATTACCCCTTCTCTCCCCACCGCCAATGATTTTTGCTCACCACAGCCATGCAGTATGGTTTCCGTGCAGCTTACACTTCAGCAGATTGAGCCGGAGTTCTTTAGTGGGAGCTGCGGTGACAGCAGCGTCCACGGGGGTGGGGTGCACACTTCCAAAGGTTGTTTAAATAGTTGATCCAAGACATCCTCTGGCATAAATATAATCTGGACAACCTGCAGGTGGTTTTGTAGAATCCTTGACGCATTTCTCCGTGCTTATGATCTCACGGTTTCATCAGAAGGTATTGAGGTGTTAGGTTGTCCATATTTAAATATCAGGTAACCAATCAGTGAAAAGCAATAATTAGAGGTTCACAGGTGTGTAGTTCTTTTCCGAACATATATTAATTCCAAACCATGCAATACATGCATACAGCATAATTTCACACAATAAAACTATATAAAAATAACAATAACATATGGCAACAGCCTGCTTATAGTCGTTGCAGGAATACGTTTTAATAAAATGTTAATTTCATTTTATTTCTATTATTATTATTATTATTATTATTATTATTATGACTATTTCTTATTTTTCTTTAATATATATATATTTTACATAAGAGACGTAGGAGTTGACTTCCAAATCAATCCCATTAAAATGATAACTATACTTTCATATAGCTCAAGATGGTATAAGGCCAATGGCCTAGCAGACTAAGGCTCCGAGCCTGCAACCAAGCAGACCCAGGTTCGAATCCTCTTGAACTTCAAGGAAGAGACACTTTGATTTGTTTTAAATTTATTTATTATTACTTTATCTATTTAAACCAGACGCAGCTTGATCCCAAGGTGACCTTTATAGCTGGTATATATTTTCAGCTCAACACAATTAAGCCTTAGATCTCATGAGGATCTAACTATTCAATTTAATAGATCCATATAGAAGCATTTTTATATAGACTTATACATTACTACCTAGAACGCCTTACAGATAAAACTTCTCAAAATCTTCCGCGTCATATCATAGTATAGCTATATCAAACTATACAGATCTCAATAGTAGTAATAAAGACCCTTTAAATATTTTCATATACATACTAAAGATATATATACATACAAAACGATCATCCCATCCTCCCAAACTTTATGTCTGGATCTGAGATAGTACATATGACTGTTGAGCAAAAATATTTCTAGAGTATTCTTCAAATACATACTCCTATAGATATATATAATATTTATATTTCATCATTTAAAGGCCGTATTACTATCTAGTTTATAGGGCTTGTTATTATCAGACCTAAATATTGTTCATTTCTATTGAATCATTCAATCAATTTGGAGATAGTGTGCCCAGGGAGAAGATCCAGAACGCTTCGCATCTACATAAAAGATTGAATCTATCCCCCCCTCGTGTTGTACTCTTGACATGTTCAACTCCTTGAATACTGATCACTGAGATATTACTGTGATGTTTATGTTTCACATGTCGCACTAAACTGTGTGTACTAATCCCTCGTCTTATGTTGTTTTTATGTTCGAGACATCTAACATGTAGCATTCTGGTGGTTCGGCCTACGTATTGTATGCCGCATATACATGTGATCACATATATAACATATGTTGTGCGACAATTGATGTTTTGATGTATAGCAAACGTAGTCCCGTTTGAATATGATGTAATTTTAGTGCTTTTATCCACCATAGTGTTACATGTAGAACATCCCAACTTCCTACATCTATAATTCCCCTTTTCAATGGAAGATTTCTGTAGCCATGTACTCTTGTTGGAGGAAAATTTTTTTATAGATTCATAATGACTAGGTGCCAAAAAACTTTTCAGATTAAGAGCCTTTTTAAAAATAACCTGGGGTTTATCTGTTAATTCCTTTGAGAGAATTTTGTCAGTTTTTAGAATTGAAAAATTCTTCTGAATAATGCGTTTAATCTCCTTCGAACAAGCGTTATATTTTGTTACAAATCTAGGTTGATCGTCTTTAATTGGATTGTCCGCATCTCCCCTCTCTTTGTATGTTAAGAGGGACTCTCTATCACAATTTAGACCTACGTCAAAGGCATGTTCTATGATTTCTATGGGATAATTCTGTTCATTAAATGCTTGAGTTAATTCTGATGCCTGAATTTCAAATTGTTCAATTGTTGAGCAATTTCTGTAAAGTCTAAGATACTGACTTTTTGGTATATTATTAAGCCAGGGGCGGTGGTGACGGCTGTGGTAATTCAAAAAATTATTAGTATCAACCTCTTTTTTGAAAGTGGAGGTACTAATACAATTGTTTTCTATTTTGAGGGCAATATCCAAAAAAGTAATAGAAGAATCGTGTACCGTGCTCGTGAAAGATAACCCAAATTTATTGTTATTAAGATGTGCCACAAACTTCTCTGCTTGATGTGCATCCACATCCCAAATAAAAAACATGTCATCAATATATCTTCCATATAGCACCAGGTTCGCCCCAAATGGACCACTCCAGACATATTTGTCTTCTAGGTGACCCATGTAGATGTTAGCTAAACTTGGGGCGAACCTGGTGCCCGTTGCCACACCTAATATCTGTAAATAAAATTTGGTGTCGAATGTGAAATAGTTATGAGTCATAATAAATTTTACCGCCTCTAAAATAATCCGGCTTTTAATCATATCGAGTGATCTATCCATATTAAATGTGATCTCAAGTGCCTCAAGCCCCAATTTATGTGGTATGTTTGAGTATAGTGACTCCACGTCACAAGTCATAAATAAATAACTATTTTTCCACCCAATATCTTTAATTAAATTAATAAAGTGAGTATAATCTCTAATTTATGAATTAAGAACTAAAACATGTGGCTGTAAATAATAATCAACAAAAGCAGATAAATTGGAAGTTAGGGACCCTATACCAGATATTATGGACGCCCAGGAGGTGCATGTAGTAACATAGTAACATAGTATCTAATGTTGAAAAAAGACAATTGTCCATCGGGTTCAACCTATTTGTGGTCTCCTATGCACAATTATTTTGTATAAAATTTTGACTGAAGTTGCTGACTGCCGTTCTGATTAACCCCTCTTTTTTATAATAACCATAGTGCATGACTATGCCCCGTAACCCTGGATATCCTTATCCATTAGGAATTTATCTAACCCATTCTTAAAGGTGTTGACTGAGTTGGCCATTACAACTCCCTCAGGCAGGGAATTCCAAACACTTATCGACCTTACCGTAAAAAAGCCTTTACGCCGTATTGTGTGGAATCTCCTCTCCTCTAACCTGAGTGAGTGTCCACGAGTTCTCTGTGTTGATCTAACCAAAAACAGGTCCTGCGCAAGATCTGTATATTGTCCCCTTATATATTTTTAAATGTTGATCATGTCCCCTCTTAATCTCCTCTTTTCCAGTGTAAACATGCCTAGTCTTGCAAGCCTTTCCTCGTATTCCAGCGTCTCCATACCCTTAATTAGTTTAGTCGCCCACCTTTGAACCTTTTCTAGCTCCAGGATATCCTTTTTGTAGTACGGTGCCCAGAATTGTACACAGTATTCAAGGTGTGGGCTCACAAGTGATTTATATAACGGGAGTATAATACTCTCGTCCCTAGCATTAATTCCCCGTTTTATGCATGCTAATATCTTATTAGCCTTCTTTTCTGCAGTCCTACTTTGGGTACTACTGCTTAGTTTGCTATCTATGAGAACACCTAAGTCCTTTTCCAGTACAGAATCCACTAATTTTACCCCATTTAGTAGGTAGGTGTTATTTTTGTTCTTGTTACCACAGTGCATTACCTTACACTTGTCTGTATTAAAGCGCATTCTCCATTTCGCTGCCCAAGCTTCTAATTTAACTAAGTCATTCTGAAGCGACTCAGCATCCCCCTCCGCATTTATAACTTTACACAATTTGGTATCATCTGCAAAAATTGACACCATGCTCTCTAGACCTTCTGTTAGGTCGTTAATGAAAATATTGAACAATAGCGGTCCTAATACTGAGCCTTGCGGCACACCACTTAGCACTTCAGTCCAAGTTGATAAAGATCCATTAACCACAATGCGCTGCTCCCTATTATCTAACCAGTTTTTGACCCAAGTGCATATTGTGCTTCCTAGCCCTGATTCTTGTAGCTTGTAGATAAGTCTCATGTGTGGTACAGTATCGAATGCTTTGGCAAAATCTAAAAAGATTACATCCACCTCTTTACCCTGATCTAGGTTTGCGCTTACTGTTTAGCTAGAAACTAGTTTAGCTAGAAACTACGAGTCATGCAGTGAGAATAGTGGGGATGGCGGTAGTAAACGAAATGGGGGAGAAGTTGGGGGGAGGGTAAGAGCAGGCAGAAAGGTTACTAACATGGGTACTAAAAGGGATTTTACCAAAGCACTAACCAATGACGATTACAGGTCATCCTTGCCACATAAGGTGAAAGATGTCCCTAACGCAAGGGAAAATACTTATCTTAGTTGTATGTATGTAAACGCCAGAAGCATTACTGGTAAAAAGGGTGAACTAGAAATACTTGCAGCAAGCAAACAGTATGATATTATAGGCATTACTGAAACTTGGTGGGATGAATCTCATGATTGGACAGTCAATCTAGAGGGCTATACACTGTTTAGGAGAGACAGACTAAATAAAAAGGGTGGAGGGGTGTGTCTGTACGTAAAGCCATTTTTAAAACCTAATATATGGGAAGATATTCAGGAGGGGACTGTAGACACTGTTGAGACATTATGGGTAGAAATTGCATGTGGGGAAAAAGGAACAAAAAAGTTAGTATTGGGTGTATGCTATAGGCCGCCTGGTATCAACGCATCTGATGATGAATTGTTACTAAAGCAAATTGAAAAAGCAGCAGGAGTAGGAGACATAGTAGTGATGGGAGATTTTAACTATCCAGAGATAAACTGGAAAAACGATTCATGTGATACTGCTAGGGGCAGTATGTTTTTAAACACACTAAATGATAACTACCTAGTCCAACTAATTGAGGAACCAACTAGGTACAATGCAATCTTAGACCTGGTATTAACAAACAATCAGGATTTGGTATCGGGTATTATAGTAGGGGAACCCATAGGAAACAGCGACCACAATATGGTCACATTCAATATCAGTTTCTACAAACAGCCCTATACTGGCTCAACTAGGACTTTAAACTTTAGCAAAGCAAATTTTGAAAAGATGAGGGTATTTTTCAGGGATATTGAATGGGAAGGTTTGTTTTTAGGAAAAAATACTACGGAGAAATGGGAGGTACTAAAATTCCTGCTAGCTAAAAATACACTCAAATATATTCCTATGAGTAGCAAAAAAGGGATTAAAAATCATAAACCGATGTGGCTTAACAAAAAGATTAAGGAATTTATGGGCAAGAAAAGGCGAGCATTTAAAAAATACAAATCTGACGGGGAAGCAGTGTCATTTCAGCACTATAAGAAATGTAACAAAAATTGCAAAAAGGAAATAAGAGCGGCTAAAGTAGAAACTGAAAAACTAGTAGCAAAGGAAAGCAAAGCGAATCCCAAAAAATTCTTTAAATACATTAATAGCAAGAGATTAAAAAAGGAGAGTATAGGCCCTTTGAAAGACAAGTTGGGAGTCTTAAGCAAAAATGATAATGACATAGCGGACACACTAAATGAGTTTTTTTCAACAGTATTCACTAGAGAGGACCCAATTCAGGGACTGACACACAATCTCAATAATGACAATATCACACTGATAGGTACTTATTTAAGCAAGGAAGTAGTCTGTGACCGATTAAAACATTTAAAGATTAATAAATCACCAGGGCCCGATGGTATTCATCCAAGGGTTCTAATGGAGCTTCACTCTGAATTGGCAAAACCGCTATCTTTGATCTTTGAGGATTCAGTTATATCAGGTATGGTTCCCAAAGACTGGCGTATAGCGGAAGTAGTGCCTATATTCAAAAAGGGAAGTAAAGCTGAACCAGGTAATTATAGACCAGTTAGTCTTACATCTATAGTGGGGAAAGTATTGGAAGGTATTCTAAGAGATAGTATTCAGAAGTTCCTTGAAACCAATAAGGTCATTAAAAGGAATCAACATGGGTTTATGAAGGACAGATCCTGTCAAACCAACTTACTTGGCTTTTATGAAACAGTAAGCGCAAACCTAGATCAGGGTAAAGACGTGGATGTAATCTTTTTAGACTTTGCCAAAGCGTTCGATACTGTACCACACATGAGACTTATATACAAGCTACAAGAATCAGGGCTAGGAAGCACAATATGCACTTGGGTCAAAAACTGGTTAGATAATAGGAAGCAGCGCGTTGTGGTTAATGGATCTTTTTCAACTTGGACTGAAGTGCTAAGTGGTGTGCCGCAAGGCTCAGTATTAGGACCGCTATTGTTCAATATTTTCATTAACGACCTAACAGAAGGTCTAGAGAGCATGGTGTCAATTTTTGCAGATGATACCAAATTGTGTAAGGCTATAAATACAGAGGAGGATGCCGAGTCTCTTCAGAACGACTTAGTTAAATTAGAAGCATGGGCAGCCAAATGGAGAATGCGCTTCAACACAGACAAGTGTAAGGTAATGTACTGTGGTAACAAGAACAAAAATTACACCTACCTACTAAATGGGGTAAAATTAGGGGATTCTGTACTGGAAAAGGACTTAGGTGTCCTCATAGATAGCAAGCTAAGCAGTAGTACCCAAAGTAGGACTGCAGCAAAGAAGGCTAATAAGATATTAGCATGCATAAAACGGGGTATTGATGCTAGGGACGAGAGTATTATACTCCCGTTATATAAATCACTAGTGAGGCCACACCTCGAATACTGTGCACAGTTCTGGGCACCGTACTACAAAAAGGATATCCTGGAGCTTGAAAAGGTACAGAGGAGGGCGACCAAACTAATTAAGGGCATGGAGACGATGGAATACAAGGAAAGGCTTGAAAGACTAGGCATGTTTACATTGGAAAAGCGGAGACTAAGAGGGGATATGATCAACATCTACAAATATATAAGGGGACAATACACAGAGCTTGCGCGGGACCTGTTTTTGGTTAGATCAACACAGAGGACTCGTGGACACTCGCTCAGGTTAGAGGAGAGGAGATTCTGCACAATACGGCGTAAAGGCTTTTTCACGGTAAGGACAATACGTGTTTGGAATTCCCTGCCCGAGGGAGTTGTAATGGCGGAATCTGTCAACACCTTTAAAAATGGGTTAGATAAATTCCTATTGGATAAGGATATCCAGGGGTATGGTGCATAGTCATGCATTATAGTTACTATTAATAGGGATAAAATGCAATGGCTGACAGCAGCATCAGTCAGAAATTTTAGTCAAATCATCATGCATAGGACACCACAAATAGGTTGAACTCGATGGACAATTGTCTTTTTTCAACCTCAGATACTATGTTACTATGTTACTATAAAAGCCAAGTAAGTTGGTTTGACAGGATCTGTCCTTCATAAACCCATGTTGATTCCTTTTAATGACCTTATTGACTTCAAGGAACTTCTGAATACTATCTCTTAGAATACCTTCCAATACTTTCCCCACTATAGATGTAAGACTAACTGGTCTATAATTACCTGGTTCAGCTTTACTTCCCTTTTTGAATATAGGCACTACTTCCGCTAAACGCCAGTCTTTGGGAACCATACCTGATATTACTGAATCCTTAAAGATCAAAAATAGCGGTTTTGCAAGTTCAGAATGAAGCTCCATTAGAACCCTTGGGTGAATACCATCGGGACCTGGTAACTTATTAATCTTTAAATGTTTTAATCAGTCACAGACTACTTCCTCGCTTAAATAAGTACCTATCAGTGGGATATTCTCATTATTGAGATTATATGTTAGTCCCTGAATTGGGTCCTCTCTAGTAAATACTGTTGAAAAAAACTCATTTAGTGTGTCCGCTATGTCATTATCATTTTTGCTTAAGACTCCCAACTTATCTTTTAAAGGGCCTATACTCTCCTTCTTTAATCTTTTGCTATTAATGTATTTAAAGAATTTTTGGGGATTCGCTTTGCTTTCCTTTGCTACTCGTTTTTCAGTTTCTACTTTAGCCGCTCTTATTTCCTTTTTGCATATTTTGTTACATTCCTTATAGTGCTGAAATGACTCTGCTTCCCCGTCAGATTTGTATTTTTTAAATGCTCACCTTTTCTTGCCCATAAGTTCCTTAATCTTTTTGTTAAGCCACATCGGTTTATGATTTTTATTCCTTTTTTTGCTGCTCGTAGGAATAAATTTGAGTGTATTTTTAGTTAGCAGGAATTTTAGTACCTCCCATTTCTCCGTAGTATTTTTTCCTAAAAACAAACCTTCCCATTCAATATCCCTGAAAAATACCCTCATCTTTTCAAAATTTGCTTTGCTAAAGTTTAGAGTCCTAGTTGAGCCAGTATAGGGCTGTTTATGGAAACTGATATTGAATGTGACCATATTGTGGTCGCTGTTTCCTATGGGTTCCCCTACTATAATACCTGATACCAAATCCCCATTGTTTGTTAATACCAGGTCTAAGATTGCATTGTACCTAGTTGGTTCCTCAATTAGTTGAATTATGTAGTTATCATAAAGTGTGTTTAAAAACATATTGCCCCTAGCAGTATCACATGAATCGTTTTTCCAGTTAATCTCTGGATAGTTAAAATCTCCCATCACTACTATGTCTCCTACTCCTGCTGCTCTTTCAATTTGCTTTAGTAACAATTCCTCATCAGATGCGTTGATACCAGGCGGCCTATAGCATACACCCAATACTAACTTTTTTATTCCTTTTTCCCTGCAATTTCTACCCATAATGTCTCGACAGTGTCTACAGTCCCCTCCTGAATATCTTCCCGTATATCAGGTTTTTAAAACGGCTTTACGTTAAGACACACCCCTCCACCCTTTTTATTTAGTCTGTCTCTCCTAAACAGTGTATAGCCCTCTAGATTGACTGTCCAATCATGAGATTCGTCCCACCAAGTTTCAGTAATGCCTTTAATATCATACTGTTTGCTTGCTGCAAGTATTTCTAGTTCACCCTTTTTACCAGTAATGCTTCTGGCGTTTACATACATAGAACTAAGATAAGTATTTTCCTTGCGTTAGGGACATCTTTCACCTTATGTAGCAATGATGACCTGTAATCGTCATTGGTTAGTGCTTTGGTAAAATCTCTTTTACTACCCATGTTAGTAACCTTACCGCCTGCTCTTACCCTTCCCCAACTTCTCCCCCATTTCACTTACTACCGCCATCCCCACTATTCTCACTGCATGACTCGTAGTTTCTAGCTAAACCCTCCCCCCAGGATCCTAGTTTAAAATCTCCTCCAACCTTCTAACCATCCTTCCCCCCCAGCACCGCTGCCCCCTCCTCAATCAAGTGCAATCCGTCACGACAAAAGAGATGGCGCCTGACTGAGAAGTCCGCCCAGTGTTCCAGGAACACAAACCCCTCTTTCCTGCACCAATCCCTAAGCCACACATTTACCTCCCTAATCTCCCTCTGCCTCCCTGGACTAGCGCATGGCACGGGTAATAATTCCGAGAATATTACCTTAGATGTCCTTGCCTTCAGTTTCTTTCGTAAGTCCCTATAGTCTTTCTTAAGGAATATCCCACCTTCCGCTAATTTTGTCATTGGTGCCAACGTGCACCAAGACCGCTGGGTCTTTCCCAGCCGCTCCCAACAATCTATCTACCCGGTCCGCGATGTGCATACCCGAGCACCCGGGAGACAACAGACTGTACGGCGATCACGGTTCCGGTAGCAGATTGCCCTATCTGCCTTCCTGATGATAGAATCCCCTACCACCACCATCTGACTAGGTACCTCACTATCTTTTATCTCAACCACGCCAGAGGGACCACTCCTCTGGATGCTAGAGGGAGCAGTCTCCTCCGGCACCATCATTTCTTCACTATCATCCTCCGATTCCTCGTCCAGTCGGGCAAATTTGTTCGGGTTTGATAGTTCGGAGATGTCGAGCCTCCCCCTCTTTTTCTTCCTTCTAACTGTGATCCAGCTGGCTACCTGATCATCATCCTCTTCTACCAGTGACCCCTCCCGCAACTCCTCCACCGTTCTGTCTAAACTTCACTCGAGATTGTGAATCTCCCTCAGTCGCGTAACGGTTTGCTCTAGATCAGTTACCTGGGCTTCCAGGGCAACCGTTCGCACACACCTCATGCAGATGTAATCACACTGGGCCGGTAGCTCCAGGTGTGCATACATCTTGCACGACATGCACTGAGTGAGGTCCCCAATCACAGCCCCTCCCATATTGTTTGTAAGGTCTAACTCCCTGTTACTCTCAAAGAAAAAGCAGCAAAAATAAAAGGTAGAAGACAAACAATCTCACTTATACAATAATTAAGCTGGCTTATACTTATCTATCTTTGTGCGGTTCTTGGTCCTTCACTTTTATGCAGCCGTAGTACTCTCTCCTGCGGCACCTATACTCCATTTAGCAGTTGCAGTTGTTCCAGCTCACTGCACCTCCTTTTCACTCGGCTTCCAGCTCCTCTGCCGCTGCGTGACTGGTGGTACCGGTGTACCGGAAGCAGAAACAGGGTAACTGGAGTAACGTACCACAGCATCGGGGTGACAGCTGGTCCCGGTGTACCGGAAACGGAGACACGGTAACGCACAATACTAATAGTGACTTGTGGATTCTCGGGAGGTGGTAGTATGTGGGAATAACTGGATGTGTAATAAATAAAAAAAGAATACTCTGACTTGGATATCGCCCCCTTTATCCCTAGTTAGACTTTTAAGGGCCCTTCTTTCTTGTAGATGTAGATTATCCCTTTTCTTCATTATGGATTTTGAGTTTTGGCATAATAGTCTCATATCATTTAAAGTTATATTAAAGAAGGTTTCTATCCCTCCACTTAATTGATTGGTGGGATAGAATTCTGATTTCTTTTTGAAAGGGCCTTTCTTATTTTTATCGACCTCAAACAAAGGTACCTCACAATTCTGACTACTATTTTCCTGTTCTAATTCAATGAGTATATTTAAAGGTAATGAATCCGCAGCATCCAAAACTATAGGGCTGCCTACTTCATCTTGTTTCTTTAGAGATTTATTGGCGAAGTAGCGCTTCCTACATAAGTCTCGAGTATATCGATTTAGCTCTACATAGAGTCCAAATAGATCAGGTTTTTGTGATGGTGCGAATTTAAGACCCTTTGCAATTAGCGCTTTTTCACTTTCAGTAAGCAGATGGGAGGAAAGATTGAATATGCCTTTATTTCTTAATAATTTCTTGCACTTTTTGATAGATTCCCTTTTTCCTCCTCTTCTTCCTCTGTATCTAGCTCTTTTCTTTTGGGGGAATTGTTTTGTAGAACCTGGTATTTGTTTCTGTTTCTCCATATTGGATATAGTCTTTGGTCTAAAAAAGAAGATGTGGATGTATTTTCTGTGGAAGATTCAATATTCCTAGATGTTATTTTGGGTCTAGCTCCTTGTACGTATGCTCTCATTCTTTTATCTGGGCTTCTTTTATTCTTATTGTACTGTTGAGATGTCTGTGCGGACCTCCGTATATATTCCCAACTATGTTCTCTCTGTAGGACTGTTTTGTAATTTGATTGTTCTCTTTCCCTATATGTAGATCTATCTTTAGAATGAGATTGATGTCTATTATTTCTAGATCTATTCAATGATCCTATTCTTTCTGAATTCATTCTATGTCTCCTGTTATAGGATCTTACCTGACCCTGTTTATAGTCACCTTGATCCCTAGACAGTTTCTTGTTTTTATTTGTAATAACAGTCTGATCAAACTCTTCAACTTTACAATTAACTTTACGGTCCAAATCCTTAAAATCGGATCTGACTTCAAAGGGTTGAAGTCATTTTTGTATATTTTCAATTTCTATAGAGATGGCTTTAACTTTGTCATCTCTATATGTAATAAGTAATTCCATAAGTGCAAAGGAGCAAGTATCAAGTATATTATTCAATTTTTCAGTCAGTTCATCATCCTCTTTAAATGAACATGACTTAAAAATCCTAAGCCCCCTGGGTATCATCTTTTCTTTTACATATCTTGTTAATAGTATCTTATCCAGCCAATGCCGGGTTTCGGCCTTGAGTAGATTTTCTAGTTTGCTAAACAATTGATGCATATCCAGGGGGTTTATTTTGGTCGGACTCCCCTGCATTCTCTTTACTTATTAGTTCATTTAAGATCAAGTTACGTCTGGTATTTCTTTCTCCTATGTCTCTACGTGTTGCCATATTAAAAGTGCAGCTCAAAACCTTGCAGAAAAAACAAACAAAACTCACACAGTTTTAACTATCAAAACTCAACCAGCTTTAACTGTCAAACCTGTATCAATATCAAGCGCACTTAAATTAATTTTCCACCGATCGGAACCTATAAAAATATATATAATGCAGCTCCCAATAGAGTATTCTGTAATACTCAATAGTTATATATAGGAAAAACACAGGAATGTCACAAGGAAGCGCATACATAAATTAAATTCTTATCTAATATTTAAAAATATTTATTAAAGTTATCAATTGTATATTTATACACAACACAATTATGCTAAAACTTTAAAACACACCAATATCAGTGCTGCAGGATGAAAGTCCATATGACTAAATTGTTACTAGTACCGTCCATAAATATGCATGTACCTCTGGAGCTCCAATTAATGATGTTCTTAAGCACACTCAGTGCTATTTTTATAACGCCCGGTAAAGGACTGGTTATTTTATAATTAGTCACTTTGTTATTTTGTGCCAATGGACCAAAGAGATGTTTCTATACAACCAAAGAGTTCACAGTGTGCCTGCCGCGTGGCAGCCAATTACCCCTTCTCTCCCCACCGCCAATGATTTTTGCTCACCACAGCCGTGCAGTATGGTTTCCGTGCGGCTTACACTTAAGCAGATTGAGCCGGAGTTCTTTAGTGGGAGCGGCGGTGACAGCAGCATCCACGGGGGTGGGGTGCACACTTCCAAAGGTTGTTTAAATAGTTGATCCAAGACGTCCTCTGGCATAAATATAATCTGGACAACCTGCAGGTGGTTTTGTAGAATCCTTAACACGTTTCTCCGTGCTTATGATCTCACGGTTTCATCAGAAGGTATTGAGGTGTATTAGGTTGTCCATATTTAAATATCAGGTAACCAATCAGTGAAAAGCAATAATTAGAGGTTCACAGGTGTGTAGTGTGCTTAAGAACATCCTTAATTGGAGCTCCAAAGGTACATGCATATTTATGGACAGTACTAGTAACAATTTAGTCGTATGGACTTTCATCCTGCAGCACTGATATTGGTGTGTTTTAAAGTTTTAGCATAATTGTGTTGTGTATAAATATACAATTGATAACTTTAATAAATATTTTTAAATATTAGATAAGAATTTAATTTATGTATGCGCTTCCTTGTGACATTCCTGTGTTTTTCCTATATACTCCCAATAAAATGATCAGTTACCACTAACAAATGGCCTCCTTCTGTCAATCACTTTGTGAACGCCCACGCGATTGGATTTTTTGCACTATTCGATCGCTGACCGGCAATGCCCTTTGTTGTTGTCTGACACGCGTGCGCATTGCTGTGCATATGCATGCGCAGTTAGTACCTGATCGCCCACTGTGTGAAAATGCACAGCAGCGATCAGGAATGAAACAGGCCCTATGTCACGATCCTGACTGTATTTCTCATATTCTGGGGCTTACCTCAGCGTATCCTGTACCTTGCATCTGTTCAGCTGTTCAGCTCATGAGGAAGACTGCAAATCTGTGTTTGCTTACCTTGATTAGCCACCTGAGTAGGAATTCCTCTAAGTAATCAGTAATCAGCTGTGTGCAGCATTTTGATTCTTCACTGGTGTTTAGGCCTAAAAGTCAGCATCCTCCTCTGTTCATTTGCAAAAAATTCAGACTTCAGTGATTTTTTGACCTGCTAGGCCTCAATCGACATTGGAGCCTAACCTGGTGTACTGACATGACAGGGTCTGATCACCTGACCTGGAGCTATCCAATCCTCTGCCATCCTTAGACTCTCTGAATCACCTGACTATGTTCACCAATGACCAAGGATCAGGAAGTATAAGTAAAGAGACTTGTGCTACATAATCTGCCAGTTCCTTCTGTCACACAGCTCTGTGTGAGCTTGGTAGTTGAGCTCCTTAAGAGGTAACACTTTTACTTTGGTTCCTGTAAAACTCTGTTCTTTTGCTACCCAGTCTGGATTACAGTTGTGTTACCAGTTATATCCAGTATCAGTCTTGTCTTAAAGCCAGAGCCGCAGTATTGATCAGTCTCGTCTTAAAGATAGCTGCAGTACTCTCCAGTCTCATCTTAAAGCCACAGCCGCAGTATTCTTCAGTCTCATCTTAAAGCGACAGCCACAGTATTCTTCAGTCTTATCTTAAAACTTCACACTGTTGCAGTATTCTTCATTCTCATCTTAAAGCAACAGCAGCAGTATTCTTCAGTCTTGTCTTAAAGCCACAGCCACAGTATTCTTCAGTCTTGTCTTAAAACTTCACAAAGCCGCAGTATTCATCAGTCTCGTCTTAAAGATAGCTGCAGTACTCTCCAGTCTCATCTTAAAGCCACAGCCGCAGTATTCTTCAGTCTCGTCTTAAAGCGACAGCCACAGTATTCATCAGTCTTATCTTAAAACTTCACACTGTTACAGTATTCTTCATTCTCATCTTAAAGCAACAGCAGCAGTATTCTTCAGTCTTGTCTTAAAGCCACAGCCACAGTATTCTTCAGCCTTTTCTTAAAACTTCACAAAGCCGCAGTATTCTTCAGTCTCATCTTAAAGACACAGCTGCATTATTCTTCAGTCTCGTCCTAAAAACACAGTTCATCTTCAGCCTCATCTTAAAGTCACAGCCACCGTCATTGTGCTACATACAGTTGCATTTCCAGTTATACCGATACCCAGCCCGGATCACAGTGCAATTCTCAGTCTCACCGGTAACCAGACCGGTTCTCAGTCTCGCCAGTAATCAGCCCAGTTCCAGTCTCACCAATAACCAGTCTGGTTCAACATCTTCAGCTCTTCCCCCAGATCTGCAAAACTCCAGAGAACCTGTTTCATAGTTTCCTTAAGTACACAAACACCTACTCCTGTGACAGTATATCTAGTTCTTTCTCACCAATACATTCACCATCCTGCTATCAACACCAAGTCCCTGGTGATCCAGTGGTCAGGATATGGCTCCCTCTGCTGAGACCCGGGTTCAATCCCCAGTCAGGGATTGCTCCTTACTACTTCATCTCACTGATTTCCACAGACCAACCAAATATACACATAGTCCTCCAGTTACCCCCACAGACTGCACATACACGCCGGGTTCATAAAAAACACAGTCATGACACCCTATATATCAATGCAGTAGCAGATTTACCACTAGGCAAAGAAGACTCAAGGGCCTGGCAGATTCCAGGGGGCTCACGGACAGGTCATGGAGTCGAGAAGACATTTCTGATTACCGCTGACAATATCCGAGTCCTGGGCTGGCTAAATACTCATGGCAGGCTTTCATAGACTAGATAGCTGCCAGGTGCTAGTTGCCCACACCTGCCTGTGCACAGTGCCTACAGTGTGATTTTTAAGTACACTAGTACAACTACCATCCACCTGCTATAATCGGGCGGGGGGCCGATTGGGGAGCATACACTGACTGGAAGGGTGGCACAATGAGTGGGCCCTGTCTGCTACAATTGGTGGGGGGCCACTCTGAAGATTGTTTGAGGAAGGGGAGGCCCAAATCATTGTCTTGCTTAGGGATCCACAACATCTAAATCTGCCTGTATTTCTAAAAATGTACATACCATTAAAAAAAAAATGTATATGTATACAACCAAAAGACACTGTTGCTAGATGGATGAAACTTTGTAAAGAAATTAGAGAAACAGGAAATTCCCATTAGTCATGTAAAAAATATGCAAACTATAGTGGTCATTCCGAGTTGTTCGCTCTGTAAATTTTTTCGCATCGCAGCGATTTTCCGCTTAGTGCGCATGCGCAATGTCCGCACTGCGACTGCGCCAAGTAAATTTGCTATGCAGTTAGGAATTTTACTCACGTTTTTCTCTTCGTTCTGGTGATCGTAATGTGATTGACAGGAAGTGGGTGTTTCTGGGCGGAAACAGGCCGTTTTATGGGTGTGTGGGAAAAAACGCTACCGTTTCTGGGAAAAACGCGGGAGTGGCTGGAGAAACGGGGGAGTGTCTGGGCGAACGCTGGGTGTGTTTGCGACGTCAAACCAGGAACGACAAGCACTGAACTGATCGCAGATGCCGAGTAAGTCTCGAGCTACTCAGAAACTGCACAGAGATGTATTTTCGCAATAATGCAAATCTTTCGTTCGCAATTTTAAGAAGCTAAGATTCACTCCCAGTAGGCGGCGGCTTAGCGTGTGCAATGCTGCTAAAAGCAGCTTGCGAGCGAACAACTCGGAATGACCCCCTATATCTATATAAATTAAGTTGTCACACTTTTCTTCTCTATATAGGCACCCAAATGGTATTTGGAAGATTACCAAACTCTACAGTTTCAGTGGATATAAAAAAAAGAAGTAAATAAATAAATGTGTGTGTATGTATATATAAATATATATATATAGCCTCAGATACTGTATATTGGGAATGTACAGTATAATGAAACACCTGGTTCTGGTTGTGTATTATTGCTATTTAAAAGGAAGTTTGAGCTAATTTCTATTTAAAAATATTCACATGGAATAACAACAAATAATATCTTACTGTGGGGGTGATTCAGACCTGATTGCTTGCTAGTGATTTTTTGCAGTCCAGCATTTGCATAGTCGCCACCCACCAGGGAGTGTATTTTAGCTGTGCAGCCGAGCGGTACAAAAAACTTTGTGCAGTTTATGACTTGCCCAGAACTTACTCAGCCGCTGCGATCACTTCAGCCTGTCTGGGGCCGGAATTGACGTCAGACACCAGGCCTGCAAGCACTTGGACACGTCTGTGTTTCTCCAACCACTCTCAGAAAATGGTCAGTTGACACCCACAAACGCCTTCTTCCTGTCAATCACCTTGTGGATTCTTCGTACAACCCATCGCACAGCAACGATCCGCTTTGTATCCGTGTGACATACCTGGGCATTGCGGTGCATATGCATGCACAGTTCTGACCTGATTGCAGTGCTGCAAAAAATGCTAGCGAGCGATCAAGTCTGAATTACCCCCTGTATCTGTACTTCCAGTTAAAGTCAGGATGCAAATATCTTTTCAAAGTGACACTTTTACTGGCCAAAAAATATTTCTAAAAAAGCATGTAGCTGTAAGGATACTGACGATCAACTGATGAGGTTTATGAAACTGTTACATTTATACCTACATTTTTTTTTTAAGTACTGTAAATTATCACATATCCAAATTATTATGGCCACCAAGTTAGTACTTTGTTGGGCCACCCTTTGCCCTTAATGCAGCTTGAATTCTTCTAGCCATGGATTCTATTGTCAATATGTTTTGTTGGGAATATTAGCATATTTGCAATGATTTGCATCTCCATAACTTGTTTCAGCCAGCACAAGAGTTGCAACAATGTAAGAAGAATCCAAGCTTTCGTGCTGCTGTCTTCATATCCTCACCCTGCCATCTGCATATTGTAATCAATGGCAGACCTAACTTTTCTGGTACTAGCGACTGAAGGAGTGGGGGGAAGGAGACAGGGGCGTTCAGGAGATGTGGTACTCAAAAAAGGGGGAAGCTACATGTGAAAGTAAATAAAACAGATAGTTGACAAGTGCTGCCAGCAGGACCCCATACCTTGCAGTTCTATTTGTGGTTGCACACTCTGCACCTACCTAGCTACAGCCCTGATTACAATGGTCAGATATGCTGTAGCTAAATGGAGCTCCATAATGTGTAGAAGAGCACAAGCAGCATGTATAACTTTCATAATAAATTACTGTAATAATAAATTTACTTTTATTATTATTATTATTATTATCCATCAAGCTATGATTCATTTTGCACTATGGTGGATTTTCTGAAGTAAGCGGTGATGGCACTGTACAGTGCAGTACATGAAAGTCTCTTTGGAAAGCACTGAGGACTTTAGTGCTACAGTATAGCACTGCTGCAGTTGCAGAGCTCTTACAGTACCTTTATTCATACAATGACGAATATCATTTTTCTTATAAGAAAAGTACCATACCCAGTGCAAACTATGTAGCAAAACACTAGGCTAAGTTTTATATGGTGGGCACAGCACCCTGAGCCTCTGCATTATTGAAAATGTTTGCAAGATGAAATTTCTCAAATATATGCAGTTCTTTTTGTAACACTTTATAATAGTTAAAAATACCTAGAGGCTCAGCTCAGTCTCCCATTGTGTGGGTATACATATGTAAAAGGAACTGGATGAATAGTGAATATATCCAAGGAGAATTAGTCTTTGCTGATTAGGGCATTGCGAATCCCACTACATTTCAGTATGAATTTCATGATCCTGCTCAGCTCCTGTGCACTTCCCAGCATTGGTCTATGTGGAGCATCTCATTCTCCAGAGCTTACATGTTTCATCAACAAAGAAACATTCCCTAAATGCCCAATTCTCACTTTTCCCTTCAAAGTTGAATAATTCTCCTATCCCTAGATATTTACAGGTGTGTTTCTTGTCAGTCTTGCATTACACCATGCATCTTACCCAGTCTGTACTGAATAACTAAAAATATGCTACTGTCATTCAGTGCCCAATTGTTAAGGATACGAACTGAAAAAATGTGTATTATGACTGCTTAAAATAAAAATGTATCAATACATCTGGCCCATATGCTATAGGTAATATCCTGGGTGGATAATGCTGACATCATTTAACTTATGAAATAAACTCTATATTTCAGTTAACATATATAACCTACCAGTATAAGGTGTTTGTGTAATAGGAATCTACCATGTACTGTACATATCTATTAGTACTTTTTTTTATTTATTAATCCCTTACAATTGCGCTTGCCAGTTAATCATAAATTTACTAATTTTACTATAAGATATTTTTTATTTATTGTGTCAAATAGTGGAGTAAAAAAAAGTGAGAACTACTGTATGTACAATGTAGCAGTGTTTCTTAACCCTGGACCTCAGGACTCCTAGCAGTTCACATTTACCAGACCACCAGCAGGTACACAGGAGCAGGGGTTAAAGTGTGTGTGTGTGGGGGGGGGGGGGGGGGGGGGAATGAGGTGGAACTGAGTTCCACCACCTGTAATGGTAGGGGGAACTAGTTCCACCATCTCCATTGCCCTGCACAGTAATTCCAACAGAAAAGCCCACCCCATCATCTGCGTCAATCGATGATACAGGCGGCACTAGTGTTGCTGATGAGCTGCAGCCACCTTCTCCTTCCTCAGGTCCTGGTGCCTCCATGGTCCTCCTCCATGAGTTCCACCACCTCACCAGGACCACTTTAAGCCCTGCACAGGAGTATGACCAACTGTGACCAACACATAACCTGGAACTCATGAAGTGTTTGTGGTCCTGAGGACTGAGTTTAGGAACCACTGGCATATAGAATGAAACAACAAGACACCCATGCCAAAACTAATCCTCTTATTTTTCAAATATTACATCTGGATATTTATTTCCTACCAGGTATCGTGCAGTAATCCAATTTTGTCCTGTTTTTTCTTTTTACTATTGAATGTAGACATCCATGAATACACCTATACTATATGTTTTATCTGATACTTGAGTAGATCATTAACAAATCTGTGCAAACATTGCTCCTTTTAGTTTCAACTAGTAGTGGGAAGGTTATATAATGCCTTTTTGGACAAAAAAAATCTACTTCTCTTCATACCTTAGCTAGTACAGTATATATCGAAACAGCAGTTTACGTGTATGCACCTTGGTAACCCTATTAGCCTGAAGACAGCACCCACATATTAATAAATTTATATAGTAATTTGCAAAGATGTTTTTTATCTTGTCACATTGTTAATTGTACAGCATCAGTATGAATTACCGATGGTCAGTATGCCGGCCGTCAGTATACAGACAACGGCATCCTAGCCGTCAGTATGCCGGCAATGGGGAGAACGCTAGAAAGCTGCGTTAACCAAAGGTTCTATTCCTAATAGCCCTTGTGAGCCAGGATTCTGGCTTGTGACATTGTCAGCAGTCAGGATTCCAACGTTGGTATCCTGACCGCTAGGATCCCGACTGCCGGCAATTTAACTGCATCATAATTGTACATATTGGCTTTCTGCATATGTATGATTAACAATATTGTCATTAATGCTATGCAACTGAAAATGCTACAAACGTCACATATTGTATGTAGAGCTAGTTACTTATAAACACAGGCAAAATGATACCAAATGAAAAGAGGCGTAAGATGAAATTGCGAACTAGGGTCACCACAATTCAAGGTGTGAAAAAATCATGATTTTTAAAAAATAAATAAAAATAAAATCAGATTTTTTTTATTTATTATTTTGTTTTTATTTAAATTGGATTTTTATAAAAATGATCAAGTAAAAAAATAAACCAAGTAAAATCAATAATACAAAGTTCTTCACAAAATACTGTTACTTTAATATATTTAATTTCAATTACTTGACAGTGTCACCATGAATCATGGCATGGCCCAGCAAACTACATAAAAATCATACAGACTGCAAAAGGAAAGAAACAGCAATGATTTTAAAAGTTACAAAAGTTGGCAATTGCCTTGCTTGATTTGTAAATCTGAATAAGCCTACACATTAGTTTTTTGAACACCTTAAAAGGAAATACAAATTTTGCAGCTTTCTTAGTATCCAAGCAGTTTCTCAATTTTGACTGCACCAAAGAAGGGGCTGGATGTAATGAAGTCTGAGTTGGCAAGAGGTTTGAGTCTGAGAGTTTTTTTTTTAAAAAGGGCAATCATTTACAAGGCAAAACCATGCCTTGTTGATGTTTGCCCCTTTTTAAAAAAAAAAAAAACATAGTTCGGGTGTGAAAACACACCTCCGGCCAACTCGGACTTCATTACATCTGGCTGCAAATGTGGAAAATATTCTTTCTACTGAAGCTGATGATGCTGCAGCTGTTAGCAATTGCTTTACTGCTATTATATTTTCATTACCAGCTACAGTTTCTGAACCAATGTGCATTTTCCACCAATCTATTGGTGCCACTGTTGACACAATATCGTGGTCAAACAGGAGGTCATTAAATGGGGTTGCTTTTGCTTGGAACTTGACTAGTGTTGGTAGAAGGGTATTTGAATGTGGATAATTTTCTTTGGCAAACTTAAGAGTTTCTAACTTTTCCTCTGCAGTTAAACAACTGCAACAGTAATGTGGGTCCATCAATTAAGCCAGAAAATGTGCAGCTGCCAATGCTTGATTATAGCAGTCCAAAAATTTCTTCATGCTTGGTTTGTCTGGCTTCCTTTTTTTCAAACTATCCTCTAATTCTTTTCACACGTGTACAGCATTGGGGGAAAAAATCATGTGATTTAAATGAATGATTTAAAAAAAAATATATCTTTTTTATTTAAACCATGATTTAAATCAGCACACCTTGCTACAGTGTTGCATAAAATGAAGTGGGTTCACTACAGTGTGGCATAAAATGAAGCAGGGACACTATAGTGTTGCATAAAATGAAGAGGGGTCACTAGAGTGTGGCATAATATAAAGTGGGGTCACTACAGTTTGGCATAACACAAAGTGGGTTCAGTAAAGTGTGGCATGATGTGAAGAGGGTTCACTATAGTGTGGCGTGAAGTGGGGGCACTACAGTGTGGCATTTTGTGAAGAGGGGCCACTAGAAGTGTGGCTTTTTGTGAAGTGAGGCACTACATTGTGACATTTTGTGATGTGGGGTCACTAAAGTATGGCAAAACATAGTGGGGACACACAAGTGCAGCATAATGTGAAGTGGTACTCTATAGTGTGGCATTTTGTGAAGTGGGGCACTACAATGTGACATTTTGTGAACTGGCAGGCACACTATAGTGTGGCATACTGTGAAGTTTGTGGAAAGAATTAGAGAATAGTTTGGAATTATTAAATCTGGACAAACCAAGCATGAAGGAAATTAATACATTATAGAATGTACAAAGAAGGGAAACTAAAATGGTACATGCATGGACTGCATCACAAAACTTACCCAGAAAGACTAAAAAAAAAATCTCAATATCTATAGTTTGGAGCAGAGAAGGGAAAGGGGGGACAGGATAGACACTTTCAAAAATATCAAGGGTTTTAACAAAGTCCAGGAGGGAAACATTCTTTAAATGAAGAGAAGTATTAGAACATGAGAACAATTGAAGGGAGGTAGGTTCAGGGGAAATTTGAGGAAAACTTACTTCACAGAAATGTAGTGGACAAGTGGAATAACCTCCCATCACAGGTAGTATAGGCTAAGACAGTAGAGCAATTTAAACATGCATGCATGGGATAGACATAAGGATATCCTTATAAATAAATAAATAAATAAGGATCAAATAAGGTTTGAGGTAAAAATATGGTAAAAAGCGAGCAGACTAAATGGGCCAAATGGTTCTTATCTGCTGTCAAATTCCATGTGTCACTACACTTTGGCATAATGTGTAGTGGGAGGGCTTATTTAAGTGTGGCATAATATGAAGTGGAGGCAGCTATCACAGGATTCCGAATTCAAAATTTCCTCTTTTGTATTCACCTCTGCTATGACACCAGTTTAATTAGAAGTATATCAGACATATACCTCTGCTGAAACTGGTATCATACAGGAGTAGAATACAATAGAGCAAACTTTTAATTCAGAATCCAGAGATCACTGCCTCCAGTTCATATTATGCCACACAAAGTAGGTGCTCCCACTTCATATTGCAACACTATAGTGTGGGGAAATATGCAATTCATTTAGTATAATTTATTGTTATATTACAATAGTCAAGTTCTCCTTAATCGTTTAATTACCTTGATGGTTGAAGAGATCATACATTTAAATCAGTTGCTGTTATACATGAGTTAAGTGTTTGTCTTTCACAAATTGTTTAGATACATTTGTTGGATCAGTCTTGCAAATATTTGCCCATATACTGCAAAAAACTGTTTGTTTTGTGCAGTGACACCTGCTGACACACATGACATATTATTCATGCTTTGTTGACACACAAATCTTAAAATATTGTAACAAATAAATCCAAGACCAAATTGAATAAGAGCTAATTAAGCTTATTCCCTATTATTTATGTTTCACAAAGAATTCAAGTTGCAAATCTCAAGATTATTTTATAAAGTCACACGAATGTGTCCTGTTTGAGAGCCATTATTATAAATGTTCAGTCATTATCCCATTCTAACTTCGTATTTGTTTCAATGCAAGTTACAGACCTAAACCATTATATACTGTATACCCACTTACCCAGTACTATTTTTCTAGGAAAATAGGTTCAGGAACTTCAGGCACCAGGGGGTTGGGTGGTGCTCTTGAACATAGATACAGTATTTAGAAAAGAAGGGACTCAAAAGAGGCTTTAAAATAAAACTTATCTTATAGAAAGTACATTTTGGCCCAGGATAGGTTCAGGAACCTAGTTCCTGATTTTGTCATATTTAATGAGAGGTTCAGGAACTGAGTTCCTACTCGTTCCTGCTGAAAAATAGCACTTTATATACCAAATAATTTAATAGAAATAGATGTGCTGAGGCCTCCTCCGCTCTGTGATGTGTACAGTAGGAATGAAAATACACACTTTTATGTGTGTTTCCATTCTTACACCACACAGGAGCCGAAGCACATACCTATTTCTATTAAATTCTTGTTTAGGTCTTTGGGAATAGCTTTTTTCCCTGCATTGGTGCAGCTCCTGTCCCATATGTTTTACGTATTGTACTGTCAGTTAGCGCAAGTATTCTTTTCTAGCATTAACATTTTTTCCCTACTATCTATTAGAGATGAGCGGGTTCGGTTTCTTTGAATCCGAACCCGCACGAACTTCACTTTTTTTTCCACGGGTCCGAGCGACTCGGATCTTCCCGCCTTGCTCGGTTAACCCGAGCGCGCCCGAACGTCATCATGACGCTGTCGGATTCTCGCGAGGCTCGGATTCTATCGCGAGACTCGGATTCTATATAAGGAGCCGCGCGTCGCCGCCATTTTCACTCGTGCATTGAGATTGATAGGGAGAGGACGTGTCTGGCGTCCTCTCCATTAGAATAGAGATAGATAGATTAGATAGAGAGAGATTGTGCAGAGTCGCAGACAGAGTTAGTTTACCACAGTCAGTGACCAGTGCAGCAGCTAGTTAACTTTTATTTAATATAATATATCCGTTCACTTCTCTCTGCTATATCCGTTCTCTGCCTGAAAAAAAAAACGATACACAGCACAGTCAGTCACACAGTGTGACTCAGTCTGTGTGCACTCAGCTCAGCCCAGTGTGCTGCACAGTCATCAATGTATAAATTAAAAGCTTATAATTAATTGTGGGGGAGACTGGGGAGCACTGCAGGTTGTTAGCAGGAGCCAGGAGTACAATTATATTAATTAACAGTGCACACTTTTGCTGCAGGAGTGGTGACCAGTGCCTGACCACCAGTATAGTATTGTTGTATACTACTAATATCTCTTTAAATATCAACCAGTCTATATTAGCAGCAGACACAGTACAGTGCGGTAGTTCACGGCTGTGGCTACCTCTGTGTCGGCACACGGCAGGCAGTCCGTCCGACCAGAATTGTATTATTTATTATTATATACCTACCACCTAACCGTGGTTTTTTTTTCATTCTTTATACCGTCATAGTGTCATCCTAATTGTTACGAGTATACTACTATCTCTTTATCAACCAGTGTACAGTGCGGTAGTTCACGGCTGTGGCTACCTCTGTGTCGGCACACGGCAGGCAGTCCGTCCGACCAGAATTGTATTATTTATTATTATATACCTACCACCTAACCGTGGTTTTTTTTTCATTCTTTATACCGTCATAGTGTCATCCTAATTGTTACGAGTATACTACTATCTCTTTATCAACCAGTGTACAGTGCGGTAGTTCACGGCTGTGGCTACCTCTGTGTCGGCACACGGCAGGCAGTCCGTCCGACCAGAATTGTATTATTTATTATTATATACCTACCACCTAACCGTGGTTTTTTTTTCATTCTTTATACCGTCATAGTGTCATCCTAATTGTTACGAGTATACTACTATCTCTTTATCAACCAGTGTACAGTGCGGTAGTTCACGGCTGTGGCTACCTCTGTGTCGGCACACGGCAGGCAGTCCGTCCGACCAGAATTGTATTATTTATTATTATATACCTACCACCTAACCGTGGTTTTTTTTTCATTCTTTATACCGTCATAGTGTCATCCTAATTGTTACGAGTATACTACTATCTCTTTATCAACCAGTGTACAGTGCGGTAGTTCACGGCTGTGGCTACCTCTGTGTCGGCACACGGCAGGCAGTCCGTCCGACCAGAATTGTATTATTTATTATTATATACCTACCACCTAACCGTGGTTTTTTTTTCATTCTTTATACCGTCATAGTGTCATCCTAATTGTTACGAGTATACTACTATCTCTTTATCAACCAGTGTACAGTGCGGTAGTTCACGGCTGTGGCTACCTCTGTGTCGGCAGTCGGCAGGCAGTCCGTCCATCCATAATTGTATTATTATTATAATATATACCACCTAACCGTGGTTTTTTTTTCATTCTTTATACCGTCATAGTGTCATACTAGTTGTTACGAGTATACTACTATCTCTTTATCAACCAGTGTACAGTGCGGTAGTTCACGGCTGTGGCTACCTCTGTGTCGGCAGTCGGCAGGCAGTCCGTCCATCCATAATTGTATTATTATTATAATATATACCACCTAACCGTGGTTTTTTTTTCATTCTTTATACCGTCGTCATAGTGTCATACTAGTTGTTACGAGTATACTACTATCTCTTTATCAACCAGTGTACAGTGCGGTAGTTCACGGCTGTGGCTACCTCTGTGTCGGCAGTCGGCAGGCAGTCCGTCCATCCATAATTGTATTATTATTATAATATATACCACCTAACCGTGGTTTTTTTTTCATTCTTTATACCGTCGTCATAGTGTCATACTAGTTGTTACGAGTATACTACTATCTCTTTATCAACCAGTGTACAGTGCGGTAGTTCACGGCTGTGGCTACCTCTGTGTCGGCAGTCGGCAGGCAGTCCGTCCATCCATAATTGTATTATTATTATAATATATACCACCTAACCGTGGTTTTTTTTTCATTCTTTATACCGTCGTCATAGTGTCATACTAGTTGTTACGAGTATACTACTATCTCTTTATCAACCAGTGTACAGTGCGGTAGTTCACGGCTGTGGCTACCTCTGTGTCGGCAGTCGGCAGGCAGTCCGTCCATCCATAATTGTATTATTATTATAATATATACCACCTAACCGTGGTTTTTTTTTCATTCTTTATACCGTCGTCATAGTGTCATACTAGTTGTTACGAGTATACTACTATCTCTTTATCAACCAGTGTACAGTGCGGTAGTTCACGGCTGTGGCTACCTCTGTGTCGGCAGTCGGCAGGCAGTCCGTCCATCCATAATTGTATTATTATTATAATATATACCACCTAACCGTGGTTTTTTTTTCATTCTTTATACCGTCGTCATAGTGTCATACTAGTTGTTACGAGTATACTACTATCTCTTTATCAACCAGTGTACAGTGCGGTAGTTCACGGCTGTGGCTACCTCTGTGTCGGCAGTCGGCAGGCAGTCCGTCCATCCATAATTGTATTATTATTATTATAATATATACCACCTAACCGTGGTTTTTTTATACCACCTAACCGTGGCAGTCCGTCCATAATTGTATACTAGTATCCAATCCATCCATCTCCATTGTTTACCTGAGGTGCCTTTTAGTTCTGCCTATAAAATATGGAGAACAAAAAAGTTGAGGTTCCAAAATTAGGGAAAGATCAAGATCCACTTCCACCTCGTGCTGAAGCTGCTGCCACTAGTCATGGCCGAGACGATGAAATGCCAGCAACGTCGTCTGCCAAGGCCGATGCCCAATGTCATAGTACAGAGCATGTCAAATCCAAAACACCAAATATCAGAAAAAAAAGGACTCCAAAACCTAAAATAAAATTGTCGGAGGAGAAGCGTAAACTTGCCAATATGCCATTTACCACACGGAGTGGCAAGGAACGGCTGAGGCCCTGGCCTATGTTCATGGCTAGTGGTTCAGCTTCACATGAGGATGGAAGCACTCAGCCTCTCGCTAGAAAACTGAAAAGACTCAAGCTGGAAAAAGCACCGCAAAGAACTGTGCGTTCTTTGAAATCCCAAATCCACAAGGAGAGTCCAATTGTGTCGTTTGCGATGCCTGACCTTCCCAACACTGGACGTGAAGAGCATGCGCCTTCCACTATTTGCATGCCCCCTGCAAGTGCTGGAAGGAGCACCCGCAGTCCAGTTCCTGATAGTCAGATTGAAGATGTCAGTGTTGAAGTACACCAGGATGAGGAGGATATGGGTGTTGCTGGCGCTGGGGAGGAAATTGACCAGGAGGATTCTGATGGTGAGGTGGTTTGTTTAAGTCAGGCACCCGGGGAGACACCTGTTGTCCGTGGGAGGAATATGGCCGTTGACATGCCAGGTGAAAATACCAAAAAAATCAGCTCTTCGGTGTGGAGGTATTTCACCAGAAATGCGGACAACAGGTGTCAAGCCGTGTGTTCCCTTTGTCAAGCTGTAATAAGTAGGGGTAAGGACGTTAACCACCTCGGAACATCCTCCCTTATACGTCACCTGCAGCGCATTCATAATAAGTCAGTGACAAGTTCAAAAACTTTGGGTGACAGCGGAAGCAGTCCACTGACCAGTAAATCCCTTCCTCTTGTAACCAAGCTCACGCAAACCACCCCACCAACTCCCTCAGTGTCAATTTCCTCCTTCCCCAGGAATGCCAATAGTCCTGCAGGCCATGTCACTGGCAAGTCTGACGAGTCCTCTCCTGCCTGGGATTCCTCCGATGCATCCTTGCGTGTAACGCCTACTGCTGCTGGCGCTGCTGTTGTTGCCGCTGGGAGTCGATGGTCATCCCAGAGGGGAAGTCGTAAGCCCACTTGTACTACTTCCAGTAAGCAATTGACTGTTCAACAGTCCTTTGCGAGGAAGATGAAATATCACAGCAGTCATCCTACTGCAAAGCGGATAACTGAGGCCTTGGCATCCTGGGTGGTGAGAAACGTGGTTCCGGTATCCATCATTACTGCAGAGCCAACTAGAGACTTGTTGGAGGTACTGTGTCCCCGGTACCAAATACCATCTAGGTTCCATTTCTCTAGGCAGGCGATACCGAAAATGTACACAGACCTCAGAAAAAGAGTCACCAGTGTCCTAAAAAATGCAGCTGTACCCAATGTCCACTTAACCACGGACATGTGGACAAGTGGAGCAGGGCAGGGTCAGGACTATATGACTGTGACAGCCCACTGGGTAGATGTATGGACTCCCGCCGCAAGAACAGCAGCGGCGGCACCAGTAGCAGCATCTCGCAAACGCCAACTCTTTCCTAGGCAGGCTACGCTTTGTATCACCGCTTTCCAGAATACGCACACAGCTGAAAACCTCTTACGGCAACTGAGGAAGATCATCGCGGAATGGCTTACCCCAATTGGACTCTCCTGTGGATTTGTGGCATCGGACAACGCCAGCAATATTGTGTGTGCATTAAATCTGGGCCAATTCCAGCACGTCCCATGTTTTGCACATACCTTGAATTTGGTGGTGCAGAATTTTTTAAAAAACGACAGGGGCGTGCAAGAGATGCTGTCGGTGGCCAGAAGAATTGCGGGACACTTTCGGCGTACAGGCACCACGTACAGAAAACTGGAGCACCACCAAAAACTACTGAACCTGCCCTGCCATCATCTGAAGCAAGAAGTGGTAACGAGGTGGAATTCAACCCTCTATATGCTTCAGAGGTTGGAGGAGCAGCAAAAGGCCATTCAAGCCTATACAATTGAGCACGATATAGTAGGTGGAATGCACCTGTCTCAAGTGCAGTGGAGAATGATTTCAACGTTGTGCAAGGTTCTGATGCCCTTTGAACTTGCCACACGTGAAGTCAGTTCAGACACTGCCAGCCTGAGTCAGGTCATTCCCCTCATCAGGCTTTTGCAGAAGAAGCTGGAGGCATTGAAGAAGGAGCTAACACGGAGCGATTCCGCTAGGCATGTGGGACTTGTGGATGCAGCCCTTAATTCGCTTAACAAGGATTCACGGGTGGTCAATCTGTTGAAATCAGAGCACTACATTTTGGCCACCGTGCTCGATCCTAGATTTAAAGCCTACCTTGGATCTCTCTTTCCGGCAGACACAGGTCTGCTGGGGTTGAAAGACCTGCTGGTGACAAAATTGTCAAGTCAAGCGGAACGCGACCTGTCAACATCTCCTCCTTCACATTCTCCCGCAACTGGGGGTGCGAGGAAAAGGCTCAGAATTCCGAGCCCACCCGCTGGCGGTGATGCAGGGCAGTCTGGAGCGACTGCTGATGCTGACATCTGGTCCGGACTGAAGGACCTGACAACGATTACGGACATGTCGTCTACTGTCACTGCATATGATTCTCTCAACATTGATAGAATGGTGGAGGATTATATGAGTGACCGCATCCAAGTAGGCACGTCACACAGTCCGTACTTATACTGGCAGGAAAAAGAGGCAATTTGGAGGCCCTTGCACAAACTGGCTTTATTCTACCTAAGTTGCCCTCCCACAAGTGTGTACTCCGAAAGAGTGTTTAGTGCCGCCGCTCACCTTGTCAGCAATCGGCGTACGAGGTTACATCCAGAAAATGTGGAGAAGATGATGTTCATTAAAATGAATTATAATCAATTCCTCCGCGGAGACATTGACCAGCAGCAATTGCCTCCACAAAGTACACAGGGAGCTGAGATGGTGGATTCCAGTGGGGACGAATTGATAATCTGTGAGGAGGGGGATGTACACGGTGATATATCGGAGGGTGAAGATGAGGTGGACATCTTGCCTCTGTAGAGCCAGTTTGTGCAAGGAGAGATTAATTGCTTCTTTTTTGGGGGGGGTCCAAACCAACCCGTCATATCAGTCACAGTCGTGTGGCAGACCCTGTCACTGAAATGATGGGTTGGTTAAAGTGTGCATGTCCTGTTTTGTTTATACAACATAAGGGTGGGTGGGAGGGCCCAAGGATAATTCCATCTTGCACCTCTTTTTTCTTTTCTTTTTCTTTGCATCATGTGCTGATTGGGGAGGGTTTTTTGGAAGGGACATCCTGCGTGACACTGCAGTGCCACTCCTAGATGGGCCCGGTGTTTGTGTCGGCCACTAGGGTCGCTAATCTTACTCACACAGCTACCTCATTGCGCCTCTTTTTTTCTTTGCGTCATGTGCTGTTTGGGGAGGGTTTTTTGGAAGGGCCATCCTGCGTGACACTGCAGTGCCACTCCTAGATGGGCCCGGTGTTTGTGTCGGCCACTAGGGTCGCTTATCTTACTCACACAGCGACCTCGGTGCAAATTTTAGGACTAAAAATAATATTGTGAGGTGTGATGTGTTCAGAATAGGCTGAAAATGAGTGTAAATTATGTTTTTTGAGGTTAATAATACTTTGGGATCAAAATTACCCCCAAATTCTATGATTTAAGCTGTTTTTTAGGGTTTTTTTAAAAAAACACCCGAATCCAAAACACACCCGAATCCGACAAAAAAAATTCGGTGAGGTTTTGCCAAAACGCGGTCGAACCCAAAACACGGCCGCGGAACCGAACCCAAAACCAAAACACAAAACCCGAAAAATTTCCGGCGCTCATCTCTACTATCTATACCCTTCATAAAAAAAAATCCCATTCTATTGAGTGTATTTTGTAAGCAATTAAATATTTTCAAAGACACTGTATTTCCAAGTTATGGGTCACTTTAACATGGAGTATTTTACTCTTACAGACTGGAGGAAGTGAGAAACCCAAAATACTGCAGCATGGTGCCTTTACTCACGCTGTTCCTTTTAAGGAGGAGAAATTCCACAGACATGTGAGGTAGGTAGAAACATTATCATCATTATTATTATTATGAATATAAGCTTTGATCACTATTTTATTTCCATTAAATTTGTTGTGTTCCGATTAAAGATGTATACTGTTATCAAGCTCCAGTTAAGGTAGCTCATTAGATATTATATCTCCTCTAATCTACAGTTTATTTTCTATTGTGTATATATCATGTTTTGTGGTGTGGGATTAGTACACAGTACCTGCAGTCTAGCTAATTATGTGGCTATTTAACAATGGCTGGCAAGTAACATAGTCTCTGTACCAAAACCAAAGCCGTTTTATTTTTCATGCCTTGTTGTAATAAAAATTTCCTGCAACACCCCTATTGTGTTCTCCTAGTCAGCCCTGGCTATGACACAGCATGCAACTCCTTTAGTTTCCTTGGTGAAGTGTTTCAAAACCGCAGTTCATCTTTGCCAAGATATCTTTTCTTCCAGTAAACGTAAACCTGGCAATTACGTGTACAATGTTAGAAAGAGAAGAAAATAATATCTGAATAAATGTAATACAGTAGAAGAGAAATCTGTTTTGGGCAATGCGTAACTATTGGCAACCAGTTTATAATGTTAGGTTGAATTAGAATGATTACGTGTTTAAACGTGAGTGGCAATGAAAGATGCCAGGGTTTAAAACAATGCCTGACTGAAAAGCATCACAACTTTAAAAAATGATTGTAGGTTATAAAATGACTTATGGGAACAGTGGCTTTTACTTTGTTATCGATTTTGGCTTGTAGTATAAACTAATGCAATTGTTGATCTTCGATCTGAAAACCCTTTATCCAGTATATAAATAATGGCTGCCGTTGATGATTATATCATGCATACAAACCTGTGCACTAAACATTATAAGAGGAGCAGCATAGGCAAACACAGGGGGTTTCCAGTTGCCCGGAAACCCCCCTTCCTTACAACTTAGCCAGTGGCCACTACATGCAGTATAAAGGGCATAATGGAGCTGCGGCACATGCCCAGTTGCAGTAGATTTTCTTACCAAGTCTGCTGTGTGGGAGTCTGTGGATCTGAGTGCTCAATCTTCGCACCAGAGAGAGAATCTGGTACAGATGTAGCCACGCTCATCAATTCCACGATACGTACGCAACGCGGCATGGATGGTATGACTCAGAGCTGGCCCTAACCAATATGATGCCCTAGGCAAGATTTTGGCTGGTGCCCACTAGCACCGCTGCTAGTTCTGCAGGAGATGCCTGGCATGAGTCAGTTGTGAGCTCTGCTAACGTTGGGTGCCTTTTGTTTATGAAAATGCATCATATTATTTGCATTGCTATGTGTCTAGGATGCTCAAGCAGCTTCTGCTGATTAAAATGATATGCAGCATGCCTATATTCTGTGTGCGACTGTGGCTGTATCTGCATAGAAGTGCTACATTACAGTGATTTCCATGAATACACTGCAATGTAGCATTTCGTTTGGAGATACAGCCGCAGTCACACACAGAATATAGGCATGCCACATATCATTTTAATCAGCAGAAGCTGCTGGTGCCCCTAAGCATACCAAATGCCTTAGGCTCTGGTATGACTAGTGTGCACGCACTGCCATAGACTTCTATGGAGCAAACACCAGCTGCGACTAGTTGCAGCACAGCATAGACTGCAGCTTGCCATAATGTGTATGCCCCTGCATACACATCACAGCAAGATTGAGGTTGGCTACATCTGTAAATGGCTTGTTGTGATCATTGTTGGGCCTGCATATGTCTGAAGTACTGTGTTACATAAACTGCACTTTTGTTTTGGGCAGACTATTGCTTGTTATATGCGAATTATGTATCCTTTGTGGGCTTGCGACAATCAAAGAGAGCTGCTGTCCCAAGAGCATTGACTGGCACCTCTCAATTTGTGTGTGTGTGTGTGTGTGTGGGGGGAGGGGGGTGAGTTGCTCTCTTGACCCACACCACCACGTTCCGACACCTATGCCACCACCACTATATAGTACCAATATAATTTTAACTTATCAAAAAATGGTGGTCATTCCGAGTTGTTCGCTCACAAGCTGCTTTTAGCAGCTTTGCACACGCTAAGCCGCCGCCTACTGGGAGTGAATCTTAGCTTTTCAAAATTGCGAACGAAAGATTAGCAAAATTGCGAATAGACACTTCTTAGCAGTTTCTGAGTAGCTTCAAACTTACTCGGCATCTGCGATCAGTTCAGTGCTTGTCGTTCCTGGTTTGACGTTATAAACACACCCAGCGTTCGCCCAGACACTCCTCCGTTTCTCCAGCCACTCCCGCGTTTTTCCCAGAAACGGTATCGTTTTTTCACACACTCCCATAAAACGGCCTGTTTCCGCCCAGAAACACCCACTTCCTGTCAATCACACTACGATCACCAGAACGAAGAAAAAACCTTGTAATGCCGTGAGTAAAATACCTAACTGCATAGCAAATTTACTTGGCGCAGTCGCAGTGCGAACATTGCGCATGCGCAGTTAGCGGAAAATCGCTGCGATGCGAAGAAAAATACAGAGCGAACAACTCGGAATGACCCCCAACATGTGGAACAGGTTCCTTTACAAAAGAGCATACCTCTATGAACTTTGCAAGCTAGCAAGTTGTACTTTCTGTAAAGTGGTAATGTGCAGGATGGTGAGAATTTTAGCGGACCTTAGACCCTACATAGTTACAAATAGAAAAATAAAATCTGCACTTGCATTTTTATTTTTTTTATTTTCACTGTCTCAATTTAAAGCTTCCTATGTGTAGAGAGTATGGTAGTCCCACAAGGCCTTCCATTCTAAAAATTAGATATTTGCAAATATTAATAATTATGCCCCTGTGAGAGAGAGGTTCTAGTCATCGAGGTCAGGATGTACTAAGCATCACATCCAAGTTGCAGTACATCCCACCTCTTATCTGTGAACATACCAGTGTAAATAACACTGGTATATACCTACAAAATGTAAAGGACAGCTATCCTGAAGCTGGAAGAAATTTGATTGGATTCTTCTCAGTGGGAATTGCGGAGAGAAGCCCATAAAGATGGGGTCAAAGCTCTGGAATGAGGCCAAATTCCAAAATGTCAGTTTTCTGAGTTTTGCCCACATGTTCCCTTTAGTTTATCCCACCCACAGTGAGATAAAGAAGCACATGCATCACTCACTCATTCTCATTTTTCAAGTTTTTATATATAATTCTCCATTTTCATAATATAACTCTGGATGCAGTAGCGGATCTTGCCACGGGCAAGCAGGACTTTTGCCCGGGGCGCTGCCTTCCGGAGGGCGCTGGCGCCATCCGGAGGGCGCCGCACCAGGGCAAGATCCGCTGCTACTGTGCAAGATCCGCTGCTGCTACGCGTCTAGTTTCCCTTTGTGGAGAGGACCTTTGCTGTGCGGTGCGCGATGACGTCATCGCGCACCGCACATTAAAGGACCTCTCCACGAAGGGAAACTGTAGTTTCCTTTCACAGCGGCAGCGGGGGGCACATTTCAGAGCGCTACAGTAGTCTGTTCAGGGGGCGTAAATGACCACGCCCCCTGTACGAAGCCACGCCCCCATTGCCGCCCAGGGCGCACAAAGCCCCAGAACTGGCCCTGTCTGGATGGTGCAATGGTTAGCATTACTGCCTCACAGCACTGAGGTCATGGGTTAAATTTTCACTATGGCCCTAACTGTGGGGAGTTTTTATATACTTCCCATGCTTGTGTGGGTTTCCTCCAGGTACTCCAGTTTTCTCCCATATCCAAAAATAAACTGGTAGGTTACTTGGCTGATGAATGAACCCTAGCGTGAATGTGTGTGCGTGTACATGTGGGCCCTCATTCCGAGTTGATCGGTCGCAAGGCGAATTTAGCAGAGTTACACACGCTAAGCCGCCGCCTACTGGGAGTGAATCTTAGCTTCTTAAAATTGCGACCGATGTATTCGCAATATTGCGATTACTAACTACTTAGCAGTTTCAGAGTAGCTCCAGACTTACTCTGCCTGTGCGATCAGTTCAGTGCTTGTCGTTCCTGGTTGACGTCACAAACACACCCAGCGTTCGCCCAGGCACTCCCACCGTTTCTCCGGCCACTCCTGCGTTTTTTCCGGAAACGGTAGCGTTTTCAGCCACACGCCCCTGAAACGCCGTGTTTCCGCCCAGTAACACCCATTTCCTGTCAATCACATTACGATCGCCGGAGCGAAGAAAAAGCCGTGAGTAAAAATACTTTCTTCATAGTAAAGTTACTTGGCGCAGTCGCAGTGCGAACTTTGCGCATGCGTACTAAGCGGATTTTCACTGCGATGCGATGAAAAAGAACGAGCGAACAACTCGGAATGAGGGCCGTGGTCGGGAATATACATTGTAAGCTCCACTGGGGCAGGTGCTGACGTGAAAAGCCAAATATGCTCTGTAAAAACGCTGCGAAATATGTGTGCGCTATATAAATAACTGTCAATAATAAATACATTATATTTTGGCCATGCTCTTTTAATTGTGTGGCCCTTAGGTTCCATCATGCATCTCTAGGAACTCCCTATTATGTATGCTGTCTTTACTTGTCTTTCTTAGATAAGAGCTTCAGCAGCGCTCTGCAGTTCTATAATGCAATAATATGTAATGCCGGTTTATACACATTGAAACATACTATATACTGAGGGTTGTTTGATTTCTTATGCAAAAAAATAATAATTTTACCTTAAAAGCAGAAATTTGAAGCGCTTAGAAGCTGTTAACAATTTGACTGCTATCACTATGATTTATAGAGATGTCTCCCCTTTATTTGCATGGCCATTACTTAACAGCAGTTTATATTTTTTAATGCAGTCAATTACTACACTTAAGAGCTTCAGAGATTTATGGGGAGCTAACTTGCACTCTGAGGTTGACTTCGTATCTCTCTTATAGATCTTTTTACCTGTTTATTTTTCCATATAATCCCCATAAATTAGAGATGTGTACTTGATTATGGTAATAACAGAAAGTGTGATCTTTCACAGAAACAATTATGCCTGGCACATCTTACAAAGATGAAAAAATGTTTGGCTACCTGTGGTGTGAAAAAAGAAAAATCTGGAAGAGACATGGTTACACATTAGGTGATGGTACCCAGTGTCTCATATTTTACCATCACTGTCCCTTTAATGCTCACCTTACAGTGTCAAGTTGTTCTAACAATTACTTACAGTCAGAATGTTGCCAATCATCTAAACTTGCTGTTGATGATCTGTTTGTCATTTGCTATCAAATATGGACTTGGCCGTGAAGCTTTTATTATGGTATATTTTCTGTTTTTACAGCATCTTCATGCTGGATTTTAAATGCGTATTTCACCTCTCTTAAAACTTTAAGGAGCAATGTCAACTGAGGTTGCTGCTTGACACATTGCTGTCAGCTTGTTCTTTTTCTACCTCCCAGAAGGAATAGAAATGAAATTCAACTGTTGAAAAACGTTTTTTTACGTATTCGTCCACAAATAGTTATTCGCATGAAATGACAGAAAGATGCTTGTTAGGACACACTGCTTCCAGTGATCCACAGCTTTACAGAGTTATACTAACAAACACACATTATTTTTCTGTGCTACCACTGCAGGCAGAGCCAGCCCTAGCCAATTTGATGCCATAGGCAAAATTTTGTGTGGTGCCCCCTAGCACCGCCGCTAGTTCTGCTTCTGACCCAGCAACACTCAGGCAGTGCGGCCCACCGGGGGGGTGCCCTGTGGGCAAGCTCAACCCTGCATAATGCCACACAGTAATGCCCATAATACACATAATTCCACATGATAATGCACCTGACACATATGCCCCACATTAGTAATGCCCAGAATACACATAATTTCACACAATAATGCACCTGACACATATGCCCCACATTAGTAATGCCCATAATACACATAATTCCACACAATAATGCACCTGACACATATGCCCCACATTAGTAATGCCCATAATACACATAATTCCACATAATAATGCACCTGACACATATGCCCCACATTAGTAATGCCTATAATTCACATAATTCCACATAATAATTAGAGATGAGCGGGTTCGGTTTCTCTGAAACCGAACCCGCACGAACTTCATGTTTTTTTTACGGGTCCGAGCAGACTCGGATCCTCCCGCCTTGCTCGGTTAACCCGAGCGCGCCCGAACGTCATCATGACGCTGTCGGATTCTCGCGAGACTCGGATTCTATATAAGGAGCCGCGCGTCGCCGCCATTTTCACACGTGCATTGAGATTGATAGGGAGAGGACGTGGCTGGCGTCCTCTCCATTAGAAATTAGATTAGAAGAGAGGGAGAGATTGTGCAGAGTCAGACAGAGTTTACCACAGTGACCAGTGCAGTTGTTGTTAGTTAACTTTTATTTATTTTAATATAATATATCCGTTCTCTGCTATATCCGTTCTCTGCCTGAAAAAAAACGATACACAGCAGCAGCCAGTCACACAGTGTGACTCAGTCTGTGTGCACTCAGCTCAGCCCAGTGTGCTGCACATCAATGTATAAAAGGCAAAGCTTATAATAATTGTGGGGGAGACTGGGGAGCACTGCAGGTTGTTATAGCAGGAGCCCCCAGGAGTACATAATATTATATTAATTTAAAATTAAACAGTGCACACTTTTGCTGCAGGAGTGCCACTGCCAGTGTGACTAGTGGTGACCAGTGCCTGACCACCAGTATAGTAGTATATTGTTGTATGTATTGTATACTATCTCTTTATCAACCAGTCTATATTAGCAGCAGACACAGTACAGTGCGGTAGTTCACGGCTGTGGCTACCTCTGTGTCGGCAGTCGGAACTCGGCAGGCAGTCCGTCCATCCATAATTGTATTACAATATATACCACCTAACCGTGGTATTTTTTTTTCTTTCTTTATACCGTCGTCATAGTGTCATACTAGTTGTTACGAGTATACTACTATCTCTTTATCAACCAGTGTACAGTGCGGTAGTTCACGGCTGTGGCTACCTCTGTGTCGGCAGTCGGCAGGCAGTCCGTCCATCCATAATTGTATTATTATTATAATATATACCACCTAACCGTGGTTTTTTTTTCATTCTTTATACCGTCATAGTGTCATACTAGTTGTTACGAGTATACTACTATCTCTTTATCAACCAGTGTACAGTGCGGTAGTTCACGGCTGTGGCTACCTCTGTGTCGGCAGTCGGCAGGCAGTCCGTCCATCCATAATTGTATTATTATTATAATATATACCACCTAACCGTGGTTTTTTTTTCATTCTTTATACCTTCGTCATAGTGTCATACTAGTTGTTACGAGTATACTACTATCTCTTTATCAACCAGTGTACAGTGCGGTAGTTCACGGCTGTGGCTACCTCTGTGTCGGCAGTCGGCAGGCAGTCCGTCCATCCATAATTGTATTATTATTATAATATATACCACCTAACCGTGGTTTTTTTTTCATTCTTTATACCGTCGTCATAGTGTCATACTAGTTGTTACGAGTATACTACTATCTCTTTATCAACCAGTGTACAGTGCGGTAGTTCACGGCTGTGGCTACCTCTGTGTCGGCAGTCGGCAGGCAGTCCGTCCATCCATAATTGTATTATTATTATAATATATACCACCTAACTGTGGTATTTTTTTTTCTTTCTTTATACCGTCGTCATAGTGTCATACTAGTTGTTACGAGTATACTACTATCTCTTTATCAACCAGTGTACAGTGCGGTAGTTCACGGCTGTGGCTACCTCTGTGTCGGCAGTCGGCAGGCAGTCCGTCCATCCATAATTGTATTATTATTATAATATATACCACCTAACTGTGGTATTTTTTTTTCTTTCTTTATACCGTCGTCATAGTGTCATACTAGTTGTTACGAGTATACTACTATCTCTTTATCAACCAGTGTACAGTGCGGTAGTTCACGGCTGTGGCTACCTCTGTGTCGGCACTCGGCAGGCAGTCCGTCCATCCATAATTGTATTATTATTATAATATATACCACCTAACCGTGGTTTTTTTTTCATTCTTTATACCGTCGTCATAGTGTCATACTAGTTGTTACGAGTATACTACTATCTCTTTATCAACCAGTGTACAGTGCGGTAGTTCACGGCTGTGGCTACCTCTGTGTCGGCAGTCGGCAGGCAGTCCGTCCATCCATAATTGTATTATTATTATAATATATACCACCTAACCGTGGTTTTTTTATACCACCTAACCGTGGCAGTCCGTCCATAATTGTATACTAGTATCCAATCCATCCATCTCCATTGTTTACCTGAGGTGCCTTTTAGTTCTGCCTATAAAATATGGAGAACAAAAAAGTTGAGGTTCCAAAATTAGGGAAAGATCAAGATCCACTTCCACCTCGTGCTGAAGCTGCTGCCACTAGTCATGGCCGAGACGATGAAATGCCAGCAACGTCGTCTGCCAAGGCCGATGCCCAATGTCATAGTACAGAGCATGTCAAATCCAAAACACCAAATATCAGAAAAAAAAGGACTCCAAAACCTAAAATAAAATTGTCGGAGGAGAAGCGTAAACTTGCCAATATGCCATTTACCACACGGAGTGGCAAGGAACGGCTGAGGCCCTGGCCTATGTTCATGGCTAGTGGTTCAGCTTCACATGAGGATGGAAGCACTCAGCCTCTCGCTAGAAAACTGAAAAGACTCAAGCTGGAAAAAGCACCGCAAAGAACTGTGCGTTCTTTGAAATCCCAAATCCACAAGGAGAGTCCAATTGTGTCGTTTGCGATGCCTGACCTTCCCAACACTGGACGTGAAGAGCATGCGCCTTCCACTATTTGCATGCCCCCTGCAAGTGCTGGAAGGAGCACCCGCAGTCCAGTTCCTGATAGTCAGATTGAAGATGTCAGTGTTGAAGTACACCAGGATGAGGAGGATATGGGTGTTGCTGGCGCTGGGGAGGAAATTGACCAGGAGGATTCTGATGGTGAGGTGGTTTGTTTAAGTCAGGCACCCGGGGAGACACCTGTTGTCCGTGGGAGGAATATGGCCGTTGACATGCCAGGTGAAAATACCAAAAAAATCAGCTCTTCGGTGTGGAGGTATTTCACCAGAAATGCGGACAACAGGTGTCAAGCCGTGTGTTCCCTTTGTCAAGCTGTAATAAGTAGGGGTAAGGACGTTAACCACCTCGGAACATCCTCCCTTATACGTCACCTGCAGCGCATTCATAATAAGTCAGTGACAAGTTCAAAAACTTTGGGTGACAGCGGAAGCAGTCCACTGACCAGTAAATCCCTTCCTCTTGTAACCAAGCTCACGCAAACCACCCCACCAACTCCCTCAGTGTCAATTTCCTCCTTCCCCAGGAATGCCAATAGTCCTGCAGGCCATGTCACTGGCAAGTCTGACGAGTCCTCTCCTGCCTGTGATTCCTCCGATGCATCCTTGCGTGTAACGCCTACTGCTGCTGGCGCTGCTGTTGTTGCCGCTGGGAGTCGATGGTCATCCCAGAGGGGAAGTCGTAAGCCCACTTGTACTACTTCCAGTAAGCAATTGACTGTTCAACAGTCCTTTGCGAGGAAGATGAAATATCACAGCAGTCATCCTACTGCAAAGCGGATAACTGAGTCCTTGACAACTATGTTGGTGTTAGACGTGCGTCCGGTATCCGCCGTTAGTTCACAGGGAACTAGACAATTTATTGAGGCAGTGTGCCCCCGTTACCAAATACCATCTAGGTTCCACTTCTCTAGGCAGGCGATACCGAGAATGTACACGGACGTCAGAAAAAGACTCACCAGTGTCCTAAAAAATGCAGTTGTACCCAATGTCCACTTTACCACGGACATGTGGACAAGTGGAGCAGGGCAGGGTCAGGACTATATGACTGTGACAGCCCACTGGGTAGATGTATGGACTCCCGCCGCAAGAACAGCAGCGGCGGCACCAGTAGCAGCATCTCGCAAACGCCAACTCTTTCCTAGGCAGGCTACGCTTTGTATCACCGCTTTCCAGAATACGCACACAGCTGAAAACCTCTTACGGCAACTGAGGAAGATCATCGCGGAATGGCTTACCCCAATTGGACTCTCCTGTGGATTTGTGGCATCGGACAACGCCAGCAATATTGTGTGTGCATTAAATATGGGCAAATTCCAGCACGTACCATGTTTTGCACATACCTTGAATTTGGTGGTGCAGAATTTTTTAAAAAACGACAGGGGCGTGCAAGAGATGCTGTCGGTGGCCAGAAAAATTGCGGGACACTTTCGGCGTACAGGCACCATGTACAGAAGACTGGAGCACCACCAAAAACTACTGAACCTGCCCTGCCATCATCTGAAGCAAGAAGTGGTAACGAGGTGGAATTCAACCCTCTATATGCTTCAGAGGTTGGAGGAGCAGCAAAAGGCCATTCAAGCCTATACAATTGAGCATGATATAGGAGATGGAATGCACCTGTCTCAAGTGCAGTGGAGAATGATTTCAACGTTGTGCAAGGTTCTGATGCCCTTTGAACTTGCCACACGTGAAGTCAGTTCAGACACTGCCAGCCTGAGTCAGGTCATTCCCCTCATCAGGCTTTTGCAGAAGAAGCTGGAGGCATTGAAGAAGGAGCTAACACGGAGCGATTCCGCTAGGCATGTGGGACTTGTGGATGCAGCCCTTAATTCGCTTAACAAGGATTCACGGGTGGTCAATCTGTTGAAATCAGAGCACTACATTTTGGCCACCGTGCTCGATCCTAGATTTAAAGCCTACCTTGGATCTCTCTTTCCGGCAGACACAGGTCTGCTGGGGTTGAAAGACCTGCTGGTGACAAAATTGTCAAGTCAAGCGGAACGCGACCTGTCAACATCTCCTCCTTCACATTCTCCCGCAACTGGGGGTGCGAGGAAAAGGCTCAGAATTCCGAGCCCACCCGCTGGCGGTGATGCAGGGCAGTCTGGAGCGACTGCTGATGCTGACATCTGGTCCGGACTGAAGGACCTGACAACGATTACGGACATGTCGTCTACTGTCACTGCATATGATTCTCTCAACATTGATAGAATGGTGGAGGATTATATGAGTGACCGCATCCAAGTAGGCACGTCACACAGTCCGTACTTATACTGGCAGGAAAAAGAGGCAATTTGGAGGCCCTTGCACAAACTGGCTTTATTCTACCTAAGTTGCCCTCCCACAAGTGTGTACTCCGAAAGAGTGTTTAGTGCCGCCGCTCACCTTGTCAGCAATCGGCGTACGAGGTTACATCCAGAAAATGTGGAGAAGATGATGTTCATTAAAATGAATTATAATCAATTCCTCCGCGGAGACATTGACCAGCAGCAATTGCCTCCACAAAGTACACAGGGAGCTGAGATGGTGGATTCCAGTGGGGACGAATTGATGATCTGTGAGGAGGGGGATGTACACGGTGATATATCGGAGGGTGAAGATGAGGTGGACATCTTGCCTCTGTAGAGCCAGTTTGTGCAAGGAGAGATTAATTGCTTCTTTTTTGGGGGGGGTCCAAACCAACCCGTCATATCAGTCACAGTCGTGTGGCAGACCCTGTCACTGAAATGATGGGTTGGTTAAAGTGTGCATGTCCTGTTTTGTTTATACAACATAAGGGTGGGTGGGAGGGCCCAAGGATAATTCCATCTTGCACCTCTTTTTTCTTTTCTTTTTCTTTGCATCATGTGCTGATTGGGGAGGGTTTTTTGGAAGGGACATCCTGCGTGACACTGCAGTGCCACTCCTAGATGGGCCCGGTGTTTGTGTCGGCCACTAGGGTCGCTTATCTTTCTCACACAGTCAGCTACCTCATTGCGCCTCTTTTTTTCTTTGCGTCATGTGCTGTTTGGGGAGGGTTTTTTGGAAGGGACATCCTGCGTGACACTGCAGTGCCACTCCTAGATGGGCCCGGTGTTTGTGTCGGCCACTAGGGTCGCTTATCTTACTCACACAGCGACCTCGGTGCAAATTTTAGGACTAAAAATAATATTGTGAGGTGTGATGTGTTCAGAATAGGCTGAAAATGAGTGTAAATTATGTTTTTTGAGGTTAATAATACTTTGGGATCAAAATTACCCCCAAATTCTATGATTTAAGCTGTTTTTTAGGGTTTTTTGAAAAAAACACCCGAATCCAAAACACACCCGAATCCGACAAAAAAAATTCGGTGAGGTTTTGCCAAAACGCGGTCGAACCCAAAACACGGCCGCGGAACCGAACCCAAAACCAAAACACAAAACCCGAAAAATTTCAGGCGCTCATCTCTAATAATAATGCACCTGACACATATGCCCCACATTAATAATGCCTATAATTCACATAATTCCACACAATAATGCACCTGACACATATGCCCCACATTAATAATGCCCATAATACACATAATTCCACACAATAAAGCACCTGACACATATGCCCCACATTAATAATGCCCATAATACACATAATTCCACACAATAAAGCACCTGACACATATGCCCCACATTAGTAATGCCCATAATACACATATTTCCACACAGTGATGCACCTGACACATATGCCCCACATTAGTAATGCCCATAATACACATAATTCCTCACAGTAATGCACCTTACACATAAGCCCCACATTAGTAATGCCCATAATACACATAATTCCACACAGTAATGCACCTTACACATATGCCCCATATTAGTAATGCCCATAATACACATAATTCCACACAGTAATGCACCTGACACATATGCCCCACATTAGTAATGCCCATAATACACATAATTCCACACAGTAATGCACCTTACACATATGCCCCACATTAGTAATGCCCATAATACACATAATTCCACACAGTAATGCCCCTGACACACATACCCCACATTAGTAATGCTAGTAGCTTTTTTTTAATAAAACTTCTGACTGCGTTTTGTGAGATGGGGGTTGCATGATGGGTGGGTGCGTGCTTGCGCTCGCACCCATTAAAGGGGCACCCGTACAAGGGATGTGATCTCACAAGGAATGCCATCCTTTGCAAGCCTCACCCTTTATTTTCGCTTGCTCATTGGAAACAGATAGCAGCAATGTCCAGATACTGCCACACTCGCTGGTTATACAAAAAGACCAGTATCAAACATGTGGCAGCTGTCCATTCTCTGCACTGTTCAGTGTGTTTGCTGGTGTCTGTTACTCCCGGCAACTGTATGCCCTTTATTTTATACTGTGGGAGCGCTATGCTCTGCTTTCCAGTCTGTCTGAAAGTCACTTTGCACTGATGTTTCATATAGAAATAGTGCAACGCAACTTACTGACCACGTTACAGTACTGCATGGCAGGGGAATTTTACGGCATGGACTGACTGAGAAATAAAGTGTGGGGAGAACACTGCCCATGTTATGTCCCTGCAGACACCTGGGGTTTGCACAGGGATAAGGGACACACACAGGATGGCAGGGTCCCCCTCCCCCATGTGCACAAGCAGTATAGGTGATGTCAGATTTATGTGAAGCAGTCTTTAAAAATACACATGTGTTATCATAAGAAGCCATCCAGTAATAACCTTATATAGTCAGTGAAAATGTCACAGGTCCAGGAATTGCAGTTACCAGGCTTCTGCTGTCATCTCACAAGCATGTCCAAGGGAGTTTGACGAACTTTAAGGGACAGTGTGCATTCTGTTTGGCAAATGTAAACAGCAGTGTATACAAGTACTGATTGAATATATTTGGAAAGTAACAGTTTGCAGACTGTCCCTCCCAGCAGGCCCGGCGCTAGCCGCTCAGCAAGGGATGCAGTGCAGGTAGGCGCCGGGCAGGAGAGGCGCCTTCACTGCTCTGCATCCCAGCTGAAGCGCCGTCCTGTCCCCCCTGCTGCTGCTGCGCCTGCCCTGTCACACTGACAGGCAGCCGCAGCAGCGCCGGCAGCATGACTCCTTCTCCTCTGTCCCCTGTGACAGGGAGAGGAGTGTTTTCTGTCTGACGAAAGGGGGCGGAGCTACACTGACCAAGAGGCGGAGCTACACGGACAAAGGGGGGGCGGAGCTACATGGACCAGGCTAGCAGACTGTGGAAGATCTGGCCAGCAAGATTGTGGTAAGGGTATGTAAAGAGTGTGAGAGAGAAAGTGTGTGTGTGTGTGTGTGTGTGTGTATGTGTGTTTGTTTGTATTTAAAAAGTGGACGCTGTCTGCCGTAATGTGTAAAAAGGGGGGCGCTGTCCGCCGTAATGTGTATAAAGGGGAGCGCTGTCCGCCGTAATGTGTAAAAAGGGGACTCTGTCCGCCGTAATGTGTAAAAAGGTAGGCGTTGTCCGCCATAATGTGCAAAAAGTGGACGCTGTCCGCCGTAATGTGTAAAAAGGGGTGCGCTGTCCGCCGTAATGTGTAAAAAGAGGGGCGCTGTCCGCCGTAATGTGTAAAAAGGGGACGCTGTCCGCCGTAATGTGTAAAAAGGGGAGCGCTGTCCGCCGTAATGTGTAAAAAGGGAGCGCTGTCCGCCGTAATGTGTAAAAAGCGGGACGCTGGCTGCCGTAATGTGTAAAAAGGGAGGCGCTGTCCGCCGTAATGTGCAAAAAGTGGACGCTGTCCGCCGTAATGTGTAAAAGGGGGTGCGCTGTCCGCCGTAATGTGTAAAAAGGGGACGCTGTCTGCCGTAATGTGTAAAAGGGGGACGCTGTCTGCCGTAATGTGTAAAAAGGGGGACGCTGTCTGCCGTAATGTGTAAAAAGCGGAATCTGTCGGCCGTAATGTGTAAAAGGGGCTCTACCTGGTGTAGTGGCGCTACTGTGCGGCATAGTTTGAATAATGGAGACTACTATAATATGTAATATGAATTGGTATTATTTTGTGGCCACACCCCTTCCCCGTGAAGCCACGCCCCTATATTTTTTGTGCGCGCCTGCGGCGCGCACTGCCCCTATTTTACATGCAGGTGTGTGTGGGGGGGGGGGTGTGTGCCGATTCCCTCTCTTGCACACAGCGGTAAAATGTCTAGTTACGGCACTGTCTGTGTGCAGGGCCGTAACTAGCGCTGCACAGAGTGAGTGTGGGCAGAGAGTTCACATCCATAGGCTTACACGGATCTCCTGCAGCTCAGGGGCCCAAGAGGCCATGGTAACCCCCCCGGCCCTACATGTAAAGTATGGGAGGGCGCAAATTTATATTTTGCAGGAGGGCGCCGAACACCCTAGCACCGGCCCTGCCTCCCAGCATGAGATACTGCAGGGACATGCTTGGATGCCCTAAGCAAATGCCTAGCCTGCCTATAGCTATGGCCGGCTCTGACTGCAGGCTGTGTGCTTAAAGTGGAAGATAGTCAATACTACTATTTAGAATTATGTCACAACTAATATGTTATTAGCCTGCACAGAGGAGTTTAAGAGAGGAGAGCGCCCATGTACAGGCTTTGTGTGGGACTGCTCCTCTCTGGCAGTGCAGTAGACTCTGGCTAAGTTTGTGCAAGTGCTATGTTCCCAGAGACTTTTCCACTGCATATGGGCAAATCTCAAGAAAAATGGCTGCTGTTGCCACTGTATTATATATATATATATATATATATATATATTCATGAAAGCATGGCACTCATACTATCACCAAATCAGCTGCTCAAGATGCCTAAACAGTGAGAAAACATGTATGGTAGGCTGGCGAACGGCGTTCATAGGAGACAGATCACAGAGTTAAAGATTTATTCTAGACAGTCAACATTTCAGATGACTCTCTAGAATAAATCAGGACATAAAATACAATGAAATACAAATGAAAAAACATACCTCAAATCAATTCTAGGCACCCGATGTCCCACACGCTGTGTATGGCACCCAATGGAGAGTCACAATGTCATCATAGTGTGCACTGTGCACAGGCACTTCGTCTGACTTCCACTAGGGGCATGTTGTACCATCACCATAGTTACTATAATAAATAAAAGAGAGATACTGCAACAGGGCAGACTAACTTATAGGCATTGTGTCAGTCACAGCATGCAACCTAAGCAACTGTATCAGTAAATAGATAATAATATTGCAAAGCATATTATTGCAAATTATCCAGTATTATAAAGTACAATGCAGCCCCAACCCATAAATATTGGAGATTAGATATGTAGACTATTGATTCATGTCAACTGCTAACTGTGACTCATACAAAGCAGTTTAAATGTTGTAACTCATTGAGTCCAAGGGAATACATAGTTTGTAGCATGTCGATCCAACTAGCTTTACATTGGATTAGGAGTTTGTCCCTTTTGCCTCTGCTGGTTGATGGAGGGATCCAATTGATAATCTTGTATTTTAGTTTAGCAAGGTTGTGCATTTGTTCCTAATAGTGCCTGGCTATAGGTTGCTCACTAGATTTCCATTCCATGGTGTATTTACTATGTTACCTTTGTGAGGTCATTCATTCCTTGAAGGACCTTTTTGTTCTTCCCTACGTAAAAAAGTCAGTAGACACATCTGATGTAGTAAAGAACATGAGTGGTGGCATATGTGACAGAATAGTTGATTTTATATTTTTTCCAGTTCTAGGGTAGAAAACAGTATCACTAGTCTCAAGATAACTGCAAAGAATGCAACCTAAACATTTGAAATTCTCAGCCTTCCTGGATTAAAAGTGTGTCAGTAGACTCGCTCTTAAATTAGTGATGTTGTTGTGTAGCAGTGTGAGGTTCTTACCTCTTCTGAAAGCTGTCATAATCCTTTTATCCCTTATAGCTGACAAAATGAAGATTAAACAGTCCCAAGGCACAACCAAGATTTATGCAGCCCTTATACACAGGATCATCAAATCCTAAACAACATATACAAAGGCAAAGGTGTATAGTTTAACTCTCAGTCTTTGTTTCAATAATTTCACCAAAATATGACCTTTGGGATAAGCAAAGTCCTCAAATTGAAGAAATAATTCTCACCTATTCTGTTTCTTTTTGGATAATTCAATGAACCGTTTCTCGGATGAAGATACCTCCAACAAAACCAAAGAACACAATATAGTGTAGCATGTTGGACACTTGTAATTTCACCAATGTGGAATAAATCTGCTGAGGTGTGGGGGCCAGAAAGGTAGCATACCAGACTCATACTATAATAATGTGGAAATCTCCCATAAAGGGTTCTTTGACACCGATACCACACATGCCCAAAAGGTAGAAATAAGCAATCACCTCCATAAGATAATTATCCCAAACAGGGACATACCGTACTCACGCAACACAGAGTGATTTCAATCACGTAGCGGTTTCTTTAGACCTCCCTTGATGTATCATTATTTATATGGGAGAAACTGGCCGTCTCCACACCCAGGTATACCATAAGGCAGAGGAAAAAAACTCTCTTTTAGAAAGTATTTTTTTTAAATGTATTTCAGTAAGAAAAAAAGTATAAAAAAGGGCAATATAAACTGTATCAAATATACAGATTGCCGTAAAGGGCATAAGGTAGTAATGGCTTGAGTGTACCTGAAAAGCATTACACGGCTGTTTAGATGCCGTTCAGGAAATACCCCATACGTCCACTCCCGCAATGCTGCAGCTGAATCAGTCAAAAGCTCTCTTGAACCAACATGTTTTGACTTTAGATGAGTCTTTTTCAAGGTTAGAGAGCAGTTTGACTGAAGATACCTTTATCTCCTCATATCACAGTGTCATTTCTGGTCGTGGCATCCACGAGGCAGGTACTTCCGGTAGTTGGTTTCTGATGTTCACTTCCGCCCACCAGCCAACCAAAAATAGAAGTACTATGTATACTCATAAATATAACTTATTACTGGGATAGCAATATGTTTAAAAGCTGGCAGTGAGCAATACGTTTTAAAAGCTGCAGCATTGCGGGAGTGGACGTATGGGATATTTCCTGAACGTTATCCAAATGGCTTTGTAATGCTTTTCAGGTACACTCCATTACCACCTTATGCCCTTTACCACCATCTGTATATTTGATAGTTTATATTGTACTTTTTTAGAATTAATTTCTGACTGTTTTTAGTATTTTCTGTAAAACAGACATACATTTAAAAAAAATACTTTCTAAAAGTGAGTTTTTTCCTTTGCCTTATGGTATACCTGGGTGTGGAGATGACCAGTTTCTCCCATCTAAATAAGGATACATCAAGGAAGGGCTAAAAAAACTGCTACGTGATTGAAATCACTATGTGTTGTGTGAGTACGGTACGTCCCTGTATGGGATAATTAAAGAAACCTTTATGGGAGATATCCACATTATTATAGTGTGAGTCTGGCATGCTACCTTTCTGGCCCCCACACCCCAGCAGATTTATTCCACATTGGTGAAATTACAAGTGTGTGACATGCTACACTATGGCCCTCATTCCGAGTTGTTCGCTCGCAAGCTGCTTTTAGCAGCATTGCACACGCTAAGCCGCCGCCTACTGGGAGTGAATCTTAACTTATCAAAATTGCGAACGAAAGATTAGCAGAATTGCGAATAGACACTTCTTAGCAGTTTCTGAGTAGCTCCAGACTTACTCAGCAGCTGCGATCAGTTCAGTCAGTTTCGTTCCTGGTTTGACGTCACAAACACACCCAGCGTTCACCCAGACACTCCCCCGTTTCTTCACACTCCCGCGTTTTTCCCAGAAACGGTAGCGTTTTTTCACACACTCCCATAAAACGGCCAGTTTCCGCCCAGAAACACCCACTTCCTGTCAATCACATTATGATCACCAGAACGAAGAAAAAACCTTGTAATGCCATGAGTAAAATACCTAACTGCATAGCAAATTTACTTGGTGCAGTCGCACAGCGGACATTGCGCATGCGCATTAGCGACTAATCGCTCTATTGCGAAAAAAAATAACGAGCTATCAACTCGGAATGACCCCCTATATTGTGTTCTTTGGTTTTGTTGGAGGTATCTTCATCCGAGAACCGGTTCATTGAAATATCCAAAAGGAATCAGAATAGTAGAGAATTATTTCTTCAACTTGAGGACTTTGCTTATACAAAGGTCAAATGTTGGTGGAATTATTGAAACAAAGACTGAGCTCTAAGCTATACACCTTTGCCTTATAGCTGACAGTTTAGGGTCAGACTGCAGTATCTGCCATACTTTCCTGGCAGTACATACCAATGAATTAGATTAAGTGTTATAATTATAGGCCAAATTACTCTGTCATTCACATGTGCCCTAGGAAGTGATAGCACTTTATTTTTAGCATTTTTTAAAGATTTGTATTTATAGCCCCACATTAGTTATTTATCCATAAGGCTGTCATTCTCCTGGATTTCCACAACTTGATCGCTAATTAGAGCTGTAGGAGGGTGAATATTTGCCTGGAGAAATGTGTTGTGATCAACACGTTTATGACACAATGAGGTGTATATGTAGTTATTTTGTAAAGTCACTTGAACATCAACACAGTGTCTACTAGTGTCGCTATGTTCATAGGTAAATTTGATATGCGGGTACTCCTCATTAATACCCAACAACATTTTTTTAAGCAAAGTTTTATTGCCTGACCAGAATATACAAGGTTCATCTATATACAGTATCTGCAGTAATACGTGAACGCCGGCATATCAATCCCAAACTGAAAACTACAATGTGATAACAGAGTTACGACACAGAGCAAAGTCAACTGTAGGCCAGTGGCCAGGGTCACCTATGTTGAACGAATAAATTAATGAGAAAATTATTTATAACATAGGTGACTGTAATTATAAATTAAGTTTGAAGTATGTTTTTGTTGGAAAGGATCATATTGGAAGGTCTGAGATAGGGATGGGATTGAAATGTTGGCCTATGGGATACCGGTGGTCAGAATACTGATCGTGGTATCCCAATGATCAGAATACCAAAAGGAGAAGGTAAATATACTTACCTTCCCCCAATGGCCCCTAACCCTCCCTTCTAGAAGCCTAAACCTAAACCTCCCCCTACCCGCAGCCTAGCCCTTACCCTTCTGGAGATGCCTAAACCTAACCTCCCCACCGCAGCCTAAACCTAAACAGCCTAACCCTATTCCTCTCCAGGGGTGCCTAAACTTAGCCCCCTCCCCTACAGCCTAAACTTAACCCTCCCCCCACAGACTAAACCTAACCCCCCCTGCAGCCTAAATCTAATCCCCGCCCCGTTTTATAGAATATCCAGCGGATGATCGTTTGGTATCCTGGTGGGCGTGATTCCAGCGCTGGGCTTGTGACCCTATTCAGGATGCCAGTGTGTCAGAATTCCAGCATCAGTATTTTGACTGCTGGGATCCCGACCACCGGGATCCTGATTGGATGCCTTGAGGTATATGCATACAGAGAAGCAGGGAAGAGACTATATTGTTGGTGACAGACATTGATATTGATGACCCATTTTTCAAGTAGATCTGAAAGAAACTGATGCCTTCTCCACACATTTGCCGAAAAAGTCTCTATTCTACACAGAGCAACAGGAATGTGACTTGTTTGTAAGGAGCAACCCCCATTTATATCAATCATTGATGGATACTGTGCTTTTCAAGCTAAAATAGCTTTAGGCATTAAAGCACAAACATGTGACACATGAAATTTAATACAGTATATGGTTGGTACATTGTTTGCTTTGCTTCTGGAAATTTTTTAAACTAAATTTTCCCATTATTTATGTAGCTGTGTCTCAGAGGTTGGCAAATAGTCTACACAGGTGTGAAGTGTATTGTTTGCCCTGTGCTGTCCACTGAGAAGATTTGCTGACTTTGGGCCGCAGTAGACTGAAGTGAGTTCTATCACTCAAGCAGTGGATTGATATGACAATGTGAAAGAAACAACTATGAAAGCACACTGAGTTGAACAACAATATTTCCATTTAGATGCATGTCAAAGATACATTTTTTCATGCGGTTTCTGAAAATGTACAATATGCTTGATATTTGTTTGTGATAGCAAATAAAACAGAAGTTAATATACATTCAGTGCAGTTAATTTATATCCAGTACAAGGTAGAGAACTATTTTCATAAGAATAGATTTAGGAAATTACCTAGGAAACCTAAAACCAGGGGAGAGGTTTGTGAACCTGCCATCTAGATTCTTTTGGGTCTTGCATGATTGTATTAGTCTGTTCACACAATCTATTGTGTTAGAAACTAAATCCAAGTGTCTAGTGTACCATGAACTGAAAGTTTCTTTCAACACACACTGCGGTAGTGGCTTGGCGTTTCTCCAAGCTCATAAACTTGGTATGCGATCAAAAGGTTGTGACATAGCTCCAGAAGATTAATAATTCTCGCTTTGGAAGAAACAAACAAAGCCACAAGACAAATGAATATGCTTCTGTTTTGTAGTGTGTGACCTGAGGTAGCATAAACAAGCAGTTCAAAATCTGACTTTGCGCCTATTACTTTACATAAATCTACATTTGCATTTAATTTTTGCCATTCCTTCATATTCTTAATTAGACCTTAATTAAAGCCTCTAATGAGAGAAAGCTGCTGATGTGCTCATTCCTCTTGGAATGTTGTGGGATACTACTCTGATTGATTTTATTAAAAGAAAGGCGATACATACCTAATGAAACAATTCTTGTGCAGCAAGAACAGTTGCCATAGAAATTATTTGTGTAGACTGGACAAAAGCCTTTACTACATTATACAAGAATTCTACATCAAGTATTAATTTAATCCAAATGAATGCAAAAAGATCAATGTCAAACTGTTTATCCATTCCACATCTGTATGTTAAATATAAATAAGGATGGAATAACTGGTTACAGTTTCAGAAAACAGTTTGCATAACTGTGATGAAATGAGCACAGTGATTTATCCTCTATTTAAAGAACATTTGAAACAAATAGTGACTGATGCAGAGTGATTGGCCCATACATCAGGGGAGAATCGGGGAATTGTCCGTTCTCTCGATGCATGGGTCAGGGTATTGGGGAAATCCAACATGTTGGAAATTTTTGAGTTGCCGATTCTGACCAAAAAAAGATTGGGATTTTTAATTTCCAGGATTTTGCTGATTGTCTAATGGATCATCCATAATTGATGTCCACCTATCAGCAGTTTGAATGGGCATTGGGGAATTGTAGCTCTGATGTATTATCTGCACTACTCCAAATTGCAGAATTTGCGTGGTTCTGGCACTTGGAGAGACAGTAAGGGAGTGTTCTAATGTAGACTAAATGCAGTAAAGGTATCTAAATGCAATTATGAACAGAGGCAGATTGACACAATGATGCATATACCCATGTGAAAGCTGTAGTATTTGTGGGTAGTCAACAGCAGGTGCAAATACAAGATAATGATGGTAGCCAAATTTGTGAACAGATTGTGATTGGCTGATTATAAATGGAGGTTCTTTCTTCTTATTTAAGCATTTATGGTTTTCACACTGGTTACCTATTGCAGCAATTTTATAATATTTTAATTTCAAACTGGAGAGTTATTACTGCTGTATTATACCCCTTTCACATTGTACGGAGAACCAGGGTTATTGCCGGTGAAAGCCGGCGCTACCCTTGTCCTGGCTTAGTGGGAATGGGTTTATTCGGGTCATGCATCCCGGATCTGTAATCTGAATGCAACCATGGTTATTCCCAGGTCTGACACGAGGCAGCTGCAGTGTAAAAGACAGACCCTAATTATGCTGATTGGCAGGCTCATGATCACTTAGAGATTATGTCATCTCCAAGCGTCCTGTGTGACTGTTCATGACCCATGACCATCTGGCAATGTAAAAATGGTAAGTATATCTAAAGCCTTGGATCTAACCTGTGTACATTATCCTGGGTCGGACTTGGGTGTTGGATCTGGGGCTTCAGTGTAAAAGGGGTATAAGAGAAGATTTAAGGTTTCATAGAAGCCATACTGCTAATGTAAAATTGGCACATAAAATAATGGGGGTCATTCCGAGTTGTTCGCTCGTTATTTTTTTCTTGCAACGGAGCGATTAGTCGCTAATGCGCATGCGCAATGCCCGCAGTGCGACTGCACCAAGTAAATTTGCTATGCAGTTAGGTATATTACTCACGGCATTACAAGGTTTTTTCTTCGTTCTGGTGATCGGAGTGTGATTGACAGGAAGTGGGTGTTTCTGGGCGGAAACTGGCCGTTTTATGGGTGTGTGCGAAAAAACGCTACCATTTCTGGGAAAACGCGGGAGTGGCTGGAGAAACGGAGGAGTGTCTGGGTGAACGCTGGGTGTGTTTGTGACGTCAAACCAGGAACGAAACTAACTGAACTGATCGCAGATGCCGAGTAAGTGTGGAGCTACTCAGAAACTGCTAAGAAGTGTCTATTCGCAATTTTGCTAATCTTTCGTTCGCAATTTTGATAAGCTAAGATTCACTCCCAGTAGGCGGCGGCTTAGCATGTGCAAAGCTGCTAAAAGCAGCTTGCGAGCGAACAACTCGGAATGAGGGCCCATGTACAGTAGATAGTTGTATAGTAGATTGATAGTAGATTGATAGTAGATTGATAGGCTTCCGTTCCCAACATTCCACAGAGACGGCACTGACTAAAGTGGTTAATGATTTGGTCACTACGAAGTCTAAAGGCCACTACTCACTACTTATTCTTCTAGATCTATCTGCTGCATTTGACACTGTAGACCACTCTCTTCTCATACAGACACTACAATCCCTAGGTCTTAAAGACACAGCCCTTTCTTGGTTCCTATCGTACCTATCTAATCGCTCCTTCAGTGTTCGCTTCTCTGAATCTACCTCCTCTTCGCTACCTCTTTCAGTTGGAGTACCGCAAGGCTCAGTCTTGGGTCCTCTGCTTTTCTCTATCTATACCTCATCTCTTGGTAAACTAATCAGCTCTTTTGGTTTTCAGTATCATCTGTACGCAGATGATACTCAAATCTACCTATCCTCCCCTGACTTGTCCCTATCTGTACTGGACCGTGTCACTGAATGCCTTTCTGCCATCTCATCCTGGATGACATCTCGCCACCTCAAACTTAATATTTCAAAGACAGAGTTAATTATATTTCCACCGGCCAATAGTAGGTACCAACCTGATATCTCTATCACTGTTGAAAACTCGACTATCTACCCTACCCCACAAGCTCGCTGCCTAGGTGTCATCCTTGACTCTGATCTGTCCTTTGTTCCCCACATTCAATCTGTCTCAAGATCATGTTACATGCATCTAAAAAACATATCCAAAATACGACCATACCTTACACAAGACACTGCTAAAACTCTAATCCACGCTCTCATTATCTCCCGCATTGATTATTGCAATAGTCTCCTAACTGGTCTTCCCAAAACAAGACTCTCACCACTACAATCCATTCTGAATGCAGCGGCGAGGCTTATCTTCCTCGCTAGACGTTCATCGTCTGCAGATCCACTCTGTCAGTCCCTCCATTGGTTACCTGTACTCTACCGCATTCAATATAAAATACTTTTACTCACACACAAGGCCATTAACCAAACTACACCAACGTACATCACTACGCTTATCACAAAATATCTCCCAACCCGACCTCTTCGCTCTTCACAAGATCTGCGTCTCTCATCCACAGTCATTACTCGCTCCCACTCACGACTGCAGGACTTTCATCGGGCTGCACCCACCCTGTGGAATGCCCTACCACGCACAATAAGACTCTCCTCTAGTCTCCAAACCTTCAAGCGTTCCCTCAAAACTCACCTCTTTAGGCAAGCGTATCAAATTCCTGAACCGCCCACATAACTTTCATAAACCTTCCTATCAAATTACATCCACTCTTTACAGTCCACACATATCCTCACATGTCTTCTCATTCTATGCAATAGATAGCACCTTTCCTTGTGTACATATGTCTATTTCCCTATAGATTGTAAGCTTACGAGCAGGGCCTTCCTACCTCTATGACTGTTATCACCCAGTTTGTTATTGTTATTTCAAATTGTAAAGCGCAACGGAATTTGCTGCGCTATATAAGAAACTGTTAATAAATAAATAATAATAAATAGTTGTTTAAGCGATGTACTGTATGCCAGACATAGGTCAGACACATTTGCTACTAGTGCCAATCTGCATATATCTTGTTATAGCTGGAGGTTTGTATATGTGTGCAATTGTAGCTTTTTAAGTGAATGACTTTAACGTCTCCAATGACGGGCGCAATTGCTTCGGACTCTTTCAGCAGTCCCAGAATATTTACCAAAGAGACACAGTCTAAACTCATACTCCTGACTAGTCAGGTGTTTTTGTAGTATTAATAATAATATACTTGCACTTTTCCTCCATCCCCTTCAACATCCCCTCCTCTGTGCCTTTGTTTCATTTTTAATTTAGCTTTATTACAAATGTGTAATCTCAGAGCACAAAAGTCAGACATGGCAGATGAGACAAACTACTTCCAAAGCATAACAGGAAAATATTTGAGACTGTTTATACAGTTATTTTGCAGCTTTAATTTTTAAAGTTCATCACAGGTCATTTTAAAATGTCAGTTGGGTTATTTTAATGAGAACAAAATATATTTAGTTGCCTTCATTTGAGCATTTTTATTTTGCATTGTGCACTGTATTATATTTTATAGTCTAAATGCAGCAGGTATTCCGTCTTTACCACCATCTGATTTGATATATTCTCTGTACATTTACGAGTCCTCAAAATTTACTGCAGTCCAGACATATTCAAGAGAAAAGACAGAAGAATGTCTCACCTCCAAAATGGATTAGATCAGCTGTTTTAAATATTCCATAGAGAGAGACAATGACCAACTGACTTGCACATCGTTGAAAAAAATGATATCTAGTCCTGTGAGGATGCCATATGCTCTGTGTTTTGAGGCAAGCTGCCTACAGTACAGTGCAATTACAAACAGACTGGAGGCTACACTAAAATTTGATGAAAAAATGCCAGCAGAGAACAATGTTTCAGGGTTTTCTTAATTACTAATTGAGACAAACAGCTAAATTTCAGTTATTTATCACAACTTAAGTTGGTTAAAATGCAAATTACTGCATCCTTCCCCCTGCAAAGGGACATATGCATAGTTATGAAACAATTACATTTTGTTATGGCTTGAATTATTCCCGCTGGCCTATCAGCCGTTAAGAATCTTAGAATTCTTTGTCATAGCTTTAAATAATACATCTATTAGTGAACACTATAATACACTGCTGCTTTAGCTGCATCTGATCAATTTTACATTTATAGTGATCCAGGCATAATACTGCCTTCTAGGCCCTAATAATACTGCCCATTAAGTTGCCATCTTTTAAGTTACACAGTACACCTGTCTAAATAATTGTAAATGCAGTCTGTTTAGCATATTTGGCACGTGCTAATCTTAATACAATATATTGAAAAAAGAGGGATGTCTGTTATTTCTATAATCAAGCCACAGACTGGACTGATTATTATCATTATTAATTGTCTCCAGACCTAGAGACTACCATCCACATACTAAAAAGCACTGCTATCTTCCAAGCTCCTTTTGTAAAGGGAGTTTTGGTTATGTAGTGCACCCCTAGAGTGTCTGACTCTGTATAAAAGATAAGTGCCAAGACCCAATCCAATTTTCTTGAAATAGTAAACTACACAGACACAAGTTTAAAATATAAAGTTTAATTGACCAAAATACGCACTTGTTCTCACCATATTATTCTAACATTTCATTAAATATTTTCTACAGCACCAACAATTTATTTTATGCAACCCAAGCTCCTACGGAGTGAAGTTCTGTTTTTTGTGTTGATGTGACATAGCCCAATGGGATACTTTTATTTAAAAAATGTTTTAATCCAATGTGAACACACATTGGTTTAAGCTATCAACAGATGTGAAGCAGTACTACATTGAAGACTAACAATTTTCATTGCATAAAAGGAGAGCTTGATTAAATTAGTCACCTTTTCATACCTTTATACATATATCCACTTATTGAATGTAGTGACATAGGGAGAGAAGATCAAACTTTGTAAAAAATGCAGAAGCGGAGAAGTTGCCCATAGCATCCAATTAGGGTCTACAGTATCTAGCATTTATCAAGTACATTTTGTAAAATGATAGGTAGACTTTGATTGGATGCTATAGGGGAAAAAAACACTAATACCCTTTTTCAGAAAGAATTACCTGACACTTCAGGGTCATTTTTCCAGTCTCTGTCTGACTCCCCCCCCCTCCCCCTTGCACACAGAGAAGCAAATTACCGGGTCAAGAATTTCTACCCGGTAATTTGCGTATCAAAACGGGTATTTCGTCTGTGTGAAAGGGTCAACCCGAGTCAAAATTCCCAGGTCTCAAAACCTGGTAAATTCCTGAGTCGAAGTCCCAGGAATTTCAACCCAGGTTGACCCTTTCACACAGAAAAAGGACTCGTGTTTTTTGTGAAATTACAGGGTAGAACTGCTTCACCCGGTAATTTCATTTTCTGTGTGAAAGGGGTATTAATTAAACACAATGTTAAATTTGAATAGTGAAACACTTTCACTTAGATACTAGAGATGAGCGGGTTCGGTTCCTCGGAATCCGAACCCGCCCGAACTTCATGTTTTTTTTCACGGGTCCGATCGACTCGGATCTTCCCGCCTTGCTCGGTTAACCCGAGCGCGCCCGAACGTCATCATGACGCTGTCGGATTCTCGCGAGACTCGGATTCTATATAAGGAGCCGCGCGTCGCCGCCATTTTCACACGTGCATTGAGATTGATAGGGAGAGGACGTGGCTGGCGTCCTCTCCATTTAGATTAGAAGAGAGAGAGTGAGGTTGATTTGAGACAGAGACACTTGATTTACTGGAGCTTAGGAGTACTGTAGAGAGTGCACAGTTTAGTAGTGACTGACCACAGTGACCACCAGACAGTGCAGTTTTATTTAATATAATCCGTTCTCTGCCTGAAAAAAACGATACACAGTGACTCAGTCACATACCATATCTGTGTGCACTGCTCAGCCCAGTGTGCTGCATCATCTATGTATATATCTGACTGTGCTCACACAGTTTATAATTGTGGGGGAGACTGGGGAGCAGTGCCAGTTATAGGTTATAGCAGGAGCCAGGAGTACATATTATTAAAATTAAACAGTGCACACTTTTGCTGCAGGAGTGCCACTGCCAGTGTGACTGACCAGTGACCTGACCACACTGACCACCAGTATAGTTAGTAGTATACTATATTGTGATTGCCTGAAAAAGTTAAACACTCGTCGTGTGACTTGTGTGGTGTTTTTTTTTTTATTCTATAAAAAACTCATTCTGCTGACAGACAGTGTCCAGCAGGTCCGTCATTATATAATATATACCTGTCCGGCTGCAGTAGTGATATATATATATTTTTTATATCATTATTTATCATCCAGTCGCAGCAGACACAGTACGGTAGTTCACGGCTGTAGCTACCTCTGTGTCGGCACTCGGCAGTCCATCCATAATTGTATACCACCTACCCGTGGTTTTTTTTTCTTTCTTCTTTATACATACATACTACATCTCTTTATCAACCAGTCTATATTAGCAGCAGACACAGTACAGTAGTCCACGGCTGTAGCTACCTCTGTGTCGGCACTCGGCAGTCCATCCATAATTGTATACCACCTACCCGTGGTTTTTTTTTCTTTCTTCTTTATACATACATACTACATCTCTTTATCAACCAGTCTATATTAGCAGCAGACACAGTACAGTACGGTAGTCCACGGCTGTAGCTACCTCTGTGTCGGCACTCGGCAGTCCGTCCATAATTGTATACCACCTACCCGTGGTTTTTTTTTCTTTCTTCTTTATACATACATACTACATCTCTTTATCAACCAGTCTATATTAGCAGCAGACACAGTACAGTAGTCCACGGCTGTAGCTACCTCTGTGTCGGCACTCGGCAGTCCATCCATAATTGTATACCACCTACCCGTGGTTTTTTTTTCTTTCTTCTTTATACATACATACTACATCTCTTTATCAACCAGTCTATATTAGCAGCAGACACAGTACAGTACGGTAGTCCACGGCTGTAGCTACCTCTGTGTCGGCACTCGGCAGTCCGTCCATAATTGTATACCACCTACCCGTGGTTTTTTTTTCTTTCTTCTTTATACATACATACTACATCTCATTATCAACCAGTCTATATTAGCAGCAGACACAGTACGGTAGTCCACGGCTGTAGCTACCTCTGTGTCGGCACTCGGCAGTCCATCCATAATTGTATACCACCTACCCGTGGTTTTTTTTTCTTTCTTCTTTATACATACTACATCTCATTATCATCCAGTCTATATTAGCAGCAGACACAGTACAGTACGGTAGTCCACGGCTGTAGCTACCTCTGTGTCGGCACTCGGCAGTCCGTCCATAATTGTATACCACCTACCCGTGGTTTTTTTTTCTTTCTTCTTTATACATACATACTACATCTCTTTATCAACCAGTCTATATTAGCAGCAGACACAGTACAGTAGTCCACGGCTGTAGCTACCTCTGTGTCGGCACTCGGCAGTCCATCCATAATTGTATACCACCTACCCGTGGTTTTTTTTTCTTTCTTCTTTATACATACATACTACATCTCATTATCATCCAGTCTATATTAGCAGCAGACACAGTACAGTACAATAGTCCACGGCTGTAGCTTCCTCTGTGTCGGCACTCGGCAGTCCATCCATAATTGTATACTAGTATCCATCCATCTCCATTGTTTACCTGAGGTGCCTTTTAGTTGTGCCTATTAAAATATGGAGAACAAAAATGTTGAGGTTCCAAAATTAGGGAAAGATCAAGATCCACTTCCACCTCGTGCTGAAGCTGCTGCCACTAGTCATGGCCGAGACGATGAAATGCCAGCAACGTCGTCTGCCAAGGCCAATGCCCAATGTCATAGTACAGAGCATGTCAAATCCAAAACACCAAATATCAGTAAAAAAAGGACTCCAAAACCTAAAATAAAATTGTCGGAGGAGAAGCGTAAACTTGCCAATATGCCATTTACCACACGGAGTGGCAAGGAACGGCTGAGGCCCTGGCCTATGTTCATGGCTAGTGGTTCAGCTTCACATGAGGATGGAAGCACTCAGCCTCTCGCTAGAAAACTGAAAAGACTCAAGCTGGCAAAAGCACCGCAAAGAACTGTGCGTTCTTCGAAATCCCAAATCCACAAGGAGAGTCCAATTGTGTCGGTTGCGATGACTGACCTTCCCAACACTGGACGTGAAGAGCATGCGCCTTCCACCATTTGCACGCCCCCTGCAAGTGCTGGAAGGAGCACCCGCAGTCCAGTTCCTGATAGTCAGATTGAAGATGTCAGTGTTGAAGTACACCAGGATGAGGAGGATATGGGTGTTGCTGGCGCTGGGGAGGAAATTGACCAGGAGGATTCTGATGGTGAGGTGGTTTGTTTAAGTCAGGCACCCGGGGAGACACCTGTTGTCCGTGGGAGGAATATGGCCGTTGACATGCCTGGTGAAAATACCAAAAAAATCAGCTCTTCGGTGTGGAAGTATTTCACCAGAAATGCGGACAACATTTGTCAAGCCGTGTGTTCCCTTTGTCAAGCTGTAATAAGTAGGGGTAAGGACGTTAACCACCTCGGAACATCCTCCCTTATACGTCACCTGCAGCGCATTCATAATAAGTCAGTGACAAGTTCAAAAACTTTGGGCGACAGCGGAAGCAGTCCACTGACCAGTAAATCCCTTCCTCTTGTAACCAAGCTCACGCAAACCACCCCACCAACTCCCTCAGTGTCAATTTCCTCCTTCCCCAGGAATGCCAATAGTCCTGCAGGCCATGTCACTGGCAATTCTGACGAGTCCTCTCCTGCCTGGGATTTCTCCGATGCATCCTTGCGTGTAACGCCTACTGCTGCTGGCGCTGCTGTTGTTGCTGCTGGGAGTCGATGGTCATCCCAGAGGGGAAGTCGTAAGCCCACTTGTACTACTTCCAGTAAGCAATTGACTGTCCAACAGTCCTTTGCGAGGAAGATGAAATATCACAGCAGTCATCCTGCTGCAAAGCGGATAACTGAGGCCTTGACAACTATGTTGGTGTTAGACGTGCGTCCGGTATCCGCCGTTAGTTCACAGGGAACTAGACAATTTATTGAGGCAGTGTGCCCCCGTTACCAAATACCATCTAGGTTCCACTTCTGTAGGCAGGCGATACCGAGAATGTACACGGACGTCAGAAAAAGACTCACCAGTGTCCTAAAAAATGCAGTTGTACCCAATGTCCACTTAACCACGGACATGTGGACAAGTGGAGCAGGGCAGGGTCAGGACTGTATGACTGTGACAGCCCACTGGGTAGATGTATGGACTCCCGCCGCAAGAACAGCAGCGGCGGCACCAGTAGCAGCATCTCGCAAACGCCAACTCTTTCCTAGGCAGGCTACGCTTTGTATCACCGCTTTCCAGAATACGCACACAGCTAAAAACCTCTTACGGCAACTGAGGAAGATCATCGCAGAATGGCTTACCCCAATTGGACTCTCCTGTGGATTTGTGGCATCGGACAACGCCAGCAATATTGTGTGTGCATTAAATATGGGCAAATTCCAGCACGTCCCATGTTTTGCACATACCTTGAATTTGGTGGTGCAGAATTTTTTAAAAAACGACAGGGGCGTGCAAGAGATGCTGTCGGTGGCCAGAAGAATTGCGGGACACTTTCGGCGTACAGGCACCACATACAGAAGACTGGAGCACCACCAAAAACTACTGAACCTGCCCTGCCATCATCTGAAGCAAGAAGTGGTAACGAGGTGGAATTCAACCCTCTATATGCTTCAGAGGTTGGAGGAGCAGCAAAAGGCCATTCAAGCCTATACAATTGAGCACGATATAGGAGGTGGAATGCACCTGTCTCAAGTGCAGTGGAGAATGATTTCAACGTTGTGCAAGGTTCTGAACCCTTTGAACTTGCCACACGTGAAGTCAGTTCAGACACTGCCAGCCTGAGTCAGGTCATTCCCCTCATCAGGCTTTTGCAGAAGAAGCTGGAGACATTGAAGGAGGAGCTAACACGGAGCGATTCCGCTAGGCATGTGGGACTTGTGGATGGAGCCCTTAATTCGCTTAACAAGGATTCACGGGTGGTCAATCTGTTGAAATCAGCGCACTACATTTTGGCCACCGTGCTCGATCCTAGATTTAAAACCTACCTTGGATCTCTCTTTCCGGCAGACACAAGTCTGCTGGGGTTGAAAGACCTGCTGGTGAGAAAATTGTCAAGTCAAGCGGAACGCGACCTGTCAACATCTCCTCCTTCACATTCTCCCGCAACTGGGGGTGCGAGGAAAAGGCTCAGAATTCCGAGCCCACCCGCTGGCGGTGATGCAGGGCAGTCTGGAGCGACTGCTGATGCTGACATCTGGTCCGGACTGAAGGACCTGACAACGATTACGGACATGTCGTCTACTGTCACTGCATATGATTCTCTCAACATTGAAAGAATGGTGGAGGATTATATGAGTGACCGCATCCAAGTAGGCACGTCACACAGTCCGTACTTATACTGGCAGGAAAAAGAGGCAATTTGGAGGCCCTTGCACAAACTGGCTTTATTCTACCTAAGTTGCCCTCCCACAAGTGTGTACTCCGAAAGAGTGTTTAGTGCCGCCGCTCACCTTGTCAGCAATCGGCGTACGAGGTTACATCCAGAAAATGTGGAGAAGATGATGTTCATTAAAATGAATTATAATCAATTCCTCCGCGGAGACATTGACCAGCAGCAATTGCCTCCACAAAGTACACAGGGAGCTGAGATGGTGGATTCCAGTGTGGACGAATTGATAATCTGTGAGGAGGGGGATGTACACGGTGATATATCGGAGGATGATGATGAGGTGGACATCTTGCCTCTGTAGAGCCAGTTTGTGCAAGGAGAGATTAATTGCTTCTTTTTTGGGGGGGGTCCAAACCAACCCGTCATATCAGTCACAGTCGTGTGGCAGACCCTGTCACTGAAATGATGGGTTGGTTAAAGTGTGCATGTCCTGTTTATACAACATAAGGGTGGGTGGGAGGGCCCAAGGACAATTCCATCTTGCACCTCTTTTTTCTTTTATTTTTCTTTGCGTCATGTCCTGTTTGGGGAGGGTTTTTTGGAAGGGCCATCCTGCGTGACACTGCAGTGCCACTCCTAGATGGGCCCGGTGTTTGTGTCGGCCACTAGGGTCGCTTATCTTACTCACACAGTCAGCTACCTCATTGCGCCTCTTTTTTTCTTTGCGTCATGTGCTGTTTGGGGAGGGTTTTTTGGAAGGGACATCCTGCGTGACACTGCAGTGCCACTCCTAGATGGGCCCGGTGTTTGTGTCGGCCACTAGGGTCGCTTATCTTACTCACACAGCTACCTCATTGCGCCTCTTTTTTTCTTTGCGTCATGTGCTGTTTGGGGAGGGTTTTTTGGAAGGGACATCCTGCGTGACACTGCAGTGCCACTCCTAGATGGGCCCGGTGTTTGTGTCGGCCACTAGGGTCGCTTATCTTACTCACACAGCGACCTCGGTGCAAATTTTAGGACTAAAAATAATATTGTGAGGTGTGAGGTATTCAGAATAGACTGAAAATGAGTGTAAATTATGGTTTTTGAGGTTAATAATACTTTGGGATCAAAATGACCCCCAAATTCTATGATTTAAGCTGTTTTTTAGGGTTTTTTGAAAAAAACACCCGAATCCAAAACACACCCGAATCCGACAAAAAAAATTCGGTGAGGTTTTGCCAAAACGCGGTCGAACCCAAAACACGGCCGCGGAACCGAACCCAAAACCAAAACACAAAACCCGAAAAATTTCCGGCGCTCATCTCTATTAGATACCCCTTATTACACATTTTCTAATCTAAAGCATTTCTTGATTGGTCATTTGTGATCAGCTGTGGGGTATATGTACTGTAGTTCAGGTAGGTGATGGATTAGTATACAGTCAATCCACTTGCAAGAAGTATGTTTGTCTATATGTAATATCTGGCAGATCTGAAGTGTACACGCCAGAGTATGGGAGATTGCATTTGAACGCAGAGCATTTTACGTATTACTTTTGCACTTGTTTTGTAAAAAGCTAAATTGAAGTGTTGGTGTTTTGCAAGAGGATATGACTTCATCTCATCCTGCATTACCACAGCATCATAGTCTTTGTAGAATGGAAGTTTTGCATTTCACTTATGGGGTCTATCCTTGGTGCTGTAGCCATTTTAAGAAGAAAATATATGTACAGTAGACTTCTAGGAGAACCACAAACTAAAAGTTGCTACATCACACCCAGTTTTCCTGTCATCTTGGTGTTCCAGGAATTTGACTTTGGCTGTAGGTACTGCCCTTGCTTTTGCTTTGGTTACACATAATCTACATGATCTTTGTAATTGCATCAAATACTGTAAATAGGAATCAAGACACCTCTACTATTTCCTATATGATATGATTAATGTATGGAATGAAAAACTTTGCATCATGTCAATTATTTTAGTAAGAGTGCTTAAGGAGTAATGTTTATTCTCTAATAAATATAACTTTTTTTCTGTCAGCCAATGGTCTGACACTGGGGACAGTGGGTATAGCCAGGCGTTCAGTCAGGGCACCAAGGAGTTAAACTTGTGGAGTGCAGCCTGGAAAGCCTCTCCTCCCCTCAGGCCAGTCAGTTTTTTCCTCGGTGATCAGGAAATCGGCACATTTTTTAAGAAGCAGGGCTTTTAGCCCGGATAACTTTTTTTTTTACTATTCTTATTTTTACTTTCAGTTCAGGCAGCGGTTAGTGCTAGTAGCGCTACCGCTGCCCATTTCACGATTCCGCTCTGCAGCCGGGTCCCGGTCTCCACGGCCAGCTGCCCCAGCACCTCCCAGGCATTGGGAGCAGCTGCAGCAGACGGAGGTTATAGGTAACGGTCTCCCACTCAGCAGGAGAGCGTCAGAGCGGCGAACACTGCTGGGGAGAGGCAGCTCCAGTGGTTTCTGGCAGTGGCACTGGGTCTTCTCTTCAGCTACCACTAGGCCACCAGGGACATTACATAGTGGGAATGGTCCCTGTGGTGGCTCCAGGGGTGGTGGTGGGGATATCCCGTAACTCTGCCACCAGCCCTGTTACTCATTACTTTTTAGTAAGACAGCAGCTTTTGGGCGCTCTCTCCTCCCTCCCTTATCCTTCACCCCTCCCATCCCTACACACTCAGTGGCCATTTTAGAAGCATAATGCTGAGCATTTCTGTGAAAGAGAGTTGTGCAGGTTCATACACTGCTACAAACTCTTGGGAATAGAGCCAAACCTGCCTCCCTTATACCAGCACTGCCCCAGGTGTCAGGTTGTATAGTTCATACCTCATCTCATGGTGTAGGTATTGGACAGATGATGCCAGTTTCCTCCCTATTTTCTGTTACACACTGATAGGGGTATTGTAGTGCACTAAGTTAGTGATATAGTATCACTGTTCACCTGAACAGTTGCTACTACTGTGGTGGGCTCACAGCAGCAGTACCAGACCCACTTATTCCTTTATTTTTGGCTCTCTAGAGTCAGTGTTATATAGCCCTATTTTCTTCTTACCTATATTTCTAGGTTTGTGTTTGTGTGTGTGTGTGTCTGTTTGGTAACAAGTTGGAACATGTCCTCCAGGGGATCTTCCAGTGCCTCCCAGAAGGAGAAGGGAACGACCGGGCTGCATGCCTATACTTGTACGGTATGCAAGGAAAATTTTTCTTTAATGGTACAGGACCACACGGGGCTCTGCGACCATTGCTCTGCCGAAGTTCCTGGTGCTTCCGCTGCGGAGGGTCCTACTTTGTCGGAGTCGGCTTGGGCTACCTCTTTGGCCTTGGCTGTGAAGGAAATGACTTCCCAGCTAGCAGCTAACAGATCTCAGCAGGTCGCAGTTTCTATAGTAGGTGCAGACCCTCCCCTTCCACAGACAAAGCAGCCACAACACCAACAAACTACTGAACCAGCATGGGTCCAGGGTTTGTCTCAATCGGTCCAAGGCTTGGTGCTCATTTCCTCTAATCTGCAACAAGCCCTGGAGTCTTCATCGAAGTGCAAAAGCAAATCCTCGTCAGCGCTACCCCTTGTACCGTCAGAGGATTCCCAATCAGAGGAATTTTCTGATGAAGGGGAAGAGCCTCAGGATTCGGAAGCTGAAGAATCTCCCACTTCAGAAGATCACATGAGTTTAGCTAGGGTGGAAGCCTTAGTCAAGGCGGTTAGGGAAATCCTACAAATCAAGGATGCTGATATTCTACCCGATGTACAGATGCCTTTTTTTAAAAAGGAAAAAAAGGATCTGTCTGCCTTTCCCACTTCCACGCAGTTGGAGGATCTTTTTAAGGAACCTTGGTCTCATCCATATAAAAAGTTTTTAGTGACGAAACTTAATTCCTCCTTTTATCCCATGGTGGATTCAGACCGAAAAAGTGGGAAATTCCACCACCTGTGGACGCACATGTGGCCCGCCTGGTTAAGTCTTCCACCCTTCCTATACCAGACGTAACATGTCTAAAAGAACCTACAGACAGGAAACTGGAACAGTTCTTGAAGTCCCTCTATGCCAATGCTGGAGTGGCTCTCAGGCCTGTTATAGCTTCAGCCTGGGTTTCTTTGGCTATTGGCAGTTGGTTGGATGTCTTGACGGAGGGACTATGGTCAAACATGCTATGCTCTGACCTCATGAAATATGTTGACAATATTAGGGAGGCTAACACTTTCTTGGGAGAAGCAGTGCTGGATGCAGGTACATATTCTTCCAAGATTTCTGCTTTATCGGTAGCCGCTAGACGTGCCCTTTGGTTACGCTCTTGGCGCGCGGATGAAAATTCGAAAAAGGCACTAGAGTCCCTACCCTTTTCAGGGGAGGTACTCTTCGGCGAGGAGCTGGACAAAATTGTAGCCACAGTGGCAAGACTGCTTTTCTGCCCTCTGCTGCACCAAAATCAAAATCGCCTACCTTTCGTTACTTTCGGCCGCAAGGTAAGGACAGCCATCTTCCGGTTTCCAAACTCCTTCTGCTAAACCTGCAATGGCAAAGGGATGCCAAGCCTGGTCTGGAAAACATCAGACTCCCAAGCTGGATGTAAAGACTTCAAAATGACTGTATGGTTTCCCCCCTGGAGGCCTCCAGGGGGGTGGTCAGCTCCTTCGCTTCGCCGAGGTCTGGGAACAGACAACATCAGATGCCTGGATTACAGGCATCGTATCCAAAGGTTATGCCCTCATGTTCATGAACAGACCCCCATACGTTTCTTTCCCATGGGTCAGCCTTCAGATTTCGGCAAGGCTATGACACTCCAGCACTCAGTTCACTTCCTGCTATCACGGGAGGTTATTGTCCCAGTTCCAATGCATCAATGCAGTACAGGTTTTCATTCAAATCTATTCCCCGTTCCAAAGCCGGATGGTTCCTTCCATCCTATACTCAATTTACAAACCCTCAACCGGTTTCTCAGAGTCCCAAGGTTTTGCATGGAATTCCTCAGATCCATCATACAGGCCTTGGAACAGGGAGACTTTATGACCTCTTTAGACATCCAGGATTCATATCTGCACATACCTATATGGGAAAGTCACCAGAAATTTCTCCATTTTACAATTCAGCAAGATCATTACCAGTTCCAGGCATTACCGTTCGGACTCACCATGGCACCGCGAGTGTTCACCAAGGTGATGGCAGTAATGACGGCTCAGTTGAGGTTGCAGGGAATCCGCATCCTCCCTTACCTGGACGATCTCCTTCTGATGGTGCAATCTCAGGCCAGTCTTCAGGATCACAGTCGCACCTCTCTGATGTTTTTGCAGTCACACAGCTGGCTGATCATTTGGCGGAAATCCAACCTCACCCCATCTCAGCACATGATTAATTTGGAAGCACTGTTGGATTCTCAGGCACACAGAAAATTTTCTTCAGGACAACAAGCGGAGAGCCATCCAGGGGATGATTCAAACCTTCCTGGCTCATAGGACTGTCTCAATTCACTTCTGCATGCGACTTCTGGGAAAAATGGTCTCTTGCTTCAAGATGGTGGAATTTGCACAGTTCCACTCCAGGCCATTGCAACTTGAACTCCTGCGGAACTGGGATCACTCCCCGATGCATCTCAAATCTCAGAGTATCAGCCTCTCCAGGGACACCCATTTATCACTCCTGTGGTGGCTTCACACATCTCACTTGACCAAGGGTCACGCCTTCTGCATTCTCAATTGGTTCATCCTCACGACAGATGCCAGTCTAAGGAAATGGGGCGTGGTGGTGAAAGATCACTCCTTTAAGGGTCGATGGACATGTCAAGTAAGCAAGATCTCCATCAATGTTCTGGAACTGCAAGCGGTCTTCAGAGCGCTGTCTCAAGTGGGAACATCATTACATCACCGCCCCCTGAAAATCCAGTCAGACAACGCAACCACTGTGGCATACATAAACCACCAAGGTGGCACTCACAGTCTGGCAGCCATGAAGGAGGTCAGCCACATTCTATGATGGGTGGAAAAATGAGTACCAGCCATTTCCGGGGGTGTTGAATTGGGAAGCAGACTTCTTCAGCCGACAGGATGTACACTCAGGTGAGTGGTCTCTCCATCCCAAGGTATTCCAGATGCTGGTCGCTCGCTGGGGCCAACCTCTGATCAATCTGTTTGCTTCTCGGCACAACCACAAGCTTCCCCTTTATGGAGCTCGGACAAGGGACCCAGGCGCATATCTCATAGACGCCCTTGCGGTGCCTTGGCCCTTTCAAATGGTGTATCTCTTCCCATCTGTAGCTCTTCTCCAGATGATTCTTCACAAGCTCAAACTAGAAGCAGTAACAGCGATTCTGATAGCTCCCTACTGGCCATACCGGGTTTGATATGAGGATCTACTTGCCCTCTCCATAGCTCCACCATTGCACCTGCCTCAATGACCAGACTTACTGTCTCAGGGCCTTTGTCTGCATCCGGATCTTCAATGTCTGAATTTGACGGGTTGGCTATTGAAAGGTCGGTCTTGAGAGTTAGGGGTTTCTCTTCTAAAGTTGCCAATACTATGATCTCTGCTAGGAAACCATCCACAATGCAGATTTATTATCGCGTTTGGCGCATCTATTTTAAGTGGTGCGCTGATCGCCGCTTGGGCCCTCTCCAATATCGCCTCTCCCGACTCTTATCTTTCCTACAGTTGGGGTTAGATGCTGGACTTTGCCTAGCTTCTCTCAAGGTGTCAAGTTTCAACTCTGTCCGTTATGTTCCAGAGGTGGGTGGCTCGATGTTCCACTGTTCACACATTTCTGCAGGGGGTTCTTCATATTCAACCACCTTATGCACTTCCAGTTAACCCATGGGATTTGTCCTTGGTCCTTAGGACTCTACTGAAGGCTCCATTTGATCCTCTAGAAAAGGTTGATCTTCACTGGCTCACCTGGAAGACTGCATTTTTGCTTGCCAAATCCTTAGCACGCAGAGTTTCGGATTTGGGAGCTCTGTCTCATCGGTCTCTCTTTTTGATTTTCCATCCAGATAGGGCTGTTCTGCGTACATGCCTTGATTAAGGTTGTCTCTAATTTTCATATCAATCAGGAAATAGTGGTACCTGCCTATTCTCCTTCAGATTCCTCAAATGACAATTCCACCATGGCCACACTGGATGTGGTCAGGGCTTTGCATATTTATGTGCAACGCACTAGTGCCTTTCGAAAAACAGATTCTCTGTTTGTCCTTTATGATGAACTTAAAGGGGGCTGGCCAGCCTCCAAGCAGACTATTGTTAGATGGTTGAGAATTGCGATCCGGCAGGGTCACCTGTTGGCTGGGAAGCCTGTAATGGCATCAGTTATGGCTCATTCCACTAGATCAGTTGGCACTTCCTGGGCTGCCTGCCGTGGGGCTTCAGCAGAGCAACTCTGCAGAGCAGTTACTTGGTCTTCAGCTCATACCTTTCATCGGTTCTATGGGCCGACACCTTCGCCTCGGCTGATGCAGCCTTTGGGCGTCAGGTCCTTAGTGCAGCTCGAGAGCATTCCCATCTGTAACAGAACAGCTTTGGGACGTCCCAGTGTCAGACGATTGGCTGACAGAAAAAAGGAGATTTTTGTCTTACCTGTAAAATCCTTTTTTCTGAATCCATGGTTGACACTGGGCGCCCACCCTTCGCTCCTCGCGACAATGGGGGTCATTCCAAGTTGATCGCTAGCTGCCGTTGTTCGCAGCACAGCGATCAGGCTAAAAATTGTCACTTCTGCACATGCGTATGGTGCGCAGTGCGCACGCGCGACGTACTTTCACAAAAGCCGATGCAGTTTCACACAAGGTCTAGCGACGCTTTTCAGTTGCACTGCTGATCGGTGAGTGATTGACAGGAATGGGGCGTTGCTGGGAGGTAACTGACCGTTTTCCGGGAGTGTGCTGAAAAATGCAGGCGTGTCAGATACAAACGCAGGCGTGCCTGGGGAAATGGGGGAGTGGCTGGCCGAACGCAGGGCATGTTTGTGACGTCAAAACCGTAACTAAACAGACTGAAGTGATCGCTAGCCAGGAGTAAGTCTCGAGCTACTCTGAAACAGCACAATCTTGTTTTGTAGCAATGCTGCGATCCTTTCGTTCGCACTTCTGCTAAGCTAAGATACACTCCCAGAAGGCGGCGGCTTAGCGTGTGCACTGTTGCTAAAAGCAGATAGCGAGCGATCAACTCGGAATGAGGGCCATTGTTTCCAGACATGTTCCCCTATTTATATATCGAGGTTGCATGGGTGCAGGTTCTCTTATTCTTGCTTCCTTTCTTGTACCTGCCTTGTATAGTAAATAATCTGACTGGCCTCAGGCAGGCTGTATATAGGGGAGGAGGGGCTTCCCAGGCTGCACTCCACAAGTTTAACTCCTGGTGCCCTGACTGAACACCTGGGTATACCTACTGTCCCCAGTGTCAACCATGGCTTCAGAAAAAAGGATTTAACAGGTAAAACAAAAATCTCCATTTAAATCGCCAGTTATACCCTAAATTACAACTTGAAAAGTCACATGAGCATTCACAATTTATTGTTTCATATAAGGTTTAACAAGCTCATAATAAATGTAACATTATTTTTTAAAATCAAATTATACATATGCAGCATAAAAATATGTGCAGCAGCCACATCCTTGCATTAATGCAGTAATTTAAAGCCCAACCTATTAAACAAGTTGGGAATGCTTTGTCACCTTCAGGGATCACCAGCTACAGTATAGAGATATTCTAAGCTCAAATAGCCCTGGTGTGGCCAGGACACTTAGTGACTAATTTATCAGAAATCCTTTTAGTGAAGTGCTAATTTCATTAAATTAAGATATAAATGCATATCAGATCACACACATAATTGTACCACAGGACAAAAGGTAATACATTTTTTTTGTGTTGCTAATAATAAAATCTTATATCTCTTTTATTTAAACTGTCTTGACTTTTAGAATAATTTACTTGATGCCACAGAATCTATTTAATGATGCCTCAATGATTCTCAATAAAGTGTCTACTCACAGTGTTGGACTGGGGCATGAAGGGTCCACCGGGGAATGCAATGGTAGAGGCCCATGTTTAGTGGTGTGGCCAGTCTCCAGAGGAGGTGTGGTCACTCAACACAGAGGCAAGGCTAAACATTAATGACTTCATGGTCTGGGCCCCTTGATAAATATACACAGTAATTACTGCTAGTGTATACATCATAATGTACCAGATTAATAACAGCAATGCACTGTAGAAAATACACCATAGTTCTGTGCAGTATACTATAACATATGTATAATGTATAATTAGTACACAGTCTGGAAACTGATCCCTAGAGGTTGAGTAGGGGGGTCAGGGAGTGGGGCCCACCGGGGGTTTCCCCTATGCCCCTGTGGGCCAGTCCGACCCTGTCTACACACACAAGTTTTATTACTAGTTTCAGTTAGATTTTAATATTTTACTTACAATCTTCTAAACTTCTGTGTAGTACAGCCTAGTGGATGTACTAAAGAAACATTGCCAAGAAATCAATAATTAAGAATATATTTGGAACACTACACATTACACTACATATTGCTGGACATACTGTATCTCTGCTTCTGAAGCTTATATTGGAGCTAGGTACATAGGTCAGTTACATGTTCCAGGCAATTGCATTGCAATACAACTCTGGCGGTTCATGTATTTATGAGGAAGCTGCATTAGTTGATTTGTGTTAATCCCATAATTGAATTGATTGCTGTTTTGTTGCTGCCCACCATTTCATCAACACCTTCATATTATGATGCCCACTGAGACTATTGATGGATTGGTTCTAAAGTCTAGTCTAGTTATCCATCAATTTAATGTTGATAATTTGTGATTCTACCCATCACAAACTTCTTGTCTTTTGCAGTTTCCACATTGTTATTCTTATTATGTATTTGATAGCCATAACCCAGAGGTTCTCAAATGCGGTCTTCGATGCACCCCAACAGTCCAGGTTTTAAGTTTAACCATGCTTGGCCACAGGTGGCTTAATTAGCAACTCATTCAATTTGATTTAACCATTTGTGCTGAGCCATGGATATACCTAAAACCTGGACCATTGGGGTGTCTTGAGGACCGCGTTTGAGAACCTCTGCCATAACCTATGTATTTATTGGGTCCCACGTACAGTACAGTTTGACTGATATCCCCTCTGTCAGAAAGTATACAAAGAGCATCCATTTAAAAGCAATGTCTAGCAACTATCCTGAACCTCCACAGTGCACCATGCAGAATTTGATGAAAGAAAAACGTAAGGGCCTGCTCCTCTCTAACCAGTGTTCATCAAATTTGCACAAATATTGGCATGTCTTTTTAAAGCTTTGTGTATCTTCTGTGTTATATCTCCGTCATTTATACCACAAATTAATAGTTTTCCATGTTGCTCAATGCCAACAACTGCCTAGGGGTGCAGCACTGTCAGGTGCTCCTTTTACAGATGAGACAATGGGGTCAATTCAATTCAGCAACTTATGAATAGCGCCGGGAATTAGCTCCCGACGCTATTCAATTCAGCTGCTAGTTACCCGCAATTGTCGGGAATTCTTCTCTCATCCCCGGGGGATGAGAGAAGAAACCTGACAAAAGTGCTGCCTCACGGCCGGCGCGAGGCTGGTTCTGTCGGGAATCAGCCTCGCGCCGGGGAGTTAAGTCGGAGAATGCCCGTTCTCCCGACAATTCGACCTGTTTAGTCGGCGAGAACGGGACATCGCCGACTTAACTGGAGCTGAATTGAATAGCGTCGGGAGCTAATTCCCGGCGCTATCCATAAGTTGCCGAATTGAATTGACCCCATTGTTAACTTGCAAATTACCCCACCAGGAGATGGTGTTGACAAGTTTTAAAGGATTGCCTCTTGAGAAAAGATAAGCAATGATCCATTTTAAGAAGCCTTCTCCAGGAGGTGGTGCCTGCAATTAGAAAAGTATGGTTACAACAGACCATACTTGCCTACCTGACCCTCTCCATGAGGGAGAAAATGCTCTGTTCCTGGACTTTCCTGGTAATGTATGATTGACATCACCTGTGGTGAGCTAGTTAATTGATAAGAAAGGTGTTTCACCACAGGTGATGGCAATCATACATTCCCAGGAAAGTCCAGGAACAGAGTATTTTATCCCTCATGGAGAGGGTCAGGTAGGCAAGTATGCAACAGACTCATGTTTTCCAGACTATAAAGCTCAATTTCTATCTCAGCATCATGTTCCAGACTGATTTCATCATGTTTCTGAGCTAGTCTGCATTAATTATCCTGCTGACTTATCTGTTAAGAGAGGAGCAGGCCCGTGTGCAGGCTCCACATGGGCCCACTCCTCTCAGGCAGTAACCACAACACAGTAGACTCTGGCTTTGTGACAGAGCCTACTGTGCATGTGCAGGTTTTTGGGAACATGGCCTCTGTGCCTCATCCCTGTGGATATCTCTACTGCGTATGTGCAAATCACAGGGAAAATGGCCGCTGCACCAGCATTTCTGTCTGCAGCCCAAGCTGCTGCAGGACTCTGAAGGGGTAAGTATAATTATACAGGTGCAGGGTGTGCGGTATGGGTCCCCTGGACATTGCACACGCTGCACACATTATGAATACGGAAGTGGATCTAATGTTGAATTGCACACTTATTGAACTTCATTTACTTAAAAAAAGCAGCACGTAATAATACATAGCGCATTGATGCCCTTTGCTAAGGCATGCATTTTTAAAGATGCTTCCTGCTCCAGATCAGTAGCACATGTGCCCTGTGCCAGGTCTACATCAGGCACACTTACACCAACATATACTTCTACAGATAACTAGATAACTATAAGTACAGGAAACATTTTTTTAATAGTGGAAAAAATAATTATTAAGTTTGATTTAAACAAAAAAATGCTCTATAACAAAGCAGCAATTAATTTTAAATATGTCCACATAATGACATTATGTATGCACAATCCATGAAGTGAGCAGTGATAAATATGCAGTCAGACAATGAGAAGTGGGTATCTAGTGCTTGTATATACCTCCCAGATGTCCTGATTTTCGCGGGACAGTCCTGTTTTTTTGGGACTGTCCCACCTGTGGGCCGTAGTGTCCCGTGGTGGGGGTGGGGGGGTGGGGACAGTTGGATGGCTTCCTGTCACTCGCTGCTCTGCTGTACAGCAGCGGTGAATAGACGCTGTGAGTTGCTGCATCATTACTATTATGCTATTGTAGCATTGTTTTGCAGTCAAAGCAGCTCATTCCTAATTTTTCTAAATTGAGTTTTCCATTGTTCTTGATCCTTCATGTTGTACCCTGTCCGCTAATCTGCTTTCATGCTACGTTTTGCACTAAAATTTTATATTTAGGGTGTTGTACACAGTAATAAGTAGTGATGTGCACCGGAAATTTTTCGGGTTTTGGTTTTGGATTTGGTTCCGCGGCCGTGTTTTGGATTCGGACGCGTTTTGGCAAAACCTCCCTGAAATTTTTTTGTCAGATTCGGGTGTGTTTTGGATTCGTTTTTTTTTTACAAAAAAAACTCAAAAACAGCTTAAATCATAGAATTTGGGGGTCATTTTGATCCCATAGTATTATTAACCTCAATAACCATAATTTCCACTCATTTCCAGTCTATTCTGAACACCTCACACCTCACAATATTATTTTTAGTCCTAAAATTTGCACCGAGGTTGCTGGATGACTAAGCTAAGCGACCCAAGTGGCCGACACAAACAACTGGCCCATCTAGGAGTGGCACTGCAGTGTCAGACAGGATGGCCGATTTAAAAAATAGTCCCCAAACAGCACATGATGCAAAGAAAAAAAGAGGTGCACCAAGGTCCCTGGATGACTAAGCTAAGCGACCCAAGCGGCCGACACAAACACCTGGCCCATCTAGGAGTGGCACTGCAGTGTCAGACAGGATGGGCGATTTAAAAAATAGTCCCCAAACAGCACATGATGCAAAGAAAAAAAGAGGTGCACCAAGGTCGCTGAATGGCTAAGCTAAGCGACCCAAGTGGCCGACACAAACACCTGGCCCACCTAGGAGTGGCACTGCAGTTTTCTAGCGAGAGGATGAGTGCTTCCATCCTCATGTGTGAATCTGAACCACTAGCCATGAACATAGGCCAGAGCCTCAGCCGCTCCTTGCCATTCCGTGTCGTAAATGGCATATTGGCAAGTTTACGCTTCTCATCAGATGCTTTTAATTTTGATTTTTGGGTCATTTTACTGAACTTCTGTAGAATACTTGATGACACAGAGGTAGAGCAATGAACTACTGTACCGTACTGCTATATATATATATACTGGTGGCCAGCAAAATTCTGCACTGTCCTCCTACTATATAATACTGCGCACAACTAAAATGCAGCACAGGTATGGATGGATGGTATACTTGACGACACAGAGGTAGGTAGAGCAGTGGACTACTGTACCGTACAGCTCTATATATATACTGGTGGTCAGCAAAATTCTGCACTGTCCTCCTACTATATACTACAATGCAGCACAGATATGGAGCGTTTTTCAGGCAGAGAACGTAGATATTTTCAGCACACTGAGCACAGATATTTGCAGCACACTGAGCACAGATATTTGCAGCACACAGAGCACAGATATTTGCAGCACACTGAACACAAACTGAGAGAACGCTGCACGTCCTCTCCCTATCATCTCCAATGCACGAGTGAAAATGGCAGCAACGTGCGGCTCCTTATATAGAATACGAATCTCGCGAGAATCCGACAGCGGGATGATGACGTTCGGGCGTGCTCGGGTTAACCGAGCAAGGAGGGAAGATCTGAGTCTGCCTCGGAACCGTGTAAAATGGGTGAAGTTCGGAGGAATTCGGATTCCGAGGAACCGAACCCGCTCATCACTAGTAATAAGATATCTTCAAAGTTTTGTTGGATAACAAACTATACATTTTTGTTCTTCGTAAATAAGCATTCATTGACTGGTCTGTGCTTGCAATGTGATTTAGTAATGGCGTACTGTACATATACAGCAGTGTTTCTGATAGGTGATAAGAAGGATTTTTCAACAATATTTACTATTTCTGAATGTCTGCCAAAGGTGTTCTAGACCGCACATAACGAAAGTTTGAAGGACAAGGGGAAAAAAAACTTCAAAACAGCTGCCACTTGGGGGCTGAAGTGAGCTGCGCTTAGATTAATACACAGAGAGTAGGTACTCTTCAATGGTGCATGAAAAACAGTCTCATCCACACACTGTAACAATCCATATATCCTTCATCAGACTTGGGCACACAGTTTTATGTCACTACCCCTCAAGTCTTAACTATTCTGTGGTTCTTCTGTATTAATATATTTGTGGGATTTTAGGTCCACTTTCTACTTTCTCACTACAACCTAAAATGTTTGGCAGTGAGGTGACAGAAGTATAGTGATAGAAATATAGTTATATTGTGTTGCTGCTTCTTGTTATCATCTGGCATATGGATTATATGGGGATTTCCAGGGCTCACTCATGCACAAAGCTTAGCTGTAACCCAGGAGCCCAGATGTTGTCAAGTAGCCGATAATGCAAATCAACCGATCAAAATCACAAGTAACATAAACACTTTGTTTACCAACAATTTAGGGAGATTCTGATTCTTTAATATAAAGAAATAGAACAATGTTTGTAGCAAAAATATAAAATAATTCTAACTACAGTAGTTTAGCCTACATGCCACAACATGAAAAAGGCATAAACCAGTTTAGTCAAATAGTGTGTAATCCCTTAATAGAAAGTTCCATTGAGCTGAGGCATCTAAAGAAAGTCTACTGAAACATGGTGCAGCTTCCCTAGGTCGCCTGTATGTGCATGTTATGAGAAACACAATTGGTGTGATTCATATGTGGAAGCAGCAGCGATGCTATCATATGGCAATGCAGTTGGAGGCGCCTAGTATAAGTAGATTCCTCCTGCATGCATGTATGATCCTCTGCTGCTTCCAGGAATGCTTTGGTGGCTGAATAACCCATGGTTCCTGCAGCACCGTTGCTGATACCAAAAAAATCTCCATTGAAAGATGGAGAACCTGGCCTCAACACTCCCACAAAATGGAAGCAAGACACCTCTATTTTGGGAAACAGACCATTACTGTCCCCCCGCCTCCCCCAAATGGCTGTAAACTGTCAATTAACTGACGTCTGCAGCCTTGCTATGTCCGATAATGCAGGACCCATACTACACATGCGTACTACGGGTCCTGCGCATAGGCAATGTACCAAACATCAGTACATTGGGTCCATTCCCTATCTGCGAACAGAACTGAATCAGGCCCAATGTGCACATACTCATTATGCTACAAACACTAAGGGGGTGATTCCATTTGCTGCGGAACTTAACATGGGGTTTTAGCTCCAAGGTTAAGTGCCCAGAGCTATGCATTATCTGTCTGCAGTAGTGTTGCAACTAGCTCCGGAAGAGCTAGTTAACCCAGATTCCGTTCACACCTCAGGGCCCCCCCATCCCATCCAAGTCCACCCCCTCACCCCTGGAGAGGATCTGGTGAGGGGGACCTGCTCAGGACCAGAGAAATGGATACCTAGCAACAGTGTCGTAACCAGACATTTTAGCACTGTGTGCAAGAAACGGCATCGGAGCCCCACCTCTGCATGCGAAACGGGCAGTGCGCGCCGTAGGCGCGTGCAAAAATACTTAGAGGCGTGGCTTTGTGGGGAAGGGGTGTGGCAACAAAATAGTACCAATTCATAAAACGGTGCACAGTAGTCTCCATTATTCAAATTACGCTGCACAGTAGCACCACTACCAGGTAGAGACCCTTTTACACCTTACGGCGGACAGATTCCATTTTTACACATTACAGCAGACAGCGTCCCCTTTTTACACATAACGGCATACAGCGTTCCCTTTTTACACATAACGGCAGACAGCGTGCCCTTGTTACACATAGCGGCAGACAGCATGCACTTTTTACACATAACGGCAGACAGCGTGCCCTTTTTACACATAATGTCAGACAGCGTCCCCTTTTGACACAATACGGCAGACAGAGTGCCCTTGTTACACATTACGGCAGACATCGTCCCCCTCTTTACACATTACGGCAGGCAGATTCCCCCTTTTCACACATTGCAGCAGACAGCGTCCCCTTTTTACACATCACGGCAGGCAGATTCCCCCTTTTTGCACATAAAGAAAGAAAGAATTATACTTACCCTCTACACTGGCAGTCAGGCTCCTCGGTGCAGCTTCTGACAGAGATCCCGGGCAGGAAAGAAGGAGGAAGAGGGAAGTGGAGGAGGGAGCCGCAGCAGCGCTGTGTTATTGGTGGAGGCGCTGCTGCTGCTGTCCCTCTGCTTCACTATAGGCTGTTCTCCGCCGCTGTGAATGCTGGGATGCGCTTCACAGCGGCGGAAGACAGCCTATGGTGAAGCAGAGGGACAGCAGCAGCAGCGCCTCAACCAGTAACAAAGCGCTGCTCCTCCACCTCCCTCCGCCCATACCGCTGCGCTCCTCTCCTCTCTCTCCGGGCGGCTGTGTGCTGCGGGCAGTGGTTGCCCGCAGCACACAGCGGCATGTAATGAGTCAGTTTGACTCATTACATGCTTTGGGCCCCTGGACAATGGCGGGCCCCAGTGCAACGCACTGGTTGCACTGGCGGTAGTTCCGCCTCTGCTCCAGATACCGAACTCGAGATGTTAAACCCTCTAAAAGTGCCAAGGAAGCACCCTCTATCTCCTAAAAATTTACATAAAAATACTTTGGGGGATGGGGACCCTTATTTGGAAAGGGAACATTCCCACTCAGATATTTAACGATTGCTTGAAAGTTTTTGATCAGCGGGCAACATGTAAGGTATTACTGGCTTAAAAGGGAAGGGGGGAGGGTGTCACTGTCTTATTTACATTTTGTCTGCTGTTTGATAATGATCATCAACCAAAAACTAAATGAGTGGAAATACAAGACGGATGGCAAAACTTTTAGAAGCCATATTTCTGCTCCACATTTCCAAAATATGTGGACAAACATATACAGTTAAAGAGGGAAAGAGGGAATCTGTCTTTTCAGAAAATGAAATACAATAGCACTTGTCTGTTATTCATGCTAACCAGTATAAATAAATGGGGTACCATTCTTGCCTAGAAACCAGCAGCTATTCACAAAGGTATGAAAAATCCAAATTTTTTAATGGAGAATAAATTAAAAGATGGAAAATGTAATTGTACTATGTCCTGGAAACTATTGTTCTTTCCAGGCTTGGTAAGAAAGATAAGTGAAACCATATAAGCTGCAGTATGTTGCTTAGTTTATTAAATTATATCCCTTCCTACCTCTATGAGCTGTACAATGCATTAATCTCATAGTTGATTTTTATTTAAAAATGACCCCAAAAGTAAAGTACAAATAGGAAAAGCTTACCAATGCAAGTACCATTCTTATTGTGAGATCTGCAGCTATTCAGAAAGGTGTGACAATTATATTTTTTCAACTATTTGCTTGAAGGGGCCAAGATAAACACAGGAAAATCATTCACTGATTAGTAATATTAGAGATGAGCATTTTGGGTGTCCATGATCATGCAAGTGCAATGAGCAATCCAGTAACAGCTACCAGTAGCAAAATTCCTCATGCAAGCTTCACCACCAACACCTTTATCATTTGCCTCCTTGGGAATGTATTAATTAGCCCTGAATCATTGGATAAAATGCAATCCATAAATCCCAAGAAGGGTCTCTGGACCCTATTCAGTAATTTGCAATCCTTTTGCTTACATGCTGGGAGCCAACTATCACAGGGCAAGGCCGCCCAGCATGCTAACCACCTCCCCCCTCTGCAACCATGCTGAAATTGTGGTTATACTGCAATTTTTTTAGCATGTTTGCAAAAGTAAGGAAGCCTCTATAGCCGGTCCAGCCTGGCTGCGATGGCAGGAGGGCCGCCTCCATCTTTGTGAATGGAACGTCTGCGCGTGACATCATGCAGCCACCTTGATCAAGCTCACTCCATGCCCCCATTTGTTCCGCCATGCCCCCATTCCCCTGACACTGCCCCCGCAATGCTCCAACTAGGAAATGGAGTGTTACCGCCCCCCTCCCGACCAGCGAACGCCTCTGCATGATTGACAGGCAAAGGCATTCGAATTTACTGTGGGGCACCCACAGTAAATGCGGGCCCATGCGCAGGACAGGCCCTGCATCAGCATTGTATTTTTTGCTGTTGGATCGTGAGTTGCGATCCAACCTGAATAAGGTCCTCTGTGTGCTAGGTTCTGTTATTGTTGGGGGTAGATTCTCAGAAGGGACACCAGAGTAAGAGTATTTCCCATCAACATACTGTCAAAGAGCCATCATCCTGTTGCACAGCAAATGACTCAATCCATGACAGCCATGTTGGCACTTAATCTGCATCCAATATCTGCAACAGGTTTCAGCCAATTAATAGAGGTCATGTGTGCATGCTACCAAATTCCATCTGGATTCAATTTCTTATGAAAAGTAATCTCACAGCTATACAGGGAGGTCAGAGCCAAAGTCATTACTTCCTTTGAAAAAAACATTGTACCCACTATCCACCTATCTAAAGACATGTGGATAAACTGCACTAGTCAAACTAAAGACTACATGACCGTGACAGTCCCCTGATAAGAGTATCATCGTCAGCAGCAGTGTCAGCAGTGCCAGCAGTAACAGCATCATTATCTTCATCATCATCATCATCATCATCATCATCATCATCATCCTCATTTTGTCAGCACAGCAGTACTAGTGCACAAATCCAAGTTATTCACAGGGAATCTACTTGTATTGCTGGCTTTACAGACATGCACTGGTGTAAACTTGTTGCATAATTTGTTATATTAAAATGGCTCACCCCACTAGAACTGTCCTGGAGTTCTCATATCTGATAACGGAGGCAACAGTGTTTATACAATTTGAATGGACAATTTTAAACACATTCCAATCTTTGCCCACACAAGAAACTTGGATTGCTGTCATGAACCCCCTTAGTACAGGTGTACAAGACACCACAGAGTATGGTAATATATTCAAGATGATATTTATTAAGGGAAGAAACAGTGACAGGGGAATGCAGGATCACTTAGAAATGCAGGTACTCTTTGAGTTTGAAGTGTCTCAGTGGCAGATGTAGATTAAGTTCTGGACAAATGCATAATAAATCAGGAATAATTCAGAGTTCAGGGTGCTCATAATGGCAGAAAAAGTTAAAGCACTGTACACCTGAATAATAAATACAACAGGATGGTAACCTGATGAGTTGTCATATGCTCCTTTGCTAGCAGGCGCAAGAAACATAGGAACTCATAGCAAAACAGGAATCCAGAAACACTGATGACCACGCAGTGAGTGCTAGGATCAGGCATGTGTCAGGTGTAATCCCTGTGAGTGATGATTAGGCTATTTCCTAACACCTGGCCAGCGAACAGGCTCAGTACAGCAGCACCTCTGGAAATGATCAGAACTGCAGCTCACAAACACTAGAGGCTTGGCAACCTCTGGTGGCTGGGAGTGAACACTGCCAGGAATCATAACAGTGCTTTACAATTAACATTAAAATAAAAAGGTCTATAGAGAAAAAAAAGATTGTGTCTATTTTTTCCACACTGACCTATAGAGAATCACGCCATCTTCAAAAACACATATGACCTGCCAATTCCTCATCTTTAGCTAAAGTAAGAAGTATTACTGTTGTGGATTTATACACTTTATATGAGTGAGCAACTAAAGAAATAACAGCAAGCCATCAAGAGTTACACATCTAACCATGATACAGATGTGTCCTCACACATCTTTGCTAAAAAAAGGGCTGCGTGGCGTAGTGTTGCTGTGATCAGCGTAGAGAAAACCACACTAAACCTTGGGTAGCAGTAGCATACCTGCCACTACCCATGCCCATAGATTGTGGCAGAGTACCCCTCCATATGTGGAGCAGTATGAGCATCTTACTCCCACTGCCTGCATATGCACTGAAGTTCTCTGGCACACACCTGTGAATGCCACATTGCGCTGGAAATCTTTGTCTGCGATGCGAGCGCATCACATGTAAAGATGTATAAGGACACATCTGTATTGAGAAAAGGGGTATAAGTTACCTTACTGCAGTACACTGGAGACTCTTACAGTATTTGAGAGTGTAACAAATTAAGTGACTTCTAACACTGCCAGCCTGAGTCAAGTCATACTCCTAACTAACCTAAGTGAGAGATTGAAGGAAGATATTATATAAGCACGCAATTCTGTAAAGTGTATTGCCTAGTAGATCAATGTCTTCATTCCCTTTGCAATTACTTAATGGTGTGCAAGATGTAACAAAATGATGACTATTGTACATATTGTCACCCATACTTGATCCTTGGTTTAGTCCTTCAGATTATTATTAATTCCCTTTGTGAATGTGCTTTGTGGGAACAATTCCAACACTACTGATAAAAGTGAATAGTAATGCTTGACACTCAGGGTAGTGCACGCATGAAGCAGGTACAGTACTTAAGCAGACTGATAATGTCGAACACAAAAGGCAAACTGAAATATATCAAGGCTACTCAGTGCTGAGTCCAAACACAAGAGTATAATCCCATGGGAACCTACATATTTTGTTACTGGAAAAGAGTAACAATTTTGGCACATAAATTTATCCCTGTGGCTCATAAAGGTCTGGCTATTAAGACCGTCTTCTACGGTACATTCACATTGTTTTAGCCTTCTTTTCCTCATAACTAATTTGAAAGCCAGACACATATTTGTTACTTATGTTTTCTTTTATTCTTTAAATTAGTTTCCATTTGCTCCCTTTACATATAATTGCGTTGTACCTTCAGTCACCTTATGACAAGCTAACACATGACATGAGATAACAAATAGAAACAAAAGTTGAGACACCAACCAAACCTCTTGGTGCATTTGTTATACATCTTTTTTAATGTGTTCACCACGACCAAATCTCTCTTGTAAACATTAGGAATGGACTAAGCATTCTTTTACAGTTAGGGCACACATTCACCAATACTGGCAGCATAGCAGCTAATGTCCGTGTAATGGAAGACATTTCCACAGTGATTTTAATATACTGGCTGATAAATTGCAAGCATTTTCTTGTATTTTGGATAATAATCTAACTTTCTTGACCGATATACCGACTCCATACATGGGGAATAAGATTGAAAATAAAGGTAGTGGACAAAAATGATCACACTTAAAATTATAGATGTGCGGCGGGCACTTTTCATGTTTTGTGTTTTGGTTCTGGTTCTGGTTCCATGCTCGTGTTTTGTATCTGGATTGGTTTTGCCAAAACCACTCTTTCGTGTTTTGGTTTTGGTTTTGGATCTGGATGTTTTTTTACAAAAACATAAAAACCGCTAAAATCACAGAATTTTGGGTAATTTTGATCCTATGGTATTATTAACCTCAATAACATTCATTTCTACTCATTTCCAGTCTATTCTGAACACCTCACACCTCACAACATTAATGTTTTTAGGCCAAAAGGTTGCACCAAGGTGGCCGTATGACTAAGCTAGGAGACACAAGTGTATGGCACACACACCTGGCCCATCTAGGAGTAGCACTGCAGTTGCAGACCGGATGGCACTTAAAAAAACTATGCCCCAAACAGCACATCATACAAAGAAGAAAAAGAGGTGCAATGAGGTAGCTGTATGACTAAGCTAAGTGACACAAGTGTACGGCACAAACAACATGGGACGTGCTGGAATTTGCCCAGATGCATTACATGCACAATATTGGTGGCACAGGAGAGCTTACCACTAAATCACACACATGGCAAAGCCTGTAAAATTAATTTGGATAATAATAACCCTTTTATTTGGAGCTATTATAATAATATTCAGCACAGGCGAGCATACCCCTACACCACACAGGGCAAACCCTGTAAAAATTATTTGAATAATAATATAAGTAATGTATATAACCCTTTTATTTGGAGTAAATAATATACAGCACAGGACACCACCACTGGACGGATGCAGCACAAGACAGCACCACTGGAGTGGACTTATGCGGCAGTACCCCTGGAGTTGTACGGCAGTGTCAGACAGGATGGCACTTTAAAAAACTAGTCCCCAAACAGGACATCATGCAAAGAAGAAAAAGAGGTGCAAGATGGAATTGTCCTTGGGCCCTCCCACCCACCCTTATGTTGTATAAACAGGACATGCACACTTTAACTAACCAATCATTTCAGCGACAGGGTTTGACACACGACTGTGGCTGAAATGACTGGTTTGTTTGGGCCCCCACCAAAAAAGAAGCAATAAATCTCTCCTTGCACAAACTGGCTCTACAGAGGCAAGATGTCGACCTCATCCTCTGATTCCTCACTCCTTTCACTGTGTACATCCTCCTCCTCCTCACAGAGTTTTAATTTGTCCCCACTGGAATCCACCATCACAGGTCCCTGTGTACTTTCTGTAGGCAATTGCTGGTAAAGGTTTTCCCGGAGGAATTTAGAATTCATTTTGCTGAAAATCATTTTCTCCACATTTTGTGGAAGTAACCTCCTACGCCAATCACTGATAAGGTTACCGGCTGCACTAAACAATCTTTCGTAGTACACACTGGAGGGGGGGCAACTTAGGTAAAATAAAGCCAGTTTGTGCAAGGGCATCCAAATTGCCTCTTTTTCCTGCCAGTATACATACGGACTGTCAGACATGCCTATTTGGATGCTGTCACTCATATAATCCTCCACCATTCTTTCAATGGTGACAGAATCATATGTAGTGACAGTAGACATGTCAATAATCATTGGCAGGTCCTTCAGTCCAGACCAGATGTCAGCACTCGCTCCTGACTGCCCTGCATCACCGCCAGCGGGTGCGTTAGGAAATCTTATCCTTTTCCTCGCAGCCCCAGTTGTGGGAGAAAGTGAAGGAGGAGCTGTTGACGGGTCACGTTCCACTTGAGTTGGCAATTTTCTCACCAGTAGGTCTTTGAACCTCTGCAGACTTGTGTCTGCCGGAAAGAGAGATACAACGTATGCTTTAAACCTAGGATCGAGCACGGTGGCCAAAATGTAGTGCTCTGATTTCAACAGATTGACCACCCGTCAATCCTGACAAAGTGAATGAAGGGCTCCATCCACAAATCCCACATACTTTGCGAATCGCTCCATCTTAGCTCCTCCTTCAATTTCTCCAGCTGTTTCTGCAAAAGCCTGATGAGGGGAATGACCTGACTCAAGCTTGCAGTGTCTCAACTGACTTCACGTGTGGCAAGTTTGAAGGGTTGGAGAACCTTGCACAAGATGGAAATCATTCTTCACTGCACTTGAGTCCGGTGCATTCCCCCTCATTTGCCTATATCGTAGGTGAATGTATAGGCTTGAATGGCCTTTTGCTGCTCCTCCATCCTCTGAAGCATATAGAGTGTTGAATTCCACCTCATTACCACCTCTTGCTTCAGTTGATGGCGGGGCAGGTTCAGGAGTGTTTGCTAGCGCTCCAGTCTTCGGCGTGCAGTGGCTGAATGTTGAAAGTGGCCCGCAATTTTTCGGGCTACCAACAGCCTCACCTGCATGCCCATGTCATTTAAAAAAAAAATCTGCACCACCAAATTAATTGTATGTGCAAAACATGGGACGTGCTAGAATTTGCTCATTTGTAATGCACGCTCAATATTGGTGGCATTGTCTGATATCAAAAATCCCCAGGAGAGTCTAATTGGGGTAATCCATTGTGCGATGATGTCCCTCAGTTTTCGTAAGAGGTTGTCAGCGATGTGCCTCTTACGGAAAGCGGTGATACAAAGCGTAGCCTGCCTAGGAATGAGTTGGCGTTTGCGAGATGCTGCTACTGGTGCCGCTGCTGTTGTTGTTTCTGAGGGAGACAATACATCTACCCAGTGGGCTGTCACAGTCATATAGTCCTTAGTTTGCCCTGTTCCACTTGTCCACATGTCCTTGGTTAAGTGGACAGTGGTTACAACTGCTTTTTCTAGGACACTGAGGACACTTTTTCTGACGTCTCTGTACATTCTCGGTATGCCTGCCTAGTGAAGTGGAACCTAGATGGGATTTGGTACCGGGGACACACTATCTCAAACAATTCTCTAAGTCCCACTGAACAAATGGCAGATACCGGATGCACGTCTAACACCAACATAGCTGTCAAGGCCTCAGTTATCCGCTTTGCAACAGGATGACTGCTGTCTTATTTCATCTTCCTCACAAAGGACTGTTGGACAGTCAGTTGCTTAGTTGAAGTAGTACAAGTGGTCTTCCAACTTCCCCTCTGGGATGACGATCGACTCCCAGCAGCAACAACAGCAGCAGTAGGCGTACCACTCAAGGATCCTCTGGAGGAATCCCAGTTAGGAGAGGACTCCTCAGACTTGCCAGTGACATGGCCTGCAGGACTACTGATGTTCCTAACTGAGGAGGAAGTTGACGTTGAGGGAGTTGGTGGTGTGGCTTGCAGGAGCTTGGGTACAAGAGGAAGAAGGGATTTAGGTGTCAGTGGACTGCTTCCGCTGTCACCCAAAGTTTCACAACTTGACCCTGACTTCTGATGAATGCGCAGCAGGTGACGTATAAGGGAGGATTTTTCTAGGTGGTTAATGTCCTTACCCCTACTTATTACAGATTGACAGAGGCAACACACGGCTTGACACCTGTTGTCCGGATTTGTGGAGAAATAATTCCACACCGAAGAGGTTGCTTTTTTTATATTTTGCCCAGGCAAATCTTCAGTTTGAATATCGGAAACTGGACTGTGGGTGCTCCTTCCAGGACTTGCAGAGGGCATGTAAATTGTAGAAGTAGCCACCTCTACCGGTCCAGTGTTTTGAAGGTCAGGCATCACAACCACCGATGCACTTGGACTTTCCTTGGGGATTTGTGATATTATCTTAGAACGCACAGTTCTTTGCTGTGCTTTTGCCATCTTAACTCTTATCATTTTTCTAGCGGGAGGATGAGGGCTTCCACCGTCATGTGAAGCTGAACCACTAGTCATGAACATAGGCTAGGGCCTTAGCCGTTCCTTGCCACTCCATGTTGTAAATGGCATATTGGCAAGTGTACATTTCTCCTCAGACCATTTAAATTTCCTTTTTAGGGTCTTTTTACTGAACTTTGGCTTTTTGGATTTTACATACCCTCTACCATCACATTGGGCATTGGCCTTGGCAGACGACGTTGATGGCATTGCATGATCTATGTCATCACTAGTGGCAGCAGCTTCAGCACTAGGAGGAAGTGGTTCTTGATCTTTTCCTATTTTATCCTCCAAATTTTTGTTCTCCATTATTTTTCTGGAGTTATATAAAAATATGCGGTACAGGAGAGTGTACCTCTACACCACACAGGGAAAACCCTGTGAAAATTATTTGGATTAAATATTAATAACCCCTTTATTTGGAGTAAATAATATACAGCACAGGACAGCACCACTGAACTTACAGTATATGGCAGCACCACTGTACTGGACTTATATAGCTTTACCACTTTTATATGGAAGTATCACTGGATTTATACGCCAGTACCACTGGAATTATATGGCAGTACCATTGTACATATATACGGCAGTATCACTGGACTGAATTTATACGTCAGTACCACTGAAATTATACGGAAGTACCACTGGAATTATATGGCAGTACCACTGGAATTACATGGCAGTATCACTGGAATTATACGGCAGTACCACTGGAATTATATGGCAGTACCATTAGACATGTATGGCAGTATCACTGAACTGGAATTATATGGCAGTACCCCTGGAATTTTACGCCAGTACCACTGGAATTATACGGCAGTATCACTGTATTTATACAGCAGTACCGCTGGACATATATGGCAGTACAATTGGACATATACAGCAGAACAGGGACACCGCCACTGGACTGATGCAGGATAACACAGCACTACTGCAATGGACTGGATTTATATAGCAGCACTGGACATATGGCAGCAGAGGACACCACCACTGTCACTGGACTGCTGCAGCACAAGACACTACCACTGCACTGATGCAGGACAACACAGCACCACTGCAATAGACTGGACTTATACAGCAGCACTGGACATATGGAGGCAGAAGACACCACCACTGTGACTGGACTGATGCAGCACAAGACACTACCACTGTACTGATGCAGGACAACACAGCACCACTGGACTGGACTTATACAGCAGCACTGGACATATGGCAGCAGAGGACACAACCACTGTGACTGGACTGATGCAGCACAAGACAGTACCACTGAACTGATGCAGGACACTGAGGACGGAGACACATCCTGAAAATGGTGCGTTATCACCTCCCATTTATAAATTCTCCAGGCTTAATACATCTGCCCCATTATTACTGTACTGCCAGTAAATGCTGTTATTTGAAACGAGCACCCCGGCATGTAGAGATCGTTAGGTGGGAATCACATACACACTCGTAACATACTTGAATTTAAATGACCATGGGGAAGGTGTATCTAGCAGTGTAATGAGTTTAGGGGGAAATGTATTAAACCTTCTAAAGAGGGGAGAAGTGGACAAGTGTATAAATTGCCCATAGCAACCAATCAGATTATACTTATAATTTTATAGAATGTGCTTGATAAGTGCTACCCTACTGTACTCAGTCTGTGTTTGCACAATCCTTCCTCCCCCTTATCTGCCTCTCCAAGTGTATGGATGCACATTTTTGTAGTTATGAGAAATACAAATTGCATATTTTATACTAAGCAAATAGACATAAAGTGGACCTGATTCAGCAGTGATACTAACATATGCTAATGCTGCAGGAGGTGTCTGGTATAAGTAGACGCCTCCTGGTGCATGTGTGATCCACCTCTGTGTCCAAAGACGCATCATCGTATCACTCTGCAATACCATCGGCCATCTGAGTAACCCTCAGGTTATGCAGACCGTCCGCCGTAGCTCTGTCTCTGAGATCCATTTTGTGAAACAGAGACAATTGCTACCTCCTTCCCGCCCCCAAAGGGCTGCAGACTGTCAATCAGCTAATGTCTGCAGCCTCCCTGCATGCAAGGACGCAGGACCCATACTGCACATGCACAGTATGGGTCCTGTGCATGTGCAGTTATCCACTAACTGGAAAACTGCATTAACCTTGCAACACAAACCAGTATGAACAATAATAACCCCTATCTGTGATATATCCAGTATTTCAGGGATAATTAAAGACGGAAATTTTGAATTTGCCATAATCCTACGAAAATGACTCACTTATGGCTTAATACATAAGCCACAAAATGTATAACTTGCACTGTAAAATGTACACTACTTCATACTGTGAAAAAAAAATATCCTTCATCAAGTGTCCCTTTGACGTCTGACCAGATCTACCTACTGTATAATATGACATCAGAGTGTGTGAAGAGGTGAATGCAAGCGTACTGTATGTGTGTCATGGAAAGTTGCATTTCTCGCATTTATGCTGCTATCTCTCAGTAAGTAAGATGTATTGTTTAACATTGAGCACCTGGTGATAGTGATCTTTATGGAAAATCATCAAATTACTTTGTATGTAGTTATCTTGACATGGTAAATGTTTTGTATTTGGTTTTAACAAAATAGCAGTTGCCATGCGAGCAACAGCTACAGTGAGTGGTGAACTCGGACCTATAAAGTGGCTGAGGATTCACAGCAATTGCAGTAGAAACAGCAACAAACTTTGAATAATATGTAAACATGTTACTGACACAAGGGATACAATTTAATAAATATTACATTAATGCAATAGGTTGATGTGTACATATTAAAATAAGCTTTCTATTGAGAAGCAGAAACTCTGAATCGTTTGTTGTTATTAACATCATTGAAAGCTATATCTGCCTAAATCAAAAGTCCAAAGGAAAGTGTAATTTTGATTTGTTATGTTTTTTCCAGCCTTATAAAACTTTGGTCTGTGAATCGTACTGTGTATGCACATTGGAAACTGGTGTGCCTGAGTATCATTACTTATCTCCATCTGTTCATCTGTTGAATTCATGCCGTCATTCACACAATCAACGGAATTGGTGTTAGTTACTACTGAAGGAACAAAGAGGATTATTTCAGATGTCTGCTTATGCGACCTGCTATGCCACTATAGGTATCCACCAATATTTGGCTTGATCCTGCCACCTGACAGAAGGGAGAGGAGAGAAATAATCGACTAAACGCTTCATCACTAATCAGATAATAACAGCAATATCTGATCAATCAGTTGGCACATAAAGTATATACCCACCAAATCAGTAATTTCTATCTTACACTCAGTAGCTCTTAAATAATTGTATACAAGTTCTTTTTTTCAACTTTGTTTATACAATTTCACCAGGGCTCTCTTAATTTAACAAAATGAATCATTCTAGAGAATGTCTGCACAGGGATGCAGCTTAAGGAAGCAACATCACCTTGAATATAGAACTAATTTCTCAGCAATGATGCAAGCCATGTAAATGTAGTATTTGGGGTGCCACGGAGCACCACTGAATGCTCCATAAGGGAGCATTTTGTGCCCCTCCCCCCCCCCCCAGCCATATGAAGATCCATGAGGGACGAGGTCAATGCAATAGCTCCCCTTCCCCCACAAAGCCAGAGTAGACTGCTGTTGCTATTCTACTGCAGCAGCCTTCCTGGACCTATTGCAGCCCAGTACACATCAGCGTGCGGTGGGCTGGGGAGACACAGTCTGCTGCTGCAAGGTAAGGGAGGAGGTGACTGCAGGGAGGAGGTGGCTGCAGGTGGATCTGGGCACCGGTCAAGCTCCTTCAACAAGCTCTGGCCCAGGTAATTATAAACCACTACCCCCCTCTCTGCACCTCTGAGAATCTAGAGTTCCATAGCAGCTGGAGTGCCACATGTAGCCTACCCCGGGTGTGGCCTCTGGAATGCAACCACAGTTCTATGTCCATGCTACTGCATGTATATTAGCTGAATAGACTGACCATTCGGTTTACTCTTTACCCTGTTTATGGATCTCCATGGCTCTGCCACATGTAACGCTTTTTGATCCAGCTCTGTTTACTGTTTGTTGTATTTTCAACAAGACACAGCCAAATTACTGCCATCAACACATCTCTGCCAGAGGGTAGCATTAAATAAGGTCAAATAGTAGAAATAAGGGGGAAGGGGGAGTTATGAACAATTGGAACTCTTTTCTTCGTGACCCAGGAGTTAAATATATGTAAGAGTTTTTCTGCCGGTGATATAGCACAGAAAAACTGTGTGTGAGGTGTCTAAATAGAAGGGATTGTCAAAGAGTGGACTTCACCTTTAAAGCAATAATTAGTGATTTGTTTTTATTGTTTTACTCTTTTGTGAAAATAAACTTCAGCCCCAAAAGTTTTGGGTGTACTACTTTGCTGGGAGATGATAAAGAGAGAATATATGCTGAAGGACCACAAACTATCCACTGAAACGTCATCAGAGATATGCTACTGGGAAGATAGAAATATTTATCCCATCAATGGTCTCCAACACATCCCAACTCTGTACCATATGCCAGCCTACTGCCCTTATCCCATGATTATGGTTACTGTGACAGTGTGCTGGGTTTGGGACTCTTAAGTTATAGCACCAAAAACTTCTCAAGCCACTGTTTTAGCTATTATGTTTACTAATTGTCTACAATCAAGAGGAAACTTTGAGTATAGTTTGTGGATATACTGTAGGTAAACTGGACCACATTGACATCAAGGTGACTTGCAATTAGGGTGTGGTATATAGAAGATCTACAGTAATTAGTCATTAGGTCGCCCCATATGATCGACATGCATTAGGTCGACAGGGTTAAAATGTTGACAGAGTTGAAAAGTTGGCAAGGAAATAAACAGCAGAAAAGGTTGATATGTACAAAAAGTCGACATCAAAACGGTCAACACAAAAAAGGTTGACACACTTTTTTTTTGTTTTTCGGGTGTCATTTTCTGTCATATGTGACCAAAATTATTGCAAACGTAGACCCTTCTGAGCTCGCTTCGCTTGCCACGCCTCAGCCAAGTGCCTTACTCCACTACCACTGCAATCGGCACAGGTCACTATTCCCAGTCATAGTCCATGTAGATGGTAAATCAAGCAAAAGTAAAAAGAAAAGTGAAAACCCAAAAAAAACTTGGCCCTCATTCCGAGTTGTTCGCTCGGTATTTTTCATCGCATCGCAGTGAAAATCCGCTTAGTACGCATGCGCAATGTTCGCACTGCGACTGCGCCAAGTAACTTTACTATGAAGAAAGTATTTTTACTCACGGCTTTTTCTTCGCTCCGGCGATCGTAATGTGATTGACAGGAAATGGGTGTTACTGGGCGGATACACGGCGTTTCAGGGGCGTGTGGCTGAAAACGCTACCGTTTCCGGAAAAAACGCAGGAGTGGCCGGGGAAACGGTGGGAGTGCCTGGGCGAACGCTGGGTGTGTTTGTGACGTCAACCAGGAACGACAAGCACTGAAATGATCGCACAGGCAGAGTAAGTCTGGAGCTACTCTGAAACTGCTAACTCGTTTGTAATCGCAATATTGCGCGTACGTCGGTCGCAATTTTAAGAAGCTAAGATTCACTCCCAGTAGGCGGCGGCTTAGCGTGTGTAACTCTGCTACATTCGCCTTGCGAGCGAACAACTCGGAATGAGGGCCCTTGTGTTGACCATATACGTGTCGACTATTGTCATGTTGATCTTTTGAATCTGTCAACCTTTAATACCTGTCGATCTTAAGTACTGTCTACCTTTTAGAGATGTGCGGTGGGCACTTTTCAGGTTTTGTGTTTTGGTTTTGGTTCTGGATCCCCGCTCGTGTTTTGGATCTGGATTTATTTTGCTAAAACCACCCTTTCGGGTTTTGGTTTTGGATCTGGATGATTTTTGGGGAAAAATAACAGAATTTGGGGGTAATTTTGATCCTACGGTATTATTAACCTCAATAATGTTCATTTCCACTCATTTCCAATCTATTCTGAACACCTCACAATATTGTTTTTAGGCCAAAAAGTTGCACCAAGGTAGCTGGATGACTAAGCTAAGCAACACAAGTGGGCGGCACAAACACCTGGCCCATCTAGGAGTGGCACTGTAGTGGCAGACAGGATGGCACTTTTAAAAACTAGGCCCCAAAGAGCACATAATGCAAAGAAGAAAAAGAGGTGCAATGAGGTCGCTGGATGACTGTCACGAACCGGTCTCTCACCTCTGCGGGTTCTGGGGTTCATCCGTTGCCAGTGCGGTTGCTCGCGGTGCTGTGCGCCCGTGTGGGGACGCGGCGTGATCAGTGGCACAGGTAATGCAGAGTCTGGGAACTGGGAGTGCGGGGACCAAATGGCCTAAGGCACTGCGGTGTGTCTGCTGTATAGGAGGTGGCCATGTTGGAGACCAAATAGGTAATACAGAGCACTTGTGAAAACACCTGTGGGCAGGTGTAAGCCAATCCCGTGCTTGTGCTGCCTTTAAGTAGGCTGGGATTATGTTACTCTGGGCCAGTGCTTTGTTGTATCAACGCTGTGCTCTAGCTCTGAGCTCTCTCCGTGCATTCCTGTGTGATTCCCGTGGTCCAGATATCGCCTCCGTTCCCAGAGGTCCGTCTGCAGCCTTCACTGCTAAAGATCCACCGGCTCTCCGCTGTGCTGTCAGTTAATTGCACACCTACTGGAAACGGTTGGATTCCCAGAGTCTTGCATGAGGTTACCTTGTCTGCCTGCTTTCAACCATACAAAGTTTGGAGGATTCCACTACCCTCAGCTGTTCGTTTGTTCTACTCTGCATTTAACCCGTTCATCACCTTGTCATCTGCTACAGTTTTCACAGTGATCTCCGGAACCCGCAAGTAACCCAATTCAGTACTTTTATTTTCTATGTTACCATAACAAGGATAATTCTTCACAGCCTCTCAGTTAACTCTCAAAACTTCATTGCAAATCCTTACAGTTATTTCTTCATGTCTGCATTACCCAGTTAAACACATTCTGCAGTTCAGCAGCAAAGCTTGTTTATATTTGGACAATTCAACATTTATTCATCAGCTTGTTTTATACAGTTCCATGAACATTTCTTTTATTTGTCTTTGAGATTTATCCTGCATATTATTTCTGCCATTCCTGCAATACTTCAGTATAATATGATGATTAACAACTTGTCATTTAACTCTTTACTGAATTGTTATTTTTAATAAATATATGAAACTGAACTTTCTCCGTCCTCCCTGCTTTCTTCATACCCCAGCACCTACACCTGTGGTTGGTCCCGGGTTAACGGATTCACAAAAACACACGGACCTGACAATGACTAAGCTAAGTGACACAAGTGGGCGGCACAAACACCTGGCCCATCTAGGAGTGGCACTACAGTGGCAGACAGGATGGCACTTTTTAAAACTAGGCCCCAAAGAGCACATAATGCAAAGAAGAAAAAGAGGTGCAAGATGGAATTGTCCTTGGGCCCTCCCACCCACCCACTCTTATGTTGTATAAACAGGACATGCACAGTTTAACAAAACAATCATTTCAGTGACAGGGTCTGCCACACAACTGTGGCTGAAATGATTGGTTTGTTTGGGTCCCCACCAAAAAAAGAAGCAATTAATCTCTCCTTGCACAAACTGGCTCTACAGTGGCAAGATGTCGTCATCATCTTCAGATCCCCCCTTCAGTATTTACATCCTCATCCTCACAGAGAAATAATATTCAAACAAACAAAACCACATCATTTAGGTGTCAGTGGACTGCTTACGCTATTACCTGAAGTTTCTGAACTTGACAATGACTTATGATGAATGCGCTGCAGGTGACATATAAGGGAGGATGTTCCAAGGTAGTTAACATACTTACCCCTACTTATTATGGATTGACAAAGGCAACACATGGCTTGACACCTGTTTTCTGGATTTGTGGAGAAATAATTCCACACCGAAATGGTGGCTTTTTTGGTATTTTGCCCAGGCATGACAATGGGCTTTCTCATCCCATGGCCAACAACTGTCTCCACTGGTGCCTTATTCAAACAAACTACATCACCATCAGAATCATCATAGTCAACTTCCTCTGCAGCGCCAGCTACACCCATATCCTCCTCATCCTGGTGTACTTCTGCAGTGACATCTTCAATTTCAATATCAGCAACTGGACTGGTGGTGCTCCTCCCAGCACTTGCAGGGGGCGTGCAAATGGTGGTAGGAGCTTCCTTTTCCCATACAGTGTTGTGAAGGTCAGGCCTAGACATTGCAACTGCAGACAGTGCCAGAACCCCTGTATTTTCACAACACCCCTGTAATTTTACAGCATACAAGACAGGGCCAGTGTACATTGATTTTCACTGCACCCTAGAATAATTACAGTATACAAGACAGGGCCAGTGTACATTGGTTTTCACTTCACCCTAGAATAATTAAAGCATACAAGACAGGTCCAGTGTATATTGATTTTCACTGCACCCTAGAATAATTACAGCCTACAAGACAGGGCCAGTGTACATTGATTGTCATTGCACCCTAGAATTATCACAGCATACAAGACAGGGCCAGTGTACATTGATTTTCTCTGCACCCAGAATAATTACAGCATACAAGACAGGGCCAGTGTACATTGATTTTCACTGCACCCCTGAATTTTTATAGCATACAGGGTCAGTATTATGTTATTTGAACAGCAACACCCCTATATTTTACAGCATACAGCAGTGTGCTTTTAATGTTTAACAAATGAACCTCTGACTTTTTACAACATGCAGGGCCAGCAGCACCCCTATATTTTACAGCATACAGCAGTGTACTTTTAATTTTTAACAACTGCACCTCTGACTTCTTACAACATACAGGGCCAGTAGCACCCCTATATTTTATAGCATACAGCAGTGTGCTTTTAATGTTTAACAACTGCGCCTCTGAATTTTTACAACATACAGGGCCAATGTAATGTTATTTGAACAGCGGCAGGACCCCTATATTTTAAATCATACAGAAGTGTACTTTTAATGTTTAACAACTGCGCCTCTGAATTTTTACAACATACAGGGCCAATGTAATGTTATTTGAACAGCGGCAGGACCCCTATATTTTACAGCATACAGCAGTGTACTTTTAATTTTTAACAACTGCACCTCTGACTTCTTACAACATACAGGGCCAGTAGCACCCCTATATTTTACAGCATACAGCAGTGTGCTTTTAATGTTTAACAACTGCACCTCTGACCTTTTACAACATACAGGGCCAGCATCACCCCTTTATTTTACTTCATAGAGGAGGACAGTGCCCCTGCACCCTGTGCAACACAGTGAGAGCCAGGACAGCAACACCCATGTACAGCTGCAGCACATGAAACACCAGTGACAGCCAGGACAGCACACCTAACACAGCACAGGTACACCACAGTGGCTGCAGCAGCACCCCTACAGAGCACACACTAACCCCACCCGATGCCACAACCCACAGAGATAGACAGAGGTCAGTCTCCCTCACTCTCCTAGTCTGGAGCGAAAATGGCGGCGATGCGCTGCTGTTTATATGGGATCCAAATCCCCTGAGAATCTGACAGCGGGATGATGACGTTTTGCCTCGTTCTGATTTCTGAGTCTGGCTGGAATCCCGAGCCGGACTCGGGTCTGGGCTCGGTGCATGAAGTTCGGGGGGGGGTTCGTTTCTCAGGGAACCGAACCCGCTCATCTCTACCTTTTTTTTGTTGACCTTTGGTCCATGTCAACCTAATGAATGTCGACCATATGGTGTCAACCTATTGATTGTCTAGACCAGGGGTTGGGAACCTGTGGCCCTCCAGTTGTTGTTGAACTACATATCCCAGCAGAGCCAGATTTACAGTGGGGCAGATGGAGCTACAGCTCCTGGCCTTGACATAAAAATAGGCCCATCATCATGGCAGCATGCTGATCAATAGCTATTAGCCACCAGTTGGCCACATGGTTAGCCATAAATCATAACTAATAAGATTGCATTTCTTTTTTCTCACAAAATTATGCTCTTTTTATATTTTACATATTTAGGGAGACATTGGAGCTGATAGTGTAGGGTTGTACACGCCAATATAGCTCTGGCCACACCCACACGGCACTGATCACACCTCCCCCATTTTTCACAATAGGCCCTTGAATATTTTCCGCCCCAGGCCCATGTAGCCCTTAATCCAGCCCTGCATCCCAGCATGCTCTGCAACAGTTTTAGCATGGCCAAATAGCAAAACTGTAGCAGGACATGCTGGTATTTATAGTTCAACAACAGCTGGAGGGCCAAAGGTTCCAAACCCCTGGTCGACACAGTGTAGATCTATCATCCATATAGCCTGCAAATAGGCTATGTTCCATTTTGAGATAAAAGCAACATGAGATGTAGCATTTTAAAAGCACAGTTGCCAGAATACATTTTATACCTGACAGCATATTCACACGACAATCAAAGGGGTCTTTGTCTCTATCACAGTGATTTTCAACCTTTTTTTACTCGCAGCACACCGACCAATATTTTTAAATTGCCAAGGTACACCATCAGTTCCCCACAGAAAAAAACAAAACACACACATTGGACCTCACAGTAAAAAAAAAAACAATCCACACATACATTGGCCTACACAGAAAAAAACAATCACATTGCTCCCCACATAAATCATGTTGCTCCCCACATAAATCCTATTGCTCCCCACATGAATTATTCACATTGTTCCCCCCATAAATCCTTATTCTCCCCACATAAATTCTAATGAATTCCTATTGTTCCCCACAGGAGAAATAAAATAATAAATATTATCAGCTGTCCTCCTCCCTGTCCCTCAGTAGCGGGGGTTGTTCATAGTGGAGTTCTGCGAATACTGAGCAGCAGGCGGTCGGGCAGGTGTGGATGTGGGTGGGCAAGGAAAGCTGTGTATGCAGGCGGGAACTGGAAGATGTGTATGCAGGCGGGTGGGCTGGCTGGGTGGTGACACGTTGCGGCCGTGACCTATAATATCACATTGTTTTTAAGTCATAGGTCATGGCCAGAGCACGACTGATCCTCTAAGAAGAGCCCGGGCCAACAGTTCATTCTGAAGGTGCAGGAAGCTGCTCTGGCTCCGCGGCACACCTTGCAACTGGTCACGGCATACTAGTGTGCCATGGCACAATGGTTGAAAAAGCCTGCTCTATCAGATAACATATAGTTTATATAACTATGTTTACACCATATTGTTAAAAGATAATTATTGCACAAATACAATAAAAACATTGTAGTTATACATTTTTTCAAAAAGACTAGCCTATATGAACAGTTACAATTTCTTAACAAGAAAACAGGAACAAGTTGCAAAGATATAAGCAGATGTACTAAGCCTTGTAGAGAGATAAACTACCAACCAATCAGTTGTATTTTTTCAAACCCATCCTGTAACATGGCAGTTAGGAACTGTTTTTCTCATACGTCCTAGAGGATGCTAGGGTCCACTTCAGTACCATGAGGTATAGACGGTTCCGCAGGAGCCATGGGCACTTTAAGACTTTTCTAGAGTGTGTACTGGCTCCTCCCTCTATGCCCCTCCTCCAGACCTCAGTTTAGAAAATGTGCCCAGGCAGACTGGATGGACTCCAGGGGAGCTCTACTGAGTTTCACTGAAAGACTTTATGTTAGGTTTTTTATTTTCAGGGAGACTGCTGGCAACAGTCTCCCTGCTTCGTGGGACTTAGGGGGAAGAAGTAGGAACCAACTTACTGAATAGTTGCATGGCTCTGCTTCTTGCTGACAGGACACCATTAGCTCCTGAAGGGAACTGAACACTAGCTGTGGTTATGCGCTCACTCCCACAGCACTCCGTCACCCCCCTAACAGAGCCAGAAGTCAGAAGACGTGTGAGTAATATTACTGGGGATCTGCAAGAGGGACCTCCAGTCATCGTGATGGCTCAAGGTACCATGCAGCGAGCGGGAGTGCTGCACAGACATGCTATCCATATGCAGTGCACAGCAGGGTCCAGGGCGCGGGGGGGGGCACCCTGGGCAGCATGACAACCTACTCTGACTGGCAAAAATGTAGCATATTGGGCCGTGGCACAATCCTACACCCCCGCCAATATAAATATTACCTCATGTTTGCTGAGGAAAAACACGCCATTGCATGGGGCGGGGCTTCTTCCTCAGGCAGCCAGAACACTGTTCAGCACCATTTTCTTCCAGCAAAAAGCAAGGGAAGAAACGCTGATCCTCCTCTCAACTTATGATTTTAGTATCAGAGTGAAAAAAGGGGGGAAAGTGTATATTGTGGTATTATATCCTATTATTGACAATATATATAGAACGGAAAGTCTCTGTGTACAAAGTACACGACACAGGGATTTTTGATTTAAGCGCTGATTAGTGAACTGGCAATTCCTTTCTATGTCCCTCTGACAGATTTTACTGTGGGTCTGTCCCCTATAAGCCCCGGAGTGTCTGTGGTGTGATTGTGCACGTGTGTGACATGTCTGAGGCAGGGAGCTCTTCCTCTGTGGGAGCCATGTTAGGGACACAGAGTTGTAATGGGACACTAAGAGCCTGACTGGGTGAAAGATTTACGTGATAGTGTGAATCATATCAGTAAGAGATTGAATAAGTCTGAGTCTCATGCAGAAAACTGAAAATAATCTGTTGAAGATATGATTTTTAATAGTTCTGCCTTTCATCCACACGGGACCCCTCTGGGTCACATAAACATTTGCACAAGTAGTATGAACTGATAACGACACGGATGCTGATTCCTGTGTCGACAATAGTGATTCCAGGGGAATAGGTCCTAAGTTAGCGAAAAACATTAAAAACATGTTTTTAGCTATAAAGGAGGTACTAGTAATTACGGGGCCCCTCCTTTACCACAGGAGCAGGCTTACTTTAGTAAAGAAGTAATGTAACTTTCCCTCCACCTCATGAGCTGAACAGTCTCTTGGAGGGAGTCTGGTTTAACCCGAATTTTTTTTTCAGATTCCCAAAAGAAGTCAGGCAGCTTAGCTTTTTCCATGCAGAGGACAGGAAAAGGTGGGAGTCACCCCCCATTTTAGACAGTGCCCTGTCACGGTTAAAGAAAAAAGGTGTTTCTCACTGCACCTGGGACGGCTTCACTTAAGGAGCCGGCAGACCGCAAGTTGGAGACTACGTTGTAATCTATTGATGTGGCCAATGGACACTACTCAGGCCTACCATTGCCTGTGCGTGGATGAGTGGTGCTATTGAAAAGTGGTCAGAAAAATTGTTATCAGACATTGACACAATAGATAGAGACGAGATACTCCTAATGTTAGGTCATATCAAAGACGCTACTGTGTACATGCTAGAAACCATGAAAGATATTGGTCTCTTGGGATCAAGAGATGCTACCATGGCAATCTCAGCATGGAGGGCATTGTGGATTCGCCAATGGAATGCTGATGCAGATTCCAAAAGGAATATGGAAGCTCTCCCATATTAAGGTGAGTCCTTATTTGGAGATGGGCTGGATGCTTTAGTTTCTGCGGCTACTGCAGGTAAGTCGACATTTTTGCCTATAGCTCCTGCGCCGGCGAAAAAGACACATCACTCTCAGATGCAATCATTTTGGCCCAAAAATTACAAAAAAGGGTAAAGGTTTCCCTTTCTTTGTGGGTAAAAGGAAGGGGGAAAGGAAATAAAGTCCACAGTGTCTCCAGGATCACAGGAGCAGAAATCAACCTCTGCTTCTGCCAAATCTTCAGCATGACACTGGGGCTTCCTTGCAGCAGTCCGCTCAGGTGGTGGGCACGTCTGAAACTCTTCAGTCAGTTCTGGATTCAATCTGGCCTAGACCCATGGGTCATACAAATAGAGTCCCACAGGTACAAACTGGAGTTTCAAGACCTTTCCCCAGGCCATATTTTCAAATCGACCTTACCAGCTTCTATCCCAGACAGGAAAGTGGTGGCAGCAGCAATACAAAAATTGTATCAGGATCACGTTTTTGTCCTGGTTCCCTTGTTACAACAAGGAGAAGGGTTTTATTGCAACCTTATTCGTGGTTCCGAAGCCGGACGGCTCGGTCATACCGAGTCTAAACCTGTATACTCTGCATCTCTACCTGCAAAGGTTCTAGTTCAAGATGGAATCTCTGAGGGCAGTGGTTTCCAGTCTGGAGGCGGGGGACTTCATGGTGTCAGTAGATATAAAAGATGCCTACTTACACATTCCCATTTATCCTCCACATCAAGCTTATGAGATTCGCAATACAGAATTGTCATTACCAATTTCAGGCATTGCCGTTCGGACCTTCCATGGCACCGAGGGTTTTCACCAAGGTGATGGCAGGGAGATGATGGTCCTCCTTCGACAGCAAGGAGTCAATATAATTCCAGACCTGGAAGATCTCCTGATAAAAGCGAGATCCAGGGAAAAGTTGGTGCAGAACATGGCACTCTCCTTGACAGTACTTCAACATCAAGGTTGGATCATAAGTTTCCCAAAGTTACAATTGGAACCAACGACAAGATTGCCCTTTCTGGGGATGATACTGGACCCAGAAGTACAGAGGGTATTTCTTCCAGTAGAAAAGGCTCTGGAAATCCAGAGAATGGCCAAACAAATTCTGAAACCAACAAGAGTGTCGATTCATCAATGCATTTGGGTGTTGGGGAAGATGGTAGCGGCCTACGAGGCCATACAGTTTGGCCGATTCCATGCCAGAGTGTTCCGGTGGGACCTATTGGACAAGAGGTCCGAATCCCATCTACACATGCATCAGAGGGTAATCCTGTCATCCATAGCCAGAATCTCGCTCCGGTGGTGACTACACAGTTCTCACCTCCTAGAGGGACGCAGGTTAGGGAGTCAAGACTGGATCCTGGTGAACACTGATGCAAGTCTCCAAGGCTGGGGAGCAGTCACACAGAGGGAATGCTTCCAAGGAAGATGGTCAAGTTAAGAAACTTGTCTTCACATAAACGTTCTGGAGTGGAAAGCCACTTACAATGGCCTTCTACAAGCGGGGCATATTCTTCAAGATCACCCCGTACAGATCCAGTCAGACAATGTAACAGCAGTCACGTACATAACCCGTCAGGGCGGATTGAAAAACAGAGCGGCTATGCCAGAGGTGACATAGATTCTCCTCTGAACAGAAAGACATGCAAGAGCGCTGTCTGCAATTTTCATTCCAGGAGTGGATAACTGGGAAGCAGACTTCTTCAGCAGACACGATCTCCATCCAGGAGAATGGGGCCTCCACCAAGAAGTCTTCGCGGAGGTGACAGGTCTTTGGGGAGTTCCTCAAGTAGACATGATGGCATCTCATCTCAACAAGAAGCTTCAGTGATATTGTTCCAGGTCGAGAGACCCTCAAACAATAGCAGTGGACGCACTGGTGACCCAGTGGGTGTTTTGGTCGGTGTATGTCTTCCCTCCACTTCCACTGATACCAAAAGTTCTCAAAATCATAAGAAGAACAGGAGTTCGAGCGTTCCTCATTGTCCCAGACTGGCCAAGGAGGGCTTGGCATCCAGATATTTAGGAGTTGCTCATAGAAGATCCTTGGCCTCTTCCTCTTTGTGAGGACCTGCTGCAGCAGGGGCCGTGCGTGTATCAAGACTTACTGTGGCTACGTTTGATGGCATGGCTGTTGAGCGCCGGATCCTAGCCCAAAAGGGTATTCCCAAAGAAGTCATTCCCACTCTGATTCAGGCCAGGAAAGGAGTAACGTCTAAACATTACCACCGTATTTGGAGAAAATATGTGTCTTGGTGTGAATCCAAGAAGGCTCCTATGGAAGAGTTTCAGTTAGGACGTTTTCTCCATTTTCTGCAGGCAGGTGTGGATGCGGGCCTAAGATTGGGTTCAATCAAGGTCCAGATTTCGGCCTTGTCCGTTTTCTTTCAGAAACAATTGGCCTCCCTTCCAGAAGTTCGGACGTTCATGAAAGGGGTTCTGCACATCCAACCTCCATTTGTGCCACCTGTGGCACCTTGGGATCATAACGTGGTATTGCAGTTCCTTCAATCGGATTGGTTTGAACCTCTCAAGGAGATTTAGTTAAAGTTTCTCACTTGGAAAGTGGTCATGTTGTTGGCCTTGGCATCCGCAAGGCGGGTGTCTGAGTTAGGGACCTTGTCTCACAAGAGCCCTTATTTGATCTTTCATGAAGATAGGGCTGAGTTAAGAACTCGTCAGCAATTTCTTCCAAAGGTGGTTTCTTCTTTCCATATAAACCAACCTACAGTGGTGCCAGTGGCTACTGACACCTTCACTGCTTCAAAGTCTCTGGATGTGGTCAGAGCTTTGAGGAGCTATGTCGCAAGAACAGCTCGGATAAGGAAAACAGAGGCTTTGTTTGTCCTGTATGCTCCCAACAAGATTGGGTGTCCTGCTTCTAAGCAGACCATTGCGTGCTGGATCAGAGGTACGATTCAGCACGCTCATTCCACGGCAGGATTGCTGTTACCGAATTCGGTGAATGCCCATTCTACTAGAAAGGTGGGCTCATCCTGGGCGGCTGGCCGGGGGGTCTCGGCAGTGCAACTTTGCCGAGCAGTTAATTGGTCAGGGGCAAACACATTTGCTAAGTTTTACAAGTTTGACACCTTGGCCGATGAGGACCTACACTTTGGTCAATCGGTGCTGCAGGGTCATCCACACTCTCCCACCCGCACTGGAGCTTTGGTATAACCCCATGGTACTGAAGTGGACCCCAGCATCCTCTAGGACATATGATAAAACTGGATTTTAATACCTACCGGTAAATCCTTTTCTCCTAGTCCGTAGAGGATGCTGCCCAGTGCGTACGTTACATGCAGTTGTTATTTTGTTGAAAATGTTTTCAGCATGTTTGCTGTAATGTTCATGTTGTTGGCATGAGTTTTGTTGAATACCATGTTGTGCGGCATGGTTGAAGTGTGAGCTGGTGTAAATATCACCGTTAACTTTAAAGTAAATCCTTTCTTCGAAATGTCCGTCTCCCTGGGCACAGTTCCTATACTGAGGTCTGGAGGGGGAGCATAGAGGGAGGAGCCAGTTCACACTCTAGAAAAGTCTTAAAGTGCCCATGGCTCCTGCAGAACAATCTATACCCCATGGTACTGAAGTGGACCCTAGCATCCTCTACGGACTAGGAGAAAAGGATTTACCGGTAGGTATTAAAATCCTGTTATCACTCTCTAAGGCTTAGTATATCTGCCCCAGGGGGAAATGTATCCAACTTTCTTAACAGTGGAGAAGTGAAGAAGTTGTCCATAACAACCAACATGCTTCTACCTATCATTTTATAGAATGTATCTGATAAATGCTAGCCAGAAGCTGATTGGCTACAAGACTGTATGAGAGTTGCAAAATTTAGCAAAGTCAATAAGCACATACAAAGTTCAACAATACAAATAAAACTATGCCTAAAATAAAACATTTCGACAAATAATGCATTGAACCAGTTATAGAAATTCCCAAGTACCACAGTGTTATAAATACACCTGGGGTTATATTTACTAAAGTCCGGGTTTATATACTGTAAGTGGAGATTAAGCAACCAATCTGATTCTAGCTATTATCTTCTAGAAGGTGCTAGATAAATAATTTGATTGGTTGCTACCGGCAACATCTCCACTTCTATAAATACGCACTGTAGTAAATATACCCCCTAGTGTCTGTATGCCATACTGCATGAAACGCCTGGCACTACTGAGATGCTTACATTATAAGAGGACACTTCTGTAAGTACAGTACAATATTCTTAACCTATTAGAGTATACATACAGCACCTTTATTAGCCAGAACAAAATGTAAAACCAGGTATGGTATAACAAGTCGACAATGAGAAGGTCGACATTCAGAAAGTTGACACCAGTGTGTTGACAGTTTCAGAATGTCGACAGACATGGACTTGAGGTTGACAACCAATATATCAACATTTAATAATGTCGATATGGTTAAAATATCAACATGAGCATAATGTTGACATACAGTTTTTAGCTTATTTAAAATAAATAACAGCACATTGCTGAAATAGAATAAATTTGTAAAAAGAGGAAATTCTAAATAACAGCTGTATTATTGAAAGTCCTCAAATAACAAAAACTGCTTTGCTTCCCATGTGTGATTTTTTTTTAAAGGGAACAATTTTCATATTAGTATGTGAATGGTTACTGTTTAAGCCCATAAAACAAACATGGCTTGGCAAAGAAATTCAGTTTCATATATAAAATTGTCAGTAATGTTCCAAAACAACTTCAGGCACAACATAACTTCTATCATTTAGATGGGAATAGTGAAGGTGGCGCACTCATGAGTTGACAAACACTGCTCTCCGCACAGGTACACACTTCATTCCCCCAGTGTCCCCACGCCTACACTGCCTCCCTTCAGTCAACTGTCCCCCCGCCCCCCCACTTCCCAATTCTCTGCAAGGTGTTGATATGGAAATCCATCTCACTGTGATGAATGCATTTCTGCTCCTATTTGCATCATGAACATGAACAGAACAAACACAGAGATGTGGGATAGAGAGAGACATCTGTGAAGACAGATGTGGGGGAGAGAAAGATAAAAATGGCACAGAGAGAGAGAGATGGGAAGTTGTGGAAAACAAATCAAACAAAATCTACAATATCTAATAACCCGGCAAATGATGGGTCAAAAGTATTGGCATATACAGTACTGTGTTTATATATGTATGTGTGTGTGTGTGTGTGTATATATATATATATATATATATATATATATACATACATATACAGACACAAGATCTGACACTCAAATCATCCCACTATACAGCTTGCCAGGTGCCCTCCGTATCGACCGTTATTGCAAACGGCCACTTACAAAACATCACCAAACAGCGGCACTCCGGACAGATAATAAAGATTAAATAGTCATCTTGCATTAAATCGACATTTCAGTGCATGGCAGCACTTTTATTAAGATTTGATCTGTCCGGAGTGCCGCTGTTTGGTGATGTTTTATATATATATATACATACATACATACATACATACAGTGTGTGTGTGTGTGTGTGTGTGTGTGTGTGTGTATATATATATATATATATATATATATACACACACACACACATACATAGGACCCTGCTCTCTCCTTGGCAGCTTCATTCACCTTAATGCTTTAGTATACATCTGAATAGATTATGTGAAAGTTTGTGATAGCGTAGGACTTGCGGTGAAATGGGGTCCCGTGGAGTGGGCCGCAAGCTTACATGCATTGTACAATTCATAAACCAAAACCCCATTATTTATTCAGATGTATACTAAAGCATTAAGGTGAATGAAGCTGCCAAGGAGAGTGCAGGGTTCTCTGCATATGTATACTTGAGTTCGGTGGTCGCAGCCCACCGCACCCCAACCTAGGTGTGGGGAGTATGTGCGTGCACCCCTCTCCTGGGAATGTGAGTGCACTAGATCCTCGTGTGTGTGTATAATAGGGTTAATTTTTAATTGGCCCATTTGTGATCATATCTCTCTCTCATGCACCCATAAGCTCATTTTCTTTTAACCTGGGTCAGCTGCTGTTTAGGTGTGTTGGTGACTGTATCACTTGGAAAGCCAGAAGTCTGTTGGCAGGTGAGCTCTAAACCAGGTAAGCACACTTGGGTAGTTGTGTTTATGACTGTCTTACCTTTTAAAAGCCATAAGTGTGGCAGGTAAGCTTTAAACCAGGTAAGCACATTTTCCCCAATGAGGCAGCAGTAGCCAGGTCCCTAAAAAATCTATGAGAAAGTTTATGTGATAGAATAGGACTTGCGGTGAAATGGGGACCCGTAAAGTGGGCCGCAAGCTTACATGATTTGTACAATTCATAAACCAAAACCCCATTGTTTATTCAGATGTATACTAAAGCATTAAGGTGAATGAAGCTGCCAAGGAGACTGCAGGGTTCTCTGTATATGTATATTTGAGTTCGGTGGTCAGAGCCCACCACACCCCAACCTTGGGGTGGATAGTACGTGAGTGCACCCCTCTCCTGGGAATGGCGAGTGACCAGGAACCTCATGTGTATATATATTTATATAATCTTATTGTACATTGATAAAATTAACTCAACGTGACTAAGCTGTGCAGCTGTATATTATTATACAACTCTGGAATGGTATCTCTCTACTAGAAAATACATCACCCACAACAACAATAAGCTTAATGTAGTTAATGGAGTGACCTATGCAGACTGCTTGAAAGGACAGTGCGGGCTTTGTTTAACCTTTGTGCATTTTGTGCTAAGAGCTTAAATTTATACAATTTTTCTCTGAACTACAAAACTAAGAGTTGGTACCTTTTAATGAAACTATTTTCTTATAAAATAAGACAGGAACAAATAAGTTACCTTATTTAATCTGTTGTGGTTTCATACACCGCGTAGTTATTTTGTTCACATTTCCTCACAATAACTTTTTCAAATACAGTAGTACTGTGAATATCAGTTAGTTAAGAACCTCAGTACAGTACTTTAAATGTATTAATAGGACGGTACACATAAGTGGATTTAAATCAAAACTGCTGGTTTTGGCAGCAGTCAGTCATGAAAACTTTGAAGAGCTGCTCATAACCAATTAGATGCCGCCTTCTATAATAAACCACATATGAAAAGATGAATGGTGCTAAACAATGATACATATATTGCAGTAACAGTAACCCAAAATGGTACTAAACAGCAATAAATCTATATTATTTATAATAACATTGACCCAGAACCATGCCTTCTGAACAAGTTGTGGGTACCTTGCATAGAAACGCATTAAGCGAGTACCTCCTTTTGGACCCTCTGGACATACTTTGGATCACAAATTCTATATCCGTACCAGCACCTTGAACTATTCCAACTCTTTTACTCTCACTGCTGATTTCCTGCAAAAGGCTTCTTTGCTTAAAGACTGACACTAGGAGTATCTCATCAAGCTGGTACATTTACATATCACTGCTGGGCATTATTTCCGCGACTTACCAAAACATAAATTAACTTGTGGACAGCCATAGAACATTGTATTTAGATTTTTTATTAAAGTTTTATGCTCATTAATAAGCCATTTAAGTTTTATACTAAGCCATATCTATTAATGTTTATATAATAATGTAATTTGATTACATTTTTTCATATATTAACTGATACCATATTGGCTTTTTGTTTTTAAACTATATATATTCAGTACTGTTTAATACCAAATTGGATTAATATAACTGCAATACATTTATCACTGTTGAGCACGGTTCATCTTTTTATCTTTGGTTTTCCTATCAACAGTATGTTTGAGGTTGATACCCTCCTTGACCCAGCAGCTTTTAGACAGTGCCTTTTTGGTCTATTCCTTTCTGCTACCCTCTATGATAACTCATATGATACTACTTCTATTCCACATTCCTCTTTATATGCCCGGATACTAGAGATGAGCGCCTGAAATTTTTCGGGTTTTGTGTTTTGGTTTTGGGTTCGGTTCCACGGCCGTGTTTTGGGTTCGAACGCGTTTTGGCAAAACCTCACCGAATTATTTTTGTCGGATTCGGGTGTGTTTTGGATTCGGGTGTTTTTTTCCAAAAACACTAAAAAACAGCTTAAATCATAGAATTTGGGGGTCATTTTGATCCCAAAGTATTATTAACCTCAAAAACCATAATTTACACTCATTTTCAGTCTATTCTGAATACCTCACACCTCACAATATTATTTTTAGTCCTAAAATTTGCACCGAGGTCGCTGTGTGAGTAAGATAAGCGACCCTAGTGGCCGACACAAACACCGGGCCCATCTAGGAGTGGCACTGCAGTGTCACGCAGGATGTCCCTTCCAAAAAACCCTCCCCAAACAGCACATGACGCAAAGAAAAAAAGAGGCGCAATGAGGTAGCTGTGTGAGTAAGATTAGCGACCCTAGTGGCCGACACAAACACCGGGCCCATCTAGGAGTGGCACTGCAGTGTCACGCAGGATGGCCCTTCCAAAAAACCCTCCCCAAACAGCACATGACGCAAAGAAAAAAAGAGGCGCAATGAGGTAGCTGACTGTGTGAGTAAGATTAGCGACCCTAGTGGCCGACACAAACACCGGGCCCATCTAGGAGTGGCACTGCAGTGTCACGCAGGATGTCCCTTCCAAAAAACCCTCCCCAAACAGCACATGACGCAAAGAAAAAAAGAGGCGCAATGAGGTAGCTGACTGTGTGAGTAAGATTAGCGACCCTAGTGGCCGACACAAACACCGGGCCCATCTAGGAGTGGCACTGCAGTGTCACGCAGGATGTCCCTTCCAAAAAACCCTCCCCAAACAGCACATGACGCAAAGAAAAAAAGAGGCGCAATGAGGTAGCTGTGTGAGTAAGATTAGCGACCCTAGTGGCCGACACAAACACCGGGCCCATCTAGGAGTGGCACTGCAGTGTCACGCAGGATGTCCCTTCCAAAAAACCCTCCCCAAACAGCACATGACGCAAAGAAAAAAAGAGGCGCAATGAGGTAGCTGACTGTGTGAGTAAGATTAGCGACCCTAGTGGCCGACACAAACACCGGGCCCATTTAGGAGTGGCACTGCAGTGTCACGCAGGATGTCCCTTCCAAAAAACCCTCCCCAATCAGCACATGATGCAAAGAAAAAGAAAAGAAAAAAGAGGTGCAAGATGGAATTATCCTTGGGCCCTCCCACCCACCCTTATGTTGTATAAACAAAACAGGACATGCACACTTTAACCAACCCATCATTTCAGTGACAGGGTCTGCCACACGACTGTGACTGATATGACGGGTTGGTTTGGACCCCCCCCAAAAAAGAAGCAATTAATCTCTCCTTGCACAAACTGGCTCTACAGAGGCAAGATGTCCACCTCATCTTCACCCTCCGATATATCACCGTGTACATCCCCCTCCTCACAGATTATCAATTCGTCCCCACTGGAATCCACCATCTCAGCTCCCTGTGTACTTTGTGGAGGCAATTGCTGCTGGTCAATGTCTCCGCGGAGGAATTGATTATAATTCATTTTAATGAACATCATCTTCTCCACATTTTCTGGATGTAACCTCGTACGCCGATTGCTGACAAGGTGAGCGGCGGCACTAAACACTCTTTCGGAGTACACACTTGTGGGAGGGCAACTTAGGTAGAATAAAGCCAGTTTGTGCAAGGGCCTCCAAATTGCCTCTTTTTCCTGCCAGTATAAGTACGGACTGTGTGACGTGCCTACTTGGATGCGGTCACTCATATAATCCTCCACCATTCTATCAATGTTGAGAGAATCATATGCAGTGACAGTAGACGACATGTCCGTAATCGTTGTCAGGTCCTTCAGTCCGGACCAGATGTCAGCATCAGCAGTCGCTCCAGACTGCCCTGCATCACCGCCAGCGGGTGGGCTCGGAATTCTGAGCCTTTTCCTCGCACCCCCAGTTGCGGGAGAATGTGAAGGAGGAGATGTTGACAGGTCGCGTTCCGCTTGACTTGACAATTTTGTCACCAGCAGGTCTTTCAACCCCAGCAGACCTGTGTCTGCCGGAAAGAGAGATCCAAGGTAGGCTTTAAATCTAGGATCGAGCACGGTGGCCAAAATGTAGTGCTCTGATTTCAACAGATTGACCACCCGTGAATCCTTGTTAAGCGAATTAAGGGCTGCATCCACAAGTCCCACATGCCTAGCGGAATCGCTCCCTTTTAGCTCCTTCTTCAATGCCTCCAGCTTCTTCTGCAAAAGCCTGATGAGGGGAATGACCTGACTCAGGCTGGCAGTGTCTGAACTGACTTCACGTGTGGCAAGTTCAAAGGGCATCAGAACCTTGCACAACGTTGAAATCATTCTCCACTGCACTTGAGACAGGTGTATTCCATCTCCTATATCGTGCTCAATTGTATAGGCTTGAATGGCCTTTTGCTGCTCCTCCAACCTCTGAAGCATATAGAGGGTTGAATTCCACCTCGTTACCACTTCTTGCTTCAGATGATGGCAGGGCAGGTTCAGTAGTTTTTGGTGGTGCTCCAGTCTTCTGTACGTGGTGCCTGTACGCCGAAAGTGTCCCGCAATTTTTCTGGCCACCGACAGCATCTCTTGCACGCCCCTGTCGTTTTTAAAAAAATTCTGCACCACCAAATTCAAGGTATGTGCAAAACATGGGACGTGCTGGAATTTGCCCATATTTAATGCACACACAATATTGCTGGCGTTGTCCGATGCCACAAATCCACAGGAGAGTCCAATTGGGGTAAGCCATTCCGCGATGATCTTCCTCAGTTGCCGTAAGAGGTTTTCAGCTGTGTGCGTATTCTGGAAAGCGGTGATACAAAGCGTAGCCTGCCTAGGAAAGAGTTGGCGTTTGCGAGATGCTGCTACTGGTGCCGCCGCTGCTGTTCTTGCGGCGGGAGTCCATACATCTACCCAGTGGGCTGTCACAGTCATATAGTCCTGACCCTGCCCTGCTCCACTTGTCCACATGTCCGTGGTTAAGTGGACATTGGGTACAACTGCATTTTTTAGGAGACTGGTGAGTCTTTTTCTGACGTCCGTGTACATTCTCGGTATCGCCTGCCTAGAGAAGTGGAACCTAGATGGTATTTGGTAACGGGGGCACACTGCCTCAATAAATTGTCTAGTTCCCTGTGAACTAACGGCGGATACCGGACGCACGTCTAACACCAACATAGTTGTCAAGGACTCAGTTATCCGCTTTGCAGTAGGATGACTGCTGTGATATTTCATCTTCCTCGCAAAGGACTGTTGAACAGTCAATTGCTTACTGGAAGTAGTACAAGTGGGCTTACGACTTCCCCTCTGGGATGACCATCGACTCCCAGCGGCAACAACAGCAGCGCCAGCAGCAGTAGGCGTTACACGCAAGGATGCATCGGAGGAATCCCAGGCAGGAGAGGACTCGTCAGACTTGCCAGTGACATGGCCTGCAGGACTATTGGCATTCCTGGGGAAGGAGGAAATTGACACTGAGGGAGTTGGTGGGGTGGTTTGCGTGAGCTTGGTTACAAGAGGAAGGGATTTACTGGTCAGTGGACTGCTTCCGCTGTCACCCAAAGTTTTTGAACTTGTCACTGACTTATTATGAATGCGCTGCAGGTGACGTATAAGGGAGGATGTTCCAAGGTGGTTAACGTCCTTACCCCTACTTATTACAGCTTGACAAAGGGAACACATGGCTTGACACCTGTTGTCCGCATTTCTGGTGAAATACCTCCACACCGAAGAGCTGATTTTTTTGGTATTTTCACCTGGCATGTCAACGGCCATATTCCTCCCACGGACAACAGGTGTCTCCCCGGGAGCCTGACTTAAACAAACCACCTCACCATCAGAATCCTCCTGGTCAATTTCCTCCCCAGCGCCAGCAACACCCATATCCTCCTCATCCTGGTGTACTTCAACACTGACATCTTCAATCTGACTATCAGGAACTGGACTGCGGGTGCTCCTTCCAGCACTTGCAGGGGGCGTGCAAATGGTGGAAGGCGCATGCTCTTCACGTCCAGTGTTGGGAAGGTCAGGCATCGCAACCGACACAATTGGACTCTCCTTGTGGATTTGGGATTTCAAAGAACGCACAGTTCTTTGCGGTGCTTTTGCCAGCTTGAGTCTTTTCAGTTTTCTAGCGAGAGGCTGAGTGCTTCCATCCTCATGTGAAGCTGAACCACTAGCCATGAACATAGGCCAGGGCCTCAGCCGTTCCTTGCCACTCCGTGTGGTAAATGGCATATTGGCAAGTTTACGCTTCTCCTCCGACAATTTTATTTTAGGTTTTGGAGTCCTTTTTTTACTGATATTTGGTGTTTTGGTTTTGACATGCTCTGTACTATGTCATTGGGCATCGGCCTTGGCAGACGACGTTGCTGGCATTTCATCGTCTCGGCCATGACTAGTGGCAGCAGCTTCAGCACGAGGTGGAAGTGGATCTTGATCTTTCCCTAATTTTGGAACCTCAACATTTTTGTTCTCCATATTTTAATAGGCACAACTAAAAGGCACCTCAGGTAAACAATGCAGATGGATGGATTGGATACTAGAATACAATTATGGACGGGCTGCCGAGTGCCGACACAGAGGTAGCCACAGCCGTGAACTACCGCACTGTACTGTGTCTGCTGCTAATATATAGACTGGTTGATAAAGAGATAGTATACTCGTAACTAGTATGTATGTATAAAGAAAGAAAAAAAAACCACGGTTAGGTCACTGGTATATACAATTATGGACGGGCTGCCGAGTGCCGACACAGAGGTAGCCACAGCCGTGAACTACCGCACTGTACTGTGTCTGCTGCTAATATATAGACTGGTTGATAAAGAGATAGTATACTCGTAACTAGTATGTATGTATAAAGAAAGAAAAAAAAAACACGGTTAGGTCACTGGTATATACAATTATGGACGGGCTGCGGAGTGCCGACACAGAGGTAGCCACAGCCGTGAACTACCGCACTGTACTGTGTCTGCTGCTAATATATAGACTGGTTGATAAAGAGATAGTATACTCGTAACTAGTATGTATGTATAAAGAAAGAAAAAAAAACCACGGTTAGGTGGTATATACAATTATGGACGGGCTGCCGAGTGCCGACACAGAGGTAGCCACAGCCGTGAACTACCGCACTGTACTGTGTCTGCTGCTAATATATAGACTGGTTGATAAAGAGATAGTATACTCGTAACTAGTATGTATGTATAAAGAAAGAAAAAAAAACCACGGTTAGGTCACTGGTATATACAATTATGGACGGGCTGCCGAGTGCCGACACAGAGGTAGCCACAGCCGTGAACTACCGCACTGTACTGTGTCTGCTGCTAATATATAGACTGGTTGATAAAGAGATAGTATACTCGTAACTAGTATGTATGTATAAAGAAAGAAAAAAAAAACACGGTTAGGTCACTGGTATATACAATTATGGACGGGCTGCGGAGTGCCGACACAGAGGTAGCCACAGCCGTGAACTACCGCACTGTACTGTGTCTGCTGCTAATATATAGACTGGTTGATAAAGAGATAGTATACTCGTAACTAGTATGTATGTATAAAGAAAGAAAAAAAAACCACGGTTAGGTGGTATATACAATTATGGACGGGCTGCCGAGTGCCGACACAGAGGTAGCCACAGCCGTGAACTACCGCACTGTACTGTGTCTGCTGCTAATATATAGACTGGTTGATAAAGAGATAGTATACTCGTAACTAGTATGTATGTATAAAGAAAGAAAAAAAAACCACGGTTAGGTCACTGGTATATACAATTATGGACGGGCTGCCGAGTGCCGACACAGAGGTAGCCACAGCCGTGAACTACCGCACTGTACACTGGTTGATAAAGAGATAGTAGTATACTCGTAACAACTAGTATGACGACGGTATAAAGAATGAAAAAAAAACCACGGTTAGGTGGTATATAATACAATTATGGTTGGACGGACTGCCTGCCGAGTGCCGACACAGAGGTAGCCACAGCCGTGAACTACCGCACTGTACACTGGTTGATAAAGAGATAGTAGTATACTCGTAACAACTAGTATGACGACGGTATAAAGAATGAAAAAAAAACCACGGTTAGGTGGTATATAATACAATTATGGTTGGACGGACTGCCTGCCGAGTGCCGACACAGAGGTAGCCACAGCCGTGAACTACCGCACTGTACACTGGTTGATAAAGAGATAGTAGTATACTCGTAACAACTAGTATGACGACGGTATAAAGAACGAAAAAAAAAACACGGTTAGGTGGTATATATTATAATACAATTATGGATGGACGGACTGCCTGCCGAGTTCCGACACAGAGGTAGCCACAGCCGTGAACTACCGCACTGTACACTGGTTGATAAAGAGATAGTAGTATACTCGTAACAACTAGTATGACGACGGTATAAAGAACGAAAAAAAAAACCACGGTTAGGTGGTATATATTATAATACAATTATGGATGGACGGACTGCCTGCCGAGTGCCGACACAGAGGTAGCCACAGCCGTGAACTACCGCACTGTACTGTGTCTGCTGCTAATATAGACTGGTTGATAAAGAGATAGTATACAATACTACTAATATACTGGTGGTCAGGCACTGGTCACCACTAGTCACACTGGCAGTGGCACTCCTGCAGCAAAAGTGTGCACTGTTTAATTTTAATATAATATTATTTATCATGTACTCCTGGCTCCTGCTATAACAACCTGCAGTGCTCCCCAGTCTCCCCCACAATTATAAGCTTTATATACAATACATTGATGTGCAGCACACTGGGCTGAGCAGTGCACACAGACTGAGTCACTGTGTGACTGTGTATCGTTTTTTTCAGGCAGAGAACGGATATATTAAATAAAACAAACAACTGCACTGTCTCTGGTGGTCACTGGTCACTGTGGTCGTCAGTCACTAAACTCTGTCTGCACTCTGCACTCTCTTCTAATCTACAGTATCACAGCAATCTCTCTCTCTCTCTCTCTTCTAAATCTAATCTAAATGGAGAGGACGCCAGCCACGTCCTCTCCCTATCAATCTCAATGCACGTGTGAAAATGGCGGCGACGCGCGGCTCCTTATATAGAATCCGAGTCTCGCGAGAATCCAACAGCGTCATGATGACGTTCGGGCGCGCTCGGGTTAACCGAGCAAGGCGGGAAGATCCGAGTCGCTCGGACCCGTGAAAAAAAAAGTGAAGTTCGTGCGGGTTCGGATTCAAAGAAACCGAACCCGCTCATCTCTACCGGATACCCTCTTCCCCATGCCACTTTATATGCCAAAGTATCCTAATGCACCTTATATGCATAAGCTCATCTTTACATGCACCTCTCTTGGCAAAGCCCACTCATTCCCTTTTATATGCCTTCAGATCAGAGCCCCCTTCAGAAGTCATGCCCCTGTAAATACCAATCCAAAGCCAAGTCATGGCTCTTAATATGCCATCAGATGATCATCCAAATCCAACTCAAGTCATGCCTCTTTATATGTTATAAGATCAGAGCCAATTTGTCTTGAGTCTTGCTCCTTTGTGTGCCAGTCCAGAGTACCCTCAAGGCAAGCTTCCTTACTTACCATCACAACCAAAGACCTCTAGCCTTGGCTTGTCTTACATCACCATCTGGCACTCGCAGTGTACCAAATTTTAATCAATAAACAAATTCAATCAATTTGAAGATCTGAACTTCCATTGCATTAGTTCCACCACACACTGACCACTGACTGTGACTGCAGTCATGTACTATATTTGCTGCTGGAATGGTAAGAGGAGTTGGGCCACAGAATTGAGCATAAAGGGCTGCTCACAAGGTTTTTCTCAGTGGGATTATTTTTTGTAATTTCCTGAAAGGATCATCCAAGATCACTGAACCTTTGGACTCTGGATAGATAATATTTTTTTTGGAATGTCCAGAGTAATTCCATATGGGAGTGCCAGTACCTGGGTAATTGAAAAAAAGTAATCAATTAAATACTATCATTGCTTGCTCTTGGGTGCAGGTGAACCAGAGAAGAGGTATGTCCTATTTAAATAGTAAATGTCTATCCTCCTTCATCAGATAGTACTAAAATGTATAAGGAAATCTTTTTCAGTTGGAGATAAGAAAAATAACATTATTTATATGTAGTAATATTTATTATTAATAATACAAATGATACATATATATGGTTACTCCAATAAGGAATAGATATTTTCTAAGAGACAGTCTCAGCAGCACACAAAACCAAATTCTGTGGAAACAACATCAGAGGTAACCAGGTTTGCTATTATATTCTCCCTTTGGTATATCTGTGGAAGTGTCTTGGATGACCATGACACTCTTGATTTGTTTGTATACTTATCATGTGACTCTAGGGTTTTATATGTACTCACCTGGTGTGGGTGTATGCCTATTATTTGATATCTCCTTCAGTGGTGAGGGGTAGGCTATTGGTGTCTTTGCTATGATCACTGCTATATAGTGATTTAGTCTTCACATATAAGGTTTTTCATATTTTTAATTTTTTTGAGATTTGTTGTTTTGATGTATGGTTTATTTGTGGGCCTGTGAGCCAGGATGTTTTTGTTTTGTTCTTTATTTATTTTCTATACAGTTATTCCTGATCTGATGTATCCATTGACGACTTCAATGTTGGCATGTCTATTTACTAAGCCTTAGATGGAGATAAATTCCAGCCAATCGGCTCCTAACTGTCATTTTTCAAACCCAGCCTGTGACATGGCAGTTAGGAGCCGATTGGCTGGGACTTTATCTCCATCTAAGGCTTAGTAAATATATCCCTTAGTGTATGAATCGAAACGTTGATTGTTATGAGCCACAAAATCATCCGAATAAATTCTGTTGTACCTGGTTGTACTTGTATGAGTCTATATTAAGGAGAATATATAAAATTATAATATGGGGTATTTCAATAGGTATAATTTATTAAAAATAAATAGTCAGTTTATATAGTAGTAGCAATTCCAATATGTAAATCTGAAGATTGTAAGAGTCGCATACTTTATATAAATGTATGACTGGTTACTATACTTTAAAGAAAATTCAGTTGAATAAATGTAATATAATAAATTAATACGTTAGTAAATACTTTAGTAAATAGCTTCAGGAGATAAATTCTGGCAAGGAATGACCCTGCACAGTTTGCATGCCAGATCTGATGTTATCTGATTACAGAATGCTGTTAATGTAAGTTTAAACAGTATTTATGTCAATAGCATTAAGCGTTGCCAGATAAAAAGTTGAACTTAATTTATAATCCAGAGTGTAAAATCCAGAAAGAGTTCTTGTTTATAGACATGTGGTACACTGTAAAGCATACAATTGTGTGTGGGAAGATGAGTCCCGAGTGTAAAGCCTGGAAGACACTAATAATGATAAACACAAATCTAGAATGGGTGAAATTGAAGATGTTGAAAATGTTACATCAGGCATGGGGGAGTGTTAAATACTGTGATGTGGTAATTATGTCATTGCAAAATGAGGGATTGATTTGAAAATAGAATGAATGATGATAAGCAGGGCTGGATTAAGGCTGGTGGGGGCCCCGGGCAACGAACGTGTGGGGGCCCCCACCACTAAAAATTGTGACCAAAGACTCCCTCTGTGCGCGGGCAGGTCGGCGGGCACTCGCACACTCACATACATACACACTCACTCACTCACTCACCCACTCACACACATAATGACTCACACACACATACTCCCCCACATACGGAGCAGCAGCTTTACAACAGCGCATGCCGGTGGCTCAGTCAGTATCTCACGGGGTAGTGAAGTGAAATCTCACGAGATACTGACTGAGCCGCTGGCATGCGTTACTGAGTCACATGTTAGGGGCCCCCCTAGGCTGCGTTTTAAATTGGAGCAGTATCTGTCAGCTGCTGCCGTTTAGCTCTGTGTACACTCTGTACATGGAGTTTCTCGGTGGCTGTTGAGGGAGACTACTCTGATTTATAAAGCAGTTTGTGGGGGCCTCTAATGTGTGGGAGAACCACGACGGCTGCCCTTGCTGCCCCTAGGATAATCTGGCTCTGATGATAAGAGAATATTGGGTTATAATGGGTTCAGTATGAGATACTGATGGCCAGGATGCCGGTTGTCATTATACCAGCAGTGGCAGCCTGGCAACCAGTATGCCGACAGGGGGCAAGCGCTAGTAAGCCCCTTGCGGGATCACTGCGCTAGCCACGCTGTGGGCATGGTGGCTCACTGCGCTCGCCAAAGGTTATATTCTCCTTCTATGGGTGTCGTGGACACCCATGAGGGAGAATAGCCTGTTTCACTGGTATTCCAGCGGCAGCATTGTACCGCTGTGTGGGTTTCCAGCATTGGCATTGTGATCACCGGGATCCCATGCAGCGGTATATTAACCGCTTCTCGTTATAATTAAATTAACATGGTCTGATTGTTTGGATCAGATACATAGAATCATCGTAATGTATTAATAAGTGGATGTAGTCAATAAAGAAAGTATGTGTGATGGAAACTGGTGGATGGAGTTAAAGGGGTAATTAAAGGAAATAAACTGGGATTCTGTTAATAAACATAACAGCTATGGGTTTACAGTATTTAAAGTTCATTAAAATGGTGACTAAGTGAAGTTATGTTCTGAGTATGATATGGATGTGTGAAAAAGGGGGTATTAAGTAACTTGAAGTTAAATTGATAATTGAAGAAGCAGAACTGAGAATGAACTATGCTGTGGTTATGGTAATAATCAGTATAGTTACTGATGTGGTTAGAGTTAGCTAATAAAGTAGAAATGCTAAATTACTGTATATTATGAATATGATATGAATGTGTGAAATTATGGGACTGACACTGTGAAGCGTATACAGGAGATGCATTTGGCATCCTATTGGTCGGAATGCCAGTGGTCATGTGACTGACACCGGAATCCCAATATCCCTCAGGAAACTGGCACCGGGACACCAACAGCTGGGATGTCACAGTTGGTCATGTGACCGCCGGCATCCCCAATGCCAGCATTCCATACCCAGCCCCTATATAGAACCAGGTATTGTCTTCAATACGAGTGTGTGCATATAAGGTGATATAGAGAATTGTAAATACAATTAGGTGATAAATGCTCCTAAGTTGATATCTTTATCTATACTTCTGGATATAGCATCTTTAATTCATGTGTCCAAAATGGTTTCCTTTTGAGAAAGGCGTTTTCCTCAGTCACCAACCCAGTGGTCAGGAAGAAAACTAAAACATGTTTTAAAACACTGTCAGTCCTTTTGTCATATCTAAGAGATGCTTTCCGATTCTGATTTTCAAACTCCTTGTGTTTTTTTCCTGCATTGGCAATCCATTAAGTAAATTCTGCTTCCAATTTATGTTTTCTTTTATTCAAGATGTTTTTTGTTGCTTGTGTTGCTACTGTATATATTTATTTTATTTGCTTCTGAACTTGCAGGCTTTGGAGGTATGATATCGGTAGAAGCATCTATTTGTTTCATTCAGTCAGGTCTTCACTGAAATGTGTTTTGGAGCTTTGGGTACAGATTTGTTTAAGTTGTGTGTGGTTTTTTTTTTTAAAGAGTACGTTTGTTGGGTAGGATATATTTAAAAATGTGGTTTTTCAGTTTGAGTAGAATTTTCCAATGTTTCTTAAATATTTTTTAAGTTGTTTTGACTAATGTACTATGTAATGAAAAGGAGTATTGTGCCAGTATTATTTGTATTCTTGTTTGTTTCTAGTACAGTAGGTGGTCTTGTTAGAAGCAGCTTATTTGTTCTTTGCAATGGTGTATAGTATGTGTTGTGATTGTATTTCTTAAAACACTTGTTTGCTAATTTAATTCTTATTTCCCTGATATTGGCCTTTGGAATATTCTTAATACATGCATTATGATGCCAGCTGTTTGGGTGAAGATTTTGATTATTATCCAATTTCTTTAAATGCATCACGGTGTTAATATTTTCATTGGTTATGTAGATGTCTAAGTTGAGAAAAACAACTATTTGTTTGAGGAAGGTGTGAACTTTAATTTATTTGTATTTAGATTCTTCAGTTTCATTCCAAAATAAAAACACTTTGTCTATGTAGTATTTTTACAGGACCATGTATCTGCTTGTGGGATTGTAATTTCAGCATATGCTGGGGGCAAGCTTGTTCTTCATAACAGTCTTATTTGTTTGTAACCAGAATTGTCATGGAATTTAAAATAATTAGTATAAAATTGATGCTTTGGATTAAAACCTTTAACACACTCTGGGATGTCCCTTAAAAAGAAGCTCAGAATTGTATTTTTAATAATGTTCTTGACAATTGCTTAATGAGTACACTTGATGTACAGTATATTACTACTATTCCTCATGATCTTGAAATGTAGGCTTTGAAGGACTCTATAGGTGCATACACACAGGGGGTGATTCAGACCTGATCGTAGATGTGGTAAATTTAGCACATCTTCGATCAGTTTCACTGACATATGGGGGGACGCCCAGAACAGGGCTAGTCCGCCCTGCATGTCAGGCCCTACCCCCTCCCCTGCATGGGTGTGAAAGCAACACATGGTGGCGATGCTTTTGCACCCACCAAGGAGCTCCCTACCTGCTTAGCTGTGCTGGAAGACAGCTACCTGCCTCATTCTGGATATCAGTGGCTGCGTGTGATGTCACGCAGCCACCGCAGCCCGCCCCTGCAATGGTCCAGACACGTCTGCATTGTCCAAACTGCGCCCCACCAACAGCATTCTAACGCCACTGCCACACCCCCTCCCACCCCGTGACCACCTCTGCCAGTCAATCAGGCAGAGGTGATCGCACCAGTGAGATGCTTTCACATCTCACTGGGTCTTACTTGGTGCGCAAGCGCACACTAGAAAGAGCTGCAGGCTGCGATCGCTGTTGTACCAGCGATCGGGTCTGAATTAGGTCCACTATGCGATATTACAAGCGATATCGCTCATTTTTCCCCATCTGAGTGATATCCTTTATAATATCCCCCAATGTGTATGCTGTGAATGATGAATAATGTGCGGTCCCATGCATCGTTATCGACCCCCGCTGTCAGCTGTTCATGCAGCTTAATTTGGATGTATCGTCCAAAACTGCACATATGGGCCAGCTGTGGCATGACGTCACTATACGAAATCGCGAGTGATATCGTACAGTATGTATGCACTAATAAGGCTGCTCAGGAGGGTAGTGAAAACACTATGCGATATTGCTCATGGAGTGTATCGCATAATGTGTACACACCTTATCTTCACCAGTCTACAAAGCCAAATGTTCCAAATTATTTATGTATCAGTTTGAAAATAACCAGTAATCCTGATTTATCCCAGCATATTTTATTGTATGTAAGATCAAGACATTGATAATGTGTTGTGGACTGGTGATGAGGCAGTTCTCATGGCCTTTTAATGATCATTTGAACAGTTTGGATCACTGCTTCTTAGTCTCGGTCCTCAAGATATACTAACAGTCCAGGTTTTAGGGATTTCGATATTTAAGCACAGTTGACTTAATGAGCACAGTTGACTTGGTCATTTTGAGTCTGTGCTCAAGAATTAATATTACCAACTGCTGAGAGATATTCTGATTACCTTAGACATTGGGGGAGATTCAAATGTTTGAAGTCAGTTGGGAGTCTGTTTTTTTCCTACCTTTATAGACAGGAAAAAACAGACACCCAACCTACTTTTCAAACATTTGAATTCCACCCATAGTGTTCATTCTAGTACCTTGCACCTGTCACAACCCGTGCAGTTCCTCTTTCCTGCCTGGGGTGTCACTCTTTGCTCTGGTGCTCTAGCACACACTGGTCTGTACCAGAGTGTGCTAGAAGCACAAGTGCAGAGAGAAACAGTACAGGCAGGAAAAAGGAACTGCACAAGTTGTGACAGGTGCAGTGTGCTAGAATGGACACTATACTATATTATCACAAGCTCATAATAAAAAGAACATTGCTCATGAAGGGCCAGATTATGATTCACACACAAAGTGGTTGAAATTAAAGACACTTCCAGTAATTTAAAATCAATGTGAAGTTCCATCTGTACTCTGAATCAGCTGAACCTAAATGACCACACTACCCCTGGTCATCTTGTTGTGTCATCATTATTTTATCCATCTTTTGTGCTGGAGAACTGACTATAGTTGGACAGATCTCTGTTTAGCAAGCAACTTAGCCTACATGTCCTTCTCTGTATGAATGCCACATTGCAATCTAGTAATACCCACTCAGCTGTACTGTAAGAGGAAAGCAACTTAGATGCGTATGACCTTGAATCACTCATAAATGCTCTAAATTACATACAGTTGTAGCCACACTCATCATGGCTACATCTAGGCACATATGCATCTCATTTGCCACTACTGCGTTCACATCTAAGTCGCGTGTGTGCCTTAGACGTGCCCCGTTCACTTTGAATGGAGGAGCAAAAGATGCAGCACAGTGCGGCTAGGCACAGGTGCGCTTAGCTGTGCCAGGAGTGCATGTAGCCACAATGTCCTGGGGTGCATGTGTGGTGGTATCCTCCAAGCACGTGGTGAGGTTCTGATCTAAACGGATGGTAAAGCTGCATTTGCCGGTGTACTCTTACATTATATCATGTAGTGCTTTTAGTCTACTCAGAGGAAATACTGGGCATGAGAATCACAAATATATATATTATTTTAGTTTTTATTACCAGTTACTTATTTAGCACATACATATTCAACAGCTCTTTACAGAGAATCCCTGCCCCAGTGGATCTCACAGTCTATATTACTTATCACATGTACATGCACACATATTTATGCTAGGTTTAATTTTTGTTGGGAACCAATTAACCTAGCAGTATATTTTTTGCTTGTGGGAGGAAACGGGAGCACCTGGAGGAAACCCACGCAAGCACAGGGAGAATATAAAAACTCCACACAGTTAGGGCCATGGTGGGAATCAAACCCTTGTTCCTCAGTGCTGTGAGGCAGTAATGCTAACCATTACACCATCCTTGCTGCCTCAATATATATATATATATTTGTGTGTGTGTGCGTGTGTATGTATGTACTGTATATCTCAAAGATTAGAGGCCGTGGTATACTGTAATATCAAAAAGTTAGAATAAGATATCAGAAACACAAAGTGGCATTCTATAATAATCACAAGCCTTAGCAGGGTACCATAGTGTGAAACTTTTACATTTATTAATCCATTCTGAACCACCTTCTTACATTTATAAAAAGTTAATTTATTTATCTGATAACCACAATTGTCCATATCTCATATTCACCAAAAGAGCTCCAGGGACCAAGACAGCACGTGGAAGGCTTTAAAATGCATTTAATCACTAATACACCCTGTCAAAGTCCCAGGGAAAAAATACGTTCCCTTACTATCTATGTACGTATAGTTAGCTCTTCTAAGTACAATATCTGGCTTAGATGGGAATACTGTAAATCTTTCAGAATATGATGCATTACCAAGATTTTCCAATGTTTATTAAGAACATTATAATATTAATTTCCTTATTATTATCATTTGAAATGAAAGAGATCAATTCTAAGTATTAACAAGGTGTTATACTGTACTTCAATTACATATTATCCAGTAATTGAGGTTCACAGACTTACCCAAAGGATTGTTTTTCGCATTGTCTGGCTAGCTCTCTTTCATGATATCAATACAAAACTGTTCAGATCTAGATTACAGTTATGTTTTACTCATCTAAACTGTGACTTAGAGATATTTGTTTTAAGGTGGCAACTGTGGTAAAACGTATATAACTGTTAGTATCAATTTCAAGTCTTCACCTTCGTTCCATCAGTATTCAAGAGCAAATCTAAAAATTCCATCTTAAAAATATCAATATTAACTGTAAATTAAAATAACTAATATTAATACATTTCATAAACACTTCAAATGATGTCTCCAATTCTTCCCATATCATGATAATATAATGTATTATTTAAATCGTTTAACATGATGAATGAAGATTGTTAGTAAAAATTCAAATTTTCCTTCCAAACCCCCTTAAATAAATTAGAAAAGCTGCAGGTGCATGTTGTCCCCATTGCTGTACCACATTTGTGAGGATAGATCAATGCTTTTCCCTTATCGCACTTACAGTATACCACCATCTCCTCACCACTGCCAACAACGGCATCAAACCATCATCACTAGCTGCTGGGTATTACAAATGCTAATGCAGCAATGTTTATAAACCATGTAGTAAATGTTCTTCAATATTTTGCACTGTAAGTCCCTAGTTTATTCTTGTTTTGTCCATACTCTTTCTGTTTGTGTACTTTATAAGGCTCCTTGGACTACTTGTGGCACCATATAAATAAAATATAATAATAATTGGGTACAATTATATGAAAAGGTAATTGTGTTAGAAGTGGAGTGCACTACTGCACAATCTCCAACATGGCTCCTCAAGGGACAATGCTTCATATCTGCCAATATGGCCATCAGTACTATTACCATGCAGCGATACCTTTATACAGTGTATGAGTGATAACAGTGGGAGACTGACATTTCCCTCTTCGCTCCAGAGAGCTGTTACCTTTTACCCACTACTACAGCTAAGTAAAAACAAGAAAGTTTTCCTGGCACCAATCAAATCCCCTATAGAACACAATTGCCGCAGCTTTCAGGACAGGGAATACTCAGTCCATAAAATCAAAATGAAAACACATAGAATAGAAAGCACTGGCAAGCTGTGTAATTAAAAAATCTTTATTTTTCCTTTTTATGCCACCCTAAGGTAAAAAATATTTTATGATTCACATATTTCCCCAAATATGATTTCATATAAAGTATATAACAATTAGTATAAAAATATTTTTAGTTCGACTGTTTTAAAGGGATTTTATTAGAATTCACAGTTCCCCCAGAATATTTCTCAATGGACGGAACTATGAATACCCCTTCTTAAAATATTTCTCCAAGCCCCAGAGATCAATTTCAATCTGCTCAGTTAGCTATAGTAATTTAGCCTCTGCATAGCTGGAAGAATAAACTGATACAATTGTTAATTCCTAAACAAAAAAAACAGGCACATCTGAAAAGATACTTTTAAAACCAATATATAAAATCGATATATTGTATCCACAATTGCTTCAAAGGAGGGCATCCACATGAGTGGACTTAAGAGCGCAATATCATAGAGTCCTTATTAATTAACAGTTGGCAGTCTATTCAGAAATAGCAGCTAATTAAGCACGATTCTGCTCAAGATGTTTAATCAATCCATTTGTTTAATAAAGTTCTCAGCAATAAATTGAAAATACAGCGTGCACCCCTCCAATCATATTAAAACATGGCCATGTTATTTTGGTTAAAAGTCAAATTACCGCATCCGTCCTCAATGGACTTTAAGGAACACTGGTCCGTCCACTCCCGGCCCTGGTAGCTAATTCCTTTAGTGGGCCATATCCAGAGGTCTGAACTCAGCTCCGCAGCATATAGGAGGTGATGTGTGTGTAAGGTCTCCTAGTGTCCAATGGTAATAAAATGCATTTCTCCGCCTTTCCCGTTTTTCAGCGGCTTCCACCCTGTCAGTGGACTTGTGCAATGGATTAATTACAACTCCACTGATGTGTACATAACTCTACTACACCACCAAACTGTACACATATTTCAAACAAATTGGTCACTACAGCAATTGCTAGTGAGGAATTACATTTAATTCTAAAAATGAATTGCTCCTTTTTTAAGCTACGCTTGGCTCCACTGCCTTGTTTGCTACTGTATTTTTCATGCTGAGTTTTCTCAGCTGCAATCACCATTTCTGACTATTTGTTGCGACTTTCAGCTGTTTCTTTTAGTAAATGGGGCATCTTCTGACCTTATATGGAAGTCATATATCTTGCAGCTACTGTATCTTAAATAAGCAGTGACCTTTTAACTTCTAAAAGGCACTCACAATAACTATATTTCCCTGTTAGATTCAACAATTTCCATGCAGAAATAGTTTTACTCATTCTGCTCTTATTCTTTCTATTTCCCTATAGGACTCGCTTTGAGGTCATTTTGCCTTTCTCCTACTACAGCTCAGTTTAGTCTCATACTGTAGTTCAGTTTTGTATTTCTATCCCGCTTACAGTCCTCCTGGCACTCTAGCACTTCCCCAGCTCCTCGCTTATTACAACTCCTTTACAGCCTGGGCGTTCTGAATTCTCAGTGGTACACCCCATCTGACAGCTTCCATAGCAACCGGGAAGTAGCAGGTGCAGTGTAACACTTGTTCCTCCAAATTCTCCTGCCTGTCTAGTGCTTCCCCAGCTCCTCTCTCATTACAAGATGGGTAGCTCCTTGTTTATGAAAGTATGCAACTCCTTCATAGCACAGGTGCTCCAGTTCCTCTGATGTACTCTTCCTATGACAGCTTCCAGGATGCTGCTCCAAGACTGAAGCTGCAGGGAATTCTTTCCTGGCCCGTGCAAGTAGCGTGTGGAACAAAGTTCAAACCTAGGCCAAAACCTAATACTGGTCAAACTACACCACCATGCCAAATTTGGTGGGGCTAGGTACAAAACTCTGGCTGTGCATAAAGGAGAAATAGACAGGCAGATACACACACTTTCTCGATTATTATATAGGTGTGTTTTTGTAAATATATTTTTTTATGGAAAATATGCAATGTTTTATCTCTCAAGCTGGTATGATTAACTTGTGTCAGTAATTTACAGCCAGCCAAAAGAACATCTTTATTAATAATTTGAGTGCTGTATTCATGCAGCAGACTTAGACAACCTATGGCCCTATAACTGTATACGTTTTCCAATAACAAGATTTCCATAGGTTGACAATTACCACACAAGTGTCTCTTTAACCAGTGTTTATTTCTAAGTAAATTTTTCTATTTTTATAGGATAACTTGACAAACAAACCTTATTTTTACATATTATATGTCTTACAGGTTTTTTTTTTAAAACAGCTGTATTGTCTTCTTTTATAATGTATAATAGGAGACACAAGGTTGCTGCTAATTGTTTAAAATCTAATTTGTTAAATGATATTATTTCCACTGTTGAAATCTTATATTTGTCTGCGCATCACTTTTATTAGATTAGTGAAACACTAGGCACTTTTAGTTTCAGGTAGGTGTCTCAATTTCATCAGCATTATTATTTGAATTCATTAAAGTCTCTGAAAAGATGACAATTAACATCTGTCTATAAATCTCCTCATTTGACTTTGTTTTGTTAAAAATCAGTGTTCATTTTTAGTGAATGAAAGCAAAGCGAAGGAACAAATAATGTAAAATTTTAATATTCTTCTTGCACTTGACAAATGTCCACTTGTATTATCGCTAATTAGGTTGCAATCTGTTAATATTATTGTTGAATGTTCTTTACTTTTGTTATATTAAAGCAGATATGTTTTTTGGCCCAAATTACTAAAAATAATAATTAAGTAAGCTACTGTAAGTATGATGCCACTTCCTCCAGCTTCTCAGGCCCGTGGATGCCTATATCCACCTTGCAGCAAATATTCATGCAGAGTAACTACAATCTTTACTTATTTGTAGTGATACTGAAACACCTTCTTTATAAATTGATTTCCAGAAACAAACAAAATCCCATATATTCAAACGTTTCATATCTTGTCCAATAAGAATACTTAATTCAATTTGTTAAAGCTAATCATTTACATTCTTCTGGTTTTAAATGTAAAGTACTTACAGTATATCTTTATAACAATTGATCTAAGCTGGAGGGCATGATACTTACCTACGAGAACATCTGGCAGTAATTTTTGCCGGGACAGCTCTGTTATACTCATGTAGTGCTAGTCCTGGCAATGTCATCACCTCCGGGTTTATCACCAGGGTGCTGTAATATGTAGTATGGGCACTTTAGGGTCATTTACTGTATAGCATTAACTAAGGGACAAAATCTCTGGACACAGTGAATCATTGTAGGTATTTGCAGGGTGGTGCACAGAGAGAGGAATATCAGTTTTGCTGTGGTTTTTCACAAGGATTGTAGTGGGGATAGTTTGGTGAAGCTGATTGTAGTTGCACAATTTGCACATTTCTAAGGCAGGAAATAATAAAATAATGGATAAGTGTTTTGTTAACATCTTGGGCAAAGCCATAACAGGGGGATAATACGTCCAGGACCAGCCTGTCCTCCCATACAAGTGATCTCATTAGGAGGGGGCTAGGTCGTCACTCAGCCCAGTCCTAGGAATTCACAGGGTGGTTCTCTGGTGGATCTGCAGGCTACTGGGAACCATTTCAGACACCCTGCTAGCTAATTACAGGTGCTATGGTACCAGGGGATTATCATGAGAGCAGGAGGCTGATGTGCAGTGTCCACCTGGGCCCCCTCCTCTCTATCTGGCAGCGGTGCACTGACCTTTAGTAGACTCTGGCACTGTAGATTACAGTAACAGGCAGAGTGTGTGTATGCTTTCCATGTGCTATGCCCACCACCCGCATGCCTCCCGTCTTGCAGTGAGTGCAGAGGGTCTTCCGGGGTACAGAAGCCAGCAACTAAATGGAGATAGGATAGGTAAGTAGTGCAACAGTTCCTCCATTTCTGAGTAGGGCAAGGGGGATGCAACACAAACTCTCTCTTTATACACACACACACACACACACACACACACACACACACACACACACACACACACACACACACTCTCTTTCCACACATACACACACTCTTTCCCTTTTACCTAGTGTAATGTGTATAAGGGGCTCTTCTATGTGTATAAGGTGACTGACTGATGCTATTGCATAGGGTAATGTGACTAACAGACACTACTGTGCATGGTAATGTGCCTGACAGATGCTGCTGCATGGGGTAATATGACTGCTGTATGCTATGCTGTGGTGCAATGTGACTGACGTTTGTTACTGTGCAGTGCAATGTGACTGACGGACGCTACTGTGCATGGTAATGTGCCTGACAGATGCTACTGCATGGGGTAATATGACTGCCGTATGCTATGCTGTGGTGCAATGTGACTGACGTATGCTACTGTGCAGTGCAATGTGACTGACGGACGCTACTGTGCATGGTAATGTGACTGATGCACACTACTGTGTGTAGTAATGTGACTGACAGATGTTACTGTGTGGTGTAATGTGAATTGGTACTGACTGACAGATGTTACTGTGTGGTGTAATGTGAATTGGTACTATTCTGTGGCCATGCCCCGTCCCTATAAAGTTGTATCCCTATATTTGTGGCGCGCACCTGCGGCGTGCACTTCCCTATTTTAAATGTGGGGGAAGAGACACCAATTTTCTTTGGCACAGTGCACCAAAATGTCTAGTTACGGCTTAGCACCCACTAATAAACACACAAGATTTTAACATGTGCTAGCCAGGCATAGTATCAGGCAAAGTTTTGACAATATCTTTGCAGTTACTCTAGGGGACACAAATATAAATAATAATGAATGCTAGGAAACAGTATAGTAAACAACAAAACCTTATTGTCCCATTAAATGAAAACTGGTTTTGGGTGTAATAACATATAGTAGATCTAGGGTTAACAGATTGACTATGTAAGCGAATATACACATATTGTATATTGTGCATGCTGCGAGGTTATGATTTTTATAATGCAGGCATGCATCATACATTTGAATGTTTTGCAGAGGTAAAACAGTATACAGTACAGTATGTGTCCAGATTTACTTGGCTGATCTGGAAATTGTAAGCAATTGCAATTTAATTACTTGCAGACTGCTCAATCATTTAAATCAAAAGCAATGTGTGCACCACACTAACAACTCACTAAACGTTTATGAGGACAAGGTTTGGCAAGGACTGTCTAAGAGATGACTGCCCTCAATTTTAAACACATCAGTCTGGTAAGTTTTACATTGGGACAGTTTGCCCACTCCCTGCGTACAAGGGAAATAAGGATTCAGTACTTATTTTGGAATATGTACTGTTTACCAGCAGATGGGATCCCGGTTGTCATGATCCCGACAGCGGGATCCCATCCATCAGTATGCCGGCAGCAGGGTGAGTGCTAGAAAGCCCCTTGCGGGCTCGCTACTCTAGCCATGCTGGCCACCCACAGAGGGAGAATAGCCTGTGTCGCCAGGATTCCGGCGGCGGCATTTCACCGCATGTTGGGATTCCAGCATCAGCTTTGTGACTACCGGGATCTATCTAGTACCACCGTGGGCAGTGCCTAGCACTACTGAGAACTAAAGACATGTGATCCACACCTGTCCTCAACCAGTCCTCCTCTCAACTCTTCTTGAATGATACAAAAAAACATAGTGTATGACATTTTTATTTTATTTTACAATTTTATTCATTTATTTTATTAGTCTAAGTAATTATTTTACTATTTTATTAATTTACTATATGCTTTTGGGGTTCTATGCTGCCTGTAGTCAATTTTGACTTGATGGAGACAGCTGTTTAGGCATGCAAGGAGTAACAGGTATGCTTAATCTAGCCCCAGGGACTATGAAAAGCATAGCAGGAACGTCATACAGCTGTAATTTCATGACCCATGTAGGAGTGAAACCACAGGCAGAAACACAAAGTATTGAGAGGCCCAGGAAACTACACCTTGTGGAGGAGAAGGGGAAATCTAGATGCTAGATGTAAGAATTGTCTGTGGTGGGGTTCATTGTCTCCTACAGAGCAATTAAGATGCATCTACAAAGCAGGAAATATGTCTGACAATAGCAGTGTCGAATGAAATCTGAATCTCATTAGAAGTCAGTGTCACAAGTGATGCCTTGAGTGTCACACGGTGACATCATTTACTGGGAGAATTAGCGCAATATGGGTTACATTTAATACCAGTAGTTATTTCAGCAGGATATTTCATTTAGACACACAGTGATACTAACAAATACGGTGTTTGCATTTAATAAGACTCACCTCTCCAGTGGGGTCCATCAACGACCCCTGGCTCAGCAGTGAGCTCTTTTGCTGCTGGCCTGTTGCTACCAGTGATGGGCTTCTGAGGAATTTCACATCTTCCCAGCAGAGCCTGGAAGGACAGACATTTCCTGGGTCTCTATTGTCAGCAATTGGCGCGTACTGCAAATGCCATCTATGGCCTCATGCCAAGGCAGTACAGTGACAAAGGTAAGCTTACCACTGTTTTTTTAAGTACAGACCAGAGGACATAATACAATGTAAAGGCTTTATGTCCCATTGTTAAATGGAGATCTATAGCTTCTTACAATCAGGGGGCTAAGATGATGGTATGCAGGAATTAGGGTAGGTCCTAAAATTGCAGAGAAATTGCAGAGACAGGGAGGTTCCTCGTCATATATCATACTATTTAACACCGTACAAAGCTTTCCAACACTGTCCCTTTATCAGCCTCTCACTGGAATACTTACCTGATCTGTTCTGTGGACTCTGCACTCTTTGCCATGAGAGATTCGATCCCATGCTGTGTTCGTTCTCTGATGGATTGGCGCTGGCTGGGTACTTGTGCATTCTAATTCTCACCTCATCTTTCTCACTTCACATATGCAATCCAGAGTTGTACAGAGCTACACCATTCTAAAATCTTTGTTTACAGTCCTAAGGTAGCAGGAGGTCTATTATTCCAGGGAAAATAAGCAAGTATGCACTAATGGGTAGTTTTGGCATAATGATAGAGCATGTGTACTGTATACTTATTGCAGTATGTACATAAGTCAGTGATAGAGGAGGGAACTACACTAATACTGTTACTCTTCCTAGAGCTCCATTATAATCCTTACAGAATTTTACTGCATTCTTTGTCTACTAGTAGTTTTGGATCCATCCTAGGATGGGTCTGAGTCTGCTCCCGCTCTGCCTTTTTCCTCACATCCACCCTCTGTCCTCGCCTTCATCCTACAGTACATCCCCACTCCACCTCCACCCCCAATCCCATCTCTGTTGTAACTGCCCTCCTCACATGTTTAAATGTCTCGTGGTCAGTGGGCACCATTAGAAGTGAGTTGTGCACTGCACATGTCAAGTGGATGAGTGGCCAGCTACAGTAACAGCTACTGTATATTACATTACTGACAGCTGGTCTGAACTCTTTATTATATGAATCTTTAGGTTTTGATCAATTACCAGAACCAGCCTGCCCTGTCCTGGTACTTTTATTCCAGGACAATAATCAGGGTAAAAATAAGTTATAAGGTATGCAGTCCGAATGTCAACAGCATAATGTTGACATGGTCTAAATGTTGACATTTAGACTGCGAACTGTTTAGAATATTGACACACAACATGTCAAGATTCACAATGTTGACACTGACATAATGTTGACATTTTACTATGTTGAAATTGTGAGTGTTGACAGCCAGAATGTTGACATAGGATGCTAGGGATAGATAAGGGTCAGATTTAGGGTAAGAATGCAAATATGGTTTGGGTTACGGTGTGGTTTGGATTTGGTTTACATTTACATGTGAAATACCATTGTCAAAATTGCAACTGTTGACATTTACAATGTGAACGTTCTAGCAATGTTGACATGATGTCAGTGTCGACATTGTGACTGTTAGCATTTTAAATGTAGACATTCTGAACATATGAACATTCAGCCCATGTTGACATTATGTTATTAACATTCTGAATGTCAATATAAGAAGCCACACCCATTTGTGAAGTGAAGCTAATATGAGCAGGGGGGTAGGTCAAAACAGATAGTACCAAAGTATAATCAGTGTACACAGTGTAACAGCGGAGAGCAGCAGAGTCACTCACAACAGCAGGTGCTAATCCAAATGCAAGACAACGAATAGCGTAAGAGAACACAAATAGTATAATGATCCAAACAGTAGAACTTAAGCAGAGTTGGGGTACAGAGGCAATACATGGTCCAGTCTGCATGTAGAGTATGGAGCAGAATCAAGGTACACAGGAAGCAGTCAAGGTAAAAGAGCATGACCACAGACAAGAGTTGCACAACTTGTGTGTTACACTATCACTGGAAAGCACCAATCAGCATGCAGCGTAAGACAGACCCCTGGATGAACACAGAGCATATAAAGCCTGTGACCACAAGCGACCACAATACTGACCGTGTGATGAAACGACTTCTGCATCCGATCATTGAATAACCAGTCAGTGTGAAAACCCAGTAACAAATGTCACGTGCTGTCCCTAACATGTAATTCACTTTGAATCTGGTTTCTGAATTGTTCACATTTATTCCATATTGTACTTTGCAGAACAACAAATTAAGTTTTACAAATAGTGCTGTACATTCTTACCCCACTGTGGTGTGACACCGTTGTTTGATTGATATGGACAGCTGCTCAAAATAAATTGTTTAGATGCTAGCCAGTCACTTTACAAAGAAGTCAAATTTATATAAAGTTTTGTGGCGTGTATCTGTTAAAATATAATAACTTGTCTTTCAAAAGTTATTGCCTTGTACAACAAAAAAGGTTGTGTGTGCAGAGATGTAACCTCTGCTTTCTACAGTTAATAAGGAAGAATGTTCAATCAAAAGAGCAGCTGTTCGAGTGACACACATGTCAATTATCAGGCTGTCTTCAGATCACTTATGTCTGATTATAAAATTTTATTTTCAATTTCTTCCTGTCTACAGATGAAAGTCTTCAAATCAGCATTTTGTCTGAAGAAGCATAGTGTCTAGTCCGTGTTATTCCAAAAAACATTCCTCATTAAAAAAGTTTATTTCTTTAACACAGTTTTGGCATTTCAAGCAATTGTTTAAGTGCAGAGTTTGCAAATCCTAAGGGGACTCTATATTAAAGTGTGGATAGAGATAAAGTACCAACCAAGTAGCTCCTAACCCTCATTTTTTAAACACAGTCTATAAATTGTAAGACAGAAGCCCCCCCCCCCAGTATCAAAAGTGTCAGCCATCCTAGAACTATTATTTAGCAACATTTATGTTTTTTGTACAGTATTCTATAGATTTTGTACTCACCTTACAATGGGGCATATGTATTAAGCCTGGAGAAGTGATAAAGCAGTGCTAAGTGGAATGTCATAATGCACCAGCCAATCAGCTCCTAACTGTAAATTTACATATTGGAGCTGATTGGCTGGTGCGTTATCACCTTGCACTTATCACCGCTTTATCACTTCTCCAGGATTAATACATCTGCCCCATTATTCTATTGGTACTGTCTCACAGAGCTTGGAGTTGGCATGATGCTTGCTACAATAAAGACATTTGTAAATGCTTTTATTTTCTATACAGTTTTTTTGAAACTCTGTTGTATATATTGAACATTGAACTTTCTAAAATCATAGTCAATTGATATTTCAGATGCTCCAGCTATAGATACTTGCTGTCAGCTAGTATTACCACATTTTTGTTTGGTGAATGGCACAGTGTTACTTATTACTAAGATGAATTATTAGAAAAACCCTTAAGCACTTATCAAGAAATCATCAGAAAAAAATAGTTATCAACAGGAGGTTGCAATCCTCTCATGACCCATAGATAAAAGAACAAATATCATGATAACAATGACTCATGTGATACAATTAAAACTCAATAAAAAAAGGAGAGAACTTTGTGATATTGCCAAAATTAACAATACAACTTAAGGCCCATACACATTAGACGATGTTGCTCTGTGAGCGACGTTGTCTAATGTTTTCCCTCCCGGGCCGGCCGGCTGGTGGCCGCCTGTACACACTGAGTGATACAAAAGCTCATGTCGCTAGAGATGAGCGCCGGAAATTTTTCGGGTTTTGTGTTTTGGTTTTGGGTTCGGTTCCGCGGCCGTGTTTTGGGTTCGACCGCGTTTTGGCAAAACCTCACCGAATTTTTTTTGTCGGATTCGGGTGTGTTTTGGATTCGGGTGTTTTTTTAAAAAAACCCTAAAAAACAGCTTAAATCATAGAATTTGGGGGTAATTTTGATCCCAAAGTATTATTAACCTCAAAAAACATAATTTACACTCATTTTCAGCCTATTCTGAACACATCACACCTCACAATATTATTTTTAGTCCTAAAATTTGCACCGAGGTCGCTGTGTGAGTAAGATAAGTGACCCTAGTGGCCGACACAAACACCGGGCCCATCTAGGAGTGGCACTGCAGTGTCACGCAGGATGGCCCTTCCAAAAAACCCTCCCCAAACAGCACATGACGCAAAGAAAAAAAGAGGCGCAATGAGGTAGCTGACTGTGTGAGTAAGATTAGCGACCCTAGTGGCCGACACAAACACCGGGCACATCTAGGAGTGGCACTGCAGTGTCACGCAGGATGTCCCTTCCAAAAAACCCTCCCCAAACAGCACATGACGCAAAGAAAAAAAGAGGCGCAATGAGGTAGCTGTGTGAGTAAGATTAGCGACCCTAGTGGCCGACACAAACACCGGGCCCATCTAGGAGTGGCACTGCAGTGTCACGCAGGATGTCCCTTCCAAAAAACCCTCCCCAATCAGCACATGATGCAAAGAAAAAGAAAAGAAAAAAGAGGTGCAAGATGGAATTATCCTTGGGCCCTCCCACCCACCCTTATGTTGTATAAACAAAACAGGACATGCACACTTTAACCAACCCATCATTTCAGTGACAGGGTCTGCCACACGACTGTGACTGATATGACGGGTTGGTTTGGACCCCCCCCAAAAAAGAAGCAATTAATCTCTCCTTGCACAAACTGGCTCTACAGAGGCAAGATGTCCACCTCATCTTCACCCTCCGATATATCACCGTGTACATCCCCCTCCTCACAGATTATCAATTCGTCCCCACTGGAATCCACCATCTCAGCTCCCTGTGTACTTTGTGGAGGCAATTGCTGCTGGTCAATGTCTCCGCGGAGGAATTGATTATAATTCATTTTAATGAACATCATCTTCTCCACATTTTCTGGATGTAACCTCGTACGCCGATTGCTGACAAGGTGAGCGGCGGCACTAAACACTCTTTCGGAGTACACACTTGTGGGAGGGCAACTTAGGTAGAATAAAGCCAGTTTGTGCAAGGGCCTCCAAATTGCCTCTTTTTCCTGCCAGTATAAGTACGGACTGTGTGACGTGCCTACTTGGATGCGGTCACTCATATAATCCTCCACCATTCTATCAATGTTGAGAGAATCATATGCAGTGACAGTAGACGACATGTCCGTAATCGTTGTCAGGTCCTTCAGTCCGGACCAGATGTCAGCATCAGCAGTCGCTCCAGACTGCCCTGCATCACCGCCAGCGGGTGGGCTCGGAATTCTGAGCCTTTTCCTCGCACCCCCAGTTGCGGGAGAATGTGAAGGAGGAGATGTTGACAGGTCGCGTTCCGCTTGACTTGACAATTTTGTCACCAGCAGGTCTTTCAACCCCAGCAGACCTGTGTCTGCCGGAAAGAGAGATCCAAGGTAGGCTTTAAATCTAGGATCGAGCACGGTGGCCAAAATGTAGTGCTCTGATTTCAACAGATTGACCACCCGTGAATCCTTGTTAAGCGAATTAAGGGCTGCATCCACAAGTCCCACATGCCTAGCGGAATCGCTCCGTGTTAGCTCCTTCTTCAATGCCTCCAGCTTCTTCTGCAAAAGCCTGATGAGGGGAATGACCTGACTCAGGCTGGCAGTGTCTGAACTGACTTCACGTGTGGCAAGTTCAAAGGGCATCAGAACCTTGCACAACGTTGAAATCATTCTCCACTGCACTTGAGACAGGTGCATTCCATCTCCTATATCGTGCTCAATTGTATAGGCTTGAATGGCCTTTTGCTGCTCCTCCAACCTCTGAAGCATATAGAGGGTTGAATTCCACCTCGTTACCACTTCTTGCTTCAGATGATGGCAGGGCAGGTTCAGTAGTTTTTGGTGGTGCTCCAGTCTTCTGTACGTGGTGCCTGTACGCCGAAAGTGTCCCGCAATTTTTCTGGCCACCGACAGCATCTCTTGCACGCCCCTGTCGTTTTTAAAAAAATTCTGCACCACCAAATTCAAGGTATGTGCAAAACATGGGACGTGCTGGAATTTGCCCATATTTAATGCACACACAATATTGCTGGCGTTGTCCGATGCCACAAATCCACAGGAGAGTCCAATTGGGGTAAGCCATTCCGCGATGATCTTCCTCAGTTGCCGTAAGAGGTTTTCAGCTGTGTGCGTATTCTGGAAAGCGGTGATACAAAGCGTAGCCTGCCTAGGAAAGAGTTGGCGTTTGTGAGATGCTGCTACTGGTGCCGCCGCTGCTGTTCTTGCGGCGGGAGTCCATACATCTACCCAGTGGGCTGTCACAGTCATATAGTCCTGACCCTGCCCTGCTCCACTTGTCCACATGTCCGTGGTTAAGTGGACATTGGGTACAACTGCATTTTTTAGGAGACTGGTGAGTCTTTTTCTGACGTCCGTGTACATTCTCGGTATCGCCTGCCTAGAGAAGTGGAACCTAGATGGTATTTGGTAACGGGGGCACACTGCCTCAATAAATTGTCTAGTTCCCTGTGAACTAACGGCGGATACCGGACGCACGTCTAACACCAACATAGTTGTCAAGGACTCAGTTATCCGCTTTGCAGTAGGATGACTGCTGTGATATTTCATCTTCCTCGCAAAGGACTGTTGAACAGTCAATTGCTTACTGGAAGTAGTACAAGTGGGCTTACGACTTCCCCTCTGGGATGACCATCGACTCCCAGCGGCAACAACAGCAGCGCCAGCAGCAGTAGGCGTTACACGCAAGGATGCATCGGAGGAATCCCAGGCAGGAGAGGACTCGTCAGACTTGCCAGTGACATGGCCTGCAGGACTATTGGCATTCCTGGGGAAGGAGGAAATTGACACTGAGGGAGTTGGTGGGGTGGTTTGCGTGAGCTTGGTTACAAGAGGAAGGGATTTACTGGTCAGTGGACTGCTTCCGCTGTCACCCAAAGTTTTTGAACTTGTCACTGACTTATTATGAATGCGCTGCAGGTGACGTATAAGGGAGGATGTTCCGAGGTGGTTAACGTCCTTACCCCTACTTATTACAGCTTGACAAAGGGAACACACAGCTTGACACCTGTTGTCCGCATTTCTGGTGAAATACCTCCACACCGAAGAGCTGATTTTTTTGGTATTTTCACCTGGCATGTCAACGGCCATATTCCTCCCACGGACAACAGGTGTCTCCCCGGGTGCCTGACTTAAACAAACCACCTCACCATCAGAATCCTCCTGGTCAATTTCCTCCCCAGCGCCAGCAACACCCATATCCTCCTCATCCTGGTGTACTTCAACACTGACATCTTCAATCTGACTATCAGGAACTGGACTGCGGGTGCTCCTTCCAGCACTTGCAGGGGGCATGCAAATAGTGGAAGGCGCATGCTCTTCACGTCCAGTGTTGGGAAGGTCAGGCATCGCAAACGACACAATTGGACTCTCCTTGTGGATTTGGGATTTCAAAGAACGCACAGTTCTTTGCGGTGCTTTTGCCAGCTTGAGTCTTTTCAGTTTTCTAGCGAGAGGCTGAGTGCTTCCATCCTCATGTGAAGCTGAACCACTAGCCATGAACATAGGCCAGGGCCTCAGCCGTTCCTTGCCACTCCGTGTGGTAAATGGCATATTGGCAAGTTTACGCTTCTCCTCCGACAATTTTATTTTAGGTTTTGGAGTCCTTTTTTTTCTGATATTTGGTGTTTTGGATTTGACATGCTCTGTACTATGACATTGGGCATCGGCCTTGGCAGACGACGTTGCTGGCATTTCATCGTCTCGGCCATGACTAGTGGCAGCAGCTTCAGCACGAGGTGGAAGTGGATCTTGATCTTTCCCTAATTTTGGAACCTCAACTTTTTTGTTCTCCATATTTTATAGGCAGAACTAAAAGGCACCTCAGGTAAACAATGGAGATGGATGGATTGGATACTAGTATACAATTATGGACGGACTGCCACGGTTAGGTGGTATAAAAAAACCACGGTTAGGTGGTATATATTATAATAATAATACAATTATGGATGGACGGACTGCCTGCCGACTGCCGACACAGAGGTAGCCACAGCCGTGAACTACCGCACTGTACACTGGTTGATAAAGAGATAGTAGTATACTCGTAACAACTAGTATGACACTATGACGACGGTATAAAGAATGAAAAAAAAACCACGGTTAGGTGGTATATATTATAATAATAATACAATTATGGATGGACGGACTGCCTGCCGACTGCCGACACAGAGGTAGCCACAGCCGTGAACTACCGCACTGTACACTGGTTGATAAAGAGATAGTAGTATACTCGTAACAACTAGTATGACACTATGACGACGGTATAAAGAATGAAAAAAAAACCACGGTTAGGTGGTATATATTATAATAATAATACAATTATGGATGGACGGACTGCCTGCCGACTGCCGACACAGAGGTAGCCACAGCCGTGAACTACCGCACTGTACACTGGTTGATAAAGAGATAGTAGTATACTCGTAACAACTAGTATGACACTATGACGACGGTATAAAGAATGCAAAAAAAACCACAGTTAGGTGGTATATATTATAATAATAATACAATTATGGATGGACGGACTGCCTGCCGACTGCCGACACAGAGGTAGCCACAGCCGTGAACTACCGCACTGTACACTGGTTGATAAAGAGATAGTAGTATACTCGTAACAACTAGTATGACACTATGACGGTATAAAGAATGAAAAAAAAACCACGGTTAGGTGGTATATATTATAATAATAATACAATTATGGATGGACGGACTGCCTGCCGACTGCCGACACAGAGGTAGCCACAGCCGTGAACTACCGCACTGTACACTGGTTGATAAAGAGATAGTAGTATACTCGTAACAATTAGGATGACACTATGACGGTATAAAGAATGAAAAAAAAACCACGGTTAGGTGGTAGGTATATAATAATAAATAATACAATTCTGGTCGGACGGACTGCCTGCCGTGTGCCGACACAGAGGTAGCCACAGCCGTGAACTACCGCACTGTACACTGGTTGATAAAGAGATAGTAGTATACTCGTAACAATTAGGATGACACTATGACGGTATAAAGAATGAAAAAAAAACCACGGTTAGGTGGTAGGTATATAATAATAAATAATACAATTCTGGTCGGACGGACTGCCTGCCGTGTGCCGACACAGAGGTAGCCACAGCCGTGAACTACCGCACTGTACACTGGTTGATAAAGAGATAGTAGTATACTCGTAACAATTAGGATGACACTATGACGGTATAAAGAATGAAAAAAAAACCACGGTTAGGTGGTAGGTATATAATAATAAATAATACAATTCTGGTCGGACGGACTGCCTGCCGTGTGCCGACACAGAGGTAGCCACAGCCGTGAACTACCGCACTGTACACTGGTTGATAAAGAGATAGTAGTATACTCGTAACAATTAGGATGACACTATGACGGTATAAAGAATGAAAAAAAAACCACGGTTAGGTGGTAGGTATATAATAATAAATAATACAATTCTGGTCGGACGGACTGCCTGCCGTGTGCCGACACAGAGGTAGCCACAGCCGTGAACTACCGCACTGTACACTGGTTGATAAAGAGATAGTAGTATACTCGTAACAATTAGGATGACACTATGACGGTATAAAGAATGAAAAAAAAACCACGGTTAGGTGGTAGGTATATAATAATAAATAATACAATTCTGGTCGGACGGACTGCCTGCCGTGTGCCGACACAGAGGTAGCCACAGCCGTGAACTACCGCACTGTACTGTGTCTGCTGCTAATATAGACTGGTTGATATTTAAAGAGATATTAGTAGTATACAACAATACTATACTGGTGGTCAGGCACTGGTCACCACTCCTGCAGCAAAAGTGTGCACTGTTAATTAATATAATTGTACTCCTGGCTCCTGCTAACAACCTGCAGTGCTCCCCAGTCTCCCCCACAATTAATTATAAGCTTTTAATTTATACATTGATGACTGTGCAGCACACTGGGCTGAGCTGAGTGCACACAGACTGAGTCACACTGTGTGACTGACTGTGCTGTGTATCGTTTTTTTTTTCAGGCAGAGAACGGATATAGCAGAGAGAAGTGAACGGATATATTATATTAAATAAAAGTTAACTAGCAACTGCACTGGTCACTGACTGTGGTAAACTAACTCTGTCTGCGACTCTGCACAATCTCTCTCTATCTAATCTATCTATCTCTATTCTAATGGAGAGGACGCCAGACACGTCCTCTCCCTATCAATCTCAATGCACGAGTGAAAATGGCGGCGACGCGCGGCTCCTTATATAGAATCCGAGTCTCGCGATAGAATCCGAGCCTCGCGAGAATCCGACAGCGTCATGATGACGTTCGGGCGCGCTCGGGTTAACCGAGCAAGGCGGGAAGATCCGAGTCGCTCGGACCCGTGGAAAAAAAAGTGAAGTTCGTGCGGGTTCGGATTCAAAGAAACCGAACCCGCTCATCTCTACGCTCAGTGACGTCACGCCTCCGCCGGCCGAGCATGCAGCTCCTGGACGACAGTCCAGATCGAGCATGCATGCACTGCAGACAGTGATGATCGTTGCTGACCCGTGGGGCCACACATCGGTCGTCGCTGGCAGCATACACACTTGCTGATAAAATGAGCGATGTCGCTCAGGGAGGGGGAATATGAGAGACGTTGCTCATTTTATTGGCAAGTGTGTATGGGCCTTTAATTCTAATGTAAAAAACCCACATAATAAAATATATCACACTGCAGTGTTTTTTTTAAGACATGACAAATGTCATAATCAATTTGTTTAAATGTTTCACTTTGATTCCTGCAACAGAAGATATTTATATGATTCATCATATCAGACATGCATTTTATTATTTGGGAGTATTAATTGATTCTGAACTTTGTGTTCTTATAAACACACTACTACTACTAGTGTGATAGAAGTAGTTGCACTTTTTTATATAAAAATAAAATTGTTGATTTTAGTTACTTAACAGATATTATTCTCTTTCAGTCACTTTTTTAAAATAGAATGTACAATGTATCATATCAGTTATTTTAGGTGTTGTCATATTTGCTCTTGTACTTTTTACAAACTTTTCTAATAGCAATTACAGTAGTTTTATATAAAGTGAGCAGGGACTGTGGAAAATGCAATAAAATATGGAGCTATATTACATTGACATAATTTGTCAATATTAATGGATAGTGATTATGGGAGTATAGATATTCTAAATTGTATGATATAAGTGGCAAACATGTATACCTTCCTGGAAAAATTAACACGTCCTAAGGCGACATACTCTCGGCTACCAAGTAAAAGGATTTGGTCACTCATTGGCATTACATTCTGGGATATAGGACTGGAACCCCAGAGAAAGTTTCTTGGGATGAGGAATTGATGACTAATAACTTAAACTTGTTCTGAGGCAAACATGTTGGGAAAGATATTACACATCCACAAAGCATTCCTATTGGTCACATGTACTGTATTACCCACAAACACCATCATTCCTGTACTAATTTGTTTATCCATGATTTATAATCAAATAGAACTGTTTCTGATGGTTCTATTGAAAAGGGTGATTTGTGGTAAATTTTGAGTCTATTTTCAAATCGACTACTAGGAAATATGGGTTAGGAATTGAACTCTATGTTGAAGTATTGAAAGTTTTACTGTAGTTCTATTTAAGTGTAAAATTCTATTTCAGTTGACTTTGAGTCGATTTTGACGTTAGTAAATACCTGTCACACAAAATTGACTGAAAATTGGCTGAAAACCAAAATTAACTTTTAGTAAATGTACCCTCTAATGGTGTCTTCCTGGGTATTAAAAATTAGGAACTGTTCTCCAACTCTGCTACGGTAATTCCTAGTTATAGGCCCAGTGTTGGACTGGGGCATGATGGGCCCACCGAGGGGATGCAGTGGTTGGAACCCATGTTTATGGGTGTAACCAGTCTCCAGAGGGGGAGTGGCCAGCCACCACAGAGGTTTTGCTAACCATTATAGAGAGCATGTTAAATATACACAGCAAATACTGCCAGTGCATGCATGATAATATACTAGATTAATGACAGCAATGCACACCTTAGCCCTGTGCAGTATAAGGTAACATGTATAATGCATTATTCAAGTGCACAGTCTGGATCCTGATTCCTTGAGGAGATGGGCCTCCAGGCAGTGGGGCCCACTGGGGGCTTCCCCCGTAAACCCTGTTGGGCAGTCCAGCCCTGTATAGGCCACTCTTTTGGTGAAGATGCTATAAAAGGTGTCAAATGAAATAATCATCCTGATTTATAGTATGTGTATGTGTATGTATATATATATATATATATATATATATATATATATATCCACTCATAACACAGCAGTGCTTATGAACCAGTTTGTTATGCATAACTGTGTGCCCAGATGTCTACACGCTTCCGGGATACTGTTGCTGCATATAATTTCATTAAAAGCATTTTTGCAGCGGCTGTGTATTTTAATATCTATTTCTGCCTAGTAAACCAGCTTCAGATATAAATCTTTTCTTCTTTGATGAAAAATAGCATAATGATTTTTTTATTTTTTCAATCAAATTTACAATTATAATTTTAAAGTTGCAAAGATGCTTCTTCTGTTTGTGTTATAAAAACAAAAACATTTAACAAGTTTGATATATTTAGCATTTGTAGACTGAGAAGAACAATATAGCTGGCTGGTGTTGGCAATCATATATTCATTTAACTTTTAAAGTATCAATTATGTTTATTAATGTATCATATTAGCATGAATGTTTCTTTTTGATTAAATGGGAACAATTGCTTCTTTAAGGTAAAGGTCTGTGGATGTGTGATTAATCAGATTGAAATGACAGTTCAGACGACTTATGCCATGCTTCGTTATCACAATGATTGATTTTGGTCTGTGCTGCTGGGTGAAGAAATATCAGCTAATAACTGCAGCACCAAATCTCCAGATGTCATTGATAGCACAAATCATTCTTTCACATTCCATATTATTTGCCTCATTTGCAAAGATGCGGACATAAAAATGATCTGTTGGATTGTGAAATTATAGTATGACTATGACACCCGTATTTAGCTACCACGCACATTTCAGTACTCAGCTGCAAATTACTGTTCAAGGACTTTCCTTTTAGATTTCTCTTTTTGTAGAGCACTTCATTACAAACTAAATTTTGAGGATTTTTCTTTCACTATACTTTTAATAAACAATTGTTTAATTTACCTTTTGGGATTAGAAAAGCACAAAAAAACCTTACAGAACTGCTTCAACTGTATGACCAATGAGTAGGCGTACATATTAACTAAAGTGCTTTTAGATTATTATTATTTTTAGTCTTTATGCTTGTATACGTGATGAAATTAGCAGCATTCATTTAAAAGAGAATATTTTAAATCTATGATGCCTCATGTATAAAAGCTTGCAACTTGTGGGCATGGGCACTTTGGTGAGAAAGCAGTTAGATTTAAAGTGGTAACCATGTTGGTTTTGCTTTAAACCTATTTGCCAATTTAGATCTAGTGGCTACAGATGTATCTTCATACATTGTGGCTTCAGTAGCACCAAATAGCCCCTCCATTGTGCTATATCTGCAACTTTGTATATGTGTACAACCAATTCCTGTGCATATAGTCACAACCTAATGTCTCTAGTACAGTGGTTTTCTCTGCATCTACAATGTGAATAAGAAGCAAATATTTAAGATAATATTATACTCTACTGCTCTTGGAGCATCTCAATCGCACCGGGGATCTCGAGCCACATGGCGTATAGATGCTAGCTGTATATGGACACATCTGTATCTCATGGAAATTGGGCATGTGACTGCAAATCATTGGCTAGCACATTTGGGCCACTCTGCAGATAGCATATTTTTATATTCCAATTGAAACATTATTATTTCTCTAACGTCCTAGTGGATGCTGGGGACTCCGTCAGGACCATGGGGATTAGCGGCTCCGCAGGAGACAGGGCACAAAAATAAAGCTTTAGGATCAGGTGGTGTGCACTGGCTCCTCCCCTATGACCCTCCTCCAAGCCTCAGTTAGGTTTTTGTGCCCGTCCGAGCAGGGTGCAATCTAGGTGGCTCTCCTAAAGAGCTGCTTAGAAAAAGTTTTTAGGTTTTTTATTTTCAGTGAGTCCTGCTGGCAACAGGCTCACTGCATCGAGGGACTTAGGGGAGAGAAGTGAACTCACCTGCGTGCAGGATGGATTGGCTTCTTAGGCTACTGGACACCATTAGCTCCAGAGGGAGTCGGAACACAGGTCTCACCCTGGGGTTCGTCCCGGAGCCGCGCCGCCGACCCCCCTTGCAGATGCCGAAGATGGAAGAGGTCCAGAAGCAGGCGGCAGAAGACTCTTCAGTCTTCCTGAGGTAGCGCACAGCACTGCAGCTGTGCGCCATTGTTGTCAGCACACTTCACACAGCGGTCACGGAGGGTGCAGGGCGTTGGGGGGGCGCCCTGGGCAGCAATATATAATAACTTTTTATGGCTAAAAATACATCACATATAGCCCTTTGAGGCTATATGGATGTATTTAACCCCTGCCAGATCTCACAGATTCCGGAGAAGAGCCCGCCGAAATAGGGGGCGGGGCTTATTCTCCTCAGCACACAGCGCCATTTTCCTGCTCAGCTCCGCTGTGAGGAAGGCTCCCAGGACTCTCCCCTGCACTGCACTACAGAAACAGGGTAAAACAGAGAGGGGGGGCACTTTTTTTGGCGATATTAATATATTTAAGCTGCTATAAGGATACAACACTTATATAGGGTTGTTCCCATATATATTATAGCGCTTGGGTGTGTGCTGGCAAACTCTCCCTCTGTCTCCCCAAAGGGCTAGTGGGGTCCTGTCTTCAATAGAGCATTCCCTGTGTGTCTGCTGTGTGTCGGTACGTGTGTGTCGACATGTATGAGGACGATGTTGGTGTGGAGGCGGAGCAATTGCCGGTAATGGTGATGTCACCCCCTAGGGAGTCGACACCGGAATGGATGGCTTTGTTTATGGAATTACGTGATAATGTCAGCACATTACAAAAATCAGTTGACGACATGAGACGGCCGTCAAACCAGTTGGTACCTGCCCAGGCGTCTCAGACACCGTCAGGGGCTGTAAAACGCCCTTTACCTCAGTCGGTCGATACAGACCCAGACACGGACACTGAATCTAGTGTCGACGGTGAAGAAACAAACGTATTTTCCAGTAGGGCCACACGTTATATGATCACGGCAATGAAGGAGACTTTGCATATCTCTGATACTACAAGTACCACAAAAAGGGGTATTATGTGGGGGGTGAAAAAACTACCTGTAGTTTTTCCTGAATCAGAGGAATTGAATGATGTATGTGATGAAGCGTGGGTTAACCCAGATAGAAAAGGGCTAATTTCTAAAAAGTTATTGGCATTATACCCTTTCCCGCCAGAGGTTAGGGCGCGCTGGGAAACACCCCCTAAGGTGGATAAGGCGCTCACACGCTTATCAAAACAAGTGGCGTTACCGTCTCCTGATACGGCCGCCCTCAAGGATCCAGCTGATAGGAGGCTGGAAACTACTCTAAAAAGTATATACACACATACTGGTGTTATACTGCGACCAGCCATCGCCTCAGCCTGGATGTGCAGTGCTGGAGTGGTCTGGTCGGATTCCCTGACTGAAAATATTGATACCCTGGATAGGGACAGTATTTTACAGACTTTAGAGCAATTAAAGGATGCTTTTCTTTATATGCGAGATGCTCAGAGGGATATTTGCACTCTGGCATCGAGAGTAAGTGCGATGTCCATATCTGCCAGAAGAAGTTTATGGACACGACAGTGGTCAGGTGATGCGGATTCCAAACGGCATATGGAAGTATTGCCGTATAAAGGGGAGGAATTATTTGGCGTCGGTCTATCGGATTTGGTGGCCACGGCAACTGCCGGGAAATCCACCTTTTTACCTCAGACCCCCTCCCAACAGAAAAAGACACCGTCTTTTCAACCGCAGTCCTTTCGGTCCTATAAGAACAAGCGGGCAAAAGGACAGTCATATCTGCCCCGAGGCAGAGGAAAGGGTAAGAGAGGGCAGCAAGCAGCCCCTTCCCAGGAACAGAAGCCCTCCGCGGGTTCTGCAAAGCCCTCAGCATGACGCTGGGGCTTTACAAGCGGACTCAGGAGCGGTGGGGGGTCGACTCAAGAATTTCAGCGCGCAGTGGGCTTGCTCACAGGTGGACCCCTGGATCCTGCAGGTAGTATCTCAGGGTTACAGGTTGGAATTCGAGAAGTCTCCCCCTCGCCGGTTTCTAAAGTCTGCTTTGCCAACGTCTCCCTCAGACAGGGCGACGGTATTGGAAGCCATTCACAAGCTGTTTTCTCAGCAGGTGATAGTAAAGGTACCCCTCCTACAACAGGGAAAGGGGTATTACTCCACGCTATTTGTGGTACCGAAGCCGGACGGCTCGGTAAGACCTATTCTAAATCTGAAATCTTTGAACCTGTACATACAAAAATTCAAGTTCAAGATGGAATCACTCAGAGCAGTGATAGCGAATCTGGAAGAAGGGGACTTTATGGTGTCCCTGGACATAAAAGATGCTTACCTGCATGTCCCAATTTGCCCTTCACATCAAGGGTACCTCAGGTTCGTGGTGCAAAACTGTCATTATCAGTTTCAGACGCTGCCGTTTGGATTGTCCACGGCACCTCAGGTCTTTACCAAGGTAATGGCCGAAATGATGATTCTTCTGCGAAGAAGAGGCGTATTAATTATCCCTTACTTGGACGATCTCCTGATAAGGGCAAGGTCCAGAGAACAGCTGGAGGACGGAGTAGCACTAACCCAAGTAGTGCTGCAACAACACGGGTGGATTCTGAATTTCCCAAAATCTCAGTTGACCCCGACAACACGTCTGCTGTTCCTGGGAATGATTCTGGACACGGTTCAGAAAAAGGTGTTTCTTCCGGAGGAGAAAGCCAAGGAGTTATCCGAACTTGTCAGGAACCTCCTAAAACCAGGAAAAGTGTCTGTGCATCAATGCACAAGAGTCCTGGGAAAGATGGTGGCTTCTTACGAAGCAATCCCATTCGGCAGATTCCACGCACAAACTTTTCAGTGGGATCTGCTGGACAAATGGTCCGGATCGCATCTGCAGATGCATCAGCGGATAACCTTATCGCCACGGACAAGGGTGTCTCTTCTGTGGTGGTTGCAGAGTGCTCATCTGTTAGAAGGCCGCAGATTCGGCATACAGGAATGGGTCCTGGTGACCACGGATGCCAGTCTGAGAGGCTGGGGAGCGGTCACACAGGGAAGAAACTTCCAGGGAGTATGGTCAAGCCTGGAGATGTCTCTTCACATAAATATACTGGAGCTAAGAGCGATTTACAATGCTCTAAGCCTAGCAAAACCCCTGCTTCAGGGTCAGCCGGTGTTGATCCAGTCAGACAACATCACGGCAGTCGCCCACGTAAACAGACAGGGCGGCACAAGAAGCAGGAGAGCAATGGCAGAAGCTGCAAGGATTCTTCGCTGGGCGGAAGATCATGTGATAGCACTGTCAGCAGTGTTCATTCCGGGAGTGGACAACTGGGAAGCAGACTTCCTCAGCAGACACGATCTACACCCGGGAGAGTGGGGACTTCATCCAGAAGTCTTCCACATGATTGTGAACCGTTGGGAAAAACCAACGGTGGATATGATGGCGTCTCGCCTCAACAAAAAACTGGACAGGTATTGCGCCAGGTCAAGAGACCCTCAGGCAATAGCTGTGGACGCTCTGGTAACACCGTGGGTGTTCCAGTCAGTGTATGTGTTTCCTCCTCTGCCTCTCATACCCAAAGTACTGAGAATCATACGGCAAAGGGGAGTAAGAACGATACTCGTGGCTCCGGATTGGCCAAGAAGAACTTGGTACCCGGAACTTCAGGAGATGCTCACGGAAAATCCGTGGCCTCTACCTCTAAGACGGGACCTGATTCAGCAGGTACCGTGTCTATTTCAAGACTTACCGCGGCTGCGTTTGACGGCGTGGCGGTTGAACGCCGAATTCTAAGGGAAAAAGGCATTCCAGAAGAGGTCATTCCTACACTGGTTAAAGCCAGGAAGGAGGTGACTGCACAACATTATCACCGCATTTGGAGAAAATATGTTGCGTGGTGTGAGGCCAGAAAGGCCCCCACGGAGGAATTTCAATTGGGTCGATTCCTACATTTCCTGCAAACAGGATTGTCTATGGGCCTCAAGTTGGGGTCCATTAAGGTTCAAATTTCGGCCCTGTCGATTTTCTTCCAGAAAGAATTGGCTTCAGTACCTGAAGTCCAGACTTTTGTAAAAGGAGTACTACATATACAACCCCCGGTTGTGCCCCCAGTGGCTCCGTGGGACCTTAATGTAGTTTTGGATTTTCTCAAATCCCATTGGTTTGAGCCACTCAAATCGGCGGATTTGAAATATCTTACATGGAAAGTAACCATGCTACTGGCTCTGGCTTCAGCCAGGAGAGTGTCAGAATTGGCGGCTTTATCGTATAAAAGCCCATATCTGATTTTCCATTCGGACAGGGCAGAACTGCGGACTCGTCCTCATTTTCTGCCTAAGGTGGTGTCAGCGTTTCACCTGAACCAGCCTATTGTGGTGCCTGCGGCTACTAGCGATTTGGAGGATTCCAAGTTGCTGGACGTTGTCAGGGCATTGAAAATATATATTTCAAGGACGGCTGGAGTCAGAAAATCTGACTCGCTGTTTATACTGTATGCACCCAACAAGCTGGGTGCTCCTGCTTCTAAGCAGACGATTGCTCATTGGATTTGTAGCACAATTCAACTTGCACATTCTGTGGCAGGCCTGCCACAGCCTAAATCTGTCAAGGCCCATTCCACAAGGAAGGTGGGCTCATCTTGGGCGGCTGCCCGAGGGGTCTCGGCATTACAACTCTGCCGAGCAGCTACGTGGTCGGGGGAGAACACGTTTGTAAAATTCTACAAATTTGATACCCTGGCTAAAGAGGACCTGGAGTTCTCTCATTCGGTGCTGCAGAGTCATCCGCACTCTCCCGCCCGTTTGGGAGCTTTGGTATAATCCCCATGGTCCTGACGGAGTCCCCAGCATCCACTAGGACGTTAGAGAAAATAAGATTTTACTTACCGATAAATCTATTTCTCGTAGTCCGTAGTGGATGCTGGGCGCCCATCCCAAGTGCGGATTGTCTGCAATACTTGTACATAGTTATTGTTACAAAAAAATCGGGTTGTTCTTGTTGTGAGCCGTCTGTTCAGAGGCTCCTACGTTGTCATACTGTTAACTGGGTTCAGATCACAAGTTGTACGGTGTGATTGGTGTGGCTGGTATGAGTCTTACCCGGGATTCAAAATCCTTCCTTATTGTGTACGCTCGTCCGGGCACAGTATCCTAACTGAGGCTTGGAGGAGGGTCATAGGGGGAGGAGCCAGTGCACACCACCTGATCCTAAAGCTTTATTTTTGTGCCCTGTCTCCTGCGGAGCCGCTAATCCCCATGGTCCTGACGGAGTCCCCAGCATCCACTACGGACTACGAGAAATAGATTTATCGGTAAGTAAAATCTTATTTTTTATTGTTATTGTTGGTGTGCAAGATGCCATAGTCTTCACAGCACCTAAAAGCAAGACATATATAAGAGGTAGACAAATTAAATGCACACATTAAAATATGATAGGGAGGGCAAAACTCAATAATGACTTTAATTTGAATTGCAAGAGTACACAGCTGACGTAATAGGAGTGATTGTTGATCACAGTGGAGGACTTCAATATTTCAAATGCTTACTTTTTTTAGAGCATTTGAAATAGATGTATAATGCTCTGCCTTATCTGTGACTTTCCCCTCCAAACTGCTTTACTTATTATCCAGTGATATCAAAGGTACAAAATCAAACATGATTATAATTCTCTAAACCACCAGTAACTTTAAGGGAATTCAGAAAAAGGGTTATTTTCTGAGTGGCCAATTTTAAAACCACTCAAAACATGCATGGGGCCAAATGTAATAGAGTGAGAGTTTCAGAAAGTGAGAGATTTGGTAAGGTTTTGCAGTTTTTTTAAGTGGCAATAATTTACGCAGCAAGATCAACCTGGTTTTGCAGTGTAAATGATTACCACTTTAAAAAAACTGCAAAACCTTACCAGATCTCTCACTTTCTGAAACCCTCACTCTATTACATTTGGCCCATGATTTCTACATCACCTATATGCTATAAGATTTCCTACTTATTAGTTGATACTGTAGGTATTGCAGAGAGAGCAGGAGAGGAGCAGACAGTGTATTAGAGTTAACTATTAATTACTGTTTTATTTGTGTTGTTCATTTTTTGTCTAACATTTTTTGTGTATTATCTTTTTAGTTTAATTGTTCACTGTCTAGTGTGTAACTGTTGTATGAGTTTGTACTGTTTTCTTTCTTTGTTTTCTGTGGAATTCACATGAATATTTACATTTAATACACAAGGGTAGAAAATTATTATTGAGGCCACAGGATCCAGTCAAAAAACTACATTGATATGGTGGTCAGTAGGTTGTTGTATTGTAAAGAGAAGTTTTTTTTCTGTGAACTGCATAGATCAGTGGTAATCAGATAGAATTTTATAAGGAGGTTAAGAAACTGATTCTGGAATTTGCTAAACTTCTCTGAAGCAGTTTATTTTCAGGGATAACTTGAAGGTTTCAAAGCTTTGGTTGAAGTCTACCTGTATGAGAAAGGGAGTAGTCTGTAAAAATGATGTAACTAGAAATGAGCGTGCAAGTACTAAGTGAGAATGATACTATAAAGTCTTGGACAGAGCTGAGGGATGATGTTAGCAGGTATTGAAATAGGTAGGAGGCACCTCAAGAGGTTTTCAGCCTTCCCTGGTATGTGCTACAAAACATGACATCACATCATGTATTACATTAATCACAGTGAGAAGAGCACCAGGAGGTGGAGCTCACCTGCCAGGCCTCCAAACAACCAAGCCTCTGATTTCTGACCTAGGGTGGATCTAGACTTTTCTCTTGAGGGGCATTTTAAAATTTAATATAAATGTCTCTCCTTTCTATTCCTGACTCATCCTCTTTGTTAGTGTATACAGTACATTCACATTACAAATATAATTAAAATAATATACTGTATAAGTGTACATCATTTTCTGTATTAAGATGCACACATCACAGCTCATCCTTATGTACAGTTAGTGTAGTATTGTTAATTGCATTGTATGTTATGAGAAGTATCTAATATTAGATTCTGTTTAGTACAGTTAGTCTCTGTAGGTGCTAGCAGAGTTGAGAAGCTGTAGAAGAATGCTTGGATAGGTTAATTAGTCTAGCTGCTGCATTCAAATAGGATTGTAATGTTTTAAGTCTGGTTAGGGGAGAAATGTTGAATGCATGTGAGATGAGTGCATCCTCTGATATGGTTTCTTAGATGTCTGTAAAATAATGTGGTCAGTTATAAGTTAAAGAGGCCACCTACAGTATGTATAGAGTTTAAAGGTAAGGTTTATTGTTTTGTAATCAACACTAACATAGATGTCATATAAGTAGCTTTGGTTTGCTGATGATAAGAAATATGGGCCACCTGAGAAATTTTGGTCATGGACCACACTCTTCTTGAGAAATGAGTTTGAAAACTGTTATTTCTCACAACAACATGTTCTAGGATAAGGCATGGGGTGGCCTGATAGCTGGTGCCCCCTAGGTTCTATTGGTTCTCTATTGGTTCTCATGGGTCTCAGGTACTTATCTGGAGAGGGGAGCATGGTGCAAATGCCCCCTTAATCCGGTTCTGCGCCCAATGCTGACTGAGCCCTAAACAAAAGCCTAGGTTGTCTAATGGATAATCTGGGTCTAGGAGGGCTAATGGGATTGCCCATAAGGACATTTTTGCCACAGGTGGAAGGAGAAAGAAAGGGTCGAGAAACTATAAGGAGCCAAGGTAAATGGAAAATCAGACCAGTAACAGTGTAACTGTGGGCTGATCTTCTAAACAAGGAGAAATACCTGTTAATTTGGATTTAGAGTAAGAAGTCTAGTAGATGGCAATGAGCTTCAGAGCTATACATTTCATTATAACACAAATACAGAAAATGCCACTGCTTTCAAGAATGTTAAACTATTTTGTGAAAAATTATTCTGTGAGCAGCACAATAGGCCACTGATCATATTTGGGGGAGTTGTAGCAAACTTTTGAGAAAGATAAAGTGGAGAGAAATAAAGTACCAAGCAATTAGCTCCTAACTGTCATTTAATGGGCTGTATTTGAAAAGCTGATTGGTTGGTGCTTTATCCCCCCCCTAAAGTGCAGCTTTCTCCACTGCTGCTCGCATGCCTGCTTTAATGGTTAGAAGTGACACTTGCATTACAAACACCAAAAGAAAAGACACTGTACTATTATCCAAACATACACAGATTATAGTTACAATCTAGGTCAGGTACTCCAGGATACATATGGGATTGTTATCATACAACATAGGCGAATTGAACTGAGTAAAAGATGGGGTAAAGGGATAGAGTGAGGTGGGAAGATGTATGAGTGGCACCTTTAAAAGATTTAAAGCCTTCTCCGGTATGTGCACTGTTATATCATGACATCACATCATGCATTGCATCCATCACAATGAGCAGAGCACCATGAGGTGGAGCACTTCAGCTAGGCCTCCAAATGACAAAGCTTCTTACTGCTAACCAAGGATGGATCTAGACTTTTCTTTTGAAGGGTACTTTAACATTTAATATAAATGTCTCCCTTTTCTATTCTTGATCCTCCTACTTCTTAGTCTATACTTTTACAAAACAAATATAAATAAAAAAAATACTGTATAAGTGTACATCATTCTCTCTATTAAGATACACACATCACAGCTCATCCAGCATGGAATTCAAACTCCAGAATACATGGTCCACCATTTAGACATTTAGCAATAGAGCTATTGGTAATTATGTAGTATACTTGCACCATTGTAACCAACCTTCACTGACTTAATCCCCCTGTATTAAAATACACAGTATTCCAAGAAGACATTCAAACAGCAAACCTGCTATACCGTATCCAGACATTTACCATGTGAGATATCCATAATAGAGAAATATATGTGCCCTTGCTGTAGTCAATAATAACTTTATTTTAAACCATTAAAATAGCACACTAATAAGCTAGTAATACCCAATATATACTGTTTAGAATAACTAATTATAATACTATAGGTTCTTTTCTTTTTTTCTTTTTTTAAATCACCTAACAATAAATATTGTCCCTCATTCCGAGTTGTTCGCTCGCAAGCGGATTTTAGCAGATTTGCTCATGCTAAGCCGCCGCCTACTGGGAGTGAATCTTAGCATCTTAAAATTGCGAACGATGTATTCACAATATTGCGATTACACATCTCGTAGCAGTTTCTGAGTAGCTTCAGACTTACTTGGCATCTGCGATCATTTCACTGCTTGTCGTTCCTGGTTTGACGTCACAAACACACCCAGCGTTCGCCCAGACACTCCTCCGTTTCTCCGGCCACTCCTGCGTTTTTTCCGGAAACGGTAGCGTTTTTTCCCACACGCCCATAAAACGGCCTGTTTCCGCCCAGAAACACCCATTTCCTGTCAATCACATTTTGATCGCCAGAACGATGAAAATGCCGTGAGTAAAAATCCTAAGTGCATAGCAAATTTACTTGGCGCAGTCGCAGTGCGGACATTGCGCATGCGCACTAAGCGGAAAATCGCTGCGATGCGAAGATTTTTACCGAGCGAACAACTCGGAATGAGGGCCCTTGTGACATTCATTTTCTGAATTTTTCCGACATTGGTACTTTCAAATTTCACTTCATTTTGTCAAAAAAGCATGTTTACTTCTAGATGTTAATTTATAAAAGTATAGTTGCTTAATATTTTTTTGACTCTTTAAGCGTTTGTTATTGATAAAATCATTCTATAAGAGATTCTCTTCAGGGAACCAAATATAATCTTCACAAATAATTTTTAACACCAAATGTCTTTTTAAACAACTACAGTATATATCTATAAAATGCAATGTATTTAGCAAATGGATTGCTTTGAAATGCTGAGCAAGAACTGTGAGGGCAGTTTTTTCTACCCAGTACCATTAACCATATGACTATTTTAATTGTTGTTTAGATTAATAAAGAAGTGTACATATTATATCTTTACACTGTAAAGAATTATTTAATGATGTTGTTAATGTTTATGTTTCTTAGAGTACTGTCACAATAGTAAATGAATGAATACTGCTGCAATTTGTGTAAAATTGTAAATGAAGAAATATTTTTTTCTTTACAGTGATTCCATTGCAAACAACTACAGCCTTGGAGCCAGACACTTCTCAGCACATTCCATCTACAAACTTACTAGTATCAATGGTAAGAACCTCTCTAAATATAATTTCTCATAATTACATTTATTCTACAGTATACCTTTTTTTAATAGAAAACTTTTACCTTCATGTGTTGTGTTGTAAGACGATAAAATTATACTACACTATCTTCTAACAAGAAGACAAGGTATAAACTGGAGCAGTAGATCAGGTGCTCGTAGAGAACATGGTTTGACAGGACAATGCAACAGCTGGAAAATCTATGGATTGGCAGACATCCAATCAAGCTGCCTGCATAATATATCTTTACACCTGTCCCTCCATAGCTCCAAACATCCATGTCCATTTAACTACATACTGTAAGACATTAACTGAACACATTGAGACTGATGCAGGCTTGTATGTATATCCAGTATATGTGTTCCCACATTGACTGCATTGAAAAACAATGTGTATGTTCACCCTTATGCTGAGCTTTATGCAACCTCATCAGTGCAGACTTACATAACCCTGTACTAACGGAACCAGGGATGTTCATGTAGCTAGAACTTTGTGGGCAACATTGCAACATTTTGAATGTTCCTGGAGAGATACAGTATCTCTGTCCATAGTACTCCACTGGAGTTGGAATGCCTAGAGCTCTCAGAAGGAAGTGCTTATGGCCATCTATCATTTTAATGCTTCAAGGCTCTTCATCATCTGCACATGTCCTCATGTCACATCTTTTTCTTCAATTATAGTTATTACACCAACAGATATTTTTAGTAATAAAAAGATGAAGCACCTACAAAGTGTCCTCTCCTTGGCTACCTATTTGTTTAATATGAATATGCAGCATTATATAATAATTACATGTATACTGTTGTAAAACAAACTAAGTAAATAGGCCACATACTATTGCCCCAATGTCCTTATATGCTCCAAAGTTATTCCCCAATCATATTATGCCTCACAGTAGTGCCACATCTCATATTCTGCCACATAGTAGTGCCCTAGTTTAATTTATGCCCAAAGGTAATGATCCCTGTATATAGTATGCTGCACAGTAGTACCCCATTCCCCATTTAAAATAAAGCATACAGAAGTGACATGGCCCCAGTTCCTAATAAGTCTCATAGTAGTGCCTTTTCATATTATCTCCAATCCAGTGTGCTCCCCATCTGTTCCCCATTCATAACTTCACCTTATGGACTGGTGCTTCTTCAGCTGGGGTGCCCCCAGTGAAGTATTCACATCTGCATCAGTGGACAGATATACAGAGAAGCTGCCAGTATGCAAGTGGAAAACTGGGACAATCTCTCCCATTAAAGTTGGGCTCTGATGCCAATGTAAGTAGATGTGGGGGAGCTGAGTCATTGTATTTGGCACCCTAAGCTCCAGGGTACATAGCAATGGCCCTTGCACACACTATAGTTACTCCCTTGAATGATGCAATTCATTTAGCAACTTGACTGCTTTGTGCCACTCCAGAATGGCACACCATGGTTATTACTATCACTAGTTTTCATTGTACTCCATAAAGTTACGCAGGAAAACCAGTGATGTTCAGCATACTGTAATATGCAAATATGTGCATAGCAGAAAAATGTCAGGATGTCCTGGAGTACACTGCCACTATTCGGGTCAACTCCAATATGCAGAAGATATGTCCAGAAAAGGGTGCATTTACATTTATATAAACCTCTAAATAGCATGCAGTCCTGTTGGCATGCTCTCCCTTAGCTTTGTGTATGAGAGAATGTCCCATTACTGCACATTTGTTCGCTGTTAAATGTAGATGCAATCAAAATGCATACAATGCTGCATTGCTCTTACTATCTTACTGTACATACTACATACAGTACATGCACACAGCTCCACAACATGCAGTGTGAAAACACACAAGATGAACTGTGCAAACAGGCATTAGCACAATGTTTTATTTTTCTTCTTGTGTTCTTACACATGTCTTTGGTGAGCCAGGTACAAAATTGCTGCTGCATTTTGAGAACCCACACAAGCTCCGCTCATACTAAACTGTTTAGGTTTTTGAATCCTGATACTGTGTGGTATTCCACAATCTGTGAAGCCCTCTACACCATTTAATTCCAATTAAATAGGTGTAACTATTGTTCTATTAGTTGCTACATTAGTTGAAAGTCCCCTTTGCACAGTTGTACAGTAGTCCTCGCTTTGACAATTTGATTTACACCATGATTTATTGTCAACAGTCAGTGTTGGCTTTTCAGCAGCAAACCAAGACTTGAAAAGTGCTATGTTATGCAGATTAATAAATCAGTGTACTGTGCTTTGGATCTATTTAGGGACAGGTGTCAAATACATCATGCAGCTGTACAGCAGCTCTATGATCTGTTAAATGTCTATCTATCCCTTAGAGTTTTCAGCTGTTCCATTTCTTGGGCAAGCCATCTTCTCTGAACACCTGAGTCCCTTCTCATAAATCTTTAAATATTATTGTCTTTTCCTGTCATTGCCTTCTTGTGACAGAGGGGCAGATGTATTAAGCCTGGAGAAGTGATAAAGTGGAAGGTGATAATGCTCTAGCCAGTCAGCTCCTAACTGTCATTTTTCAAAACCAGACTGTAACTTGGCAGTCAGCAGCTGATTGGCTGATGCGTTATCACCTTCCACTTTATCACATTTCCAGGCTTAATACAACTGCCCCAGAATCTGATAGCACCAAACCCCCCCCCCCCCCCACACACACACACACACACTCACCCCATGTTTTAAAATAATTTATTAGAACTGGTAAAACATTAGCCATTAGTTATATAATACTATGGCCTGTATCCAAAAATATATAAAAGACAACCCCCTCCTGAAAGCCTAGAACACTTGTCTTAGTCATAAGACACTGCAATTTACTGTACATGTTACATATCTTGTACATCAATTTCCATCGTTTTGTATTTTTTGTCCCCAAAAATGTCATGTCATTATTGGCTAATTAAAAATAATTAAAAACTTCTAAGTGCCTAATTAGTCATTCAGGGGTGTGTCCCTGGAGTTCTGACCAAAATCTCCACATTTTTATTGCAAAACCTCATTTTTTCAGCTAATAGGATAACCCCAATATTTAGATAGAAAATTTATCACTGTTTTTATCCTGGCACTAGTTAAAAATCTTGTTTACATTTTCTAGTGTTCTTTAACCAGGCCTTTTTCGGGCAAGAAACTTAATGTGGAAGTAAAAAAAAAAAAATACATTGTAATATTGTGTTTTATATTTTTGAAATGCAAGTATTTGCTTCACACAGGAATTTTCTTCGGTATTACAATAATTAGGTTAGTTTCACTGATAATATTAAGTCTAATAGCTGTTAAATATATTAGAGATGAGTGGATCCGAATCTCAGAGAACTGAACCCCACACCGAACATAGCGTTCCAAGCCGGGATCTGAGTCCAGCTCAGGCTTTTCTGCCTGACTCTGATCCCAAAATGAGACAAAACATCATTCTCATGCTGCTGGATTCTCACGGGTTTTGGATTCTATATAAAGCCCCCTGGTGATCTGTGCCATTTCACTCCTACTGCCAGTCAGTCCCCAGTGTATCATACACATATTGTGACACTGTAGGTGGTCCATTCCCATGCATGCTTTGTTGTACATAAAGGGATGCTGTGTCAGACAAGAGACTGGTGCATTCTCCAGGGGGTGCACAGTCAATCTAGGGGTGCAACCCCACTGTAAAAAAATAAAACAAAAAATATAATTGGAAAAATATATATTTATTTATTTTTGTGCTATACCCCAGTGAACTATACTATTATTTTTCTGTGACACTGTAGGAGAAATCGCAGTGTAATATTCTTTCTGACTCATACATATATTGTGTGACACTGTAGGTGAAAGTAAACTGCAGTGTTATATTATTATTTCTGACTTATAAATATATTGTGTGACACTGTAGGTGAAAGTAAACTGCAGTCTTTTATATATATATATATATATATATATATATTCTGTCTTATACATGTATTATGACACTGTAGGTGAAACCACAGTGTAATATTCTTTCTGACTCATACACCTATTGTGTGACACTGTAGGGGGAAGTGAACTGCAGTGTAATATATATTCTGACTCATACACGTATTGTGTGACACTGTAGGTAGAAGTAAACTGCAGTGTTATATTATTATTTCTGACTCATACACATATTGTGACACTGTAGGTAGTACATTTTTTTGGTACAAATTGTGGTGTACTCCACTTTGTTTGTGTTTTTTGATAGATATGCAGGGCAAACAATTGACAGGAGAGAAGGAAGCACATACTATTGCTGCTGCCACCAGTCATGACGAGACAAGTCCGTCAACATCATCTACTAAGGCCAATGCCCAAGGGAATAGAGTGCTTAAGTCAGGGCATGTCAAATCAAAGAAGCAATATAATTTTGCAGTAGTAAATAAAAAAACATAAACACCAAAGTTAGCTACAGAGAAACATAAAATAGGCAAAATGCCATTCACCACACAATTTGCCTCTTATGATGATTTACTGTAAGCCATTGGTTTTCAAACTGTGTGCTGTGGCACCCTGGTGTGCCTCGGGACATTTGCAGGGGCGCCTTGGATTGGTGGACCAAGACTAATTCAAACTATTTATAGTCAATGTAATAGGCAAAACCAGTGCCGGTGGCTGTTAATCAGAAAATATGTGGCCAAACAGAAGCAAATCTTATCCCTCACCACACAGCTGTACTTAAGGATGACATTTAAACACAATTTACTTAATCTAATATTTCTTTATACATTTCTCAACAAGAAACATTTGGCCTAGGGGTGCCATGAAAAAAATTATTATACTCTATGGTGACGTGATTCAAAAAAGTTTGGGAACCACTAATGTAAGCCCTTTTCGATGTAAAAGTGTCAAAAAATGAAATTTGTTAAGGTACAGGAACCACTGTGTGCCCAGAAACATCACAAATTCCAGAAGAGAGTCTAAGTGTGTCTGCGTGTGCCATTTGTGAGCTTGACCTTTCCAATAGTGTAGTCAAAGAGGATGCTCCATCCACTATTTGTGCACCCTCTGCAAATGTGGGGATGAGCAGCACAAGTAAACATGCTGACATAGAAATTAAGGATGCTTCTGTAGAAGTGTACTAGGATGAGGAGTATATTAGTGTAGCTAATGCTAATATGGATGTAGATGATGAGATGTTGATGAGGATGTTGTTTGTTTAAATCAAGCACCAGTTGAAACAGTGGTTGTCTATGATATGAAAAAGTCCATTGTAAAGCCTGGGCAAAAGACAAAAACAATCACCTCTTATGTTTGCATTTTTTTACCCAAATCTGGACAACTAGTGTCAAGCCATAATTTGTAAAGTCATAGTGAGTACATCTAGGAAACTCCTCCCTGTTATATCACTTGCAGTGCATTCATCAAAAGTTTTTGACAAATTTAGAAACATTCTCTTTTTACACTCTTAGATAAGCAGCTTGAGAAACTGGAGGAGATGAAATGAAGCAATTCTGCTAAGCATGTCAAGCCCTTCATTTGCTTAGCCATGATCCAAGTGTCATCATTCTCTTGAAATCAGATCACTATATTTTGGCAACCATACTTGATCCTAGATTTAAGTCATACAGATGTGTCCACTTACACCTTTTCTATTTTGCTCAATTTGGCATGCCATGCATTCCAGGCCAAGCTGCTTTTCCATGAGTAGTGGGTGGATGGATTAGAAAAGCATTTTTTGCCATAATAAATTAGGAAAAAAGTAGCATATTAAAGAATCGAATTAAGAAAAAAAAACAAGGCATGACTAAATCTCTGAGTCTATGGCATGCCATGTCATGCCATACATGGCAAGGAAAAAGTGACCCACTGATGGTGATGCAGATCAGTCAGCAAAACCTTTTGACATCTGGTCTGGACTGAAGGAATAATTAGTGACATGTCTACCATGACTGCATATCATACGGTCACCATTCAAAGAATGGCTGATGATTATTTTAGTGATAACTTCCAAATAAGCATGTCAGATAGCCTGCTTCACTACTGGCAGAAAAAAGGCAATTTGGAAACCTTTGCACAAATTAACTTTGCTTTACTTACTGTAAGTTGCCCACCCTGCAGTGTCTTTCAGTGCAGCCGAGAACATTGTCAGCGATCGGTGTAGGAGGTTACTTCCCCAAAATATGGAAAAGATGATGTTCATAAAAAAGACCTTTACTGACAAATATGTCCAAAAATACAGTAATGGTGGATTCCAGTAGGGACAAATGAATAGTTTGTCAAGAAGAGGATGTACAGATGTGTCCTCTTACATCTTTGGTCCATGTGCTATAAGTCGCATTACACATAACACATGCGTGCAGTGTGACTCAGTAGCAATGAGCATCTTTTTTTGCATTTTTTTCCTCGAAAATGTGTCTTAGATGTAAAGTAATGTAATAGAATGTACAAGCAGCTTCTGCTGATTAAAATTATATGCAGCATGCCTATAAACTGTGTGTGACTGCGACTGTGCAGGCATACAAATTGCTATGTTACAGTGTTTTTATAGAAAACAGTGTAACGTGGCATTTCAGATGCAGGTAGAGCCACAATTACACACAGAATATAGGCATGCTGCATATAATTTTAATCAGCAGAAGCTGCTTGTGCGTCCTATTACATTACTTTGTGTCCACAACACATTTTCCTGGACACAAATGCAAAAAAAGACAGATGCTACCGAGTCCTGTCACGACATGGTGCAACTTCACGGGTTGTTTAGTGTTACTGCATCAAGGATGTAAGAGGTCAGATCTGTTTGCACTGATGGGTGTGAGGAATCAGATGATGCTGATGACGATGATGACATCTTGCCTATGTAGAGTCAGTTTGTGTACATAAAGACCATTGGCATCTTGTTTTGAGGAGGCCCAAACAAACCAATAATTTCAGTCCCTGTCACTGAAATGATTGGTTAGTTAAACTGTGCATGTCCTGTTTAATATATACAACATAAGGGTGGCTGGGAGGGCCCAAGGACAATTCCATCCTGCGCCTCTTTTATTTGCATTATGCGCTATTTAGAGCATTGCTGACTGTCTTCTTGTGTAGACGAGAAACATTTTTATAGTTTATTAAATGCCACCCTTTCTGCCACTGCAGTGCCATTCTGTTTCCTAGATGTACCATTTTGGAAGTTTAAGTGCCACATGTTCGTGCCTCCCACTGCTGTTGCTTAGCTTAGTCATCGAGATGCCTCGGTGCAACCTTTTAGCCTAAACTGGGTGAAAATAATATTGTGAACTATGAGGTGGTCAAAATTGACTGGAAATTAATGTTATTGAGGTTAATAATACCGTAGGATCAAAAGTAGGCCAAAATTCAGTGATTTTAGCTGTTTTTATGATTTTTGTAAAAAAATGCAGTTCCAAGACCTATAAGGGCGGTTATTACAAAATCTAATACAGATCCAAAATACAAAGGGAATACAGATCCATAACCACAACCCATGACTGAGGCTGGTACACATCTCTAAAATATAATAATAACATTTAAATGTTCTGCAGTACAATCTAATTTTGATAGTTGTTTTTGTTCATAATCAATGCAATGTTAATCCTGTTTTGATGTAAACTTTTTTTGTTATACACAAAGGGCCTACAAAAAATCATGCTGTAAGTAAATATGCATGTTCATTTTGGATGTTTTATAAACATTCTCTTGTTTGGATAATGCAGAAAATAGAAACGGCATATAATATACTAGCTGGGATACCCTGTGTTGCCTGGGTTGAAGAATGTACCTTGAAGTACATCTGCAGCCTTCAGTTTTTTACATTGTCCTCATCTATCATCCCATTCCATTGATCCTGAAAAAGTCTTGCTGTGGTTTTTTTTTTCAATCAAAGATTTTTATTATGAGTAATAGACAATGTTAACAATAAACAGTAATAAAACGAGCAACGATATAGTAAATGTGATATGAGTCAAATTTCACTAGACTCGTCATGAAGGGTGGAATGACAATAGAGGTTAATTTGTAGTCAGATGAGAGAAGCTCTCAAAGGGAAAAGAAGGGGAGAGAGAGAAAGTGGAAAAAGAAACGGAAGAGAAGAAAGGAAGAAAAAATTTAAATAAATTGAAAAATAAAAAATAAAAAGGTGTGTCTGCAGTTATTGTGGCTATCGTATCGTGAGAACTAGTCAGAATGAGAAGAGGGGGTTGTTGGGTGGATGAAATGGGGTTAGAAGAGGCAGAATGTAGGGGGAGGACTCCAATTCACCTCGGGTGATAGGGGGGGTAGAGAAGGAGGGGGAAAGGGAGATCAAATCAAATGCGCACAGTGGGATTTACAATCTAGCTAAGTCCCGGGAGGGGTGAGTTTTTATATCTGTACCAGGGAAGCCAAGTGGAATGGAATTTTTGGACTGTGTTGTGTTGGAGACTGGTGATGTATTCCATTTGTGCGATGAACCAGATCCTATTTGTTAATGCTTGACGGCTGGGGGCGTCTGGTGTTTTCCAGTTGCGTGCTATTTGGTATTTAGCTGCACATGATATATGGAGGATCAGTTTGTTTGAGTCTCTGGGCATCTGGTCCACGGGGGCGCAGAGGAGAAGATGGGTGGGTGAGAGAGGCTGTGGAAGGTCTAGTAACTGGGTGAGCAGGGCACGGACCATGGTCCAGTAACGTGTGATCACTGGGCAGGACCACCATGTGTGGAAGAACGTACCCACCTGACCACAGTTTCTCCAACAAAGGTTTGAGGTGCTGGGGAACATTTTATGTAGGCGGTCTGGGACCAGATACCACCTTGTATATATTTTGAACGAGTTCTCGCGGATGGCCACGCTGATGGAGCACTTCGAGACCGCGGCCCGGACAGTTTCCCACTCTTCGGCCTCGAGCTGTTTTCCCAAGTCAGTTTCCCAGGCCAACTCGTGGGGTTCAAGGGCGGGGGTTTCCGGGGACAAGATGGTTTTATAGAGAAGGGAGATGGTTCCTCTGTCAGTGCTTGCTGTGGTTTTAATCTGAGAACTGCAGTTCTTATAGCATTAGATTGTCCACTGGAGAGCTGTGTGCTGACCTAGACTCCACTGCAATTTACCCCGCTGTTACACTTACACTTAAATCATTGATGCAATGCAGATGCATCACAGCAGGTACACAGTGGCATAGCAGAGCATGTGCAATCACGCTGCCTTAGACTTGAATGGGAGCCAGCATGAGCATGCGCCCATCTCTCATTCACTTGTATGGGACCCAGCAGTGATGCAAAGAGCGCGGCATGCCACAATGTGTTTGCATTGCGGTCCCACTACAGCACTCTGCTTAAAACAGCAAAGCTGTAGCGGGATATATCTGTAATACTGTATGTATATACTGTGTGTGTATATATATATATATATATATATATATTTATATTTTATATATATATATATATATATATATATAAATAGGTGGTACCGAGCGCTAACCTTGATGGTCAACTGTTGATATTGATAGAGTTTAGTGACAGTTTGATTATTCTTATAAACACGTTGCACTCCCCTCTTTATAGGGTGGCTGCCCATACTCCAAAGTCCCATTGTTCAGACGGTTAGTAGATTTATAAAAAAAAAGGTGAGAATGGTGCCCTCTAGTGCAGTATTGTGAGTTTGTTATTTGGTCCATCACCAAAAAATAATAACACCTTAAGAGAAAATGGAAAATTACCATCTATGGTGGAATTTTCCACCATACGAAAGCTTGTGGTCTTGTTAATGGGGCAGACCCAACCACTTTGGTGTGCTGTCAGTGGAGTCCCTCAGATAGTGGTCTTGAGATTCTTCATCTTGTACCCACAATATAGAGAGAGAAAAAGGAAAGCAATAGTGTATTACCACAAACATATAAAACAGTTTATTTATATAACCAGTATTGCCCATACAATCTAAAAAACATATAAAAGCTTATCTGGGTATTTTCCCCAAGGAATCCTCAGTCGGGTAGTAAGGTAAGTATGTCCAATCCACTCAACACATTTCGTCCCTGTGCCTTATTGCTGGACATCTTCAGGAGTGTGGAGATTAAGCACCCACTCCCTAGTTTATACCATACAAAATGAGCTTAATTGGGGGTGTGTTAAGCTCCCAAATGTCAGAAAGTGACATCACTTCCTGTGTCAGACAGGGACATCACTTCCTGTGTGCATTGCTTTGGATGTTCCCCCATGTGTTTTTCCAGAAGAAAAATATAATCATGGCTATCAGTGGTGATGTCAGCATGCGTTCTCCCTCTCAGAGTGCACATGCATAGGAGAGTGAATGCAGTGACAGTGCTGCTCAATACACCATGTGCTCAGCTCACAGGAAGAGGAAAGCCAGTGGCCATTTTCAAGTAGTTTAAATGTATAAATGTCCTCATAATCGGAGACATATTAAATATATATATAAAAAACAAGCTTATTTAAAAATAACATGAATAAAGGGAATATGGGCCATCTGACTAATGAAAAAACAATAGAAATAGCATAGAAATAGGCATAAAAAACAAAATAATAAATTCCAATAGACATTAAAAGATAATATTACAATGTATCACCAATCATTAAATTACACACAAAAAAAGAGTCAAAGGGAGACTATCATAAATAAGCAAATGATTATAAAAGTATATAAATATATATGGTATTAATAAAATTACCACTAAGATGATTTATATAAAATTTAAAAGGAGCATCATTGAGTAAAAGGGTTAATTGTTACAGAAAAGGTGCTATTTCATAGTTATCATTTAACGTGTTTGGATGAAGGGTGTTAAGTTCGTAAATCCAATACATTTCACATTTGGAACGTTTTTTTCTCCCGATCTCCACCTCTTGGTCCCAATTTTACCAGTTCAATGGCCTTGAATTTCAAACCTGAAACATCTGATGCATGATAATTCTTGAAATGTTTGGGAATTGTGTGATTCTCTTGTTTGTTTTTGATGCTTCTTACATGTTCCTGTATCCAAATTTTTAATTGATGTTTAGTTTTCCCCACATATTTCATATTCTAATACGTATATGACCCATGATATGTTGCAGTTGATCATTTCTTGTATGAGATATGTTTTGGAGTCATTAAAATTTAGTATGCTCTGTGTGTTCGGATTTGCGTATTGACAAATGACACAGTGCCCACATTTGTTGAACCCTTTCATCGATTGTCCCCATAAACCCTTCTTTGGTTCATTCTTCCTCAGCATACTGGGAGCCAAGTGGTCTTTAAGATTCTTTGCCTTTTTGAAAATACCTTTTGGTTTAGAGTAGAGGTTCTCAAACTCGGTCCTCGGGGGCACACACAGTGCATGTTTTGCAGGTAACCCAGCAGGTGCACAGGTGTATTAATTACTCACTGACACATTTTAAAAGGTCCACAGGTGGAGCTAATTATTTCACTTGCGATTCTGTGAGGAGACCTGAAAAAAAAGCACTGTGTGTGCCCCCGAGGACCGAGTTTGAGAACCTCTGGTTTAGAGGCTAAAATTGTATTTTTAATAGGGTCTCTCTTCAAAATATCCCAATTTTTGGTCAATATTCTCTTTATTTCTTTTTCTTGGTCATTATATGGTGTAAAGAACCTAACATCATTTCTCTCCTGTTCCTCACTTTTATTTTTATATACCAACAATTAATCTCTTGATCTCCTTGTGGTCTTCCTTATTGCCTCCTCTGTCAGTTCATTTATATACCCTCTCTCTTTGAACCTCTTCTTATAAAGCTGTAATTGATCCTCTCACTGTTCTTTGTTACTGCAATTTATTTTTACCCTGCAGAATTGAGAATAAGGGATATTCTTTTTCCAATTGGAAAGATGGCCACTCTGATAATGTACATAAAAATTTGTATCCACTGATTTAATAAAATGCCTTTTTCCTATTCTATTTCCTTAATTCATTAGAACCAAGTCCAGGTATTCTATTTCCTTTGTACTGATTTTGTGTGTAAAGTTAAATTATAATAATTTTGTCCTATAAAAGCCATAAAATTATTAAAATCCTCAGTACTCCCACTCCATATTATTAAAATATCATTAATATATCTCTTAAATAATACCAATTTTTCTAAAAATGGGTTATTTTCATATATATTCTTTTTGTTTCCAGCTCCCCATATGCAAATTTGCAAAACTTGGGGCGAACACTGTCCCCATTGCAGTGCCACACAATTGTAGATAAAATTGAATTTAAAATAATTATGGATGAGAATAAAACTAATTAAAGTTCAAAGTAAATCTTTATGTATACTGGGCAGGTCTGCATCTTCCAGGAGGAATTCTCTACACAACTCAATTTCCTTTTTAGGGTTAATTGATGTGCATAATGACTGAACATCAACTGTTGCCCAAATGTAATCTTCTTTCCATCCGATGTCTTGTATCATTTGAATAATTGCTGTGGTATCCTTCACATAAGATGTTAATCTTGGGTTGTTTTTCTTCAGAAAAACTTCCACATACTGTACTCGGAAATATTGAGCTTTAGAGACTCAATCCCTGCCACTATGGGCCGACCTGGTGGATTTACGAATTGCTTATGAATTTTAGGTAAAAAATAAAAAATTGGTATGATGGGGTGATTATTAATTAAAACTTGGTATTCATCTCTATTAATGACATCCTTATGGAGTGCTTCAACTAAAATCGGTCTTAATTCCTCTATGTATGCCAAAGTTGGATCCTTACTCAGCATAGTATAAGATTCAATATCCACTAGTAGCCTCCATGCTTACTTTTCATAACCCATCCGGTTCATGACTACTAGACCTCCGCCTTTGTCTGCCTGTCTGATTATGATTTAGCCATTCTTGTTTAGGCCCTTTAAGGCTTCTCTCTCAAAATTTGTTAAATTATTTGTCATATTTCTTCTTGAGGTATTCTGTTGTTCTTCACATAGATCTTTATTTACAAGTTCATAAAAGGTATTCATTTGGCTACTCTTGGAGTCCAGAGGATAATACTTTGTTGGTAGCCTCAAGTCTGATTTTGATCTGTTTTCGTAGTTCTTAATAATCTGTGAGTCCTTTTTTTACAAAATGCCTTTTTAACGTTAACTTTTGCACAAATTTATTGAGGTTCATAAACAATTGGAATTTGTTTGGTTTTACTGTTGGGGCAAAGTTTAATCCCTTTGTTAGCACATTATATTCCATATTAGATACTATATGAGTTGAGAGGTTAAAAATTCCTTTCTGGTTTAACATGGTCTTCTCTACTAATGTTGGAGGTTTCTTCTCTTTTTGTAACCGTTTAGTCCCTCCTCTTGTTCCTCTCCTGTGTCTAATCTTCATTTCATTGGTGATGCTTGATGCGAGTTTTCCCTTATGAACTGTGTTCTTCTGACCTTTGAATTTGAGGCCATTGGAGATAAAAAATCCTCCACATCTGTTTCTGACTCTAGCCAATTTAATGTGGAGAATCTGTTCTGATGTTCAAAATGAACTTGTTTATGTTGGTATTGTTGTTTATGTATCTGATTGGTTTTAATGGGGATTGTTTTCCATTCATTGTATTTCCTGTGGCTGGAAAATACCTACTTTTTAAATGTCCTTTATCCACACTATCATTCAAATTCTTCTATTGTTTTCATAGTCTGATTTGTCTCTAAAGAATTTATTTTCCTTAATCCAGACTACTTCTTCTACCCTAACCAATTTCTTTACTAGTACAACTTAATTTGCTCTAAAATCCTCACTGGTTTTATATGGTTTCATCTCCAGTTCCTTTGCTTTCCAGTATTTCTTGATGGTCTGGAGATCCTTCCGCTTCTCATCTTTTAAATTTTATATAAATAATCTTACTGTTAATTTTATTAATACCATATATAGTTATATATTTTTTATAATCATTTGCAAATTTATGATAGGCTCCCTTTGACTCTTTTTTTGTGTAATTTAATGATTGGTGATACATTGTAATATTATCTTTTAATGTCTATTGGAATTTATTATGTTGTTTTTTATGCCTATATCTATGATATTTCTATTGTTTTTTTCATTAGTCAGATGGCCCATATTCCCTTTATTCATGTATTTTTAAATGTGCTTGTTTTTTATATATATAATATGTCTCAGATTATGAGGACATTTATTCATTTGAGCTACTTGAAAATGGCCGCCGGCTTTCCTCTTCCTGTCAGCTGAGCACATGGTGTGTTGAGGTGGCACTGTGACTGCATTCACTCTCCTACGCATGCACACTCTGATAGGGAGAACGACCGACCGGCGCTGTGATGTTATGATGTCATGAGCACGCTGACGTCACCACTGATAGCCACAATTATGGAAGTGATGTCACTCTCTGACACAGTAAGCGATGCCACTGTCTGACAGCTTTAAACAAAGATGTAGTTTAAAGGACATTTTAATGCAGCCAGACAGCTCGCCAAAATTGGGATCTGAATCATGGCTGATGTCACAGAAATTGGGATGCTGTCGATGTATGAACTATACCACCTGCAGGAGCATGACAGCAGTGAATATTTCCACCATCCACATACCAGACAGAAAATTAAAATCTGTCATCGAGTGAGCTGTACCTCTGATTTTGTGGTATACATACTTACCTGTCCATGCTCTTTGGTATATGTGGGCAAAACTATCTGCCCGTTTTGAGACAGGATGGCGAATCAACTCTTATCAATCAGAGCAGCTCTGACTGATGGACATTTCCGACAAACCTGTGGCCAGATACTTCTATGAGGCCCGAAACACTTTAGCATCACTAAAATGTATGGTGATTGATCAAATTGCTCCTTTAAAAAGAGGTGGTGACCGGGGGAAATTGTTGCTCAACACGAGAAGCATCATGCATCCACCGTTCGCCCTCGGGGTATGAATGAAGGCATTTACTATGGTATTTTTCTGGACTAAACTATCAAGATTATTCAGTGGATAATTATTGATTTTTTATTTATTATTTTTATTTTTTATTCTTTGTTTTTATTATTTTTGTGGTCGGTCTGCTTTTCCTATACTATAATCTGTACCATGACTTAGTATATTTTTATGAATGTGTTTTGGTACATGAATATCTAATATAGTTCACTTTTTAACTGTGAGATCTACAGCAGAAGGTTACTATTTGTATTATATACATTTGTTTACATTTAACACCCTGGAGAATAGGTCACCACTGTCAACACTAACAATAAAGTATTTGGTATTGATTTATGAATTTATGAACTTTGATGTGTCTCACTCATGTTAGTTTTAATCAATTGATCGATCAATCAATCAATCAATCAATCAATCAATCATTCTTGCATTCTGTAATGGCCTTTTCTCTGACGTCCTAGTGGATGCTGGGACTTCCGTAAGGACCATGGGGAATAGCGGCTCCGCAGGAGACTGGGCACAAAAGTAAAAGCTTTAGACTAGCTGGTGTGCACTGGCTCCTCCCCCTATGACCCTCCTCCAAGCCTCAGTTAGATTTTTGTGCCCGAACGAGAAGGGTGCATGCTAGGTGGCTCTCCTGAGCTGCTTAGAAGTAAAAGTTTAAATAGGTTTTTTATTTTCAGTGAGTCCTGCTGGCAACAGGCTCACTGCATCGTGGGACTAAGGGGAGAAGAAGCGAACTCACCTGCGTGCAGAGTGGATTGGGCTTCTTGGCTACTGGACATTAGCTCCAGAGGGACGATCACAGGTTCAGCCTGGATGGGTCCCGGAGCCACGCCGCCGGCCCCCTTACAGAGCCAGAAGAGCGAGGAGGTCCGGAGAAATCGGCGGCAGAAGACGTTCCTGTCTTCAGATAAGGTAGCGCACAGCACTGCAGCTGTGCGCCATTGCTCTCAGCACACTTCACACTCCGGTCACTGAGGGTGCAGGGCACTGGGGGGGAGCGCCCTGAGACGCAATAGAACAATATAAAAACCTTATATGGCTAAAGAAATGCATCACATATAGCTCCTGGGCTATATAGATGCATTTAGCCCCTGCCAGTTTTCCTGAAAAAAGCGGGAGAAAAGGCTGCCGTGAAGGGGGCGGAGCCTTTCTCCTCAGCACACAAGCGCCATTTTCTTTCACAGCTCCGCTGGAAGGACGGCTCCCTGACTCTCCCCTGCAGTCCTGCTACAAGAATCAGGGTAAAACAAGAGAGGGGGGGCACTATTGGCAGCTAATATAAAACAGCAGCTATAAAGGGAGTAACACTTACATAAGGTTATCCCTGTATATATATAGCGCTCTGGTGTGTGCTGGCAAACTCTCCCTCTGTCTCCCCAAAGGGCTCGTGGGGTTCTGTCCTCTTTCAGAGCATTCCCTGTGTGTGTGCTGGGTGTCGGTACGATTGTGTCGACATGTATGAGGAGGAAAATGATGTGGAAGCAGAGCAATTGCCTGTGTTAGTGATGTCACCCCCTAGGGAGTCGACACCTGACTGGATGGTCGTATTTAAAGAATTACGTGACAGTGTCAGCACTTTGCAAAAAACTGTTGACGACATGAGACAGCCGGCAAATCAATTAGTGCCTGTTCAGGCGTCTCAGACACCGTCGGGGGCGCTAAAACGCCAGTTACCTCAGATGGTCGACACAGACCCAGACACGGATACTGAATCCAGTGTCGACGGTGAGGAGACAAACGTAATGTCCAGTAGGGCCACACGTTACATGATCACGGCAATGAAGGAGGCATTGAATATTTCTGACACTACAAGTACCACAAAAAAGGGTATTATGTGGGGTGTGAAAAAACTACCAGTAGTTTTTCCTGAATCAGATGAATTAAATGAGGTGTGTGATAAAGCGTGGTTTTCCCCCGATAAAAAACTGCTGATTTCTAATAAATTATTGGCACTATACCCTTTCCCGCCAGAGGTTAGGGCACGTTGGGAAACACCTCCTAGGGTAGATAAGGCGCTCACACGCTTATCAAAACAAGTGGCGTTACCGTCTCCCGATACGGCCGCCCTTAAGGAACCAGCTGATAGAAGGCTGGAAAATATCCTAAAAGGTATATACACACATACTGGTGTTATACTGCGACCAGCAATCGCCTCAGCCTGGATGTGCAGTGCTGGAGTGGCTTGGTCGGATTCCCTGACTGAAAATATTGATACCCTGGATAGGGACAGTATATTATTAACTATAGAGCATTTAAAGGATGCATTACTATATATGCAAGATGCACAGAGGGATATTTGCACCCTGGCATCTAGAGTGAGTACGATGTCCATTTCTGCCAGAAGAGCGTTATGGACGCGACAGTGGTCAGGTGATGCGGATTCCAAACGACATATGGAAGTATTGCCGTATAAAGGGGAGGAGTTATTTGGGGTCGGTCTATCGGACCTGGTGGCCACAGCAACGGCTGGAAAATCCACCTTTTTACCCCAGGTCACCTCTCAGCAGAAAAAGACACCGTCTTTTCAAACTCAGTCCTTTCGTTCCCATAAGGGCAAGCGGGCAAAAGGCCACTCATTTCTGCCCCGGGGCAGAGGAAGGGGAAAAAGACTGCACCAGGCAGCCTCTTCCCAGGAGCAGAAGCCCTCCCCCGCTTCTGCCAAGTCTTCAGCATGACGCTGGGGCTCTACAAGCGGACTCAGGCACGGTGGGGGGCCGTCTCAAGAATTTCAGCGCGCAGTGGGCTCACTCGCAAGTGGACCCCTGGATCCTGCAGGTAGTATCACAGGGGTACAAATTGGAATTCGAGACGTCTCCCCCTCGCCGGTTCCTGAAGTCTGCTCTACCAACGTCTCCCTCCGACAGGGAGGCGGTAGTGGAAGCTATTCACAAGCTGTATTCCCAGCAGGTGATAATCAAGGTACCCCTCCTACAACAGGGAAAGGGGTATTATTCCACGCTGTTTGTGGTACCGAAGCCGGACGGCTCGGTGAGACCAATTTTAAATCTAAAATCCTTGAACACTTACATAAAAAGGTTCAAATTCAAGATGGAGTCACTCAGAGCAGTGATAGCGAACCTGGAAGAAGGGGACTATATGGTATCTCTAGACATCAAAGATGCTTATCTCCATGTCCCAATCTACCCTTCTCACCAAGGGTACCTCAGGTTTGTGGTACAAAACTGTCATTATCAGTTTCAGACGCTGCCGTTTGGATTGTCCACGGCACCACGGGTCTTTACCAAGGTAATGGCCGAAATGATGATTCTTCTTCGAAGAAAAGGCGTCTTAATTATCCCTTACTTGGACGATCTCCTGATAAGGGCAAGGTCCAGGGAACAGTTAGAGGTCGGAGTAGCACTATCTCCGGTAGTGCTACGTCAGCACGGGTGGATCCTAAATATCCCAAAATCACAGCTGATTACAACAACACGTCTACTGTTCCTGGGGATGATTCTGGACACAGTCCAGAAAAAGGTGTTTCTCCCGGAGGAGAAGGCCAGGGAGTTATCCGAGCTAGTCAGGAAACTCCTAAAACCAGGCCAAGTGTCAGTGCATCAATGCACGAGAGTCCTGGGAAAAATGGTGGCTTCTTACGAAGCGATTCCATTCGGAAGATTCCATGCAAGAACTTTTCAGTGGGATCTGCTGGACAAATGGTCCGGATCGCATCTTCAGATGCATCAGCGGATAACCCTATCTCCAAGGACAAGGGTGTCTCTCCTGTGGTGGTTACAGAGTGCTCATCTTCTAGAGGGCCGCAGATTCGGCATTCAGGATTGGATGCTGGTGACCACCGATGCCAGCCTGAGAGGCTGGGGAGCAGTCACACAGGGAAGAAATTTCCAGGGCTTGTGGTCAAGCATGGAAACGTCTCTTCACATAAATATCCTGGAACTAAGGGCCATTTACAATGCCCTAAGTCAAGCAAGGCCTCTGCTTCAGGGTCAGTCGGTATTGATCCAATCGGACAACATCACGGCAGTCGCCCACGTCAACAGACAGGGCGGCACAAGAAGCAGGAGGGCAATGGCAGAAGCTGCAAGGATTCTTCGCTTGGCGGAAAATCATGTGGTGGCACTGTCAGCAGTGTTCATTCCGGGAGTGGACAACTGGGAAGCAGACTTCCTCAGCAGACACGACCTCCACCCGGGGGAGTGGGGACTTCACCCAGAAGTCTTTCAAGTGATTGTAAACCGTTGGGAAAAACCAAAGGTGGACATGATGGCGTCCCGTCTCAACAAAAAACTGGACAGATATTGCGCCAGGTCAAGGGACCCTCAGGCAATAGCGGTGGACGCTCTGGTAACACCGTGGGTGTACCAGTCGGTGTATGTGTTCCCTCCTCTGCCTCTCATTCCAAAAGTACTGAGAATCATAAGAAGGAGAGGAGTGAAGACTATACTCGTGGCTCCGGATTGGCCAAGAAGAACTTGGTACCCGGAACTGCAAGAGATGCTCACGGAGGACCCGTGGCCTCTACCTCTAAGAAAGGACCTGCTCCAGCAGGGACCTTGTCTGTTCCAAGACTTACCGCGGCTGCGTTTGACGGCATGGCGGTTGAACGCCGGATCCTGATGGAAAAAGGCATTCCAGATGAAGTCATCCCTACCCTGATCAAAGCCAGGAAGGATGTAACCGCGAAACATTATCACCGCATTTGGCGAAAATATGTTGCCTGGTGTGAGGCTAAGAAGGCCCCCACAGAGGAATTTCAACTGGGTCGTTTCCTGCATTTCCTGCAAGCTGGACTGTCTATGGGCCTAAAATTAGGATCCATTAAGGTTCAAATTTCGGCCCTGTCGATCTTCTTCCAGAAAGAACTGGCTTCATTGCCTGAAGTTCAGACGTTTGTCAAGGGGGTACTGCATATACAGCCTCCTTTTGTGCCACCAGTGGCACCTTGGGATCTCAATGTAGTTTTAGGGTTCCTAAAATCACATTGGTTTGAACCACTCACCACTGTGGAATTAAAATATCTCACATGGAAGGTGGTCATGCTGTTAGCTCTGGCGTCAGCCAGGCGTATCTCAGAATTGGCGGCTTTGTCATATAAAAGCCCTTACCTAATTTTTCATTCAGACAGGGCAGAATTGAGGACTCATCCTCAATTTCTCCCTAAGGTGGTTTCAGCGTTTCACATGAACCAACCTATTGTGGTGCCTGCGGCTACTAGGGACTTGGAGGACTCCAAGTTGTTGGACGTAGTCAGGGCCCTGAAAATATATGTTTCCAGGACGGCTGGAGTCAGAAAATCTGACTCGCTGTTTATCCTGTATGCACCCAACAAGCTGGGTGCTCCTGCTTCTAAGTAGTGATGAGCGGGTTCGGTTTTACTCGGTTTTACTCGGTTTTACTCGGTTCTCAAAACGGCATCTTATTGGCTCACGGATGTCACGTGTTTTGGATAGCCAATAAGATGCCGTTTTGAGAACCGAGTAAAACCGAGTAAAACCGAGTAAAACCGAACCTCGCTCATCACTACTTCTAAGCAGACGATTGCTCGTTGGATTTGTAGTACAATTCAGCTTGCACATTCTGTGGCAGGACTGCCACAGCCAAAATCTGTTAAAGCCCATTCCACAAGGAAAGTGGGCTCATCTTGGGCGGCTGGGCGAGGGGTCTCGGCTTTACAACTTTGCCGAGCAGCTACTTGGTCAGGGGCAAACACGTTTGCAAAATTTTACAAATTCGATACCCTGGCTGAGGAGGACCTGGAGTTCTCTCATTCGGTGCTGCAGAGTCATCCGCACTCTCCCGCCCATTTGGGAGCTTTGGTATAATCCCCATGGTCCTTACGGAAGTCCCAGCATCCACTAGGACGTCAGAGAAAATAAGAATTTACTTACCGATAATTCTATTTCTCATAGTCCGTAGTGGATGCTGGGCGCCCATCCCAAGTGCGGATTGTCTGCAATACTTGTATATAGTTATTGTTACAAAAAAATCGGGTTGTTTATTGTTGTGAGCCATCTTTTCAGAGGCTCCTACATTTATCATACTGTTAACTGGGTTCAGATCACAGGTTGTACAGTGTGATTGGTGTGGCTGGTATGAGTCTTACCCGGGATTCAAAATCCTTCCTTATTATGTACGCTCGTCCGGGCACAGTATCCTAACTGAGGCTTGGAGGAGGGTCATAGGGGGAGGAGCCAGTGCACACCAGCTAGTCTAAAGCTTTTACTTTTGTGCCCAGTCTCCTGCGGAGCCGCTATTCCCCATGGTCCTTACGGAAGTCCCAGCATCCACTACGGACTATGAGAAATAGAATTATCGGTAAGTAAATTCTTATTTTCTCTTCTCAGTTGCTGCCAAATAGATATTGATATAGTCCATGCCTCAATTTGTTTTGTAATAATCTATTTAATTTATCTATCTATCTATCTATCTATCTATCTATCTATCTATCTATCTATCTATCTATCTATCTATCATTCTTCTACCTGAATTCCACTACATACTCCACCTCCATTTCCCCTGTATGGCCCTCTGGTCTCTGTGCTAGTTCTTGATAAATGAAAACTTTCTTGGTTACTTTCTATGGGGCTGTCTGACACTGCTGTGTTTCAGTGTCTCCTAGATGTGCTATATTCTTGTAAACTGCTGTATGTTTGTACCATTGCTCTGTCACTTAATAGACAGCCACCTCACTGCAGTTTTGGCCAATTTTGTTGAAAACAATTTTGTGAGCTGTGAGGTGGTCAAAATTGACTGGAAATTACTGGAAATTAATGTTATTTAGGTTAATTATACTATAGGAACAAAAACAGGAACAATTTACATGTTTTTAACTGTACTGTAGTTAGCATTTAAAAAAAACATACAGGGAATTAATCTGATCCCCTATATAACAAACTACAAAAAGTGAAGCTTATCAGAGATTGGTTTACTCCATTCTCAGATGTTGTAAACTGCTTTACAATTTGTATGTCTATTAAAGCATTCTCACAGGGGAGGAATCTTACCTCTGCCCCACAGCCTCTATCTGGCTCCTTATCTGACATTGTTCATCAGCCATCTCTCATCATAACCGTTTATGTTCATTGTCTATCCCATCTGTGTGGCCCCTGTCTGTCTGCCCCTCTCCTTTAGAATGTAAGCTCTCACGAGCAGGGCTCTCTCCCCTCATGTGCTTTTTTTTCTCTTACTTAGTCTGTCATCTACTCCATGCTCCCTACAATGGAATCTAACCCTTGGATTCTTCCTCCCTAATGCTTATTGTCATATCTGCTGATGCAGAAATGTTTATATACCATGTACCTGTCCTGCATTGCCTTGTACTTTAAGTCACTGTTTTCTTGTTTTGCTCATTTGATTGTTAGGCGCTGTATAAAGAATAATAATAATATTATTATTATTATTATTATTATTATTATGTGCAGTGCCAAATTCCCAGGAGAAGTCTTATGCTGGGGACATTACTCCCAGAGACATCAGTTTTTGCTACCGCTGTCCCTGTCCATTAAACTTAGTACATAGCTGGTGTATTTTAGTTAAAAATGATAAAGTCCATTGCAAGGCAGCTGTAACAATTACGGAACTGCTGCGATTGTTAATGCATAGGCCCCTAAATCATTTATACTGCTATATTGGCTCTCGGATGTCACGTGTTTTCGATAGCCAATAAGAAAAATAAGGATAAATCTGAACTTGCGTTAATTCTGGCATCAAGAACCGAGTAAATCTGAACCCGCACAACTCTACATAAAATCATAGACTCAAATGAACAGTCCCATACAATCAACATACCATCTGCATAGCTTTTGTACAATATTATTAGTAAAGGGAGTATTATAATAAATCACATTTGTATCCAAAACTTTCGTAAATAAATGTGTAAAGCTGAGGGCAGTTGTTGCACATATAGCAGTACCATGCATAGTTAAGTAAAATGTACCTTAGAGCTTAAATAATTTTGTTTCAAAATTAATAACATTCATTTACAAAACAAATTCATATCTACTACAGATGGAGCCGTGCTCATCTGAGGTGGCTCCATCGCAGGCATGCACTCCCGGCATGACTAGGTGATCCATCCACCTAGTCATGCTGGGAGTGCACAGAGATGCTCTCCCATTCTCCCATTCTATGAATGGACTGATGGGCTGTCCCGGCCACAAAGAGAGATGGGCTGGTTGAGCAGCACATCGTCCTGATGCTCTGATTGGTTGGAGACATACAGAAACATGGGGGTGTCCTATGAAGCCATGCCCCCTGTGAGCCGTGACCATGCCCCCTTTCAGTTGCTCATGCCTAATATGCCCGGACCCTTGAACAGCCCTAATCCATCCCCGCCCACTCATTGCAAATGTCTTATTTTTTGAGTATTTATCAATGTTCCCTTATTTTCTTCTTATTTTTACAGCATTTTTTTTAAAGTAGTGATGCTATCCTAATTGTTTTCAGTGCAGCCTTTATATAAAGACCCCTTTTCCTATCTCCACCATATTAACTAAGGTGCTTGATTCGGGTTCACTACGATATGCCGGCGGTCGGTCTCCCGGCGACCAGCATACCGGCGCCGGGAGCCCGACCGCCGGCTTACCGACAGTGTGGTGAGCGCAAATGAGCCCCTTGCGGGCTCGCTGTGCTCGCCACGCTACGCGCGCCACACTATTTTATTCTCCCTCCAGGGGGGTCGTGGACCCCCACGAGGGAGAATAAGTGTCGGTATGCCGGCTGTCAGGCTCCCGGCGCCGGTATGCTGGTCGCCGGGAGCCCGACCACCGGCATACTGAAGACCACCCCTTGATTCTACTTGATATTAGAAGCATCATCAGTTCCAGTCCAACATTAGAAGCATCATTGGTTCCAGCCTGATCTAAAATGCATAATTTGTTCCAGCCCAATATAAGAAGCATCATCTGTTCCAGGGCCTTATTCAAGTTTGTTAGCAAACCAATAAAAGCACTCTAATGGGCAAAATCATATTGCACAGATTTAAATTTGGGTGGGGTGTATTCAAACAGAAATTTTAATTGCAGTGTAAAAATAAAGCAGCCAGTATTTTCACTGCACAGAAAAAATATAACCCACCCAAATCTAAATCTGTCCCACCTGCAGTGCAACATGATTTTGCCTATTAGTGTGCTTTTTTGGTTTGCTAACAAACCTGAATAACCCCCAGTTTGATATATGTAGTATCATTATGATCATTAAGATCTACCTGCTCATTTCCCTGCCTGAACCCTCTAACACCTTCTCTTCCTTTGATCCTACAAATGAAGATGAAGTATCTGCACTCTTTTCATCTGCCTACTCTAATACCTCTCCCCTTGACTCTATTCCCTCACAAATTAGTAAAGCTCTGTCTGCTGTGCTCATCCCAACCTTAACAAAAATCGGTAATCTCTCTTTGTCTACTGGTATCTTTCCTTCTCTATAAAAGCATGCAGTGATTACTCCCATTCTGAAAAAACAAAACTCTGACCTGAACTCTCTCTCAAACTACCGTCCCATATCTCAGCTCCCATGCCCCTCCAAGCTACTTGAGAGACTTGCCTACACTTGCCTCACACACTTTCTTAACTCACACAGCCTACTGGACCCACTTCAGTCAGGATTTTGTGCCAAACACTCCACAGAGACAGCACTGACTAAGGTAGTGAATGATTTAGTCACTGCTAAATCTAAAGGACATTACTCTCTACTTATTCTCCTTGATCTCTCTGCTGCTTTTGACACTGTTGACCACTCTCTTCTTATACAAACACTACAATCCCTAGGTATTCAAGACACAGCCCTTTCTTGGTTCTCATTCTACCTATCTAATCGCTCCTACAGTGTTCGTTTCTCTGATTCCACCTCTTCTTTGCTACTTCTCTCAGCTGGAGTACCGCAAGGCTCAGTCTTAGGTCCTCTGCTTTTCTCTATACCACATCTCTTGGCAAACTAATCAACTCTTTCGGATTTCAGTACCATCTGTATGTGGATGATACTCAAATCTACCTATCCTCCCCTGATTTGCCACCATCTATCTTTACGCTCTGTGTAAAGGCTTGTATTTTTTAAGTGCTGCTTGGATTTCTAAGTGTGAGTTGTAAACAGCAAAAAGGAGCTGGAAGCCGAGTGAAAAGGAGGTGCAGTGAGCTGGAACAACTGCAACTGCTAAGTGGAGTATAGGTGCCGCAGGAGAGAGTACTACGGCTGCATAAAAGTGAAGGACCAAGAACCGCACAAAGATAGATAAGTATAAGCCAGCTTAATTATTGTATAAGTGAGATTGCTTGTCTTCTACTTTTTATTTTTGCTGCTTTTTCTTTGAGAGTAACAGGGAGTTAGACCTTACAAACAATATGGGAGGGGCTGTGATTGGGGACCTCACTCAGTGCATGTCGTGCAATATGTATGCACACCTGGAGCTACCGGCCCAGTGTGATTACATCTGCATGAGGTGTGTGCGAACGGTTGCCCTGGAAGCCCAGGTAACTGATCTAGAGCAAACCGTTACGCGACTGAGGGAGATTCACAATCTCGAGCGTAGTTTAGACAGAACGGTGGAGGAGTTGTGGGAGGGGTCACTGGTAGAAGAGGATGATGATCAGGTAGCCAGTTGGGTCACAGTTAGAAGGAAGAAAAAGAGAGGGAGGCTCGACATCTCCGAACTATCAAACCCGAACAAATTTGCCCGATTGGACGAGGAATCGTAGGATGATAGTGAAGAAATGACGGTGCCGGAGGAGACTGCTCCCTCTAGCATCAAGAGGAGCGGTCCCTCTGGCGCGGTTGGGATAAAAGATAGTGAGGTACTTAGTCAGATGGTGGTGGTAGGGGATTCTATCATCAGGAAGGCTGATAGGGCAATCTGCTACCGGGACCGTGATCGCCGTACAGTCTGTTGTCTCCCGGGTGCTCGGGTATGGCACATCGCGGACCGGGTAGATAGATTGTTGGGAGGGGCTGGGAAAGACCCGGCGGTCTTGGTGCACGTTGGCACCAATGACAAAGTTAGCGGAAGGTGGGCTGTCCTTAAGAAAGACTATAGGTACTTAGGAAAGAAACTGAAGGCAAGGACATCTAAGGTAATATTCTCAGAATTATTACCCGTGCCACGCGCTAGTCCAGGGAGGCAGAGGTAGATTAGGGAGGTAAATGTGTGGCTTAGGGATTGGTGCAGGAAAGAGGGGTTTGTGTTCCTGGAACACTGGGTGGACTTCTCAGTCAGGTGCCATCTCTTTTGTCGTGACGGATTGCACCTGACTGAGGAGGGGGCAGCAGTGCTGGGGGGAAGGATGGTTAGAAGGTTGGAGGAGATTTTAAACTAGGAGCCTGGGGGGAGGGTTTAGCTAGAAACTACGGGTCATGCAGTGAGAATAGTGGGGATGGCGGTAGTAAACGAAATGGGGGAGAAGTTGGGGGGAGGGTAAGAGCAGGCGGTAAGGTTACTAACATGGATACTAAAAGATTTTACCAAAGCACTAATCAATGATGATTACAGGTCATCATTGCTACAGAAGGTGAAAGATGTCCCTAACGCAAGGGAAAATACTTATCTTAGTTCTATGTATGTTAACGCCAGAAGCATTACTGGCAAAAAGGGTGAACTAGAAATACTTGCAGCAAGCAAACAGTATGATATTATAGGCATTACTGAAACTTGGTAGGATGAATCTCATGATTGGACAGTCAATCTAGAGGGCTATACACTGTTTAGGAGAGACAGACTAGATAAAAAGGGTGGAGGGGTGTGTCTTTACGTAAAGCCGTTTTTAAAACCTGATATATGGGAAGATATTCAGGAGGGGACTGTAGACACTGTCGAGACATTATGGGTAGAAATTGCATGCGGGGAAAAAGGAATAAAAAAGTTAGTATTGGGTGTATGCTATAGGCCGCCTGGTATCAATGCATCTGATGAGGAATTGTTACTAAAGCAAATTGAAAGAGCAGCAGGAGTAGGAGACATAGTAGTGATGGGAGATTTTAACTATCCAGAGATAAACTGGAAAAACGATTCATGTGATACTGCTAGGGGCAATATGTTTTTAAACACACTTAATGATAACTACTTAGTCCAACTAATTGAGGAACCAACTAGGTACAATGCAATCTTAGACCTGGTATTAACAAACAATGGGGATTTGGTATCAGGTATTATAGTAGGGGAACCCATAGGAAACAGCGACCACAATATGGTCACATTCAATATCAGTTTCCATAAACAGCCCTATACTGGCTCAACTAGGACTCCAAACTTTAGCAAAGCAAATTTTGAAAAGATGAGGGTAATTTTCAGGGATATTGAATGGGAAGGTTTGTTTTTAGGAAAAAATACTACGGAGAAATGGGAGGTACTAAAATTCCTGCTAGCTAAAAATACACTCAAATTTATTCCTATGAGCAGCAAAAAAAGGAATAAAAATCATAAACCGATGTGGCTTAACAAAAAGATTAAGGAACTTATGGGCAAGAAAAGGCGAGCATTTAAAAAATAAAAATCTGACGGGGAAGCAGAGTCATTTCAGCACTATAAGGAATGTAACAAAATTTGCAAAAAGGAAATAAGAGCGGCTAAAGTAGAAACTGAAAAACTAGTAGCAAAGGAAAGCAAAGCGAATCCCAAAAAATTCTTTAAATACATTAATAGCAAGAGATTAAAGAAGGAGAGTATAGGCCCTTTAAAAGACAAGTTGGGAGTCTTAAGCAAAAATGATAATGACATAGCGGACACACTAAATGAGTTTTTTTCAACAGTATTCACTAGAGAGGACCCAATGCAGGGACTGACACATAATCTCAATAATGATAATATCCCACTGATAGGTACTTATTTAAGCGAGGAAGTAGTCTGTGACCGATTAAAACATTTAAAGATTAATAAATCACCAGGGCCCGATGGTATTCACCCAAGGGTTCTAATGGAGCTTCACTCTGAACTGGCAAAACCGCTATCTTTGATCTTTAAGGATTCAGTTATATCAGGTATGGTTCCCAAAGACTGGCGTATAGCGTAAGTAGTGCCTATATTCAAAAAGGGAAGTAAAGCTGAACCAGGTAATTATAGACCAGTTAGTCTTACATCTATAGTGGGGAAAGTATTGGAAGGTATTCTAAGAGATAGTATTCAGAAGTTCCTTGAAGTTAATAAGGTCATTAAAAGGAATCAACATGGGTTTATGAAGGACAGATCCTGTCAAACCAACTTACTTGGCTTTTATGAAACAGTAAGCGCAAACCTAGATCAGGGTAAAGACGTGGATGTAATCTTTTTAGACTTTGCCAAAGCGTTCGATACTGTACCACACATGAGACTTATCTACAAGCTACAAGAATCAGGGCTAGGAAGCACAATATGCATGTCACAACTGAGGGCCTGAGCTGACGGGAGGCAGCCTCAGTTGTAGGGGCTGAGATGTACCGGAACCTGGGAGGTTGTATCAGACCCCTGGACATGTAAGTAACATGAATAATAACTGCCCGAAGGCGTGACCACGACAACTTGGATAAAAGTCAATGATGTTTATTATGACAACTCCGCAACACAGCAGCAGTAAAAGAAAACGTAAAAGTCAGCAAAGAATAAATACAGTTCCTGGGTACTACAGGATGGCAGGAGCCACAGGGCACTGGTAGTGTGAGATAGTTCTTATGATCTTCTAGATGGAAAGTCCTTACCAGGCCCGACTGTAGCAATGGAGATAACCCAGGATTGTGCCAGCTGGTGTTCCAGGAAAAGCTGGGTTGCTGAAGATAAAACAGCTGCTGTGGATACTGGCTGGAACCAGACTGTTGTTAGCACGGAGTGGATACTGGCTGGAACCAGTCAAATAATAAATGAACTTGGGAGCGATGAAATATGAACTGAAATGTAGAACTTGAGAGCGGAGAAATAATAATACCGGTGGAGAGTGGTAAAGTGTAGAAAGGACACCGGCCCTTTAAGGGAAGCTGTACTCTGCTGGAAGCAGGTAATGTTGTAGCTGGAAACAGATGAATCCACAATGGATTGGAGAGTCAGGCTACACCGCAGGTGGAATGCTGGTGCGGGTCTCTATGGTGGAAGTCTTGAGACAGGAGCTGGAACCTGGAAGACAATCACAGGAGAGAGACAAACAGGAACTAGGTTTGACAACCAAAGCACTGACGCCTTCCTTGCTCAGGCACAGTGTATTTATACCTGCAGCAAGGAAGGGATTGGCTAGGCAATTATGCAGATTATCAATACTGAGAACAGATTGGTGGAAATGATCAGCTGACAGAATCCAAGATGGCTGCGCCCATGCAGACACTTGGAGGGAAGTTTGGTTTGTAATCCATGTGGTAATGAAAACAGTAATGGCGGCGCCGGCCACCGGAGACAGGAGGCGCCAGGCTGACAGATGCACATCCAACCACGCGGACACAGCGGAGGCCGCGGCTGACGTAATCGCCACTCAGACACTCTGCATGCAGAAGTTCAGGGACGGCGGCGGAGGCCGCGGGAGACGCCATGCCAGGTGTAATATGGCGTTTACTGTGACAGCGTCCCAGAGTGACAGGAGAGGATACAGGAATGTACACATCAGGATAACAGATGGGATCCGGTCCTGGAGCGCTGAGCCAGCCTTAGGAGGCATCTGATGGGTAAGAAATGGCGTCCAGATACCCGGATCGTGACAGCACCCCCCCCTTTAGGAGTGGCCCCAGGACACTTCTTTGGCTTTTGAGGAAACTTGGAATGGAATCTCCGGACCAAGGCAGGAGCATGGACATCAGAAGCATTGGTCCATGAACGTTCCTCAGGACCATAACCCTTCCAGTCAATAAGATATTGTAGTTGACCGTAACGGTGACGTGAGTCCAGGATCTTGGCCACTTCATACTCAACGCCTCGTTGAGTTTGGACTTTCGGAGTTGGAGGAAGTGAGGAATGAAACTGATTCAAGATCAGCGGTTTCAACAGGGAAACATGGAATGTCCTGGGTATTTTTAAGAAGGGAGGCAACTGGAGTCTGTAAGCAACAGGATTGATGACTTGTTCAATCTTGAAAGGACCGATATAGCGAGGTGCAAACTTCATACTGGGAACTCTTAACCTCAAATTCTTCGTGGATAACCATACCCGATCACCCACCTTGAGAGCAGGAACTGCTCGACGCTTCTTATCCGCAAACTTCTTGTACCTGAACGATGCCTTGAGCAGAGCTGATCGTACGCTCTTCCAGATATTGGCAAACTGATGCAAGGTGATATCCACTGCGGGAACAGAAGTTGCTGGAAGCGGTTGGAACTCAGGGACTTTAGGGTGGAATCCAAAGTTAGTGAAGAATGGTGTTGAAGCAGATGAAGAATGATACTGGTTGTTATGACAGAACTCGGCCCAGGGAAGTAATTGAACCCAGTCATCTTGAGAGGAGGACACATAGATGCGGAGGAAGGCCTCCAAGTCCTGATTCACCCTCTCGGTTTGACCATTGGTCTGAGGATAGTAAGCCGTGGAAAACTTTAGCTTGACTTGGAGGACTTGACATAAACTTCGCCAGAATTTGGCTGTGAATTGAACTCCTCGATCTGAGATAATTTCTTCAGGAAGACCGTGGAGTCGGAAGATCTCTTGTATGAATACTTGAGCCAACTTGGAAGCTGACGGAAGACCGGTGAGAGGAATGAAGTGTGCCATCTTGGTGAACCGGTCAACTACCACCCAGATGGTATTGAACTTGTTGCACATGGGTAAGTCTGTAATGAAATCCATCGACAAGTGGGTCCATGGTCGACGGGGAACGGATAGTGGAACCAGTTGCCCCGCAGGCGACTGGCGGGATACTTTATGTTGGGCACACTTTGGGCAAGATGCAATAAACTCCAAGACGTCCTTTTTCAGAGTTGGCCACCAATAGGACCTAGAGATAAACTCCAGGGTTTTTTGGATACCTGTATGTCCGGCAAAACGGGAAGCATGGGCCCAATGCATGAGCTTCTTCCTTAGCATCGGCTTCACAAAACTTTTCCCTGATGGGGGCGTAGAGTCCATCCCTACCGTGGAGAATGCCAACGGATTTATAATAGGATGCTTGTCTGAAGACTCTGACTCATTTTCTTGCTCCCATGAGCAGGAAAGGGCATCGGCCTTGCGATTCTGAGAGCCCGGACAGAACTGGAGTTTAAAGTCGAACCTGGAAAAGAAAAGTGCCCATCTGGCCTGACGAGGGTTGAGACATTGTGCGCCCTTCAGGTATAAAAGGTTCTTGTGGTCTGTAAGTATGGTGATTGAATGAGAAGCTCCCTCCAACAGATACCTCCACTCTTCTAGAGCGAGCTTGATGGCTAGCAACTCCTGGTCGCCAATGGCATAGTTGCGCTCAGCTGGGGAGAACTTCCGGGAGAAGAAACTGCAAGGGTGTAAATGGCCATCTTTAGCCCTCTGAGATAACACCGCTCCTACTCCAACGGAGGAGGCATCCACCTCTAAGATGAAAGGAGAGTCGATGTCAGGCTGTTTCAGAACAGGCGCAGAGATGAACCTTTGTTTTAAAAGATGAAATGCTTGCATGGCTTCTTCAGACCACTTGGACGGGTTAGCACCCTTCTTAGTGAAAGCAGTAATAGGCGCCACAATGGTGGAAAAGTCTCGTATAAACTTTCGGTAATAGTTGGCGAACCCTAAGAACCTCTGGACCCCTTTGAGGGTTAAGGGTACCGGCCAATTTTGGATTGCTTGTAGTTTCTCAGGATCCATCTCTAGTCCGGAACCGGACACAATGTACCCTAGAAACGGAATGGACTTGACTTCAAAGACGCATTTTTCTAATTTGCAATAGAGATGATTGACACGGAGACGGGACAGAACCTCTTTAACCCAAAAACGATGTTCCTCTAAATCGTTGGCAAAAATGAGGATATCGTCTAGATAGACCACGACATGACGGTATAGAATGTCTCTGAAGATCTCATTGACAAAATGCTGGAAGACAGCTGGAGCATTGCTCAATCCGAAGGGCATGACGAGGTACTCATAATGTCCGTCACGGGTGTTAAAGGCGGTCTTCCACTCGTCACCCTCACGGATCCGGATGAGATTGTATGCACCTCGCAAGTCCAGCTTTGTAAAGATGGTAGCTCCGCTAACTCTGTCAAAGAGCTCAGTAATCAGGGGTAAAGGATAACGGTTCTTGATGGTAATGTCGTTCAAACCTCTGTAGTCGATGCACGGCCGCAGACCACCATCTTTCTTTTTTACAAAAAAGAAGCCTGCGCCGGCTGGAGAAGAAGAAGGTCGAATGAACCCCTTTGCTAGGTTCTCTTTAATATATTCCTCCATAGAATGCGTCTCAGGCAGAGACAACGGATAAGTTCGGCCTCGAGGTGGAACCTTCCCTGGAACGAGATCAATCGGACAGTCCCATTCTCTATGAGGAGGAAGGATATCAGCAGAAGCTTTACTGAACACATCCGTGAAATCTTGATATGGAGGAGGTGGAACATCAGACGACCTGGGGGAGGAAGAACAGACAGGCAATACTTTAAACAAACATGTCTCAGCACAGGAGGAACCCCATGCCAGGATTTGCGTAGTCGTCCAATCAATTGTAGGATTGTGAAGACGGAGCCATGGAAGGCCCAGTACCACAGGATGTGTGGCTCTTGGAATCACTAAAAAAGAAATAAGTTCGGAATGAAGAACTCCCACTCTCAGACGAACTGGTAGAGTCCTTAAAGAAATAACTGCATCAAAAATTTTGCTGCCATCCACGGCAGTTAAAGAAATGGACGAAGGAAGTCTCTCGGTGGGTAGGGACCACCGTTTAACATAGGCTTCGGTAATAAAGTTCCCAGCTGCTCCGGAATCAAGGAGGGCAATGACGTTCCGATAACGTTGAGCAACTTGAAGCGAGACTGGGAGATTACAATCTTGAGGAGATGGAGAGGAGATCATTACTCCTAGCCGGCCCTCTCCTTGGCGAGCTAGGATTTGGAGTTTCCCGGACGTTTGGGACAGGCATTAATGGTGTGAGACGGAGCTGCACAATAGAGACAGAGAAACTCAGAGAGACGTCTTCGGCGCTCAGCAGGAGTTAAACGGGAACGGCCAAGTTGCATGGGCTCATCTTTAGATGGTGACAGTTGACGAGGAGGAGGAGCAGAAGATTTTGGAGCAGATGATCTTCCACGCTCAGTTGCTCTCTCTCTGAAACGTAAATCAACTTTCGTGCAGAGTGAGATTAGCTCATCTAACTTAGAAGGTAAGTCTCTGGTAGCAAACTCATCTTTAATACGCTCAGATAAGCCATGCCAGAATGCAGCATACAGGGCCTCGTCGTTCCATGCCAGTTCGGATGCCAGGATCTGGAACTGTATCAGATATTGTCCTACAGTACGTGACCCCTGGCGTAAACGGAGAATCTCGGATGAAGCTGAGGTTACCCGGCCTGGCTCGTCGAAGATGCGCCTGAATGTTGAAACGAAGGCAGTGTAGGAAGATAGCAGGGTGTCGGACCTCTCCCATAACGGTGATGCCCAATCAAGGGCTGAGCCACTGAGAAGAGAAATAATGTAGGCAATTTTTGTACGGTCACTGGGAAAATTGCCAGGTTGTAGCTCAAACTGAATCTCACACTGGTTGAGAAATCCCCTGCAGAATCTTGGAGATCCGTCAAATTTTGCTGGCGTTGGAAGATGAAGACGTGGAGCAGAAATGGGTAAGGTGGGTGGGGTTATAGCTGGAGTCACTGTGGTTGACGCACCAGACGCGCCTGATCCACGGAGAGTTGTCTGAATCCCATCCAGCCGAGTAGAGAGATCCTGGAGACAGCGGATGATGTGGCCCTGTGCAGCCTCCTGATGTTCTAGTCGGGCTGCCAGTTCTTGCATCGGCCTGGCCGCTTGATCCTGGTCTCCGGCTGGATTCATTAGGTCAGTGCTTACTGTCACAACTGAGGGCCTGAGCTGACGGGAGGCAGCCTCAGTTGTAGGGGCTGAGATGTACCGGAACCTGGGAGGTTGTATCAGACCCCTGGACATGTAAGTAACATGAATAATAACTGCCCGAAGGTGTGACCACGACAACTTGGATAAAAGTCAATGATGTTTATTATGACAACTCCGCAACACAGCAGCAGTAAAAGAAAACGTAAAAGTCAGCAAAGAATAAATACAGTTCCTGGGTACTACAGGATGGCAGGAGCCACAGGGCACTGGTAGTGTGAGATAGTTCTTATGATCTTCTAGATGGAAAGTCCTTACCAGGCCCGACTGTAGCAATGGAGATAACCCAGGATTGTGCCAGCTGGTGTTCCAGGAAAAGCTGGGTTGCTGAAGATAAAACAGCTGCTGTGGATACTGGCTGGAACCAGACTGTTGTTAGCACGGAGTGGATACTGGCTTGAACCAGTCAAATAATAAATGAACTTGGGAGCGATGAAATATGAACTGAAATGTAGAACTTGAGAGCGGAGAAATAATAATACCGGTGGAGAGTGGTAAAGTGTAGAAAGGACACCGGCCCTTTAAGGGAAGCTGTACTCTGCTGGAAGCTGAGCTGGAAGCAGGTAATGTTGTAGCTGGAAACAGATGAATCCACAATGGATTGGAGAGTCAGGCTACACCGCAGGTGGAAAGCTGGTGCGGGTCTCTATGGTTGAAGTCTTGAGACAGGAGCTGGAACCTGGAAGACAATCACAGGAGAGAGACAAACAGGAACTAGGTTTGACAACCAAAGCACTGACGCCTTCCTTGCTCAGGCACAGTGTATTTATACCTGCAGCAAGGAAGGGATTGGCTAGGCAATTATGCAGATTATCAATACTGAGAACAGATTGGTGGAAATGATCAGCTGACAGAATCCAAGATGGCTGCGCCCATGCAGACACTTGGAGGGAAGTTTGGTTTGTAATCCATGTGGTAATGAAAACAGTAATGGCGGCGCCGGCCACCGGAGACAGGAGGCGCCAGGCTGACAGATGCACATCCAACCACGCGGACACAGCGGAGGCCGCGGCTGACGTAATCGCCACTCAGACACTCTGCATGCAGAAGTTCAGGGACGGCGGCGGAGGCCGCGGGAGACGCCATGCCAGGTGTAATATGGCGTTTACTGTGACAGCGTCCCAGAGTGACAGGAGAGGATACAGGAATGTACACATCAGGATAACAGATGGGATCCGGTCCTGGAGCGCTGAGCCAGCCTTAGGAGGCATCTGATGGGTAAGAAATGGCGTCCAGATACCCGGATCGTGACAATGCACTTGGGTCAAAAACTGGTTAGATAATAGGGAGCAGAGCGTTGTGGTTAATGGATCTTTTTCAACTTGGACTGAAGTGCTAAGTGGTGTGCCGCAAGGCTCAGTATTAGGACCGCTATTGTTCAATATTTTCATTAACGACCTAACAGAAGGTCTAGAGAGCATGGTGTCAATTTTTGCAGATGATACCAAATTGTGTAAGGCTATAAATACAGAGGAGGATGCCGAGTCTCTTCAGAACGACTTAGTTAAATTAGAAGCATGGGCAGCCAAATGGAGAATGCGCTTCAACACAGACAAGTGTAAGGTAATGTACTGTGGTAACAAGAACAAAAATTACACCTACCTACTAAATGGGGTAAAATTAGGGGATTCTGTACTGGAAAAGGACTTAGGTGTCCTCATAGATAGCAAGCTAAGCAGTAGTACCCAAAGTAGGACTGCAGCAAAGAAGGCTAATAAGATATTAGCATGCATAAAACTGGGTATTGATGCTAGGGACGAGAGTATTATACTCCCGTTATATAAATCACTAGTGAGGCCACACCTTGAATACTGTGTACAATTCTGGGCACCGTACTACAAAAAGGATATCCTGGAGCTAGAAAAGGTACAGAGGAGGGCGACCAAACTAATTAAGGGCATGGAGACGATGGAATACAAGGAAAGGCTTGAAAGACTAGGCATGTTTACATTGGAAAAGCGGAGACTAAGAGGGGATATGATCAACATCTACAAATATGTAAGGGGACAATAGACAGATCTTGCGCGGGACCTGTTTTTGGTTAGATCAACACAGAGGACTCGTGGACACTCGCTCAGGTTAGAGGAGAGGAGATTCCGCACAATACGGCGTAAAGGCTTTTTCATGGTAAGGACAATACGTGTTTGGAATTCCCTGCCCGAGGGAGTTGTAATGGCGGAATCTGTCAACACCTTTAAGAATGGGTTAGATAAATTTCTAATGGATAAGGATATCCAGGGGTATGGTGCATAGTCATGCATTATAGTTACTATAAATAGGGATAAAATGCAACGGCTGACAGCAGCATCAGTCAGAAATTTTAGTCAAATCATCATGCATAGGAGACCACAAATAGGTTGAACTCGATGGACAATTGTCTTTTTTCAACCTCAGATACTATGTTACTATGTTACTATGTTATATTGGGGAGTGTCACTGAATGCCTTTCTGCCATTTCATCTTGGATGACATCTCGTCACCTCAAACTTAATATTTCCAAAACAGAATTAATTATATTTCCACCAGCTATTAGCAGTTTCCAACCTGATATCTCTATCACTGTTGAGAACTCGGCAATCATCCCTACCCCACAAGCTTGCTGCCTAGGTGTCATTCTTGACTCTGAACTGTCCTTTGTTCCCCACATTCTATATGTCTCAAGATCATGTTACATGCATCTAAGAAACATATCCAAAATATGACCATATCTTACACAAGACACAGCAAAAACTCTAATCCATGCTCTCATTATCTCCCGCATTGATTATTGTAATAGTCTCCTGACCGGTCTTTCCAAACATAGGCTCTCACCACTACAATCCATTTTGAATGCGGCTGCAAGGCTAATCTTCCTCGCTAGACATTCATCGTCTGCAGATCCGCTCTGTCAGTCCCTCCATTGGTTACCGGTACTCTACCGTATTAAATCTAAAATACTTTTACTGACATACAAGGCTATTAACCAAACTGTACCAACATACATCTCTTCACTCATCTCAAAATATCTCCCTACCCGACCTCTCCGCTCTGCACAAGATCTATGTCTCATCCACACGCATTACTTGTTCACACTCAAAATTACAGGACTTTATCTGGGCTTCACCCACTCTGTGGAATGCCCTCCCACGCACAATAAGACTCGCCTCTAGTCTCCAAACCTTTAAACGTTCCCTGAAAACTCACCTCTTCAGACAAGCCTATCAAATTCCAGACCCACCCACATAACCTTCAGTGCTTCCCTATCTAATTACATCCTCTCTGTACAGTATACATAACATCACATATCTTGTCTTTCTTTACTCTCACACCCTCCTGACACTTGGCCAACATTGCGGGGTATCATCATACAACCCATTAAGAACCTAGCAATCTGGTGGACCATTATGCAATAGATAGCATCTATCATTGTGCATCTATGCCTATTTCCCTATAGATTGTAAGCTTGCAAGCAGGTCCTTCCTACCTCTATGTCTCCTGTTTTTACCCAGTTTTGTTCTATTACTGTTGTTCTAATTGTAAAGCGCAATGGAATATTCTGCGCTATATAAGAAACTGTTAACAAATAAATAAATAATAAATCTTTAGTTCCAGCCTGATAACAGCATCATCAGTTCCTGCACGATATATGTAGCATCATCGGCCCCAGCCCGTTCTAGTCTGCCACTTTGTGCCATTGGTTTTAGTCCTATAACTTGTGCCACCGGTCCTAGCTTTAGTACCTTAGAATCTTAGTTGACAGAGGTTTACAGGTGTCAGTACTGGGAAACCCAGGCAGAGAGCCGCAACCTGCTCATCAGGCACAGCAAAATACAAATCCCTATGCAGGGGTCCATGGAGAATACCAACGGTGGGTTAGACTCTGTCCTGGTATTTGGATATTCATCAATACCCTAGTACCTGTTACCATCCAGCATTGGATACTAGTCTGCAAGCATCAAGCTCCATTTCTCGTATTTCCTGTTCATGCGCAAAAACTCCTAGAAGCCTCTGGGTTTCCACTTCTCTAAATCCACCACTGGCCCACTGAGGTCACAGCTGGGAACACAAAACCTAACAGCTATAACAGCAAGTTTTTGGTAAGGTTTTGGGTGCGAATTTAAAGCTTCGACCCTATTACATTGGCCGAGTTTTATGTTTTCCTATGGCAAACATCTGGATCTGTGTTTGAACTGTGCAAGTTGCGGGAAACCAAAAAATGTGTCATGATCATAATCCTTATCCGAAAATAATTTTTTCTTATTATTTGAAGACAATTTTATTGGCCTTAAAATCCTCATGATTTCTTCATTATTTCTTCTCTTATCTTTTTATTCCTTATTTTGGGACATAATGAAGTCCGAGTTCAGGGGCCATGCGGGATGCTGGCCAAACTTGGATGTTTTTTTTAAAAGGGCAATCATGTACAAGGCTAAACCATGTACAAGGAGTTCATCTGGCATTCCACATAGTCGCTAAACTCGAACTTTATTATATCCCACTCAATATACTTAAAGACTCTCTTTTACTCAAAGATACTGTAATATGTTCAGGTAAAGCTATGAAAGATTCATTGCCATTCTTTGAGAATACAGTTACATACTGTAATATGTTCAGGTAAAACCTATGAAGGATTCATTGCCATTCTTTGAGAATACAGTATGTACATTGTACATTGTTATTACCAAAAGATGGGAAATTATACTGTATATTGAAATGAGTCTGGGGAATGAATTTCTTATAGCAGCCTTTAAGTCAGTGGGGCAGTATTTTGATGAAGATTAGAGTCTCCAACCAGTAACTTTCAACATAAAAGTACTTTCATCGACAGAATACTGTACCAAAAATAATAATAATAATAATAATTAGAGATGAACGGGTTCGGTTCCCTGAGAACCGAACCCCCTGAACATCCCATTCTGAGCCCGGATCCAAGTCATACTCCCGCCAGACTCGGAAACCTGAACGAGGCAAAACGTCATCATCCTGCTGTTGGATTCTTGCGGGTTTTGGATCCCAGCCGCACATCGACACCATTTTCACTCTGGACTTGGAGAGTGAAGGAGACAGACCTCTGTCTCTCTCTGTGGGTGGTGTTGTCAGGTGGGGTTAGTGTGTGCTCTGTAGAGGTGCTGCTGTAGTCACTGTGGTGTACGTGTGCTGTGCTAGGGGTGCTATCCTGGCTGTCACTGGTGTTTCATGTGCTGTTACAGCCAGGTGCTGCAGCTGTACATGGGTGTTGCTGTCCTGGCTGTCACTGTGCTGTTCAGGGTGCAGGGGCACTGTCCTCCTCCTGTATGCTGTAAAATATAAGGGTGCTGCTGGCCCTGTATGTTGTAAAAATTCAGGGGTGCAGTTGTTAAAAATTAAAAACACTGCTCCTGTATAATGTAAAATATAGGGGTGCTGCTGTTCAAATAACATTACACTGGCCCGGTATGCTATAAAAATTCAGGGGAGCAGTTGTTAATAATTAAAAGCACACTGCTCCTGTATGCTGTAAAATATAGGGGTGTTGCTGACCCTGTATTTTGTAAAAATTCAGGGGAGCAGTTGTTAAAAATTAAAAGCACACTGCTCCTCTATGCTGTAAAATATAGGGATGCTGCTGGCCCTGTATGTTGTAAAAATTCAGGGGTCCAGTTGTTAAAAATTAAAAGCACACTGCTGTATGCTGTAAAATATAGGAGTGTTGCTGTTCAAATAACATTACACTGGCCCTGTATGCTATACAAATTCAGGGCTGCAGTTGTTAAAAATGAAACGCCCACTGCTGTATCCTGTATAATATAGGGGTGTTGCTGTTCAAATAATATTACACTGGCCCTGTATGCTATAAAAATTCAGGGGTGCAGTTGTTAAACATTAAAAGCATGCTTCTGTATGCTGTAAAATATAGGGGTGCTGCTTTTTAAATAACATTACACTGGCCCTGTATGCTATTAAAAGTCTAGGGTGCAGTTGTTAAAAATTTAAAGCACACTGCTGTATGCTGTAAAATATAGGGGTGTTGCTGTTCAAATAACATTACACTGGCCGTGTATATTATAAAAAATTCAGGGGTGCAGTGAAAATCAATGTACACTGGCCGTGTCTTGTAAGCTGTAATAATTCTAGGGACAGTAAAAATCAATGTACACTGGCCCTGTCTTGTATGCTGTAATAATTCTAGGGTGCAGTGAAAATCAATGTACACTGGCCCTGTCTTGTATGCTGTAAAATTACAGGGGTGTTGTGAAAATACAGGGGTGCTGGCACTGTCTGCAGTTGCGATGTCTAGGACTGACCTTCACAACACTGTATGGGAAGAGGAGGCTCCTACCACCATTTGCATGCCTCCTACAAGTGCTGTGAGGAGCACCGCTATTCCAGTTGCTGATATTGAGATTGAGGATGTCACTGTAGAAGTACACTAGGATGAGGCATATGTGGGTATAGCTGACGCTGAGAGGGAATCTGATGATGAGGATTCTGATAGTGATGTGGTTTGTTTGAATAAAGCACCAGTGAAGACAGTTGTTGGCCATGGGATGAAAACGCCCATTGTCATGCCTGGGCAAAATACCAAAAAAGCCACCTCTTTGGTGTGGAATTATTTCTCCACAAATATGGACAAAAGGTGTCAAGCCATCTGTTGCCTTTGTCAATCCATAATAAGTAGGAATAAGGACAGTAACTACCTAGGAACATCTTCCCTTATACGTCACCTGCAGTGCATTCATCATGTTATTGTCAAGTTCAGAAACTTTGGGTAATAGCGTAAGCAGTCCACTGACACATAAATGATGTGGTTTGTTTAAATATTATTTTTCCGTGAGGTTGAGGATGTAAACACTGAAGGGGGGGAATCTGAGGATAAGGATGACATCTTGCCACTGTAGAGTCAGTTTGTGCAAGGAGATATTAATTGCTTCTTTTTTTGGTGGGGGCCCAAACAAACCAATAATTTCAGCCAGTCATGTGGCAGACCCTGTCACTGAAATGATTGGTTTGTTAAAGTGTGCATGTCCTGTTCATACAACGTAAGGGTGGGAGGGGAGGGCCCAAGGACAATTCCATCTTGCATGTCTTTTAATTGCCACCTCATTCCAGGGGTGCTGCCCTATATAGGGTGCTGCCCCTCTTCCCTATCAGTCCAGGGGTGCTGCTCCACTGCTGTTTAAGTCCAGGGGTGCTGTTCCCTTTCTGCTATGCTGTGTAATTCTCTAGTGGTGCTGCCTATGCTGTATAAGTCCAGGGGTGCTGCTGTACTTGAGCCTAGGTTTAAATGAAAGCCTATAGCAGATATGAAACAAGCTTCAACATCACAAACAGATTTGTGAAAACTAGTCGCAAAGGTGGAAATGGAAATTGCCAAAGTGTTTTTAAATAAAGTGGGGAGAGACCACATTTGTGACCAAAGTCAGTGTGACTCAGAAGAGACTGAATCATAATCCAGCACAACTGGCAGAGAGGTAAATGTGATATTTTCTGCCGGAGCATTAAAGAGATGTTCTTCTCAATTATTTAATGTTAAGGACTCACTCAAATGAATAGCTCCAATTAGTCAACCTTAATTTGAATTTATTATTGATGTTCCACATTTTGGGATTATTTACTTAGAAGATGCACATTTGTTGTACAGGGATCTTCTTTTCCTAAGTGCCTCATAGGGTTATCGCAAGACCCCACGGTGTTAGGAGAACAGAGTTTTAGCGATCTTGCATTGCATCAGCTTTCCATTGCACTGCAGAACTAGATGGGCCAGGAGCTACTGTGAGGCACAAACAGTTACTGAATAAGGCCCAGTATGGAGTCTCATTGTGGCTTACAGCCAGGAGAATGTCTGGCTTGCCAGGCTGAGGCATGCTGTGGGCACGGAGGTTAGCATTGCTTCCTCCCACAGTCCTACTTATAGTATGAAAGGAGTTTGGACTGTAGAGTGGTAAGGTCCACTAGGGCAGGGGCTCAATAACAAAAAAAATGTACTGCACAGTTGTGCTTAGTACTTGATATGAATATAATAAACAAAACACACAGGTATGCTCACATGCGTATAACTGGGATACACAGGTATGCTCACATGCGTGTCATTGGGAGCTGTGAAAAACAAAAATAAGGCATCTGCCACAAAATATGTAAATAAAAATGCAATGAAAATATGGAAAAAAAAGAAACCTACAAGATTTTCACAAAATAAGTCTCCAGACTCTGCGGAGGGGAAAATATCCAATCTTGAGCCTGTGGTATACACCAGTTTATTTGCATCCCAGCATTAAATCCTAGATTATCTTAATCCCTGAAAATGGAGAAGGAGGCTTTGGCCCTTAGTTTTTCAGATTGTCCAATAATGTGGTAATTAATAATTAAATATTTGCTTGGTTGAAGTCCTTTCTGTTCCACTCCAATATAGGAGTGGAGGTGAAAGCCTGTGTGTTGTTCCTGATTGCAATCTCCTTCTTGACACTGTCCTCTTCCTCTTGCCTCTTCTCATAATGTGAAAAGTCATCAAATATGGAGGTGGTATGTTTGTAGCTAGCTATGATTCGGAGATCTTGGCAAGCTTTTTCCAGGGGGCCACCTGTCGCTGAAATGATGGGTTTATTAAACTGTGCATGTCCTGTTTAAACAACATAAGGTGGGTGGGAGGGCCCAAGAGAATTCCATCTTGCAACTCTTTTTGTTCTTTGCATTATGTGCTTTTTGGGGCCTAGTTTTTAAAACTGCCATCCTGTCTGCCACTGCAGTGCCACTCCTAGATGGGCCAGGTGTTTGTGCCGCCCACTTCTGTCACTTAGCTTAGTCATCCAGCTACCTCAATGTAACCTTTTGGCCTAAAAACAATATTGTAGGTGTGAGCTCTTCAAAATAGACTGGAAATGAGTGGAAATTAATGTTATTGAGGTAAATAATAATAACAACGTAGGATCAAAATTACCTCCAAATTCTGTGATTTTAGCTGTTTTTACCGGGTTTTTTTTCAAAAATCATCCAGATCCAAAACCAAAACCCGAAAGGGTGGTTTTGTCAAAACTAATCCAGATCCAAAAAACGAGCAGGGATCCAGATCCAAAACCAAAACACACGCATTTCTCTTCCTATGTATATGTCAGCGGCTCCCTCAGAGAAGGAAAAAACATTTAAAATAATAATAATAATACATAGCCCATTACTTCTTGTACCGTCTATAAAATCTTTCTTTCAGGACTGCTATCTATCAGTCATTCTTAGGACTCTATCAGTCTCTCTCCTCAGCTCATTGCTAAGTCTCTTGTCAGGCATGACACACTCCAGACGGGATTGGTATGTGATCCCACCATACAGGATGACGAATATCAGTATACTGACATCTCCATCCTGGGCATTAGAATTCCGGCAGAGGGGAGAGAACAACGAAGACCCTTGCAGGCTCACTGCTCTTGCCATGGACACCCATAGATGGGGAATCACCCACATCGCCGGTATTCCGGCAGTAGTATAGTGCCCCCGTTGGGGTTCTGGCATCAGGAATGAGACAGCCGGGATCCTGATGGGCACTATGTTAACCGCATACCCTCCAAACAATCATCCTATGTTTTTACATGTAAAAAAATACATATCACTGAACAACCACAGAAAAAAACACAGATAAGAATGGTGCTTGTGACAAATGAGAGAGTTCAAACTACAGACAGACAGCTATCTAGTCTATTAGCATTTGTCTTGGGTAGCCATTCAGGAGCAGCTCCTTATTCATCAGATATGAGAAACTGCTGCCGATCATCTGCCAGCATATTAAGTACAGTAGGTGGACATAATGAATATTAGTTATTTTCATTTTTGTATTGGGTGCTCCTTGTGAGTGATACACCTTGCACAGTGCCGTTTCTTGGGGCGGGCGAGCCGTGCAACCGCACGGATCGCCTGCCACAGCACTTCTTGAGGACTTTCAACCCTCCCTCCCCTCTCCTCCCGAGTGCCCAGCTCGGGGGGCGGGGTTTCGCGGAATGACGCGAATGCGTCGTTACGTCACGACGCAATCGCGTCATTCCGCAAAACACCACCACCCGAGCTGGGCACTCGGGAGGAGGGAGGAGGGAGAAGGGGGAGCCAAGCCGCGGCGCCACGCAGACTAGGGAGAGGCGGCTGAAGAGCGGGAAGAAACGCTTCAAATGTAAGTCAGCCCCTCTCCCTCTCTCTCTCCCTCCCTCCCTCCCCCCTCACCACCACCACCTGCCGTACTGTGTAAAATGGGAACTCTTGCCTGCCGGAATGTGTAAAATGGGGATGCAGTCTGCCGTAATGTGTAAAATGGGGACACCTGTCTGCCGTAATGTGTAAAATGGGGGCACGTGCCTGCCACAATGTGTAAAATGGGGACATTTTCCTGCCGCAATGTGTAAAATGGGTACACGTGCCTGCCGCAATGTGTAAAATGGGGGCACGTGCCTGCCACAATGTGTAAAATGGGGACACTTGCCTGTTGTACTGTGTAAAATGGAGGCACGTGCCTGCCTCAATGTGTAAAATGGGACACTTTCCTGCCGCAATGTGTAAAATGGGGGCACGTGCCTGCCGCAATGTGTAAAATGGAGACACTTTCCTGCCGCAATGTGTAAAATGGGGAAACTTGCCTACCGTGCTGTGTAAAATGGGGACACTTGCCTGCCGTGCTGTATAAAATGGGGACACTTGCCTACCGTGCTGTTTAAAATGGGGACACTTGCCTGTCGTGCTGTGTAAAATGGGGTCGCGTGCCTGCTGTAATGTGTAAAATGAGGACTTTTTTTTTTTATCCTGTGGTGGCTGTGATGATGAGATCAGATGAGGCCACGCCCATCTTAACAAAACCACGCCCATTTTAATGAGGCCACGCCCCTTGCCGGGGGGGGGGGGGGGGCACGCCCGTTTTCGGCGCGCACATGCTTTTACTCTTTATATCTATGGGGGGGCGCATTTTTTTTATGTGAATGGGGGGGTGCATTTTTAAATCTCACACTGGGAGCCAAATTGGCTAGAAACGGTCCTGACCTTGCATATATATTAAAAAGAAAAGAAAAAAACAATAGATTACAATATGCTGGCTTGAGAAGGTAATTATTCACTGATACAACAGTATGGAACATTTTAGGGGTCAATAGTTGCATACTTGCCTACCTGACCCTCTCCATGAGGGAGAAAATGCTCTGTTCCTGGACTTTCCTGGTAATGTATGATTGCCATCACCTGTGGTGAGCTAGTTAGTTGATAAGAAAGGTGTTTCACCACAGGTGATGGCAATCATACATTACCAGGAAAGTCCAGGAACAGGGCATTTTCTCCCTCATGGAGAGGGTCAGATAGGCAAGTATGAATAGATGGTGTCAAAAATATAAGGCATAATTCAGATCTGATTATAGCAGCAAATTTGTTAGCTAATGGACAAAACCGTGTACACTGCAGGGGTGGGGGCAGATATAACATGTGCACAGAGAGTTAGATTTGGGTGGGGTGTGTTCAAACTGAAATCTAAATTGCAGTGTAAAAATAAAGCAGCACAATTTACCATGCACAGAAACAATAAAACCCACCCAAATCTAACTCTATCTGCAAATGTTATATCTACCCCACCTGCAGAGCACATGGGGGGTCATTCCGACCTGATCATTCGCTGCAGTTTATCGCAGCACAGTGATCAGGTCAGAATTGCGCATGCGCCGGTGCTGCAGTGCGCCGGCGCATGGCTGACAGCTGACGGCTGTCATTGCCTAGCGATCGCCTCTGCCTGATTGACAGGCAGAGGTTGTCACTGGGCGGGAGGGGGCAGCACGGTGGCGTTTGGACGCCGTTTTGTGTGCGTGGTCCGGCCAACACAGGTGTGACTGGACCGTGTGGGGGGCAGGCCGCAGAGGCTGCGTGGCGTCACACGCAGCTGCTGCAAGCCGGGCAGTGATGAGTAGCTCCCGGCCAGTGCGCAAAAGGTACTCCTGAAGTACAAAAGCATCACCGCTGTGCAATGCTTTTGTACTTCAGCGATGGGGCAGGGTCTGACATGCGGGGCGGGCTAGCCCTATGCTGGGCATCCCCCCGCATGTCTGTGTGGGTAGTACGGATGGTGTAATGGTTAGCATTACTGCCTCACAGCACTAAGGTCATGGGTTCAATTCCAACCATGGCCCTAACTGTGCAGAGTTTGTATATTCTCCCCGTACTTGCGTGGGTTTCCTCCGGGTACTCCGGTTTCCTCCCACAATCCAAAAATATACTGGTAGGTTAATTGGCTCCCAACAAAAATTAACCCTAGCGTGAATGTGTCTGTGTGTACATGTGGTAGAGAATATAGATTGTAAGCTCCACTGGGGTAGGGACTGATGTGAATGGGCACATTTTCTCTGTAAAGCGCTGCGGAATATGTGTGCGCTATATAAATAACTGGTAATAAATAAACAAATAAAATGATCGTAGCTGTGCTAAATTTTGCAAACCTACGATCAACTCGGAATGACCCACACGGTTTTGCCAATTAGCTAACAAATTTGCTGCTGCGATCAGATCTGAATTAGCCACATAGTTTTAACTGCAGTGGTGCGCTTATTAAAATAAATATATATTATTAAATATCTCTGACACAAATACTATTATACAACACTTAAAACAATATATTCAATTTCATCATTATAATCTGCATTGTTTTTTCTTACCATCCATCAATAAATAGTTGTCCATCATCATAATCCCCATTTCTGTTCCACAGGCATGTTTTCATATATGGATGTATAGACGTACTGTATGTATATTTGAAAGGGTTATATTTCATTTTTATTTTTCATGTATATTATAGGCAGACCCCTATAGGAATCAGAATTAACAGGCTTAAAGAACCAAACACATTCTAGGCATGTGAGGGAGAATGTTGCATTGTGATTGGCTCTTTTTCACGTGCTTAAAAGATACTGGTTGAATCCAAAGTAGGACATTTTTTAATGTGCTTAATTGTGCTGTATTCAACGGTAATTTATGAAATTACTCAGCTGACCTCTTTATAAGGAACTGCAACTTTTTATTCGCTCAACTGTACCGACAGACTTTTCCATAAAAAAAAGTAGTCATGTTTGTCTCTATGTATAGTTTGCATATTTAAGAAAATGTGATGAATTTTTAAACCTGCTGTAATATAGAAGAATATGTGTAGGGATCTAATAGGAGTTTTGCATTGTAATTGTAAGTATAAGTGATTGGACCTAATTGAAATTAGATGACTGATGAAATGATTTCTTAATATTTTTTACCTTTTAGAGAATTCTGAGCTATGTCAGCAACAGAATGCAGCTGGATTATTATATCCAAAACCTCCTTTCCAGGATCTACGAATTGTCAAGAATAAGAATGCGCAGCATAAATTGAGCAAGAGAAAGTAAGTACTATCAAGTTGTCATGTTTTACGGGTTTTTTTGTTGTAAGATATCCTATGAATCCATTGAAAGATGATTCCTAAGATACTGCTTCAAATGTCATGTACCATATTCCAATTCTTGGTTCATGAAATTGAAATGTATATTGTGCATGCTCTAGGCAGAGCAGAGATAAGCTTGGGTTACAAATGAGATGTGGCTCAGATTGGACTCCTGTAACTAAAAGGTGGCACTTAGAGAGATACACTGCCAACATGTGACACAACAAAATGTCCTCTGATATCACTGGAGGTTGCGGTTTTGATTTAAAATGGGTTTTCTTTTAAACAAAGGAAATTGAGTGTGTTTTTAATATACATAAGAAAAATAAAACAGTCCTACTCTAAACAGGAATATCTATCTATTAATTTACATATGCATATGTTTATAATTATACACTTAGCGGCCAGATTATTATTGCTTGAATTCTTCTAGGCATGGAATTAACTAACTATTGATATGTTTGGTTAGCCCAAATGCAATTACCTGCAGCTTCAAGTTCCTGAAGGTTTGATGGTAGCAGATCCATTTGTGAGTAATTATGATGCAACATTCACATATGTGTGCAGATAAATATCAACAGGTAACCAAATAAATAAATTAATAAATAACTTTGTTCGGTTGTAAAAATTAATATGTAGAGAAATGTGTGCCACTGTACCAGATGATATATAGTCCAGGTTATTATGATCCTATTATTCAAAACATATACATAGTGATCAGAAAACTGGACAGCACTCACTGTTACAAATTGCCTCTCCTTCTAGAATTAAAACATTATTTTTGCCACTAATATAGGTCACGTGTCTATCTTGTTAACTGTAGGTATTTATCTTTGACTATTCCCATGCAAGGAACAGGTTTGTTTGAACTTGAATGCTGTTACAAACTGTCTCTCCTTTTTGGATCAAATGTGTATACTAGCATTACACCAATACTTCTTGGTGACTGTGTCTAACTCACATTTTAAATGATTTCACAAGTCAGCATTGCAACATGTCAAGAAGGTAGTGGGAACATTGTAATTTCCTTTACAATTCCTCTGTGTACACACTGTTGGTGCCTTACATTCCCTACACAGACTTTATATATCATACAGTACCTTGTAACGAATTATAACTTCTATTTTCTCCCAGTTGGCACTATCAGTGTATAACAGTCAACTGTTTTCATTTATCTCCTTATTCTTTGAGCCTAATTACATTATGCTAATTGAATTTATGATTTGTCATTTTCTTTCTTTACTCTATTCCCATAGATGTATTAACTTTATATAGCCTGATAACTACTGTAGGTATATAAATGAATCAAATCTTTGTCTCACAATAACTTAAATCATAATTCATATAACCAATATATTCACTAAAACAACAAAGTCAGGCTTTTGTTCCCAACACTCCACTGACAGCACTGACTCGACCATTCTCTACTCATACAAACACTACAATACCTAGGTCTTCAAGACACAGTCCTCTCTTGGTTCCTATCCTACCTATCTAATTGCTCCTTCATTGTTTGCTTCTCTGAATCCACCTCCTCTTCGCTACTTCTTTCAGTTGGAGTACCACAAGGCTCGGTCTTAGGTCCTCTGCTTTTCTCTATCTATACCTCATCTCTTGGCAAACTAATCAGCTCTTTTGGATTTCAGTATCATCTGTACGCAGATGATGCTGAAATCTACATATCCTCCCCAGATTTGTCTCTATCTGTATTGGTCAGGGTCACTGAATTTATGCTGTTTCATCTTGGATGTCATCTCGCCATCTCAGACTTAATATTTCCAAAACAGAGTTACTAATATTTCCACCGGCCAATAGTAGTTACCATCCTGATATCTCTTATTGTCGAGAACTCAATAATCAACCCTACCCCACAAGCTCGCTGCCTAGGTGTTATACTTGACTCACAACTGTCCTTTGCTCCCCACATTCAATCTGTCTCAAAATCATGTTACATGCATCTAAAAAACATATCTAAAATACAACCATACATTACACAAGACTCTGCAAAAACTGTAATCCATGCTCTTATTATCTCCTGCATTGACTATTGCAATAGTCTTCTTACTGGTCTTACCAAAAAGATACTCTCGCCACTACTATCCATTCTGAATGCAGCTGCGAGGCTAATCTACCTTGCTAGATGTTCATCATCTGCAGATCCGCTCTGTCAGTCCCTCCATTGGTTACCTGTATTCTACCGTACATCTCTTCGCTCATCTCAAAATATCTCCCAACCCGATCTCTCCGCTCTTCACAAGATCTACGTCTCTTATCCACACTCATTACTTGCTCTCATGCATGATTGCAGGACTTTCTTCGGGCTGTACCCACTCTGTGGAATGCCCTACCACGCACAATAAGACTCTCCTCTAGTCTCCAAACCTTCAAGCGTTCCCTGAAAACTCACCTCTTCAGGCTAGCTTATCACATTCCAGCCTGATCAGGGTACACCATTTATTAAAAAGAATTATGATAGAATTTTGCTGCCTGTTTAAAATTACTTGGTTAAGAACCTCTGTGTATAACCCCCACACTGATGGGTAAGTGAGGAGAGTGGTGGATAAAGGGCCTAATTCAGACCTGATCACAGCAGCAAACTTTTTCTCTAATGGGCAAAACCATGTGCGGTGCAGGTGGGGCAGATATAACATGTGCAGAGAGATTTAGATTTGGATGGTGTGTGTTCAAATTGAAATCTATATTGCAGTGTAAAAATAAAGCAGCCAGTATTTACCCTGCACATAAACAAAATATCCCACCCAAATCCAACTCTGCACATGTTATATCTGCCCCACCTGCAGTGCACATGGTTTTGCCCATTAGAAAAAGATTTTGCTGCTGCAATCAGGTCTGAATTAGGTGCGAAGATGGAAGAGACTGGGATCATTTACTACCTTATTTATTGCTGGCCATGAGAGGTTCCCTAATCCTTCACAGGGTTTTCACCTATTGATTTGTTGTACGGGAGACACCCAAGGGGATTATTGAACATTGGCAAAGAGACATGTAGGGGCAATCCAGTCCATATAAACTGTTGTTGAGCATGTTTCTCAGATGCAGGAAAGGATTTCTGCAGTGGTGCAATAGTGAGAGAGCACTTGGAACAGGCCCAATATGCACAGCAGCTTGTATACTGTCACAATGCCAAGGTTGCACGTCTTTGCTCCTGGGGACTTAATGTTTGTTTTGGTTCCAACAGTAGAAAGAAAAATTTTGACTAATTGGCAAGGACCCTTTGTAATCCTAGAAAAAGTAGGGGAGGTTAATTATAAAGTGTACCAGCCTGTTAAAAGAAAGCCAGAACAGTACAGATATATTATGTAAATCTTATAAAACCTTGGAATGATAGAGCAGCTATGTCAGCCATCCCAGTCCCTTAATTAAACCCAGTGCCTGTGGTTCCTGAAGTAACAATAGCTTATACTCTCTCAGCTGTTCAACAGCAGGAGACTAAAGGATTTCTCTAAAGAAAGAGTTTTGTTTTCAGACATACCGGACAACACAATAGTTGTTAAACATGACATAACCACTGACCCAGGGGTTAAGGTTAACTTAAATCCCTATAGAATACAAGAAGCCCAATGGGAATCAGTGTATAAATAAATGTAAAAAAAATTAGAGTTGGGGGTAATTGATGAATTAGTGAGTGGTCAAGTCCCATTGTGCTTATTCTGAAACTGGACTGGAGTCTGCATTCAATAATGTGTCGAAGTCAAATGCCTATCCAATGCCTCAGGTGGATGAACTTATTGAAAGATTAGCAAGGTACTTGATACCTCTACAGTAGACTTAACCTAAGGGTATTGGCAAGTTCCAGTAACTGAGAATGCCCAAGAAAAGACAGATTTTTCTGCACCAGAAGGGTTGGGAGCTGTTTTACTTTCATTGCAATCCAATAGAGACAAAATATAAGAGTAGGTAAATATGACCTCATACTCTTAAGTGTTGATAGTTACAGCCAATACAAACATTATAATGACCTATTTACTGTACTACAAGATGACTCTTAAAAATTCCTTTGCTTTTGAGAAAAATGGCTTTGATTCCTTTACCTTTTAATTTTTAAAAGTATGTCACCAATTTAAAATACCATACATTATGTGGTCCTGAAAAAAGGAAGCCAGAGCTTGACCCCTCAAATACTGTCTCTACATTTCTAGTTGCTCCAGGTCCTCCAGTCCTGTTTTATCTACACCTCCTAGCAGAAGGTTTTAATAGCCATCATCTTAGTTCTATTCATAGACTATAAATTCTGCAAAATTTAGATTTACATTGACAGTGTGAAGTGCCATTTCTCAAAATGACGGAATAAAAGCAGAACTAGAACATTGTAGAACCTGGATGCAGAGAAACTGCTTATACTAGGCAGAATTTGGATTGTGTGAAATGTCATTGTACAGTAATTTCACTCATCTGTACTTAATATTCATTGCATGTGCCCCATTGCAGTGACTAATGAACCACTGATTCGAAAAGCAATATAACATTATGCTATTGTTCTTAATGTTTGAACTTTGTTTTCATTTAATCGTAAATGTTAACTTTCATGACATCTCTCCTATCAATATTTCTAAAGAGCAATAAAGGATCTGCAAGTGAACTTGCAGACGGCTTGCTTGCAACTCTGTATAAGCTCCATAATGTGTAATGCGATTGAAAGAATGGAAAACAAAATCACTTACAGGTATACCCCTTTTTTACTGACATCTAAATCCAAGGTTATTGCACTTGAACACGCATCACAGTTATTGCTCAGTTGGAAATAGGTCCACCCACGTTCAGTGAGCTATGTATTTATCCTCCCCAGGTACCTAGCATGCTTTTACCCATGAAAGACCCATGTGATATGCAGTGTACATGGGTAACCTGGTTCATCCGATCTGGGACCAGTTCACAGTATGGGGAGAGCCACTTTCCCAGCGAAAAATAATGTCATCTCCTAGAGCGGCACTGCATCCGTGTGTAGTGTGATATTGCCACCCCGGTCCGGTGCGGCAGTGTGAAATGAGTTGAGTCTGGCCTGACCTGGTTTGGAACTGTGTTCCAAATCCTGGGTTAGACCTGGACTTTAGTGGAAAAGAGGTATACTTAATATATCATGTCTGAATTAGATTAATTCATACAATACTAAATTATGTTAATATAATGTTGATTATGTTCATTACTGTGATTAATCTAACAATCCCATTTTCTTAATATTAACCCACTTTTTACTTAATGAAAAAAGTACTCTAATAAACTCTACACAAAACTTTAGTTAACAAAAAACAATCAGGAGTTTTTCACGGGCATCCAGTAGGTTAATTGGAAAAAATAAATATCTTGCCAAAAACACTAATTGTTTGAAGGCGTAATAAATGTTTAGAAGTGTTTTATTCTGAATGTTCCATTGTATATTTATTATACCTTTGTGTCAGTAATGTTAATTTAGCTGTAAGAGGCCTTTATGAAATTGCTGCATAGGAGGAGATGGCAGGGATGTAAGAATGAATTACTTGTCCAATTTGGAGTTGTATAACTAATATTGTTTTCAAACAAAGCTAGAGGAACAGATTGCACTCCAAAAATATCTTGATGAAAGGTATCAAATGCATAATTTTGGTTTGAATCATTATACAGTGCTTCCCACTTCCCACCAGACTGTAACAGTTTTTATTAATTATATTAGTTAATGTGCAGTCTGCATCTGTTTTACAAAAATCCAGTATCCATGTAAATGTACTTTTAAATTATTTTTTATATTTTTATATGCTTGATATGTCTTTATACTGTAGTTTCCTCAGATGTTTTCTTTTCTTTGTTCTGTTTTTACTGCTATTCTTAGACATGTTATCAGACATTAACGCACATTTTATTCAGTGCGCCACATAATAGGACAAAGCTTATCAATAATAGATGCAGTTAATGACGCAGGCAATATTTGCAGACACAAATAATTGCAAGCTGAGGAGTACTAAAGCCGATTGCAATATATAGATGTAAGAATTTCAAAGTTGTCTGAGGAAAAATCATAAATTAAACTCATAAATCTTCACAGTTTTTAGCAGAGTCAAGCATTCGTTCAGTTTGTACTACACTAAATAGGAGGTTGTATTGATGTGGTTTGTTACAGAAACTGCACAGGTCTTCCCTGACTGAAAGAGGAGTGGTAAGCATAATGAAGACAAACCTGCAAATATACAGTGTCATTTTCCTAGTAGTATTACAATGTACAATTATAGTTGTCATCTTTTTTTGTTTACAGATTGAAAACAGTGACAGCTTCATGCTACAGGGATGCAATTGAGGAACATTATTAGGTTGTCAGTCAATAAGTTTTCAGTGTGTCTTTTAGATAAACACTTTGGAATAGGCTTCTGCTGAAATAAAAACTAAACTAAACTAAACAGCTTACATTACTATATTTGTTGGTCACATGACATAGGGGGACATTTACTAAGCAGTGATAAGAGCGGAGAAGTGAGCCAGTGGAGAAGTTGCTCCATCAACCAATCAGCAGCTCTGTATAATTTTATAGTATGCAAATTATAGATGTTACTTCAGTGCTGATTGGTTGCCATGGGAACTTCTCCACTGGCTCACTTCCCCGCTCTTCTCACTGCTTAGTAAATGTCTCCCATAGTCACCAACATAGGTCAAAAGATGACTGGCTAAACTAAGGAACAGAGCAGCGGCACAAACACACAGCAGTTATTTCTGTTTAAGAATGTTTTGTAAATTAGCAATGTACAGGTATTAGCAATAACCAATCAGACCAACTCACAAGTACTTTCAATAGAAAACAATACAACAGAGAAATCTACTAAGCGTCATGTATGGCATATCATTGCTCTAAAGTAATAGTAGTTAACAAACAGGAAAGAAACAAACTTAAACGATGTGTAATCTAGCAGCAGCAGAAGTGGATGCCCCCTACACAAGTGCACATGCCCCCAGCACATGCCTATTCAGTGCCCAAGCTGTACCTCCCCCTGGGGGCTCTGGGCTATTGATGGACGGACCCCTATGCCGATGTAAAGCCCTGATCAATCAGGCTTTCATTGAGCAGCTCCCTAAACATTCCCCAACCATAAAATCAGAGTTCCGTAACTAGCAACAAGAAAAATATGGAGAAAACCACTTAACCAGCGCTTCCGAAGTGCTGGTTAAGTGGTTTTCTCCATATTTTTCTTGTTGATGTTTGCACTATTGGTGAGGGGTGAAGGATACCTCCAGGAGTTTACCATTGACAGGCCGCTTCTTGCGCACGGAATAGTTCTTTAAATTTCTTTGCTATTATAAGAGTTCCGTAACTGCTGGATACAGTGCAGGTCAGACAGTGCAGGATACAGTCAAATAAACAAATAGAATAGCAGCGCTAATGGAATAAATATAAATATGAAGGATTGAGTGAAAAATTAATCACAGTTTAATTGTACATATTATTAAAAACACATAAAAAAACCCATAATGTGGCCACTTATATAATTATCCAATTAATGAAGTTGCTGCCTATCAGTTGTAGTCCGTTCCTATTATTAAAAGGACTGGCAAGGAGGATACCGCAATGCAGTGAGGATCCCTCGAAACCCTTGCTTGGGTTTGAGTCCAACAAAAGGATAATTTAAAGGGACTACACCTCCAGCGGCTTACTGTGGTAATAACCCATGTGGGACTTCATCTTTGGTCTATTTCCAGTGTTGTATCACCAAAGTCTTTGCCAGTCCTTTTAATAATAGGAACGGACTACACCTGATAGGCAGCAACTTCATTAATTGGATAATTATATAAGTGGCCACATTATGGGTTTTTTTTTTATGTGTTTTTATAATATGTACAATTAAACTGTGATTAATTATTCACTCAATCCTTCATATTTATATTTATTCCATTAGCGCTGCTATTCTATTTGTTTATTTGTATGTGGTTTTGGGTTTGACTACCCCATTTTTTTTAGCAGCAGCATTAGAAACGCAACATCCATTAAGCGCCCGACCCCTTTCTATCTTGATAGAAGAAATTCCTTTGCTAGTGCAGGATACAGTGCAGGTCAGATACCGTGCAGGTCAGATACTGAGTGGGTTACAGTGTGCATCAGATACAGTGCAGGATACAGTGCACATCGTATACAGTGTGGGTACTGTGCAGTTCAGATACAGTGCATGTCGGGTACAGTGTGAGATAGTGTGGGTCACATGCAGTGTGGAATACAATGTGGGTCAGATACAGTGCAGGCTCAGAGACACCAGTAGTGCACTTACTGTGACGGGGGGGGGGGGGGGCAGCAGTGTCCTCAGTGTGGGGGTTTCAGTGGTGTTGGCAGTGCAATGGTGCAGGCAGTGTCCCCAATGCAGGGGTGCTGCCAGTGTGGCAGTGCAGACGGTGTCCTCAATGCGGAGGTGCCGGCAATGCAGGGGTGCAAGCAGTATCCTCAGTGCCCCGGGTGCCAGCAGTGTGGGGTGCCAGTGAAGTCCACAGTGTGGGAGCGCCGGTAGTGTTGGCAGTGCAGGGATGCTGGTGGTGTCCTCAGTGTGGGGGTGCCAGCAATGGATACCATATATTCCAGGGGTTGGACATTTGTAATATGAGATTTAGTTTTGTTCACTAATTTAGCAGTGTTCTACCAGCATCAATGTGTTGAAACTTGCTCTACACTAGTTTTAGCACCAATGTTAATGTCTGCATTAAAAATAACATCAATAATAATGTCCACATCATCTACTAGCATCAACAATTAATGTCTACTTCAAATAATAGCACTAATAATAAAGCGCACATTATCCTCAAAGAACTTTTCTGACTCCACAAAAGTCCTAATCACAGGTATTTGTCAGGGAATTTCTGAATACTCAAATGGGACTGCACATACTGTACTGATGAAGCCACGCTCATTGTTGCCACAATGCATATAAACAGGCATACGCATCTCAGCATAGTTGTTCGCTCCATAGGCTTCTATGGTGTGCGCATGTCCATAATGCGCAACAATGAGCATGGCTACATCTGTAGCTACAGGAAAGCTTATATCCATCAGCCAAACCATAATTCCCATCTCTATGACTGTACACGTCACTGGTGGTAATTAACCATCTTCATTTGTTCATATAGAGGAAATTTATTTCCAGAGATATGTGTAACATTTATTGCAAATCCACTCAGCTCTTTGCACTCTTAGTAAAAGAAAATATGTTATTTATACCTCTTAATTACCCATTTATGGAAATATACTTTTTGTACTGTACATGTGTATTTCCTACCTGGTATTAAATATTATTAATTGATTATCTATTCTCACATAGGTTACTTTTCTTTGGTAGTGTCTACTTATTATTGTGCTGTTTGCATTATTGTTCCTTTTATGAAATAATAATGCACACAAAAATAGCATCATTAATGATGTCCACAGCATATAATAGCACAAATAAATAAAGCACACATTCAAAATAGCGTTAATAATAATGCCTACATCAAATAATAGCACAGATCATTATTTTCACATTACAAATAGTACCAATTATAAGAACCATATCAAATAATATGCTTGATAATAGTCCTAGTTATGGTAACCCGAGTGCTAACCTTAAAGTGAAGGTGATTGTAGGAGTTCTGCATGTGGTGTTGTGCAACACAGCATGTGTCTCTGTTATAGTAACCAAATGGAGACCAAAGTGGAAATTAAATCCCAAATGTTATTTATTGAACCAATAGTCATATAATACATGAAAAAATAAATACAGCAATTCATAATGGGTTCAATGCACAATACATGTAGTAATGTCAATTGATGTTAAAATATCACCTGATAGCACTAATTCAAATGTAACAGCAGTAGGTACTGGGTTTCCAATAATTGTTTACAAGGTGGTGCTGCTGAAATGGGGGTTTGAGTCACAGGATAAATATGCCCTTGAAATAAGGTCAGTGCTCGGGTTACCATAACTAGAATTGTATCCCTACAGGAGGTTGGTTACCTCCCACCGAAGCTGCTCCTAAGAACAAGGACAACGTTCTATTAGCATATGTGCATGTCACCAAACATATAGCCCCAGTAATAGTGCCCACATCAAATAGCAGACCCATTAATAATATTTATTTAACATAGGCACCAATAGTATATGTTCAAGATACTGGCTGTCTGTATCCTCGCAGTCAGAATACCAATGCCACAATCCTGCCACCCGTCAGAACAGATGCTGGTATCCCCGACCAGGTCAACATTCCGATGCTGGAATCCCAACAGCCGGAATTCCAAAAGGAAGTACAGTATAACTAGGAGAGTTAGGGTTTGGCTGCTGGAGGGGGGATGTTAGATTTAGGGGGTTAATGCTAGGCTGTGCAGAGGGATGGAGGTTAGGGTTAGGCTGCGGGTAGGGTGGGGATTAGATTTAGACACCACCAGGGGGTTTATGTTTAGGCAATAAGGGGGAGGTTTAGGGTTAGGCTGTGGAGAGGGGGGGGGGTGTTAGGTTTAGGCACTAAGGGAGAGGGGGGGTTATGCACTAAGGGGGAAGGTTATGGTTAGGCTGCATTAAGGGAGGGTTAGGGTTAGGGGAGTATGGGGGGGAGTTAGAATACTTTCCTCACCCATGTCGGAATCGAGACTATCAGGATGCAGGCATCGGTATTGTGAACACCAGCATCCCATCTGCCGGTCACGTATATCGATTCTGCACCAATAATAACCCCAATAATTTTGCTGAAGGAACTCTTAACTTTTCTGACACATCTTCAGTCCTGCTCTGTGACCACTTAGGGTGACTGATGACTCTTTCAGTCTCTGACTGGATCAAATTAATTCAGTCTGGATTTGCTGCACAATTTATAAGCTCCTTGCAGCCCACGGGTGATGTCGTCATGACATCACCCACAGGTTGCATTACTGGGAGCTGGGCCTCTGAGGCCACAGAAGCCATCCCTTTGTTCAGTTGGTTGCATCTACTAATGGGTGTCCCATGAACTGCCATTTATGCCAGGTCTGGTGTATACACTGAAGGAGGACAAACACCTTCATCATTATCTCCTGTACCAGTTGTGATAACTTACTGTAGAGGGTCAAACAAATTACATTATTGGAACTGATACAGTTCTCTTATTTGGGCATTTTAAATAAAATAAGAAAAGCAGACTGTAACAATACCCATGAAAAGTGGCCCATGCTTCACACTAACTTGTACACACTGATTTGCAATGATTCTGGGTACATTTCAAAGTTATTTTCAAATTAATGATAAATAGTAAATTCACATTGCAGCTAAAGATGTACTGTGACCTGTTCATAGATAAATTATTGTTTAAGTAGATGTAATAATATTTAACAAGAAGTAACCATCAAGGCACATTACCAAATGTAGTATGTTTAGAGGGGGTTGTTCTCTTTGCCATATACAGACAATGGTATGCCACTATCAAACCTCTTTCCATCACCATCAAATACACAGGCATTTTTGCCCACTCTACTGTTATTTGCATGCTCCCAACAACCAACCCAGTGTTATAATCCTGAGCATATTACTCATGTTTTGTTAGTTATTGTTATGATTTAACTTTGCTTCAGTTTGTGGAACTACAGGTCACAGCTAGCTCCTGCATAGTTGTCTCCCAGTGCCTCAGCTCCTGCACTCAGCAACTGACTCCACAGGTGTCTGGATTCTGTAATTACAGCTGGTTACCTGAAACCTACTATTCAGCTTGTCAGCCTGCTCAGTCTGCACTGCAGCTGCATGTTATGTCAATTACTGGGGGCCTGTCTGGTGCTCACAGCTGATTTGTCCAGCCTGTTCTTTTAAGCCTCTCAATCCCAAGAGGCTTTGCCAGTTATAGCTACTCCATATGGTGTTCTGCTCTCGGGTTCCTCTCTGGTGTCAGTTCATCTCTCCAGTGGGTTTTGCCTTGTTCCTGGAAACTCATTGAATTCCAGCTTCACCATCTTGCTGACGACCTTAGTCTGCCGACTGCCGTTACCCTGTCTCCAAGTGTCTGCACCCCAGTCTGTCCGTGTGTCGCTACCTCCTGTGTCTCTCCTAGAGTTCCTGCTGCTGTTCCATCTCCACAGCCCCAGTGTACCATCTGGCCGTGTGCACCCTGCCACCTTCTCCAGTTCCTGTTTGTTCCTGCATATCCCTGTGGTTTGTCATATACAACACCTCTACCATAACTCTAGTCCAGTTCAGGTATCAAGTGACCCAGTCAGGGGGCCGCGAACTGCACGTCGGGAGCCGCGAAGCCCATATCCCCTTGTGTGGTTCCCTGGTGGAAACCTCCCGGCGTGTTAGACTCCGCGCCTCTGTTCTGGGTAATGTCAACCACTTGGTACCTGATCCCAAATTCTGGATTCTGCACCAGTTCCTGACATTATAACTGGCCCACCACTTCCTGGGCATGGACCCATCACAGCAAAATCCGGCTCAAATCTTGGCTGGTCAAATACAAAATTTGACGTAGCAACTGCAAGATCTAAAGCTCCGAGTTTCCACCCAGGAAGAAACTAGCAGGTCATTGGTAGCAACAAGGGCTCCTGGGCCTGAACCAAAGCTGCATCTTCCTGATCGGTTCACAGGTGACTGGAAACAGTTCCAGAATTTCCGTGACAGCTGCAAGCTATATTTCAGACTCCGGCCATTATCATCTGGTACTGAGGCTCAGCGAGTAGGTATCATCATCTCCCTCCTGCAGGGGGAACCCCAGTCCTGGGCATTCGGATTAAAAATGGAGAATCCCGCCTTGCATACAGTGGATGCCTTTTTCAGCACCCTAGGAATTCTTTATGATGACCCGGACCGAGCAGCTTCTGCAGGGGCTCACTTACGAGCCCTGAGACAAGGGAAAAACACGGCCGAGGTATACTGCACTGAGTTTCGCAGATGGGCAGGTGATAGTGGTTGGAATGACCCAGCCCTCCAAAGTCAGTTCCGCTTAGGCCTCACTGAGCAAATTAAAGACTACCTTGTCCAGTATCTTACTCCTGAAACCCTGGACCAGCTCATGCAATTCGAGTAGATCGTCGGATCAGGGAACGGAGGATGGAGAAAGGAGTAGGGTCACCATCTCCCTCAGCAGTAGCCTTGGAAGAAGCCAAAGACTCCAGTGAACCCATGCAGATTGGGGCCTTTCATCTTTCTGCTCAGGAAAAATCCCGTAGGCGATCGATGGGCCTATGCTTATATTGTGGAGCAAAGGGTCATTTTGCTAATGTTTGCACCCTTAAGTTGGGAAAAGACAAGACCCAGGAGTAAAAGGGGAGTTACTCCTGGGTCTGGCTGGAATCTCTCCTAAAAATTCAGTCTTGCTTCCAGTTCAAATTAGTCTACCTGCTCAGCAAGTTGCAGTCAAGGCTTTCGTTGATTGTGGTGCAGCTGCCAACTTTATGGATATCTCTTTCGCCCGGTCCTGGAACATTCCTATACTAAGGATGAAGCCTCCTGTGACTATTTGTGGCCTTGTCGGTAACCCCCTCCTCAGTGGGCAAGTGTCTCAGCAAACTCCTCCTGTTCATTTAACTACCGGTCTTCTGCATTCAAAGATTTGTTTCCTCCTGGTCAATTGCCCCATGGCTTCCATAGTCCTAGGGCTTCCATGGTTGAAATCCCATAATCCATCCATCTGCTGGAAGACAGGAGAACTCTTACAGTGGGGAACAGAATGTACGGGAAGGTGTCTGTCCTTGCCAGTGCAATTCTCTCAAGTTATACCAGAGGGGCTACCGACTCCATATCATTCCTTTGCGGATGTCTTCTCCAAGAAAGAGGCGGATACTCTTCCCCTACATCGACCTTCTGACTGTGCCATCAGTCTGGTATCCGAAGATAAATTACCTAAGAGTAGATTATATGCTCTTTCTTTGCCAGAAACCAAAGCTATGGAGGACTATATTCAGGAGAACCTAAGCAAAGGGTTTATTCATCCCTCAAAATCACCAGTAGGAGCAGGATTCTTCTTTGTGGCAAAAAGGACGGCTCCTTACGTCCATGCATTGATTATAGAGGACTCAACAAAATCACTGTTAAGAACTCTTATCCTTTGCCTTTAATTTCCATGTTGTTTAATCAACTCCTGATGGCGGAAATCTTCTCTAACATTGATCTTCGGGGGGCATAAAACCTTATACGAATTAAGGCCGGTGACGAGTGGAAGACGGCGTTCAACACTCATTCTGGACATTATGAATACCTTGTTATGCCATTTGGATTGTCAAATGCTCCTGCCGTCTTCCAAGATTTTATCAATGATGTGCTCCGAGAATTCCTGTGAAAATTTGTTGTGGTCTACTTGGATGACATCCTGATATATTCACGGTCACTTGAGCAGCATCGAGTCTATGTCCAGATGGTATTGCAAAAGCTCCGGGAGCAGCATCTATATGCCAAGTTAGAAAAATGTAAATTTGAAGTGAAGGAAGTCACTTTCTTAGGCTACATCATCTCTCCCAAGGAGTTCTCCATGGATCCCAGTAAGCTTCAAGCAATTCAAGATTGGGCACAACCTACTAACCTTAAAGCTATACAATGCTTTCTTGGATTTGCTAATTATTACAGAAGATTTATTCGTTCATTTTCAGACATTGTTGCACCTATTGTTGCTTTGACCAAGAAAGGTGTGGATCTATCACATTGGTCACCTTCAGCTCTACAAGCTTTTCTCAAGTTAAAAAAAAGCCTTTATATCCGCACCTGTTCTTAGTCATCCAAATCTTGACCTGCCTTTTGTTATGGAAGTGGATGCCTCTGAAGTGGGAGTGGGAGCAGTCCTATCGCAGAAAGATCCCGTGGATTCTAAACTTCACCCATGCTCTTTTCTGTCCAGAAAGTTCTCTCCTGCCGAAGCCAACTATGATGTTGGAAATCGTGAACTGCTTGCTATCAAGTGGGCTCTAGAAGAATGGAGGCATTGGTTGGAAGGGGCGAGACATGTGATTACAATCCTCACTGACCATAAAAACCTATCCTATATTGAATCAGCCAAGAGACTAAATCCAAGACAGGCACGATGGGAGTTATTCTTCACTAGATTCAACTATGTGATCTCCTATTGGCCAGGATCAAAGAATCTTAAAGCAGATGCCTTGTCACGAAGCTTCCTTCCAATTCAAAATTCATCCTGCTCTTCTGAACCAATTATTCCTGTTTCCAATATCCATGCTGGTCTTGCTCAAGATTTAGTTTCCCAGATTCAAGCCAAACAGTCTCTCGCACCCATAGGGGCTCCCTCAGGACTCCTCTTTGTCCCTAAATAGTACAGGAAAGCAGTTTTATCTGAATTTCATGTAAAAAGAGTCTCTGGGCATCCAGGGATTTCTAAGACTCTGGATTTATTGTCTTGTTCAATTTGGTGGCCTTCTATGTGTCAAGACATTAGAGAGTTCATTCTTGCTTGTGGGATCTGTGCTCAACATAAAACTCCTCGTAAAGCTTCCATGGGACAACTTCTGCCTCTTACGATTCCCTCAAGACCTTGGTCCCATATTTCTATGGACTTTGTGGTTGATCTTCCTAAATCATCAGGGTACAATACCATTTGGGTTGTGATAGACCGGTCCAGTAAGATGGCTCATTTTGTTCCTCTTCGCAAGCTCCCCAGTGCCAGAGAATTGTCAACCTTGTTTATCCAACATATCTTTAAATTACATGGATTACCACAGGACATCGTCTCCGACAGAGGAACTCAGTTTTTTGCTCGATTCTGTCTAGCTTTCTGTTCAGCCTTGGATATTAATCTTAGTCTGTCCTCTGGTTATCATCCACAATCCAATGGACAGACTGAGCGAGTGAACCAGTCTCTTGAACAGTATCTCTGTTGTTATGTTTCCAAGTACCATAACGATTGGGTGGACCATCTGGCATTTGCTGAATTTGCATATAATAATTCCAGTCACTCTTTTTCATCCATGCCACCCTTCTTTGTCTCTCAGGTTTCCATCCTAGGTCTAACGCTTTTGACATCCTGCAGCAATAGACTTGATCCTGTAGCTTGTACTCAACCAAGTCTCTGTTCATTCTAAACAATTTGCTGACAGACGACGAAGACCTTGTACTTTTAAAGTGGGTGACATGGTGTGGCTGTCCAGTCGAAATATCAAGTTACGCCAGCCCTCTCAAAAATTTGGGCCTCGGTTCATTGGTCCTTTCCGGATTATTAGACAGATTAATCCAGTAGCCTTTCGACTCCTTTTACCAAAATCACTTAAGCTCAATAACACTTTCCACTGTTCCTTGTTGAAACCAGCATTTGTGTCCCAGAGATTTAGAAGATCTCCTTCCAGAAGGCCTGCCGCTGTGTTAGTCCAAGGTCACAAGGAGTTTGTTGTGGAAAAGATTCTGGATTCCAAGTTCAGGAGGGGTCAAGTTCATTTCCCCGTGCATTGGAAGGGCTATGGTCGGGAAGAGAGAACCTGGGTACCAGAGAGGTTTCTTCATGCACCCAGACTTAAGAGGTATTTCTTCTATGAATTTCCAGATAAGCCAGGTTCTAGGGGTTCTTAACCCCTCTTCAAGGGGGGGGGGGGTACTGTTATAATCCTGAGCATATTACTCATGTTTTGTTTGTTATTGTTATGATTTACCTTTGCTTCAGTTTGTGGAACTACAGGTCACAGCTAGCTCCTGCATAGTTGTCTCCCAGTGCCTCAGCTCCTGCACTCAGCAACTGACTCCACAGGTGTCTGGATCCTGTAATTACAGCTGGTTACCTGAAACCTACTATTCAGCTTGTCAGCCTGCTCAGTCTGCACTGCAGCTGCATGTTATGTCAATTACTGGGGGCCTGTCTGGTGCTCACAGCTGATTGGTCCAGCCAGTTCTTTTAAGCCTCTCAATCCCAAGAGGCTTTGCCAGTTATAGCTACTCCATACGGTGTTCTGCTCTCTGGTTCCTCTCTGGTGTCAGTTCATCTGTCCAGTGGGTTTTGCCTTCTTCCTGCATTGAATTCCAGCTTCACCATCTTGCTGACGACCTTAGTCTGCCGACTGCCGTTACCCTGTCTCCAAGTGTCTGCACCCCGGTCTGTCCGTGTGCTGCTACCTCCTGTGTCTTTCCTAGAGTTCCTGCTGCTGTTCCATCTCCTCGGCCCCAGTGTACCATCTGGCCGTGTGCACCCTGCCACATTCTCCAGTTCCTGTTTGTTCCTGCGTATCCCTGCGGTTTGTCATATACAACACCTCTACCATAACTCTAGTCCAGTTCAGGTATCAAGTGACCCAGACAGGGGGCCACGACCTGCACGTCGGGAGCCGCGAAGCCCATATCCCCTTGCGGGGTTCCCTGGTGAAAACCTCCCAGTGTGTTAGACTCCGCGCCTCTGTTCTGGGTAACGTCAACCACTTGGTACCTGATCCCAAATTCTGGATTCTGCACCAGTTCCTGACACCCAGATGTTAAATAAATAGCATCCATGTTTTAAATCATCCTTCCTTACAATCAGCCTCAACATTAAATTAATAAAATACACATTTAATAATTAGACCCTTTTCCCCCAACCAGCCCTGACATTACATTAATAACATTCACATTTTAGAAATATACCTCCGTGCAGGTTTGGTTCAATTCACAAGAAACTATTTAACCAACTGGGTACTTAGGGGACTGATCTCCGCAAGCTGCTGCTATAAAAGAATAGTCAGTTCACAGCACGACTACAACAATATATACAAGTAGCAGCGCTTTACGTAATTAATAATAAGTGTTTCAACAGCATATAATGAATAAATACACATTTAATTAAAATAAAACAATAAAAAATAATCATACAATCAGATGGTGTATAGTATATATTATATCATGTCATATTATATCATAACAGGGAACCTCATTTTATATCCTGTACAATTATGCAGACCTCACTGTTGGTGCTGATTCCTATTGAAAATGAACTGCCTCTGGTGGATGGTGAATGGATGGTTATTTAGCTCAGTTTTAGTGGTAACGTTACCAATGTAGAACTGCTGGAGGATTGTCAGTGCCTTGTCCAATTGCTCTTTGGATAAGCAGTACTCTCTAAGCTTTGTGGTGTCCAATGCAAGTAAATGATGTCCACAGGCAAATCGGTGTCCAAATGAGTGTCCAGTATGGTTTAAGGAATGAATCAGGTAGAGGATTCTGCTGACGGGAGAATGGGGTACCACTCCTGATGCGTTTCGCTGCTTCCCTAGCAGCTTTGTCAAAGGTGATTGCTGAAATCCCCAGTGGGTGTTTTTATACCTTACTTAATTAGTGTAATACACACACCTGATTCAATTAACAATACATATCATAGAATAATAAAAGAATTTGCTGTTCATATACTTAGCAAGATATAAGAAGCAGACCTAACTTGATTACACTCAATTTTTAACAAAAACGATCATAAGTTAAAAAGTTTTTATTATTCAAATAACAATTCATTATTCACACATCCTGTTTCCTGTGGAAATTGCAACCAAACACCAGGCCAGCGCTTAACTCCAATGATGCTCTCAATTTATATAAAACAATTTGAGGAAACAGAGAGAGGAGTCGCTGTGACCAGTAGTGCCAACTAAAGAGAACTTCACGAATTACAGCAGCTGATCGTTTACCATCAATTGCCGGCAATTGTCCTTTTGCTACCACTGCACCATCCATCCCACCTGTACATGAGAACTCTCAGACACGTTTGTCTGCTCAGCCTTAGTATATCTGTGCTGGGGGTGTTGCCCGGCGGCTCGGCATATGGACACCGTTCCGCACGGCGGCGAGCGGCTTCAATCGGATCGTGCCGCTGACGGATGTCTCACCCGTGTAAAGGGTGATACAGAGCGGCTCTCTACAACCGATCCTGTGCCATAAGGACGGGATCAGTACGTAATCCCGCTGGATGGGATCCCGGCAGTCGAAATACCGATGCCGTAATCCCTACCACACAATCCCAACAGGGGTGGCGAGCGGAACGCAGCCCCTTGCGGGCTCGCTTCGCTCGCCACGCTGCGGGCACGGTGCCTCGCTACGCTCGGCACACTATTATATTCTCCCTCTATGGGTGTCGTGGACACCCACGGAGGGAGAATATGTCGGGATTGTGGCGGTCGGGATTCCGGCGTCAGTATTTCGACTGCCGGGATTCCGTCCAGCGGGATGTTGACCGCATCCCGTAAGGACAGTCACTACTGTGCAGTGAGTAGCCATTTGGCATCCAGTCCCACACTTGTATATCAATTTCAGTAATTCAGCAGACTACCTAGCTGATGGACACTTTTTAATTGTTCCATATCAACACTGATCCGGGACACATTTATGTATGGATATAGGTGCTAAACCTATCAGCTGGGTAATTTACTCTTACATAAACTGCGGGCTGCCAAACTAGCAGGAGAGACTGACTATATCTATTTGGGAGTCTCTCTAATATTTGTCTTAGCGACTACCTCACATCTATTTGCATTAGAATATATGATAATATTATATGTGCATGTATTATTGATTACATTGGTGGTATTATACATTTTAGGTTGATACGATACCACATATCTTGGTCTATTATTTTTAATTGTTCATTTGTGTGTCTATATTTGTTTTTATGTCTTTTCAATAAATTGTTTTATATAAATTGGGAACATCATTGGAGTTAAGCGCTGGCCTGGTGTTTGGTTGCAATTTCTTTGGTTTTTGAGGAGGCTGGCTATCTCCTCACCAGGTGGCTGCTAATTCCAGAGTGTAAACCTACACAGATCTACTCAGTGCCAACAAACCTTATTTTTCTGTTTCTGATCCTGTTTCCTGTGCCTGGAACGCAGGTGCGGTCATGTGACTTCCTGTCCATTACCCGCACTTACGTTAAAGCACAGTATATTAGATTTCTTAGGTATATATATATATATATATATATATATACCTAAGTGGCTTTTCTAAATTGATAGTGGTCATTTTCATAGCTTATAGAGGGATATTCCCTGTTTAAAGAGAGATAGTATGCTTATATCAACACTCGGCATTGTTGTCACGTGATATTCCATGAACCACATGAATATCCGGCTAGAAGGAGATGGAGATAGCTAGCTTCCAGTTCCGGTAATTGGACCGCAATTACGTGATAACTCATGAACTGCTTATGAAACCAGGTTGAGAGGAAGCATGAGCAAGTAATTTCCGATTCCAAACCCAGGGGTAGATGGGTGGTTACGGGGAGACAGAGAGTCCACTCTGATCACTGCTCCACATCTGCCTATAGAGATAGGAGAAAGGAATCTGAGGATCTAGGCCTTCCTAAAACGGACCTAGGAGCAAGACCCAAAAACAAACACATTTCAGAAAATAGGGAACCTTCTCCAGAGGTTTTTTTAGAGCAGCGGAAGAGAAGACTCCAGAGAGAAACGTTTCAGTACAGGGAATGGTACCCAGAAAGATCAAAACGAAGAAGAAAATCAAGTTTCGAGGTAGAAGAGGGGGAAAATTGGAAAAATATAAGAGACTAAAAATCCTCAGAAACAAAAAAGAAACAAAAAACATTTAGAACCTATCATCCAAAAAGCTAAGTAAAACGGAGCTTCACCTACTCAAAAAGGGCCTTAAATTCTCCCCTACAACAACACCAAATATTTTTAACCTTTTATGTGGAACTTAACAGATTTGTGAGATCGCTCTGTAGAAAAAAATATTTTGCCAAACAACACTTACTAAAACATAAAGACTCTGTTATCCTCCTGGATGTTAAAGATGCACCCGCTTTAGCAGCACTAACTGAACTATGGGAAGAAAACAGTGTCACCTTCCCCAGTAAAATCCAACCCATATATGATGTTAATAGTGACCGAAAAAGCTTCAAATTGAAGTCTGAGTTCTACCCAATAAAGTCAAAGGGTACGAGTATAGAAAGTTTTTATAAAACTACACTAGATGATTTTAAAAACAATGTGTGGTTCACAAACATCTGGCAAAAATAATCTGAACAATCTGTTGATATAAACATACTCTCACTCTTAAAACAGGGAATATCCCTCTATAATCTATGAAAACGACTACTATCAATTTAGAAAAGCCACATACATATATATATATGAAATCTAATAGGCTGTGCTTTAACTTAAGTACTGGGAATAGACAGGAAGTCACATGACCGCACCTGCATTCCAGGCACATGAAACAGGATGTGTGAATAATGAATTGTTATTTGAATAATAAAAACTTTTTAACTTATGATCGTTTTTGTTAAAAATTTAGTACAATCAAGTTAGGTCTGCCTCATATATCTTGCTAAGTATATGAACAGCAAATTCTTTTATTATTTTATGATATGTATTGTTAATTGAATCAGGTGTGTGTATTGCACTAATTAAGTAAGGTATATAAACACCCACTGGGGATTTCAGCAATCACCTTTGACAAAGCTTCTAGGGAAGCAGCGAAACGCATCAGGAGTGGTACCCCATTCTCCCGTCAACAGAAACCTCTACCTGATTCATTCCTTGAACCATACTGGACACTCATTTGGACACCGATTTGCCTGTGGATGTCATTTACTTGCACTGGACACCGCAAAGCTTAGAGAGGACCGCTTATCCAAAGAGCAATTGGACGAGGCACTGACAATCCTCCAGCAGTTCTACATTGGTAACGTTACCACTAAAAACTGAGCTAAATAACCATCCATTCACCATCCACCAGAGGCAGTTCATTTTCAATAGGAATCAGCACCAACAGTGAGGTCTGCATAATTGTACAGGATATAAAATGAGGTTCCCTGTTATGATATGATATGACATGATATAATATATACTATACACCATCTGATTGTATGATTATTTTTTATTGTTTTATTTTAATTAAATGTGTATACAGTATATTCATTATAATTACTATATATTCATTATAATTATTATATTCACTTATTACTTACCTAAAGCGCTGCTACTTGTATATATTGTTGGTTCAATTCATGTATATCTTGTTTCATGCTTCATATGTATATTCACATGTATATTCATTGAGTTTGGGGGGGATTTAATAGCCTTTGATTTTTAATAACTGTAGATTTTTCATATGTAATAGAATGCAAACAGAGGGAAAATCACCAGAAAATCACCACAATTACTCTCCACTGGATATAAGTAACCATCCCACATTTTTTCTAATTCCGAGCATACAAGTCTTCATATACATTTCTTTTTCAACTGTTTGTTTTCCACCAAACACCCTAAACTTGCACAGACAATAAAATAACATTATAATAAATAAGATTTTTCCTCAACAAACAGACAAATTTGAAATGATCAGCATTCACATATATAGTCCCTTTTTCCCAAAATACAGACCCACATTCAGTTAATAGTAACCAAACCATCCCAGAATTAAATGAATAAGCAACTCACCCACCTTAAAATAGGAATACCATGACCATACTACTACAATAAATAGACTCACCCTTATCCCACCAGTATATTAATAGTGGCCACACCCCCACACACATAACAATAATAACACTCTCACCCACAATCTGGGCTAATTCTGAGTCAGATAGATTTCTTAGCATGGATGCTAATGGCTAAAAAAGCGTATGCTCAAAAGTGAATTTGCCCATTTTTACATCAGTCCTACAGTACAGTATCGTGGGCGTGTAACAAAACTTTGTGCAATACTGAGTCGTGCGTATGGGGAAGAGAACCTGTTTCTTACAGATCTCTTGCTCTTAGAATGGGACTGGTTCAAGTGTAGATACTAATGAAGACTGTTGTGGTGGATACTGTAATATCAGTGGATGGAATAGGTTTCCGCTTGCACATACAACATATATTAGCATCTGCTGTGCTGCAGTCCAACCTGATCTTTCTGTGAATTAAGTTATCCACAAACATATCGGCTATATATACGAGCTGGGCCAAAGCACGAACAATATATTGTGTGTCAACTATACAAATTATATATTACATGTTGTGTACCCTGCTTATCAGTCAGGTTGAAAAATAATAAAATCTCCTATCATTCTGTTTCCAGAACAATTTAATTATTTAATGAATTTATCTGTTGAATTCATTCACAAATCATTTATTTCTGGTTCAAACTAAAACGTATTTATAAAAGGAGGTATTATTGGTAAATTCTAATGACATTTTGCTCATTATAAGCTACAGTTTATTCTTACTTTGTTATTAGAAATCATACTTTTAAATACTACTTTGTTCAACGATTTTTTTTAAGTGTGACCTTTACAAAATTGTTTAACTTTTAACATCTGCTAAAATAAATGATTTTCCATGCCCTCTGCTTTTTGACACAAATACTGTAGATTGTGATTTTGCACTGAAGTTATAATTTGGTTAACAAAGTGATAGTATTATGTTGGTGAGTAAAAAGACAAGGAATGGGAGTGTAATGCAATGCACATAATTGCTATTATTTTATAGCAATAAAATGTGTAAGTGTTCTAATTTACCAACTTGCTAATTTATGTAAAGATAGCATTTGGCACTTCTTCAGCTAATTACCCATGTGTGTTTTTCCTAAGGCAGATTGCATTTGCAAACTCAGAAGCTATTCTCCTATGTGAAATGTACCAACAATGTTGGATACTATAACATAAATAGGCATATTTTGTTTATTTTCATATCAATAGTTTAGTATATGTATATTAAAAACAGACTTTTTCAAACTATGTCTGTTAAAGAAATGTGATGAGTCCGTAATTTACGTAATAATTTGCAAGTCCTGATTAAATTAAAGCTATTCCCAAGGGATACAAAATGCTTGAGTAATTGACAAATGTGAATGATAATTGTGTGCTTTCATTATATTTGCCCCATCTCTTAACCTGGACTTTTTTTTCTTCTTTTACATGCCATCAAATACACACTCATAATTTATTTAGGTGTTATGCTCTAGTATTTGGACCAAGAACTTTGTCTGTTTCATTGCACATTGTTTTAATGATTCAGATTGGAGACTTTTCCCAATTAATCATCAAATCTGAAAATGTTGAATATTTTGGCAAATAAACATTTTTATGTTGCAATTTCACATGAGTAATAAGTCCACACTGTTTCTTGGAAGCCACAAGTTTTAAAGGAGCCTTGACTTCATTGTGGGCTTATTATACTTACTCTCTTGCATTTGGGTAGCAATGTGAAAGGAACACACAAATAGCACAGTATTAAAACTCAGGATTGCACATGTATAACAGATGCTAATGTACACTGGCAGCAAAAGTAGAAGAACTCAGGACTGTACACTAGCAAAGGCACGGGAATTCAGGAAAGCACCATATTAGTATAGGCACAGGGACAGAGTATTGCAGACTTATAGCATAAACACAGGAGATTAGATACTGTAGGTAGAATTAGGATACCAAATAATCAGGATAATAGGAACTGCATCACAGCATATAACTATCCAGAAGCTGGTTGATATTTCCTCAGTTCCACACAGTTTGTCTGCTACAACTCAGCAACATTGAGTTGGGGGGGGGGGGGGATTTAAAAGCCTTGTATTTTTAATAACTGTAGATTTTTCATATGTAATAGAATGTAAACAAAGGGAAAATCACCAGAAAATTACCACAATCACTGGATATAAATAACCATCCCATTTTTTTTTAATTCCGAGCATACAAGTCTTCATGCACATTTCTTTTTTAACTGTTTGTTTTCCACAAAACACCACAAATTTCTGTTTTGCAAAACTTAGTTCATATAATCAATCTTTTTCATGATGATATTGTCCTCTTCAGTCAGATTCATCACCATACTTTCGTAGAATTATGGGAGTTTTATGAAACCCTCTAAAGAAGACTAGTTGAGATGCAGTCGAAAGCAACCAATCATATTCTAGCTTTCATTTATCTCATATGTTCTATAAAATGATAGCTAGAATCCATTTGCTTGCTATGGCTACTGCTCCACTTATCCCTTTTAGAAGGTTTAATATATCTTCCCTTACGTTTTTGCAATGTCTCTTCTCTGAAGCATCATTATGTAACTCAGCACATTGCACATAATCACACTCCATCATTGCACATAGATGTTCCATATAGTACATTTAAAATCACTCTTATGCAACAAAGTTGCAATACTGTATTTCCAGAATTGGATTCCACTCCTGATGTTGAACAATTACTCACTGTAACTGAAGTAGTAATACACCTTTGCACAATACAATTTTTTTTGCAAATACCAAATTTATTTTTCTTACTCATGTTTTATAATGGGTTAAAAACAATGTGGCTGATTCTGGTTTCAGCAAAAGAAAAAAGCAAGTAACTGCAGGGTAAACACTGGCTGCTTTTGCATGTACAGTAACCCAAATACTGAACAGCTTTAATTTTACACTCCAGCTGAGATTTGAGTTTGGACACTCCCCTCTTATATCTACATTTCTCTCCACATTTGAAATCTGCACAACCTGCAGTGCAAGATGACCAAGGTGCAAAGTTACTCACTTTTTGTTTATTTGCTTCCAATTTTAAATAATCAGTATCGATATCCTTTGGTGATTAATAATTCCCAACCAGGGTCACAAGCCCAGCGCCATAATCCTGACCACTTGTATCCCGAATTACAGTGTGTTCTGGGTTAGACTGCAGGGTTGGGAAGGTTAGGTTTAGACTGCTGGAGGGGAGGGTTAGGGGGCCATTGGGGGAAGGTAAGTATACTTAACTTCACCCTGATGGGATTATCAACATGTGGATGCCGCAGTCGGTATTCTGACCATCGGCATCCCAAACACCGATATTTCAATGCCAACCCGATAATTGACAGGTGATTGCAGTAACTTTTATCATCACAAGCACAGCAAACTTATCTAACTGAATGAGGCACAAGACCCCCAAAATTTTCTTTTTGCAATGCGCAAGCATCTGCACCACACCCAATTTTAATGAAAATAGATTCACACACTTTGAGATTATGATTTTTTTGCAACACACAGAATACTTTGTGAATAAAAAATAAACTCAATTTGGGTAAACTTTTAACTTCTTTATTTCCATCTGCAACCAAACTGGTTACAAATCCTTTATATTTAGCCATGTTGTTTCTCTCCAAAGTAGAGATGAGCGGGTTTGGGTTTTACTTGAATTTACTCGGTTCCCAAAACGGCATTTTATTGGCTATCCAAAACAAAATATATCCGTGAGCCAATAAGATGCCATTTTGAGAACTGACCAAATCTGTGTAAAACTGAGTAAAACCAAACCCGCTCATCTCTACTCCAAAGACAAATGTCCACATTACACTGCAGTTTAACAAGTTTTCTTTCATCTTACACTCTGCATAAACTTTTAAATCTTCATATACTGTATGCAAAAACAAAATGTATACTAAGCTTTGCCAAAACAAAATGTATACTAAGCTTTGCCAAAACAAAATGTATACTAAGCTTTGCCAAAACAAAATGTATACTAAGCTTTGCCAAAACAAAATGTATACTAAGCTTTGCCACTAGCTCCAGGTTTACCTGTGGCATTCACACAGTCTTATAGTTTACACTGTTGTTTTGTAGATTTCACTCATATAAACTTGTATAAACTTTGCTTGCATACTATGCCATACTGTGATGGAATTAATTTAAATCACGATAACCTATAGATACCTTAAGATTTGCTTTTGTTGTATGAGATGATTCCTTCAGGAAGAGTGTAGCGCTAGTGTGTGTTTTTCAATAGGACATGATATATTCACATTATTTTTATAACTCAAACTGCATTTATTGATCTAAAATAAACTTTGACATCTAAAACAGGACATAATCCTGTATGTCCTTTGGATTATTTCTTAAAATTATATTTACTGTCAGTGATTTATCTTACTGACAAAGAATCTTGGTGTAAATGATAACTACATTGCAAAAAACAACAACAGTATGATCATATAACAAAAATAATCACTATATCAGACATCTGTAATGTATACAATCCCATTGAATTAAAAATGAAATTTGGAGAATTTACTGTACCAGAATGCAAGTGTGTTTTTACTTAAATTCTCTGGCATCTACAGTAGGTACATTTATCTATGTAGGTTATTTACATACAATATATATCTTCCCTTTAATAGAGTTTAGCAGCCCTGAATGAGGCATATGGAAGTTCTACTAAGATTGCAGTCCATGAATTGTCTGCAGTTTTATACTGTAAATCTGCTTGATCCTCCTACCATTTAGTTTAACTGGCATAGATGGTATACATTTAGATTGTTCTTTATGGTGAGTGAATGCACTCCCTGCCTGATCTTCCCTACTGGTCCACTGTGGTCTTGATGTTTGGATCATTTTTATGTCTTGTTTTCTTTTTTGTTTTTGTAAGTCCATGAGGTTGGGAGGCTTAAAAATATTGTAGATAAGTAATTCTATATCCATGGCATACTCATATGAATTTTGGGTGCCACAGCTGAAGCCTGCACCTTTATGTCTGCTGGCTGAGATCTGGTTAGTGGGCAAGGCTACCTCTGGTCTTTGTTGTATGGTCCAATGCATTTTGACCTCCAGAACCATTGGGATAAAGAAGATATGTATGTGTGGAATCACTCCTTATTCATTATAGCGATTTCTCATTGGTTTCTTAAATCCTCTGTTACTGGTTATGCTTGTTGCCAGGGTGATCAATGTTATCAGTTTTGCGGTGTTACAAATTTTATCTGTTCTATTTAAAATTAATCTCTTTAGTTTTTACTGGGGATTAATATTTCAGTGGTCTTTGTAAAAGGCTACATCATTTTTAAGAATATCAGTCCACAATCATTGCTTCTAAAGCATTACACTTGACATACTTAACGTACTGTATTGGTTTCATTTTTTATATGTACCATAAAAATATGATGTAACTTAGATTTACCATACATAATGAACTATATGAAAGACAGTAATAATGTAAAATTTATTATTTTGTGGTGTGATGATTTAAGTAACTTCCTAGTCTGCATGTGATTCTTTGGATGAATTTTCACAGGTGGCTCCAAATGTGACTGCCGCTCTTACAATGGAGTACTGTGGCCCACCAGCTGCTGCAGAGTTAATGGGCTCTGTCCCAGGAGCCCTGCTAATACCTGCAATAGGGGACAGGATAGCTCCCGCCTGGTACTATTCAGCCTGTGCTGCAGCTGGGCTGTAAGATGGGACCCACTGGTGAAAGCTGAGTCAGGAAGGGGGGTGGGCCCTAAATCCAACTTGCCTCCGGGTGACTGGGCTGAACTTACACCACTGATACAAACCATACATTCATTGTATGGTGAAAGCTGGCCATACACCTAAAGATTTATTGTCCAATCTGGCTGGTTGGAAAAATGTTCATTCAGACAACTTGGTTAAATCAAGTGAATTTAACCAATTTGTCTGGTTGACCATTTTTGTCAGTTTTCTGGCATGTCAGAGCAAATAGTCATTTGACATTTGCTCCCATTCATAACCAGACTTTCATTCCAACCAACCAGATTGAACAATAAATATTTAGGTGTGTGTCCAGCTTTAGGTTTCCTCATCAATTAGTCACTATAGTTACTATCTGACTTCATTTATAGCATGCTCTAATGTCATCAACTGTACCTCTGACTCAGATGTCCTGCAGGAGATCCTCCCATTGGCCCTCTACTGAGCTTATCACTAAACGCAGTAAAAAGCTGAATCCCCTAGATGAGAAGTTAAAGAAACCTTCTCACCTAGATAATTAAACCTTCTCACCTAGATAATTCAGCTGTCTACTGAACTTCAGATGTGTGTGGTCTTTCACCTTCTCAGTCGTGTTGTTGTGGATCAGAAAGTCCAGGTTGCAAACTAGCAACACCTAGGGGTAAATTTGCTAAAATGAGAGATGTATTTAAGATGGGATGTTGCCCATAGCAATCAATTAGATTCTAGGTATTATCTTCGAGAAGGTGCTACATAAATGAGAAGTAGAATCTGATTGGTTGCTTTGGGCAGCATCCCATCTTAAATAGAACTCCCATCTTAGTAAATTTACCCCTAGTCTGCAATGCAACAATGGTAATGATTATACTGTGTGGGTGTCTTAGAAAGAGTAATATAAAGCACTGGGAATAGTAGCTTACAATTTGATTATTTTGCTATTATTAATAGCTTTTATTAATTGGGTGCCATAAAATTCTGCAGCGCCATACACTGCAATAGTACAAACAGGGTAAAGATTAATCACATAAAATATAAAATAATGCAATTAGAATTACAATAAGCAATTACAAAGATATCAAAGGTAACTGAAGAAAGGTAGAAAACAAAGGTGGGATAGGAAACAAGGGGGCTAGGAGGAGGGAGGACACAAATGGAAGGAAACCATGGTGAATATGAGAAAATGATTCAAACTTCGCAATTCCTTTTCTACTAAACCACACCTCAGAGTTTTTGCAAGCATTTAAGGACAAAGGAAACAGACAATGTAGCTTGAACATAATCAGATCCAATCTAGAATATACTTTGTAGAAATATCTACTGATAGCAATATTAATGACTTTTCATTTCTTTTCCTGCTTTCTAATGTAAGTCAGCTTCTTAAAAATTGGACACTGACACTAAAAATAATAATAATAATAATAATAATAATAATAATAAAAAAATAGTAATAATAATAATAAAAAGTGATGTATACTGTAGCAGTTTTGATACTGTTACAGCTAACTTACTGTATGTGAATATTTAAATATATTGTCGGATAGAAGAGTGGTACCAGTGTTATATTTCTCTATAAACTAGATTATTATTTTTTTTATCTTGCAAAGGATGTAAACAGTGTACAGTAAATGTAAGATTTTTATAGCAAAAAGCTGGTTGGAGTTCTCTTCTTATAGATCAGACTATGGTCAATGTGTTACATGGACTTTTTTAGTCCTATAAACATCTAAAGTGTAGTACTATATTTTAATTATGCTCAGTTGGTACAGTGAATGGATTATAATATAAGTATTATATTGTTTATTGAGATTTCTTGGGGTAATTTTTAGTTAAAATTAGGCAAATAAGTACATTACTACATTATTAGTGGTGTGTTGGCACAATTGTATACAAGAAGTTGTTTCAAATTGCAAATTCATATCCAATATACAAGCGCACTGGCAACAATTCAGCTTTTCAGGCAAACATGAATCATGCAGAGTACAGGACTGTCCTGTGCTCCATCCTTAGATACTGATGCCCCATGACACACTAGGTACAGTATGTGTCTCAGATTTAATTATGTAACTAAAATTGTTTGGTATCTCATAAATACTTCACACTTTAGAACACTTTATATGCAACTTCACTGACCACTGATGTCTTAGATTGATAGATATTAATCCTGTTTTAATTCTTCCCAGGTGATAGTGCATTTGGCCTGTGATTAATAATAATCAGCTAACAACACTCTGATCTTGTTAGTCCTGACTGGTGTGCTGTTGCATCCAGTCAAGCTGGGCAAACAGACACATCTTAACATGTGTCAATCTGGGCAAACAGACACATTTTAACATGTGTGGGTGCTTTTAATAGAATTTCATAAGCTTATGCTCTGTAGTCTAAGATTATATCTTAAAAAAGTTTTTTTATTTTTATTTTTTATACAGATTTTATTAATTTTCAAAAGTAAACAAATATATCACAGGTCAATTAAGAAAGGTAAAACAAATGAGTAAATAATGCCTCCAGGGTCAAAGGCCTTGGATACTGTATACTGGACAAGCCTTTGTCCCTCCAGCAATAAAAGAAAGGGTTGTTCAGAGAAGGAGGGAAGGCAGGGTTGCCCCACAGAGGGATGTATGGAGAGCTGCAATGATCTCCAGTGAGTTTTTTTTATTAACGAAGACAGTCATTTTTTAATACTAGAAGAGTGCCGTGAATTAAAGCTTATTGTTGATAGATAAATAGTAACAAATATATATATATATATATATATATATATATGTGTGGTGGTGGTGTTCGGCACTCTGTGCTTATATTCTTTAACAATCTGCTCCGGTGCCCTGCCAGCTGATGTCAGTATATAACAGGAAGAAAAAAGCTGTCACTCAGAGACTTGAAATAAACCATTCAGACTACGTGGTTAGATGCCAACGTTTCAGGGTGTTACCCCTTTTATCAAGACAACCAAATAGTACAAACAGTAAAAACTTATACCTTACCTAATCACCGCGTGTGCAGTCCAGCCACGGTGCCCACAGGGACCCGATGACGTCATTGGCGCTGGCCAGCGCCGGCGACCCGGCATCAGAGGGGGGCGTGGCGGAAACGTGAAGAGTGACCCATCACCATGGATACCATAAAAACGAACGGCTATAAGAGAAAATGCAAAAAATGACTACTTCATGCCCAGTGTTTTGCTGTGCAAAAAACTGCCCATGTGGTAAAGGACAACAATTAGCACTAGACAACCACTATGTGTTATTGTTAAAAAACAAACTATACCTGTCAGAAAACGGCATAAATGAATAATTAGCTGTGGTGTCTCAATCACAAAACCTAAATAAAAAGGTGTGATTATTAACAGTGCTATTACCTCATCAATTCCTCTTAAGTTAACTGTATATAGCCCTTAATATATTTGAACTATACTGTAAACATAGAATCATATTATCGCATTGTGGTCTAAAAAGTGTGATTTGTATCACAGGAAGCAAGCGTAAGAAAGTATATCATTGAGTCCCAGAGGTTTAACAGTCTGTAGCGTATGGATCCAATTGGCCTCCTTCTATAATAACATGCGGCCTCTGTTACCTCCTCTTGGGGATTCTGACACTCCGTCAATGATTTTATAACGGATTGAAGAGATGCTGTGATTGAATTCTTTGAAGTGCCGGGCCACAGGTTGGTCCCCTCCTCGACCTTCTAAGGCAGCTCTTATACTGGATCGGTGTAGGGCAATTCTTTCTTTGAATTGACGAATAGTCTTTCCAATATAAAGAAGGCCACATGGGCACTTGATATAATATATCACATACCGACTAGTGCATGTGTAAGATTTCTTGATCTTAAATTCTTTGCCCGACCTTGGATGATAAAAAGTGGCACCTGGTTCCAGGCTGCTGCATGTGGTACAGCCGAGGCACTTAAAGTTACCCGGTTTCCGGGTTAAAAAATGTGTGGTCTGTGGGGATCTAAGGTTGGTGATATCATTATGCACCACTGCATCTTTAATGTTACGCCCCCGACGATAAGAGGGTAAGATGGAAGTGTCCTTGAGAGCCTTAAGTTGTTTATCCTGAGTTACAATTGGCCATATTTGTCTTGCCTTTCGCATGACTTCCACATTAGATGTAGAATAATCTTGTGGCCATACTATGCAGTTGGTTTTCTGCTTGGACTGTGATTTTAACAATAAACTTGAACGATTTTGTGTCAATGCTCTTTCTTTGGCTATTTTTAAGGGTTTTAATTTGTACCCTCTAAGAATAAATTTACGTGTCATGATATCGATTTGTTTACTTGCTTCCAAAGGATCACTGCAAATACGCTTAATTCTAATAAACTGCGAATAGGGTAATCCCCATTTCAGGGCTGGAGGGTGGTAACTATTCGCATGTAAAGTAGTGTTTCTATCAGTGTCCTTTACAAAAAGAGAGGTGTGTAATTGATGGGAAGCGTCTTGTCTGACAGACACATCTAAGAAATTAATCTCTTCAAAACTTGAGGAAAAAGTAAACTTGATGGAGAGATCTAAGTTGTTGATCTCATGCATTGCTTGCAAAAAGCTCTCTTCAGTGCCTGACCATAAAACAAAGATGTCATCGATGTATCTGTAGTATGCCTTGATGTTATCAGATACTTTGGGGTTGAACAAAAACAGATCGAGCTAGCCGTCCTTAATAAAGGCTTGTCATATGTCCCAACCAAGAAACTGGACGCATTTACCAACAAAGTAGATCTTTATAAATTCGGTCGGAGGGTAAGACTGAAGGAATACTTTGGAGACAATGCATCCACTCTGGTGCAAGACATTCCTCTACACAATCCCTCAAAGTTTGATCCGGTTTCCACTAACCTAAACATTAGATGTTTCATTAACCATATTAATGGTGTCTACGATGATCTCCAGCCGCAATATAACTTTAAAGATAATAATTTATCAGTGGCTGAACACACAGCATTGAATAACCTGGCCAAGTACACTGACATTGTCATCCGCCCGGCGGATAAGGGCGGAGGCATAGTGGTACAAGACTTACAGGCGTATAAATCAGAAATCTACAGACAACTCGCAGATACAGCTACCTACCAACTGCTGCCCACAGATCCAACGACGGTTTACAAAATAGAAATTGATGAAATTCTGGATGAAGCTGTCAAAGAGTATCATCAACTCCAAGACCAAGGATTTACTTACAGTGGAATGGCCGGTAATTCCGGTGTTATACACCATCCCTAAACTCCACAAGAATTCTACGTGCCCCCCCGGCCGGCCAATCATTGCAGCCCGGGATTCCCTTTTCTACAATATATCAAAATTCCTAGATTTTTATTTACAACCGATTGTGCAAGATCAGTCAATTTGTCTTAAAGACACTACTGCATTTTTGGTAGAGATAGAGAAATTATCTCCCCTTCCTAAAAAATATCTGATGTGCACAATCGATGTAATTAGCCTATATACCAACATTCCCCATCATAGAGGTATTGAGGCGGTTAGGCGTTGTATTACAGGTTCCCAAAAATATTCTGGTCCTGATGCTGAGTTCTTCATTCAGCTTTTAGAACTGACCCTGACACACAATTATTTCTTGTTCGATGGGAAGATGTATAGGCAGAGTTCGGGCTGCGCGATGGGGTCTTGCCCCGAGCTTTGCCAACATCTTCATGCGCGAGGTTGAAAACGATCTGTTTTTGTTCAACCCCAAAGTATCTGATAACATCAAGGCATACTACAGATACATCGATGACATCTTTGTTTTATGGTCAGGCACTGAAGAGAGCTTTTTGCAAGCAATGCATGAGATCAACAACTTAGATCTCTCCATCAAGTTTACTTTTTCCTCAAGTTTTGAAGAGATTAATTTCTTAGATGTGTCTGTCAGACAAGACGCTTCCCATCAATTACACACCTCTCTTTTTGTAAAGGACACTGATAGAAACACTACTTTACATGCGAATAGTTACCACCCTCCAGCCCTGAAATGGGGATTACCATATTCGCAGTTTATTAGAATTAAGCATATTTGCAGTGATCCTTTGGAAGCAAGTAAACAAATCGATATCATGACACATAAATTTATTCTTAGAGGGTACAAATTAAAACCCTTAAAAATAGCCAAAGAAAGAGCATTGACACAAAATCGTTCAAATTTATTGCGAATATGAATATAGGCACACGAATATGCTATGTGCCTCTGGTTACTACAGGTTGAGCTAGTGTGAGATAGTGCACCTGCTACCTTTTCCCTTTGTACTCTTTAAATCGGTGAGATTGTAGCCTCTGGTAACAAATTTGTCTATAACAGTGTCAATGCTAGTTGCTGCTATATCATGATTACTGGCGATTCTCGCCACCCGGATCATTTGGGATTTTGGCAGCCCTCTCTTTAGGGGTTTCGGATGGAAGCTGGAGGATGACAATAATGTATTCCGATCTAATTAATAAATAAAGCCCTGCATAGCCGGAATCATTTCATGCTTTTTAATCACACATTATTAAGACAATTGACAAATAACATACATATAACACACACACATAGACCCGGCCAGTATTAAAATTACCTTAAATTTAAATGATAAAACTCATCAACCCATAAGTTACAAATCTTACAACATGCCCTCTAATTCAATCATGATCTGTCAATGATGCATCACTTGTATGTTAATCAATTGATAACATGTATGTAATTTAACTGAGGGGCCCCTGATGACTAGGATTTAACCCTCAATTACTTAGCAGCATATGGCATCCAGTATTCAGTCACAATTGTGTCCATATAAGCAGATAGAAAGCTAAGCACATGTGCATCCAGATATTAGGTTAGTTGGTTAGTGTAGCCAGCAATGTCCATAACCTAGGTTATATCAGATTTTGGTTAGTAAATCACTGTAATCCACCAGAATTAACATGGGCATGCAACCATATTATCATAATGCCCTCTAGAAGGGGCTCTCATAATCTGTCCTGGGATACATTTATACAAACGGATCTGAGGTGTGGCGGGATACAAGGGATGATATAACCTAGGTTATGGACATTGCTGGCTACACTAACCAACTAACCTAATATTTGGATGCACATGTGCTTAGCTTTCTATCTGCTTATATGGACACAATTGTGACTGAATACTGGATGCCATATGCTGCTAAGTAATTGAGGGTTAAATCCTAGTCATCAGGGGCCCCTCAGTTAAATTACATACATGTTATCAATTGATTAACATACCAGTGATGCATCATTGACAGATCATGATTGAATTAGAGGGCATGTTGTGAGATTTGTAAGTTATGGGTTGATGAGTTTTATCATTTAAATTTAAGGTAATTTTAATACTGGCCGGGTCTATGTGTGTGTGTTATATGTATGTTATTTGTCAATTGTCTTAATAATGTGTGATTAAAAAGCATGAAATTATTCCGGCTATGCAGCGCTTTATTTATTAATTATCTTGTCGTTTTTTACTCTTTTTTTTTGGGAGAATCAGTGATCTCCTTGATAGAGCTGCAGCATATCCGGATAATTAGTGGTTTTATTACAGGAGATTCCTTGCTAAGTCAGCGCCGAGTGTTTTTTTTTTTCTTCTCTTTTTTATTTAACCATGTATTCCGATCTGTCGGTTTTGAGAATACTTCAGTCCGTAATTTGTGATCTATAATGGATACTTTGACATCTAAATAATGGATAGATGTTTTACTGTAATTCGACGTGATTCTGATAGTTGATGGTCTTGAGTCAATGGCTTCGAATAGGCCTAATAGGGCTTTTTCATCCCCTGTCCATAAGATGAAAAGATCATCGATGTAGCGCATATATGCCTTAATGAACCTCGTGGTCTCAGGCACAGAGAAGAATATAGACTCTTCTTCAAGGAACATGTAAATGTTCGCCTAACTATGCGCGACGTAAGTACCCATGGCGCATCCTGACAATTGTCTGTAGAATGCGCCATTATAGATAAAATAATTATGGGTTAAGGTAAGTTCAAGAAGTTTCATGAAGACATCAATGTTCAAATCAGTGATCCCCTCTTTGATGTAGAAAGATCGAACTGCAGCTAGACCTTGTTCATGAGAAATCGACGTGTACAGACTGTTAATATCCATTGTGCGTAAAATAGCATCTGTTGGAATGACCTCAATATCCGCTAAACGATTTAAAAAGCTTGTGGTATCCTTGATCAATCATTCTTGGCGGATCACATATGGTTGTAGTATACTGTCCAAATACATTGCAATGGGCTGATATAGAGAATCCTTAGCTGAGATGATGGGACGTCCAGGGTGTATCGGGTCCTTGTGAATCTTGGGAACCGTGTATAGAATAGGGCTCACTGGGTAGGGTTGTTGCAAAGCCGATAGTAATGCGTCATCAAAATGGCCCTCAGATCTAGCCTTTTGTAGAATACTATTCAATTCCATTTGATATTGATGTGTGGGGTCAACATCCAGTTTCTGATAAACGTCTATGTCTGCCAATTGACATGCGATTTCTGACATATAGTCTCCAAGATTCTGGACCACTATAGCAACCCCCTTGTCCGCTGGATGGATGACAATATCTCTATATCCCGAGGGATCCCTTAAAGCTAGATGTTCTTGTTTGCTTAAGTTATAATGTTGAATGGGTTGAGCTTTCACAAATTTCTGGACCGAGTCATCCATCATTCTAGTGAAGGTTTGAATGGAAGTGTTCTGTGAACTGGGATCAAACCTGGAACAGCTCCTTTTCCTCATGAATTGTTGGATGGGTGAGATAATGGGTTCCTCCATGGAATGCTGAAAGTGCTCCTGTAGACGTAGCTTCCGAGAAAACTGATGCAGATCAATGTTCCACTTGAAGTCATTGTGTTTATTGGAGGGGACAAAGGAGAGGCCCTTATTCAGGACCTTCTCCTCAGTCTCTGTGAGAACATGGGTGTAGAGATTGTATATAATTTTTTCTTTTGGGAGGATACTTCTTTTTTGCCGCGTGTTTTGACCCCTGCGATGGGTGGTTTTGACTTGACGGCTTGTTCTTTTGATTTCTTGACGTGTCCCTCCGTGGAAGTGGAGGTCCCTTCTAAAGGGTCGTCAGAGTCCTGAATTTGAAAGTCGCTGTCACTGTTGGAAACTATGGTCTCCCTTCCCCTATTCTCACGGTGTTGACGCCAGCCTCTGTCGAGATCCTCCTTTCTGTGATCACATGGAGAAATGTTCTCCACCCATTAACCAATGGTAAACCTTATTGGTTTCATAGTCTTGTACCACTGTTTCATATTTTCTTAATTTAAATTTGGTCAATTCCCTTTGGTATGCCTCTATTGTAAATTTGATCTTAGAGTACCAGTCAGTGCTCCCATCGTCAGATAGTGTGGATGCACTCGTGGTTTGAAACTTCTGGATTTTATCTCTAACGAGATTCAGTTCTTTTTCAGATTCTTTAATGACCAACAACATAAGGTCGAGACCACATTTATTAACAATCCCGATCCATTGTTGGCAGAATTCGGGGCTGTGGCAGCCAATAGTTGGTGTGTTACGACAGCGGAAGCCATGAGGAATCATCTTCTCTTTGAAATACTTTGTGAGTGTAACTCTGTGCATTAAATAATCTATTTCATGCTTCTTAAGCTTCACAAGTTTCTGATAGATTTCCTCAGCTGTTAACTCAGGCTCTAAGGTGGGCCATGGTTCCTTGGATAGAATCTCCTTGGCCTCCTTGTCAGTAAAGCTGTGTAATAAGCCCTTAGCCAAGGGCATGCTTCTGCATCCCGCAATTGGGTCACTACTGTCACCCGACTGGGACTCCATGATCCATGGTGCCTTTGATCCAAAGGGGTTGTATCAAATAAAAAGCTAGTGGTGCAAGGTTCCGTGCAGAGTCAGACGACTCACAATGAACAGTCCAGAAAATTAACCCGCACTCTACGCTGGTAGTGGTACATATAAATGAAAGGGTGCCTTCAGTAAATAAATTATACAATAGAACACAGGAAACTGCGGCACTCCGATGAATAAAGGTGTATTGATTTTTAAATGTCATGGCAGCAAATGTGTTGGCGGCAACGTTTCGGTACTTGCAGGTACCGTTTTCAAGCCGCATGCTGAAGAGCTGTAAGAATAAACAGAATAAGCAAAAAGCACTTACCTAAATACGAAAAAACCCCACCGCCAAAGGAAGCTGGGTCTGGGCAGCCTCCCGCGTGGTGTCTGTCCACAGCGGTCGCTTCTGGTGATGTCAGCCCGCTGGCACCGGCGGAGTCCTGGATACGCGTCAAGCGTTGCCTGGCAACCAGCCACTGCATAGCCTCCCTGGCCTCCCCCGGCAGCTGAAGGAACAACAAACTACATTATAGGCACTACATTACATTTACAAAGAGTCAAGAACACATAGATATACAGGGCAATTAACAAAGCAAATGCCTCATGATGCTAAAAGCTAGCTAAATGCTGGATAAACAATGTTAATTGCCCTGTATATAATCCTAGAACGAGGTAAAAATCATCCCACTGTTGGATTCTTGTGGGTTTTGGATTCAATATAAGGAGTTGCACATCGCTGCCATTTTCACTCCAGACTTGGAGAGTGAGGGAGACAGACCTCTGTCTCTCTGTGGGTTGTGGCGTCAGGAGGGGACAGTGTGTGCTCTTTAGGGATGCTGTCCTTTGGTGTCCTGTGCTGTTAGGGGTGCTGTACATGGTTGTTGCTGTCCTGGCACTTTGCTGTACAGAGGCACTGTCCTGTATGCTGTAAAAAATACAGGGGTGTTGCATAAATAAAGGTACACTGTCTTGTATGCTGTAAAAATACAGGGGTGCTGGTCCCTGTCCTGTATGCTTTAAAAATACAGGGGTGTTGTTAAAATTCAGGGGTGCTGGTCCTTTCCTGTATAAAGTAAAAATACAGGGGTGTTGTTTAAATAAAGGTACCCTGGCCCTGTCCTGTATGCTATACAAATACAGAGGTGCTGGTCCTGTCCTGTATACTGTAAAAATACAGAGGTGTTGTTAAAATACAGGAGTGCTGGTCCTGTATGCTATAAAAATATAGAGGTGCAGTGAAAATACAGGGGTGCTATATTCCTGTCTTGGATTCTGTAAAAATACAGGGGTGTTGTTAAAATAAAGGTACACTGGCTCTGTTCTGTATGCTGTAAAAATACAGGGGTACTGTGTCCCTGTCTTGTATTCTGTAAAATTACAGGGGTGTTGTTAAAATAAGATACATTGGCCCTGTCCTTTATGCTGTAAAAATACAGGGGTGCTTTGGAAATACAGGGGTGCTGTGTCCCTGTCTTGTATGCTTTAAAAAAACAGGTGTGTTTTTAAAATAAAGGTACACTGGCCCTGTCCTGCATGCTGTAAAAATACAGGGGTGTTGTTTAAATATAGGGGTGCTGGACATGTTCTGTATGCTGTAAAAATACAGGGGTGTTAAAATAAAGGTACACTGGCCCTTTCCTTCATGCTGTAAAAATACAGGGGTATTGTTAAAATATAGGGGTGCTGGTCCTTTCCTGTATGCAGTAAAAATACAGGGTTTCTGTGAAAATACAGGGGTTCTGTGTCCCTGTGTTGTATGCTGTAAAAATACAGGAGTGTTGTTAAAATAAAGGTACACTGGCCATGTCCTGTATGCTGTAAAAATACAGGGGTGCTGTAAATATAAAGGGGCACTGTTCTGTGAAATGGGGAACAAAAATTTGGAGGAAAAAATAGTGAAAGATCAGGAACCACTTCCAGTTCCTAGTACTAGTGCTGAAGCTGCTGCTGCCACCAGTCATGACATTGACAATGCAATTCTATAAACATCGTCTACTAAGGCCAATGCCCAATGTCATAGAGGCATGTAAAATCCAAGAAGCAAAAATTAATAACAAAAAAAAGAAATTATCTGATGAGAAACAAAATTGGCAATATGCCATTCACGACATGAAGTGGCAAGGAAAGGCTAAAGCTAGGCACACAATATACAATTGATCTAGCTGGATGGAATGAAAATCTGTTAATGGATGAGAGCAAATTCCAATCTATCATTTGCTCCCAAACACTGTAAAAGGAACAAACCCTGTCATTCATACAAATTGGTTAAACACAAATTTAACCAACTTGGATGAACGACTGTTTTTGTCCATTTTGCAGTGTTTGGGAGCAAATGGTCAAATGTCCTTTGCTCTCATCCATTACCAGATTTTCATTCCAACCAGCTAGATCTGGCAGATTATCTGCCAGATAATTGTATAGGGTATACCTAGCATAAGGCCTTGGCCTATGTTCATGACTGGTTGTTCAGCTTCTCATGAAGCTGGAAGCTTTCCTCCCTCTTGAAAAATAAAAAAAAATAAAGCTTGTGAAAGCACAGGAAAAAACAAGTGTGCGTTCAGACTCAGAAATATCACTAATCCCCAAGGAGAGTCCAAGTGTGTCCGTGGTTGTGATGTCTAGGCCTGCCCTTCCCAAGACTGTATGGGAAGAGGAGGCTCCTACCACCATTTGCACGCCCCCTGCAAGTGCTGGGAGGAGCACCCACAGTCCAGTTGCTGCTATTGAGATTGAGGATGTCACTGTAGAAGTACACCAGGATGAGGAGGATATTGGTGTAGCTGGCACTGAGGAGGAAGTTGATGATGAGGATTCTGATGCTGATGTGGTTTGTTTGAATAAGGCACCAGTGGAGACAATTGTCCATGGGATGAAAAAGCCCATTGTCATGACTAGGTAAAATACCAAAAAAGCCAACTCTTCGGTGGGGAATTATTTCTCCACAAATCCGGACAACAGGTGTCAAGCCATCTGTTGCCTTTGTCAATCCATAATAAGTAGGGGTAAGGACGTTAACACCTAGGAACATCCTCCCTTATACATCACCTGCAGCACATTCATCATAAGTCATTATCAAGTGCAGAACCTTTTGGTAAGAGCGTAAGCAATCAACTGACACCTAAATCCCTTTTTTCCTGTTGTATCCGAGCTCCCACAATCCACACCACCAACTCCCTCAACATAATTTTCCTCCTCAGTCAGGAATGGAAATAGTCCTGCTGCCCATGTCACTGGCATGACTGGCGAGTCCCCTCCTGTCCAGGATTCCTCCTGAGGATCCTTGAGGCTATGCCTACTGCTGCCGCTGCTGTTGTTGCTGCTGGGAGTCAATTATCATCCCAGAGAGGAAGTCAGAAGACCACTTGTACTATTTTAACTAAGAAATTGACTGTCCAACAGTCCTTTGCGAGGAATATGAAATATGACAGCAGTCACCCTGTTGCTAAGCAGATTACTGAGGCCTTAACAACTATGCTGGTGTAAGATGTGTATTCGGTATCTGAAATTAGTGCAGTGGGATTTAGACAGTTGATGGATGTACTGTGTCCCTGGTACCAAATTCCGTCTAGATTCCACTTCACTAGGCAAGTGATTCCCGGACTGTACAGAGACATTAAGAAAAGTGTCCTCAGTGTCCTGAAAAATGTGGTTGTACCCACTGTCCACTTAACCACGGACATGTGGACAAGTGGAGCAGGGCAAACCAAGGACAACATGATGGTGACAGCCTACTGGGCAGATGTATTGCCTTCTGCAGCAACAACAACAGTTGTTGAGGCACAAAAACAGCACTTCTGTGCATGCATATGCGGTGCAATGCGCATGTGCGATGTACTATTACAACGAACGATGTAGTTTCACACAGGGTCTAGTGAAGCTTTTCAGTCGCACTGCTGGCCACAGAGTGATTGATAGGAAGAGGGCGTTTCTGGGTGTTAACTGACCGTTTTCAGGGACTGTTCGGAAAAACGCAGTCATGCCAGGAAAAACGTAGGCAGGGCTGGGCAAATGCAGGGCGTGTTTGTGACGTCAAAACAGTAACTCAACAGTCTGAAGTGATCGCAAGCGCTGAGTAGGTTTAGAGCTACCCAGAAATTGCACAAAAAAAATTTGTAGCCGCTCTGCGATCCTTTTGTTCGCACTTCTGCTAACCTAAAATACACTCCCAGTGGGCAGCGGCCTAGCATTTGCACGGCTGCTAAAAACTGCTAGCGAGCGATCAACTCGGAATGACCACCCATATTTTCAGGTTTCAGGTGTTCAGAACAGACTGGAAAGGAGTGGAAATGAATGTTATTGTGGTTAATAATACTGTAGGAAAAAAAACTAATTTCGGTGATTTTAGCTGTTTTTATGTTTGTTTTTTATTTAAAAAAAATCCAGATCCAAAACCAAAACCAAAATCTGAAAGGGTCGTTTTGGAAAAACCAATCCAGATCCAAAACACAAATGGAGAGCCAGATCTAAAACCAAAACCCAAAACCCAAAAAGTGTCCCGTGCACATCTTTAGTTTGTCTGCACTCTCAATCCACAAAGCATCAAATACTACTTTCATTCAACTGTAGTGGTTCCCAAAATTCCTTATTGATCTAGATCAGACTTAAATTCAATGTGAATGCTCAGTGCAGGACGCTTTTACGAGTTCTACGTCTTTTTTTTTATTAAAGCTTAAAGGAAAAAAGTATGAATATGGTCCTAGCTGTGATCAATATTACTTGTCTTTGTTACAATTAAGCTACTGTATGAATTCTGTTTTCCTTTATTTGCAGATATAAACTTGAAATAAGTAAAGATATTAGTCCATTATTTTATAGATTCCACTGAAAAGTTTATATGGTCTATAGCAAGTCTAAGTTTGAAGCAGTAACAATCCTGCTGTATTTGACTATGGCTTTTAAATTATTATTTGCCCCACTTGCAAATGATCCCTATAGCCCATGTTAGTAATGGTCAGTCTATGTTGGTTTCTAGGTATTAAATTAAGTCTTATTTAGTTCAGAAGCTGGTTTACAATTTTTTCAGTATATTCTCTGAGGTTCTATAGCAGTGTTTACCAACCGTGGTCCTCAAGGCACACTAACAGTCCTGGTTTTAGTGATATCCAGGCTTGAACACAGGTGACTTAATTAGTACCTCAGTTATTTTGATTTAACCATCTGTGCTGAAGCCTGGATATCACTAAAACCTGCACTGTTGGTGTGCCTTGAGGACCACGGTTGGGAATGCCTGTTCTATAGCAACAATCTTTCTTTAGGAAATAAGGCTGTTTTCTAAAAAAATAATAATAATACCAAAAACAAGATTTATAGCCAGAAAGTATCTGAGGATATTTGTTCAACATATACTGTAAGGGGGAGTAGTCTGCAGAAATACAGTACTTCACTTACCTGCTGTGAATCTGACTGAAGGGCATTCTAGGAGTTAAGAATCAGGTTCCTTTCTCATTCTCTGCTAAGTTTTTGTTGTACTCTGTACTGAGATGGAAAGAATTTTGTCTGAATGTTAGTGATTCAGTATTCAGGGCAGAATGACAATTTTTTTTAAACTACTTGCATCTTATCCTCATGGTACACGGATAGTAAACTGAGCAAGCATAACAAAAAATGGAACATAGTTGTAGCCTTATTAAAGGACATTACTGCTTCTGTGGTACTGTACCCATTATTACTGGACCTTTCTAAAGGATAAAGTCTTTAAATGCTACTGTTTGTGATGTGTTTTGCTATGTGATCTGTGACTAACTCGCGATCTGAGCACACTTCTCACCTAGCAGCACTACTACTGTAAGTAAAAATGAAAAAAAGTAACCCCCCCCCCCAAGTAATCCTATTACATTATTATCAAACTTATTTAGAATGATATAAAACAGTAACAGGTGCAAAGCCTCTGTCAGTTAAAGGCAAATAAAAGTAATCTGTCTTTGTAGATACCAGTGACATAGCCTCAAAAAATGAAATTACAGTAGACACCCTATTTTCAGAAACCACTCTGGAAGTTGTATCAAAAGTTACTGTAGTAGTCTCTTTCTACAACACTAACTGCAGCTCTAAATGAAGCAGATCCAGCCTCCACCATACATTGCCTCCAATTGTCCATACCTCAACACTGGCACTCTAAACAAACACCTGCAAAAGGGTTTCAAAAGTGCCATGGATACCATGCATCAAGAATTATCATCTTGCCAGCTCCAGCATCTTATACCAAGCTGGAACCTGCTGTATTTGTTCCTCTAAGTCCCAAAAAAGATACACTACTAGCTTATCAAGTATATCCAGGGGGCACCATACCAATTAACTATGGCAGTAGTGTGCTCGTCCAGTGAGACGTTTTTCATATATATATATATGCCTGATTGGCCGCTAGTTCGCAGCAGAGTTGAAATAGAGGCGGGTCATAGGCAGCACTGAAGGCCGCCGACCACAGCCTCTTCCTCCACACTGCTGCCCACAGCCGCCTCCTCCTTTGCACCACCCACAGCCTCCTCCATCCACAGCCTACAGCCTCCTCCACACTGCCACTGCTCATTAGGTAATCTTATCCTGTTGCCTTTCTCTCTCTCTACTGTATGTTCTTTCTGTCCCTCTCTCTGTCACTCCCCATGTTCCTCTGTCACTCTCTCTGTCCTTATGTCCCTCTGTCACTCTCCCTGTCCCTATGTCCCTGCTGTCACACTGCCTGTCCTTGTGTCCCTGCTGTCACACTCCCTGTCCTTGTGTCCCCGCTGTCACTCTCCCTGTCCCTGTGTCCCCACTGTCACTCTCCCTGTCCCTATGTCCCTGCTGTCACTCTTCCTGTTCCTGAATTTTGGCTCATTCCATGTGGCATAATGTGAATTTTGGCTCATTCCATGTGAATTGTGGCTCATACTGTATGGCATAATGTAAATTGTGGCTCATACTGTGTGGCATAATGTGATTTCTGGCTCATACTGTGTGGCATAATGTAAATTGTGGCTCATACTGTGTGGCATAATGTGAATTTCAGCTCATACTGCGTGGCATAATGTGAATTTTGGCTCATACTGTGTGGCATACAGTATATGAATTTTGAATCATACTGTGTGGTATAATGTGAATTTCAACTCATACCATGTGTTATAATGTGATTTTTGGCTCATACAGTGTGGTATACTGTGAATTATGGCTCATACCATGTGGCATATGTGAATTTCGGCTCATACCATGTGGTATAATGTGAATTTCAGCTCGTACCATGCGTAGTAATGTGAATTTTGACTCCTACCATGTGGCATAATGTGAATTTCAGCTCATACCATGTGGCATAATGTGAATTTTGCCTCATACCATGTGGCATACATGAATTTTGGCTCAAATTGTATTATATAATGTGAATTTCGGCTCATACCGTGTGGCATATGTGAATTTTGGCTCACACTGTGGGGCGTAATGTAAATTTCGGCTCATTCCATGTGGCATAATGTAAATTTCGGCTCATACCGTGTGGCATATGTGAATTTTAGCTCATAGTGTGTGGTATAATGTGAATTTTATCTCATACCATGTGGCATAATGTGAAAGGGTCACCAGTACTAGATAGTATAAGGGGTCCTACTATTGTGGTGCATAATGTGTATAAGGGGTATATGGTGTGGTAAACTACACTTAAGGACCCCCCCCATTTAAATGGCCACACTTCCTTTCCAGAGCGCGAGCATCTTTGTCACACGTATAATTACAGCTCTGACTTTTCCATACCCCCAGCTTTAAAATGTCCACTTCGACCACTGTGTATACATATATATATATATATATATATATATACATACAGGTTGAGTATCCCATATCCAAATATTCCGAGATACGGAATATTCTGAAATACGGACTTTTTTGAATGAGAGTGAGATGGTGAAACCTTTGTTTTCTGATGGCTCAATGTACTCGAACTTTGTTTAATACACAAAGTTATTAAAAATATTGTATTAAATGAACTTCAGGCTGTGTGTATAAGGTGTATATGAAACATAAATGAATTGTGTGATTGTACACACGCTTTTTTTAGTGCACAAAGTTATTACAAATATTGGCTAAAATTACCTTCAAGCTGTGTGTATAAGGTGTGTATGAAACATAAATGCATTCTGTGCTTAGACATGGGTCCCATCGCCATGATATCTCATTATGGTATGCAATTATTCCAAAATACAGAAAAATACGATGTCCAAAATACCTCTGGTCCCAAACGTTTTGGATAAGGGATACTCAACCTGTATATATATATATATATATATATATATATATATACTTTGCCGCTTTGCAAAAGTACCTATTCGGCTGCATAAAATTGCTGGTATTTTGTTCATTTTTCAGACTGCAGGTTTCCAAGTCATCAAGGAGCTGCGGATCAACTTGCAGTATAAATTGCAGGCTATAAATTAATATTAATTGTTAAAAGCAATGAGAATGTAAAGTTGCCTATAAGATGGAAAAAAATTACAATTTTATAAAACAATTCCACATAATTGTTCACTAAATAGAAAAGTACTTTACCGAACAGATTGCAATTTCTACTTCCAACATGTAAGGAACTAATTATCTTAGCCTTAGCGATCAGAAAGGCAACTTACAGTACATCTGACATACTGGAGCATTGGTAATTCTTGTGGTCTAGTTAGTATGTTATTTCATCTCGGCTGTGTCATACAAAACCAACAAATACAACAGCATTGAATATCTCAGGAGCACTGAAGCATTGTATGGCTTTTCAGAATAGCAAATTTCAAAATAAAATCAATATTTACTTGTCAATGAGAGCTGTGTCATATGGAAAGTTCTGCATGCTTGATTGGGTCATCAAGACAGCAGGCAGTCTCTTAACTACTATACACATTGTTCTATATAGTCTTAATTGTTAACTTGCTATAAAATATGATTTTTACAGAATACTTTGAAAATTAAATTACAAGTTTTCAATCATGTTTCAACAACAGGAATAGAACTGTACATGCAGAAAAGTTAAATAAATTAGACATGGGAGTTCTTTTATGGAAATCAATTGAACCTAAAGTTCTGGAATATGGAAAGGGGAAATTAGTAACTGCATTTGAGTTATTTTTTTCACATACTTAGATATGATTACCATGGGGTTCATTTAGAGTTGGACGTATAGCCATTTTATTTTCTGCATCAAAAATGCATATGCATACAACAGTTTGTAGACCTTTTATATTTTTGCAACCTTTATGCCTGGAGAGGAGGACAAGGGTTGCCAGAGAAAGGCAAGTTTAATTTGAATAAAATAAGGGGGTGTTCATGTAACTGTTGAACAATAAAATGTGGATGCATGATAATGTTAGTTAATATAATTTTTATATGGAAAGACAACTGATGAAAAGATAGCATTACATTTTATAATTTATAATTCAACATTTTTTTAACCAGTGTTTTTAAGAGTACGGGGTATAAAAGTGAAATGGTGAGGGGTACAAGATAGGATGAATGAGGGAAGTGTTGCAAAATGCAAAAACATTCCATAACATAAAATTGCAAATATTGACAAAAATTGATCAGTGTAAACTAGCAATGTAATTTTTAATTATGCAAATAAGATGCACATTTTGAGTGAAAAAGACACTTGGCATGACCGTGTTGCATGGTACCTGGTGCACTGAGGGGGATATTTGGTGCAACTAAAGCAACTGTAAAAATGGACAACTATACAGTAGCTGTGTTAGTCCCTGTGTGAATTCTTGATCCATTGGTTATACAAGAGCAATAACTGGTATATTTTGTCTATGAATCCCTTATGTTAGTCTACGGTGTTGCAAGTCTTCCAGCATGAAGAATTGATCAACTGCACTTCTGGAATAAATTGACATGGCAATAGGCCTGAATCTAAGAGAAGGTGGGAAAGAAGCATTGTGGGGTTAGATAAAATATACATTTCATGCTATGCCAAGTCCAACTGAGAAGACCTTTTGGTTCCTGACTTGAGGCAAACTAATTAATTCAATGGTGACATGCACCTGGTTAATAGTGCATTTATAGTTACACATGTAGCACTCCAAAAGTATTCAAGGGGAAACACAATCATTGTTGTGAGTCATGGCACATGTGTCTACTCTGAGGTTCAATCCATAATAGCATGTAAGGTAATTGCAAGCCCAATATAGAATGCAGCTCAGATCACTAATGCAAGATCAAGGCGTGATGCCTCCTGCTGCATTATCATATTAGTGCTATCACTGCTGATTCCATCTAAGCAGCAGCAATAGCAACTCCACATCTGAGTCAGGCCCACTGGGCAGAATAGGCAATGCCTGGAAGAGATGATACATAATCCTTATAAAGTCCTCCAAATCATGCATTGTTCATCCTACACAAAAGTACCAGATTTGGCTGCCATCATGGATGCACTATTGTACATAAGTTACAATGTGCAATTTAAGCATTACATTGAAATAAGACAATCAGTTTGCCCAATGAATAAATAATTCCACATTTCTCATCTTTCACAGGAAAGTGAAGGTAAAGCAACCACATTGGTTACAGTATGCAGGATGAGCAATTTTTAGAAATGTAATATACAGTGAGGGAACACAGAACAGATAGAAAAGAAACAGAAAGCTGGGCAGTCTCCAAAATGGGACAGGGAAGGGATAATGAAAAAGGGAGAAAGGGACTGTGATGCTGTAATATGGAGAGATATTGTATGAAAAGCAGTAAGAATACTGCAGGCAGAAGCACATGGTAACAGATTATTTCGGTGTAGTCACACTGCAAAATAGCTCATATAGCACCTTTCTTTATTTTGCATTGCACCATCCAATCCCTGAGACAGACATTTTATCCCACTTGCTTTTACGTTGTCCAACAGAGAAGTGAATTTGTTTATAATTGCAAATTATATAATGTTATGATAGGCTTCAACCTTTCAACCTCTGAGGTTTCCATCAGAATTAGAAATTATTCTGTAAGATTTATTAATAACAGAAATATTCTCTCTTTTGTATATGACACTCTATTACATTAATATATTATTACCATGCACAGAAACAAAATAACCGACCCAAATCTAAATCTCTCTGCATATGTTACATCTGCATAACCTGCAGTGCACATGGTCTTGCACATTAGTGTGTTTTTTTTGGTTTGCTAACAAACCTGATTAACCCCCTGTTTAATGTAACATTAGTATTTAGTTTGACTGGTGCCAAGCCGCACACCTCTACCCTATGTTGGGGATGTAAGTAGACACTGTTGTTCACCTGTTGCTGTGTTTGAACAGAAGCATCCTATTTAACGTATACGTGTAAGAGCTAAGTATGCTTTTTCATGCATTCCCTATGTATATTCATGTAATGAATCTGATTTGGGTGCATACCAAAAAAAAAAATAGAAACTCCATGTTAAACAGCAGAGATTTAGAGTTGGGAGGAGAGTTACTGCAGTAGCTACAGTAAACTCTAAATTGTAGTGTTAAAATAAAGCTGTGCAGAATTTGATGGCCACATGCAAAAGCAACCTGCATTTACCATGTATGTAAAAATAACGTACTTAAGTTGCATTGCAACATGGTTTGTCTAAGTGCAAAATTACTTTTCCCTATGTGAGCTACAAAATGTTTCTTCCTGAAATTACTGTGAGGATACCTGAGAAACAGTTACCAGCTAATGTGTAGGAAAGTTAGGGAGAATTTTATATGTATTTAAGAACATTTGGGTATGGTGCATCAAATATACTTTAAAAAAAATATTCTTAATCTCTAAATATTCCAGATAACAAGTCACATACCAGTACTCTGGGAAAAGGCTAGCTACTGCTTAAACTAAAACGTTTCCGTGGATATTATTAATGACTTTAATGCAACAATGAGACTTAAATATTGGTCAACATGTGAAAAAAAGGTCATCTGACATAAGCTCATGTTCTACTCTCAATTCCTCTATAAATTCACAGCCATTCCTGTGATTAACAACCATTATACTCCTACAGGGGTAATTTCATAGAAATAACACTTGCATAGAATAAAGAAAGTGCTATATAAGACATTCCACTTGAAAACATGTTAAGATATTAATTTACATGGAATCTCACCAAACACTGGAAACATGGGAACACACTGAAATAATTTGTTTGCTTTGCAAAGATATTGAATTCCTGCCATAGAACATTTTTACTGCTTTAAAAATATATATATATATATATATATAGTTATTAAATTGATAATGTGAGACTGAACACTGTTTAGAGTACCAAAAGAGTTAAACAAATCTAAAACAAATAGGACTTCCTATTACTGAGAACAATTTCTTTCCTTTATTTTGCAACACCTCGAGCGACAGCTATAGACTGTTTGATGAACAGTAGTACGTGCTTCTTGTTAGAGACTGAGCTTATTTTTGCTTCTTAATGATAGTCATCCTGTCAATGTTTCTTTCTCGTATAACCACGGCAAGACAGATTTGTAACATAGTCGTTATCTCTAGACTGGTCCATTCTTCAAGCAAACAACTGTTACCTTCATATCATGAACTTTATTTGCTAAGAACCCTCAAGGGGGCAAAACAATAATTAGTACTTAGCAAATGGTTGTCAAACCATCGCTGTGCATACTTGCCCATGCTATCTATTTATCTGATTGGAGATGTTTGCATTGTTTCATGGTTATATATTTGAAATAATAAGTACTCTGTATACTGTACCTTAGGAAGTTTAAAAATGGTGTACTTATTGGGGGGAATTCAAATGTTTGAAAAGTCGGTTGGGTGTCTGTTTTCTCCTGTCATTTAACACCTTCGAGACCATCCTATGTTGCAGTTAAGCTATGAAGACTTAATTTGATTTGAAGTGCACTTTCAGAACTACAGGATTACTCAATAATGCATCTGTACATTAGAAAATGCAGCATGATACATAAACTGTGCCTATGACAATCAAAGGACATGTTGATACTGACAGGTAGCATTATGCAGGCTTTTTAGCCCCTGAATCATTATATTGTCAAGTCTTCAGAATAAATATTGTTTACATCTAAAGCAGAAGCATACAGATGTAGCTATGTTCAGTTTTGCATCATGGCTTGCTGCATGGAATGCCAGGCTGCAACTATTCACAGCCGGTGTTTTCTCCATGAATTCCTATGGATGTGTGTGTACATAATAGCCGTAGCCACACTTGTCATGCCAGCTATGCCACAATATGTACGAATTGTGCAAAGCTGCAGAGTGCCTCTATTGTTGTGTTCCTGGGTACTTTGTGAGCCCTGATAATTGAGGTGATGGGCTGGATGCAGAATGGATGCTCAGAACTCCTGACTGTGAGTTTTAGCAGGATCCTGGCCAGCAGTAGTGGAGCAGTTCCTGGTGAGAGTGGGATTCTGGGAGATGTGAGGTGGAACACTACTGATTATGTCATCTGCAGGTGCCTGAGCTCCTGTGTGCAGACCAGCTTATGTTTTTATTTTATTCTAGCCACAACTTATTGTCCCAGAATGTGTTAAGGCTTCTTTAATTGATTATTCCAGTACCAAAAAACACTAAGGCTTTGGATCTAAATGACTATTGACCAATCACACTTACCCCAATTATTATGAAATGTTTTGAAAACATTCTATCTCCTATTAAAAATAGCTTACCTGTTGATTTGATAAACATCAATTCCTATATAGAGAGAGTAAGTCAACTGAGATGCTTTTCTGGCATCTACTGTTTTACTTTATATTAATTGGGAATGAGAGCGTATATCAGACTGAAGTTTCTTATCTTGTTACATGGAGAGATTAGCATGATCTATTTTAAATTGAAAATGGAATAATCATAGATTTAAGATGACCAATAAAGTTGAATTTGCAGCCACTATATAAATCCCAAAAAATTAAAGAAAACCTCTGTACACCCAAGAGCTGCTACAATGGGTAATATCCAAGGTGTGTCACCATCAGTGTCGGACTGGGGCATGAAGAGCCCACCAGGGGAATGCAGTGTTAGGGGCCTATATTTATTAGTGTACATGACCATAGAGGCTTGACTAATCATTAGAGAGTGCCTGGTCTGGGTCACTTGATAAATATACTACATAGATAGATAGATAGATAGATAGATAGATAGATATCAATATACTGTATATATAATGCAACATATGCATAATGTGTAATTCATGTACACAGTCTGTAAACTGATCCTAGAGGAGGAAATGGGTCCCCAGGGGGTAGGGCCCGCCGGGGGTTTCCCCTGTACCCTTGTGGGCCAGTCCATCCCTGGTCACCATACACACCTAAAGGTTACATTATATACTGTAAAAGTTAGACAAAACCAGTCTATGAATATTATCATCAATACCAGAGTTCATCAAACCTGAAAGTGAGGTCTGTGTTGATTCCTCCCCTTGTAGTGCTCATAAAAGATAAAAATAAACAAAGGGGGTAGGTGTCAATATCCTTATTCCAATAAAAATGCAATCCACTAGGAGATATGCAAATTCCTCCAACAAATGGGTCGTGGATCTTTAATTCATATAGGGTCACCCTTGTGTTCATATGATGAATCCTGCTCACATGTATGCTTACATTCATACAAGCAATAAAACATATATCAAGGTATCTTTTTTGATGATTCAATTAGTCAGGAGTCATCTGTAACCCAGCTAGTCATAAAATAATTCCACACAAATGAGTTCTCAGAGCCAGTAGAATTAATTAATCCGTTGTATGTGTGCTAGCGGTAGAAGTGCATGCCTCTGCGAGGAGAAAATGATGAGGACAAATGTACTTCCTTCTCATATGCTTTTATTAACAAAAAGACATATAAGAGCAAATATTTAAGGAACAAAGATGAAGAATTCCAAAAGATTAGGATGCAGAGTATTCATGGGCATAGTTATTGAAAGAGTCCGTATAATAAATGATTGTCTGATATGGCTAGTGAATACTGAAAGAGTTTGTACGTTGGATAGTTAATTGTCATGACTGAAGAACACTGAAGGATTTTTGCCGAATGGGTGATTATTAGACATGGCTGAAGAACAGTGAAGGAGTTTTAGACAATGGATGATCATTAGACATTGCTGAAGAGCACTGCAGGACTGTTGCGAAATCCTCTGCAGATAGGACTCCAAGAAACACTGTCCTATGTGGCAGGCGGTGACCCGCGGGGCTGTGGTAACCACTGGCAGTTGTGCAGCATACGACAGCTGAGGTGACAATTCCGTGGAGCTGAAAATCCAAGAGACACTGAAAGGCACACAGGTGGACCTGTGGGAGCGCAGAGCTAAGACACCTGAACTGTGACAGAAACATAAACATTGGCAAGGTTTGAAAACGGATTGCCCCCTTTTACCAGAGAGCACAGCTTGTGATTGGCTAGAAGAGACCAGAGACCAAATCCCATTGGCATACTATGAATTGGTTTCCAACATGGTGGCCTCCAGTTCTGCAGACACGCCAGAGAAGGGGACATTGCTCAGGCAGCCTCCCTGCACAGTGCTCCAGTGGCAGCAGGCCACACAATCACCAGCTCCCTTTCAGCTGCAGCACACCAGCAGCCCTCACAGACCTCCACCGTCACAGTGCTAGCCATCTGACAGAAAGCCCCCGGAGACCATCACCGGAGGTGAGTCCCCGGTCCATGATATACATAAGCCTTCTGTTCATATGAAGGTTTCTTTGTCACCTCCGTTGTCTTCTCCGTAATCTCTCTGATTCTCGATTTACATTCAGTTGTGGGTAACTGTTACATAATCTTCCTTAAGATCTCACATATCACACCTGAGGGTATTTTCTGCAAAGTCTGTTATTGAAGTTTATGAATTCTTTTCACCTTGTAGTGAACCCTCTGTATATGCTCTCATGAAGTCTTTTCTTTATGGTAGAATTGGATATTTATTTGCCTACCTCCTGGAGAGTGTTCTACACTTGTCTGGGTGTTGTGGACGGATTTTTCTTTACCATTGAATAGATCCTGCAATCATACCACTGTTAGACATTGAGGCCTTGCTGTGTTGCCGAGCTCATCAGTGCATTCTATTTCTATTATCCTCAGAATGTACAAAACTGTTTCTTTGGACACTCCTAAGGTCCCTGCTATCTCTCTGATAGATTCCTTTTGTTTTTGCAGCCTAAGGATTGCCTGTTTCACTTGCATTGACAGCTCCTTTGGCCACATATTGCGGGTTCACTGCAACAGCTTCCAAATGCAAATACCACATTTGGAATCATCTCTAGACCTTTTGTCTGCTTAAATGATAAGAAATAACAAATGAATGGTGCACACCTGTCCATTAACCACCTTTTGAGTCAATTGTCCAATTACTTTTGATCCCTTGAAAAAGTGGGAGGTACATATTGTACAGCTGTAATTCCTAAACCCTTCCTCCAACTTGGATGTAAATACCCACAAATTAAATCTGATAATCTGCACTTTGGTCACTATAGTCAAAATATAACTGTAATTGAATATGATTCGGTAAACAGCTAAAATAATGTGTTAGTGTCTAAATATTTATGGACCTAACTGTACAAGTACAGTAGTTTGAGGAAAACATGCAGCATTGTTTGGGACTGTAATCATCCAAGCTATCATATGTTTGCTTTACTGCCATCAAACAGACATTTTACATTAGACATTTTAAATCACAAACAACTAGGATAAAAAAGAGTTTCTTTCCAATAAGTATGTTTACCTGAGTGCATTATAATACCTGAATTCCTATTGTATTCGTGCTATGAGAGTATCTGAAATTTTTCATTGTTGATGCTTTTGTTTTTTGGATAATGACAATAAAATATTTAATTTTATTGATTAATTTTATGCTAGTAAAAGTACAATATGAGATACAGTAATTTCTATATTAGCATCTTTAATTTGCAGTTGAAATTTCAACTCTATCAGGGTATACAGTATTTATTTTACAGAATAAACCTAGCCTCAATACAATATAATATTGATTAATTCAGCTTCCAAATAGCTTTCTTCCAGCCAAAAGACTTCACTTGGGCAGTCTGGTATCACATAGAGATTGCATCCTACACTTTTTCCATTTCACTGTGAGGTCACTGTTTGGGAAATTGTTTATTCTCTTAGCTTTCAGCTTCCCTGTTCTCTGGTGTCAGAATGCACTATTTTCTTAAGCACAACCATTGCAAAAACCTAACTTGATTAAAATGAAAAAAGGATGCCCAAAGGCACTCTACCCTGAAAGTGTTCCAGTGGGGCTTCCACTACTGGTGGGTATGAATGAGATATGTACCACTCTTTCATTTTTATTTTTTGACAGGACAATAAATAATATAGGTTATCATTTTGACTTTAATAATAATAATAATAATACTGAATTTCAAAGATACAAAATATAATATCATAAGTTAAATTGCCTAGTAGAAAGTGTAAAATGTTTTCTCCTGTCTTACTACCATGCAGTGTTTTATGCTTTGTTCTGATTTGCTTTGATAGTGTTTATCAGACCAGCACCTCTAAGGACCTAAATATAAGCAATATAAATCCTATAGAGTAGAAAGTATGAAGACTAACAATTGAATAAAAGAGGTAGACTGCAGAACTGACTATAAGACATGAGAATCTATGGTTAAAGTTTGGCAGTTGAGAGTATTGAAGTCAATAAACAAGTGTTTTATGGATGACAGTGTCTTCATGTTTTTTAAATGCCCACCCTCCACCTACATGTACTGTATATACATGGTGGTTAAGGCAGAAAAATATATACCATACTGACACTTGTATTGCTTTAATTGTAAAACTATTAAGTTACACTAATTTGCATTTTCCATACTGCCTTCTATATACTGCAATACCAAACTTGGTTTTAACAGCAAGATAATTGTACCACTTGTAGTTGGTGCAAAATACAGTAGTAAGGTTGTCAACTAAAAGCCCTGACACATAACACCCAATCTTCACTCTCTTCTCTGCCTGCCTATAAGATCATGAAACTACTTCAAGATTGGCTTTCTCACTTTCAAATCTCTATATAACCAGAGTCCATGCAGCTTGTACTACAACTTATTTACTTTGCTCCACAGGTAAAGGACTGTAAATTGAATTCCCCATCCTTAATTTGGGAATTGAGCCAACTGCTTTGCAGCCTCTACTCTAAGAAACTTACTGTTTGCAATGTTTCTGCTATAGAAACCTTAATAAACCACTCATGACTTACATGTTTAATCAAGTATTTCATAAATGCTATTTTATTTTTTATTTTAAAAATGCTTAGCTCTATTTTCTGTAGCTTCCAATTCAATTTAATTTGTATCATGTTATTTTTTAATGTAAAGCACATTGAGTCCTTTTGGGAGAAAAATGCTATTAAAATAACATTTTTATAACACTAATAATAATAAATATTTTTTTAAATCAGATTTCCACTACAACTATTGGTTGTTTAGTATACATACACATCATGCATAAGGACATGGAGCAATAATGTATGTCTGCCCTGCATATCCAAGACACCTACTGTATTTCTTCTCTTCTATTTGACATGACATATTGGAGTAGATGTGTCTTCATATATCTAGCCTCCGCACGCCACACAGTGCAAGGTGCCTGGAGGGAATAACCCACCAGGTATCGTGCAACTCTGCTAGCATTGGGGCATCTATTTTTGCTGAAAATGAAGCAACGAAATGCGACTAGGACCCAAGAAGAGACTGTGCTTATTAATTTGATATGCAACACTTGTATAAATTGGCACAATAGACATCATTGACAGCACTGCTGTATGTAAATTACCTGATCACCTGCCAAGACCAGTGACATATTTGGTCTCTGTTTAAGCAACTCTTCTTTTTGTCAATATCTTGGAGCTTTTTTGTATCCTGAACTCCTTTACTTTCTTCCTGAGGTAGTGTGTACTGACCTAACATCTTAGAATATATATGTTAGTTTGTGAGCTTGATCCTCTGCATTGTTATTCCATCTTCTTCCTGTGCTGTCTGTCTGTCCATTCGTCCATCCGTCCTTGTTTTTGGGTTAGATTTTGAATCTGAGCTGCCAGCCTAACAATGAGCTGTATCCACCATGTCAGCTATAACCAAACAAAATTAGCCTGGAACTGCATCTATTATGTCAATCACACTTTTGGAGGAAACCCTTGTGGAGAACAATGTCCCTATTGTACTCCCATTTATATCGCTCATAGCATAGTGGGCACTAGTGCTGGATTACCAAATAGGCAAAGTAGGTGCAGGCCTATGTGCCCCGCACCTTTTAGGGCCCAGCAACAACAGATCAAAATAATATTGATTTTATCATGAAAGAAAATTACAATAAAGCTTTATTAATTTTTTCCAAAAGATAGAAAAACTGATTCAACTCAAAGAAACAAAAACTTTACATTAAAGACTATATAGAGAATATACTGTATTAATGTAATGTTGGTTGGTACAATTAAAAATGTATAAAAAGATAATCTGCAAGTGAGATTTCGACCTTCTAGGGGCCTCCACACATCTGAACTTGTCATGGTACTATCATTACATACCTGTCTTTATATATGGTATCCATTTGTTACACTTGGTTGCCATTATTTTATATTTCTTACTGAGAGATACTCTATAATCCATTACTATTCCTAGGACATCCTCTAAAACTAACGTATACAGTATGGGTTGCATATGTGTGACCAGCGGGGAGGGGGGGGGGGAGGTTGAGCACAATGAAGCCCCTTGTGGGCTCGCTGCACTCACCACAGGTTCTATTCTCACTCTATGGGTGTCACGGAACCCATGAACGGGAATAGTTCCTGTCAGTCAGCATGCCAACTGTTAGGATTTCACCTGTACAAGATTCCAGCGTCAGTATAGTGATCGCCGGTCTCCCAACCACCGGTCACATAACTGCATCCCTACAGTACTGCACAATTTATATGAAAAACATGATTATAACATACTTTTTATCTATAAATGAAATGGATAGTGTAACAATATTCAGTATAAATAAATTAATATAAGCTCTGCCATATTGGGTAATTACTAGACATACTGTATTTTGTTGAAAGGTTGCTACGATACTATGGTCCTTACAGATGCAGCATTTTGCATAAATTATCTTCTCATCTTGAACCCACATTTTGCTCTGAGACAATTATAGTTTAGGCAGCATCAAATTGTAATATTTGAGGGTCCTTTATATTAACAGGCACACATAGAAATTTAAAAACAAAGCATTAGTCTCACCATGGTTATACTTGGGATTCTCACCCCTCAAAGGACACTCCATAGAAGTTAATGGTCATACTGTACGTTTTTATAGCGAATGTTTCATTATAAGTACTATTGGGGAATAATCTAGCAATGAGGTAGACGTCTATGCATAAGATTACGTATTAGTTAGAGCCACAAACTTGGTAGTTTAAAACATGTTTGTAAATAATGATGTCCCTTTCAATGATTGTTCTGATTAATAGATATTTTTAGAAGAGAATTGCAAAATCCTGCATTAATTCTGTTCAAAAGACACATATTGTTATTTTTAAGAGCTTTTTTTTATTAAATCACTGCATTTTTATCATTGCTGTCTGGTAATTAAACTTGCCCCTTGCTTTTTTCTAAAGCTTCTTAAACAATTCCAGGGCTTGTTTCTTATGTGCATGTGTATAATACTTCTATTTATAGTAGACACATTTCAGTTTTAATTCTGTGTGACACATTTTCTTGAGAGTACTGTTATATAGTCGTTCACAGTGTGCACTTCATCCGGTGTCCTACATTGTAAAATATTGAAGTGTTATTAAACAGATATGGCAAGTAAGCTTAATGGTTTTGTAATGCATAATTTCCATTAAGTAATGTAAACTGGCAGCTTACTACATGATCATAGTATTTCTAGAAGGCATGAAACTGAATGCACATACAAAAGAGTGGATTTGTTACATTGCAGTCAAATCGTTTTGCCAAAGGTCTTTCCAAAACATCTGGTTGAAATGTTTATTACCTTTTAAGTATGTTAAAATCAATATACTGTTGCATATACATGCAGTATGCACACATACAAATAAGTGGTTGCATTATTCATAGGACCTACGTTTTTAGCTATCATTGTCTTCATTTATATTAGGTCAGTCATGTAATTCAGAGGTTAAATCCAAGGAATAGTAGAAGCTATTTGGGCTGAGGCACACCTTACAGAAATGGTATCTTATATTATCTAAGAAGCGCTGAGGAGATAAGCTATAATTGTTGCTATGGTAACAGTAGCTGCTGATGGTGATGCATTAAGAGAACTTGTCCTTTCCCCGCATAAGCCTGTCATCATTCATATTATCTTGGTGTCTTGAGTAAAAGACACACTTGTGCTTTGTGTAGCCATTGTTCATTGCAAGAGCTTTTTATAGCAAGAAGAATAGAGTAATTCTGTTTCCATTTGATCACACTCACCTTTGTAAGAATCTCATTATCATTTTCTGTAGGTCATTTTGCATATGTAATAATGGTATACAGGTTGTAACATTAGATATTGTACATGTACAGAAAGGTAAGTGAATGGATCAGTGAGGTACAACAGTCATTTGATGTAGTAAATATGTGTATTTACTTTTTTATTTGTTAATATTTTGTACACTTTGAAGTAAACTTTAAATTTTTTTAGTCCAACAGGGACAATACATGCGTTTGCATTTTGCATACTGTAGTTAAATGTACTTAGGACACTTACCCGATCGCCATTAATTCTCCATTAATGTATGTCATTGTGTGGATAATGTAAGTTTAAGATGCTTAAATATTTATCATTTGGGTACTTTTCATTAATTGACTCTTGGTTATTTATGCCATCTTTTGCATGGAAATGGAACATTTCTCTGTCAGTAAATTCTGAAGTGTAGTGTTTGCAGAAATAAAAATTTATAAATAATCATACAGGCATGTGAACACACTACTTCAAGAAAGAGGCTGATATTTTATAGAGTGCTTTTATATTTCCAATGTACACTTATCGACTTTCTCTAGTAGTACTAGAGAAAGGGCTCAGCATACATTGTTGCTATAATGTTCTATTACTCCATTTACTATACATTTCCTATGTATTGAATATATTACCATGACCTCTTTATTCACACCCTTTACCTTGATTTTAACAACTTTCCTTTTTACTCCCATGCCAACAATTTTCTGATATCGAAATAGTGATAATATGTATCTATATAAACGGGTTGATGCTGAAATGCTGGTGTTTGGGATGCTGGCGGTCAGCATACTGACCATTGCATCCCAATGGTTAGAATCCTGACAGGGGTCAGGGAAGTATAGTAACCCTTCCCCCTTAACCCCCTGATCCTAACCCTCCCTTACCGCAGCCTAACCCTCCCCAGTGATGCCTAAACCTAAACCTCCCTTTACTGGAGCCTAAACCTAACCCTCCTTCCCCCTCAGCCTAACTCTACCCGTGGGTGCCTAAACCTAACCGTCTGAGTCCTCCCTGCAGCCTAAACCTAATGCCATTACCACAGCCTAACCATAACCCTCCTACCACAGCCTAAACCAAAACACACACACCCCCACCCTCTGTGGCTTACCACTTACCATGGGCCGGCAGTCACTCATTTGGGATCCCGGCTGTGGGGATGCTGGCACCGGTACTGTTATCCTATTTGGGATGCCGCCGCCAACATTCCGAGCAGGGTCGTGATTCTGTCATCGGTATCTAAACTATTGTAGAATATTGTCTGATGCATTTCTACATGTTATCTTGGGCATACTGTAGGCATGAATAATAACTATAAAAAGGAAAGGACAGGTCTCTCAATAGGAGCTGTCCTTTGATTTATCAAATGGGAGTCCTACTTACTGTACTGTGCATGCTTGGCTCTCTATCTGTGCAAGCCATGGTGCCTCTCAGTGAAATTCTATGGTGAGAAGCCCATAGGCTTATTGTGTACAACTCTGGAAAGGTTTGCTTTCTGGGGCTTGATGTAGATGGAGTTTTAACACTTTCCCTTAGCACAGCCTGTCCCTGAGATCATAGATATATTTTTTATGATATATATATATGTCTGTTGCAGCAAAAGTATGCTGGAATAACACATGAAGTGGGCATATACAGTACGCAATACATTCTGTACTCATACTGAGTTTACTGTACATCTGAATCACAAGAGCAAAATGTGCTCAAAGATATGTATTTTTGCTTAGCTTGTGTAGCTGGCCTTACACCAATGGCATAACTACAGGGTGGCTAGAAAGGTAAAAGTCTAGGGACCCACAAGGTGAAGGGGCCCACCCCGAAATCAGTCACTAAATACTTTGGAGAAGCACCCGACTGTCTCTCAAAAAAACCTCACAGATACTAAATACTGTACACTAGTTCAGTTAGAGTTGAGACTTCTATTAAAATTATACAATAGCCCCGGGGATTAGCAGTACTGTGTTTGTCACAGCCACCATTGAACTGTAGTGTAACTAGCCCACATGAACCTTGGGACAGGCTTATACAGGAAGGAGTAAAGCTGAGTGTTGCATCCCGAGTGCAGCCACAGTTGTGATACACAGCGCTGCCGATCTCAGGGGTCAGACAGCCATCACACATATTACATGTAGCATTAAAGCTATGTTTATATGTTTTAACTGCCCCCCTCCCATTCTGTGTGTGGTCTGCGCTGCAGCACAGGGCATTAGCCACCACTGCTAATAACTAGTAGCTGAGTTAGCAAAGCCAATACACTTCCAAAGCTGTGACACTATCTTGGTGTTCGGCCTCACGTATATCTAATATGCTTGATACAAACATTATTCAGATATGATAAAACATGTAGACCTACAGTAAGGGTTTAAAGAATTCAAATCGGAAGCCTGCCTTGAGAGTTTGCCAGGGTCCTTCAATAATTTATGGTCAGGTGGGGTTTCACAGTGGTAGTCACAAATGCTAATGATACAGTAAACAATTTATATATAATACAGTAGAAGTCCAGACAATGTATCACTAACTAATAAATTAGAAAATGAGTCCAAAGCACAAATACAAATTGGAAGATTTTCTTAGATTCAAATAAATACACACATCCATACTCTACTGATTTAAAATATGAAATGGACATGCTTTATTGCAGTTAACTGCAAGCAAATAATCATTGTAATAATGTGAAGATTGTAGCAGGAACAGTACTATAGTATTAGCATAATGGGAAGGATTCAAACATATTCAGTCAATCAGAGGTGGACACTGGTCGTCATCATCATCATCATCATCATCATCCTCAGTTCCTATTCTGCACCAGTGGATTGCAGATGTAATCAGCCACCAAACAATAGCATACAGTATACACCTGTCTTGAGGTCGACATAGGATGAATTTTGCACAAACACTCCCTTATTGGGCTTACATTTACAAGCTCAATTCAACCCTTGTCCTGTCCCATTTAGCCCAAGGATCATAAGTATGAAATGCATCATAGTTGGCAAAGCTATGAATGTGTAAGAATTTTTGGTGCGCATGCGCACTATGGGGAATTTTCAGTTATCCGTGGGGTTCACCCAATGGCTAATTGCTGCACTGGGGCAAATCAATCAGTGGGGATTGCCCTGTGCATGGATTACCAATATTGGACTGAACCTTACAGCTCCATGAGCTGTAAGGTAAAGTACATGAGAAAACTGAAAAATTGGGGTTCACATGCGGGAAAAACCCATTGATTCCGCAGTGTTCTGTGCAAGAACGCCCAATTTTTAAGCGCAGGAAAAATATGTCTTATTAATTGAATTGGCTTTCCCTGTGCCACAGGAATTTTAGCCGGCAATTAGCCTTAGCTTGTATATCCCCCCTTGAGTTTGCTTCCAACTGTATATGAGAACCTTTATTGTTAACTGCAAATTATTGATGTTTCAAGACATTGCTGATTCATCTATAGATAATGAAATCAAACAAAGCAAGTATGAATGTATATGCTATAAATATCAATAAAATGCTAAATGTCTACAACTTTTAATATTGCTATTATAAGATATATCACTTGCATTTGAAAAAAAACATGCAATTTTCTAATTTATCACAGAAAGTAATACAATGTAGTCTAACAGTAGTAATGCAGAAAATGACAAGGTTAGAGTAATGTATCTATATGGGCATGTCAGTCTGCAGGCTCAGTTTTCTACTTGTTGTCAAGGAAATAAGTAAGACAGTTTAAGAGAGCTTGAAAGACCAGAAGGTCCTCTATTGGTGGCAAAGCCTAAATTAATTAATTTAGAGAACAATCTCACACAAATCTGATAGCTCTCCCAACATAAACAGTTTAGACACTTATATAGCTTAGTCCATAGTTGTTGATTTGATCTATGCGTAGTACAGGGTAAACTCTGCTCAGTGCAAAACTCCAATTATTTTTAATGAGAAGATAAACATCATGGATTACAAAGATACATAACTCAAAATAGTCTATATTATCATAATAAAAATACTCATTATCTAACACTTAAAAAGGTTATAAGCAAATATAATCCTACTACATAACACAGAAAAATGGTAACGCTACTGTACAGTATACAGTATTTGAGACCTAATGTTCCGAATCAGGCCAATAGAATCCAGAAATTGTTTTGATGTAATGAGGCAGCTGACTTCATAGTGAGTTCTGCATGATCAAAGATTTTCTTGGAATTATAGGGATACATGTGCAATACTTGTCCTTCCCTTGCTTGCTAGCAGAGGATCCAAAGATATTCTACTTGTATCATGACATTTCTGATTACAGAGACCTCCACACTTTTATCTGACAGGGCAAAAGCAGTTTCATGACTGACCCTTTCTAATATTTCAGCAGTAACTCTGAAATTATTTCATATAAAAAGCACTATGTAAGGCAAAGCTTGTTGCCAGAATGCAGTCCATGTTTAACATTTATTATTCACCCAGCAGGTGGTGATAGTGTATTTCTGAAGGCAGGCACAATGTATTCCTAATAACTTCCTGATCAGCCTATAGGTAACTATCAAACACAGGTAAACTAGACATCTGATATTGGGTGGTCCCAGATGCAGCTATTAGTGCTGCAGAGACATCTTGCAAATCTTGTTGCTATAGAGGGGACATGACCTACCACAGTATATTGGCTTCTCCCAACTAGAAAAAATGCACTTCGAAGGTTTAGAGCATAGGTCTTCAACCTGTGGCCCTCCAGATGCTGTGAAACTACACATCCAAGCATGCCGTGCCACAGTTTTTCTATTAAGGTATGCTAAAACTGAGGCAGGCCATGCTGGGATGTGTAGTTCCACAGCAGCTGGAGAGCCACAGGTTGAAGACCCATGGTTTAGAGCATGTCTGCATAGTGGCAGGGAACACCAATGAGAGGTGACATTCCTCACATTATGCCAAACAGTGGATCAAACAGTTCATACTATGCCAAACAGTATTGTTTTCAATTCATTTTATGCCAAACCAGATTAGTGGTCAAATAACACGTGATCCCCTGAGACTCAGGTCAAGACTCATTTTTTATCCAGAGTGATCTGAGTGAGTTAATGAATATCTGGGCATGCCCAACATATGATAATATGAGATCATGCCTCAGCACACACAGAACAAAGGACCTGCTTCTCGGTTGGATGAATATGTAAAAATAGACACATTTCCTATATTCAAACCAACTGCACTACATGAAGTCTAAATACATGTACCCATTTTGCTTCAAGTTACAACAGAGCTTTATTTCTGTTACCACCTCTTTGAGAACTAGGTAGAATACATGGTCTATCACTTTATAGAGAATAGTCACCAGACCATGTTTTAATTCTCTAAATTTACGTGTCACCACTCTACCACTGAGAGCTTGCCATATCGCTGACTGGTTGAGCATAGTTCTTTCATTAAAATGCCTTGTGATTTTCCCTCTGTGCTCACATGGTTTGACATATGATATACTTTTACTATGTTAGTAATGTTGTTATATATTTATTAAATAACAACTACTTAAATAACACCAGCATATTCAGTGGTACATTGCAGCTGTGAATAAAATAGCAATAAAACTTTACTTGGGTAATAACAGACAGAAAGAGGTAAGAGGGCCCTGCTCACAAGTTTACAATCTACAGTATATTGATGATACACCATGACAGGTGCTGCTTATTGCATAATGGTCTAGCCAGATTTCAGAGGTTCTTAGTCACACAGGTATGTTTGCCTTGTGTCAGCTAGATGTGGAAGCTAAGAAAGACAAAATATGTAAAGTTATGTGTGTACTGTATAGAGAGGATGTAATTACTGTAGGTTTTCTGGGTGATTCTGGAATTGGACAAGCTTGCCTGAAGAGGTAAGTTTTCTGGGAACACTTTAAGGATGGAAACTAGAGGGAAGTTTTTATTGGTAGGGCATTCCACAGAGTGGCTGTAGCCTGAAAAGAAGTTCTGTAGTTGTGAAAGGGAGCAGGTAATGTGTGTGGATGAAAGACACAGATCTTGTGCAGAGCAGAGAGTTTAAACTGGGAAATAGTTTGAGATGTGTGTTGGTGTAGTTTGCTTAATAGCATTATGTGTAAGTAAAAGTATTTTATATTGAATTTGGTAGAATACAGATAACCAAAGGGGGGACTGGCAGAGATGAGCAACAGACGATGATCATTTAAAGAGGATCAGCCTTATAGCTGCATTCAAAATAGTTTGTAGTGGGGAAAGTCTGAGGAAGACCAGTAAGGAGACTATTGCAATAATCAATGCAGAAGATAATGAGTGCATTAAATAGAGTTTCTGCTGTGTCTTATATAATAAAGAAAGCAAAGAGGGGGTGGATTAAGAGAAATAAAAACTGAAAGAGTGATTTGAAAAGTACAGTAGGATGATAACCAGGATAGGACAGTGTTCTGATGACCTAAGAATTGTGGGTTTTGTATGAGAAGAAATTAGTCAATAGCGTCAATGTAGCAGAGAGATCCAGAATAAGAAGTGTGTAATTACTTAGCAGTGAGCAAATCATTCTTGACCTTAGTCAGCACAGTCTCTGTGGAGTGTTGGGAATTAAAGCCTGACTGAAATGGGTTCAATAAGTTTTGAGAGCTAAGAAAGTGTGTGAGGCAGGTGCAGGCAAATCTCTCAAGTAGAGTGGAGGGGCATAGGAACTGAGAGATGGAACATTATTTGAGAAAGTGTTAGAATTCTGTTTTATTTTAATTTTTTTAGACTAAAACTAACCATTGCATGCTATATGTTCTGGTTAGTGTTATTGGTTTTGGCATTTAACTTTATTGACTTCGTAACTATGGCAGTGCCAACTCGGAAACTTAGTCAACAGTGTAGTGTATCACAGCCAGAGTAATTGAAGACAATTTAAAGATAAAGCAATTCTTAGCTTCCCCCTCTACAAAATACTGTACATGCACTACATTTCTCAGTAAGTTTTGTAAATCTAGAGTAGTGATGTGCACCGGAATTTTTTCGGGTTTTGGTTTTGGATTGGGTTCCGCGGCTGTGTTTTGGATTTGTACGCGTTTTGGCAAAACCTCCCTGAAAATTTTTTGTCGGATTCGGGTGTGTTTTGGATTCGTTTTTTTTTTTTTTTTTTTACAAAAACCCCTCAAAAACAGCTTAAATCATAGAATTTGGGGGTCATTTTGATCACATAGCATAATTAACCTCAATAACCATAATTTCCACTCATTTCCTGTCTATTCTGAACACCTCACACCTCACAATATTATCTTTAGTCCTAAAATTTGCACAGAGGTCGCTGGATGACTAAGCTAAGCGACCCAAGTGGCCAACACAAACACCTGGCCCATCTAGGAGTGGTACTGCAGTGTCAGAGAGGATGGCCGATTTAAAAAATAGTCCCCAAACAGCACATGATGCAAAGAAAAAAAGAGGTGCACTAAGGTCGCTGGATGGCTAAGCTAAGTGACCCAAGTGGCCGACACAAACACCTGGCCCATCTAGGAGTGGCACTGCAGTGTCAGACAGGATGGCACTTCAAAAAATAGTCCCCAAACAGCACATGATGCAAAGATAAATGAAAGAAAAAAGAGGTGCAAGATGGAATTGTCCTTGGGCCCTCCCACCCACCCTTATGTTGTATAAACAGGACATGCACACTTTAACAAACCCATAATTTCAGCGACAGGGTCTGCCACACGACTGTGACTGAAATGACTGGTTGGTTTGGGCCCCCACCAAAAAAGAAGCAATCAATCTCTACTTGCACAAACTGGCTCTACAGAGGCAAGATGTCCACCTACTCCTCATCCTCCGATTCCTCACCCCTTTCACTGTGTATATCCCCCTCCTCATAGATTATTAATTCGTCCCCACTGAAATCCACCATCTCAGGTCCCTGTGTACTTTCTGGAGGCAATTGCTGGTGAATGTCTCAACGGAGGAATTGATTATAATTCATTTTGATGAACATCATCTTCTCCACATTTTCTGGAAGTAACCTCGTACGCCGATTGCTGACGAGGTGAGCGGCTGCACTAAACACTCTTTCGGAGTACACACTGGAGGGGGGTAACTTAGGTAAAATAAAGCCAGTTTCTGCAAGGGCCTCCAAATTGCCTCTTTTTCCTGCCAGTATATGTACGGACTGTCTGACATGCCTACTTGGATGCGGTCACTCATATAATCCTCCACCATTCTTTCAATTGTGACAGAATCATATGCAGTGACAGTAGACGACATGTCAGTAATCGTTGGCAGTTCCTTCAGTCCGGACCAGATGTCAGCACTCGCTCCAGACTGCCCTGCATCACCGCCAGCGGGTGGGCTCGGAATTCTTAGCCTTTTCCTCGCAGCCCCAGTTGTGGGAGAATGTGAAGGAGGCGCTGTTGACGGGTCACGTTCCACTTGACTTGATAAGTGTCTCACCAGCAGGTCTTTGAACCTCTGCAGACTTGTGTCTGCCGGAAAGAGAGATACAATGTAGGTTTTAAATCTAGGATCGAGCACGGTGGCCAAAATGTAGTGCTCTGATTTCAACAGATTGACCACCTGTGAATCCTGGTTAAGCGAATTAAGGGCATCATCCACAAGTCCCACATGCCTAGCGGAATCGCTCTGTTTTAGCTCCTCCTTCAATCTCTCCAGCTGCTTCTGCAAAAGCCTGATGTCACAAATCCCCAGAAGAGTCCAATTGGGGTAAGCCATTCTGCGATGATGTTCCACAGTTTCCGTAAGAGGTTGTCAGCTGTGTGCCTCTTCTGGAAAGCGGTGATACAAAGCGTAGCCTGCCTAGGAACGAGTTGGCGTTTGCGAGATGCTGCTACTGGTGCCGCCGCTGCTGTTATTGCTGTGGGAGGCAATACATCTACCCAGTGGGCTGTCACAGTCATATAGTCCTGAGTCTGCCCTGCTCCACTTGTCCGTGGTTAAGTGGACATTGGGTACAACTGCATTTTTTAGGACACTAGTGACTCTTTTTCTGAGGTCTGTGTACATTCTCGGTATCGCCTGCCTAGAGAAGTGGAAACTAGATGGTATTAGGTACCGGGGACACACTAACTCAATTAATTATCTAATTCCCTGTGAATTAACGGTGGATACTGGACACACGTTTAACACCACCCAGGCTGCCAAGGCCTGAGTTATCTGCTTTGCAGCAGGATGACTGCTGTGATATTTCATCTTCCTCGCAAAGGACTGTTGGACAGTCAATTGCTTACTGGGATGACGATCGACTCCCAGCAGCAACAACAGCAGCGCCAGCAGCAGTAGGCGTTACACTCAAGGATGTATCGGAGGAATCCAAGGTAGAAGAGGACTCTTCATACTTGACAGTGACATGGCCTGCAGGACTATTGGCTTTCCTGTCTAAGGAGGAAATTGACACTGAGGGAGTTGGTGGTGTGGTTTGCAGGAGCTTGGTTACAAGAGGAAGGTATTTAGTTGGCAGTGGACTGCTTCCGCTGTCACCCAAAGTTTTTTAACTTGTCAATGACTTCTGATGAATGCGCTCCAGGTGACGTATAAGGGAGGATGTTCCTAGGTGGTTAACGTCCTTACCCCTACTTATTACAGCTTGACAAAGGCAACACACGGCTTGACAAATGTTGTCCGCATTACTGTTAAAATAATTCCACACCGACGAGGTGATATTTTTTGTAATTTGACCAGGCATGTCAATGGCCATATTCGTCCCACGGACAACATGTGTCTCCCCGGGTGCCTGACTTAAACAAACCACCTCACCATCAGAATCCTCCTTGTCAGATTTCCTCCTCAGTGCTAGCAACACCCATATCCTCATCCTGGTGTACTTCAACAGTGACATCTTCAATTTGACTATCAGGAACTGGACTGCAGGTGCTCCTTCCAGCACTTGCAGGGGGCGTGCAAATGGTGGAAGGCGCCACCTCTTCCCGTCCAGTGTTTGGAAGGGCAGGCATCGCAACCGACACAATTGGACTCTCCTTGGGGATTTGTGATTTAAAAGAACGCACAGTTCTTTGCTGTGCTTTTGCCAGCTTAAGTCTTTTCATTTTTCTAGCGAGAGGATGAGTGCTTCCATCCTCATGTGAATCTGAACCACTAGCCATGAACATAGACCAGGGCCTCAGCCGTTCCTTGCCACTCCGTGTCGTAAATGGCATATTGGCAAGTTTACGCTTCTCATCAGACGCTTTTAATTTAGATTTTTGGGTCATTTTACTGAACTTTTGTTTTTTGGATTTTACATGCTCTACTATGACATTGGGCATCGGCCTTGGCAGATGATGTTGATGGCATTTCATCATCTCGGCCATGACTAGTGGCAGCAGCTTCAGCACGAGGTGGAAGTGGATCTTGATCTTTCCCTATTTTACCCTCCACATTTTTGTTCTCCATTTTTTAATGTGTGGAATTATATGCCAGTAATATATCAATAGCAATGGCCTACTGTACCGTACTGCTATATATTATATACTGGTGGTCAGCAAAATTCTGCTCTGTTCTCCTACTATATATACTGCGCACAACTAAAATGCACCACAGGTATGGATGGATAGTATACTTGATGACACAGAGGTAGAGCAGTGGCCTACTGTACCGTACTGCTATATATTATATACTGGTGGTCAGCAAAATTCTGCACTGTCCTCCTACTATATATACTGCGCACAACTAAAATGCACCACAGGTATGGATGGATAGTATACTTGACGACACAGAGGTAGGTAGAGCAGTGGCCTACTGTACCGTACTGCTATATATTATATACTGGTGGTCAGTAAAATTCTGCACTGTCCTCCTACTATATATACTGCGCACAACTAAAATGCACCACAGGTATGGATGGATAGTATACTTGATGACACAGAGGTAGGTAGAGCAGTGGACTACTGTACCGTACTGCTATATATTATATACTGGTGGTCAGCAAAAATCTGCACTGTCCTCCTACTATATATACTGCGCACAACAAAAATGCACCACAGGTATGGATGGATAGTATACTTGATGACACAGAGGTAGGTAGAGCAGTGGACTACTGTACCATACTGCTATATATTATATACTGGTGGTCAGCAAAATTCTGCACTGTCCTCCTACTATATATACTGCGCACAACTAAAATGCACCACAGGTATGGATTGATAGTATACTTGACGACGCAGAGGTAGGTAGAGCAGTGGCCTACTGTACCGTACTGCTATATATTATATACTGGTGGTCAGCAAAATTCTGCACTGTCCTCCTACTATATATACTGCGTGCAACTAAAATGCACCACAGGTATGGATGGATAGTATACTTGATGACACAGAGGTAGGTAGAGCAGTGGACTACTGTACCGTACTGCTGTATAATACTGGTGGTCAGCAAAATTCTGCACTCTCCTCCTACTATATACTACAATGCAGCACAGATATGGAGCATTTTTCAGGCAGAGAACGTAGATATTTTCAGCACACTGAGCACAGATATTTGAAAGCACACTGAGCACAGATATTTGCAGCACACTGAACACAGAAACTGAGGGAACGCTGCACGTCCTCTCACTATCATCTCCATTGCACGAGATGGCGGCGACGTGTGACTCCTTAAATAGAATATGAATCTTGCGAGAATCCGACAGCGGGATGATGACGTTCGGGCGCGCTCAGTTTAACCGAGCAAGGTGGGAGGATCCGAGTCTGCCTCGGAACCGTGTAAAATGGGTGAATTTCGGGGGGGTTTGGATCTCGAGGAACCGAACCCGCTCATCACTAATTCAGAGCAGATCTATGGCAACAGAGACATAGGGATACATTTACTAAAGTGCAGGTTTATAGAAGTGAAGATGTTGCCCATAGCTACCAAATAATATTATAGCTATTATCTAAGTCTGTGGTAGGTGTCTGTTTTTTTGGACTAATCTCTAAAACCACTGGATGGATTTGTTGTGTTTTTCACAATTCTATAGAACATTTGTCGAAGAAGGTTTAGGTGTATGAATCATTTATCTATGACAAAAGGGAGCTGAGCAATGATGATATTAGTGAAGCAAGTCAAAGAAAAAATGGCAGTCCAAAAATGTTCTTGGCTTACGCTACCTAAACCATTAAAGATATATCACAATGATGGACTTTATTTTATACTTTGTAGAGATTGGTACATCTTATCTGGTTTCTCCAGAAAATTTATGTAGGCCCTGTTTACTAATGCAAAATTTAAGTTTTTCCCTTTTTCCCATTCCTATTTCATTTATGTAAAAAATGACTAAAAAAAAGTAACATTAATATACTGTATGAAGGTTTATTTTTCTATACATTTTTCTATGTTTTGAAACTACTATTTTAACTGGCTGTGGCATGGAGAAACGTTTTTAATACCAAGAATCCCAATAATTACATGTGATTTGCTGTTTAATTTCAAACAAGTCCAACTCCCTGTAAGAGTCTGCTTTTGCAATATAACAATAAATAAAGCACAGGTACAGACACATAACGTGGCTGGAGTTTACTTATGTGGAGAATATTTTTCTCATGGACTACCTTTCATGATCCTTTCCCATGTCACATCAAAACAAACATGTTGAGGAAAAAAACAACTAATATCTACTAGGTAATCTGATAAGACCTTGGTTAAAAAGTGTACTGCTGTAAATTCTAAATTGCACATGTGGGAAGCACAACATTTTCACATTCTAGTGTACTTCATGCAGAATGTGATATACATCAATTTGGCTAAAATAAACCACAGTACCAATTCCTCTCAATAAATGGCAATTACTTCATCAATATGCCAAATCTGAGTATGATTTGGGTAAGATATATTAGGTAAAAAAATACTTTCATATTGCATAATTGATTCATGGGTCATTTAGGAAAAAAATATATTTTCATTAGGTGAACATTGTGTGGCTGCACTAGGCAACATAATCCCTACAAGTCTGCTGGTCACTCACATTTTAATTAAAACAAATAATTGATGACCAAATCACTTACATTGTGCAGTGATGTATAGTCACTAAGCAACATTGTCAACAACTGCCCCATTCATCGTTCACAATGTCCACTTTTGTAAAAAAGTCAAAGTAATGACATCAAATGTGTGTGATTTTAGTAGCTGTAAAATGTTGTTAGATCCTGATGTGCAGAAGAAATTAGAGTTTAGAGAAAAACAAACAGCACAGAATAACCTCATTCTCTGAGGTATCATCACATTCATTTCTCTGTTTGAAATTAGTGAAAATAATTATCATACATTTTATTACTGAAGAGGTGAAAGCTGCATAAAAAGGTTGAAAGAAAAATATTGAAAATCTTGAAGACTAATCTGTGACATGAAATTTGGATTTTGCTTTGTGTAGCATAAAGTACCTTTTAGTGGAGAGAATATTTTTTATTCATGTTTGGGTAGCTTCCTTACATATTTAATTCAGGTTGTGATCTATTAGTTATGTATTGCTAGATGAGGTATTGTGTGTTTAGTGCATTTAATGAGAACAGTTGCATCTGTCTTCCATTTCTCCAGTGGCCAAGTGCATTTTTTAAGGTGCCTGTTCCTGATTTATGAAACAATATGCCAGCATTGGGATTTATTATATGTGTAAAATAACGATAAAGAAATTCTATGACAGCTCATTGCAGATATCCTCTCTATCCTGCAGTAACAGATCAGCAATGATGGTCTGATTCAGAGGTACATGCAAATCCTGTCACAACTTCAGTTCCGTATGCAGTGGATTGGCAAAAATATGCTAATGTTGGAGCTGCTGGAATGTAATGAGACACCCACCAGTGGCACCTCAAAACTGGCACGGATGCACATTCGTTGCACCATCGATCATCTGATTAACCCTATGGTTGTTTAGAATGCTGACAGAAGTCAGCCACCAGAGCCATTGTAATTGCACACAAAGACACGGTTGCAGGATCAGATATGCCACCAAAAGGGATGTGACACACATGAATTTCACTCACTGCCCCCCCTCCCACCCCTATAGAGCATATAGGTTACAACCTCCACTGGGGCAGGGGACTGATGTGAATTACTGAAATTTTCTCTTTAAAGTATTGCATATGGGGCCAGCTTCATGTTTGTAAATAAAGCAAAAAAGCAAGCAAGTGGGCAAAATCATGTTGCACTGCAGGTGGGGCAGATATAACGTGCAGATAGAGTTAGATTTGGGTGGGCTGTGTTCAAACTGAAATCTAAATTGCAATGCAAAAATATATTTGCTCCCCTTGCATGGTAATATGGTTTGTACCAGATACAAAAGGTACTTGATTTTTATTTTTTTTGCTTTACTTACAAACATGAATCAAGCCTACTGAGTGTGCACTATATAAATAACTCTTAATGAATAAACCAGCTTCCTAGTGAAATGTTGATACATGCCCAAAATGCCGATATCTATTATCCTTTTCTAAATTACCACCTTCTCCACCTACTCAGATCATTTTGTTACAAAACTTACTTATGTTATGCCCAACATCAATTTTATTATAAATATATTGTAGTAGCATACCTCCCAACATTGGTGGTAAGTGGAGCAAGATCTTGTGCTCAGAACCGCAACGGAGGTGGAGAGAAATGGAAAGGTCTGGAGCTTCATGACACCCCCATTCCATTCACTATGAGGGCATACACAGCACTCTCCAAGTTGATGGGCAGCCCCCAGGCTCCCCCTACACTGTGAATAGATGCCATGTGCATCTGTTCACCTGCTACTTACTCACTGGTGCTGTGTGATCTCCCCAAACAAACCCATGCCCCATGGGACATTGCGGCCCATGATTGGACAGTCTTAAGAAAATGGGACTGTCCCTCTGAATGCAAGACAGTTAGGAGGTATGATAGTAGGTCCACTTTAAAATTTAAATGTTACTCTCTATTACTATTTTTCTAACAATTACATTAAGATCAATTTAATGCATTTTGCTTATGACATACAATTTATCTTAATTATGTTTTAAATTCTCCTCTCTTCCATAAGACTAAGCCTAGGTACACACTATACAATTATATGGCAGATAATCTGCCAGATCTAGCTGGTTGGAATGAAAATTTGGTAATGGATGAGAGCAAATGGCAATCTATCATTTGCTCCCAAAAACTGCAAAATGGACAAAAACAGTCGTTCATCCAAGTTGGTTAAATTTGTGTTTAACCAATTTGTATGAACAACAGGTTTTGTTAGTTTTCCAGTGTTTGGAAGCAAATGGTTGATTGTCATTTGCTCTCATCCATTACCTGATTTTCATTTCAACCAGCCAGATCTGGCAGATAATCTGCCAGATAAATATAGAGTGTGTACCTAGCTTTACTGTTATGCCATTGTGCAAAATATCCACTTTTCAGGCACCCATTAATGTGTGTATGGCCACTGTGTAAGTTTTTCTGTTTTATCGGAAGATTGAATACTGGAACACCTATGCAGACTCACTTAATTTATCCACATAAATTGGGAGCTTTGACACCATTTTATGCTACTCAAAATTACAGTGATGCAAGTATTCATGAAATGGTCTTAGGTTTCAATAGTTCTATTTTTGCCCTAGGCACAATTTGCCCTTCCAGTGTACATCAATGTCAGAGAAGCATTGTGCTGCAGGTTTAGTTACATGAAATGTACCTCTGAAAAGTATAGCCTAAGGCAAATAACATTTGCTCTTGTATTTGAATTGGAAGGCCAGAAGAGATATAGAGGAGAGTGGGCTACTATGTCCACTATGTTGCATGATACATGACTATGGGGGAGATGTACTAAGCATTAGATAGAGATAAAGTGGAGAGAGATAAAGTACCAGCCAATTAGCACCTACACATCTCAGCATGCCCTGCCTCAGTTTTAGCATGCCTTAATAGCAAAACTGTGGTAGGGCATGCTGTGATGTGTAGTTCTACAGCAGCTGGAGGGCCACATGTTGAAGACCCATGGCTTAGATGCTCTGAGCTGAGAAGTGTACCAAAATGTTTCTTTACAATTTGCATCTTAGTGGCATTGCAGACGTTGCAAAAAGCACTCACAGTGTACTAGAGATACAAACTGCAATTGTACTCGCACAGGAATCTGTATAACACATGTACACATTCACAGATGACGCACAGCAGACTGTATCTGGAGGAAAACACATAGATGGTCACATTGGAACCCTATTTACACAGATACAGATGTATAAGTGATGCAAATCCCACTGGTCACTATACTCTAGCATTGTAGTTTTGTCATTGCTGGTCAGTTTAATTATGCAAACAATATGCACATTTTCTTAAAGAAAGAAGCTCTGCGAGTCAGGTTATTTGACGTGACTTGAGCCATAGTGTATGAGGTCACATCTGTATTCATAGGGGTGATATAAATTTACTATATAAATACAAATAAGGGCATATATATTTATTTGAGTAGCTTCCAGAATTAGTTTATCATGTCCCTGAATCCATTTGCTAATTTTTCAAGCTGTTAGTGACAAATCCTCCTAAACCTGGTAATACTGAAGGTGAGGTTAGTCATTCCTCTTGCAATAAGTAAATGTGACCAAGGGTTTTTACAAAAATAGTCCTTTATTATTTTACAAGTTCTGCTTGCTGACATGATGATCGATTCTAGTAAGAAAAAAATCAATTGAAACACAAGCTTTTGACAAGCAACATTCTGCATCTGTGTCATCACTCACAGGAGGGTCTAATGTGGCCTTTAATGCCTTATGCTGATTTAATCCTGTGCACCTTTAGATGGCCTTCACTAGAGCTTCACTTTAATAGTTGCCTAGTGTTAGAATATCCGTTAGATTTTAATACAGATTCTTTTATGCAACACTGCTGCTTCCTCACCCCATGCATACAGCATTTACGTTTGTCCATTATAATGTTTACTCTGCTTGCATAAATTAATGTCATTTTGATAGATTTATCATCATTTAAATGAAGAAAAGTGGTCCTTGTGTGTAGTGAAAACCAGCAGAGCACATTTTATTTCTCCCCTTAAAATAATGTTACTGAATATACTATCATTAAAAGCACTGATTAACCATTATGCTCAGTTTTAGCAGTTCTAATTATGCAACTAATATTTTTTAGATGGAAGTTATTGCTAAGCAGACAACACGGATACAATTTGCAAACACTTTTCTAACAGGATATCATAATCCCCATTCACGGTATTACATTTTCAAAGCTTAGAAAAGACGTTTCTTTTTGGTATTTTTTTAAATAATACATGCAAATGTAATTTACATGACCAAGCAGGGCTGACAACATGGCATCAATTTACAAAACAGCCTGAAAGACAATTCAAAGTCGGCTTTTGTACGTGTTTTTATACAGTCACATGGTACTTATTCATTACAAGACAGATTCAAAAGAAATGGAAATTTTAAACAAATTACAAAAAAAAACATTTTGACTTAAAGATTTTGAGAGGCAAAATTGAAAAGATCATACTTTTAGAGGACATTATACTGCCTGTTAACATGACATGTCCCATTTCTCATGACTCTGAGATCATTCATTTCCATTCCATATGCATCTTAGCAATATGGTGGATTCTCACAATGGGGAGCATCTGAAGAAATGTATCCTCAGACAACGTCTACAGTCGGTATTCACTATTCATGTAAGAAATCACATGGTCCGGAAGATGCCTGTTTGTGTAGGACTATAACCAAAGTCATTGTCATACAACAAAGATTCAACCAGATTAATGCCACCTGTGTCACCTTCTACCACCTGCATCTCTCAGCTACACCATTATCTACGCCACTGCATCTCCCAGCCACACTATCATCTCCCCCTGTAATTTCCCCGCTACATATCTCCGTTGCACCATCATCTTCCCCCTGCATCGCTCAGCCTGCCCCCTTTAAATCTGTCTCTCAGCCTGCCCCATTTAATTCTGTATCTCTCTGCCTTCCCCTACATTCACTCAGCATCTCTCAGCTTAACCCCCGCCTACTTAACTTCTCTGTGTCTCTCAGCCTGTGCTTCTCCCTTCTTCACTCTGCGTCTCTCACACAGTCCGACATATTGCACCTTGTGAGGAGGGGATCAGGCTATTCAAGGAATTATTCACCCCCAGGCCTGTGCTATTTCTTTGTCTGCCTCTGCCTGCAATCAACACCGCCTCCAGTGCCGCTCAGCCACCAGGGTCCTCTGCGCTCCAGCCTCGGGAGCGTGATGACATCACCATCACGCTCCCAGCAACACTAAAACAGGAGGAGGTGGAGGTGCCGCTGCCGTCAAGCAAGTTCTGGGTGCTCAGCGGCGGCAGAGTGTAACAGTGATAGCCGGCGGGTATGCAATAAGCAAGGGTATGGCTTACCAGTGGCCACATTCCTATGGGTATGCCATACCCGAGCGTACCGCCACACTTGCAGCACTGGTTAATACATGACATTGGTTGTTGAGTTTTTTTGAATATTAATAAAGGGGGAGGTCGAGCATGACATAAAGAGCTATATTAATTATTGCCACTCTATACCGCTGTTTATAGCCTTAATAACGACCTTCCACTGGATACGACTGGAACACTTTACAATAATAGCACCTTATAAAACAATATAAAAATAAGGATCTACATATAATATATTGACTTGTGTGTTGTGATTGCAGCCTAATTGCAGAACCAGGTGGATAAAGAGTATTTCAATTGATTTTAATTTTAAAGGGAATATTTGTATATCATTTGTATTTTCTATCATAGTGCTAAGCTTTCTCTATTAAATAATATGTATTTTAGGTGATATTTTGTATGTGCTCTCTTTTTATAATACTTGTATTATTATTAGCAACTATTTGCTCTGTAGGATCCTGTGATGTACAATATACTTAAAATTTTGACATGTACTGTAGTACTTTAGAATGTCCGAACAATGAATCATCTACATAATCTAATAGTTGTTTATTTGTTTGAGTCCTTTAAGTGTCAAATTGATACAACCATTTAGTAAACATATACCATTCTGGCCTGCAATAGTTTTATCTACAGTATATAACTGGCAGGAAATATTTCTGTTTCTTAGACATGCAACAAAGGCTAGTATATAAACAATAAACTCATTGGTTATTTATTAAGGTCATACCATTAACTGTAGTGATGAAGTTTAATATCTAGTGGCCATCTAAAATATTTCTGCATCTGTTAAACATTTACCTTCCTGCAACATATTGTCTTGTCTTGTCTTGTTTTCAGTCTCCCATATCTGTAAACAGCATGTGGCACACTGTAAGGAACCCCTTTGTTTAGAAAATATGTATTTAGCTTAGTAAACTTTTATCTTTGCACCTTTCTCTTGGTTTCTGGTAAAGTTATCATCAGCTATTCACAGTAAAGATTAACAGAGCACAAAGTCCTGTTCTCTATATGAGGCAGAGCTGGATTAAGGCTTCGGGGGGCCCTGTGTACTTGACACAGGGGGCCCTAGGATCTAAACTTAAAATTACAATGTCTTTAATCACTACAAACTGTAATATATATATATATATACATACACGCACATATATATATATATATATATATTTTATATAGTATATACGTGTATGTGTATATATATATATATATATATAAAAGCGATACTCGGCACTCTGCTATCTGTATAAGAGCAACTTGCCACAACTGATATATATATATATATACATACATATGTATGTGTATTTGTGTGTGTGTATGTATATATATATATATATATATATATACATGTGTATATATATATATACATGTGTATATATATATATATATATAACCGATAACCTTTAAATAATATAATAACCTAAACTTTGAATAATATAATAACCTAGACTTTAAATATAGCCAACCCCTTACTTTTATTTTACTTGGCTGGCACGCTGGGCGCTGGCTAAATATGCCATCAGGGATCCCTTCTTCCTCCTTGTTCCATGCAGCCTGCGAGCCCAGCCAATGACTGAGCCGCAGGCTGCTGCTTTACAGATTATTGGACAGCTGACCCGTCGCTCAGCTGTCCTGCCAGGCCGTGTACTCCTACTATTGTGGGACAGCTGCAATGCATGCGGCGCCGATGGCATTTGGCAGTGAGAAGCCAGGAGCTGGGACAAGCAGCCGGGAGATCTGTAGATCAACAGCCATTGCTCAGCTGCACTGCGTGTGGCACTGGCTTTTAGCAGTGCAGCTGGGAGCCGGGAGTGCTGCAGAGGGTTGCGGGGGCCCTTTTGAAAAGGGTGACCTGGGGTACGTATCCCCAGGGCCCCCCTTACTATGGCTCTGATATGAGGCTTACTGCAAATAAAATGGGGAGCATTGCAGTATACAGCCTTGAGACCCAGATGGGTTGAGTAATGTCAAGTTAATATTTTTAATGCATAATGCATATCTATCACAATCAACATGTTAAATGCAGTTGTGGCGTGAAAATATTGCAAAAACTTGCATTGTGAAAATCTATTCTTTTCTAGATTTTATCATTGCTCAGGTGAGATGACAGAACTTGCAAGAAAACCCTGTCCCGAATACTATTGAATCCCTTGCCGTTAAAAAGTGGAACTGTAGCCCTTCATACATCCACCCACAGAATGGTTTTGATAAATGTGCTTATTAAACATATATTTCAGGATATCATTAGGACTTAGGAGACACAAGTTGCTTTTAGTCCTAAACACAGATTGATAAACCCAAATGATTTACCAAAATTAATAAGCAATGTTTATTTTTTAATCTGTGTGATGTGTTCAGATAAGAATATTAGAATATCTGGAAAAAAATGGCAACTTCATATCACATGAATCTGCTGTCAGCAAGGTCAAATAATTACATGCCATGCTGGCATTTCTGAATGTTTATATTAGACATTGTCTGCTCCTACTCATATTTTGGTCTTTTCTGAACCTGACTGATGTTATAACCAAGCCTAAGCATGTAACACATTTCTGTTGCCACAAAACCATACCCCCATGCTATTGCTTTGGGTCAGTAAGATTGACAGGAGAGCTCTGGTAGAAAGTAAAGTTATAATGGGAGATAAAATTGACATCTATTCTATACTACATGGAGAGCTCTACAAGCAGATGTATAAGCTCCATCATATAAATTAGGTAATCATATAGCCAGGTTAATGTTTGTGGGGACCCCACTGATAAAATTAACAAAATGACATACCATTCTCTGTCCCTTACCCCTTATCTGCATATTTTGTATTGTTCTGAAACCCCACTCCTCTATGTCATTTACCATGAACACATCATTATCCTCTCATGCTCCTCTGTCTTTGGATCACTACTCCAGTCTTCACTCTTACTGATTGGCAATACAACAATGTAATTATGTCACAGTCAGGGCTCAGGAACCAGTATCAACTGGGAGTTGGGACTCAGATTAGGATCTGGGTGCCTCTTTAGGCAACTGTAACAGGGTACAAACCGTTGCCCATATTACAGTACATGTAACAGGCACTGTACCATATTGGAAATGATAGGGGTCCAGTGGGACCTATGGGCAATCATCCTGGCTGCTCCATTCTCCTACAAGTCAGCCCTGCATACACTATAATGATATTTAGCATAATATTTACATTATACAAAAAAAAAGGTATACATCTAGGTAAAAAAATAGAATGCCGCCGCTGACATTTACGGTTATGTTTATCCATTATTTTGACTGACTGGTAACTAGTAAATGTATATTTTATAAAATTTGACACATACCGTAGTGTGCTTAGTCATACAATGTAAGTAAGCCATTATATACCATTGTATACCATGCTTTAAAATTATGGTGCCGGATATTGTGCCATCACAGTAACCCTGAGCAGAGAACATTCCTGCAAACAGTATGCTAATAATTACAGTATACAACTCTTTACTGGTTGGCTAGTGTACAAGAAAAAGCCCAGTCCCTGAGAACTAAAACAGAATACAGAGCTCAGTCCCTGATAGATAGCATTGAAAAATAGCCCATATCCTGGAGGGTAGTTTACATTTCAGAGCAATATCAGTGGTCTGGGTACTATTTTCTGGTGACCTTGGCACTGTGCAGAAACATTACCTTGTGGACAACATACAATGTTCTCCCCTTTGCTCCCATCAGGTCCCTAAGCTGCTATCAGACTGTGCAGTATTTGAATGATAACAACTCGGTTTCCATTCCTGCAGTGAACTTCGATAATGAGCTAATGTTAAGCTAATGAGCAGGAACCTGACCACTATAAGCTAATAATAGAACAAGCCGATAGCATTCAATGAATGTATATGTTTGGTGTTTGAAATTAAGAAACGTGTCATTAATACTTTTACTTTTTTCAAATTAAATCTAATGTTTGACTAATTAACTATGCGGTTTTCTTACCATATGATATGGGTTTTAATGAGGGTTATTTATTAACACTATAGTTAGGATCAAATTTATAGAAGAACCATGGAAATCTATCTGAAATTTACTTCCATTATGTACCACACTTCTTAACTGCTTATAGGATACTTTAGTGCAGATTTACAGCTTTATGTCATATCAGTAACTAAACCTGAGATTGCATTCAGACACTACTTAAAGCCCATTTTTATAGTCCTTGCAAGTTTTGACTTGAGAACTCCCACACTACCATCCGTAGCAGAGCTGCCTGTTGTAGCACAGATTACTGCAGCTTTGGGCAGTTTTCTGTATATACAGATGGAGCAACGCTAATTGTGGCTCCATCTGTGACTAGGTGCGCCTTGCCGGGTGCACCACCGGGAACAAATGGGACGCGCATGCATTGTAGACGCGCACATGCCCCATTCACTTTGAATGGGAGCGTATGTGTACGCTCGGTGCTGTGCCAAGGTGCAGGCACGCCTAGGCACACAGCTCGCCCCTGCCTGAGGTGCAACCACTCTCAATGAGCATGGCTCCATCTATATAGGGGGTATCTTTTAAGCCACGGTAATTGGTAGAACAAAAAATTTGCTTTTATTGCGATTTTTGCTATTTTTTTTTAGTTTGACCAATTGCTTGTTTAAAAGTCACGGACCTATGTGTTTCCTCGGCTGTGATCACGAGACATGGTTACTTATTGGGGATTTGGTTTTGCCAGCTTCAGTCAGACAAAACCAAATCACCGACAAGTGCCAGCATCGGGACTAATAGGATAGCCCCGGGCAAGTCACTTAGCCATGGTAACGTACAGTACTGTGGCTAATTGGATACTGCCCATAGTTGTATAATTAAATTTTTTACATAACAAATACATCTTCTTTTATTAGTGTATAGGTATTTTGTGTCTCTAAAAGGTATACTTTAGTTATTTTATTTTTTAAATCTGAAACTGTTCATCCAGTTTTATTTTCAAATTATCTGTGCAAGGTTCTGAATTTGCTTTTGCAATGATTGTGTGTAAAGTGCATATCCACCTTAAACCGGGTCTGACGATTGGAAGCAGTCTGCAATATGGAGCTGTACTGTACATATCTGTTGTGTTTCCCAACCTACAATTGGAGATCATGGCAGTTATGTACAGTAGTGTAAAGTGCCCCTCATGCACTTGTGTGAGAAGACTGATGCAGAGCAATGCTCTAAACACAACTGGCCACATTTGTACTTAAAATTAATATTGAAAAACTAATCATACCTAATGGAATTGACAATTTAGTTTTTACTACTCACACATTTGAGCTTGATTTACAAACATGCACTAAATACACTTGTAGCCCACACTACAACATATGCTCTGATATTTGTGGTTTGCACTAATCGGTTTAGTTGGGGAGACTTTACTACTACTAGTGTAACTGATATATTTTAAGTCATTGGCGAGAATTCAAGTTTCATATTGAAAATATGTAAGATCCCTGCACTCTTTTGAACTTGATTTACGCTAAATACAGTATGTTTTGTGTGATTGTTAAAGTATAGGGTTATGTTACTATTTAAAATTGAATTTCAATCCTGAACAGAAATCCACGTTTAAAATCTAAGTAAGTAGATTATTTAAAATGTATATGATGACATAATATCATTTTAGACTTTATGCCCTATAACTCCCCATGTACACACTGATCAGCCTAGAAACTGCGAGCAGTTGCATCTGCCTTCACTGTACGTTGTACATGTAGCAGAGTGTATTTTATTAGCAGCCATTTCAGTTTTATATCTTCTAATGTGTTGAGCAGTGAAGACACAAAGCCTGTCTCCACAAAGCATCTAAACTGACATCCCTAGGAGAGGGCTGTGCACACTATCTACCATCAGTATTGCTTTTCTACAACCGATGATTGCATGCATTGTTTCAATTAAAACACTGTGTGAAAATATTTGAATATATAAGAATTGTCTACATACCTATTTAAGTGTGTCTTAATGTAAATAAGCATCAACACAATACATAGTTCCATAATAATTTCAATGTGATTTAAAGTTAGAAGGCTATTTGTAAAGTATATCTCAAATGATGACACAAAATCAATAGATTTCCTGTGCAGTCTATTGTCCATCACACAGAAAAGAATAAAATGATTTTAAAGTTGAATTGATTAATAAGTTAAACCAAGCACATTTAGCTTCTTAATTCTTAGTCTCTTTAGTGAGTATCTTAAATCATATTTGATCAGAACATTTTATAGTTGCAATCACTTATTCTATTGGCAAAGCTTATTTCATTGATTTTTTTTTACAGACATGGAATAGCGAGGGTTACTTTGATGCTTTTTATATCACTGATCTATATGTGTGTACTGGTATGTGTGTGTGTGTGTGTGTGTGTGTGTGTATATATATGTGTGTGTGAGAGATATAAGCACACTTACAGTACCTAAACTTACTGTGTCTGACCAACCTTTTATTATTTAGATTTTTCTCTTCAGAAAGCCTAACAACAATTGGCTGTATTCATTGTACTGTGTTTACTTGTTCTTTATATTGACAGTTGGTACCATAAGCCTTTTAAACAACAAAGGCTAGCAGCTCTACAGCCAATCTGTGATAAAAGGGGGAAAAATGAAATCACTATGGAAACTGGAGAAAGGATCTAACAGCTTTCTTTTTAGAGTAAATGTCTGATGTTTGTGACTGCAGGGAACTAAAATTCATACATTTGTATGATGTTATCATTAATGTTTTGTTATCACAGATTATCCTATTTCCAAATCATCTGACCTTGTCTTTATTAAGTGATCCCTTTGCTGAAATAGCTACTGTTTTGCACTAGAAAAAAACAAGAATGTGATGAGGGGAGGAGTGTAAAGCTAGTCTGCTTCTTAAATGATTATTTTTTGAATCACACAGAGCTCCTGGGTCCTGGAATGAAGACCACAGCGACTTTTTCAGCAATGCAGCAACCCGGGGAACTGAATGCCAGTCAGAAAACAGTGTATCATCCAATTGCATGCCTGCCTTTGATCTTGGACTGAGAAACTCAGAACCTCTCCCTCCAATCCAGAAGCAAATAAATACTAAGGAGAAGAGACATCCCTCGATTCAGTGCACAGACACTCTGAGACAGAAAAACGAAGGCGACTGTCATTATAAGAGCACTAATGAACCTGTTTGGATTGCAGACTGCAGCAAATACCTGTCTGCCCATAGGAGTTTGCCAGTTCTTCCAACATCATCAGACAATGCAGAGAGCTTTGGCTTACACAGGCCACTGTCTTTATCTCCAGACAAAGCCAGTCATTCTTTCAGCACACCTGCAACAGAACAGCACAGAGAACTGGAGGGGACTAAACACTCCACTCAGCCTAAAACCTATTCAGTCTCTGCAAATACATGCAAGAAGACAGACAAGAAATATCTTGGTAAGTAAAACAAAGACATTATAGAATATAAATGTCAATGATAACTTGTGAATTTTCTTTAAAATACATAAAATTGTTTCAATTTACAGTATATTTTATTTTAAATTATTATTTTTCTAATAATGCCCAATATAATCATTAATATTTTTCTATAAAAATAGATTTTAATCCTATTTTACTAAATTAAAAGGGTTTAACTAAAATGTTACATTTTTCTTCTACACTTTATCATCTTTTTTACTTTCTAAAATGTTTTATACTTTTAAATATTCTGTGTGAATTTATACTTTTATTTTGGAATACCGAGTTTAATTTTTTTAACTTTATTTGAAGGTTGTGCTGCAGAGGACTGGAGAGATTATGGTGCAACTACCAGGGCAGTTATTAATGTGGTTTTCCCTCCACCAACCTTCTCCACACATGGCCTCTCCAGAGCAGCTACGCCTAGTGAAGGGAACCTACAGAGGTGAGTGTTCAGAGGGAGCTACCCTCCTTGAAACAAACCGTTTTTTATTATTACAATTCAGATTTATTATGGAAAAATATGCTGAAATTCTCTCTTAAAAAAATCAATTCAATATTTTGACAAAAATGTTCAGGTTTTACATAGATTTTCTACTATTTATAAAAAAATTAATTGTATTTGTATTTTTCCCTTTTTTTATGCATATGTAAATATTATCAGATTTGCTCCTAATACTAATCTGATATACTTTAGCCGGAGCTGTGTACACATGTAAAGCTAATGTACACAGCTGTTTTCAACAAGTTCAAAATATATTCAGACCAATCATTTAAATAAATGTACATTCATCTTACAGATAAACCAATGTTTAAGTAAGTATGCTTCAAATCATAATTACTATGTATTGTCTGAATAACATCTCTCATTTGCTATGGTACGGAGACAATTTACTACATTCATTTTCACACACAAACTACGAAGTGTGGCACACATAATAGAGCATCTGGTTATATAGTAAATAGAGCACAGTGGAATTAAATTACGTCCCTACAGAGAAAAATGAAACTACAGTAGATGAATATGTTTCTCTTCTTAACATGTTCAATACCAGGAAATCAGGTATATGTTGACATTCAGTGTGTCGCTTGGTAAGAATCATTCCACTTCTTTCCTTTGAAAGTACTCATAGACATTTTAATTATAGGAAAAGGAAAGTATACCCATCATAATGACATTATTAACATGGGATTATTCTACGTAAACCTGTAAGCCTGTGTAAAATTTGTAGATGACATTGTTTAAATGTATCCACTTCCTCAATACCAGTTTCTGGTTGTCAGACAGAATTAAGGGAGTCACAGCAAGAGCAAAGCTTAACTAACACAGGGTTATCTGGGGTTATGAAACTGAAATACAAATGTCGTGCTTGTTTCTTGTTAATAGATTGGCAATGCACTTCTAAGAGTAAGCCACTCTGGATTGACATATGTATGTATGTATGTATGTATGTTCTATACATGCTATATAGGAGATACCATTACACATAGTAGTCTGCCTCATTCTGGCATATCAATGTATGTAAACAGATCTTTTCAATAATTAATTTAATTATTCCATAATTGCATATTTATGGTATTCATCAGTTACAATTTAATCTTCTTGAAGTGTGCATATATTGTATTCATGTTTTGTGGTGATAAAATAAACAGTACAGTATTAATCTACTGCTCCTGTGAATTTAATATGAAATATGACCATTTGCTAGAGAATGGTAAATTAGTATATACAGTGTATGCATATATATATATATATATATATATATATACTTTTAAAGCCAGTCCATTTAGATTATGTAACTGTTATATTATAAAAAAATAAAAGTCAAGCCATACATTAAGAGTACTGCCACTTGTTTATGCAGATCAGTATGCTATTCATGTGTCAATTGATATGTTATTTTTAACAGGCATAATGTACAATTCACTAATGCAGTGTTTTATTCAGTGCTGCATGGACCAATGGTCTACCTGTGAATGACAATGCTGATGTTTATAATCACAATAAATTAATAGCAAATCCATGAAACACTTATTTTTTCAAGTTTAATTATTCATATTATGTTTTCTAAGAAGATTGGATCACATGACTTGGACTAAGGTGTCTGAGACTTTTCTGGATAGGCTTAAAGCACAATATATTTTCTTTACCTGCATTGTTGACAAATTATGCAGTTTCAGAAATTTGGCTAACCATAATATCCCTTTAAATTGGTGCACTCATGAATTACACAGGCTCTGTGGCTGATTAAAACCAGGTGAAATGAAGACAAGAAATCAGCCAGCCACAGAACCTGTGTAATTCATGACTGTCCCGGTTTAAAGGGATAGTATGATAAGCCTACTTATTTGACCACCTGTATTACTATTTTTCATTTCCTTTTTACAGATGTATCCACCGTTATCTTGAGTAGTTTTCTGTGCCTAGTCACAACATGATTTATTAGCATAAACCCTTCAGCTATTGTTCTCAACTGCAATACAATACAGAGAACAATACAGCAGGGGATTAAGTCTGACTGGCCAGTCACAGTTAATCCTATTAACCGTCAAGATAAATGTGGATACATCTGTATGTCACAATGTATTTTTTTACATTGCAGTGCTTGTTTTCTACATACTATAAAACATACTTTTTCATTTCCGCAGACAATAAAAAATTAACATTTCAAATAACACAAGATGCTTAAGCATACTGGTGTTTTATATGCTATAAAGTAATTTCTAAATACTGCTAAGAACATGTATATTCATATTTGTGTATGACTTTATAGATGTTTTATAAATTATTACAGCTGTTGCAAAAAAAAATGAACAGTGCACTATTCTGCTGTCTGTTATCAGACTGCACAGCTATTGTGCTCCAATGGCTTAGAAATATACAGCAGCACTGTCCCAGATAGCAAATCAGTGCTTAAAAGGAAAACCTGGGTATTCACTTGCTGAGATCTGTCAAAGCCTGAACTGGCTGGATTCATGTCTGTCTCTGGAACAATAGTTACCTGTATCCTTTATGGGCTGTTTGGCAGACACCAGCAATCTGTATAAGGTCTGTCTCTGTTAGACACTGGTCAACAAGAATCCTTAATGACAGTCTAGTTTTCATTAAAATAAAGAAAAAAACCTTCATACCTTCCTGATGAAGGACAGAACTTTGAAGCATTTACTGGTGTCATTTCCATTCATCCCTGACTTGGCCTGAGGTTTGGTTCCCAGTCTAGAAGTCAGCAGGCTATCACTTCCCTCTTCCTCCACCCCTTTCTATTGCACTGCAAATTAAGATTAGTGTCACAGCTGAAACAAGTACACAGTAATACACATTATAGATACAATCACATCGTGGCAAGACAGCAAGAAGGTAGGACAATAGAGAAGACCACAGACATTTTTTTTTAAATATAACTTTGTGTATAATGTTACAAAACAGTCAAAGAATGTGCTTTGTTCTGTAAACAAGTATAACTTTCTAGTACAATAGCCTATCCAGGCTGTTACCAGTTTCTGAGCACACACAATGAGACACATTAAGCACAGGAATCAGGCTGGCTGAGAAGCCTGCAAGACTTTTTTTCATGTGAGACACTATTTTTCAGGCATTATTTTAATAGCATGCTTAATAATAAGCAATATGTGACATAAGGAAACACTGTTCACAGTACACATGCAGTATTAAACAACAGTGCTTTGCCATCTAATATGTGATTATGTTTACACTCTGTAAACTGTACTGAGGTCACCTAGTTTTAAAGATTGATGAGGCTTACAGACAGTTTCAGATGGTACTGCTGCAGATGAATTTCGTTGTTAATACAAAGCAGGAAAAAAAAATATATTTTGCATACTTTCATAAATTAGCTAAACATTATGCACAGAACACTATGTAATAACAAAATGAGAATGTTCAAGTATTTGGTATTATTTCTTTGAGTTGAACAGCTTTATTCACTTAGTATGACTGTAAAAAGAAACAAAAAAACAACATTATTTTAATTTAAAGCTGCCATTCCTTATGCTTTCGGTAGTGTGGGACCACAAGTAAGTCTCTTCAGTTATTTGCAAGGGTTAATGTTTGTTATAGGTATTAAGGTGATATGGGGGATTCTTGCACCATAAAGCCTTTTGTGATTGACATAGTAAGATCTAATCTTTTTAATTTATCTTTCACACCAATGGGGATGGAAAGGGATTTAAGTCAATTTATTGGTTTTTAAGTCACTATGAACAGCTGCCATTTTGGATCGTTAGAAATATTTTTATCCTTAATCCAAGCAATTTTAAATCTTTATAGAATTTTCATTATTCTAGACTAGGTTTTTAATCCTCAATATGTGTTTAATGTAATTGCTTGCTAGCTGTCACTCACCTGTCACTTAGACAAAAGATATTGATTGTGTGTTTATTACATTGAATGAAAGGAGTGATAACAATCTTTAAAACAATGTAATGGAAACTTCCATATGAGTTTAGTATGTTGTATCTGATTTATTGCAGATTAACATTTCATTTGTGCTGAGAATTAAAAAAAATTATATACTGTAGTACAGTCTTTAGCTGTCTGGATCCTAACACTTTGCATGCCATCGGTGTGAAAACATATATATGTTACATACATTGCCATCTTAATATCTCTTTTACATAAAGGAGACATATAGTTCCAAACAATGTGTATTTTTAAAGAAAATAGAATACAAATGATTATAAAAAGATATGCTATTATTATTAGTTGGATGCTTTTAACATGTAAAGTTGAAACTACAATGGGCATGCCTTTATACTGTATAGATAACTCTAGCACAGAACACAGCAAGAGAGTAATACAACATTATTCAATATTTTTTTTTGCACAAATAGCCAACTGTGTAGGAGCCAATGAAGGAGGAATATTTGGTGCTGTTGCTAAGTCTATAGGCAGAATAATGACCTATGTAATGGATTACCGCATTGAGATATCGTCAAGACTGCTTGAGCTCTGTCAAACTGCAGGTCAATGTGTTACAGAAGGGGGGCTTACACAAATCTGAGGGATATGCAAACTATATGTAGTGCAATAAATCTTTATAATTAGGTTGAGTGTGTCACAATTGCTGGATCTGACATATATTTGTGCAAAAGAGCAGCAATCCCTGTTGCTAATCAAGGTCAATTGGTTCGAAATACATTATAGCCCCTTGCAGGCTACAATGAAGATGATTAAATATAATAGTCCAATACTAAGGCAATTATTCATTCCCACCACAGTAACAGCAGGTTTCAGGATGAAAAAAATTGAGATTTCCATGTGCAAAAGGGGAAATGTCAGCAATTTGCTGAAAAGAATAACAATTTAGTTAACATAATGGCAACTGTTCTTATAAGCCTTTATGCATATGATTGTTCTGTGTCCTAGTGCTATAATACGTGGAGCTGGCTGCAAGTCATTATGTTAAAATGTCACATTTTCAATGCCTGCTTCTTGGTGAGAAATGTGCCTCTGGACTTTCCCAAATCATAGCTGGTATAAATTGTGCATCTCCAAGAGCCCACATTTTAGCGATAATTCTGATGTCTTGAATAGTCCTTTTTCCACATCAAGAAATTCATATTTTTGCTGTTTTTTTGTTTTTTGTTGTTGTTATTATTTATGTCCGGCACAAAATCCAGAATTTTACAAAAGCCTTTTAGAAATGTACATTTTTTCGTGGTTTATCATCTTCAGAAACAAAAGACTATGTACAATACAGCAAAACAAATCTTTCCATTCTCCATTGAAGCACTTTATTTAGTCCAATATGTATTAATTTCCTCTGAATACAGCAGCAAAAGCAATTGCATGCTAAGTGTTAAAGTCATAAATGACAGAGGCGAATTAGGGTGAAAGACTGCAGCTCTGCATAAGCATAACTCGTCTAATTTATTTTTTATGCAAAGATTAATGTGTACCCAGCATGAATGTTTTGGTCTCCTCCATCATTATGAAAGGGAACTTTGGATCTGCATTACCTAGCCATGTTACATCAATCAATCAGCAGGGTATGGTTGAAGAAATTTAGCAGGAACCCCACCTGAGACTGAGCACATCCATTTCACTAATGGACTGTTCCTTTTTATTTTACAGTAGAAAACTGTTTTTTTTTTTTTACTTGAAAAAAAGTTTTTTTCGGCACAGTCTATGAAGAATTACCAGTAGCAATGGGTAGAAATAATGCATATATGCCTATTTACATAAAATCTGAATTATTAAAATTTACAAAAATATTAATTTGAACTGTAATTATTCATGTAAGAGGACATTAGCGTTTAATTATCATGACAAATTTTCATGTAAAATGTTTTTGTTCTATTTTTATAGATGGGTTCATCCTGTTTAGCAACAATGATTAGTAAAGGAAGTAATTTATTTTTTATTTAGATTTCATAGTATCTTTTGCTACAATAAATCTGCAGTCTGCTCATACAATTATATTTCAGCTTGACTTTAAACAGTCATATTATAACATATATGACCAAGGAATAGCTAATTACCTCGAGAGATTTCCATCATTAATGGTATACTATAAGGGAGAAGATTGATAAAATATGGTATGATCAACCTCTAATTAGAGAAATACAGTAGGGTTGGGTTTAAACGCGAACACAAGCACACATGTACAAACCATGTTCCCATTAAAAGGGGAAGCTGTACCATACAACTATTATAAGAATACAGGAGCTTGTAGACTGGACATATTTTATCGAGACAAGTTTAACTCTGCACAAAGTGCATAATGATGGGAAAATACAAAGTTTAAAAAAATGGAGACAACTGCTATACTGTATATGGAAATATTTAATGGTGGTAGTTAAGTAAGTTGTATAATATGAACATCTGCTTACTGTGTACTATGTTTTTACCAAAAATATAGTGAAACTCTCTTTATATAAAAAGAGTACTCATATCAAACATAATAAATATAAATTATAGATTTTCTTCCCAATTTGTTTTTGTTGTATATATTTAAGAAAAATTATATAACAAATGCAAATATTCTTAACTAAACCTGCACATTTTTTTATACAGTGAATAGATCAACTAAGGTGGCAGGAAATCATAAATCAGTAGGAAACATGTTTAAATAAGAGACATATTTTAAATTCTAAGGAATACATGAAGGACTCTTACTTATTCTTCTGTATGGAAACAAATAAAGTACATTGCTTAGAGTTGAATACAAGAAAAAAGAAAAACAATCTTCCAGGCGCTACTTAATACTTTATAACGTAATGTATCAAACAGCTTTTTGGAAAGACAACTACTGTAAACTTCTATCAAACATTGAACAAATAAAAATAAAACAAAAAACATTCAGTGCTTGAATACAAAAGATTTCAGATCAACCTATGTAGTAAACATTGTCGAGACTTAGCGATAAATCATATCCTATCTATGCTAAGTATTTATTTCAACATTGTTAAACCCAATACATGGATACAATAACTCAAAGATTCTCAGTAATGTGAACATTTTATTATCTAGTAATTTTTGAGAAAATTACTATGATAGACTGCAATGGAGCAGCTTCACAATGAACATATCATCAATTAAATATTACCCATTTAAATTGTTATATATTATTTTACTTTGTGTTAATGGCAAATCGTTTAGAGCCACTGAAGAGAATATTTTCAGCTGTTCCTTATTGAGTGCAGATAGGTGCAGTAGGTATATGTTCTATAGAAGTGTTAGTACATTCCTCTGAGAACTGGAACTAACCATCACTTACCTATGCACATTTCCATTTATGACTACCACAATTTATGAAATATATCACTAGTCTTTATTTACCTGAGCAAAGCTTCCCTTGTTAATGTTTCCTATGGGTTTTTGACCCCATAGTAGTAACTATGGCAAATATGGTTCTCCATGTATTTACCCGCTCTTTTATAATGACCATGTTGCTTTAATTAGAAAATGATACAAAAAAACACACCCAATTATACTGATCATTGTTATCCCCCATTAATTGTGTCATGAAAATTTTTAATTTGATCTAGTATGAAATAAACTACTTGTATTTAATATAACAGTACATGAAGTGAGGTAGTCAAGACACTTCTATCAATTGTTCTGTCTATTAAAAAAAAGATGGCTGACAACTTTCTAATATGGTGTTTTTAATGCAAATTTAGAGCATTTTAAAAGAGCACTACATAAATAATAATAATTAAATGTGAATATTGCTATAGTACTGTACATTCTTTTACTATAATTGATATAAACTAAACCACTTTACACGTTTGTGTACTTGGCCGCTGCCAAGCAGATCCTCAGTGACATAAAGGGAAAACAAATTGTACCATATGTGTATAAACTATACCTCTAAATAATGTAGTCCAGGTATCACATTCTTAATTTTAGACCATGGCAAGTTTGTTGAGGTTTTCAGCATTTTGCAAAAGCAGACACACCAAACCAACACAAGATAAAATAAATTAAACCTTTTTTCTACAGTATAACATTCTACAAAAATAGTGTAGTGATATAATATTATAGCACAAAATGTAAAAAGAAGATGAAGCCTTAATGAAAAATAGTACACACTACTCTTGCGCAGTATGTAGTTATATTGTCTAACATTAATAATAATAATAATAATAATAATAATAATAATAATATTTATATAGCACTTTATTAGTAAAGTTCTTGAGTAAATATGTAAGTTTTGAGTCAGGTTTTGAAGAATTCTAGCATAGGGAGGCATCTCAAACTGTTGGGGAAAGAGAGTCCCATAGAGGAAGAGCCACATAGCTGAAAGCTCAACTTCCAGATGAATTTAGGGAGATCTAGGTACTGTTAATAGTCATTCAGTAAGAGAGACAGTAAGGAATCAGAAGATACTTCAAGTACCTTGGATCCTGGTCATACAGGGCTTTGAAAGCAAGTCAATCTTGAAAACATTTCACAATCTTACAGGTAGCCAGAGAAAGGAGTAGAGAATAAATGTTATGTAGCTGGAATGGGACTGGTTGTTTAATTGCCTGGCAACTGCATTTTGTACCATCTGCTAGTTGTTCATTTCTTTTGCTGTGAGACCAAGGTAGAGAGCATTGCAGTAGTCTAGGTGTGATGATACAAATGTATGTATGACATTAGGCAGATCTTCTGTGGGAATGAAGTGCTTGATTCTGGATATGTTCCAAGATGAAAGAATAAGGATTTGATTCTGGCTGATACCTGATGTTTAAGTGTCAAGCACTATCCAGGACAAAGCTAATATTTAACACATGTGCATGTGTTTTGCAGTTAAGAAACCCCAAGCATAAGTCCTGTTTGTTGGCTATGCTGCAGTCTTCACCTGTGACCTATCATAATGACCTCTGTCTGAGTTAAGTCACAGCCATCAAGTGGTCATCCACTCCTGGAGCTCAGCTAGACAGACATTGCTATAGGGTTATCAGTACCTGGAGCAATGGCCAGGTACAGTTTTGTGTATAATCTGCATAAAAGTGGTAGGCCAGGCCATGATGACTGATTATTCCACCCAGAGGTAGCATGTATACTGCTAAAAGCATGGTAGATGGTATAGAACCCTATGGGTCACCACATGCCAGTGTCACTGGTTACAATGGAACTCTAGATGAAACTCACTGTGACCTGCCAGTGAGATATTACTAAGGACCGTGCCATCCAGTCCACAGAAATTCTTCAGGTACTTAAGTAGAATCCCATGGTCCACAGTGTTAAATGCTGCAGAGAAATCTAGAAGGATTAAGACTATCACCTCTGTCTCTTGACATTACATGATCATTACATTTTTACTTTTATTTCTTAGTAGTTTAATGACATGTATGGTTATTTACAGCAAACATTTTAAAACTAAAATACTCTTTTACATTATGTGCACTTGTTGAAAAAAGCACAGCCTTGGGGAACCTCCCAGCATGTATGAACTCACAACAGCACATTGAATACCAATCAGACCTAGCTAATTTAGTGTTTCAGCACTGGACAGCTCCTCATTAAGTGTGCTAATGCTGACTATTGGATTACCATTATTATTAGCAGTAGCTAAGGGCTTGAATAATGGCCCTCATTCCGAGTTGTTCGCTCGGTAATTGTCTTCGCATCGCAGCGATTTTCCGCTAATTGCGCAGGCACAATGTTCACACTGCGACTGCGCAAAGTAAATTTGCTATGCAGTTAGGTATTTTACTCACGGCATTACGAGGTTTTTTTCTTCGTTCTGGTGATCGTAATGTGACTGACAGGAAGTGGGTGTTTCTGGGCGGAAACTGGCCGTTTTATGGGTGTGTGTGAAAAAACGCTGCAGTTTCTGGGAAAAACGCGGGATTGTCTGAAGAAACGGGGGAGTGTCTGGGAGAATGCTGGGTGTGTTTGTGACGTCAAACCAGGAACGAAACTGACTGAACTGATCGCAGTTGCCGAGTAAGTCTGGAGCTACTCAGAAACTGCTAAGAAGTGTCTATTCGCAATTCTGCCAATCTTTCATTCGCAATTTTACTATGCTAAGATTCACTCCCAGTAGGCGGCGGCTTAGCGTGTGCAAAGCTGCTAAAAGCAGCTTGCGAGCGAACAACTCGGAATGACCACCAATGTTCTTATCATATACTGCAAATGTGCAGTTAGTGTCCCCAGTTTATGTGAACATAAAAAGATGATTGTACTGTAAGTATTAGTGCAAATGTTTTTTTTTCAGATTTGTGTTTTTTATGTAGCACCACAATGGCCTATTTATTTCACAAAATGGGGATATATGTGTCATAAACAAATTAAACTCTTGTTTATTACTGAGCTGTTTTTTTTATTTTATTTTGGGGAGAACAATTCATGTTTGTACACCAAACATCAATAGTTATTTATATACAGTATAACATGCTAATGGAAAGCAATATTACTAATATACTGTATATCCACTTTATAAAGCAATATTCAGTAGAAATGGTTCCATTGAGATGGTTTTAGACTTCATCCAATTATTGCTGGGTTGGCTTACACACACAGAATGAAATGAATTGTATAATAAATGTGTCTTTAAAAAGCTGGAAGTTTCTGCAGAGTTTTTAGATAAGTTCAATTAATGTTACTCTATCTAGTTCAAAAATATCCTATTTTTAACAGTGATTGTCTTTTACTGTACTTGATCACAATAGCACTTAAAACTTTACTTTAATATTTAGAATTGTGTAGATGGTCACTTAGTTACTTTTGTATAATGTGGAAATGAAAAGGTTGAAAGTTAAGGGGAGTTCAGCAGATAAGTCTTCTCCATTAATTTACATGGTTCACTGAAGTTTTTTTAGTTACCTTACATTGGCATTAAAATGACAAACTGAGTAGGCATGCCAATGAAATGATGGAGCTAAATTAAGCTAATTAAGTGATTAAACCTTAGTATGGGCAGACTAAAGAAATGCTTTAATGGTAGAAAGTCATTGATCTTCAATTGTATAATAAATCATACATGCATTTGCAATATGGATTAATATTGGGTCTGATTCATGCCCCAATGGAGTGACACAAAATATGCAATGTATCAATGCTCAGTACATTGCTCATGCACAGGACCCATCCTGAGCATGCAGACATCAGTCATTTGTTTACAGGGAGGGGGCAGCAATTGCCTTCATTTCCCATTTTCCCATTTGTGGGAGTGCCAAAACCAGGGTCTCATCTTCCAATGGAGAGTTCCTGGCCTCAGCGATAAAGATGCAGCAGCCGTCTGCCTAGCCTCATGGGTTACTCAGACAATCGATGGTGTCGCACGTGATCCAATGCTGCATCCTCGAACACAGCATAGGTTCACACAAGAATGCAAGATGTGGCAACTTATCTACATATGTTAGCATGTTAGCATCACTGCTTCTTCCAAGTAAGCAGCAGCAGTGATGTTTCCAACCACATCTGAATCACCTCAATTATTTGTATGTAAACAAAAATATTTGAAGACTGCATTACTTTATTGGTTGAGTCTGTGTGACTGGCGGTCAGGAGACCACCGGTCACCATACCAACACTGGGATCCAAGCTTTGAGATGCCCGGCAGGAGGGACGAGTGCAACAAAGCCCCTTGTGGGCTCACTGTGCTCACCATGCTGCGGGCTCAGTGTGGGAATAGTCCCTGTTAGTTGGCATGCCAACTATTGGGATTGTTAGTGGGTGGGATCCTGGCATCAATACTGTCAGGAGACCACCGGTCACACAACTACATCCCTCACATTATAAGCTGTTATTAGCTGTTCTACCCGTTCTTTACACGGGAGTTTCTGATTTTCACGGTTGTAAATATAAATGAGTGTTAGAAATTTGGTAAATCTATAGAGATATAAATTTGAGACATCTTAATGTAAGTCAATATTAATCCATTGTTCTTGGCATTACCCAAGGAGCATTTGTAGAAGACACAGTAACCCACTGGAGGTGGATTCCAAATTAGTTCCGATTGTCTGTTTGGGCATTATCGTTCAAGCAATGAAAGCCACACATTGGTAATGATGTCATTATGTCAACCCTCTGTTCATCCCCTATGGGGATATTTATTAAAATTCTAATTACAGTATGTAGTTTTCCTATTTCCCACCTGAAGAAGACCTAAATTCAATTTAATCTTCCTAACGTATTGGGCTGTAAGAGAATTAGTAATCAGACAGTCAGTGAGTGAGAGATATGGTAAAAAGTGACAGAACCATTTTTGTAGTTAATGAAATTCTACACATTGGAGGTGCAATCTAAATTTTGATATGATTGTCTTTTTGGGCATTATCGTTCATGCAACGCAAGCCACACATTGGTGATGACATCATTATGTCAACCCACTTTTCATCCACTTAGGGGGGTTTATTAAAATTCTAATTACTCAGTTTTCATATTTCCCACCTGAAGAGTACCTACAGTATCTTAAATTTCAGCTTCCTAACGTAAGAGAATTAGTGATGAGTCAGTTAGTCAGTCAGTGAGTGAGGGCTTTTGCATTTATATATATATATATATATATATATATACTGTACGTGAGGCAGCAAACTGGGACTTAGCAATCAGGAAGCCTGGTACATGTCTGCTTTTAATTCACCACTAATTCATTCATGTCTAAAAAGTGCTTTTACAAAACATGTTAAAAATTATAATTCTTATTAATAATGTGTGTGCTAGTAAAAAAAAAAAAAAAACATTTTACACTTCATACCAAAATAAAAATTCTACTCCTCTTACAACAGTTGTCATTGTGGGTAAAGTGCTCTGTAAACAACACTTTTATTACATATTACATATTCAAACTGCTTCTAAAGCACAGAATGATCTTTACACTAATCATCAAGCAAGCACATCTGTAGCAAAATTATGTAAAATGTTTAAAGTGCAGCATATGTTTTATTCATTCCACTTGAGTGAAAAATTAGTTCTAAAGTTTAGAAGTTATTTCCATCTGATTTTTTACTAGCATATGGGCTTTTGGACAGACAAAAGAAAAAACTATAAATTATGAATTGAGATGTGTTAATTCGCCAAAGTCTTTGTTCATAGATAGTGATAAATATGGTATGCTGTGAAAGTTATTAATGATAGAACTTTAGTTTAGAATGCTTCAGTGCACAGTTCAATGATCTGATTCCATTTGAGATGACACTCATTATGAAATCTGCCATTTAAGATATGGTTTGTGATCAGTTATGATACTCATGAGATCCTGTATTTCAAAATTCAGACATTTGTGTGAGATCTATAGTATACTTAAATGAAATGTATAAGATCCCGTGAGCTTCCTTGTCATTTTCAATTACTCAGCTTTTATACTACTTACATTATCTGTACACAGAGATATTATAGTTTCCCGGAGGTGCTGGTGTTCAAGTGGTCAAAAAGTAAAGGAAAAAATAAAATATCTTTAAGAAAAAAATATTTGTTATAGTATCTAAAGGTGGGCTTAGTAGACTGGTTTATATAACACACAGTTGGCTGTGAATTAACCCTTATCAAACAGAGGTCATTATAAAAGGTCACAGGACAAGACTGTAGTCAACAAACATGACTCAGTCTGATATGTATGGTCGTATTAAGAGAGGAGGGTGCCACCATGTGCAGTGTTCATCCATGCCCCCTCCTTTCTAGCCAGCAGCTCAAAGAGTAGTCTCTGGTGCTGTGCTAGAGTCTACTGCACATGTGCAGGTCTCCAGGAAAATGCCATACGGGGCATTTTCATAGTGAGTACCCTATTGCACATTTACAAACTGACAAAATAAATGTCTCCTATGCCATTTTCCTAGTAATATGTGCAGCACTGCCACTGTAGGACTCTAGAAATGCATTAAAGAACATGGATGCAAGGTGTGCAGTGTGGCCCCCCTGGACCCAGGAGCCATTTTGCACTTTACACTTTGCAGTCATTATAGATATACCACTGCAGAAATTATACTGATAAAGTAGGATTCAGGGAAATTCAGGACTGTTGTTAGATTCAGCAGACAGAGAGGGGGCATGCTTTTTCTCCCCTTGTATTCCCTCAGCACACCAACTATTACCTGCAACAATATCTGAACCTATCTGGTAATAGTATTTAAGAGATATTTGTTACATGTGTTTGCAAAGACATGAATAAGCTGCTGAGCCGCATCAATGCTTCTCTGATGTCAGCAGTCCTAACGCTACATAATAGCAGTGCCCACATAAGGCCATGTGATTTGTCTACTGTAAGGCCTCATGATAAAGGCTCATACAAAACCGCATCCAGACTGAGGACTAGATTTCCTGAGAGCCACCCCTAAGATCTCCCATTAACATTACAAGGACCAGCATGCCTTCCAAGTTCTACTCCCATTCAATGCCTTCACACACATGCAGACAAACAGTGGTAGCTGCTCAATCATTCTGGAGATAATTATACCAGGTGATAAAAAGGGGACGGGTCACAACAAACAGCAGAAAGAGAGGGAGGTGCTTTCCCACCCTGGTATCTCCCTGTAGACAAATCACATGGCCCTGTGAAAAAGCACCCACCCACCCTCTGCTGAATATAACAACAGTCCTGAATTTCCCTGAATCCTACTTTATTAGTATAATTTCTCCAGTGGTATGAGCCTTTATCATGAGGCCTTACTGTAAACAAATCACATGGCCCTATGTGGGCAATGCTATTATGTAGTGTTAGGACTGCTGACATCAGAAAAGCCTTGACACAGCTCAGCAACTTATCCATGTCTTTTCAACGCTTACACATATCTCTAAAAATTCTATTACCAGATAGGTTCAAGTATTGGTACAGGTAATAGTCAGTGTGCTGGGGGGACACTGGGGGAAGCACCTCCCTCTCTGTTTGCTGTTTGTTGTGACTCCTACCCTTTTTTAGCACCTGGTATAATTATCTCCAGAATGATTGAGCAGCTACCACTGTTTGTCTGTTGTTAGATTCCCAAGAGGCTGCAGTATCTGACAAACTATACGGCTTATTCTGAGTTGTATACGCAGATGTAACTTGTTTTTTGCCATAGCTATATCTGTAACTTATGCTAATGCTGTGCCCGATTTTTTGTAATGCTGAGATGGCCACTTGCAGCATCTTGTGATGGTGCATTTCTGTCTCTGTGCATCTTTAGATGCACTATTAATCACACCGCCGAATCTTGCACCAGCCATATGGCAGGTACAGTTTCTCAGTTTAATCATGGCCTCCTGTGTGAGTGGCTGTGCATCTTTGGATGCAGCCACTTACAGCAACATGACCCACATCTGCTTAGCCATCTGCCTGTTACCTCCCAGGACTACCCAATGAGTTCAACAGATCGTGAGTCCAAATCTGTTCTGTGTCTCTGAGTGCTAACAATCAGGATGCATACACTGTGCAACTGGGATGCATGTCCAGGCTCAAAACATACGCCAACTGTGTACAGCATCAACACTGCATATGACTCAGCCCCTATTAATATAACACATCCATCCATTATTACTCTCTTTTTAAATTCCAAATTATTGGGTGGCTATAACTACTGTCAGCATACTTTAAAGATACCACTTCCTGTAAAAATAATAATTCTACTACTAATCCCAGTAGTGGTATCATATCAATCAAAAAAGGGACTAACATCAAGTAAAATAATCACAAACATCCACAGCAATATGGTCAGTATTCTATGCAGAAGTAGTGATAGTTTGACTAGTAATACACCAAGAATTAGTGATAATATAACCAATAACATGCCCAACATTACTAGTAGTATGGTTAGTAACATGTCTAACATAGGGGGTAATTCAGATCTGATCGCTGGGCAGCGATTTTTTCAGCCCTGTGATCGTATAGTCACCGCCTACAGGGGGAGTGTATTTTAGCTGTGTAAGTGTGCGATCGCATGTGTAGCAGAGCTGCACAAACTTATTTTGTGCAGTCTATGCACAGTCCAGGACTTACTCAGTTGCTGTGGTCACTTCAGCCTGTCCGGGACTGGATTTGAAGTCAGACACCCTTCCAACACTTGGACAAACCTGCGTTTTTCCAGACGCTTCTTGAAAATGGTCAGTTGCCACCCATAAATGCCCTCTTCCTGTCAATATCCTTGTGATTGCCGGAGCGTTCAGAATTTTTGCACCATCCCATCGCTGACCAGTGATCCTCATTGCTATGGTCCATCGCACTTACGCATTGCAGTGCATATGCATGCGCAGTTTAGATCTGATCGCAGGCTGTGAGAAAATGCATCCTAGCGATCAGGTCTGAATCGGATGCATAGTACTAGTAGTGTAGCTAACAACACATGATCAAACATGTGACCAGTAATACACCGAACATTAGTAGTAGAGGTAGTAGTAATAACAGTAGTGGTAGTTTGGACAGTAACATATTTTTAGCTATTAGTAGTATCAAAAACAGGGATAGTCTCATGTATCAGTATTATTTTCAGTAAAATGCCCAACAGTGCCAGAAACACAAAAGTTTCCCTAACTTACTACTCTAGTACCCTGTCTACTTTTATAGTTTAACCAAAAATGGTAACACAAACTTATTATTGTGCTTACAGTATAAGCAACACAGCACACAATGTCAATGGACCAGTGTGTATCAAAAACTGAAACGTTTTATAACTTTAGATGATGATTGCCAGTTATACACTATCTAGAATACATGCTGAATATATTCATCAAGTATAATTATTGGCTTATTTTAACTTTTGGCTCAGGGAAATTAGTCATTATAATATATATAACAAACAAGCATAACCTACTGTAGCAAGGAATTTTTAAATGCTATTATATTTTGTTTAATCAACATATACAACTTCTATAACTTAACCATGTAAATTAGCCACCCTAGAATCCAAAAGTGGTTTAAATCTACACAATCCAAGGCATGGATTGTATTTCCAGTACATTTGTGTAAGTCTTATTTCCTGAAATGCCAATATCAGAAAAAATGGGTGAGCGGAGGAAAATGGTTTCTTTCAGTTCTTAGCTATTTGTAATTTGGCTGAATGCAAATATGGTAGATAAGCCTAACGGTGGGTTTGCTAAGAGAATTCACAAGTTGTATCTGCAACACAAGTGGATCCTGGGTTAGCTGAATGTTAATTATTTTCACAATAAAAGAAAACGGGCTTATTTCCAAAGTGGCATCTTCCTGGGGGGTTATAGGGGACAATTAAAATGGCACTTTAACTTTTCACCACCAACCCTCTGGTAAGTGCCCCCATTTTATAAATAAAGCCCAGTGTCAATCTAATATCTAATCATAAGTGCAGGAAAGTTTGTGTATGATCTCAGGATTCTTTAACTATAATTGGATTTGTGTGACTCAGAAAATATTATTGTACGCTTGATTTTCTCTTTCTTGTTCAAAAGTCAAATGTGTTATTTAATGTATTATTTAAATTAGATTTCAATGGAATGGTGTAAATTGAATAAAGGTGCTATAACACCATATGATCAAATAGTCATTTACTTCTCATTAGTCTAACCTTACATCCATTATGTAAGCTAAATTCTTACTACTGTAGATGAGTTTCAACATACTGCATTTATGCCAATTTCACACTTTTACTACACTGCTCTTTATGGTTTGGAAAGAATTTACATAGATACTAAATCAGAAATGCTAATACTGACTACTTAGTTATACAGCTAATAGAGACATCTAAATTATTAATATTTTATTATTTAAATAACTTCTCTCATACATATATTTATATATAAAATGTACATAGGCAGTAGTAAGTAAAAAGGTTCTTTTTAAATTGTGTATTATTAAAATAATAATTGCAAGTCCTTTATTAAATGTGTATTGGAACATTTTATTAAAAATGATCAGTCCTAAATTTATTTTGCAACAAGTAATGGTAGTCAATGAAATGTTCTATAGTGGGTGCACTGCAGGCTATTTTCTCTCTGAACGCACAGTGCAATATGTCCATTACCATAATAGCCTAACAGTGTTTGACTCAGAAAGAAGCAAATATAAAGGAAAAAAAATGTCTGTTTTTCAGAGGCTCAAATTCATTTTACATCTCCTTGTCCTGTTGTGAAGACATGCTTTAATAGAAGCCAATTAATACTTTTGATTATAGTACATTAGAACCGCATTATATAAACAAATGAAATAATTCAAACATATCTCACCATTAGAACATGTACCTTACCTTTGGTTCAACTACCAGAAGAAAATGTTAGTTATTTGGGAAAAAAGCTTACTGTACATTTCAAGAGGCAATATGATTCTACATTGGCCAGGGATTAATTATGTGAGAGTTATCCTGTATCCTACTATCAAAGTGATACCCAGAAGAATTTAAGAGCTCTAAGAATGAAAATCAATGAGATATAAAGTTGTTATTATGACATACACATAACTGTGTATTGGTAGTGGTGTGTTTATAACTGATCAAATAATTCATCCCTATAATAATATATTTCTCTAACTTTGAATATTTTGTCAGTTGTTGGTACTTCTGGTTGTATAACCAGGTCTCTGCCCAGGGTGCAAGGCCAAGTGACAGTATGGTTGCTGCCCCAATGTAGCAGTCTCCAGTGTGTAGGGGGCTTTGAGAGATACTAAGCTCATCTTTAGGTCATGCTAGCTCCCTATCAACAGCCTACTCTTCTGTCACAGAAGATTGCAGAAGTGCTCTGGTAAGCAATTTGACATTGGTGTTCATTGGCATACACAAATAAGTATAGGTGTACAGAGGGCTACCTAATGCTGCACACCTTCAGTGGAACGTGCTCCTCCACTCCAGTAGACTCTCCCCGACCTTGCAAAGCTTCAAATGGGCACTAAAAACCCACCTATTCATCAAAGCGTACCCTTTCCGATGTATAACCTAGTCCTGAGGCTGCAACTCCATCCCCCTGCCTCATGCCTTGAACATCTCTGCTTTGCGTACATACTGCCATCAGGCTACCTCCCGCTTGCTTGCACCTCATGTCATCTGTCTTTCACCCCTTCTCACTAGATTGTTAACTCTTCAGAGCAGGGCCCTCTTTCTTCTTGTTGTCAAAGACCTCTTCTTGACGCATTTCACTCACAGCTCTCTCCTACTCAGCGACCATCTTTACCAACTTTTTCTCCTGCTGGTAAAGGCTCATCTCTATCTATGGCCACCAGCCCCAAGTAGTATGATGATTACTCCCTCGCTACTTACATCTTAGCTGTATTATGTTTTGAGAATTGTGGTGCTCTTTGTTACATGTACTCTATTTTTGTTATTTATTTACTGTAATGCTAAGTTTTGTCTTCCTGTACTGTTCTTGTGTGGCGCTGCGAAACACTTGTGGCACCTTATAAATAAAATGTAATAATAATAATAATCTCTGAATTCTACTAATATCTAAAGTTTGCACTTGATCCTCCATAATTGCTCCTGGCCACTGGTTTCCTCTGCAATATGCACAGCTGAAAAATTTATGTTTGTCAAAAGAAGCCTAGTGAAACTGGTGTATCTTTATTCAATAAAATAAGCAATCATTATCTGTGATAGTGAGAGCACTGTAGTTCTAAAAATATCCCCTGAAAAAAATGTATTTATATGTTCAGCATCTATCAGACTCCTTTTGAAGCTGTTTTGCTGATAATGCATAATATCACACAGCAATGTATTTTATTCATTGAATATAAATTGCCTTCTTACAAATTCTATAGAGGAGCAGAATCCATAAAGCTCCCCAGAGACTTGTTAAATAGCCATGATAGCTGGACTGTACCAATCATTGCTGTTTTATTCTTCTCACTATAGATTGATGTTAAACCTGCTATACACATTAGCTATGTTCATGCTTTGGCTCATTTAACGGAAATCAATATAATGTACAAGACATGTTTTGTTTTAAATATGTTCTTTACAGAAGTTTCCTTACTGACTAGTTAAAGAATAATTCCTGTTAGATTAATGTATGTCTAGTACAGTATCCTGTAGAATAATGCTCTGTACTTGAACAGATACAGTACTGATGCAAACTGTGGCCTATCTTGCTTGACCTCCCTCCCATCAAATTTTGTATTGAGTTACCCTCCCTGCAGTTAAGTTTGTGATTCATTCATTAGCTGATGCAAGTAGGCTGCAGGCAGTTTGTTGATTATGTCACAGAAAATATGCAGATAGCGGCTTTTGGATGCATGTTAACTACTGTATGTACTATGTAGCAAACATGCATCCAAAAGCATACAGTATGTATAGTACTGTATGTTGTCATTTTCTGCTACAGTCATTGCCCACTGCTGTGATATCTCTGCATGCAGCCCTGACACACAGAACTGCATTTTGAAAATATGGAGATAAACACAGAATCTTCTACAAAAGGTTTTACAGTGGGAATAAAATCTAAACAATAAAAATGTGTCATGGGCAAATTTCAGTTTTATCACAAATATACTTAAGCCACACTTAAGGAGTATTGTTAGATTCACACACAGCTAGGAATGGTGGTGTACACATTGACACATATGCTATAAATATTAAAGAAAAACAGATCTTATTCCTATCTCCCAAAGCTAGTTAAAAACGTTCTTTAATGTGTTTTCACAAATTTGAAAATTCAGTTGTTTGAAGGAAAATGTGTGCAGTCGTACACTTTGATAGATTTGTATGTGCTACTAGATTGCCATCTGGTACTATTCTCAAGTAATTTCTCATTCTACAATATATTTCCTTTGGTAAATATAATAAATTCTTTATTGTCACTTTTATGACAAGTGTATGACAGGCTAGACTGTTACAGTAACCTTCTCATATTCCTTCTGTGCCCATACTGTATAAATGGTATCTCTTTCTCTAACTGACTGTCCAAGCCTCAATAACCTAATTGTTGTCATCTTCTTCTACATCATGTTTAAACTTCTGTTGATTACTTTGCTTTTGCAGTTGACTTACTATAGCTATCAAAAGTTAACCTTTCAAGTGACCTGGTTAATGTATTTAATTTTGCTAGCTACAGTATTGTTCTTAACACTGTTTATTTTTATTTTTCTACTCTTTGCACAGTGCTCTTACTTGCATTGTGTTTTGCTAGGACTCATTCACAAGGTTGATTTTTGACATCTTCTAACAAGTATTTGTCATCTGGTCGATCACCAAGTGTGATTTATAGAAATCTGAGAAGCCAATGAGCAGCAAAACTCAATTGGAGTAATTTATTGTTTCTCTAATACCATATAGGCTGACTAACATTTATAAGGTGTTACTTTGCAATCCTTCCTATGCCGACTTATATTCACTTTAGTTTGATATAGTTTCCAGCGTAATACAATGCAGTGCTGGCACATGATCTTTCATCTTCTGTATATTCCCCCACATTTTTAGGGCATTTTTATAGTTGCATATGTATTCATTTACACTATCACCTATGCTATGGGAGATGGTGATGGTATTTTAGTCTTTTAATACTTTCTCAACCTAGGCTTCTGGAGTCCGTTTTTGTATATTTTAAGTTATCTATCCTTATTAGCAGCACCTTCACTTAAGGCTTCCATGACTGGTAGTAATGATTACTCAGGATGGCAAATGTGAGATTTTATTAAAAGAATTTTTTCTTAAACTTGTGGCTTTCACTCTTGTCCTGTATCTATAGCTCATTAGCAACAGATAACTTTGTTTGGAGCAGTATGCACAAGGTGCTTCTTACACTACAGAAACACATCTCACCCGCTCTTCTAGTTTACGGTCTTCTATGCCTTCTTTTGAAACTTTTCTCTGACAACTAAATAAAACAACAGAACACCTGCCTCTTACTCTGTCTAGATTACTGTACCTGATTACCACAACTCACTGACTCAAAATTTTTTGAATAACTGAATATGCAGAATCATCATATACAACAAAATGGGTTGTCAGTATGGACACAACTTTTTACAATCCCAAAATCTGAGTTGTCATAATTCTATATTTTTATTATTATTATTATTATTATTATTATTATTATTATTATTATTTGTACTAATGTGTAGAAACTTCAAGTGATTCTTATTGGAAAAATAATAAACCTATGCATTTGTTGCTTAGTCTTCCCACATACCACTACTCGCATGTACATTCATTCTATATGTTTGCTCAGAACCTGCCTTTTTTGCAAGTTACTGAACCATAGTAACTCATGTGCCGTCAGTTAAAGTGAAATATAGTAAGGCAAAATCCAGGACACATTAATGGAAACCTTCATATAACATTCGACACATTAAGATATGCGCAATGTGGCTTGTAATTGGGCTGTGCAATATGGCTGGCAATAGCAAAGTTGAGCTTCAGTTTTATTTTTAGATGGATGATCATGGAAATTCATGAATAAGAATTTTGTTGAACGTTGTGATTCACACCCCTGGTTTTATAATAATCTACCTTCTTCCCTCCCTTCTTCTTCTTCTTCATACAGTAGTGATAGAGCTAAATCTCAAGAACATTTTCACTATGCAGGCTTTACATGCTGCCTCAAGATAGTTTAACCCATTCAAATAACACAAATTTGTACATTAAGGTGATTTGCATTCAGAAACTTCTGTTACCGAATATGTTTATGGATTGCTTCACTTCACCATATAGCACATTCAAAAGTTGTAAAAATATGGTTTTTGTTCATTCAAACACATGCATATTCCTTCTCAGACATTTTATGTGTATATATATATATATATATATATATATATATGTGTATATGTATATATATATGTGTGTGTGTATGTATATATATATATATATATATATATGCACAGAGATCCACAGTGGCACTACAAAGTAAAACACAGTACTCACTGCTATTTTGCAATGTTTCAGCGCCCTGAAGTACTTTTATCAAGCAATCATGCTTGATAAAAAGTGCTTCAGGTTGTTGAAACATTGCACAATAACAATGACTACAGTGTTTTACTTTGTAGTGCCACTGTGGATCTCTGTGTAATGGATGTTCTGCTGAACAGCAGCTTGGCTTGGAGGGCACCCACTTACGCAGTGTTAGTGAACTTATAAGTTCCTGTTATATAAGGCTGTTGTAATGGTATAGACTTTGTTTTGCACAATATTCAGTGTGTTATATTTATTTAAAAAGTAATGTGTAGATAACTGCAAAAAAAGTGTGTGTGGATAGATTGAACTCATAAAACTGCTGTATTGTGCTGCAAACATTATTCTTTGTTTTTTTTTGTTTCATAGTGTTTTGATTAGCATATGTCCTCTAAAAGGATTTTAATAATTTTATTATGCAAATTTGGTATAAGTTTAAAATTGTTGATATTGCAAAATTGAACCTAATTGACAGCAGGGTGAGGAACTAATTAGCTTAATTTAAAATGGCTCAAATTGAGGCATCGCTTACTGTGAAGAACATTAATCAAGGGAATAGTAAGTCAGTCTGTATTACAGGCTTAATGATATTATTCAGAATAGCTGTTATTATAGGCTAATTTTTGACATATCCTAGCACAAGGTTAGGCAAACAGATAGGAGAACCTATAATATATATATATATATATATATATATATATATATGTATATATATATATATATAAAACTTTATTGTTTTACTTGGGTGTATATTTTGGGGACAAAAAGAGAAATGTAGTCTATTCATAATATCTGCTGAGATACCAGCAAAGCTTTTGAAATTGTTCTCACACTGCATTTTCATTCTGTAGATATTACAGGCTTATTGAAGATTCCATCGACCCTTGTATGGTGTCTCCACTTAGTGTAAAATGGCTTCAGGGAATCTATTCATACATACCGGCAGAACTTTGCAAGGTGAGGAGCAAATCCCTTCAGGGTTTAACAAAGGTATGTATGGATTTGTGTCACAATTTGCAAGCCGTTCTCATTGCTATTAATACATGAATATTTGACAAGTACAGTGGAGAAATTATTCTTGTGCATACTACCCTCTAGACATAAAATAAGCCATTCTGCAAAACAGATGATCTGTTCTGAAAATACAAATGCAACAAAGAAATGTTTCAGCAGTGAAAACAGAATGTCCTTGTATTCAAGAGAGTTCAATGATTTAGTAGAACACTCAGAGATTTTCAAACAAAAATTAAGTTTTACATATAAAGTTTCTAACCTAACCAGAACATTCTAAAAATTCTGGAATTATGTAAATTGTATTTCAAAAATTCCCTTTAAACAATTGCTTTCAGTTTTAGTATCTTGTTAATCATGTGGCCTGAAATCTTACTTTACAATTTAATATTAAATTAGAATGACCTTTTAAAGACAAAGTAATCTTGAAAGGCATGAGTAGGAGATTTATGCAAATTTAGTATAGAAGCGTAAGATTGCATCATACCTCATAACTGTCCTGATTTTTGTATCAAAGCTTAGTTGGACGGTAGGAGTATCATGGCAACAAAAAAGAATTCTCCTTAGTGGCGCTGCACAGGTGCAGCAAAACAGATAGTACCTGATAGGTCACCAACCTATATGGACAATGGAAAAAAAGAAAAGGTACAATCTCACTGTTTGCGCTCCAAATGTCTCTTCACTTGGGTAGTCCTCACGTTGGTAGTAAGTACATGAAACAGAAAATATAAAACAAAATATAGTGTAATACTGTGGATTAATAAAAGTTCTTCTCCCTTGTGAAGTGGAGAAAAAATAGGTGATGAAGAGAAAGTCCCAATAACGGTCAAACGTCCACCTTCTTATAGGGTCACCCAGAATGATGTGTGGATAATTTGACAAGGGGTTCTTACACGTATGCTTACTTGCAAAAGTGCAGTAGAAAACACATAAAGGTTTCTTTAAAGGAGGAGTCACTTGTTTTTTCTTTAAGCCATATGGTGTGGATGGATGCCACTCATAGGAACCAAGGTGGGAAACAGAGATGGATTTCAGCTGACAAGGTTACATCCGGATATAACAAGGTGTCGACGCACTGCGGCGTCTTTTTCAAGATAAAACAGTGTATTTCACACTGGTGTGTAGCATCTCATATCTGGTCAGCTGTATCTATACAGCTGACCAGATATGAGATGCTACACACCAGTGTGAAATACACTGTTTTATCTTTAAAAAGACGCCGCAGTGCGTCGAAACGCGTCGACACAGTGTTATCTTTTCACTATTGTACTCATTCAGGGGAACATATGACCTTGTTATATCCGGATGTAACCTTGTCAGCTGAAATCCATCTCTGTTTCCCACCTTGGTTCCTATGAGTGGCATCCATCCACACCATATGGCTTAAAGAAAAAACAAGTGACTCCTCCTTTAAAGAAACCTTTATGTGTTTTCTACTGCTCTTTTGCAAGTAAGCATACGTGTAAGAACCTCTTGTCAAATTATCCACACATCATTCTGGGTGACCCTATAAGAAGGTGGACGTTTGACCGTTATTGGGACTTTCTCTTCATCACCTATTTTTTCTCCACTACACAAGGGAGAAGAACTTTTATTAATCCACAGTATTACACTATATTTTGTTTTATATTTTCTGTTTCATGTACTTACTACCAACGTGAGGACTACCCAAGTGAAGAGACATTTGGAGCGCAAACGGTAGGAGTATCATGTCTTAAATTACATAGCTATCTGGGAATAGGTTGTGCCAATAAATGAACAGGGCATGTTGTTTTTGTTGGGAGAGTAGGCAGTTGTCTAGAACATCCCAATATTCAAGTTCCATATGTTCAGCAATATGTTGCATCCATCATTATTATGCTTGTTTTTATGCATGGTTGAAATGTAAAAACTTTAAAATAGTATTTCTGAACTAAAATATTTATTTACAAAAGCCCCCCTCCTTGGAAATAAATATTTTAGTTCAGAGATAAATACAAAATTTACAATAAGTAAAAAAGATGTTTTGAGTGGTTACAATATATTTTAAACTTAATTTTTATAATTTTATAGGGATTAAAATAATAATTTGATTTTAAAATCAGCAAAATAAAAAATACAATTGTGCATCATAGAAATAAAATGAAGAACTCTTATTTTGTGATGACAGTACTGAGCATCTTTGTACTGTTTAATATAAAAATGAGTGTTGATAAAGAATAATATACAATTTCTAATATTATGTGATTTAATTAAGGGGATAGGTTAATAAAATGTAGAGCCTGCTTCAAAGTTGAACTTAAGTCAGTTTATTGGGTGGGCTTGTGATTGATTGCACTATCAATGTGTCTGAGCCATGCATACTCAACTATGTAGGACTTAAATTCATACACATATCAGCTGCATCCCCATTTTGTAAAAACTGGGTGGCAACTGGATGTTCTGAAAGCATGTTGTGTCTACTATACTGTATGTAATAAACATTGAGGGTTATTAAGAGTTGAGAGTACACAGAGATCTGTCTGATTTCACATGGTTTTCTGGCATCATGCATGGGGCTAGTGTACTGTAAATGTGAGCTAATAGTGATAATGGCTACTTTCACAATCAGATGCAATGACATGGTTACCTATAGCTGTTCAGATGCTGGAATGTTCATTGCGCAAAAGGTTAATAAAAACTGAGATCAAAATTAAGTGTAATATAGTTATGATTGAAACCATTGTAAATACTTGCATGTGATTTTCAGATAGTGCATCCAGCAAGATGCCACTGCAATTACTGGAGGCTCACTATTAGTAGAAGATTTTTACTGGGGTGACTGTACAGTAGCTCTCCCGCCCTTAGGTACAATTCACCAATTATTATATTGTTGATTGTAGGTCTCACCCATGTACAAGCATCATGTTGATTGATTGATTGATTGATACTGGTTGCTAGTGACTGTGGTGACAAGTTCAGAAACTGCTGTCTTGGCAGTAGAGCAGGATTATTTACTGCCCAACAATTAATATTTAGAATTTCAGTTAACAGCAGAACCTGATAAAGGTAACTTAAAAATGAGTTTAAAGTCCTTAGTCCAGTCTATCAGTTGTGCGTAAAGGACTCAATGGGAACAATTCAATTGATTGCAAAGTTAATAGCACTGGGAAGGAGGTCCCAGCGCTATTCAATTCACCAAACTGCTTTGTCCGAGAATGCCCATACTCGTGCCTTAAACAGGGTGTTTATGTGCAACAACAAGCACTCTGACATAACTGCACTGCTGCATAAGGGCACAAAACAGCATTGAGGCACTAATTTTGTTGAATTTATGCTCAGACCCCCAGAGGGTTGCGATCACAAATCCACTAGTCCGCTAGAGCAACGAGCTAAATTAAATAGTGTCAGCACCACCTTCCCAGCTCTATTCACTTCGCAATCAATTGAATTAACCCCAAGGTTTTACATTTGTACAATTGAAGAAAGTTCAAATCTTGCAAATGAATTGTATTAAATATGCAAAACCATGTCCATACCAATATAAAAATGTAATAGAAGAATAAAAAGGTAATCTGTAACAACTCTCTTCCTTAAAATTCACATAATTGAAAGCTTCCAATATGTAACTGGAAAAACAGATAAACCCTTAATATCAGATAACTGCATATGGTCTACAGCATGGGTCTTCAACCTGTGGCCCTCCAGCTGCTGTGAAACTACACATCCCAGCATGTGCTGCTACAGTTTTGCTATTAAGGTATGCTAAAACTGAGGCAGGGCATGTTGGGATGTGTAGTTCCACATCAGCTGGAGGGCCGCAGGTTGAAGACCTAAAATATTTTCCAACAGTGTTTTGAGGGCCTAGAACAGAGGTTCTCAAACTCGGTCCTCGGGGGCACACACAGTGCATGTTTTGCAGGTCTCCTCACAGAATCGCAAGTGAAATAATTAGCTCCACCTGTGGACCTTTTAAAATGTGTCAGTGAGTAATTAATACACCTGTGCACCTGCTGGGTTACCTGCAAAACATGCACTGTGTGTGCCCCCGAGGACCGAGTTTGAGAACCTCTGGCCTAGAACATAATAAGGGCAGATATAAGACCGATATACAGTGTTTGTTTCATGCCTTTCTTTACACAATAAACATAGGATTATCCCTTTCAGTTGAACTTTACAGGATTGTTTTTTTTAATATAATTACCAATTAATGAAATATATATTAATCTATACATATGAATGACAGTTTTTTTAAAGTAAAATTGTTTGATTACAATGAATTGATTACTGATATCATATTAATGAACAGATTGTAGGGGTTGTGCGCCAAAGAAAATTTCAATGAAAAGAGAACAGCTGGTGCCCAGATGTAGAATATTATTGTTTTTTGTTTGCTTTTAATAATAGTTATATGCCATCTATTATCTTCCAGATACCATTTGGAGTATTTAAACTTTAAATATATATCACAAATGTAATTATTTTAGATTCCATTTGTCATTACATATTAGCTCCTTTTTAAAGATCATGTAAACCCACTATAAAAGCCTATTAATTAAATATACCCAGAATAGAAGAAATATTTATACTGCTGTTTGGTAAAAAAAAAACACTTGAAAACAGCTTTATAACACTTGATGGGGGTATGGTTTACATGCAGAAGAGAGTAGTAGATCAAATAGTTTAATGATTACTTGAGCTCACCCTGTAGTTGGCTTTTGTCTTGGCTTTAAAGAAACTGTAAACTCACTGATACTAATGTATTTTAATTAAGCTCCCTGAAATAAACTATAAGTAAGAGAGAAAGAAGGGAAATGAACTATTAGGAGTCTTTGGCTTGATTGATGTCAGAATTATCCAAAATGATAAACATGCCACTCTTTGTATAATTTAATTCATATGCTAATGCTGTCTTAAGACTTAAGTGAATGGAGACTCACCTGAACTACTACAGTAACATGATATAAAATATTATCTTTTCTCTTGTTCTGTGTTATCACCATCCAAAAGATCTTTAAGTACTGTAAATTCTCAGAGAGTTTAAATAAAATGACCCCGTGTTAGAACCCCATACACACCACCTGGAAGTAAAGATGTGGAGTTCAGAATTCCTAAAAATGAACTAGCAGGTGGTAGACATGACATTAGATGCAGGTGTTTCCTGACTACTAGCTAAAGTAGCAAATCTAGAAATTTGGACTGATAGATGTAAGATTTATGGGATGCCAAAGATAAATTACCAAGGAGCTCATGTTCCAGTTCCATAATGTGCTTTTATGCTCAGACATCTATTACAGCTCACAAATATTTCAGGCCAATCTATCTGTGTACAGCTACCAAACTAAATGCTGTGTCTCATACCCATTTTTAATGTATGAAAAAAATTGGCATGCTGCTTGCATTGTCTGCTCAGCATATTTACTACTTGGATACTTCAATTACACATCTCTCTGTACAGAACTAAGCTAAATTATATAATATAGATGTGAATTTCCTAATATAGAATATATTAGGAATATATTATAATATATAAGAATATATTATAGAAGTTGTTCATGAACATGCCGCATTCTACAAATGGGAATTACCTACTAGATGAAAGATTTGGACATTTTAAACCTCTTTCCAAAATGAGATATGCCCCCTCTAGACCAGCATTTTCTTTGAGGTACTGGTAGATTAAGAAAGGTTGACACGTTGGCCAAATACAAGATCATTTCTTTTTTCATTACTTATCTGCCTGTTAGAAATTTACTAGGTAATATTTAGGAATTCTAATTTCTACTAACTGTGCTGGAAGATGATGTAGTCATGGATCAGGTGTTTGCATTAATTGACAACATCCCAATAGTCACCGTGCCGTACATTGCTTTCTTTGCACCTGCTTTCCCTAAATGATTTTAACAGATTAACTGAATGTTATGTATTGGTTTATAGTTGGTTTACAGTTCTTTTTTTATTACCACAATACCACACCATCACCTTCTTCAATGTTTTCTCTTTGCTGTAACCAGAATCAACTTTCAGACTATGGGTTGCCATACTAGGGATCTTCTGCATATTTATATATTCATTTATATTTCTATATATTCTTTTTTCTTCTTTTTCTGCTGAACATATAGTTCTGTTCTCATAGATCATTGCTGAAGTTGTGCCAAACATCTCCTCTGGGCACGCTAGGTCCTGTGGGACACTGCTAGCATAGGGACCTGGTGGCTAGTTGCACTGGACCTGGTGGCTCACTTGTGCTAAGCATCTCTTGCTGAATGGTATATTGAGACTAGATGTGTGATGATTCATTTATACCCAAATATTCCTTTGAGACAGGTTTTCTTTTCTTCAATTTACTTGTTATCAATATCTAAAATGTTATTATACTGTATATTGAAATTTTGAGGAGGCACATATTATATGGAAAAGGTAGCACTGCTTTATACTGCAGGGAAAGGGATCATTTTAGAAGTATATACATGCATTAGAGTATACATTTTTCTATCTATTTATCTATCTATCTATCTATCTATCTAAGTTCTCCTTCAATTTATGAATTAAATTGAATAGGTATTCTTAACTTAATTTGTACAATTTGTACAATTTATATTCTATATATTGATGTAGGGAAATGCTCTGAAATCAAAGTAATATTCCTTGCAGAAATAAATAATAGAAGCAATTTTGAGTGAAATACTTAAGCCAATATTCTCACCAAAGAAACATGTGAAGATGCTCATCCAATAATAGCTGCCGTCTAGATTAAACAATTTTAAGTTTTAATTGAATGGACATATTTCTACTATAAAATATAATTTCAGAAATTCACTTTTGGCACATGAATTCACAAGTTAGTCCAGACTCACTAAAAATGCACCAAATACTTAATGCTCATTTAAAAGCAGACCAATCTCCAGGCCCTAACATGTGTCTAATATCTTGTAAAATCTTATAGTATTTATTGTTCCTATATTATACTCTGGAAAAATGTCTAAATGTTCTCTTTTAATACAGATTTACAACCCAACTACATTGACTGCAGCAAAACACAACTGTGTTTCTTTACTGGCCATTAGTGTCATTAGCTGGGTGTAAACATGCCCAGTCAATACACTGTGATATCGATCAGTTCATATGTTAAGACACAACTAGCACTAAGCAAGGTTTGCTTCTGCACTTGGTTTTAATGATGAGTTCTAGCAAGGTGTGAAAAGTACAGGGTTATACTTTCTGATAACAGATGACTTTTTTTTTTTAATATGCTGACTTGCAATAATACAATATTTGTATTTTTTCTTGTCAATAGCACCATATCCTATCAAGGTATAGAATTATTTGACATCTCAACAGTTTTTTCATTATTATTTTTTTTATTTATATTAATTATTTTGTTGTTATATTGCATAATTATAAATTTTATTGTACTACAGGTACAAACAAAAACACACACTTTGTTAGACACATCAGAAGGTTGTCAGTACTTAGCCCTATCCAAGGGCCATTTAAGTAACTCCTCAGTCAGGAGTTCACAACAAGATCATGAAAAGTCTACCAATCTGTAAAAACTGGGTCATCTCTGATTAAATGAATGCCAGAGGCTCCTGAACATCTGGTTATGCTCCCAGCCCCCTGGAAAGGTTGGCAAGCCTCCCAGAGCCATCCACAGCCCTCTGCACACCTCCTACCAGCAGTGCCTGTAAAAGTGGGTTGTCTGGAGAGGCCAATTACGCAATTCATTGTGAATTGCATCATCGTAGTCCCACCCCCCACTGTGCAATGTCGGTAATATGGGCATTACATAGCAGTAGACCTGGCCGCAATGATGCAATCATGTATCCCTGCCCCCAGACCATCCCCTTTTCCAGAGCCCCACCCCCTCTTCTGATCTATTTTGATGGGAATAATAGAAAGATATTTTTTTCTTTGATTATTGAAAGAAAATAAAGAGCAACTCAATTCTGCAAATCATGGCTAGATAATGGGAGAAGCATTACTCTGCAGTAATTAATTTTTTTAGCTAATGAAACTTGTCCAATGGACAGAATTATATACATTTTCTGTAGGCCGTGTCCTTGTTTGCATTCTGTGCTATCAGTAGAACTGTAACCAGAGTTTACTCAGTTATCTCCCAAAAGCAAATAAAACTTGTATAACCCCAGAGCTTATATCACATTCACAAGAACTAGAAGTGCACTACTGTATTTAAGTACAGAGTTTACATTACCATGAGAACTGTAGCATTTTGAATCTGTGACAAATAGAAACTAAGGTCCGGATTTATGATTGTAAGTAAAGCAAAAAAGCAAGTAACTTGTGTCTGTTGCCATGTAAGGGGTGCAAATACTTGTACATTTTATATTTTTTTCTGTGCAGGGTAAATACTTGCTGCTTTTGCATGTAGCCCACAAATGTTAGGCAGCTTTATATTTACACTGCAGTTTAAATTTCAGTTTGAACACACCTCACCCAAATCTAAATCTCTCCACACATATGCCCCTCCTGCAGTACAACATGGTTTTGCTCAGTTGCTTGCTTATTTGCTGTACTTACAAACATAAACCAGGCTCTGAATTCCATAAGATAATGAATTCCAAATACAACTGTTTTTGTCAAATTCATTTACTATTTCAGCAAAATCCTCAGAGTTATATTGACATTAAAATTCAATGTTATTTGCAATGCACAAATCTGTTGAGGTGTACTACAAAGTACCTTGTTTGGTCATGTGACATTACTCAGTTTGCACTGGTGCCCCTGGTTTATCACAAAAATGCATAGTTTACCAAGTTACCAAGTTTACCAAGGGATAACCTGGATTTTGTGGCAATTACAGAGTCATGGTGCAATGAAAATCATGACTGGGACATAGCTATACCAGGATACAATTTATTTAGGAAGGATAGAATAGGAAGAACAGGAGGAGGGGTAGCAATGTATGTGAAAAAAAGCATAAATGCTACTTTAATACAAAATATTGAAGACAAAACTGAGGCCTTTTGGGTCACCATAGAAACCGGGGAGAAGGATGTTATTCGCATTGGGGTGATCTATAGACCACCAGGCCAGGGGCAGAATTTGGACAGGAACCTATTGTTGGACATCGCTAAAATGGCTTTAAAGGGAGAAGTCATAATCATGGGAGACTTTAATTTACCTGATGTAAATTGGGAGGGGTCTTTTGCAAGTTCAGCTACAAGTGGCAAATTTCTACATTCCTTACAGGGAGCATCTCTCAAGCAATTGGTGATGGAGCCCACTCACAAAGATTCAATATTAGATTTAATTCTTACAAATGGTGATAGGATATCCGACATATATGTGGGTGAGCACCTGGGATCCAGTGATCATCAAGCAGTATGGTTTAGTATAAAGACAGGATCCAACTCCTGTCACACAAAAACAAAGGTGTTGGATTTTAGAAATGCTGATTTTGCAAAAATGGGGAGATGCTTAAGTGATTCATTGGCGGACTGGTGGAACTTGGAAGGAGTGCAGGAGAGGTGGGAAAAACTGAAAAGTGCAATACTAAGTGCAACTGATCTTTGTATCAAAAGGGTTAGGAAAAGCACCAGGAAAAGGAAGCCAGTGTGGTTCACAAAAGAAGTATCAACTAGTGTGAAAGCAAAAAAGATGGCTTTTAGGAAATACAAACAGACTCAAAATAATAATGACTAAGAGGTGTATCTTGACAGACGGAAGGATGCTAAGAAAGTGATCAGACGTGCAAAGGCAGAAGCTGAGGAAAAAATGGCCCAGTCAGTAGCTAAAGGGGGCAAAACTTTTTTTAAGTATATAAGTGAAAGGAGAAAATCAAATGGAGGAATAATAAGACTTAAGACAGAGAGTGAGCATTTGGTGGAGGGTGACAAGGCAATAGCAGATCACCTAAATAATTATTTTTGCTCAGTATTTACTACAGAAGAAGGGATGGGGCCACAGTTAAGTTGCAAGGACATTCATAAAAATAAGGTAGTTGAAAGTACATTTACAGAGGAGAAGGTCCTAACAGAACTTTCGCAACTAAAAGTGGATAAATCAATGGAACCAGATGGGATACACCCAAGGATACTCAAAGAGCTAAAAAATGTGCTGGTTACACCGTTAACAGAATTATATAACCAGTCACTAAATACAGGTGCTATTCCAGAGGACTGGAAAAGAGCAAATGTAGTTCCACTGCACAAAAGTGGAAGCAAGGAAGAAGCAAGTAACTACAGACCAGTAAGCCTTACAACAGTAGTGGGGAAAGTAATGGAAAAACTATTAAAAGAAAGAGTTGTGGAATATCTTAAATCAAACCACTTACAGGATCCAAAACAGCATGGATTTACTGGCGGTAGATCATGCCAAACAAATCTTATTGACTTTTTCGACTCTGTGACAAAAATAATAGATCAAGGGGAAGCTGTAGATGTAGCATATCTAGACTTTAGTAAGGCATTTGACACTGTCCCACATCGCAGACTGCTAAATAAACTTGAAAGCGTGGGGGTGGATTATAAAACAGTTAAATGGATAAGAACCTGGCTGCAGGATAGGAAACAGACAGTTGCAGTTAATGGAGTGCAATCTATGGAAGGAAATGTTACCAGTGGAGTACCCCAGGGATCTGTACTTGGTCCAGTTCTCTTTAATATCTTTGTTGGTGACATTGCAGATGGTATTGAAGGGAAGGTATGCCTTTTTTCAGATGATACAAAAATATGCAACAGGGTAGACACACCGGGAGGGGTAAAACAAATGATTGATGACCTAGGTAGGCTTGAGAAATGGTCAAGAACGTGGCAACTACAGTTTAATGCTAAAAAATGCAAAATCATGCACTTCGGTCTCAAAAACCCAAAGGCTAAATATAGTATCAAGGGTACTATAATGGAAACTACTGAGGAGGAAAGGGATTTAGGAGTCACTATTTCAAGTGACTTGAAGGCAGGAAATCAATGCAACAAAGCAATGAGAAAGGCAAGTCAGATGCTTGGTTGCATAGGGAGAGGAATCAGTAGTAGGAAAAAAGAAGTGATATTGCCACTGTATAGGTCATTGGTGCGGCCCCATCTGGAATACTGTGTCCAGTTCTGGAGACCATATCTCCAGAAGGATATAAATACATTAGAGAGTGTACAAAGAAGGGCAACTAAAATGGTGCATGGCATACATCACAAAACGTACCCGGAAAGGCTAAAAGATCTTAACATGTATAGTTTGGAGGAGAGAAGGGAAAGGGGGGACATGATAGAAACTTTCAAATATATCAAGGGTCTTAACAAAGTTCAGGAGGGAAACATTCTTCAAAGGAAGAGAAATATTAGAACTCGAGGACATACACTGAAACTGGAGGGGGGGGAGGTTCAGGGGAAATTTAAGGAAAAATTACTTCACAGAAAGGGTAGTGGATAAGTGGAATAATCACCCATCAGAGGTGGTAGAGGCTAAGACTGTAGAGCAATTTAAACATGCTTGGGATAGGCATATGAATATCCTTACAAAGAATTAAGGTTCAAAAAGGGTTGAGATTACCTAAAGGATAAAAAAAGGGGCAGACTAGATGGGCCAAGTGGTTCTTATCTGCCGTCAAATTCTATGTTTCTATGTTTCTATGTTATGCGAAAAGATGCCAACATTCGCAGAGGTGTAGACATTTGTACTGGCCTATTATAGTTGGAGCTGTGACTTGGTAATTACAAACTTAATGCAGAAATATGCCTAATTTTTTCAAACCTGTAGCAGAGCATTCATTTTTAATTAGCTTTCAGTGCTTTGCAGAAGCATGAATAGGTTTTTCCCTGCAGTAATACTCTGATTGAGATCAGGTTTCATCCTCATAATTATGATGAGACACAACCAATAGTGTATCTGCAGAGAAGCACATTTCTAGGTGCACTTTGTCTATTGTAATAATAAACTTCAAGTACAAAAAACATACTGTATGTATTGATGTCAGTTCTGCTGTGTCCTTATTTACGTCAATAAAATTAAATTAAACTAAGCAAAACATTATTTTGGCATTAAATGTAAAAGTAATATTTACCAAAATAGTTGATTTTACAGTTGTAAGATGATGGCATTTGTTGTGATTTTTTAATTTTCACAGTGTGCATCCACAGATTGTCTGGCCTTCAAACCTAGATGAGCTTCTACTGTAATTTGTCCAGAAAGCAAGTGTACATGTTGAAGTTAGCGCTGTAGCCTAGATAGGTGCACTGAGCAAATCCAAAGTACTCTTTATTTACATTGTTTAGTATTAGGGTTAGTTTATTATGCCTGCAGTTAAAACTAGACAAGGTAACTAGACTAGGTTAAGCAAGGGTGATCCCAAACTTACTCAATATCAAATAGGCAGCTAAGCCATTTACCACATTTACTGTATTATCATAACACAAAACCTGCTGTCCTTGCATATCTGTCAGGTAAAAGTCTAATATCTGTCTGCCTATCATAAGTGATAACTCACATTAAATGAAAACTATTTCTGTAAATGTATAATTTACTTTGAATTGCCATGTATGGTGTAATGGGAAACATGTTTACAAATAGACAATAGCTTAAAGCTCAAACATAGCCTAAAAAGCATTTAAATATGTTATGTATATACAGTGTAGTGATAGAAATTTACAATTGGGAATAACACAAGAAAGAGTAGGACTGTGTGATACATTCTCTACTGTACACAATACAAATTTCCAACAGCCCACACAAAAAAACAAAAAACAAAACAGTGTTTACAAATGAGTAATGTAGACACAGAGGAAAGAATATGAAAAAGTGTCAATACAGTATAATTACCACAGTGATCACAGAATAAAATATGAACATATAAAATAAGCCATAGATCATTTATGTAAAGTTTTTATTAGAATGTACTTCAAATGAATAACAAATTTAGTCCCAAAAAATAACTAATACATTTTATTACCTAATTTAATCCTGTCTGTCCTTTGAACCTTTGAACATTTGAATTTCTTTATCAAGCTACATCATTATTTCAAGGCTGTTACAGTACATTGTTGTGTTTGTTATATTGTGTCTCTGAGATAGGTCTGGAATTCTGTTCTTTTTGTGACTCATCTTCAGACAGTGACATGCATTAATGATATCAATGCTAATTCTTGAAGTTATATCCATTCTAAGAAGGAAGAATATATGATTGATGATGTGTCTTCTAATGAAGAAAATGATTTAGCAGACATGCACCAATTTAGCTCATTAGAGATGCAAAGCTGTTGCCACGTTTCCTTTTTTGGGAGAGCCACATGCAGCATTATTGTTAAGTGGATTTTTGGGTTACTTTCAGCTTGGTACATCTTATAATGGAGGAGATCAATCAGCATGCTAAAGCATACTGTACAATATCATGGTGATTAACACCTGCCAAAATATTAGCATTCTGTTAGTATTGAAATGGATAGTTCAAAACCTCCATGCTAAAGTGGTAATTTCTGAAGAGCAATTATTTTGGCAATTCCATTTTTTAGGTCAGTGATGTTCCATAGATATATTTTACTTGGAAAATATTTGTAGATATTTCCAGTAATCAGACAGAAGATGTCCACCTAATCCAAATATCTGCAATCATTTTGCTAAAATGTGGGCCCATAACAAGACTTCTCTATTGACAAAAGTCTGCTACTTTACAAAGGCAGGGACGTAAAAATCATATACATTCCAAAAAGGGTAGTTTGAAGTCATCAAAATCAATATACAGTACTGTGTGAATACAAATCTATCTACAGAATATATGGTCCAGAATTATATATACTTTGTATTCTCAAAATAAAATTATGCTCATGAAACTCTTGCTCTCTAGGAGATATTAGGGCCTATATACAAAGCCTTTGAGAGATATAAAGTAGACGGAGATAAAGATCCAGCCAATCAGCTCTTAACTGCCATATTACAGGCTGTGTTTAAAAAATGACAGGAGTTGGTTGGTAATTTATCCTCTCTATCTCTCTAAAATAGTAAAAGGACCCCTAAGTCTGATATTTACATGACCAGATGTTGGTACTTTATTTCCATCCACTTTATCTCTTTCCTAGGGGATCTGGACTATAGATCTACAATGTCTAGGTCAACACCATGTGGGCTACATACATTAGGTTTAAATTGAAAAAGTTTGAGATAGACAAAAGGTCTACCTAGTAAACATAGACACTGTAAAAGGTCAACGTGGACAAAAATTTGACACTTGACAGGTTCAAATTCTTGACATGGCAATGGTCGACACATATATGGTTGACACATGTTTTGTTTTTCATGTTTTTGGACTTTTTCCATCCTTTGTCACAAATCAAAACTTTTAGTAACCTTGTGATGAGTGAAGTAGAGTGGAGAGAGACAACATGCCTGAAGTGTGGCGAGCAAAGCGTTTCTTCAAATGGTGGTCCCTGATGGAAAAACTATCCACACTTACCCAAAAAATGCTAAAAAAAAGTATCTTGACCATATTTTTGTCTACCATTGAAATGTCTACCTTGTCACCCTGTTGACATTTTGTCCATGTCAACATTTTCCAGTGTCGACCTTTCATAGGTCAACCATTTGTCCATGTCAATCTTTTGTCAGGGTCGACCTAACGCATGTTGACCATATGGGGTCAACCTAATGACTTTCGATGTAGACATTGTAGATATTATATACCACACACCTCTCCAGGGTTTAGTACAAAGACCCCACTGTCTCAGAACCATCAGTTTTTGCATTTTGCCTCAAATAACTAATTTATTATTGACCTATTGAACAGGCATGTATGAGACCTTGAGGATGAATGGGAAAAATGAACAAAAAGATGCTACATACCATAGGATTTTTAAGAGGATGTCTTCCTTTTGTCAACAGTCCACAGGCTGTGGTTAACTATAATTTTACAATGAGTTGGGTATAGCATGCAGATCAACATCTAACAAACTTCCCAATAATTTGTTAAAGTTGTAAGAAATGTATGTAACTATTTTTAGCCAACAAGCAATTTAGTACACCTTTATACTAAAAACAAATCAAACCATCTACAGTTTAGGATGTAGTTGGTGTGGTTGCTCATTGAAAATAACCAAACAGCATAGGCCTCAAAGTTAAAAGTGGGTTGGAGAGGAACCAACCGAAACCATTAAGGCTAATTGTGAAGAACTTCCCAGAATTTGGTCCTCTAACAAAGAGAGACAATCCAGCAAGAAAATGTGGTATTTGCTCCTCAAAGAGGGATGAAAGTAGCAAGTAAAGAATCAAAATACTTCTGCAAAGAGTGGGATGTCAAACGTTGCATTGTAAATATATCATGCAGAAAACAATTGTGAATATTTCTTACTAAAATTTTGTTAAATAAGTGTTAGAAAGATGTTCTTAACTTGACTCATTATCATCACTGACATTTTCTAAACATAGTTTTGATAAAAATATTAACTTGTTATTAACCCCTTCACTACTAAGGATGAACCTTTTGTGTCCTGTGAATATAACTTAAAACTGCGAAAGACGAGTCAGGCTTGTACCTTACTCCACCTGTCCTGATGACTGGTGAGCACAGCTGGCAGTCACTGCTGAATGTGACCAGAGGTGCCACCATCATGTGCATGCATACCGATGTCACCCATGTAAACAACGGAAAAAAAAAATAAAAGTATGGGTGAGGGAATGTAAATTTGCCTACCTCCTTTACCATTGTACCTAGAAAGATGGGAGCCCCATAAAGATAATGTCTGGTTATCTTGAGGTTTAGCTGTTGGTTTTGCCTTGTAATAGAATTAACTATAGATTGATAGAATAATGAAATATGGTATAGGCAATAATGCCACATCAAAGATAAATGACATACTGTATGCTTTTGCATTTCAGCTTTTTGTTCAAAAGCTGATTTGTACACAAAAGGATATTTAGAGTTGTATATGCCTGTAGGTTGTCAAAATTGTGCACATGCAAGGACAAACCTTAAATCCTTATGATGGTATTTAAAGTTGTATTATGCTTAGGACCATCTCAATTCTAAATATGCATGTAACCAACATGTAAATTAGAACTTATAGAACGTGCAATACTTTGTATTCTGCCAACACAACATGTGTACCTGATGCAGCTGTGACTATAAATACAATAAATTAGATAAAAAAAGAGATGCATGTGTGCTATATAGGTGTAATATAAATTGTATTGGGAAGTTGTCCTTTTACATGCATGCAAATACTTTAGGTGTTAATTAGCCTTTAATTTGTTGAAGAATGAATTCACTTAGTATGTATTCATATCAAGATCCATTCTGATAATTTTGATTTTTATAATCAAGTTGGATAATTTCATTCTATTTAATTAATATTGTGATATAATATTATATATTATATTATATATGTGATATCGTATTGTTGATTTCTCTGACGTCCTAAGTGGATGCTGGGGACTCCGTCAGGACCATGGGGACTAGCGGCTCCGCAGGAGACAGGGCACAAAACCAAAGCTTTAGGATCAGGTGGTGTGTACTGGCTCCTCCCCCTATGACCCTCCTCCAAGCCTCAGTTAGGTTTTTGTGCCCGTCCGAGCAGGGTGCAATCTAGGTGGCTCTCTTAAGGAGCTGCTTAGAAAAAGTATTTAGGTTTCTTATTTTCAGTGAGTCCTGCTGGCAACAGGCTCACTGCATCGAGGGACTTAGGGGAGAGAAGTTCAACTCACCTGCGTGCAGGATGGATTGGCTTCTTAGGCTACTGGACACCATTAGCTCCAGAGGAAGTCGGAACACAGGTCTCACCCTGGGGTTCGTCCCGGAGCCGCGCCGCCGACCCCCCTTGCAGATGCTGAAGATTGAAGGTCCAGAAACCGGCGGCAGAAGGCTTTTCAGTCTTCATGAAGGTAGCGCACAGCACTGCAGCTGTGCGCCATTGTTGTCACACACTTCACACCAACGGTCACGGAGGGTGCAGGGCGTTGCTGGGGGCACCCTGGGCAGCAATGTATAATACCTTATTCTGGCTAAAAATACATCACATATAGCCCCTGGAGGCTATATGGATGTATTTAACCCCTGCCAGGTCTCAGAAAAACGGGAGAAGAAGCCCGCCGAAAAGGGGGCGGGGCCTATTCTCCTCAGCACACAGCGCCATTTTCCCTCACAGAAATGCTGGTGGGAAGGCTCCCAGGCTCTCCCCTGCACTGCACTACAGAAACAGGGTTAAAACAGAGAGGGGGGGCACTTATTTGGCGATATGTATATATATATTAAAATGCTATAAGGGAAAAACACTAATATAAAGGTTGTCCCTGTATAATATAGCGTTTTTGGTGTGTGCTGGCAAACTCTCCCTCTGTCTCCCCAAAGGGCTAGTGGGGTCCTGTCCTCTATCAGAGCATTCCCTGTGTGTGTGCTGTGTGTCGGTACTTGTGTGTCGACATGTATGAGGACGATGTTGGTGAGGAGGCGGAGCAATTGCCGGTAATGGTGATGTCACTCTCTAGGGAGTCGACACCGGAATGGATGGCTTATTTAAGGAATTACGTGATAATGTCAACACGCTGCAAGGTCGGTTGACGACATGAGACGGCCGGCAAACCAATTAGTACCTGTCCAGGCATCTAAAACACAGACACGGACACTGACTCCAGTGTCGACGGTGAAGAAACAAACGTATTTTCCTTTAGGGCCACACGTTACTTGTTAAGGGCAATGAAGGAGATGTTACATATTTCTGATACTACAAGTACCACAAAAAAGGGTATTATGTGGAGTGTGAAAAAACTACATGTGGTTTTTCCTGAATCAGATAAATTAAATGAAGTGTGTGATGATGCGTGGGTTTCCCCCGATAGAAAATTATTGGCGGTATACCTTTTCCCGCCAGAAGTTATGGCGCATTGGGAAACACACCTTAGGGTGGATAAGGCGCTCACACGCTTATAAAAACAAGTGGCGTTACCGTCTCCAGATACAGACGCCCTCAAGAAGCCAACTGATAGGAGGTTGGAAAATATCCTAAAAAGTATATACACACATACTGGTGTTATACTGCGACCAGCGATCGCCTCAGCCTGGATGGGCAGCGCTGGGGTGACTTGGTCGGATTCCCTGACTGGAAATATTGATACCCTTGACAGGGACAGTATTTTATTGACTATAGAGCATTTAAAGGATGCATTTCTATATATGTGAAACTCTGGCATCAAGAGTAAGTGCGATGTCCATATCTGCCAGACGATGTTTATGGACACGACAGTGGTCAGGTGATGCAGATTCCAAACGGCACATGGAAGTATTGCCGTATAAAGGGGAAGAGTTATTTGGGGTCGGTCCATCGGACCTGGTGGCCACGGCAACAGCTAGAAAATCCACCTTTTTTACCCCAAGTAACATCTCAGCAGAAAAAGACATAGTCTTTTCAGCCTCAGTCCTTTCGTCCCCATAATATCTGCCCAGGGATAGAGGTAAGGGAAGAAGACTGCAGCAGGCAGCCCATTCCCAGGAACAGAAGCCTTCCATCGCTTCTGCCAAGTCCTCAGCATGACGCTGGGGCCGTACAAACAGGTGCGGTGGGGGGTCGTCTCAAGAGTTTCAGCACGCAGTGGGCTCACTCGCAAGTGGACCCCTGGATCCTACAAGTAGTATCCCGGGGGTACAGATTGAAAATTCGAGACGTCTCCCCCTCGCAGGTTCCTGAAGTTTGCTTTACCAACGTCTACCTCCGACAGGGAGGCAGTATTGGAAACAATTCACAAGCTGTATTCCCAGCAGGTGATAATCAAAGTACCCCTCCTACAACAAGTAAAGGGGTATTATTCCACACTATATTGTGGTACTGAAGCCAGACGGCTAGGTGAGACCTATTCTAAATGGAGTCACTAAGAGCAGTGATAGCGAACCAGGAAGAAGGGGACTATATGGTGTCCCTGGACATCAAGGATGCTTACCTCCATGTCCAAATTTGCCCTTCTCACAAAGGGTACCTCAGGTTCGTGGTACAAAACTGTCACTATCAGTTTCAGACGCTGCCGTTTGGATTGTCCACGGCACCCCGGGTCTTTACCAAGGTAATGGCCGAAATGATGATTCTTCTTCAAAGAAAAGGCGTCTTAATTATCCCTTACTTGGACGATCTCCTGATAAGGGCAAGGTCCAGAGAACAGTTGGAGGTCTGAGTAGCACTATCTCAAGTAGTTCTACGACAGCACGGGTGGATTCTAAATATTCCAAAATCGCAGCTGTCTCCGATGACACGTCTGCTGTCCCTAGGGATGATTCTGGACACAGTCCAGAAAAAGGTGTTTCTCCCGGAGGAGAAAGCCAGGGAGTTATCCGAGCTAGTCAGGAACCTCCTAAAACCAGGAAAAGTGTCAGTGCATCATTGCACAAGGGTCCTGGGAAAAATGGTGGCTTCTTACGAAGCGATTCCATTCGGCAGATTTCACGCAAGAACTTTTCAGTGGGATCTGCTGGACAAATGGTCCGGATCGCATCTTCAGATGCATCAGCGGATAACCCTGTCTCCAAGGACAAGGGTGTCTCTTCTGTGGTGGCTGCAGAGTGCTCATCTACTAAAGGGCCACAGTTATGCATTCAGGACTGGGTCCTGGTGACCACGGATTCCAGCTTGAAAGGCTGGGGAGCTGTCACACAGGGAAAAAATTTCCAGGGAGTGTGATCAAGTCTGGGGACTTCTCTCCGCATAAATATACTGGAGCTAAGAGCAATTTACAATGCTCTAAGATTAGCAAGACCTCTGCTTCAAGGTCAGCCGGTATTGATCCAGTGGGACAACATCACGGCAGTCGCCCACGTAAACAGACAGGGCGGCACAAGAAGCAGGAGGACAATGGCAGAAACTGCAAGGATTCTTCGCTGGGCGGAAAATCATGTGATAGCACTGTCAGCAGTTTTTCATTCCGGGAGTGGACAACTGGGAAGCAGACTTCCTCAGCACGACCTCCACCCGGGAGAGTGGGAACTTCATCGAGAAGTTTTTTTCCACATGATTGTGCACCGTTGGGAAAGACCAAAGGTGGACATGATGGCGTCCCGCCTGAACAAAAAACTGGACAGGTATTGCGCCAGGTCAAGAGACCCTCAGGCAATAGCTGTGGACGTTCTGGTAACACCATGGGTGTACCAGTCGGTGTATGTGTTCCCTCCTCTGCTTCTCATACCAAAGGTACTGAGAATTATAAGACGTATAGGAGTAAGAACTATACTCGTGGCTCCGGATGGGCCAAGAAGGACTTGGTACCCGGAACTTCAAGAGATGCTCACAGAGGACTCAGGGCCTCTGCCGATAAGAAGGGACTTGCTTCAGCAAGTACCATGTCTGTTCCAAGACTTACCGCGGCTGCGTTTGACGGCATGGCGGTTGAACGCCGGATCCTAAGGGAAAAAGGCATTCCGGAAGAGGTCATTCCTACCCTGGTCAAAGCCAGGAAGGAGGTGACCGCACAACATTATCACCACATGTGGCGAAAATATGTTGCGTGGTGTGAGGCCAGGAAGGCCCCACAAAGAAATTTCAACTCGGTCGATTCCTGCATTTCCTGCAAACAGGAGTGTCTATGGGCCTCAAATTGGGATCCATTAAGGTTCAAATTTCGGCCCTGTCGATTTTCTTCCAGAAAGAATTGGCTTCAGTTCCTGAAGTCCAGAAATTTGAAAAGGGAGTACTGCATATACAACCCCCTTTTGTGCCTCCAGTGGCACTGTGGGATCTCAACGTAGTCCTGGGATTCCTCAAATCACGTTGGTTTAAACCGCTCAAATCTGTGGATTTGAAATATCTCACATGGAAAGTGACCATGATGTTGGCCCTGGCCTCGGCCAAGCGAGTGTCAGAATTGGCGGCTTTGTCTCACAAAAGCCCATATCTGATTGTCCATTCGGACAGGGCAGAGCTGCGGACTCATCCCCAGTTTCTCCCTAAGGTGGTGTCAGCGTTTCATCTGAACCAGCTTATTGTGGTACCTGCGGCTACTAGAGACTTGGAGGACTCCAAGTTGCTAGATGTTGTCAGGGCCCTGAAAATATATATTTCCAGGACGGCTGGAGTCAGGAAAACTGACTTGCTGTTATCCTGTATGCACCCAAAAAACTGGGTGCTCTTGCTTCTAAGCAGACGATTGCTAGTTGAATGTGTAGTACAATTCAGCTTGCACATTCTGTGGCAGGACTGCCACAGCCAAAATATATAAATGCCCATTCCACAAGGAAGGTGGGCTCATCTTGGGCGACTGCCCGAGGGGTCTCGGCTTTACAACTTTGCCGAGCTGCTACTTGGTCAGGGGCACACCCTGGCTGAGGAGGACCTGGAGTTCTCTCACTCGGTGCTGCAGAGTCATCCGCACTCTCCCGCCCGTTTGGGAGCTTTGGTATAATCCCCATGGTCCTGACGGAGTCCCCAACATCCACTTAGGACGTCAGAGAAAATAAGATTTTACTTACCGATAAATCTATTTCTCGTAGTCCGTAGTGGATGCTGGGCGCCCATCCCAAGTGCGGATTGTCTGCAATACTTGTACATAGTTATTGTTACAAAAAAATCGGGTTGTTATTGTTGTGAGCCGTCTGTTCAGAGGCTCCTACGTTTGTCATACTGTTAACTGGGTTTAGATCACAAGTTATACGGTGTGATTGGTGTGGCTGGTATGAGTCTTACCCGGGATTCAATATCCTTCCTTATTGTGTACGCTCGTCCGGGCACAGTATCCTAACTGAGGCTTGGAGGAGGGTCATAGGGGGAGGAGCCAGTACACACCACCTGATCCTAAAGCTTTTGTTTTGTGCCCTGTCTCCTGCGGAGCCGCTAGTCCCCATGGTCCTGACGGAGTCCCCAGCATCCACTACGGACTACGAGAAATAGATTTATCGGTAAGTAAAATCTTATTTTCCTTACTATGGTAATCTTATTCAAGTTTTATTTTTGTTGTTGTTGCAAAAATGGTCATAGGAACATTAACAATGTATTGCAGTGACACATTTATACCTATTAGTTGGTTCTGCCTGTAGAGTTGTAACATTTGCATATTTCTAAGTAGGAACTTAGCAATGAGGGGCAATCCTAGCTAAATTCAGGTAATACAGTAGGTATATTTATGTGGGCATTCTCATGTTATCATGTAGATAATGTACAGTGTATTGTTTTCCTCTGCAAAATGACCATTTTGTTTAAAATCAGTTCTAAATGTGGGTAGTCAGCTCTTTTACAGCAGGTAAATGGCCATATTTATGCAATTACAAAAGTAACTTATGACAATGCCCTCCAGTGTATCTTGTCTGATTGTAGTATTTTTTCTTCTTCTAAGGAGGTAGAGGAAAACTATACATATGCTATAAAGAAGTCCATCTTAGATTACATATTACTGGATCCAATGGAACAACAGAGGCTTGGAATTGAAATACCTGAAAAGGTTAGTTGCTTTATTTACTCTGATTGAGGGCCTTGCATTGCTATTCTAATAATATAAAACTAGTATTTTTGAAGTTGCGTGTAGGCAAATTATGGAGCTAAGGATCAAAGTGTTTTTTTTCCCAGCTTCAATATGAAATGCAGATTTTTGAGTAGTTCTCAAAAGGCAATTTATCAAAGCAAAGAATACACAAGCCCTGATTTACAGTTCATTGCTGATATGTGGCTGCTACAATTTAACAACAAAAATTCATTTAGAGACACAAAACATATGATATTTACAACTTTAAATAGTATGTAGTATACAGTAGTTTGCATCCAGAGCACATATGTGACAGTCATAATCATCAAAAAGGTAGCATGTAAAAGGGGTATGGGATGCACCAAGATATGGCTATTAAATGGTGTATTTTATCTAAATGATATAAGGTAGATAAAATTGGACACATCAAAAAAGGCAACTGGTATGGTGTACAAAGGGCAACAGGCATGGTGTTTGAAGGGCAACAGGTATGGTGTTCTGAACGCAACAGGTATGATGGTTGGAGGGCAACAGGTATGGTGTTTAGAGAGCAACAGGCATAATGTTTGCAGGGTAACAGGGATATTCAATTTGGATTTAATGCTCTTTGGTATAAACAGCATCCAGTTTGTTCCAAACCACATATGATTTGTATCTTTTGAAACCCCACACATTGGCTGTGATTTAACTGAAACTGCAAATTAAAAACTGTGTTTGCATCCAATTGATGGCAGGTTTAAAATTTTACAATACACTACTTTGATAATTTCCTAACATCACTGTATATACCTTTAATATGTTGCAGCGTATGTAATTATAGGGTTATTTGCTGGTGATATATTAAAAGAGGGGAAAACTATGTGCCCCAAAAAATTGCCCCAATGTTTTTTTTCCCACAGGTAATTTCTTTGCTTGATAATGAGACTTCATAGGACAATGCTTCAAGTTTGAGAGCTTTTGTGGGTTAAGGAAAAAGAGTAAGCGTTCTATTTTGAACAAATGAGACCTATATTTGCAGCAGAGCTGGTCCTGCGGGAACATTGTATTTGATGGAGCTCATACAATGGTTTACCAGAGCATTTTCTATTCTCTGTGGACTGCATAGTAAGGTGGAATAGTACTGCCATCACATTTCTCACATCCATCACCTCTCCTGTTAATGTGATCCTTCTACGCATGCTGTAGATACAGATCTGAAATGTGCAAACGTAAAGGGGAATGGTGGCAGTAATAAAAGCTCTGCGGTCATGATGATAGAAGGTGACAAAGGAAGGAGGGAGACAGGCGGTCAGGATGATTGCATTGAATTGAGAAGAGTGGCAGCCACAGTGAGAGCTGTTAAAGGAGAACTGTCAGGCTGTATACACATTGTGTATTGTGTATTGTTATTTAAATCATGGGATAGTGCTTCTGATAACTGTGATATATTGGGCTCTATTGTGGTTAGAAGAATTTGCATCAAATAGTACTTGAAATCTTTTCCTGACATTACAATTCATATTAAAAATTATTTTTCACTTGATCCCAGTTTTTGCTTCAGCAACTTTTATCTGGTGTTTAACTTCTGTTTAAATTTAGTCTGTGGAGGCATTTCATTTAATTTGTATGGTCTGTTTGCACACATTTACACAATGATTTACTATGTTGTATTGTTATACATGTTATATTCATTATACAGACAACCTAGTAAATTGTGGGAAATGACTGTATACCACATCATGTAACCACTTCATTTCATTTAATTTAAAGTGGAAGTTTTAGAACGTTATGCTGGGTAACGTCTAAGCATGTATTCTGTGTATTGATTTGGAAAAGGAATTAAATATTACAACATTTATTTTGTTTCTGGCAAGATGTCGAACAGGACAGGACGGGACCAATTTCCATGGCATGAAAGTGTCAATGTAGCACGTGTCAAACTGATCAGTGGTTTACACATCACTCATCCTGTTATGTCCAAAGTTCTGCTCCACTTCTATACAAAGTATGTTATCTATAATAGTGTAACAATAGTACACACTGGGTGGGGTTTGCATATTTTTCTTGTAACTATTCTTTCTTATTTCTCTGGGATATGATCATATAAAGATAGTACTGTACAGTTACTGTATTGGATTATGTAACGTAGTATCACCTACATATGGGGTTTTGTTGTCAAATACACAAAGCATGTGGTGCATGCTTAATCAATGTTTATCTTCAGGTGTCGAAAGCAAACAGGTTTTATATAGATTTCTGTCATCTGTCATATTTACCATATGTTGTATGATTGAGTATAATATTATTGATATTGTAAATGTATCATGTATTGCCTAAAAACAATATGTACAGTATATACACACAATAGGCTTTAATCCAAATCACTCAAACATCCACAGTGCCAGTGGTATATGACCACAACATTTAAATAAAAGAAAAATCATACAAACTCAGTGCTCATCTAGTTACAATCCAAACTGTAACTCATCTGAACTCAGAGAATGTTAGTTGTAAAATATTGCAATCATTTTTTAAGCTGACCTGCCACTTCCCATCCTTCCCTCTTGGTCAGTCCCTACACTGACTTTCAATAATATAGGTATTCCTCTGGTTCAGGAATCATATGAATTTTAAATACACAGTATGCCTCTATCATAGGTTTAGGCCCTGGCCCACTCATTTAAAGAGACAGAACCACATCCAAGCATATTAGTTAATGAAATCTTTGGAATAACTAACAGCATTAGATTTACATATGGAAAAAAAAAGGTGTAGGAGAAAGTGTAACCACAAAAATGTTATATAAACAATAGGCTTTAATCCACAGCACTCAAACATCTGTGGTGCCAGTGGTCTGTGACCACAACATTTCAATTAAAAAAATCATACAAACTCGGCACTCACCTAATTACACTCCAAACTGTAACTCATCTCAATTCGGGGAATGTTATTTTTCCAAAATATTGCAATCATTTGTTAAGCTGACCATATATATGCAGCGGTAAACCCGGCACTCTCTTCCTCAATTAAATGTAATGCGCTCCAGTGCCCTTCTAGGGAATGTGTGCCCATATATATAACTAGATAAGGTGTCAGTTACAAGTCTATTTCAGTGGCGAACAATCGTTAGCTTTTTTGTAGCATCAAATGTATGTTTTGAACGCCTGAAACATATGTAGAATGCTAAAAGTTAACTATTGTTCGATAAATAGTGACAAAACCAAATAGACTGAGTACAGTACAACTCACTTTATTTCAACCTCAGGCAGGTTACACAGTACATACATGTTTTGCAGGTCAGGTTTTACAGGCAGTCTTTAAACAGCAGCACAACATTCCAAGTTCAAATAAGCACAAATAGTACAGATTTCAAATGGCTCCTAATGTAACCCTAGTCCCCTAAACAATTTCCTGGCCACTTTTTGGCATCTGAAGCCATGACCCACTGAACAAACTTGTTTTTAAAGGCAGCAGACAAGTTGTAGTGATTAGCCTAGTTGTGGCTTACAGCAGACTCTGCTAAACCACTTGGACTGGATTCCATCAGACCTATTGCTGCTGCTCCAAACCTGCAAAATACTGCCATTCCACATCAACCTTTTCACATCAACCTTTTGTGGAATTATGTTGTCCCTGCCACTATATATATATATATATATATATATATATATATATAAACATACACACACACACACACACACACACACACACACACACACACACACACACACAATACTACCCCTCAATCAGTCAAATCAGTGTTCAGCCAAGCAGAAACCATGACAGGAAGCATTAACTGTTGACCCAAAAGTGTGAAGTAAAACCAAAGAGGTTAAACACAGATAAACTAGAAAGGTAATATGTAGTGAGTGATGTAATCACATAAGCAAACATGGGCAAGCAATTTGTGATTGGCTCAACAGTTATTTGACTAAATGATTGTCGGTGGTGTTTATTCAAATAAGTATATATATATATGGGTTAGGTTTGCACTTTTATATATATATATATATATATATATATATATATGAGAATGGTCTAGTTTTTTTTTTGTCCCTGAACTTATTTGGACAACTACCCCAGCAATACTTAAACACTTATCTACACTGCTCAAAAAATAAAGGGAACACTTAAACAACACAGTGTAACTCCAAGTCAATCACACTTTTGTGAAATCAAACTGTCCACTTAGGAAGCAACACTGATTGACAATCAATTTCACATGCTGTTGTGCAAATGGAATAGACAACAGGTGGGAATTATAGGCAATTAGCAAGACACCCCCAATAAAGGAGTTGTTCTGCAGGTGGTGACCACAGACCACTTCTCAGCTCCTATGCTTTCTAGCTGATGTTTTGGTCACTTTTGAAAGCTGGCGGTGCTTTCACTCTAGTGGTAGCATGAGACGGAGTCTACAACCCACACAAGTGGCTCAGGTAGTGCAGCTCATCCAGGATGGCACATCAATGCGAGCTGTGGCAAGAAGGTTTGCTGTGTCTGTCAGCGTAGTGTCCAGAGCATGGAGGCGCTACCATGAGACAGGCCAGTACATCAGGAGACGTGGAGGAGGCCGTAGGAGGGCAACAACCCAGCAGCAAGACCGCTACCTCTGCCTTTGTGCAAGGAGGAACAGGAGGAGCACTGCCAGAGCCCTGCAAAATGACCTCCAGCAAGCCACAAATGTGCATGTGTCTACTCAAATGATCAGAAACAGACTCCATGAGGATAGTATGAGGGCCCGACATCCACAGGTGGGGGTTGTGCTTACAGCCCAACACCGTGCAGGACGTTTGGCATTTGCCTGAGAACACCAAGATTGGCAAATTCGCCACTGGCGCCCTGTGCTCTTTACAGATGAAAGCAGGTTCTCACTGAGCACATGTGATAGACGTGACAGAGTCTGGAGATGCCAAGGGGAACGTCCTGCTGCCTGCAACATCCTCCAGCACGACTGGTTTGGCAGTGGGTCAGTAATGGTGTGGGGTGGCATTTCTTTGGGGGGCTGCACAGCCCTCCATGTGCTCACCAGAGGTAGCCTGACTGCCATTAGGTACCGAGATGAGATCCTCAGACCCCTTGTGAGACCATATGCTGGTGCGGTTGGCCCTGGGTTCCTCCTAATGCAAGACAATGCTAGACCTTATGTGGCTGGAGCGTGTCAGCAGTTCCTGCAAGACGAAGGCATTGATGCTATGGACTGGCCCGCCCGTTCCCCAGACCTGAATCCAATTGAGCACATCTGGGACATTATGTCTCGCTCCATCCACCAACGCCACATTGCACCACATACTGTCCAGGAGTTAGCAGATGCTTTAGTCCAGGTCTGGGAGGAGATCCCTTAGGAGACCATCCGCCACCTCATCAGGAGCATGCCCAGGCATTGTAGGGAGGTCATACAGGCATGTGGAGGCCATACACACTACTGAGCCTCATTTTGACTTGTTTTGAGGACATTACATCAAAGTTGGATCAGCCTGTAGTGTGTTTTTCCACTTTAATTTTGAGTGTGACTCTAAATCCAGACCTCCATGGGTTAATAAATTTGATTTACATTGATAATTTTTGTGTGATTTTGTTGTCAGCACATTCAACTATGTAAAGAACAAAGTAGTTAATAAGAATATTTCATTCATTCAGATCTAGGATGTGTTATTTTAGTGTTCCCTTTATTTTTTTGAGCAGTGTATATACAGTACATGAATGTGGAACAACTGGAACTATCTATCCTATCTATCATGTAATTCTAAACATACAGTATACTTGCATAGTGGAGGGCTTTTGACTTTTTTTGATTCACTAACATACAAACAATGAAGCTGCTTTCTCAATTTTACTTTAGTTACTCAACATTTAGACTGGTTGATATTGCCGGTCTCCTGCAATTGGTACCCTTGATGTTGGATGAGTTTTTTGCTCACATGAGCTGTGTTGTCAGAACACAGTCTGAACTGTTGAAAGAAACATGGCTGAAAGATTGCTGTGAAATTGTGAACCAAAACAGAGAAAACATAGAATCTGTTATGTCAGAAGATGAGGTGAGTTCATCATTTTAAATATACCACCTATAGGATTTGTCAGATATTACTGTATATGTTTCTATATACTTTCTAAACAAACAAGAGTGCCATAAGCTCAGGCATGGAGAACAACTTTTTGCCCATCACTGCAATTAAGTGTAATATGGATTTTGCACAAGATAGGATAAGGTATTCCCCTAATCCAGTGGTTCTCAAACTTTCTTGATTCCTGGGGGCATGGAGTATCAGCATTTTTCCCATGCACCCGTAAACCAAAGGTTTGGTATTGACAAACTTTGTTAAATTCTAAAATTAAGTAAATTGTGCTTTACTGTCACCCTTCTGTTTAGTTATGTGGTAGTGAACAGGGCTGTGCTTCTATTTGTCACATATTTATGACTTGCAGCCACCATCACTGGTTTAATTATTATATTGACTAAAGATAAAAAAAAAAATTGGTACTGGACCACCAACTCTTGGCTCCCCTGCAACCACCGCAGCACCCACTTTGGGAACCACTGCCTTAATCATTAGCTATGGGCTAAATTCACTGCAAAAATACTAATCATTAACTCTCTATCTGTATATATGTAAGTACGTGTTTTTTATTGCATTTGTACAACATGACTAATAAGCTGTACAGTGGCATATCTATAATGGATGCAAGGTGTGTGGTGCACATGGGCCCCTGGTTCTAGGGGTGCTACACCGCACACCTTGCACCTATTTCATGAACACTTACTCCTCCAAAGTCCCACATCGGTGGCAGCAGTGTTGCACAAATCACCAGGAAAATTATGTGATTCTCAGTGTTTTGCACCTCTGCATGCTCACTAGACTCTGGTACATTGCTAGTAACCCTAGTGATCAGAGTCTACTGAGCTGCCATCTAGAAAGAAGGGGGCCCAGATGGAGGATGCACATGGGCTTAGGCCTCTCTTAATGCACCCCTGAAGCTGTACAGTATATTGATGACATTTTGAGATTTACCTGCTACGTTGAATAATTTCAAGTATTTCTAATCTTATGTTTGTAATTGAGAAATGTAAGTGTTTTTTACAGTTTTCTAATTATCCATTAAATCTACATTTTTGGCTAATACAAAACAAGAAAATCCCTTATGGTTTTATGAAAATACACTATACAATATTAATGAATAGTCATTAATTCTTTTTTAATTAATCTTTATTCGTGTTACAAAATTGCTGCTGGTACCAGCAATTGCTTTGGATTCGGCTTCATGACATGGTGCCGAAGTTAGCCAATGAGGCTTCACATTTCACTGCCTGGTGTACTGAAAATCTGTTGGAGTTTCACCAGGATTAGGCTATAGTTAAGGCATACTCCCAACATGTTGAAAGCTGGAGTTGCTACGTCTTGCGTGACAAAGGTGCATGCTCCCAAAAAGGAGTCATGCCTACAGCAAAAGGGGGCACGGCTTTGCGGTAATGCCATGATTGCAGGCCACCCCCTGTTTTCTGGCACTGTGGGGGCATGCCCAATGCTCTGTGAGCTGCTGACATACCCCCAAACCCTCTGTCTCCTGTGAATAGCTGCTGTGTGCATGCACACAGCAGCTATTCACCACAGAGGAGTGACTGATAGGAGCCTCCCAACTGCCCCCCCCACCACAGGAAACTGTGGCCCAGGGTTGGGACAGTGGGTAAATCCCAAAAAAGAGTCTGTCCTGTGAAAACCAGGACAGTTGGAAGGTATGGTTAAGGTCCCAAAATCACATAGAAATACCAGGTTATCTATTTGACTGAAAATGCTATTTGATGAAAATAAGATATTGTAATGACTATTGGACCCTTCAGAATGGCAATAATAGGGTTTCAAATGAAGTTTGTTACAAGTTTTTGAATTAGCTTTAAATATTACATTTTAGCTTTGTTAATATACTGTAAGATTTATTAAGGTGGCTACCCAATTCTTGTAAATATTCAATTGTGTAGTACCTCTCAACTGACTGCTATGGAAGAAAATTACATTTGTGTGGTTCAAATCACCACATCCTTCTTTTCCGATAAATAGTTTCTATAATAAATCTGATGGTTAGTTATGTGGCTCCAACACTTTTTCATGTTTGACATTTAAAATTGTTTCTACCATAGAAATGGTTACATCTATGGGGCATATTTAGTACAATCCATACTATGATGAGTGAGTCGATGGCTTCCTCTCCAGAGATATGGAATTATCCTATCCCTCCATAGGATTCTGCGGCTGCTGTTGGAAATAGAGGGACCACAGATATCTGCTGCCATTCCTCCATAATACATTATGGGGATCATTAATATTTGTGGGTATCCCCTGAAAACAACTTTTTTAGGGGGAAATGACCCACAAATATTATTTGATAAATAGGCCCCTATGCGTTGAGTGATTTATTGGGTTTGCGGTTGTGCTGTAAGTCCTTGTGACCAGGAATGAGAGCTTTACCTGCAAATCTTCAATTGATCATACTATGCTGGACAAGACATTTGGAATTCAACACTCTTATTAATTAGAAGGAGAAAACTGTACTTACATCATGATAATATAAAAAATGGCAACATAATCGCCAGAAGCAATTAGAGGAAAACCCCAATGTAGGCCACTGATTAAGACATCAAATATAACTTTTATACTGCCATTTTGGTCATTGCACAATAACTTTCATTGAGTGCTTTCTGCATGGAAATGTGATCTCTGCTGCAGTGCTGGCAAGGAGCATTCTTTAGACACTCCAAGCAGTCACCCTAAACCTCTGCAGCTCCTGCAAAAAAACAGTTACAACACTGATTTCTATACATAGCAAATATATATTTTAGTGATAGGTAAAGTTGGGATCTCCCAAATCAAGCCTGTGCATGAACATAGTAAAATACTTGGCGGAACTGCAGGCTAATCTTTAATATTATTTGTATAGACTTTTTTTAGTATGTAGCCTAAAAGGACAGCTTACACTATAAATGTGTTTGTCATTATTTGGCATGTTTATCAATATTATTTTTACAAAAATATTACAAAGACAGGTGTTTCCACCCCCTTTTGATATTTTAGTATCACTTAAATGTGCTTACTGGCAATTGGAATAGAATTCCCCAAATTCTCCTCCACCCCCTTAATATCTATATTTTTTTTATTAAGCAGATCGTTTTTCCCATAATTGTTATGGGAAATGTGATCTGATCAAATTTACTAACCTGAAATTGTGAAAAAATAATGGAGTGGGGGCTTGAGATAATAATACCATCTTCAGATGGCATTATTCAGGCTTTCCCCCATTACTCTTGCATCTGCTCTACCTCTCCTATCTGCTGACAGGCAAAGCAGAGCACAGAGCCCACTTCTATAATCAGCCATTATCAGCACCCCTTGTAAACCCAGACATCTGATCTGCACAGAATACTGAGATGTTGTGAATTTCCAGTCCAACCTCTCAGTTTACAGCACAGAGCAGATGACCGGATCATTGACCCCTAAATGCAGCTAACAGAGTTACTTGTTTGCTTGGCGAGGTAGGGGATCTAGCGCACGCATAGCTACACTCTTCACAGGGACAGGGCTTTCTCACAAGCTTTGTCTTTGTATGCAATATTTTATACATTATTGCGATGTATTTAAATTTATGTCGAGTTACACCATCCAGTCCGTATCTGAGATGTGATGATACAGTACATATTCCGCAATGTGTGTTTGTTAGTTTTTAAACATTCAATATATTGCAGTCTATACATCCTTCAGTACTACATTTTTACCTAACAAGAAGAGTGTTTTATGTTCACAACAGAGCTAAGTGGATAAAAACAGTGCTTAGAGAACAAGATAAGCATTGTCCCACACAAGTGTCTTAGTTGTCATCAACATACTTATGAACGTATAGTTTCTTGTTAGTTGATTGGCAAGAGTAAAAAAGTATAAATGATCTAGTTTCCATCTTGATATACTACTTCAGAATTGTCAGGCTGATAAAACAGGAATCATCCAAAGTACAGTACACTAACATTTAAAAAAATCAAGTTATCTGAATTTCTACAATTGCATATAAATGCCACAATAAAGGTATAGTTTATGTAGGTAAAGGTATATGTAGGTCTGATTTACTTGCGCACTTGCTAAAATATCTAGATGGATAATGTATAAGCAGATTACAGGAAGCAGTCTGACAATTGGTTTGTTGTACATCAGGGCAAGATTGGCCATCTGGCAAATGCTTGTGGCCTTTTGAGCTGGTCTGGCCACACAGAGAGTCGGGAAGGCCGCGCACAGTGCAGCCTTCTGGTTCTATTTACCTGGCCCCCCACCTGATGTACCTGAGTGAAAGAAGGACAGTGGCCTGCCTCAAGTCCCTGCTCCCCTGACTCAGGGCACTCCCACATGAGCAGAGGCTGCACCCCCTGAAACGTGCGCTCACACATGATCAAATGTCAGGGATGAAAAGCAGCCCCAGCCTAACCCTGCTGTACATTCAGAATTCTACAGGAACTCAATTGATTCTAACTCTGAAGAGGTTGAAACTAATAGTAAAATATATACTGTATGTCCAAAGGACCTTTTTGCAGTCTTAGTTCTGTTTATAATACAGTATATTTCTGTTTTAAATTAATGCAAAGCTATAACTAGACATCTTGGTGCCCCCCCATATTCAAAATGGGGACAGTGTGAGTCAAAGGTGCATGCCAAAAATAAAAGGGCATGGATACATGGGGAAGGGGCATGGCCACACAATAGTACCAATTTACATTACATCACAGTAGTGTCTTAATCACATTAAACCACACAGTAGTGTCCGTTATTCAAATTACACCACACAGTAGAACCCCTTATACATATTACAACACAGTAGACCCCCTTTTACACATTATACCAGGTAAAACCCTGTATAAACATTATACCATGTAGAGCCCTTAAGCTAGGTACACACTATACAATTATCTGACAGATTATCTGACAGATCAGGCTGGTGGAATTCTGGTAATGGATGAGAGCATATGACAATCGACCATTTGCTCCCAAACAATGCAAAATGGACAAAAACTGTTTTTCATCCAAGTTGGTTAAATTTGCGTTTAACCAATTTGTCTGAATGACAGGTTTTGTTTGTTTTTCGGTGTTTGGGAGCAAATGGTTGATTGTCATTTGCTCCGATCCATTACCAGATTTTCATTACAACCAGCCAGATCTTGTAGATTATCTGCCAGATAATTGTAGAGTGTGTATCTATCTTAATACCCCATTCCTCCTCCTCCTCCTCCTCCTCATCATCACCACCAGGGCTGGATTAAGGGCCGCATCTTCCTGGAGCTGAACATTTTCAAGGGCCTATATTGAGGAGGGGATGACTTGTAACAAGTGCTGTGTGGGTGCGTCCAGAGCCATGTGTGTCTGTACACATCCTAAACTATCAGCCTTACTGTTTTCTTAAGTACATAAAAACAGAATGTGCAGAATTTTGTGAGAAAATTATTAATACACTTTTAATACTTTTGATAGTGGACCTATTTTTATGAGGAGGCCTGGAGCTGGAGCTCTATCCGCCCCATTGTTAATCTGGCTTTGATCATCCCCCCCCCTTTCCCATGTAGGTTGTAGTGTTAGTTAGCAGAGTGTGTGGTGTGTGTGAGCAGGGTGAAGTTTCAGTGAGTAGATTGTGCGTGTGAGCTTGGTGTAGTGTCAGTGAGCAGTGTGTGTATGAGCACACCCCAGAGTAGCTTTGCTGTTGCTCATGGAATGACTCCTGTGCTCCAGTACCTGGTGGAAGTCCCTCCTCCTCAGACATACCAGGAGATGATGGAGGAGGGCAAAGCACATGGGGGAAAAACTCAAGCTGCCCAGTGCCAGGGCCGGTTCTTGGGATTGTGGCGCCCCCGGCGAAGTATAGGGGCGTGGCTTCAAATGGGGGCGTGGTCAGTTACGCTTCCATTTATGCCCCTGTAGCGACGCTGAAAGATAAAATAAAATTAAAAAAAAGTATACTTACCATCCCCGTTCCTGATCCAGACTGCTGCAGACCTCCTCCGCCGGCGCCGCTCTTCTTCTCTCCTTTCCTCGATCTATGGGAGAGACGTTATTATGTCTCTCCCATAGAACAGCATAGACACTAGAGGTCAATTATGACCCCTAGTGTCTGTGCTACTATGCTGTGCGGTGCGCGATGACGTCATCGTGCACCGCACAGCAAAGGTCCTCTACATGAAGGGAAACTAGACAGTAGCGTCTAGTTTCCCTTCATGGAGAGGACCTTTGCTGTGCAGTGCGCGATGACGTCATCGCGCACCGCAGAACTAAGGTCCTCTCAATGAAGGGAAACTAGACGCTACGCGTCTGGTTCCCTTCAAAGCGGGGGGCACAGCGGGGCACTGCGGGGGGCACAGTGGCGGTTCTTGCCCTGGTGCGGCGCCCTCCGGATGGCGCCGGCACCCTCCGGAAGGCGGCGCCCCGGGCAAAAGTACCGCTTGCCCGTGGCAAGAACCGCCACTGCCCAGTGCTAACCACTGTAATATATATTAGCACCGCTACTATTATACATTATACTGTAGCAGGCAGCGCTTTAGCTGGCAGCAGTGGTCAGTGGTGCAGAGAGATGGGGGAGAGGGTACAAATTACCCGGGCCCAGGTCTGATGGAGGGGCCCAGAGAGGGTCCAGTAGCAGCCCATGCCCCCTCCCTCTTACCTGGCAGCAGCTGCAGGTCTTCTCCTCAGCCCTGTCTCAGCCCTGTCTCCTGGGCTGCAGTGTGGCCAGGGAGGTGCTTAAAATACCTTTTTTTCCAGTATTTTTTCTAAGGAAACATGACCACGGCTCCTGTGATTAGGCCACACCCCTTGAAAAGAACCGGGCCCAGCCTGGCACTCGACTGCCCTGGCAGTGGTGCATACATAGGCATACAATCAGGGTGGATGTGGACATGTGCCCACAGGGCAAAAGTGCTGTGTGCTAAGAACCATCTGCATCACCATAGTTATGGCCCTAGCAAAGCCTTTTACACAGTTGCAGTCACACTATAACATTTCTGAGTGAACACATCCTGATGCTACAATTTAATTTATTTGTAAAAAAATTGTTTCAGTATCTAGGAAGTTTACATAAAAGGATATTCATTTTTTTTCTATTTTATTTTTTTGTTGTTGTTTATGAAGCTAGGGACTTGCTGCGCTAGGGACTTGAGTTTTCAGACCCTCTCAAAGAAGAAAAAGGCCCTGTTTCTCTCCATCCCCTCAGATCCAAAAGGTCCCAATTAGGGGAAAAGGGAATCTTCAAGTCCCCTTTTGCCGAAGCTAGAAGTGGCCACTTGATTCCCAGAACACCAGAGCCAAAAGGCCACTTAGGGGAAAAGAGTTTTCAGGCTTCCCACCACTGCAAGGCTTGGGGTTGCCCCTTTATCCCCAGGATTGGCTGAATCTTACTCCTGGGGAATGGATTCTTCTGTTTTCCATGGTAGGAGAGAGTCTCAGGAGACTTGGGGAGGTGGTCCCCCACAAATGTGACACAATCACAAAAAGACCACAAAAAGGTAATGTGAAAAGTGCAAAAAAGCACAATACATAAATAAATAAATAGGCCACAGCCTTTTGGCCAGGGAAAATAAAAAATGATCCTTGCCCAGGCCAGAAGGCTAGGGCAAAGGTAAAACAGTGCATCCTGAAAGAGAAGTCTATAGTCCAAAATGCCTTACTAGTGCATAGGTGCCAGACAATTACTAGTTCATTTTCAGGAACCCCTGGCTCAGGCAGCATTGTGGCACATAGCACCTCCGACTTCAGGCTATAAATCAGTTGGCCAGAGGACCAGGTGACAGCCCATTGACTACTGAGGGCACCTTTAATCCCCACAGCATACATAGCCAAAAGGCAGTGAAGTGGTATACAGTGTGCAATTAATGTGCAGCCTCACAATTATAATAATAAATGTCTGCCTGCTTAGTTGACTCACTGTTCACTATTAAATCAGTCTAGTGTTATGGCTTTTGCACAAGGCATGGGTGAGTGGGTAAACTTGTAGTCAAACAGTGTGTATGTTACTGTATGCTACACACACACATACAGTCCCCTCCCACTCCAGCTCTGCTCTCAGTAATTAATCAGTGATGCTGGAAGGAGGTGTGGCCATGCTGGGACATCAGTGAGGATGGAGAGACAGAGGAGAAGCCATGAGCATTGTTTCTGGAGGAGGCCCAGGCCCCATAACATCCACTCTTACTACAGCTATGCCCTTGTTAGTAAAGTAAACATCAGAAATATCACATTCAATATATTTTATAATACTCGCTACTAGGAATATTAGATTTAAATAAAATGCAAGTTATCATTGAAAAACAATCAAACATGTAACATAAAAATCCATAAATCTTTTAAATATGGATTTATTAAATTCAAACTTGAAGCATATTAAATACATATTCAGTGGTTCATCTTTAAGTTTAAGGCCATTGAAAAAGCCTGCTCAGTTTTGTTCAAAAATTGTCCCTTTTTTCCTGTGATCTCTAGGTTTTAAAGAGAACCAATAACAGATTTTACACTCCCTTTTTTTTATTAAATAGTGCCTTCTGGTTCTTGTGTGACCCCATATGGCGGGAGAGACCATTTAACAGAACAGATTCTCCATGTGCTATTCTCTTTTTCAAGCTTCTACTTAAATGCAGGAAACTGTTGAGGTACAGTTGAAGCCAGACTGGAAGAGAACATTGTGCATACTCACAGCCCAACTCTGCTTTCAAGCTGAGTCGTAGCACAGAGGAAGCTCTTCTTTTGTTTGGCTTATTACATAGTTCAAAAGACACTGTGTAATAAGCAAATAAAAAGTTGATGTAGAACCTGGTAAATGGTTACCCTTTAACCTGAACCTAATGCAGTGTAAAGGCACTAATATGCTGTACTCTGTATTGATTTCATATGGCTTTCAAATTCTTAGCAACGGGTACTGTAAGCTCTGAAAATTTTTACAGCACATTTTTCAGTATCAGCACAAATAAAAATTATTACTTTTTTTATTATGTTTTTTTTCATTGAGGAGCCCTGGATAATATGTTTACTGTATGCCCTATAAAATATGTTTATATTTATGCATGTCTACATGTTCCTATATGGTTTTATAATGTTTGTTTTTTGCTGTTGAATTTATTACATTGTATTTCTCCTAGGGGTTACGAAGAAAGAAGATGGATCATTTGTTTTCCAGCTTGGCGACACTAATGTCCAATCTTCAAAGACATATAGTAGAGGCCTCTCTCACTGACCTAGTGGAAATGATTGAAACCTATAACAGAGGCAATCTGTATGAAGGAAATTATCCATCTGACGATCTTTGGCTCCCAGTGAAACCTCATCTTATTTTACTACATATGGTATGTGCTTTTATACCCATGCTTACCATATTAGGGCAGACTAGATGGGCCAAGTGGCTCTAATCTGCCATCAAATTCTATGTTTCTAGATTGTACATTACTTAGGACTTTCCTTTTCATGATGATAGAGGACACCATTACTTTTTTCAGGTGTTCATGGTATTTATTACACCTCTGCTCTGTGCACTGCACGTAACGATTTAGAGTTTTTGGTATTAAAAGTCAAAAATGGTTTTTCTGGTTGTAAAAAAAATCCCTCCTATAGCTACACAGATAGAGTGTGAGGAGGATTAATGCACTAACAGCAAACAATAACACCCATCTGTCTTAGCCCAGAACTTGGTATTTATCGGTTACTGTAGGTTTTATTTTGATATGTTACTCTTTTATCAGTCATTTGCTTTCTCCCAGGGCTGCAAGAATTCTTCTCAAAATTATTTTCAAAAGTGCTTACAATGACAGTTTAATGATATAAGCATTTCTTTCTTTTTTGTATATTTTGTATACTGGGTGCATGTCTGACACATGAAGGCTGTGACAATGCTTTTTGTTTTCAACTAATAATGGCACTTAGTCTGTGAGTGTGGTAAAAATCCATTTGACGACTTGATTTAGAAATTGTTGTTTTCACACAAAGCATAAATATGTATTTTGACACTTTCATGCAATCTAACCTCAGTCATTCTTGGCAAATTCTTGGCACTTAATCTGTGCTAGAAATCAAGCCCATTTGCAGAGCCATAAATACAGGTGGCTCTGAAGCATCCTTCTATAAGCTGAACAGGAAAAATATACCATGGTACAGGAAAATATTTTACAAAAACAGATTTGTTTCATATACTGTACATGCTGTATTTGCAACCTGCCTCCTAAACAGATTTATGAAAAGGTCACCAACACAGTTTTAGCAACTACTGTCCTTGGAGAAAACAGAAAAGGTTATCTAAGCAGTGCTGCACCCTCCTAAATGTGTCATATAACTGTAAAAGTGCTAGATTTCCAAGAGGCAAAACATTGTATCATGTGTACTTTGTTATGTTAAATGTAATATATAATTTAGCTATAATAGGTTGTGCCATTCACCTGATACACTGGTGTAGCTGGAGATGGCAATGGTTCAGTTCTTCATTGGTTTGGTGGTTGGGAGCATTATTTACAATACAGTACATGTGAATGAAAATTACAGAGGTGAAGGCACTGATAACATGGCCACATAATTCAGTAAGATAATCAGAGGAAGGATTGATGGCTGCAGGCTATAGTGCAAGGGTAGGTTGGGCAGAAGTGTAAGTAAATATCAACAGCAAATACTTGCTGATTTGTTTAATAGTTAAACCTATGCTTAGTATTAGATTATGTGACAACTTGTATAGTTTGTAAGTGCCACATTTACCTATGCAGATATTTATAATAATGTAGTGTACACATTGATTGCTGTTCATTTCATTGATGTTAACTTAGATCCTGATTCAGAATTGTACGCAAATGCATTCACAGATGTGAGTTCTCTCACTGTGCTATTATGAAAAAATTATAATTACTCAGATGCTGTCTTGTGCTTAGACATGTAATCTACGGACGTCTCATATTCATCACGTAAGTACAAAAGTAGAGAGCCATGCCAGGCCTGGTAAAGTGGTGGAGGCATAGCTTAATAAAGTAGACATTACTATGCCCTTTAATATAAAGATATTATTTATAACAAAATAATTGCAGGTCCACTCGCTATGCAAGGGGGACATTGTTTTAACACAGCAGCAGCAGGGCGGCATGGGGAGGGCACCCACTTCCTACCTTACTTGATCTGGATGCAGGTGCCTCCTTCTCAGCCAGTGCCATTTTCCCAGTGATATTTGGGAAGATGACACTGGCCACTAATAGGCAAATGCAGGTGGGGTTTCCAGTTGCCTGGAAACCACCTCCTCTTGGCAAGTGCTCAAATTATGACAACAATAGCAATGGCATATATATTACGATTACTAGAGCTGCTGCCGCATCATGCAGGTTAAGAGACAGAGCAGAGCTGCTGAACATGCCCAGTGGTAGCAGCAGCTTCAACCAAGTTTGCTGTGTGTGGTTCTGAGTCCTCAGTGCACTGGACCAGAGAGTAGCTACCAGGAAAAAGAGTCAGGAGCCTTAGCATGAGGTTGGAGAATGTGTGCTTAGAAAGTGCAGTACTGGTTCTATTATGTTTGTGTATTTATTTATTTATTTATTATAGTATGTTTATTGTTTAACCTTTCCTGACCACTTCTCTTATTTATATTATTTAAATATGCTTCATACAGTTTATACAATAGACCATCTATAGTGTTAAATATTAATACTGTAATTTTCTGCAGAGTTGGAGAGTGTGGATTACACGTGGAAACCCTTCTCTGGAAATCCTGCGTTTGCCACTATCTAATGAGTAAAGACACTGGCACAGTGCTTGAGTCTTTAGTTTCTAAGGGCCTAATTCAAGGTTGATTGCAAAACAACATTTCCCTCTAATGGGCAAAACCATGTGCACTGCAGGTGGGACAGATATAACATGTGCCGAGAGAGTTAGATTTGGGTGGGGTGTGTTCAAACTAAAATCTAATTTGCAGTGTAAAAATAAAGCAGACACTATGTATCCTGAACAGAAACAAAATAACCCACCCCAAAGCTAACTCTCTCTGCACATTATATCTGCCCCACCTGCAGTGCACGTGGTTTTGCTCATTAGAGGAAAATTTTGTTTTGCATTTAACCTTGAATTAGGCTCTAAGTGCAGTGCCATCTTCCCAAAGATATCACTGGGAGGATGGCTCCATCACCAGCCTGCCACAGCACGGGTATATTCAAGATGGGGGGCTTAGTGGACTCCTCTAGCAGCCTTGGCTGGGTTAATTTGTAGCAACCCCCCTCTCTACACCAATGAACATTCAATCTTTGTCACATTAGGATGAAGTACAAATGTGTCCTCATACACTATTGCTGCAGTTGCACCAAACAGTCCATCTCAGAGTGCCAGGTCCTGCGCGACTCAACATGCAAAAGCATCTTTTTCCTGTCTTTCCACCCAGAAACACATTTTAGTCGCACTTGAATGTAAAAACCTGCTTCACAAGACTGTGCTGATTCATTTGTTATGCAGCACCTGTAAAGTCACAGCTTTTGTTTATGCAAAGTTCCTTTGTGCTTTGTATACAAACTCAGATGCATACAGATATACAAGTGTTGTACAGTATATAAAAATAATCAGTGCAGTCTCATGAAGTGGCATGTCACATCCATTTGTCATGAAGACCCAATTCTTGGTGAAAAAGAAGTGAAAAAAGAGCAGAGTCACACTGAACTTGGTGGCTCACTCACATCAGGCATCTTGCACCGCATGGTGTATTGAGGCTGGGTCTATGAGGACACATCTGTAGATAATAAACATGTTGTGCACAAAGAAAGGGTGCATCATACAGATGTGTCCTCATTCACCATTGCTGTAGGTGGGCCAAATAGCTCCTCTGGGCATGCAACTTAAATGCATGTCCTTGCAACTTAAATGCCCATGCATCTTTTTTTCTCCAAATTTGCAACTTATTCTCAAGAAGCTAGAAAACTACAGTTAACCTACAGTGGCAGCTGTGGATTTTAGTACTTGCGCAACTAAGTTTTACATTTTTCTTTAAAAAAAAAATTCTGATATGAGCGGCTGTGGCTATTCCTCCCACCGAAAGTCCCAACCTAGCATCTCTGGCACACTGTAAGTGGCGTTTCTGTGTTGCTATGATTATTATTTTTTGTCCTCTAAACAAATAGTAAGCTTGCCTTATCTATTCTTACTTCAAATAGAATAGCTAAAGCCACCGTAAAGAGTACCACTCTCTATTTTAAATAAAAGCTTTAGGGCAGAGACTCTAAAACTTAACCCTTATGTTTTTCCAGCTGGTAATGTTTTGAGGATTTCTATCTGTGATAGTAGGTGGGATAAGTACAGGCCCAAAAAAAATAGATTAACTCACCTGTGCATGTTTGAAGACATCCACAAAACATGACACACAATAAGACTCTGCTCTAGTCTCCAAACCTTTAAACATTCCCTGAAAACTCATCTCTTCAGGCAAGCCTACCAAATTCCAGACCCACCCACATAACCTTCAATGCTTCCCTATCCAGTTACATCCTCTCTGTACAGTCCACATAACCTCACATTTTGTCTTCCAACATTGCTGGGTGATCATATCATACAACCCACTAAGAACCTAGCGATCTGGGGGACCATTATGTAACAGGTTGCATCTATCCTTGTGTATCAATGCCTATTTCCCTCTAGATTGTAAGCTTGTGAGCAGGGCCTTCCTACCGCTATGTCTGTCTTTGCCCTGTTTTGTTCTATAACTGTTCTAATTGTAAAGCGCAACGGAATATGCTGCACTATATAAGAAACTGCTAATAAATAATAAATGACCTGTTGTGTGTACTTGAGGACTGGAGTTGATAACTTCTGCTTTAGAGCATTACTTAAATACTTTTATTTCCTATATTTTATTGTCCATTTGTATACATGTAGTATGTAGCATTCCTTATGTACTATCAGGGTCTCCACAGAGGTGTAATCTATTTAATATTTCTATAAGCTTCAAGTTAGAGGGTTATTCAGTGTTGGTCACAGATTTTGCTATCGCAGCAAAATCTGTGACCACTAAAATTACATGCTGGAGGCTAGCCAGCAAAGGGCAAGGCAGCCCAGCATGTGTTGCGCCACACCATGATGGGATCACAATTCAACTGAGATCACATTGAATAGAGGTAGACCCCTGCCTATACAGCATGAATGCATATGCAGGTGGTTCGATGCCATGTTTTCACTAGCAGGAAACGCAAGCAACATCAATCAGCCACACCGAAAACAGCCATGACATGCCTGAGTTTCTTGCCCCCCAACACCGCATCTACGCCCCTGGATGCCCATCTCCTGTCAATTATGACGCAATTGCATCCTCCCGGGATGTGATCGCATCATAATAGCATGTGCACTGTGGCCGCTGTGACTGTGCAGACAGGAGTAACACTGCCTTCTGAGCGATCACAACCATAGTGATCATTTCTGAATAGGACCCTTAGTCACTTAAGTTTTTAAATTCCCCAATCGTTCTTTACAGAAGTATGTATTTTCTTATATGAGTTTAAGAGCAATAAGCAGCACTAAATTATAGCATAGATTATAATAAATTGTAAACATAAATACAAAAGATATAGACCAATCAACAGAAAATGAAAGCTAAAGGGTAATATATATATATATTTACTACATTGGGATAATACAGGCAGGCCTGGTGCTAGCCACTCATCAAAGGGATGCAAAGCAGGTAGGTACCAGGCTGGAGAGGATCTCTCCCTGCTCTGCATCTCTGCTGCTGTGCTGCCTGTCTCCCTGCTGCTGCTTCTGGCTGCTGCGCCTGTCACACTGACAGGAGGCAGCAGTGCTGGCAGCATGTAGCAACCTCCTCCCCCCTTCCCTGTGACAGCAGCTGTGTTTGTCTGAAGAGGGGGCGGAGCTACATGGGACCAGGCTACTGCAGATCCTGCTGCCTGCCAGCCAGCCAGTTCATTAAGTGTATGGAAAAGAGTGAGTGAGAGAAAGAATATATACTGTATATGTGTGTGTGTGTGTGTGTGTGTGTATATATATATATATATATATATATATATGTATGTATGTATGTATGTGTGTGTGTGTGTGTGTACATGTGTGTGTGCCGGCAGGGGCGTCAGAATGTTTTAGGTTGTGGGGGTATAATCTGACTTTGGTGCCTAAAACTTCCCAACACACTGTGACAGTGGGTGATGTCAGGTCTGTCAGAGGGCACAGGGCTGCAGGCGGCTGGGGTAGCATACCCACTGAAACTCTGGGATCTCATAGATAGTGCAGAGACATTAAAGTCTTGCTGTCCCCCCCACACACACTTATTCTGTCACTGTGTCACCCCCCTTTGTGTTCTGTCACTGTGTCATCCTCCCTTCTCTGTGTTTTGTCACTAAGAAACCCCCCCTCTGTGTTTTGTCACTATGTCATCCACCCTCTGTGTTCTGTCACTGTGCCCCCCCATGTTCAGTCACTGTGTCACCCTCCTCTCTGTGTTCCGTCCCAGTGTGTCAACTCCACCCCCCCATGTTTTCTAAAAGCTACTGTGCCCCCTCCCCTGTGAATCCCTGCACAGGACCAAACTAGCGCTGTGCCAGCGGTGCCTGGCGCACAGCACATTGTGTGGCGTAATGTGTAAAAGGAGTCTCTACCTTGTGTAATGTGTTAAAGGGGACTCTACCTTGAGTAATTTGTATAAGGGACGCTACCTGTAGTAATGTGTAAAAGGGGACTCTATCTTGCATAATGTGTAAAAGTGGTCTCTATTTGGTGTAACATGTAAAAGTGGACTCTACCTGGAGTAATGCGTAAAAGCGGACTGTACCTGGAGTAATGTGTAATATGTAAAAGGGACTCTATTTGGTGTAATGTGTATCAATGGTACTACTGTGTGGCATAATTTGAATAATGGAGAATACTATGCGGCATAATATGAATTGGTATTATATTGGGCCCATGCCCCTTCCCCATGAAGCCATGTCCCTATGTTTTTGCCACACACAGTTGGCACACCCTGTCCCTATTTTAAATATAGGGTGGAGGTGGTCACCAATTATCTTTCAGGCACAGGGCGCCAATATGTCTAGCTCTGACCCTGCAGCCTGTTGAATGCAGCTTCCTCATAAATCTGCTCTGCTTACCTGATCCAGTAGATCAGCAGCTGCTGCATACCCTTCCGTTTCTGTAGTGTGTTAAGGTCTCCTACTGCCAATCTCCTGCTGGTCACTGATGATCAGTGCTGGTACAGGTGACTCACCCTTCCCAATCCACGCCACTTGGGTGAACCTGCCTCTCAGACACTGGCACCGCATGGAAGTGATGCCTGTCACGCACTGTTCCTTCAGTGCGCGCTGTCCCTTTGTGAAATACGAGGGGGTGCAAATGTATTATTTGCAGGGGGGCGCCAAACATCCTAGCACCAGCCCTAAATACAAGTACAGTAGGTCAATCAGAAACTTGCCAAAATGACATATTGGTATATGAATCATCAATTGTAATTTCAAATTATCAAATCCATTACTTGGAATTATGCAATTTTGTTTCCAAGTTGTTAACAGTGGAAGTGTGCCAGGATTTAAATGGTGTTGTTGACATAATGAAAATAAATGATCGTAATCTTAATAACCTTCTGTGAGATATATCTCAGTAGCCATTAGTTATTGCAAAACTGTTTAAACTAGTTGGAAGGTACAAATATATTTTTTAACATTTAGGACAATACCACAATATACTGAACCTATTATTTCTCAATGAAAAATATTTGCTCTCTCTCTCTCTATTGATTAAGGCTGCCCTAATATTTTGTGTCTAGAAAGTAAAAATCAAATAATTAAGTCTATAGATACCAAACAAACTGCTATTTTGTCTCTGGGTTCTCTGTGTTTCTCTATTATTAAAAAGCTCCTTTGGCTTTGCAATGATTTTACCATGTATTTGGATTTTCATGCCTTAATACATTGCAACTATTAACCAGTGCAACAATTTAAGGTCTTGTTTAATTAGTTTTGCTGTTGGTGATGGAAACTTTTTTGACTTGTGAGTAGAATGCACATCTCATCTGTCAATTAGTAAGCTTTTTGTCTAGCTAAAGCCATAAAGATTATGTAAAGCCTCATTCCTTAGGTGATCCTTCGACTGTCACTTTATGACAAGTGCAAATTAAAGGAAAAATGTTCTTCCCCATTTAAATGGAGTTTTTTTCAGAAATCTTAATGAGTGGATTACTTGACATGGTCTAGTTTTTCATCTGCTCAAAACATATACCTTGGTATGAGAGTACAGTCTAATGAGTCTTGACAATTAAACATTGAAAACAGTAGGGAAAAAAAATTCTTTTATTTTGCTATTTAAATTACTATGTCACTGACAAATCAAAGGATCTACTGTATAAATCATTTAGGGGAATGTAGAAGCTGAAGGTTACATAAGGATTGCTATTTTCCCATTTTTTATATTCAACAAATGAATAAAAAACTAAGAAAGCAATTAAATGGAATGTTTTTAATGAAATGCAAGAACATTTTTGACCTATTCAACAATAGAAAATGTAATGTATTATTAATATCAGTTGCTATGAATTTATTAAAGCTCTCTGTGCAAAGTAACAGTATGAATTGATAGTGTGTATTATCTTTTCTATAGAATAAGAAATTGCTTCTACTCATAACAAAGCCAATACAATTGTAAACATAAAAACTTATTTAAATAGTCATTGTTAGGATGTAATATAAAGATTAACAATAGTGTGTTTTCCTCCTACAGAAACCTTTCTTAAAAGAATCAGATGTCAGATTTAATCCATCTGTTGAAAAGATTGTCTGTTGCTTTGACAAAATAGTGGAAAGTTTAGTTATCAGTGTCCAGCAGATGCCAAGGATTGAGAATTTTCTTTTCCAGGTAATTTGTTACAAATCCATTCTATTCATCTTTACCAATCAATTATCTGTAATGAAAAGAGAGAGTTAGACATAGTTTTTGTAACCTAAGTAAAATCACATTAATAATAATACAAGTTTGCATGGGAATTGTTAGAAACAACTTATCTTTAGCTTGGAATAGCTACATTAGGATACCCTTATATGCATATTTAGGGGTTAGTGCACACCTAGGCACAACATCCAATTTTATTATTTTCATTGTTTGAATATAAGCCCTCATTTTGGCACTTGGTAGTTTAGTATAATATAACCTAATAATAAAACAAGCCATGACCTATGTTTTTTTTTTTTAAATTATGTATATATATTTACTAAGTGGGACAGCTTATGGAGCAGCCTACCTGTGTCCTACCCATTCAAACTTAACTCAAGATGGTGTGCAGTACATTAGATTGGAAATATTTTGTAGTTACTGGTAATTTTGGACTAACAGCAATGAAACATCATCCCAAGTGCCTCCTCTGCCCAAAAAAGTGCTGCCCCAAGGCACATACCTCATGTGCCTAATGGGAAATTCGCCACAGATGCATAGTTTAGTGGATTTGTTTGCATCAGCAATCAACAGAATTTACTGAATTTGACGTATGCTTTCTTTTTCTGCCATTCCCTACAGTCCAAAAATAATGCCCCACAACAATAATGAATTTAATGGTATATGACACCATGTAATGCAGGATGGTGTGCTGCATAAATGTTTTATTAACATTTAACAGTTTCTTATATAGCACAGCATATTCTGTAATGCTTTGCAGTTAGAACAACAGTAATAACACAAAACTGGGTAATAACAGACAGACATAGAAGTAGGAAGGCCCAGCTTGCAAGCTTACAATCTATAGGGAGATAGGCTTTGATACACAAGGATAGATGCTACCTACTGCATAATGATCTAGCCAGATTGCAGAGTTTCTCATGGGCTGTATGATATAGTAACACAACAATGTTGACCAGAGGTCAGAAGGATGTTGAACTGAAGAAAATGAAAATATTGTATGTTAGGATGTGTGGATTTTACAGAGGGATGAAATTAGATATGAATATTTATGAAGGTTATGTGGTCAGTTATGGAATTTAATATGCTTGCCTGAAGAAGTGCGTGTGGTGAGGGTTGAAGGTTTGAAGACTAGAGGAGAGTCTTATTTTGCATGGGAGGATATTCCACAGAGTAGGTGCAGAACAAAAGAAGTCCTGCAATCGTGAATGGAAGCAAGTAATGCATGTGGAATAGAGAGGCCGATATTGTGTAGAGCAGAGAGGTTGGGATATATTTTGAGATAAGTGAAGATATGTATGTTGGTATAGTTTTGTAATAGCTTTACTATCTTAAGCACATAATTATAAAATGTTGGACTATGTAAATATTTAAACACAAATTGAGGGATTCAACAAGCCTTAGAAGTTACAATTTTAGAACAATGTAAAAATGTTTGAGCTGGTCGAGAAAAATGTAACAGGAAAAATTAGATGTTGGAAAATGCTTTCCATGGGATAAATCGTAAAACCACACATAAATTGTGTGTAGATGTTTGGCTTAATCTGAGAACAGACCATTAATAAGTGAAATCGTTATATACTGGATGTATCAAATATTTGATTATTGTCAATATTTAGCTCATCTTTTTTTTCATATGAGAAATTTAGAATTATTATATTCCAGAAAATGTGTCAACTAATTTGATCATGGGTAAGAAGATTACTAGTAATAAGCTCTTATAAGTAATTTATTGATTTGACACCCAATAGAAGAAAAAAACTGGTTCATCAATCAATTTAATATTTCATCTCTTTCCGTCCCAGAAAGAATAGGACCATTGACATGAGCATATGTGATTTTCTAAAATACATTTTAAGCAAACATGCTACCTATTTTTATTAAGGTCTAATGGTAATCACAATGTTGATTCTATTCTTTATATATTTTGCATAGCTTTATGCTATGGAATGCTACATTATTACCTGAATTATTCCAGAAATAGGCTGAATCACATAGACTAGCTTGATTTCACAGCAGCTGTCTTTGAAGTGTCTTTGATTGTAATGGCTGGTCTAGAGATGTTAGAGTAACCTATAATCAAGTTTTCTAATATTAAGGTAAGGCACACAAACATTTCTCCTATAATAGTATTAAAAAGATTGTAATTTTATAAATCCATGTGTTTAATGAATAATAGGTTATCCATGCTACACATAGTGAGCATTTTAGAGGCTTTGGAATTGATTATAGTTACAGTCCTGACCAATGTGATTAACTATTTTTACCTCAGTAATAGTAATATCAGGGAACTGAGTAGTCTAGTCCAATATTTTGGGTGTGTACAACAAAATTCAAGACACACACATGTTTATAAATGTAATGCCCCATACACACGGGGTAATTTTTGCCTATTTTCTAAGTGATCTGTCTAGATCGCTTAGACATTAAACATGGATCTCTCTGTCTGTGCACCCCATAGCGATGTTGATGCGTGGCCCCATGCGTTGCCATCACCCACTCAGATCTTTTGCACATGCAGGCAAGATCTAGTTAGATTGCCTAGCATGTGCATAAAGAACACTTGTTAGCACAGATCGCTCAGCACACATTGCTGTGTGTATAGCGGTGTATAGTGATGTGTGCTGAGTGATCTGTGCTAACCCAGATCGCTTAGCACACAGGACAAGTCACCCCGTATGTATGGGACATCATAGTATGGTGGATTTACATTTCACATATGTAGCAGTTTATATTTTGTTTCTTTTTTTACATTTAATCATGTATTGTATTTTTCTTTATTTTTCTTATACATTTAAATAAAAATACCACTATAATGTATATTTAAACATTTTATTAGATTACAAGCTATGCAGTGCTGCTACACTGAAAATGCTGAAATTCATAGTAACAGGTGGATGAATAATTCTTAGAGCAGTCTCTGGTGAGCAAGCTACTGCCTGCTCATTACAGTTTCCAAATGTAAACAATGGAGGTACTTGTATCTGCAGGCTGTAGATAATCTGAAAATCAAATACATCGGTTCAGTACAAATCCATGAAGAGATTGTCCTGTCAGCCAAGGCACGAATAAAGGCTGTGATTGAAAACAACATGCATGGTCCAAACAGGTTAGTACCATTACAACTATTTAAATAAAATGAAACAATTCTAAGCAACATACTCATAGCTCATAAAATTCAAATCTATCTAATATAATTTACTACAGTGACTGAACCATTTTCAGCATCAACGTCTGATCTACTATACATATTTTTTTGTTCTTATGTGCTTCCTTGTACTATTGCAATGCATGGAGTTATAGATCATATAATGGTTACACATTGGCATCTTACATAATACTGGCTGAACTTTATTTAACGGATAGCATTATATATTCTATTGAAATACAGATGTATAAGTAGATGTTTAGCTATTTAAATTAATGATTTCCCAGTTGATGCAGACTTTAGGAAATTCTATTGTGAATCCAGCTCTTTAATCCATTATTACAATTTATTTTTGGAGGTAAGTTTCCTGTAGATTTCAGTACTGAGGAGCAGGTGTATGATTCCAAAGTGCCTTTATGAGTGGCTCAGCAGGGCCTCACAGCCATACATTCACTAGAGACAGCTCATCTGTTTAATCCTTATGTTTTAGTCAACCTTTCTTATTATGCAGACAGGGCTCCTGATGCTCAGCTGGATTTTGACTCTCCGAATGAATTGATGGGATGCTTTGATCTAAGCTGTATATTGCATCTGTTTCATCTTTCATCTTAACACATGATCTTGCCAAGCCCAACTATTGCTCATTTTCAGAAAAATCCATCAATATTGCTTTGTTCTCCTCTTTGGAAGTCCTTTATTGGACAGTAAACTTTATCAGCAGACAAATAGCAGTGGCAATATAATGGGAGAATATATTTTTTGTCAAATATGTTTTTTTGGCACAATTTAACAGTTTGAGTCTTATATGCAATATAATTGGTAGCAATACAAAAATAATAGTTTCCTAATGTATTGTACATAACATACACTTCATGACACAATTATACTAAAATAAACTATTGTGCTTGGAATTCAGAAATCATAAAATATAATTTACACAGAAAATAACAAAATCAAGTGATTTAAAAACAATAGATATTAATGTCATCTGATTCTCAAAGTCAAACATCATGAATTAAATCTTCAAGGGAATTTATTTCCTTAAAAGGAATTAAAGTAAATTCATGGAATTTTAGCCCTTAAGTGCTTTTATTTTGACCATCTTCAAATGATGATAAGATTTATGGATCAGATGTGTCAAATAGCCATTATTTAAGTTAGTGACATCTTCAGGCAGGGGATAATTTAAAATGGAAAGATTACTATCATGAAAATCTATGTTTTGTTTTATCTCCAACTGGCAGCCATTATGATTAGTTAGAATACAATTACAACTTTAGTATTCTCCCATGGAGGGAGATGAACAGTGATAGTGTTGATGTTTTAACACTATTTTGGGGCTGTTTTGTAATCTTTTTAAATTGTTAATAAAATAAGGTATATTAATTTGTTTTCCACATTATATACTAGAAATAAACCTTTCTTATTACTTTGTTCATCTTGGTTTGGCTTTTTATAGTACAAATGTTGGCCAAATTATATTATCACTATTATTTCTATAATTACTAGGGATCTACTGTACATTGCATTCTCTTAACAACTGTTATTTTTAAAGCACATTTACCATATTTATCAGTCTTTTTATACAGTAAATATGAGGCTAATAGTTTCATATCCCCATATGAATATATAATATAATATATTAATATCATGAGAGACATTAACTTACTGATTGCTATGCCACCCCTTTTATATGATATGTATATATAGATTTTAAGTTTCTGTGAGAATTTATCCAATATTTTCCTTTTGATACTGATGTTTTGCATTCATAAAATGTTAGATGCTGTTTTAGAAAGCAAATCAGGTACCTTATCTGAGACAAAAAAACTATGATTGACTTTGGATAGTAAATGTTGTAGACAATATTTTATAGTCACTTGTTAAAATTATGTTTTATTAATCAATCACTCCACTTCCAAAATTCACTATAGCTGACCTAATAGCAATTATTAAATGTTATACGGATGAGTATAAGCATGCTGTACTGCAGCTTAAATATACTGAAGTTTGATTTGTTTACTGGGTGAATTACAAAAGTATTAGCATTGACCATAGTTGGCAGTAACTCCATTATATTGGCAAGTTTTATTTATGCTTCTAGAATGCTTTTATTGCATTTTTTCTGTTTACAAAAGGACCGTTTTCTTTGGCATAGGCTACAAAACTTTTTTTCTTCTTTTTTTTTAAACATTTGTATTTTAAGTATTAGTTCTAACAGATACAGATTAGAACAATGTACATTGAAGAATGAACAAAAAAAGCACAATAGTGCAGGCATTGTACAATAATATCATGGCTATGATTCAAAACTGAGCACCATTTGTGAAGCAAGAATTAAATAGTACAACACATTAGTACAATTATCAATGGTAATAAGGAGATAGAAAGAGCTAGTAGGCATGAATAGAATACACAAGTATAAAAAGAGCTAGTAGGTGTGAGTAGGATATCCAAGTATCGAAAGAAGGTTCATAAAATCAAGAAGAAGAAGGTATGGGTCATTCTAGAGAAGTACAGTGCCTTGCTAAAGTATTCACCCTCTTTGGATTTTTCATGTTTTGTTGTCTCACAACCTGGAATTAAAATGGATTGTTTAAAGGTTTGCATCATTTCATACACAGAACATTCCTACAACTTTGAAGATTTTTTTTTCATTGTGAAGCAAACAACAGATAGGACAAAATAACAGAAAACTTCAGCGTGCATAACTATTAATCCCCCTAAAGTCAGTACTTTGTAGAGCACCCTTTTTGCTGCAATTATAGCTGCAAGTCACTTTGGATAAGTCTCTATGAGCTTGCCACATCTTGCCACTGCTCCAGCTCCTTCATGTTGGATGGTTTCCACTTGTGAACAGCAATCTTCAAGTCTGACCACAGATTCTCAATTGGTTTGAGATCTGCGCTTTGACTAGGCCATTCCAACACATTTAAATGTTTCCCATTAAACCACTCGAGTTTTGCTTTAGCAGTAAGCTTCGGGTCATTGTCCTGCTGGAAGGTAAACCTCCATCCCAGTCTCAAATCACAGGCAGACTGAAACAGGTTTTGCTCAAGAATATCCCTGTATTTAGCAGCATCCATCTTTCCCTTCAATCGAATCAGTTTCCCAGTCCCTGCTGCTGAAAAACATCTCCACAGCATGATGCTGCCACCACTATGTTTCACTGTTGAGATGGTGTTCTTGGGGTAATGGGATGTGTTGGGTTTGCGCCAGATATAGCGTTTTCCTTGGTAGCCGACAAGTTACATTTTAGTCTCATCTGATCAGAGCACCTTCCTCCATACACTTGGGGAGTCGTCCATATGCCTTTTGGCAAACTCAAAACATGCCTTCTTATTTTTAACACTAAGTAATGGCTTTTTTCTGGCCACTCTTCCATAAAGCCATAAAGCCCAGCACTATGGAATGTATGGCTTATTGTGGTCACATGCACAGATACACCAGTCTCTGCTGTGGAACTCTACAGCTCCTTCAGGGTTACCTTTGGTCTCTGCTGCCTCTCTGATTAATGCCCTCCCTGCCTGGTCTGTGAGTTTTGGTGGACATCCCTCTCTTGGCAGGTTTGTTGTGGTATTATGTTCTTTCCATTTGAAGATGATGGATTTGATGATGCTCTGGGGGATCATCAAAGATTTGGATTTTTTTTATAACCCAACCCTGACTTGTACTCAGTGTCGGACTGGTGCATGAAGGGCCCACTGGAGGGATGCAGTGGTAGGGATCCATGCTTAGAGACTTGGCTAACTATTAGCCAGAGCATGATCTGGACCCCTTGAAAAATATATATAGTAAATACTGGTAATTAATGCATGATAGTGTACCAGATTAATAACAGCAATGCACTGTATTAACTACACCATAGTCCTGTGCATTATACTGTAACATAAGTATAATAAACCTGATCCATAGAGGAATGGGTAGGCCCACAGTCAGTAGGGCCCTCCAGAGGTTTCCCCTGTACCCCTGTGGGCCAGTCTAGCCCTGCTTGTACTTCTCAACAACTTTGTCCCTGATTTTGTTTGAAGAGCTCCTTGGTCTTCATGGTGTGATGCCTCTTGCTTAGTGGTGTTGCAGCCTCTGGGGCCTTTCAGAAAAGGTGTGTTTATACTGTACTGTCAGATCATGTGACACTTAAATTGCAACAGGTGGACTTAATTTCACTAATTATGTGACTTCTGAAGGTAATTGATTGCATCAGAACTTTTGAGTGGCTACATAGGAAAGGGAGTGAATACATATTAACATGCCAATTTTCAAATTTTTATTTATAAAAATTATTTTTTTTATAAATTTTTCTCATTTCACTTCACCAACTTAGACTATTTTGTGCAGATCCTCACATAAAATTCAGTTAAAAAATTTACCAAAATAGGTAAAAAGCCAAGGGGGTGAATACTTTAGCAAGGCCCTGTAATCTAATTTCAAACCACATTTTAGACTGAAAGCATGAATTTGAGCTTTAATGGAATGTGACAATATATCAATAAAGCTTTCCCAAGCATCAAACAGTTGTTGCACATCTTTTGTTATTTGAAGTGAGGCCGACACCCGGTCCATGCAGAATAAATAATATAATTAAGTTCTAAAGCGAGGCATCATAGGGGAAGAGGTATGTATCCACATATGTAAAACACTCTTAGGAGCTGCCAATGATACAGCTAATTATGTTTTTTGGGGCCTTTATGAATATGAGAACCCTCAGGTAATAATCAAATATGATCCTACAAAGCTTTTTTCAATTACTTTTCTACTTTTATTTAAAATATCTCCCATCAATAGTGAGCAAAAACAAATTAACAAAAAATACCTTGAACTTTACCCCAAATTTTACTATCCTATCTCAGTTTGGCACTGCTAATCTGGCATGTATTTTATCTACAAAGTAATTAGTTTAACTTCCATAATACCCTATTAGTCATTAACAAACTAACAAACTATTGAATGTGGACACATTTAAAAAAAATAATCTAAAATGTATTTAGTTTTAGCCAATAATCACAGCTTGTCAATAGCCACATCCCTGTAATCCCTATAATCCTAGATATATGATCAAGCAGAATCCAGATGTATTGCATATGTCAACTATGGTCATTAGGTACATTAGTATCTAAGTCAGAATTATAGTACTATTATGTTCATTACAGTGTAAGTATAGTCTGACATTTATTATATAGTTTGTTGAATGTATCACTTGATTTTAAGTAGCATTGTTAATAAACTGGAAAATGCATGATTATTACATCAATAATATATTTTTTAGTAGGCTAAAAAAAATGTAGGCATCAAAATATTGTGCCAGAGAAAACACTGATTCCATTGATATTCATGCTAAGGAGGATATTCAATTGCTCCTGTAAAATTTTTCCTTGAGAAAAACAGGGTAATATCATGACTTTTGCACAAGGATTTGCACTGGGCTAGGATTCAGCATAAATTCCCGGAGCAATGTGTTTTCACAAAAAAACTGGGCTGGTAGGGCTGGTTATCAGGGATTTTTTTTGCCTGCCTCCGGTATGTGGTAAATCTTTAATGACTGCCAGCATCAGGGACCATTGAATATCCCTAGGGGAGGGGGCGGGGTCAATTAGCTGCGGTGTGAATGATTAAAAAGTGGCCTACATGTGTGTGATGATTCAGATGTAAGTATTTTGGTTGTATTAATAACTATTTTTATTTCAAATACACTGTATTCAGTGTACTATTACTCACTTAGCAAACTAGCTCTTTTTGTGTGCTTTAGATATGCCATTGTGTACAACCCATTTCTGCACCTACTCTCACCTGTTACTGAAAGGCAGATTGAAACGCTTATCCAAAAGGATGTTGGTCTTAAAGTCTATGCCAAAGAACTTGATAATAAGAAAAAAATGGCCTCACATGTGGCTTTGTTGCCAGTATACATACCTATGAACATGATGCTGATGGATTGCTCTGAGATTAATCAGGTACATTATTAATTTTTTTATACAAAATATTTCAGGTATATTTATCCAGTATTATATGATATTTCTCAAAATAGTTATTTTTGTTTGAGATTGGACCACAGACACAAAAATACATGGACATAGCCTAAAAGCTGCTGGTTAATCCACAGTAAGATGTTAAAGTTTTTAGTACTTTGAATTTTTTTAATACATTGATCTCAGGGTAATGGACAGTTCTGGAGAAAAGGAGATATTGTAAATGTTGGAAAAATCTGGATTGTTTAAATAATAGCCCTATAGATTAAGGATATTTTAAGTACAGTACAATATAATGAAATACATTATTTACATGAAGCTTTTTTACTGCGTTTGAAATAGTAGAGCTGATTAGTATTCTAATTAAGGTTTTTACTGTATTTAAGCTGACCAAAATGCAGTAGCAAAGTTTCAAAGTAATTTTTTGTTATGTTTTCAGAATCATTCTCCATAATTATTATTGCTATGTATATAGTAATCTGAATATACTAACTATAATGATAATAATTTTCTTCATCCAAGTTAAGAATCTTAGTATGTGTCTAGCAGAGATTTAAGAATATCCATATGATAAATATATACTGTATGACAAATGAAACAAAGAAAAAGTAACTGATGTGGTCTTGGTACACTGTTGGACACGTACTGTAATGTGTTAAAATGAAGCTACATTTGGTTATATTTATAGATAAAAGAGTAATGTCTTTCAAAATATATAAAGTATAAGATAAAGCTGTACAAATGAATATTGGAAATAGAGGTTGATTTGTTTATTGTTGATGAGTTTGTGCAATTAGCAGCAACTTATTCCTAAACTATTAAAACTTACTGTAGCAACGGTGAATATTTACAATGTTGTCCATTCACCTAATATTTACAGTACATAGTTTTATATAATCTGTTGCACCAGTTGTAGCAAATGTTAATTTGCTTAAGATTTTCTATCAATGCTGAATACTATGGTGCAATACATTTTATGGCTATATGGTTAAACTATATATTGGGCTTTGGAATTTAGTCAACTACTTTTTGGTTGTGATATAAAATAAATGATTTGTTTATTGTAAATGTAATTCAGTTGCATAAATTGTGCTGCATTTAGAACTGGTTAGCCCGTTTGACACTTTTTTAATGTGACTTAATGCCAGGACTTTTTAAATTTCTTAAAATCTAGTTTTAAAATGATCAGATGCCTAAAAGGCTTTAAAATGTAATGATGACGCAGCACTTACATTAGACTCATGAGTGCTACAAAATGATAAATAATGTTTATCTGTGTTTCTACTGAAGACTGAGCACCAGATGCCAACTATGGCACTGAACAATTGGGAAGTGCACCAAGGTACAGCATCTGATAGACAGGAATTCACTAGTCTCCCAGCTATATTTTATCATATCCTTTTATGGGATTTATGTCACAGACAACCTCATAATGGAAACAATTCAGTTTTCAATTTCATTTTATTAACCATTTTCAATTTCAAAATTCCTATTAAAATGTCACTTGAACCTGTAAACTGAAAACAAAGTCACTATTTACCCATGAGTTTTACTTTACTATGCCATGCAGAGCATAGCGTTGTATGAAATACACATTACAATTAGAGGAAATATAACAGTCAGGGCTATCTGATTGTAATGCAGTGCTTGTGTATTCATTTTCATCATTAGAGTACAAGACAGAATAATATAATGACTGCTTGGAATATTTCTATCATTGTGAACATTCACATTATTGTTATAATTACATTGTTAAATCATTTTAATGTGTAAAAAAAGCTATTTAAAAAAAGTCACTCCCCATAGAAGGCTGTACCTAGAGAAGACTTGATAACCAACTAACAGCTTCTCTGGGCCTAATTAAGACTAATGTACTGGAAAAGAGATCTCTTGAGTGCTAGTGAGATAAAATTGCACACACATTTTTTGTGTCCCTGGAATGCTAGGCTTATTTTTAAACAAATGTTTCCTGTATGTGCAATGTGCAAACACATTTCTGCAACCTCTTATGTACTGTATAGTATAGGTGAGAAAAGGAAATGCAGACTCTGCAGTGTAACATATGTACAAGGGAGGAAACCTAAGGCCTCAGTAATTGCTCCTGATATAGGGATGTGCCCAAATCAATCTTGTCACTCCTCAGAAAGCAATGAAAGATAAGTACTATTCACCTGATTGCCTCCTTGCTCCGAGACAGCTGGTGTGATGCTTGTCTTCCTGATAGCCAAGAGTCTCAGATCTAACACAGGGATAAAGAGGAGCTGGGAGCTCGCTGAATCTAATTTTGACAGTCGATGGCTGTGTAGAGGGTCAGGAGGGATATAATCTGTGACACGTATGAGAAAGGAACAAAATTTATCTATGATTAGATGTCGCGTTGTCTGACTCTCTTACAGCGGATGATTGATCATACCCGCCAGCTGACTAATATAATAATTAACAAAGTTGCAACTGCGTCTCAGAAGTTTAATCGAAAAATTTGCCAGCAGTATGATGGCATCGTCACAAAAATCACTGCTATTGCTGCCTCAACGTCTACCCTTGTGGAGCTTCAAAATTACGTAGACAAGCTAAGGACTGTGGAGCTTCTGGAGATTAAGGTGGGTTTCTGGGTGCATCACAAAGACAGTTCTTTAATAGCACATATTTTCAGAATGCTACTGTATATTTAATATATGAATGGGTCTTTTTTCTGTATAATGCTGCACATTTTAGTATTGACTCACAGAATAATGCCAGTCCTGTGCCTTATCAATGTGAAAAGTTGTAAATGAATTTGAAACAACCTTTTTTGAATTCCATGTAATGTCTTTCACCAATTAGTTTTGGTGCCAGAAATAATTTGAGTTGCTTTTCCTTGTCAGAATTTGGTTATTTTCTTCTGTGTTCAGCCATGCAGCTCTGCTTCAGATGATGTTGTGAAAGTGCCACGATGACACATGGTTATTAAGCAGCAGTAGTGACAGTGACTGAGTGAAAGCTCGCAGCATATATTAATAGTAATACAACTTGTGGAAAGTTGAAGGGTAAAAGCACACTTTATATGTTGTCACATTTCTAGCTTAGCAGCTGATAAGTCAATTTGGATTATAAATTGGATTCTATATTGAGGTGATCCCACTATTTCTGAGGTTATCAAGCCCATTATGGCAAGATTTAAAGCATTCATTTATCTTCTGCTTCCTCTAATTTATCTTCTTGTATAGTGGCAGCATTCCAGCTTGTTTGGAGAGTACCTGACATATTCTTACCCATTACCTGTTTGTTTTATTATGGAATGGTGCTCCTATTGTGTTTCTGCAGTATCCACCATGCTTAAGAAAGCACTTTGACAATATTAGCTGAAAACATTAAGTTTCGCTAAGCTAGTGTATAGGTGGGAGATGTTGATGCGTTATTGTCACAATACATTGTGCTCTTCCTAATAGGGCCATTAGTGGGACTTTCACAGTGTGTTAAATATTAAGCATGCAGCCCATTAATGAGACTGCTCTCCTCTGTCCTCTGTGCTGGTGTATTGAATGCAAAACATGTACATTTCTTTCCATTCTTAGGAAAAACTGTCAGTAGCTGCAGAAAACCTGCTTTTCTTAATGGACTATGCATCCTTATCAAAGGAAGACATTATTCTAAACGGAAACACGTTTTCTTGGCCTGAGAGAATCATTCCCATCATTAGCAGCAGGTAATGAATACTAGGCAAACTGATTTTTTTCATATACTTAGTGTCACAGAGAATGTAATAAGTGCTGCTTATGCTGAATATAAATAAGAATTGGATTGATGATGTCACCACAGCCAGCTTACATAGAAGATTAGTCTTCTAGAAAATGTCACTGTTGTTTTAGTCTAAATCGAGTAATGTTTAATATAATTGAGATTTAGCCTATTGTTATGTGTTAGCTGGGTGATGAAAAGAGTAGGAGGATTAGAGGCAAGTTAAGCCAGTGTCACAGCGGATGTACAATATTTTTTATACAGGATTTTCTGCCTGGAATTGTTAAAATGACCTCTATAATTTCAATAGAATTAATAATTTTAGTGAAATTGTAATTCATGGATAAAGATGGGGCATTAGCAATGCACAGAGAACGTACTGCCCACCTTTTTTTTCTATTTTGCATTTGAAATGGGAAATAATACATATCCTGCAGGGGTTGTGAGCTATAGCAGTTTTAGTGAAAATTAAATTTGATTGACCTTTATTAGGGTGATTAACCTCTCTGAAATTAAAAGCCGTTTCTAAATTATTCTGTGCAATTTAAATGTGAACACGAAAAAATTTAGCATAGCAGTGGAGTATATAAAAAGATTCCATTTCTTCTCCCCTCCTTCTCCTATGTGCCTTGCAATCACTTTGTCAGTGAGACACGATTGCAGAGGGAGCATGATGGGGCTGTGGCAAAGCTTGCTGAATGGCAAAAGGATTTCACAAAGCACTTGTCTGATGTGGTCATTGAGGTGAAAGACTTTCAGAAGAAAGAGCGGATGAGTGAAGCCAGTGCCTACGTACAGAAACTCAGCACCATCAGCAGCAAAATACAGGAGTTTAGGGAGGAGGTATGTCATGTTTATGAATGCTACTGTGCTGTACTACTACTATACTGCATAACTGAATTGAATAGACCAAATGATCATGCAGCATTTTCTGTTTGTGGCTGGTTTCCTAATGCTAGTGTATTCTGACAACAAATTTGTAGTCCAAGTGAGTGTTTTTACTTTATAGTTTTAATTTACTTTACACTATGTTTTTGTTGCTGAAATAAGTAAATCTTGTATACTGTTTTTTCAGCACATAGTGCAAACATAAAAACAATTCATGAGGTTACATTTCATTAATTCCTTTATGATAAGGCTTACATATATTCACAAATAGAGACTCATTTTATTGGATTACCACATACACTAGTTTGTTAACTGCTAAATGCTTATAGGTTTTTCAATATTATGTTGGAATCACTTGTCATGCTTTTGTCAGCTGTGTCCATGCTTTGTGTTTAGAAACAGCTATTCTAGCTGTGTCCAGGTAGCTGCCTTGTGTTTCTAACCATTACAAAGGCAGTTAGGAGAACAAGACATGCACTGTCTGGCATTGCAGCATGAGGAACAGTCCCAGCAATTACAATATGGTGTAGTAAATAAAATAAAAATCTAGTTTTTCTGCAAATACAGTATTTGAACATCAACTTAAAGATTATTATTTTTCTCCTATTGAAGAAGCAGTCCAAATTTCGGAGCCCAAATCTCTTGCCATGTGCATAGGTACATACATGAATGTGACCATGACCCAATGACAAATCGCACATGATTTAGACAATGTGAAGCAACTATTTTTCTTTGTCATTGTGTTAGTGCTGGCACTGGCTGTATGATGTTGTTTTACAGTACACATGCTGCATTTTACACATTTGAATAGACATACTACACATTGCACTTTGGCTAGGTGCTGTCTCCTAGATTCACACAATTATGCGTAGAACCAATAACCAGGAGGTAGACTGCAATACAGATATAGCTAGGGTACTTATAAGACACAAATGGTTTCTATTTTTATTAGTAATAAACTTAGTATTATTGCAACATAGCACAGTTAGAATGACATAACTATACAGTAGTATATGTGTCAGAGCAAATCCTCACATTTTACAATATTAGCTGTCTTCTGCCTCTGTTATAATATCTAGAGTTCTAATGGCTGCAGGTTTTAGTAATGCATATAATATAAGACAATGTACTGTATAACTGTTGTAACTAATTACAGCTCTAGAATACAAATATATGCTAATGTGTACCTGTGTCATTAATTTCTGAAAGGCCACTATAGAACATTAATTTTGTATCTATTTGACATAGGCCAAAACAAATATAAAGCAGCCATTATTGTCTTAAATTTCCACAGACTATAGCTTTGCATCTATACCTCTTATGTATATACTGTAAGTAACAAGAAGCCTCTGTTCTCAAGGCAGCACTTTAGTATGTTATCTTTGTGTCACGATTACTGTGAAAATAAAATCATTGTTAGAATAGTTGGGTATTTGGACTGTAAATTAATATCATATTTAATAAATCAATGTTTTTCCCCCAGAAAGCTTTAATTAACAAGGAGGAAGAACTTCTAGAAATTGAACAAATAAGCACATTTGATCAAATATCAGAGATCTGTAAATTAAAAGAGCCTTATGAGAAACTATGGACTACTGCTGTGCACTTCAATGCTTGTTATGACAAATGGATGAATGGCCCGTTTCTACAGGTCAATGCTGAAGAAGTGGAGGAGGAGGTGAGTTACAACTGATTTGATTTTGTTGCATTTGAAATATGGGGTTGGTGTCTTTGGTTATGAAAACTTCTAAAACTATTTTCATGCAGCACATGGGATAAGTGATTAGGTTGTGTGATATATCTAAGTCTAGATTACAGTAGAAAGGAACACCTTTTAGAATTGCGATGTGAAAAAGACCTAGACATTCCCAAAAGAAAGACTAATATGTTCTTTTGCTGTAAAATCAATTTAAATTTAAATTTTATTGGTCTAATATGACAAGAATTACCCTGAGCTTGGCAATATGATAGATGAGTTCTATACAACTGTAAAAAATCAATAACAGCTTTCTGAAAAATGTTTGTCATCAGGTACAGAATTTATGGAAGACTAGTTACAAACTGACAAAAGCATTTTATCACCCGAAGTTACATGGACCTCTCAAAGTAGCTACTGCCATAAAGACCAAGCTGGAGAAGTTTAAGATCAACATGCCTCTTGTAACAGCTTTGTGTACACCAGGGATCAAGACAAGACACTGGAACCTAATGAGCAAAAAGGTGAGAGCACAATATGTCAATATATTACTGTGACAAGTATGCATTGTGCTATCTATTTCCATTAAAAGCTGAAGAATATCACTGCAGCCAAATCTATGTGACTTCTCTCTAGTGTAATTCCAGTTTTATAGGTTGTAAAATAATATGACAAGTCACCATTCCAAAACTATTACACTTGATATTTAGATGTGGTCTAAAACTCACTGCATATTCAAGGACTGATCTGAGTTCAGGTGTATATGACACTCTTTACAATGTCATAGTAATATGTGTATGTCATGGCTTATTGCAGTAAATTAGAATTAAGTGATCTTATATGGCTAACTGTATAATAGGTTTGGCAGTTCTGCATTGAGATTGGCCTTGTAGTACAGCTCCTGCCTTCTGAATGTAAATCATTTCTAATTACTGGTAAAAACATTTCTGGAAAAAACAAGCATGTTTCTTGCTAATATAGAGCAATTAAATACTCAGCTTCAATTTGTCAATTTTGTTCACACACATTATTCACACATACATTCCTTCTTTTCTCTTCTTGTTGAATAAAATAGGCTTTCTTTTACAAATACTGTACTACCAAAGATTCCAGCTCCCCCCCCAAATTACAGACTTTTTGCATAAATGGGCCTAATTACCTGAATTCAGTTTTGATTAGCAATGTTAATTGATGCAGCTGTGGATGCTATCTGTTTACCTAAATTACCATGTGCAAACAGCAATATGTCTGAAAGTGAATATGCTAAACTGAAAATACTAATTAGCAATGGCAGATTGTTATTCAAGTCCCATCTTTAAGCTTTTTAATGAAAGCTCAGATGTCTATGTTTTATGATATTCAGACATGATTTATATATTACATATGATTCTAAATGTAATTCCTGGAACAGATGGGTTATCAACTGGGGCTCTTCTGCGTTGCTTACAGTGTCACTCTGGATATTTCCTTATGTTTATATGTATACATTATAAATATTATATATCCCTACAGTTGGATCTACCTTTATTGTCACTAATTCATAGCAACAACTAGGCGAGTTAGAGAGGTGCCATCACACAGGGTGCAGGGATCTGTGGGCTGCACTGTCTCTGCCCCGCAGTACCTACTACTGTCTAGTAAACTGCCTGGATTAGTACCCTGCAGCCAGAATAGCTGCTTCAGTACAGCAAGGATTATACTCAGGATGCTCCATGCAGTGCTTAACTTACAGATGCTGGTGGGCCTGCCCCATCTATGCAACATCATGGCATCATGCTCTATGGGGATATGGCCAGCACCAAGCACACTGCCACCCTGGTATGCCTCTGCACTCCCTAGATACTTATACATAACCATACTTTATCACTCTTAATGTCCACTGAACAACCACTTATGTTATGTACTCTTCTAGGCACATAACCCATTCCAATTCCCTCTATTCTGTTGGCTGTCTCCTCCATAGTAGGGGGATCATAGAGGGACCTACAGTACAGTAGCACATACTCACACCTCTACACACATTGCTACACCACAAGTTGGTGTGGCTTTGAGAGTAATAATGTATGTGCCATATTGAAGTTTGAAGACAAGTATCATTAATGTGATGTCATACAATATACATACAAGTATTATTAATGTGATGTCATACAAAACAATTTATCCAGCTCCAAAGTACACTTTTTCCCTATAGATTTGTAGTTTATGAAATACAGAGTCTCAAAGAACAACATCTGATTAGCACAGTCAGCATTAGCAAGCGTGTCCTTTATACATTTTGAAACATTTCATTTTATATTATTATGTTAATAATGTATGCTGCATATGGCCTTCTTGAGCTTACAGGATGGGGGTTGCAACAATAACAACATAATAGTAGTAGTTGTATGAAATATTATTGTAGGTTAATTACGATGGGCTAGAGTTGCAAGGAAGTGCTACATTGTGATATAAAAGTGCCATGAAGTTGGTAACTTTCTTCTTTGCAGATGGTAAAAATATCTAAAACTGGACCTTTTATCATAACTGTACATTTTTAGGTTTAATAGGGTATTTGCAATTGCTGTTCTTTTCATATGTTTGGGTTTATCAAATTTGTAAGACTACCTCTTCTGATGGCTTTGCCATATTGTCAAAGAGAACCTACTGTATGATGAAAAATATAGGCAATTGTGACTTATTTTGAAGAAAGATTAGCTATTTCATTTCATTGTTACTAATACCCCTTTCACATTGCACAAATAACCTGGTATATTGCTGGGTCGACCCGGGTGGAGGTGCGATGTGAAAAGGACCAGGTTGAAATATCCTTAGGTTAAGCAACCTGGCATTTCAATCCCATAAAAGAGAAGGGTTTTACATGGGTTATTATCATGTCAGGTGTGGTGTGAATGGGTTACTAGGTTCGATACGATCCAGGACCCATTCACACTATGAAGGAGGCGGCGTGGAGATGACCTCATCTTTAAGTGCCACCTCCGCATCCACCCCCAATGACTTCAGTGCTGCCTCCGCCCCTGAACCTGATGGCAACTCTACCTAGCATATTGCCGGTTGAGCTGCCAGTCTGAAAGGTGTCTCATGGCAGGTCGTACCTTGGAAGGACCCATGTACAATTCCTGGGTGTGACTCTCCTTAGCAATGTGAAAGGATTATTGATGTGTATTGTATGAATAATTACACCTACATTGCTAGACCGTAGATATGGACTATGACTATAGGCAGAACAGGCACTATCACAGCATTGCAAGAAATTTAAATTTCTCACTATATTCATATATTCACACTTCTCAGAATGTATGTTCGAGTGGATGAAGGTGTTATTTTAAGTTTAATGGAAATAGATATTTATTTAAAGATAAATTATTGGATCTTTTAACTTATACTAATTTTTGCATTATAAATTCACATCATATGCTATATTCACTACATTTGAAAATGTTCTAATGATCCCTTCATCCAGTAAAAAAACAAATTTCTCTGAAAATTGTTACATAACACCTTTATCCACTTGCCTCTTCATATACATATCATAAAGGAAGAATCCAATTGCAGGCAAAGTTCTTGTGCCCTCGAGTCAGAGTGACAACAGCTGCACTTTACAGGAACTTGAACTTGCACAAAACTGCTCACAGCATCATAGGGCTGCAAGCAAAAATGTGCAAATTTGGGCTGAGAGTGGTTAGCGAAGGGTGCGAGATGCAGTGCCATTGCTGGTGTTTGGATGCTGCTCCAGTGGTACCTCACACCAATCACCTGCAATTGGATTCCCCCCACAATGTCTACAGTATTTTCTACATGAGACTGATATATATATTTATATTCATTTGCAGTTTAGTATAATTGAGGTAGAACTGGGACACATTAAACAACATGTCAAAATGTTACACATGTTACAGTGAGATTATTATTATTATGTGCAGCATTTTTTGAATACTGTTCATCTCTAATTATACATCATTGTTTGTTAACTAAATACTGTACATACATAGCTATTATATTTTACTCCAGGTGCACATGCAAGAAGTTGACTATCATGTGTGAAACAACGTCATTGTAGACTTTTAGTTTACTGGATTTGTGGCTTTACATTTTTCTTCATTCAGTCCAGATCCTAATTTAAAAAGATTAAATGCCTCTAAAATAGAACTGAACCAGCTGCAACCATGAGTTGTCTAATGGAAAATCAATTTTATAATCACCATGTTCTAAATGATTCATCTTATATCTAAACCCTTTTCTGCTAACTTTAATTTAGGTTCACTTTTGGATTATTGCTTCTGACTTTGGGCCCTGGTTTGCAGGGGTAAGCTGTTATACAGTATGCCTTTGTAATAAAACCATTACTTGCATACTCACTCAATTCCACATCATTTCATTTCATATTGCCAGCACTTTCTTGGTTTTACCAGAACAAGTGACTCAATAAAATACATACTCCCTGGCTTTTTTAGCATTGGTCTAACTTGTAAGTACCAATTATCTGGGTTGTACATGGTGTGACTTTCTTTTGAAGTGTACTGATGTGAGGTCTTCCTGAGAAAGATGTAATCAAGAGAAGCTGTTAGCTATGAGCAATAGATAGTAGTCCACACATAACTACAAATTGTTTTTTAGATTATGGTTTATTCATAATAGACAGGTGATGAGGCTTGGACAACTGTGTTCTGGGTATTCGCTATATGTATGCATGACGCCCCTACTACTGGTTACTTATGTTTTGTACTTTTCACCTTATATACCATAATATTAGGAGACAAAATGTCTGTAGATGGGCACATAAGGGCACATAGCTGATATGACAGGTGAAAATTATATAGTATACATTTACATTAAACATCTGATAATAATGACTGTTTTGCGTTCATTTTTTGGGGGGGGGGGGTTAACTGAAAAGCAAAACATATTACACAAAAGTATTTTAAACAAATAATATGCAAACCAATGCAGTCACTTTGTTCTTTGTCCATGACTTATACATGTGAAAAAGGTTAGTTTATCTCAGTCATTGGTTTGAAGTAGTATACATTTTAGTTCTTCATACTGTAGATGACAGAATGACTGAATTATTTATCAATATTGGAATGTCTGACACTAGTTAGAAATCATCATTACAGAATCTCCATATTCAAATCAGCTCCCCATCCTTTACAAAACACCCTCCCCTGCTTTTGTGAAATGTCCACTACAGGTGAAGATGACATCATAAGACAGGGACACTGAACCACAGAAGAAAAGTGAAATACAACTGGCAAATGAAAACTGCAATTACATTCTATTTTATCTTTGTGTAATTGCCTTCTTCAGTTCACATATGTTCATACAACTCAAGTCTATGGAGCTATTTTTCAAAGGCTAGAATAACTAGTTTCATTAAAGTGCTGCTGGATGCATTATTCCACATGTAAGCGTGGAAAGATGTTGCTGAATCCTCCTGCTACAAGTGCGCTTCTCATTTCTTGTGGTCTAGCTGTAGTTCTCTTTCACTTGCATGAGATTTGGTAGAATTTGATTTAAGGATTTAAAAGTTGAATGTATACTCCCTACATAAGTGATGTACATGTAGACAATGATTTCGCTTTACAACAATGTTTTTGTTTACATACTTACACATATCTTTATATACACATTCGCTCAAAAAGACAAATTATTCAACTCTTACTAATGGTCAGTAATGATCACGTACCTGCTAATTTAATGGAGACATTTTTAAACATAAAAAAAATTCCCATTATATATAAAAGCTTCCAATAATATTCACAAATCTATATGTAAAGACATACCATGAATAGCACAGCTTGAGATTTGACGTTATATTTGCATACAGTATACTGCTAAGTGTATGCGATTGTTTTGTTGTCAAAAAGAGTGTGATGTGCGCCTTATCAGAAAGCTGTCATGAATCTCTGTAGAAGAAAAATTGCTTACTAAATTGTCTCATCATTGTCTCAACTGTTTTCAGAATTGACAAATTCCTAACAATTTCAAACATTTAAGGGCCAATACAGAGTTGAATGCAGGTTGGCTACAGTTGCTCCTGCATTGCATGCACTTAACTAAAGGCTTGCATATTATATGCCCATTTGCAGAGTTGCATGTCTTGCAGCCAGACTGCCCCTATTCATATGCTTGATTTGATACCTGTCATCATAATCTGCCTTCACCTGTACCAGCCTATTACTAAATGCAATAGATACATCTTAAAACAGGAGTATTTACACTTCTACACAACCCACCATAGACATGTAAATGTTACCTAAGTGCTAACTCCCATTACAGCCCAGTTATACCCACTCCAAGTTCCAAGCGGTGATGTGATGGGATTATGCATGATTTGGCTCCAGTACATGCACAGTATAAAAAGTTGCAAACAGACTTGCATTCAACATATTGTATTTGTAGATGTTGTAGTATTTCTGTTATATAAACTAGCTTACACATTATTATTGTTATTATTATTATCATTAATAAACTTTATGTATATGGCGCCACAAGGGTTCTGCAGCGCCCAACTAGATAGTACATAAACAAATAATCAAAACAGGAAAACCGCGACTTACAGTTGAAGACAATTATAGGACAAATATAATGTAAATAAACATAGCTACATCAGCTGACTGACATAAGTATCAGGGTGGCATAGAACCATGGGATTTGGTGTAGTTGGAGCTTATTGAAGTAAGAAAAGCATAAGCACATGAGAATAGAGGGCCCTACACATATTTTATATTTAGTGGTCCTTTAAGATCAGACTAATTTGGCTCTGTGGGTGATTTTGCTGTATCATGTATACTGAATGATGTATTTTTATCTCTAGGTTGGGTTTAATATTAGCCCCCATGAAGGCACCTCTTTATTGGATGTTCTGCAACTTGGCCTTGAAAAATACCTTGATGATTTAAATCAGATCAGCTCACAAGCTAGCAAAGAATATGCTCTAGAGAAAGCCCTTAATAAAATGAGAGCAGATTGGGAGGATGTATGCTTCATTTTTTCATCCTACAAGGATGGAAATTGTCACGTATTAGCAGCTGTTGATGAAATTCAGGTAAATACTTAAAAAATAGGTTGTTACATACTGATGGTAATGCAAACATTTAAGGTTTTAAAACTGCACATACTGTATGTCTGGAATATAACAACATTTAAAAAGTGACCATGTTTTTAGCACCCTGATATTTAATATCATGCTGCATTTTGTGTATGTTTTATGTTGTTTTATTCCTTTATGACACCCAAAGCCCATTTGGTGCATCTTTTATTTTCTCTGGTTTCCTCAAGTGTGCTCTGAAGTGGACCGATCAAAGCAATACATTGCTAGTGATTAGGAATACTTTATAGAATTATGACAAATGTTCTAATCCATTTTTCCTCTGTGCCTCAAGCACACTTTAGAAAACTATACCCACAGGCTCTCTATGAGCGAGATATCCGCATAGTCATAATTCAATGTGTGCCATATCTGTTGCTAGCATGAAAACTACTGTACAATATCTGGAAATAAAATGACTGCATTGAGGCTTTCTTATAGATTATTTTGTTGTGTAAGAAATATCAATTTACAAGTAGCGTTATTGACCATTGCACACTGTCACATAACAAGATATATGAGGTATTACAACACGTACCACAATGCAAATGTGAAAGAAATGCAATATCTTCGTTTGATTTATCCATTTGCTTGAATGTTCTTTATTTTCATTATACATAGCAGTCACTTGAAATAGCTTCCCAAGATGCCAATGCTCAAATATTTAAACATGTACCAACTACTAGTGTGTCTGCACCCTTATAATATATATATATATATATATATATATATATATATATACACACACACAAATATGTATATAATTTTATACAGATTCAGTATGCTTTACTGGCAGACGAGATGTCGGCTGTCCATATTCCGACAGCGGCATCCCGACCTCCAGAATGACAGCTGTGGGGCAAGCGCTAAGCGTCCCCTTGCGAGATCACTGTGCTCACCATGCTGCGGGCTTGGTGGCTCGCTGCACTCACCACAAGATCTATTCCCACTCTATGGGTGTTGTTATTCCAGCATTGGTATCTTGACCACCAGGATCCTGGCAGCCAGAAAATGTATTGCATCCCTTATATACATATGTGTATATAAACAAAATGCATTACATTTGCTGGACACTAATGTTACACATAGGTTTAACACACTAGCACATAATAACGTAACAGTGCACACATAGGAAACAATGTGGAATTTTTAGGCATTCCAGCAATGAGGGAGTATCCAAAGGTAAATTTGGTTACAAAATGGAATTTGTCACTTCATAAATACATCCAGTACAAATATATAAAAGTTAGAATATAAAACACATTTTGGCACATGGTGCTCTTTTGTGGCATTTCTTCTTTCATTATTTTAGTGCTGGAGTCATAATTGAATCATATACTGCTGGAGCTTCTGTCTCTTTGTTCTCTATCTCTCTCTTACACCAATACAGCAGGAAAAGAGGGTGCTATCGGGTCCCAAGTGTTTCACTACAGTCATTTCAAACTTATTGTAACATTATTAACCTGACATCTTTAAAGCATACAGTGCTAAGGTCCAAATATGTAATATACTATAATGCAGCATCTTTTCTTCTTAACCTTTTCAAATTACATTTCAGCATCAGGGGAATTTCTTTGCAGCCACAGGTAATAAGGTTCAATTGGTTTTACCGATTGGCTTTAAGTTCTGCTTTTCAGAAGTACCTTATTATCAAGTCTCTTCATCTCTGTCTTGTGCTATGTTCAATACTGTAATCTAGGTAGCTAAACTTTTATTACTCTGCCTTTATGTCCACTTCTTCTCCTTTAAGGTTTTGCTGGAAAATCACAGAGTGAAAACCACAGCCATGAAAGCCTCTCTATTTATTGCACCATTTGAAAGAGAAATATTAGCATGGGAGTCTAATCTGGTATGTTGCCTTTTGAGAAACTCTTATTGAATTTAATTAGCTTTTTGATTTCATCTCCAACCTACATCTCAGATTTCACCGCCCAATAAGATTAACGCCTCAGTGACTTTCATTAACCTAAAACTTTTCAAATTTGACTTTGCCATCAGCATTCTGAAGAATTAAGAAGGGGAAAGAAGTATAACTTTCTTTATGTCACTGTAGTTTTTATGTGAGCCTAAATGCAAAAGGCACAGTCACCCAGTAAGAGAGTGAATCATCGAAGTGAGACACACAAAGAGGCAGCTGTGCTGGTTCATTCTTCACTGTGCTTCATGATGTAGAACAGAAACAGAAGTTGAGAAAGCATTTCTTAACCCTCTAGAATATCTGATTGCAGAGAACATGTGAGAAAGTAGTGTTTTGCTCCTATAATCATGCATAGATTTGTTTCAGACATCTGTATCCAGCTTCACTAGCTATTCCAAGAAGAGCTTGATTTAATGTGTTTTATTTTTGTCTTCTTAAAAAGCGGCATTTACAAGAGATTCTGGAATCCTGGCTTAGAGTTCAGATGGCATGGCTGTATCTCGAACCAATATTTGGGTCAGAAGATATACGCAATCAAATACCAGTGGAAGGAAAAAAATTTGAAATTGTTGATGCAACCTGGTAAGTTGCCTAATGATATACAGTGATAAGTATCGATGCATATGACCAGCACAGTGTGTTGACATGTTTGTGTTCAATCAAAGCACAACTAAGAGCAGATTTAATAAGTACATTTTTAAAATATAATCTGTAAAAATTAAACCTGTAAATTGGTAAAATCATGTAGGGTTGTTTTCTAACACAGACCAATTGTACAATAAATTGTAATGACCAATAAGATATTTTATTTCATTTTCTATCTTGCATTAGTTTTATTGAAATAAATATTTGATGTATCCAATAGGACAGTGTACTGATGTACAAAAACCTGTTAGACCCAAGATATTAATGAAGGATGATTGTATGTTAACATTTATGATTGTTCTCATTCTTAACAGGTTAGAACACAAGTGTTTATCAGTTAGCAGTTTTTCAAGTAAATAATCCCCATAGTGTTAACAGATGTAATCCTGTTGGCAATGAATGGTTCATGTTAATATACTCACAGAAACTAATACAGCAGTATTTCCAAAACTCAGTCCTCAAACCCCACCGCACAGTCAAGGTTTTAAGGCTATCCATGCTTGAGCACAGATTGTTAAGTCAAGTTGACTGAGGTAGTAATTAAGTCATCTGATCTCAAGCATGAATAGCCTTATAACCAGGACTTCAGAGTACTGTTCCTGAACAGGTATACTTTGGACCTAAATCTGAGTTCCATCTATGTCTGTCTGCATATGGATTCCACAATTTGAGCAAACTGTGCATGCGTTGGGGACTGCATATGCAACGTAGAGCAATTACAGGAGAGACATTTGGACCTCAGTCATATCTCCATTTGCAACCGAGTGGTTATAACTGAGCAGCAATGGGGCATTTGAACATAGTATACTTTGGCTGTGAACAAGTCATCGGTGTGTTGATGGAATTGCAGGCTATTAAGAGGTTAGCATATGCAGAGATTTGACTGCCATCATTCTGATCTCTTACACTAGGTATAGGGCTAGTGCGTGCAAATGGTGTGTATGGTGATGATCACTGCTTTTCCTGCCGGATTTATGGGGTAATGCGTTCTCGTGGATGAAATCTGTTTTTATTTCCAAACATGGAAAGTGGCATCAATTGTTGTTGCATTATATACAACTTTGAATCAGGCCCTTTGTGCTTGTTGTAAAATATCACCCTTCATTGCAGAACACTGTAACAATTAGAAATCGAGTTGTATTTTATGTTTGACTTATTTCTGTTTCCTTAGTGACATTTTTTGCTTTACTCTGTTTTTTTACCTTTTTTGTTCTATCCTCTATCATTTCATAATTATTCTGTTTCTACTGATGCTTGCAAAAGACATCATACGCCAAAGTCATTAATTTTCTGTTAGAAGACCTTCTTTATGTAGAGAGGCTTTGAAGTTTGGAATTTTAAGCAGCTGACGTTATTGTAGTCCATATTTGTCTCAGCCAGCATTTAATAAAATTTTCAAGAAATAATTTGCATGTGACACTTTTCACCTTATGACTTCTAAGTGGTAGGAAATAAATCTACTGAGTTGAATTCACAGATGAGAAATAATAATTGGTTTTCTCAGAGCTGCTGTTTCCATATGAAAAGGACATTCACTGTAGAGTTAGGGTTGAAGATTTGCATACAACTTTATTTGATATGACAAGCAATGGTGTTTACTACGTATTACCAAATCTACACTGTATAGATAAAGCAGTATTGTAAGTTATGTCATGTGACTGCTTCTACACATGGTCCTTCTGGTTATATACCTTTATACATGCATTTACATGAGAACATGGCATCTTTTGTGGAAATATAAATGTTTTTTTAAATCATGGTTTGATTGGTATAGACAGTAGTGTTGTTATGCATAAGTCTCTAGCTATATTACTAAAACTGGATTTTGGATTGAGCACAGTATATTAAAATAAGCTACAGGGAAGGCAATTTTGCAGGGAGTGGCATAGCAATTTCATGAGAAAATGTATTCTGATCAGTCCTTGGGTCACTCTGTGCTTAACTTTAGTACACAAGATCAGTATTACCCACAGTAATGTATGTATCTATTAACACAAAAAATATATAATTATGATGTTGGTAACAGGGTGGTATTATTGTAAATTACCCTTATGTGTTTGGTTCTGCTTAGTTCTCCAGTATTTTCTATAATTCCTGTTTTACTTTACAACAAGTACATAAGCTACTGTAGAATTTAGTAAGCAATATTATCTTTGTCAGTGGGCTAACCAGTGCCTAGTCAATTGATATCACAAAGTTATATTTCAGTTGTCAAATGAAAATATTGGTAGGCCAAAGAAAATGTGCAGACTGAAGTGAAGCTCCATACAAGCACTGGAATTGGTGCAGCATGTTCAGCTAGGAGAGGTGCTGGCATGTGCTTAAAGCAAACTGGATCCCATAATATGAAATTCATCATTTTTGGTAAAAGAATAAATCAAACCCTAACTGTAATAAAAAAGACTGATGGACCTTGTAGCCTGATAGAGACCTGTAGACTGATGAACCTTGTAGCCTGATAGAGACGTGTAGACTGATGGACCCTGTAGCCTGATGGGGACCTTGGGTATCACCTGTTGTTTTGTTTTTCTTGTGATCAGTGCCTCTTATACTGCTGGGCCCTATAATAATAATTTAGGCTGCAATGGTTGTAGTAACCTGTTTTCTAAAAAATGAGTATGAACTCTCTTTCTTTATAAAAATGAAAAGGTGTCTTTAATATGGGTGGTATTCAGTATGCTGGCTATTGGGATCCCAGCTCTCAGTATACCGGTGCACAGAATCCTAACACCCAGTATACCGACAACTATTCTCCCTCTTGGGGGTCCACCACCCCCCTGGAGGGAGAATAAATAGTGTGGCATGCGTAGTGCACCACTGTGACCAATGAGTGCAAGGGGCATTTGAACTCGCCAGCTGCCGGCATGCCGGCGGTCGGTATCCTGGCACCTTTATGCTGGGCGTCTGGATCCCGACTGCCGGCACAACAAACTACACCCCTTTAATATAACTGGTTAGATAGTTTAAGTCAAAGTTTAGCTTACTTATCACATTATACTCTTTATTAAATTCAATACTAGATAAAAATTCTAGTTCTGCATCAGATAAAATTAAATTAATAAGGTGTTTTATGAAGTTGACCCCTACGGGGCAACCAAGAAAAGGAAATCCATTTCCTAGTCTAAGTTAAAGAAGGTAATAAAAATGTAATTACGATTCGTATTAGTCTTTGAAGGGTTAGTAAACTGTAGCCAGAATGGCAAGACCAGCATAATGGTGCAATGACTGGATTATCATTACTAATGCTAGCTCTTCTTTTAACCTTTTCCCTGAGAGGTATTTAAATATTACACTTTTGTTATAGAAAGTTAATTGTATTTAATGTACTTAAAGGACTCTTTGGACACCTTTGGACTCTTCTTTTAAAGAGTTAACTATTCAAAACTAATTTTGAAACATAAAACTTATCCTGCTTGTAGTAGTTTGCAAAGTGTAGCAGATACATTCCTTTTCTGAAGCCACTTGTTAATGGAGTAGTTGTAGTGAGTACTGTATAAATTCCCAGCCTTACATTAGTGTTACAAAGCTGTACATTTTATAGATGGGATATGGGGGATCTTAGTTTGTTTTCTTACCACTCTGCTTTTCTAAAGCTTGTGAGTAGGGCCCTCTTACCTCTCTGTCTGTCTGTTATTACCCAGTCTTGTTTTATTAATGTTTGTTCCCAACTATAAAGTGCAACAGAATATAAGTAAATGTTAATAAATAATAATAATAATAATAATAATTCACCATAGAGTTAATTTACATGTCCCCTGCCATTGAGTCATAAAACCTACCAGGTCAACCCTCCTGATTTCAACAAGATGATAAAGGGGTTTGGATCTAACATATAACAATTTAAGATATTTCTTAAACATTAATATTATTATTATTATTATTATTATTATTATTGTTATTATGCATACAAAAGTAAAGTAATATTAAAACAGCTATAGAAATAAACACCTAACAAAAGATAACAGAGGATAGAGACAAATTAATCCATTTGCATAACATAAATGCTGATAAACTTATTTGCAATGGAAAAAGTGTAAAAGCGATGTAATTAGTTACAATTATAATATATTTTACTGAATTATTTCAGTGGAGGACTTTATTCACAGATGTATATTAAATAATACAAGTGAAGTTAAATATATATAATTGAAATTATACATTTTGTTTATTGTGTTGATCTTATGATTCTACATTTAAGATTAATACTAGCGGTCTCTCTGTTTCAAAAACACAAATATCATATACTTACCATGGTGGTGATAATGCCTACCATTTAAGAGGAGGGGCATGCAGTACTATGGAAAACTTTTGCCGGGTCTACAATGATGGCTAATTGATAATCCAAGGGTCATGCCAACAGTGCCCATAGACTGCCTGGCCTTCCTATCCTGGTGACAAATCAAACATTACAATACACATATGAGAATTTCTAACTAGACCCCAGAACCCTCCATTAATCTATCTCATACAAGGTGGGCTAGGCAGTATGCTACCCCAAATTTTCATTTTTGGAAAGAGGGTAATTGAAGCTGTTTAATTTTTTAAAGGTGTCTGCCCGCTGCTCATCTTCACTCCCTCTTCTCATCAGGTCATATCCACTGTCCAATCTCATTGTGTTTGCACTGCCTGGCTTATCAACTGTGCATTGACGATCTCAACAGAGTTATCCACGGCAAGTTCCTTGCTGCAGTTAGGTCCTTCATGCTAACTCATCTTAACAATATATTATTATTATTGTTATTATTATTATTATTATTATTATTATTATCATCATCATCATCATCATCTTTTACTTATATGGCAAAGGGGTCCACAGTCCCTTACAAATTACATAAACAAAATACAGAAACAGTATGAAGAAAAAAAGGAAGAAGTAGCTTAGAGTACAAGACATAGCAGAACATGGTCAAGGTTTATAAACATTTCTGCAGCATCAGTCATAAGACCCAAATAAGCAGAAGGGTGGCTGGACCAAAAGGTATGGTGTCGATGTTGACAGTGGGAAGTAGATGATGGTATAAGTGGGGGAAGGAAAATAATGTAAGAGAAGGCCCTGCATGTGATAGCTTACAATTCAACATAATACTACTACTACTACTAATAATAATAATAATAATAATAATAGTAGTAGTAGTAGTAATAATAATAATAATAATAATTATATACACAGGGTGATTCAAGAGTACACCCTTTTGTTTCAAAAACTGTGCAGGAAATGGGAAAACTGAATACTCCAGGATGGTATGGGTGAGTGGGTGAGGTGGGCTATCTTGTCCGTATCTATGTACCATACATGGTCGCCATCTTGAAATCAGCCATCTTGAATTCAAGTCAGTTTTCCCATTTCCTGCACAGTTTTTGAAACAAAAGGGTGTACTGCGATCTTGATAAGGGTGTACTGTGACTTCTGAATCACTATATATATATATATATATATATATATATATATATATTGGCTAGGATCAGAACACCGTATTTATTCAACCTTTAACTTGGATGACTGCAATTTAGAATTTTGTGGAGCTAGTACAGCCCATAGTCAATCTTTTCATCAGGATATTCACAACAATAGGGTATTTATATAATTATATTGGGGTAGATTTTTCAAAGCTTGGCAAGATATGAAGTACCAATCAATCAGCTCTTAAATTACCTTTTTTAAAGCAAGCCTGTAAAATGACAGAATCTGATTTGTTAGTACTGTATCTCTGGCCAAGCTTTTATAAATCTCCCTCATTGTGTTATAATAATGTTTTTTTGGTTAAATCTTAGCTCATGCCTCAATTATATAACCTGAGATGATGTCTACTGACAGACTTCTTTCACTTCACTCTCTGTTGGCATTAAATGTAAACCTGAAGAGGTAAAATGAGCTGCTATTGAAATGCTGTTCTGCTATACAGTGTAGTTTGGGAGCATACTGTTACTAATAGCCTAACTACATGCGTTTTTTTATAGGTCGAAGAAAAGAAATGTTAATCAGGTCTATCCTTTTACACTATCAATTCACATTCAGTTGTATACAATTATAAAGTTACAAATGCTATTTTCAGATACAGTATATACAAAATTATTCTTAACAGAGTTTCATTGGGAATGAGATCTTGTTCAGGCATGATAGAATGCATTTCACATGTTTGAGCGCACATGTTTATGATCAGGCAAATGGAAGTGCACAGAAAGCCATAGATTAAAGGTTAAAGAGTGAAAGGTTCTCCCATTTACAGAGTGGTATGGGTATTCTGTAAAGCAGATTAAGGAACTGTCTGGTGTGAAATACATTTCTATTTATAATAAATGTTATATTAAAATTGTTTTATTTAGCATCCACCATGTTATGGCTAAAGCATCAATTACTTTCTTTGAAGGTGATGTAGCCAAAAGGAAGACAATAACAATGTTGATATTCATAATGTTGACTGTTATATTAGCATGCGATATGTTGATATTCTCCAAATGTTGACAGGTTGAACTGTCAACAGTGTCAGAATGTGAATATTAATGATTTGCTGTAGACAAAAGGATTAGAGATAGGCTGAGGTGGGGGTGGATCATTGGGTCGACCTTGTTTAGGTCAACAGTCATTAGGTCGACCACTTTTGGTCAACATGTGCTAGGTCGACACCTGAAAAGGGTCGACATGGACTAAAGGTCAACATGAAAAAGGTTGAAACAGAAAAAGATCAACCTGAGTTTTTTACTTTTTTGGTGTCAATTTCTCTGTAACATCAGCAGGAACCCCAATTAGTGTACCATATCCCCTCGAATGGCAACATATTGCTTTGCTCAACATGCTTCTGGCAAGGTGCCTCGCTCCGCTAGGCAAAGGTTACTATTCCCAATCATAGTCCACGTCGATCTTAAAGTATGAAAACAGTAAAAAAATTAAAAGTGAAAAACTCATGTCGACATTTTCCTGTGTCAACCTTTGTCATGTCAACATTTTGTCAATGTCAACCTTAGAACCATGTCGACCTAAGTGGGGTCAACCTAACAACTGCATGCCCAGGAGGGTCTCATTTTAGACAATAGAGGCAGGTTAAAGCTGGGTACACACTCAAGCAATGTGTACCCAGCCAATATGTTGACCCAACAGGCTGACATATCAGAACCTGGGTACACATTGAGCGATGTTAATGAAGAAATGATGATGTTCCGTCCTACAGGTTGCTAGTGATATTGTCAGGTTTGATGTGCAGCACATCAAACCTGATGACATTGCTAGTGACCACATGCACCCACATATTGGGCATACACACTGGCTGTTATGTGCCATTGTGAGAGATATGTCAGTCTGATCTACCAGTTTGGACAACATATTGCTCACTGTGCCCCAGCTTTAGGGGTAGGGATTGCAGAGAAATACTCACTGGAACACTGGAGGATTTGAGATTTAACTTTGAAATCACAGTGATATGAATGCAGGGACCCAGAAGACACCGCTGGACCTACTTCAGCCAATAGGAGCAGATAAGTGACCGCAGAGTCACTAGGGAGGATATGTAAACATTCTAACATGTCCACAGTTCATTACTGTCTACATGATGGATGTCCTATCCTGGTAAACCACCTTTGAAGGCCTTTTATTTGTGTACCCTTCACTTAACATATTTACTGCTATGTGGTCTGTCCATAAATTGATTAAAGACTCTGATGATTTCTAACACTTTATGCCTTCATGAACCACTGACTAAATATAAAATAGTACCACCAATGATAAAGCTGTTTTATAGTTTAGTGTCTGCACAGGTCAATGTGTTCTTGTCTTTCAAATATTAATATGAGTTATAATAAAGCAACAGAATATTGCATAGTTATAGATGTGCTTGTTTTGGTGTTAATCACAAATTAGCTAAAGTGTCTAAATAATTGACCTACAAACATTACCCCACATGGAAAGCATGAGTAAAATTTTTATAATTACAGACACCTTTGCACTACCCTAGTTGCTCTTGAACAACATCATTGTAATGATGCATGATAATTAAATCCATTCCATGTCAACTAAACTGGGAATTGCCAGGAACTATGCAAGAGTTGTAATGAGAAAGAAAACCTCCCCCCTATACACACTCACAAATAAGTAATTTATATATAAAAGAACAAAAAAAGCCTATTTATGTTCATGTATTTCTAAATTATTTATTGCCTGCCTTATCCAACTGTCTGACAACTCTCCATATCATAATAGATGTCCCATCATTCATCCTTTTTTCAGTAACTGCCATTTTTAGATAAACAAATGGTAGTTTATAATGGGCAATATTCGTTAACACTGGTAACTCATGGTGCCATATTGGACCTGATTTTGCAGAGCTTGTGTTGCCAAAACAATTCCCTTACCCTATAATAATCAAATTGATCAAGCATTCGGACATGCTAGTTATTGCTGTCAGTAACAGATGACTGGACTGTCAAGTCTCAGTGATGCTGGAAAACATTATGCTGCTAGGAACAAGCCCTGAACAATACAGATCACATCTGATTTGAACAGTTATGTGTATGGCTAAACTGGAAATTGAGCTCCTCTATTATGACAAGATGACATTAAAGTTGTCTCTATTCAAATAAAACTACATAACAATGGTTAATAAGGATTTATCTCGATGGCGGACTATAAAAATGAGCTTTGAAATTACTTTGCACAAATCCCCATTTTAAGCAGTCTACTTTCTTTGTCAACTTCTGGAATAATTGATATGTGTACTTTAATACTTTATCACTAAGATTATGAAGAGTCTTTCCAAAAATGAAAGCAGGAAATAAGTAGGTACTGTAACTAAAATAAACAAAAATAAACATTTTGAGAACAAATTACTAACATGATATAAAGGTATACTTTTATGTGGCATTGTCCACATATCCTACACCATATCAGAAATTGCCCCATATCATACACTAATGAAATCTAATTAATTTGAAAGAGCCATATGCACAAGTTGGATGTATAGCTTTATAAATCCAGATTTAGCTAAAAGAGGGAAATAAGTTTGTATCTCCATATAAATCTGTATTTTCATATCAATCTACAATTCCTTTCATATAAATTATAACTTCTATGGAGGCAATGCGGTTTCATAGCAGAGACAGATACAGTACACGCATTTTGTGTTTCCCCATGAACTTTTCATTTTCATAAGTATACACTGGACTTTTTTCATTTATGAAGTCATACAGCATATAAAATACTGATTCCCATCATGGATTATTTTAATTGTATTTTTTTTTAACAGGGTCATATGTTTTAACAAGGCTGTGTCTTATTACAGAACATCCAATTCTCCTAACATAACTTAAAATAGAAATAGCATGATACATAATACTAAACCAGTAACATAGTTAACAAATGTGAGAATTTGACATGTATTACAACTTCAATTTCATAGTGCCACATCCAGTAGTAGCATAGAGTATTTGTTTTGTATGACCAGTTGATCTTCAATGATGTGTAAAGTAATTACAAGCCATGCCATCAGTTGTAAGTCAAGTAAATAGCATCATGAAAGAAATCACTTGAATTTCAAAAACCACGCATTGCAATGAGTAATCATAGGGCAGTATTCAATTCTTTCTATCCCATTTCCATCCCATTCAATTCTTTCCATCCCCTTCCACACCCATTATGTTTCTGCTGATGGGTGTGGCATTATCACAACCCAACCCTTTATGCAGCTAAACCTGATTACTATGGGTGTGGGATTGGGCGTGATATATCATTTGAATACTGCCCATAATGCTGATTGAGTTACAGTTAAAACACCTTGATAGGGAAGGGTTTGTTGTTTAGAGCAAATTTCCATAATTAATTCATTCTAAAAATTGACAGTAAGGCACTGATTGCTTTGTGCTTTGTCTCTCTCCATTTTATGTGTCTCCAAGCTTTGATAAATGTCCCCCACATCTCCACTAATTGTTCCACAATGTTTGCAACCAGTTGCAGCATTATTATTATAGTAACCAGTATCTTACAACTAAATATTTAATAGACTAAATACTAATTTTGTACAAATCTATTGGGGAGTTTGGGGATCTTAAAAATGTTTCTTTGGACCCAAACTATAGAAAAGTTAAGTTTCTTAGTTTAATTTATTATTTTAAATAAAAGTAATATATTTTTTCTTTACCGTAATATATCTTCTAATTTCTTTATTCTTGAACTGTCTATTAAATAGTATTTTGTAAAAAATAAGTCACTATTATTAAGCATGTATTGTACTAGTTTATTGTATATTTGAAATATGTTATCCAATTAGGAAATGCTAATTTAGGCCTCCAAATTCTGACTTATATTTGTAATATCTATTTTGTTTTTCAATAGTGCCTTAAACGTTATTGTGTTTGGTTCCAAATAGTGTATTCTAACCCTCTTGAGTCAGTGTTAGGTTTTGTTATATAGTGATGCTCAGAATTGTTCTGTATAAATCTCAAGCTTGTACACAGTATACTGTGCATGTGATAAAAATAAGTTACTGTACATGCGTGATACCTTCTCTCTGTCTTGCATAGTCTTGTATGCCAGTAAAATATTGATAGTAATATTAGTGATGTATATAAAATAAACATGTACTTGGATATGGAGAGTAATATTTATTTAATCCTGTTATCTAGTATATCAATACTCTAGACATGCCCTAATATAACAATATACCTTCTTTCCAGATATTTGCAGTCTTATTTTGTTTTCATTGTCATCATTATTGACCCCAGAGTCCTCCTAATGAGTTCTCTCATTCCCCAAGAAAAAAAACAGTAAGCATGTTGATTTATTGAACTGGTTAGAGCAAATAATAGAATAGGATCAGCACTGTGAGCTAATGGCACTGACAAAGCTCAGTTATAATTAGTTGGATAAAAGACTTTCTTGTCCAATGTAGTTAAAATTAAAAAGCCCCTCACCAAACTATATTAGGAAATAATGCATTCAGCCTTAGTAGAATTACTGGCTAGCACTTTCTATTTATCTGAAGCTTAAAGAGCAGCTGCCTTTTTGTAACAGCTATGAATGCAACAATGTTAGTTAAAGGTATGGAAAAAGAAAAAAAATCACCTCTTGTTTTGTAATAAGGGATTTTCAATTTTAAAAAGAGAGAGCCTGTTGTGTGAAGTATGGTTATTACATTCAGTGTACTCTATCTTTCCCACCAGGAGGCTAATAATGAGAGAGTCTGTGAAGGAGGCCAATGCTATGAGGGTTATCTCACGGCCCCAGATGCTGAATAAGTTGAAGGAGGCAGAATTGCTGTTGGATGACATTCAGAAAGGTCTGAATGATTATCTGGAGAAGAAAAGGCTATTCTTTCCAAGGTACACAGTTTATTTCCTTCATCAGCCGAGCACCTTTGTCTTAAATATGTTTATTTTATTGTCACTCTGGTTACTTTTTTTGTCTTTTTTAAAAACCTATCAGGTTTTTCTTCCTGTCCAATGATGAGCTGCTGGAAATCCTCTCTGAGACACAAGATCCACTCAGAGTCCAGCCACACCTTAAGAAATGCTTTGAAGGCATTGCAAAACTCACATTTAATATGAAGAAAGAAATTACTCACATGGAGTCTGCAGAGAATGAAAAAGTAGAGCTCGTGCTGAGAATAATTCCAGTGAATGCCAAGGGGCTCGTTGAGAAATGGCTTCACGAGGTGAATATGCTTAGTCTTTGCTAAGGATATACTTGAATGCAGTATAACTTTTCTTATATAATGATTACAAAGCCATTTTGTTAATGATTATGTCATGTTGTATTGTTGTTTGTGGCACTTGCATTGTTATAACACAGCAAGAAGTGACAGAAGAACAGATTTAACCATAGGCAGAATATTATGATCAGGGGTTTGGTGAGGCTAGATCTCATACAAAATTAAACTCTCTGCAACCTTAGGTGGTAATATTCCACAGACAAAATCATTGCTTAGCATCATGGTGTAGTAAATGGTTGCTTATGTATGTGCTAAATAGAGCCAATTCCACAATATTATGAAGGTATAAAAGCCATATAGACAGATTTCAATCTAAAAAAAAAGATGCATTACATATATGTTTCTCATAACTATCAATATTGGGCCTATTAAGATGGAGGCTGTGCCTTAATAAAAGACAAATATATAAAAATAAGATGCACAATAAGATGCACAAGCCGTCGTACACAGAATATAAGCATGCCACATACCATTTTAATCAGCAAGGTCTGGTTGTGTATCTTAGTGTTGCGAATAAGATGCATTTTCAGCAAAAATATGCCCAAGTTGCATGGGAACTGCCAGCTCACTCATGCTAAGCATCTTGCGGTGCATCATATATTGAGGATAGATGTATGACAGGCCTGGCCAACCTGTGGCTCTCCAGCTGTTGTAAAACTACAAGTCCCATCATGTTTTGCCACAGTTTTGTTTTTAGGGAATGCTAAAACTGTGGCAGGGCATGCTGGGATGTGTAGTTTCACAACATCTGGAGATCCACAGGTTGGCCAGGCCTGATGTATGAAAACACATCTGTACATTGTATATTTGGGCACAGATGTATCAACAATTGCAGTAAAATCGTGATTGTTTTCACGATCATCGCTGAAATGTTTTTTAAATGTATCCCACAAGCTACAATGGTTAACGCCATCTAAGTCATGACCAAGCTCTGGTAAGCTATTATTCTGCTGCTGACCCTGATCATACAGTTGTAAAATGATACTGAAACCTCTGAAAACAGCAGGATTTACCTCAGAATCACTTTGACACATCTCATCCTTGGAGAGAAGAATTGTCATAAGATCAAATTTTAACAATCCAGTCTATTAAATTTTGTCAATACCCTTTCATTTTATATATATATATATATATATATATATATATATATATATATATATATATATATTTATTCTCTAATTATGTAAAATAATGTAATATAAATTATAATACTTTATCATGTTACCATTTTATATATAATACTTGACTTTGATTCTCCTGTTTTTAGAACATTATCAAATTGAGTAGTTACTTCACTCATAACCTATTACTTTGTTGGCATGAGATTGCTAAGTATATATTTTCCTTTACCAGATTAGTTTGTTTTCATCATATTGTCAATGCATAGATGAAACTACAGCATGACTGACACCACTTCTGCATCATATTGTAGGTCCTGACAGTCACTGAGAGGTTGTGTTATGTCATCAGTTTAGCTTACTTTCCTATAGTAACAAATGATCATCCTGTCTCAGGCAGTGTACTTGTTAAAATATGTGTAACATGGGGAAAGGGTAACTATTGTAGCATAATGGTTATTGTCATTTTTTTTCTGATCTGTTTTGTTGGACATGCCACCTTTTCTCTTTATACTATACAGTGTTCTTTTACTGTAAGAAATGCGTGCGTGTGTGTTATTTCTAACTGTCAGCATACATTCTTAAAGCGTATTTAAGCTGATTATGCAAAAAAGTTATAGAACCTACTGGATCTATACACTGTGCATACTCTGTTTGTCAAGTATTCTCATCAATTTTGACATTGCCTTTAACTCCAGAATATAATGGTGTTTCATGCACATTATGTATATTGGGTCTGATTCATGGTTGGACGCTAATGCTGCCATAGATGCGATGTGCGTAAATATGCTAATTGAACAGCCACTGGGATTTGTATAATGATGCCTATGGGAGCCATTACAACTGCATACACATTTGCAGCATCAATGCAGATCTGGAAAACATTGAGTTCTTAAGTTAGCCTACGGTCACTTAGAATGGCCGCCACAACTGAGATGCCATAAACGTGATTACTGCATACAGGATCACAATCGGTGGCAGATAGACACCCTAAAAATGGTCCTGACATGCCTGCATTTTTGCTGCCACTCCCCGTTACCTCCCAAAATGGCTGCTCCATGTCAGTCACTCGCTAATGAATCTTCACTGCAAGAGTAATCGCAGATCAGTTGCTGTGCTAGCATGTTACAGGCAGTGACATATTCGCAGTTTACAGATAATCACTCAATTGCAAAAGCAATGGCATATCGAAAAAGTCTTTATCATGCCCATAGTACACTATGCTGCAGGAAAGCTTTAAGGCGTATTAATTAATATCTTATAATTCTCTGCTAAAAGCAATAATAGTACAAAGCTTTGTGCTTTTCACTAATGTTTTTCAACTTCCATGTGAACAAGTCCTAACCATTGACATATAGTGTTCTCAAAGCATTATATGGCTGACTCAGCATCAATGATATCATTTATCAAATAGTAGACTCTCCATTTAAATGGTGATTTCCAATAAACATTAAGTTTTAACATAAAACTGATAAATCATTACAGAAAGCTTTAGACCTTGTGCATTAATGCATGGCAAATAACTTTCAATATATTTATAATACTTACCTATTGTTTCCTATGCAACATAAACTCTCCACAGTATGACAAAACAGGACCTAACAGGTAAGTAAGGACAGCAGAGGAGGTAAATATTTGGTAGCAGTTATATCATAAATGACATACTGTGTAGATTTTCTTTAGTTAGAACTTTAATTAATGTCCCTTCTGCATGTACCAAAATGATACTGTCATCAGTTTTCTCCATCATATCAGTGGCCTGCTGTTCTGTGCAGAATGAAAGATATACAAAGCATGTTTTATGGATCCAATGCCATGACTATTATGGATGATGTGTAGTTTGTGTTATTTATTAAGTGTATCTGTTACAAAATTGCCAGCTTGACACTCAAGTACCAAGAATGCATGTCCCATTACAAGTAACGATAGATGAGTTTATTCATTCTAGCTCTGTGTTGTGAGGGGTCTCTATTTTGTTTGAGCAGTTTGATCCAGATGTCTTGTGCAGTTTTATGTGTCCTTTGGGTTGGTGTTTTCTGTGATGAAACTATGTTGGTTTGAATAAACTGTCTACTACTCGGTTCGTTCAAAATATGCGGAATTCTGGTGCATGTTAGTGTTGTTGTCTTGTCAGTTTAGCTGTCCTTGGTGTTGTGTAACCTTTAGTGGATTAAGCTGTTTTATTGTATTGTTTATTTGTGTCTTTAAAAACAAATTCCTTTGACAGTTGCAGCGCTGTTAATTTTTGATGTAACTGTTTCAGTGTGCATCTTGTCACTGAAATATAGTTTCAAATGTTGAGTAATGTAGCATGAAATTATTGGTTAGTTTTGAAATAGATGTGAAATCATGTGAAGAAAATAAGTATTACATCCGATCGAGATAAATTCACTGTGGTGTTTTATGGCTTTTTATTCCTATGTGATAGTAATAATGTCTCATGTAGGGATGGAAGCCATGAAATACATTGTGAAAAGTCATCATCTAAAATGGGGGCCATGAGCATGGAAAATGCAATGGCCGTGGAGCTAATAGACAATGTTGCAAAAACAGTTCTGAAAACTCATCATTCCAATGCTCAAATGTACTTTATTTAGATAATGAAAGTTTGAGCATTATGTAGAAGTGATCAGAATAAATATATATATATATTAGTAAGTCTGCTGATTTAAAAATAGTATTAATATTAGTTTGCTAGAACAGTCACTTTGAGGACTATATAATAGTGTGATGTTGGTCTATTCAGATGTGTTTTATGCATTTTGAGCACTTAACTATGGTGGCCTTCATTCCCATTTGTAATTCTGGGCATGTTAGGATTTTGGAATGAACTTCTACAAATGGGAAGTTCCCTTATGTGTTTGCGGATTTGTTGGACACAGCATATGAAGCAGGAAGTCTTTGTGGCATAGATAAATCTAGTAGATGCTGCATTCTAACTATACAGAACATAATTTACCATATACAGTAGTTCTATAGGTTTTTTTATTTTATTAACAAAAATGCACTTATTAATGTCCATGCTATTTCATATTTTAACATTTCTGTATGAAAAAATATAACAATAAAATATTTATGTATTACTTTAATGTCTGCTGTATTTTCTTTGTGTTTCTATCTGACATAAGGGAGACTAATATTTCTATTAATATTGAAATTCTCTTCACAGTGTTTCAGAAACATACTAGCTAACACTACAGAGTAAATAAGCCACGTATATAAAGGTTACTCTCTGTATCACTTTCACTTACATAAAGCTCTTTCCTTTATTTATTTACTTTTCTGAGATTGCTATCTTAACACATTTGCTTACGTTTCACAAAACAACACCAGTAAATGGGGACAATGAAGTTGCAAAGTTCTACTATTAGAAAAGACGATGCAGTTGGAGTGCACTGACTTTTTTTTATTAAGTGACATTTAAACAAGAAAATATGTGACAGTGGTGATAATATCTCTATTTTCAATATGTACCATTGTAGACAATCAAGAACATATCTGTAAACTTGCAAAGAGGGAAAAGTGATGCTAAATGTAGTGAGCATTTTGATTTCAGACTTCATTTTCTACAGTGCTCTAGAGAAATGACAGCTAATCCAGGTGATAAGCAGAACACTGTCTTTTTATTCTGCATTAAATTTCATAAATGTCATCTACTGTGTTTTATGACAGGTGACTGATGATAGGCCAAAAAAGAATAAGAGTTACATTGTTTACCAATCCTAACAGCTACATTGTGTACAGGTGTCAGGTTATCTTTAATGACATAGCCAGTGAAGCAAAATGATTGCTGTTTGTGGCTTTATACAACACTCCTTCATTGTGCCATATCTCTCAATGGTGGTCTTGTGTAGTGTTTGAGCAAATTATAGACGTTATTAACAATATACTCTCCGGTCTGGTCTCAATACCATAATCCTCCATTATTTTATGCTCACACAGCTGTCTCAGTGCAGTGCAATAGTTAAGCACTAACTTTCAGTATTTGGTGTCCTCTAAACTTTGCTAAGCTAATGTATTCTTTAATATACACAGTCTCTGACTTTTAGGGCTCATATACACAAGCACTTTCAGCAGCACTAATCTAGACAGTCAGGGAAGTATAATAAGGTGATCGTCTCATGCTATCTGGTACTCATCAGCTAACAAAGGTGTCTTTTCTCTTCTGATAACTGGTCTCAACAAGATACCTTTATGTTAAAATCATTTATGCTTTAGAAGACTTTGTAGGCTTTGTTCTCCTTAAGAGGCAGAATATGCTATTTTAAGCATAAATCTTATATTTATTGTATTTATTGATGCTTAAAAATGCTGTCTTGAATGTCATATGCAAGCTAATACATCTAGAACTCATTATTTAAAGTACAGTAACTGAGCCTCTGATTGGACAACATAGAGTGGGTGTTTTACATAGAGATCATGGGTTGGTTTTTAATTCAATCCTGAAACCCTCCAGATTTGTCAGTTTTACTTTTTTGCTAAAAAGGCATGCATGCCCCTGCCCTTTGGCTCCCCAACATGCAGCAGAATTTATCCCTGTACTTAAAAATATAATGAATGAGATTATATAAAGAATGAGAGTAACAAAATTGCAGTCAAAACCCCAGCAAGACCTTAAGTGGGTGTCTACTGTCCCCACATTGCTGCAGACTTCAACCTGGGACTAGAGTACATTGCTTTCCCACAAATATGGACTTCCTTTCTTGGAAGACACTAGTGTGGTGGTTCCCAAACGCGGGCCTCAAGGCACCCTAACAGTCCAGGTTTTAAAGATATCCATGCTTAAAGCACAGGTGCCCTAATTAGTATCTCAGTCCATTTGATTATACCATCTGTGCACAAGCATGAATATCCTTAAAACCTGGACTGTTAGGGTGCCATGAAGGCTGGGAACCACTGTGCTAGTGAAAAGGCAACTATATGACATATTATCTTTTACACTTGACTTCAGTAATCTGAAGTACCCACTAGCTTGACACAGATGGATTATGAATGTTTGTGCATTTTATAGGCAGAAACTATGTAAATTTTGAATATAGATTCAATAGATTGCTGTACAGTATATTACTGCTGTACCAGAACACCTACACTACAACACTACAGCGACCTGTACACACAGAATCAGTTAGACAATAGGGATTTCTCAGCAGTACAAACCATAGATACTGTGCACCATGGCATATAATAGTTAGTACCTGTTATTTCCTAGAAATCAGTGCAGTGAGAAGCTAATGTGATCTGCATGAACACTGCCACATGACACAGCATCAAGCATGTTCATTCATGAAACCAGCTTCGAATGATGGACAATCAGGTGTGTGTTTTTCCCACTAATGTGATAAAAGCCTCTTCATCTCCATTGGCTCTCCCTGATAGCAGGGCCACTGAACACTTCAGCAGTCATAGTGACTTTATAAGGATATTGGTTATGCAAAGCCACCACCCATCATCATACTGTACAATCTATATAGCGGTGTCGTAACTGTGACAGTAGTCAGGAAATATATTGGTGTTGTAGGGAGTGAGTGAGAAATAGGGCACAAGAATTGTTAAGGAAACTGGGAAAAAAGTAACATTCTAAAGGATTTCCCCTCAAATACTGCCTATGGCACGTAGAGAGTAAAAAATAATGTACAATATGCAGTACTCGCGTCCTCCACTATTTCAGGCTCCCACGGCTGTCTCAGTGCAGTGCAACTGTTAACACTCAGTTTCAGTATTCCCCTAAACTTGCTAGAATATAGTGTTTGATAATACAGTACACAGTCTTTCACTATTAAGACTCAGATACAAACACTTTTCCTATGCTCCAGGTACCTTTTAAACTGAGTTGTAACAACTATAGAGTGACTCCTGTTACAAGAGTACTCTTTGTTTTCTGTCTTAACGTTCCAACATGTTGATAAAAAGAAATCTTGCTCCCCCTGCCTAAGAAGGTCAGCATCACTGATCTACACATTCAGAGAAGCCTTCAGGATAACAAAGTGATAGTCTCATGCCATCTGGTACCCATCAGCTAACAAAGGTGCCTTCTCTCTTCTGATATTTGAACCTTGGCAGTGGCACACAGTGTACACTTTGGATTTGTTCCATTTCGCAAATGCATGACTTGAAAAGAAACATCATTGTAGTTACTAAAGTAGCTTTTTAATAATTCCCTTTAGCCAGACTCTTTTACTGACATTATTCTCATTGTCACATCTTTACCCATATTGTGTTGCACTAGTGTTGTACATGTTCCGTGAAAATAGGCATTTTATCAATGGTGTGTATTATCTTTCATGTAATGGTTATTTCCTTTGGCATACAATATAATATGTGTTTGGCTTCCTATCCATGGAACATTAAGTTCAATGAGGCTCATTACCAAGTATTTGATCTATTCCTATAAAAATATTACCAAATAACGCATCTTCCCATGTTTTTAAGGGGTTTGGTGTGCAAATACCTCTTTGTCTAAGAACATTGATCTCCCACAAAGTGTACTGCTTGTTTATATATCAAAGAAGATATACATGATTTGCTCACGGTAACACTATATAATGAAAGCTTTTTTTCTTACATATTCATCGACCAACAATTCTATCTCTTTAATGTACTTCAATACCATTAGTGTGGCTAACTAAATAGTAGCAAAACTGCAAAAGCATTAATAAGAGCATTTTAAAAGCTATTGGGATTCCATGATTACATTTTGTTTGCCGTGTGGTTTTTGTTCTCCATTAGACAGCTTCCATTTAATAGTTTGTACAAGTTCTCCTGCACCATTTACTACAGTATTTGGTAATAACTCATTGGAGGTGACATTTGACTTCTGTCATGGTAGTTGAGAAGCATCAAAGTTCACTTGAAAGGAGGTTGGGGAAAGTGATAAGAATTAGGAGATGAAGGCATGTGAATAAAAGTCCGATGTATGCTGATCACTTAAAGATAAATTAATTTAGTAATTTATTCCAGTTTGTAATGATAAAATAACCATGCCAAAATGTGCTTGCGGTCCACAAGGAAAGTCCTGCAAAATGGGTTGTACAAAGATATATTTGTAAACTTCTCAGCATTTCAGTGGGTCCTTTACTGTGAAGGTAACGGCATTCTTGCCATATAAAGTACTTAAGCATAAATATAGGCATATGTCAGATATACACACACACATAAAACATAAATCACAGATTGCAATTTACAGCTGCTGTACTGTATACACACAGCAAAGCACTACAGTATACACATCAGCTGCAATTACAGTACATTGTATTTATAGACAGATTTTAGAAAGAAACTGTGGAATGAAACAGGATGTTTATGTTCCCTACAACTGTCCATATATGTGACATAAGACGTCACTGCTAACTTTTATAGAATAGTTTGGCTTTGGAAACCAATGAGAGCATACAGTAATTTTGCAATGAGGAAATCATTGTACCGTTACGGCAATCATATTAGTCAAACTATTATAATTACCATTTTATTTTCTCATGTTAATTTACTAAACCCACATTCATAATGAACTTGATAGAATATTTTTGAGCAGATATACAAGTACACGTTTAGTTATTGTATTATTTTAAAAACATTTATTATACTGAATTTTGTATAATTGGTACAGTTCTTGGCTTGTTAAATATCGTCAGGTTCCCTGACCGATCTTATGTATTATTTGATATTATGGCTGAACACCAAAGTAAAGTATTACAAATAATAAATATATATAATTATAAACCACATTACATATATTTATTCATTTAATAGGATTATATTAAAATATAGATGTGCTTTCAATCTGCATTTTTTAAACACATGTCTGTGCACATACAGGTGGTTCATTTGTTCAGCACAAACATGCATAAACTCCATAGCATTCTATTTACATTGTATTCCCATTGAGATGACTGTTGGTATTCAACTGAGTTAACACGCATTAGGTGCATTCAGACATATGAAGTATGAAGGGAAAATTATCACGCCTAAAACCTTAAATATGTAGATTCTCATTTGGTTAAATAATTTTTATTTTCACATGTAATTAATTACATGTGCTTAACTTGTGTTAGAAACACATGTTTAATTATTGTGTGAGTGAATATATTGCCTAATTCACGATACAATACTGTAGCTATTCACATGCCACAATGTATCCTGTTACTGTATCATTATGTATGATTTCAGGTGTCCCATTTTTCAAGTAAAAACAACTTCAATGACTGATGTGTATATACTACTTACTGTACAATATTTATTCCTAGTTCCCTGCTTACATTATAGCCTAACATACTATCTCAACTAATGATCACACTTCAGACGATTGTTTTGCCTGATTACTGCCAGCATTCTATATTAATCAAATTTAGTTTACTGCAATTTTTCTTAGTTCTTCTAGCTTTGTCAGTCATATGTGAAGCTCTGTTGTGCCTGTTCCTAAGCCTTACAGGAGACCAAGGGCTAAATGTAATTGCCTTCAATATGTGGGAGCTAGTGCAGTTCTGGTGATATGCTGTAGTCACTACATTTAAAGCAGCAATTAGTTAAAGGCAAAAAAAATAAGATATTTGGCTCCAACAGTGGTTAGGAATATTGCACTCAAACCTAACAAAGAACATAAAATGGCTCATTAATTTAATTGATTTATTGTATATCATAACACTAGGCACTTACTGTAAAAGCGTTTCTATAATTACTGGCAACCCTGTAAAAGAGGAGGCATGCATCATTAATGAATAAAGAAATTAGATTTATGACTATTTACAAAAACTGATGCTTTTGCAACAATATGTGAATAATGTCTCAAATTGTTGTTGACAGTCACATCCAAGTGTCTTTTTCCATAGCCAAGTCAGCTGCAGAATAATATTCTCCTATGTTTCTACCATTTAACCAGCTGGATGCATGGACCTTGCTTACAGTACACATAAATGCTCTTGGCAGTATACTATTTTCACACCAGTTTGAGTGTAGGTTCACATAACTTCTTTGCGCTGTTTTCATGTCTATATACTCAGATTGGCTAGTTGCTGGCCTATTTCTCCCGTCGGAAATTCTCTTTGCTGATGTCAGTATTATAATGTTCTCTTTGTCTATAGGTTGGTGTTTACTTAGTGGCTGATTCTGAGGTAGATACTGCTGAGACTGCATTAGTCTTTTGCCGTAATCGAATCTGTGAGTTTATGCTAATGCTAATATCTTGCAACATGCCTGCAGTACTCCTGTGACATGCCCATAGGAATGAATATCTCCCAGTCACTGCCCAGGAACACCAAGTACATTCCAGAACACATTCTGGGATGCATGTGCCGTGTAACTTTATAGGGATGTAGATGTATGCAGTTGCAAAAAATTGGCAAGTATGTGAACATTGGCATTGCCATTTCTATCCCAGATTGCAACTAAACTTATGATCCACTCACTGGTCATCTCATGACTCGACTTCTGCAATGTTCTCACTGGCCTCACTTGCTACCATCTTGCTTCCCTCCATTCTGTCCTCCACTCTGCAGCTATGCTTATCTTCCTCTCCCACAACTCCATGTCTACCACTCCCCTTCAACAAAATCTACACTGGCTCCCATTCCCCTACAGAATCCTCTTCAAACTCCTCTCCCTCACATACAAGGCCATCTCTAATTCCACTACTCCCTACATCTCCAACCTCCTCTCACTTCATACTCCCTCCCACCCCCTACGGTCGGCCAATGATCATCGCCTCTCCTCAGCCCTGGTCACTGCTTCCCATGCTCGAGTTCAAAATTTTGCCCGTGCTGCACCCCTTCAGTGGAACGTGCTCCCCCAGTCCATTAGACTCTCCCCGACCTTGCAAAGCTTCAAACGGGCACTGAAAACCCACCTATTCATCAAAGCATACCCTTCTGTTGCATAAACTAGTCCTGAGGCTGCTCCTCCATCCTCCTGCCTCATGCCGTGAACATCTCTGCTTTGCATACATACTGCCATCAGGCTACCTCCCACTTGCTTGTGCCTCATGTCATCTGTCTGTTGCCCCTTCCCACTAGATTGTTAGCTCTTCAGAGGAGGGCCCTCTTTCCTCTTGTTGTCAAAGACCTCTTCTTGACACATTTCACTCACTGTTCTCTCCTACTCAGCGACCATCTTTACCCGCTTTTTCTCCTGCTGGTAGTGGCATATCTCTATCTATGGCCGCCAGCCCCCAAGTATTACGATGATTACTCTCTCACTACTTACATCTTAACTGTATTATGTTTTGAGAATTGTGGTGCTCTTTGTTACCTGTACTCTATTTTTGTTATTTATTTACTGTAATGCTAAGTTTTGTCTCCCTGTACTGTCCTTTGTACAGCGCTGCAATACACTTGTGGCACCTTATAAATAAAATGTAATAATAATAATAATAGCGTCCTTCTCGGTTGACTTCCTTAATCTCCTCCATGTTTGGTGTCCCTTTCTTAATAAACAAAAACAATAGGTGCTATTACTCTAGTCAATTATACCTAAAAATAGAATCAACACAATATGTACATGAAACCATCATATACTGTATTCCAGTTCTAGAGATAGCATTTCAATTTTCTACTCAGTGTATGTAATTATGCAGACATTACATGTTACTTTGAAGTGCATTTTTTGATTGCCTAATACATTGAGATTACAGTTATAGACCTTTAATGAAGCCATAATGGTATTAAATCGGGATAATCACAGCTTCCATTTTACCCTTTTTTGGCTAATGGATTTTCACCCATTAGAAACAATAGGTGTAAATTGACAGCACAAATTTGACACGGGTTTAGAACTGCAGGACTGTGGCTGTAAAGAAACCTGGCCAAGCCAGCCACCTGTCAGTTTGTGCAAAAAGGATTTCAGATACAAGAAACATTGCTCCTGATTGGGGACAAGATGCCCAGGTGATAGGCCAGGGGGTTGCTACTGTTAGGGGTACTGGACCTTAGGATCCACTGGAGAACTTGTGTATTCATTTTGAAGATTCTGTGAACTCTGCTTTGCTGTAACTGACCTGTGAATCCTGCACCTGCTTGTGTAACTGCCTGTGATTGAAAATTAATTATCTTGGATTTTACTCTGGATTATGTAAATCCTTTCAGAACATTTATATTTAAAAACTATAAATACACTTTCAAACATGTAGACATATAAACTTAATATTCCATAAACACCCAGTTATCAGTATACTACTTTAATGAGCAATAAAGCCTATAGTTTATTCAGTTTTATTAGACAAAACAAAATCAATTGTTTATGTTGGCTTTCATGATAAAAGAAGTAATGATGAAGAAATATTTTCCCTCAGTTTCCAACCTATGCCATTGGGTACATTTCATTCTAGAAACCTGTCACATTATGATCATTGATCTCGAGTGATTGCCAGCTGGGTCATTGGAACACAGCCAGTCAGACAGAAACCTCATTTGTACACTGACCTTATCAGGAATAGCCTGTGAGCTGCAGCCATCCAAATCTGTTACACTAAATACCACATTCACTGTGTTTTTTCTTTTTCATATTTACCAGAGGTAAATTTATGTCAAAAATCTTGTTTATTACACTGCAGAGACTTGGGACTTTTAGATTATTAGTCACGGATTATTGTAAAGTCTGTCCTCTGAGTATGATTAAACCCTTCATTAGTAAAGTTGTGCTGCCTAATTGCACTGCCAAGTAATGGGGCGATTTGTAAAAATGAGACTTTGGTAGAGTGAATGCTTTTAAGGCCAATTGTATTTGAAAGTAATGGTCGCTTGAGGTTTTGTGAAGTCTGCAGCAGCCTTAAGCACCACACTGAGGCCATCCATCCCAGAGACACACGGACAGTAATGTGTGGGGAAAGAGACTGATTGTACTCTTCTGATCTTCTGAGAATGTGTCTAGTGCTCTGTCATCAGTAATTATAATATGTTTGATACTAATCTACAGCTTAGTTCTCTAATAGCCATACACAGTTAGTTATATGTACAGCATATTTTTTTCCCCACAGATTTTGTTATTTTTATGTGTATCTGATAAAATGTTTTACTTATTCTACATTTTTCAGAATGGTATTTCTAGAACTGTTTTCCCAACCAAATGACAATTGCAATACTAGGGCAAAGTTAAGTCTTCACTTATCCCTAAGATATATGACATTTAATGTGTGCTATACTTTTCATTTAAACACAATGTATAATATTCTGTGCATGACATTCTCTGGCCATTTGCAGGCACAGTGTGCAGGCTTCAGTGAGTTTAACCTATCTGGAAAAAAATGCAAATGCACTTTTTATTTTTGCATATAAATGAACCTCAACAACCCATTTGTCATAACTATGTGCTGCAGTGAACAACATTTACATATAATAATAATAAACCCTGGGTCACCCACAGTGCTGGCTTTCAATTTACAGGTTATAATATATAAACACAGCTTTCTGTTTCTTTGACTGTCTTCTCAAACACTCGGTCTTGTTTCATACTGCTTATTCTTTGGTGTGATTGTGCTTTAATCCATATGCAGTTATACAAAATGTATAATAAAATGTATGCTTAAAAAAACTTTTTCAAAATATGGACTTCTTTAAGATTCTGGCTTGTCCTGGGGAACAGACCTGTCAATAAAAGCCCATGACCTGGATTGTCTGCAATGACTGCTTTTTCTGCTTTCTATCTGTCTTTACAAGATTCTGAGACTAATTACTAAAATAGCATATTTAAAATGTTATCTTATGTATTGTGAGTCAACAGTAGATAAGTCAATATTCAAGGTAATATCAAACGGAGGGTCAAACTTTCAGTAGAGCTGCTACACTAGGGCTGCGGCAATTTAGCAGGGTGAGCCAGTGAGACAAATGAAAGAAGTGCTTGGGCCTGGCTGTAGTGGAACTGGGAATATCTATTCGGCAACAGTGGTGAAAGTGGAAATATTTTCTTAATGGTACTAAGATGTGTGCACCACAGGTGCTCGCTGAAAAATAGGCATGGTCACATGGAGGCACGGCCATATAATATGGGGAGTAACTACATGACACTAGGGGTGTGGCCACATAACAGCACATTTTCTTTGCACTCTGGAGGAAATGTAAAAATAATCACCAAGGTGCAATGCGTGTGTCAAACTGTCTGTGTATATGCGGCTGCGCTGCGGCACATACAGAGGGTGGGGTAGGCTCTGCATTTCCAACCCTGAAAGCTATTTAAATGAATAGGAGACGGGCATTTATTACAGACAGGTATATAATAAATGACCCTGTGTCTCCTATTCATTTGAATAGCTTTCAGGGTTAGAAATGCAGAGTCTGTATATACTGCAGCGCAGCCTTATATACACTTAGTGACACACACACACACACACACACACACACACACACTCATTGCACCTTGCTTGTGGGGAGAGGGGGACCAGACCATTTAAATTACGCACCCCCGTGCCCAGTCCCAGACCACGGCCGTCACTGTTTTCAACTAGCTATCCACTGTTTCTTTGCCTGCCGTGGTGCCACCTTGCAGTGGGACACCGAGGATCACAGTGATCATCAGATGATAAACAGCATGCCCCAATGCCGCTCAGCCCCCAGGTTCCTCTTCACGCCAGCCAGGAAAGCCATGGGAGCATGATTACATCATCATCACGCTTCCAGCAGCCCAGAAAGTGGAGGAGGTGCCACCAGGGCCGTCTTTTCGTATGGGCTCAATGGGCTCTTGCCCAAGGGCCCCAGGAGTTTAAGGGCCCTATGCTGATAGCTGAGGATCTCCTCTTTCCAGGGGTACCAGATTTATGAAAATCGGCCCTGGGGAACCGGAGATATCCGACTTGAAAGCAGTGGTCCCCATCCAAGCCTGTTAATTGCTATTGCCAGCCAAATATCTCAGTTTCTGTCTGACTTAGAGTTTTTTGGGGGTATAATCCAAAAGCTGAGACTCTCCCCTTTTGGTAGACACTGGCAGCTTGTCTCTACTATGCCCAGAACCAGAGATATCAGTCTTCAAGCAGCTGGTTCCTGCTCCAGCTCCACATGCCTAATATGCAGTTTTATATTTTCGTTGGTGAATTGCTCTGGCTCCTGAACTCTGATTCATAAGTCCCCAGTACCTCCTGAAAGGTGTCCCCAGCACCTCCTGAAAGGTGTCCCCAGGACCTCCTGAAAGGTGGGACTCTCTAGTTTTTTTTTTTGTCCCATTCAAAGCTAAGAAATATATTTTCAGGAACTTGAGATATCTGCAGTCAAGCAAGCTGCCCTCCCATCGGAAAATGATAAATATTAAGCCCACTCCATTATCCACCCCTCCCCTGCATATTAAACACCCCCTACCACCCTGGAAGTCATGTACCAATGCCCCTTCTACAGCTTAGCCCCATCTGTGTCGTACAGGAGTAATTAACAGAAATGACTGCTCCATGTCCTACATTCTGAGTGGAAGATAGAACACTCCCAACCACCCGCGGGACATCAAAGCTGCTGCTGATAGCACACCCCACCCCTACCGCTGGGGGATGAGAAGGGGGCCCAGTGCATTGCTGTGCCCAGGGGCCTACACTACTGTTAAGACGGCCCTGGGTGCCGCCGAGCAAATCCCTGGTGCTTGGCGGCGGGTTTTGTCAGTAATAGCTGCTAATGGCGGCTACAGTGTGAGCTGGGGTACGGCGTATCAGCAGCCAGATTCTTAATGGTACGCCATACCCGAGCATACCACCACACTTGCAGGGCTGTTTGGAAATGACCATACACTGTTGTTTTAGACTACTAGTGAGCATCAGGCAAATTATAAAATTAAAATGCCTTATAAATCAGAGCTTATGTATGGATATTTTTCCCATGTCAGTATTTCTAGTATGTCAGGATGTTATTAATTGCTTGCCTGGCATGGTCGCATCAGATGCGACCACACCAGCAAGTGCTTTATCTGACATGGTTAGACAGGATGCGACCAGTCAGATAAACAGTATTTGCAGCTGCATGGAAGAGAAACTTCCCTCTGCTGCTGCTCTCAGAGGGACTGGAAGGGCCCTCTGCCCTCCCGCACCCTCCCCCAGTGTTTTCCCTGCTGCCGATCATTGTTGATTGGTCAACATGGCAGGATCCCCCACCCAGTGGCTGCAGACAATAGCAGCCACTGGGGAAGTGTAAATTAACCCCCCAAGCCCCCTGTGCACCTGGGGGCTGTACCAGCTCTTAAAATGAAAGGTACGATAGTCACGATATTCCCGATGTTCCCAATGTTCCGATTGTGCCTAATGATGTTCCGATGTTTGGGAGAAAAAAATTACAAATATAAAGAAAATAATTCTTTTTCTTAACTAAAATCACTTTGGATAAGGATAAATTCATGTTCTTCACCTAATTCAGTCATAAAAAACCTGGCAATTTGTGAGTGTTTTTTTTAGGGGGGAGATTGTCAGTTAAGTGGTTAAAAGGAATTGTAAATGTGTCATGATGAATAAATAAAATATATAAAGTGCTGCATTATAGTTAATTCATGATATAATAATATTTAAAAACATGTAATTCCACTTTTAGACAATGTATGACCTAATTATCTTATATAATTAGGCATTTCTCTAAGTCGTGTACATCCCCTTCTGTATCTAGCTTGCATATTGGCAGTTTGAAATAAGGGCTTCAGATAACTGTCATTGGATAAGAGGTTGAACATAAGAGCTGAACAGTATTAATTTTGCTAAGGATTTTTAATTTAGTTTTAGTCTTAGTCACTTACTTAAAATTGTAGTTGGTTTATAGTCACATTTTAGTCTTTCTTTTGCTTCATTTTAGTCAAGATTTAGTCAGTGGATCTCAAGTTTCATTTTAGTCTAATTTTAGTCACTGTATGTCATAACTTTGAAGTTAGTTTAATGAAACTGTAATGGATTTTGCTGAAGAACATTTCTCTAAAATTCCCTTGAGAAGTATGGCTACCTTTAACTATGTGTTTAGTCATCTAGGCTCAGTAGGCTGTGAGCATGTTACATACTGAGTCTTACTTACCATAGTGCTCCCATGTATCATTAGACATCAAGGCTCAGTAGGCAGAGAATGTGTTAAATACGGAGTCTGATTTACCATAGTGCTCCCATATATCATATATAAATTAATGTTTCAAGTTTGTTAGAACAAACAAGTGCAATACACAATCCTATTTCTTTCACAGCAGGTCATATTTATTTTCTGCAAATATCTAGAACATATTTAATGTACAACCATACTTCCAGTGCTAATTCCAGTGTCCTTTGACATGGACTTTAAATTTAGTTTTAGTCTTAGTCACTCTTTTTTTTGCCTTTTTTTAGTTAAGATTTAGTCAGTGGATCTCAGTTTTCATTTAAGTCTAATTTTAGTCCTGAAATAAACTATAGTTGACAATTACTTTTAGTTACATTTTTCATCAACAAAATAAACACTGGAGCTGAGGCACCTCTCAAATAGGTTTCATCTGTGCTGACACTGTAATCTCCTCTCAGTTCTGACCCTCTGCCAGGAGTACGCCATCTTTTGTTAAGATAAAGAAGTTGTTCCCTGGAGAGTAACTGCTACAGAGCAAAAGAGCATGAATACACCCATTGGGGATATCTCCTTTATATCCTGAACTACAGTATCTCCTTGTTAGAAAAAAACAAAATTAAACTATTTAAGTTCTGGTTTTGAGGAACTAAAGAATGCCTTAAAATTACCCTTTTGCATTCATGATATGATAAAATGAATAGGACAGAAATGTATCCTATGTATACACTGCATTATTAAGACATACATCATCTTTCCCTATATAATACAGAGTCTCCTAATTCTTATATCCCTATGTATGTCAAATCCCCTAACCCCTGCTGTGGTAGTAATCACAGGTTATAGTCAAACATTTATTAATAAGTCAACTGAACAAAAGGAGATAATATTGCTATAGTGTAGTTTCCCATTAGCAGTACAGGTTATTCTAATTCTGACCTAATACAATTATGTTGATTATTTCCTTTTGATACAAGGTAAGAGCCTCAGATCTGAAATTGGATAGAAATACCCCATCATTATGGTAATACAAAAAGAAAGTAATGTTTAAAAAAGAAGGTATAGTTACAGATGAAGTCATGCTCATCTGAGGCGGCTCCATCGCAGGCGTGCACTCCCGGCTTGACTAGGCGATCCATCCACCCAGTCATACCGGGAGTGCACAGAGATTTTCTCCCATTCTATGAATGGGTGAGCATCTCCCTCTGGGCGCGTGCGCCCACCCGGATGGAGATGCTCTCCCATTCTAGCGAATGAGGCACGTCTCCATCACAGGTGCGTGCGCCCGCCCAGACGAAGACACCTTTAGTCACTAGGCATGCCTGGGGGAGCCACGACTAGCGTGGCTCCATCTGTATTCTGATATATTTACGAACTTCAAAAACGTTTTATTTTTATCTGGTACATCGAAATACACTCTTTGGAAAATGATACATCCCAACTTTTAAAGAAAGCAAGAAGCCAATTTACAGTATTCCTCTGTGGATTTTCATTGGGTTGATACTGAATTGCTAATATAATGACCTGGAGGCCTGTTGTGTGGTCATCTGTTGTGTTCATCAGTCTTAAATTAGGACATTAAGCATTCAAATATCTTGATTGCCTGTAATGCAATACAAGTTTGGGTTCTATGTACTAAGGCATATAGGGATTAAAGAATTATTCCTTTCTATATTTGCCTCCTCTTGTCTGTCAGGGTGTGTGCACAGAGGAGTAGTCAGTATAAAGACAGGGTATGCATATTTGATGATGCAATGAATTATATCCATGTGGCATGTACAGTAGACCACTCTTTTCTCTCATCTCTGAATCACAATCCTCTACCACTGATAATGGATGACAGTTGTTCTCTGTTTTGAGCCGAGCTGCACTGAAGAAAATATTATACTAGTATTTTGGACCCATCATTCGCTGTGTTACTAACTATTGTGGCTGGTGCTGTAAAGGTCTCCTCTCCACTCTTGTTGATGGGCTATGGTGCAGATCACACTTTCTTATTCCAGAACTTACATGAGGAACAGACAGGTGGGTCCATATTAAACATAGCCCTATGATCCTCAATGTAGCACTGCAGCAACTGTCACCTGTGGTGAGATTGTACAACTGCCTCCTCATGTTGTCTCCTCTGTAACAGTGAGAGACATTTTTGGGTGGGTGCGATGGGAATAGAGGATCCACATTGTATGTTGGCACGGCCCCGGCATCCACCGACCATGATGGAGAATGGACAACAACAACGTTAAGGATTATATTATATGTAGTTGTGTGGTCCGGCACTAACATCTTACATCATGTCATCCTTTAATTATATTATAGATATGAGGACACTCTGCTCCATGTTCCAGAGTATACAGAGATCTTTAAATTGTTTTTGACCCTTACAAAATTGTCTTATTTCCTTAAGACATATTTTTAATTAGAATTTTGTGTATGTACAGGATCTATTATTATTTACAGTAATATTCTACTCTACAATTCAGCTGGGCCTTTTGTTTGCCAACTCAAATCAAAGTTTTCAATGACTTGCAATGGGAGTCCACAAACCGTTTAGGAACAGTTGGAGAATCCATGTGTGCAGCATCCGCTATTTTATTTTATTTCATTTTGTATGTTTGACCAATCACTTCTCAAACAGAGTTTTTTTTATTATTATAATCTTTTCTTTGCCTGACTAAATTTAGATCCTGTACCTCATTCTTTTTGCCCAGTAATAAGCAATATACAGATACTTTCACAGTTCATAACACAAGGAACCTCTTAACATAAGACCTACCTCTTCCCATAGTACAGTACATATTTTAAGCTTATCCTGAAAAGCTCTGGATATTCCTTTCATGTTATGTAAATCGCTTTAACCATTTTAATAACATTTATAGAGAAGGCATGGGATCCTTAGTAAAAATCCTTTATTCAGTAAAAATGGTGACTACTGTACTTGTGATAATAGTGCAAACAGAGAGCTTCAGGGAGGCTCCACCCCTTACATAACCTCACTGGTTGCCTGGACACCACAACCACTTTTCTCAGCAGCTTTTTGGCAAACTACCCCTCTCCCCTCACCTGCTGGAGGTGCTGTGAATCAGCACCTCCCCCCAAAAAAACAAGTCACACCTCACACCTACCAGATGTCCCATTATTCAGCACTTCCACACCACATTCACCCAGGAAAGGTCCCACATACTGTATTGGCACCTCCCACATGCCCCTGCAGGGGGAGTACTACCATCTCTACTGCTGCTTGCTGTGTTGTCCTTCATGGGTGACTTTTACATTTCACACAACCAAATATTAAGGTTGTTTGATAATTCCAATCAAAGCAACTATTCTAAAGTGCTGGGGAATTTTTGTGCCATCAGACTTAATGAAAGTAAATATTTTCTACTTTATGTGCATTAAAATAATCCTTCTAAATAAAAGTTTAATTTAGCTTTTCATTTTGTACTGGAAAGTGGCTTTCTAAATTCCTGCAGCTGCTCATTCCATACTGTACATACACAGTATATATCAGGTTAGTGCACCTGATGAGAAATATGGATGTACATACAAAGGGGCATAGCCAGAACTTTGTGAGCTCTATAACAAAATTTTGTGGAAGTCTCCGACCCAATGCTTCTAGAGAGACAACTCTCTACAGCAGTTGTTAATAATAATAATAATAATAATAGTGCCCTAGTTTATTTTATGAACCACAGTAGTCCCCTAGTTCACATTATTTTACACTGTAGGACAGCCAGTACACATTATGCAACACAACACACCCAATTCACATTATGACATACAGTGTCCCAATTTCATATTATATCCAAAGGTGTAGCAAGGTGTCATGTTGCCTGTAGCAAGGTATGTTTCGGTGACCCCCTCCCCTGTACTGAATTGGGGGCATGGCAACCAGGGCCGGTTCTAGACCTTGTGACATCCATGGCAAAAGTTTCCTTTGGCACACATACACACACCCACAGGTTAAGCATAGTGCGTGGTGAAGGCGCGTGGCAAAAAATAGGAGTGTGGCTTCATAGTGAAGGGGCGTGGCCACAGTTATGCCCCCTGTAGTTATGGACCCAGTAGTTGTGCCCCCTGTAGCTGTGCCCCCAGTAGGTGTGCCCAGAGTAATTGTGCGCCATGGTTTGTGCCCCCTGTAGCTGTGCCCCCTATAGATTTGCCCCAGCAGTTGTGGCCACTGTAGAGTTGCCCCCAGTAGATGTGCCTGGAGTAGTTGTGCCCCCTGCAGATTTGCACCCAGTAGATGTGCCCCCTGTAGCTGTGGCCCCAGTAGGTGTGCCCCTGTAGCTGTGCCCCAGTAGGTGTGCCCCCTGTAGCTGTGGCCCCAGTAGGTGTGCCCCCTGTAGCTGTGCCCCCTGGTAGCGCCGAAAACACAAAATAAAAAAAAATATACTCACCTGCCCGCTTCTGCTTCCCGACTGCTGCTGGCCATGTCTCCGCCGTCCATGCATGTGACGCGTGATGTCACACGCAAGTCACGGACCGGAGGGGAGGAGAGATGGGAGCAGAGATGAGGGACAGGAGGGGAGGGGAGAGGAGGGACGGGAGGGGAGGGGAGGGAGAGATTTGAAGCAGTTCGTGCTTCCAGCTGTCAGTGACTGACAGCTGCGACTGCGAGCTGCTTGCGGACAGGCAGAGGTTCCGGCGGAGTCGAGCTGCGGTGCCCTGTACTGTCTTGGTCACCTGGAGCTCATGCTCCACCGGAACCGCCCTCCAGACGCCCCTGATTATATCACATTACAGTTCCTACAGTTCATATGTTCATATTATGTAAAATTATAGTGCCCTCCAGTTCATTTTATACCACATTAAAATGAGCAGGTCCAGTGGCATAACTTGTTATACTGTAGGCCCGAAGGCAAAAGTTTATAAGAACCCCTACAGTATGTACCACCCAGTAGTGGAAAATGTATATTAGACATGTAACTTTGACAGGGAAGACAGGCCCTTCTCAGCTCTGGGCCCCATAGCAGCTGCACTCCCTGCACCTATGCTGGCTATGTTCTTGCACATACACATTCCAGTCTTCATTATTTTTCTTTCTTTTTTCAGTTCATATAAAGGGTAATGCTCTTTGAGAGATCCTCAGAAAAAGAGAACACAGTGCATTGAGATATTACACAAGTTTTATGCTCAAAGCTTCCTGCAGTAGGTAGGGTGTTCTCAATTTATATATTTATAATATGTTCCCATTTAAAAAAATATTTTGTTACATATAAATTTATATACTATCTTGAATATGATTAAAATATCAACTCTCTAGTCATCTGGCTATAAACCTTTCCACAATTAATATTGGCCCTCATTCCGAGTTGTTCGCTCGCTAGCTGCTTTTAGCAGCATTGCACACGCTAAGCCTCCGCCCTCTGGGAGTGTATCTTAGCTTAGCAGAATTGCGAACGAAAGATTAGCAGAATTGCGAATAGAAATTTCTTAGCAGTTTCTGAGTAGCTCCAGACTTACTCAGCCATTGCGATCAGTTCAGTCAGTTTCGTTCCTGGTTTGATGTCACAAACACACCCAGCGTTCGCCCAGGCACTCCCCCATTTATTCAGACACTCCCGCGTTCTTCCCGGAAAAGCCAGCGTTTTTTCGCACACGCCCAGAAAACGGCAAGTTTCCGGCCAGAAACACCCACTTCCTGTGAATCACAGTACGATCACCAGAACAATGAAAAATCCTTGTTATGCCGTGAGTAAAATACCTAACTTTTGTGTAAAATAACTAAGCGCATGCGCTCTGCGAACCTTGAGCATGCGCAGTAAGCGACTAATCGCAATAAAGCGAAAATCGGCAACGAGCGAACAACTCGGAATGACCCCCATTGTTTGTTAATTTATTCAGATGTGCCTAATACAGTATAAAAATTAAATGTATGGACATTTGCAGAGTGCATCCTTGCTACTCATGCTCCGGGTATGTTTACTCGGATCTATGCTTAGGAAAGAAGAGGCAGAACTGATGGCTAAATTCATATTTGTATGGAATTGCAGAGGCGCAAGGAAGCTGCTGTGCAATTCAGTGCTATTAAAATTCAAATGCTATAGGAGACATCTGTAGGAGATAGACGCCCCCTACATGCATTTGCAAGATCCAAGTGCTGCGGATGCAGTGTCGGACCACAATCATGACCATTTTTCACTATTTGCAATGTTTTTAGGCACTGGTACGCCTGCGTAAGCTGAAGCTTTCTCAGGCTGGCCATCATATCTGAACATCCAGGTCTAGTAGGTCTGCATCTGATGATGCAGAGCTAGAGCCATCATGCCTTCAAAATGGGTGTGACACGCCTTTGTTTTGAAGAATGGTGTCGGGTACCCACAAGTACCGCAGCATGTCAGTCATGCTGCAGCTTACTGGGAGCTGCATGAAATATCTCAAGAATATTCTGCACATGCGCATAATGGGTCTTGAGCCTGCGCAGATCCTCAAACATCAAATTTGTATGTAAACCACTGGGTTTATGTATAAGTCTGAATTAGGCCCTGAGTTGGAATGATGTGTTCTTACCAGAGGCGGAACTACCGCCAGTGCAACCAGTGCGTTGCAATGGGGCCCGACTCTGTCCAGGGGCCCAAAGCGTGTAATGAGTCAAACTGACTCATTACATGCCGCTGTGTGCTGCGGGCAACTGCTGCCCGCAGCGAACAGCCGCCTGGAGAGAGGAGAGGAGCAGCGGTACGGGGGAAGGAGGAGGAGGGAGGTGAAGGAGGGAGCCGCAGCAGCGCTTTGTTACTGGTGGAGGCGCTGCTGCTGCTGCCCCTCTGCTTCACTATAGGCTGTCTTCCGAGAACAGCCTATAGTGAAGCAGAGGGGCAGCAGCGCCTCCACCAATAACACAGCGCTGCTGCGGCTCCCTTCTCCACCTCCTCCTTCTCTCCAGCCCGGGAATCGTCTGACGCTGCAGCGAGGAGCCTGAGCCAGCGGAGAGGGTAAGTATAATTCATTCTTTATTTCTGTCTCTTTCTTTCTTTCTGTCTCTTTCTTTCTTTGTTGGGACTGCCTGCCGCTATGTGTAAAAATGGGGAATCTGCCTGCCGCAATGTGTAAAAAGGGGGAATCTGCCTACCGCAATGTGTAAAAATGGGGGACTGCCTGCCGCAATGTGTAAAAACGGGGGACTGCCTGCCGCAATGTGTAAAAATGGGGGACTGCCTGCCGCAATGTGTTAAAATGGGGAATCTGCCTGCCGCAATGTGTAAAAATGGGGGATTGACTGCCGCAATGTGTAAAAATGGGGGACTGCCTGCCGCAATGTGTAAAAACGGGGGACTGCCTGCCGCAATGTGTAAAAATGGGGAATCTGCCTGCAGCAATGTGTAAAAATGGGGGACTGCCTGCCGCAATGTGTAAAAATGGGGGACTGCCTGCCGCAATGTGTTAAAAGGGGGAATCTGCCTGCCGCAATGTGTAAAAATGGGGAATCTGCCTGCAGCAATGTGTAAAAACGGGGGACTGCCTGCCGCAATGTGTAAAAAGGGGGAATCTGCCTGCCGCAATGTGTAAAAAGGGGGGACTGCCTGCCGATATGTGTAAAATGGGGAATCTGCCTGCCGCTATGTGTAAAAAGGGGGAATCTGCCTGCCGTAATGTGTAAAAAGGGGGACGCTGTCTGCCGTAATGTGTAACAAGGGCACGCTGTCTGCCGTAATGTGTAAAAAGGGGACGCTGTCTGCCGTTATGTGTAAAAAGTGCACGCTGTCTGCCGTAATGTGTAAAAAGGGCACGCTGTCTGCCGTTATGTGTAAAAAGTGCACGTTGTCTGCCGCTATGTTTAACAAGGGCACGCTGTCTGCCGTTATGTGTAAAAAGTGTACGCTGTCTGCCGTAATGTGTAAAAAGGGGGACGCTGTCTGCCGTAATGTGTAAAAAGGGGACGCTGTCTGCCGTAATGTGTAAAAAGAGGAATCTGTCCGCTGTAAGGTGTAAAAGGGTCTCTACCTGGTGTAGTCGTGCTACTGTGCGGCGTAATTTGAAGAATGGAGACTACTGTGCACCGTTTTATGAATTGGTATTATTTTGTGGCCACACCCCTTCCCCACGAAGCCACGCCACTATGTATTTTTGCGCTCACCTACGGCGCGCACTGCCCCTGTTTTGCATGCAGGGGTGGGGCTCCGATGCCGTTTCTTGCACACAGTGCTAAAATGTCTAGTTACGGCACTGTTGCTAGGTATCCATTTCTCTGGCCCTGAGCAGGTCCCCCTCACCAGATCCTCTCCAGGGGTGAGGGGGTGGACTTGGATGGGATGTGTGGGGGGGGGGCCCAAAGCATTTTGTCGCACCTGGGCCCACCGCTCGCTAGTTCCGCCACTGGTTCTTACACAGATAAAGTTCAGTGAGGGTGTGTCGATGCAGATGTGGGCTATGCAGCATTTAACATAAATAAGCCTATTAGAAGGTGTATCTTATTTGACCTGGTATAGGGTGGATGCAAGTGCACAATGATGATGGCTAGTAGCAAAACCATACGCACATGTAAAAGCAGCTGGATGGCAAGATATATAATATACATCTGATTTACTTAAACTCTGTATCAGCTCCAATGTTTCACCACAAACTTATTATATTCATAGACTTGTTGCATTCAAAAAATCCACTTACAGATGTGTCCTCATACACCTAGCGTCTATACTCTATGGCCCTCATTCCGAGTTGTTCGCTCGCTAGCCGCTTTTCGCAGCAGTGCACACGCTAAGCCGCCGCCCTCTGGGAGTGAATCTTAGCTTAGCAGAATTGCGAACGAAAGATTCGCAAAATTGCAAATAGAAATTTCTTAGCAGTTTCTGAGTAGCTCGACACTTACTCTGCCACTGCGATCAGTTCAGTCAGTTTCGTTCCTGGTTTGACGTCACAAACACACCCAGCGTTCGCCCAGGCACTCCCCCATTTCTCCAGCCACTCCCGCGTTTTTCCCGGAAACGGCAGCGTTTTTTCACACACTCCCATAAAATGGCCAGTTTCTGCCCAGAAACACCCACTTCCTGTCAATCACACTATGATCACCAGAACGAAGAAAAAACCTCGTAATGCCGTGAGTAAAATACCAAACTTCTTAGCAAATTTACTTGGCGCAACCGCAGTGCGAACATTGCGCATGCGCAGTTAGCAGAAAATCGCACCGATGCAAAGGAAAATAACGAGCGAACAACTCGGAATGAGGGCCTATACCATGCATTCCCGACCTCGGTCCTAAAGGCACACTAACAGTGCAGGTTTTAGTGAGACCCAGGCTTCAGCACAAATAATAACTGAGGTACTAATTAATTCAACTGTGCTCAGACATGGATAAAGCTTGGACTCCTTAGTGTGCCTTGAGGGCCAAGGTTAGGAATGCTTGCTCTTTGCAGCACAAGATGCCTGGCAAGACTGAGATGCTCAGAAAAGTGTAGCATACAATCTTGTTTTAATATTGCATCTTATCACAGATGCAGTGAAACACCACTCACAGTGTACTACAGATGTTGTTGGGCTGCGATTTCATCCTCACAGGAATTAGGGCCTAATTCAGACCTGATCGCAGCAGCAAAAGTGTTCTCTAATGGGCAAAACCATGTGCACTGCAGGGGGGGGGGGGGGCAGATGTAACATGTGCAGAGAGAGTTAGATTTGGGTGGGGTGTGTTCAAACTGAAATCTAAATTGCAGTGTAAAAATAAAGCAGCCAGCATTTACTCTGCACAGAAACAAAATAACTCACCCAAATCTAATTCTCTCTGCACATGTTATACTGTGTCTGCCCCACCTGCAGTGCAAATGGTTTTGCCCATTAGAGGACAAATTTGCTGTTGCAATGAGGTCTGAATTAGGCCCTTAGTTTTAAACACGTACAAAATCACAGATGAATCACATGAGAATGTCACAAGAGAAAAAGCCGTGGCTGCTGCATCATAGCACTTTGTACACAGATTCAGAGTCATTCGTACACAGATGTACAAATGTTGCACATCAAATTGATCAATGTAATCTAGCAAAGTAGTTTTGGCACTTCCAGTTGTTTTAGTCATGTGAACAAGACCACAATTTTGCATGAGAAAGATGCTCAGCATAGGTTAGTTGCATGGCACCTGGTGCTCACTGAGGGGCTGTTTGGCACAACTGAAGCCACAGTGTATGAGGACACATCTGTAAAATCATTGCTTATAGCTATGATTTAATAATATATTTTTGCATACATCATACACAATGAGGTGGACAGAGATGGTACCCTGAATCTCTCTCTCTCCCTTTCTCTCTCCCCCTCTCTCTCTCTCTCCTCTATCTCTCTGAGTCAGGCACAAAGTGGCTGTATAGGTGAGTAGCTGCAGTACCTATTTGTGTGTGGGAATAAATGGCTTGCCAGAGAGGTTTGGTTAACCTTCTAAGCTTATACACAAAGTGGAATCCCCGCACAAAATGGCGAAGGTATTGAAAATGCTTGCTGAAATGGCCATGGAGCAACAGACCTTGATACAAGGCCAGCAAACCCAGATAAAGTTACTGAGGAATTGGTGGAGATAGGCAAAGGTGGACAGGAGCAGGACGTGTTGCAAAAGCTGACACCATCAGATGATATAGAAGTGTTTCTGTGCAATGATGTCAGGCTAAAATGGGTTGAAGGGCAATGGGCAGCAAAGTTAGCTTCCTGCTTTACAGGGGTGGCCCAGAGTACCTTTGTGGATTTACCTGTGTCTGAAGCCAACTCTTATCCTCATTTGAAAGAGGCCATCCTTACCAGGGTTGGTGTGATGGGCCCAAGCAAAGCCAAAAAATTCCATAATTGGTGATGAACCCCTCTCAGACTCCGAGGGTCCAGCTGGTGAAATTGGCCATGACTAGGTAGAGTCTGGTTACAGCCGGATAAAAACACCCCTCCATGTATAAGGGTTATGGAGGATAGATCATGTACTATAGTTTTAACAAAATGAGGAAATACAACACATCGGAAGACTTTATCAAACAGATGAAACTAGTCCTGAAAATACTACAGAGTAGGAGAACACAAATAGGTTGAACTCGATGCAGAAATTGTCTTTTTTTCAACCTCATAAACTATGTAACTATGTAACTATAATGGAGTTTGTTACTTTAGACCAGAGGTTCTCAAACTCGGTCCTCGGGGGCCCACACAGTGCATGTTTGCAGGTCTCCTCACAGAATCGCAAGTGAAATAATTAGCTCCACCTGTGGACCTTTTAAAATGTGTCAGTGAGTAATTAATACACCTGTGCACCTGCTGGGTTACCTGCAAAACATGCACTGTGTGGGCTCCCGAGGACCGAGTTTGAGAACCTCTGCTTTAGACCATGCTATAAAGGTGTTACATCATGTTGTACAACAGTGGGCCCTTTATGCTGACCCCCAAACATTTGAGGAGTTAGCATTGGTAACTTAATGCTACCTGACCCTTGAAAAACAAAATAAAATGAAGCAAGGGTTACTGTATGTTTTGACTGGGATGAGCCTGGTCATATTCGCTGGGACTGCCCAAACCCAGGTGAGCTGATGGTAGCACAGGTAAAGCAGCTTGACCTGTTGTCAGCATGTTTGCAGAAAACACCTCCTCGGCAGACACCTTGGTCTGTAGTCCCTAATGGGGCTGATCGAATCTTACCTTCTGTAAAGGTGTTGTGTATCCATGTAGATGTGGAAAAATACCTTTGACTGCAACTTCAGGTGGTGTTAAGAGGATGACCATTTAAAATAGTAGCTGCTGTAGCTCCTAGGTATTCCTATACATTGATCTTAGGTCATGGCTATCTGCTGTTACAGGAAGTAATTACCTGGTGTGACAGCAGAAGGAAGGCATCGGCTGAATTCCCAGAAAACTGAGGTGCCAAATACAGGGACTATAAAACTCTCCTTGGCCAGTGAACAGAAAGTAGGAAGGGCAGTAGAGGCAAATTGGTCATCCATTGATAAAAATATTTCCTTACATGACTTTGCTCTGGATCAGCAGAATGATGGAAATTTCATAAATGCTTTTGAAAATGTTGTAATGGTAAATGGAAAAATAGAAATTTCCCTACCGCCTGAAGGAACTCCATATTTCTAGTTAAAGAATGATTTGTTTTTTGCGGGGTAAAAAGATAGATCAGTTGCTGGTCCCAAGAAAATACGAGCAGTTAGTATTGAGGTCAGCCCACACGCTTTTTTGGTGTGGCCATTTAGAAGAAGAGAAAACTCTCCAACAAATCCTGTTATGCTGTGGTAAAAAAATATTACCAGGAATGCCTAATGTGCCAACAGACAGCTCCCTGGCTAGGATTTTGAGCACACTTGGTTCCCTTACCCATCATTTCCGTACCTTTGAGAAGATTGGTATGGATTTGATAGGTCTGGTGGAAAAGTATGCTCATGGGCATCAATATATTTTAGTAGTGGTTGATTACGCTACCAGGTACCTGGAGGTCATACCGTTACAAAGTATGAAATCTATTGCCTGGGAGTTGATGATGCTATTTAAACATTAGGGAATCCCAAAAGAGGTCTTGACTGACCAGGGTTCATCTTTTACAGTATGTCTAAATTATTGATATTTGTCATCTGTCTGGGGTTGATAGAGTTGCCACTTCAGTGTATCACCCACAAACAGACATCCTGGTAGAACACTTTAATTGAACCCTTAAGCAGATAATAAAGTGTGCTGTGTCCCAGGATAAGTGAGACTGGGATCTGCTTTTACCCTATCTAATGTTTGCAGTCCAGGAGGTACCCCAAACATCCCCTTTGAACTACTTTATGGTAAACAACCCAGGGATTTTTTTTTTTAAAGGAAGGGTGGGAGCAGCAACCATAACATAGTTCATAGCAAGCCTAACATAGTTCAGTTTGTGTCTCAACTAGTGATGAGCGGATTCGGTTTTACTCGGTTCTCAAAACGGCATCTTATTGGCTATCCAAAACACGTGACATCTGTGAGCCAATAAGATGCCGTTTTGAGAACCGAGTAAAACCGAGTAAAACCGAATCCGCTCATCACTAGTCTCAACTTTCTGGTCACTAAAGGCAAATTGAGCCACTTCTAAAAGAGCATATGAACCAAGCTCAACAATGACAAAAGCGTAATTATGATGTCACTCCAGTGAACTGCTCCTTTAACCTATGTTATAACTGCCCCACCTGCAGTGCACATGGTTTTTCCCATTAGAGGAAAATGTTTTTTTGCAATCAACCTTGAATTAGGCCCTCAGTACAATGCATTGTATGCATTCATTCTGTTATTCCATCTCTGCAGTACAGCAACTCTGCCACCCAGTAATGCTGTTATGGCTACTCGGTATGTTATACCTCTTATGCTGTTCATGTTGGGCCACTTCTACAAAATTTTACAGGGCCACTTTTACTTCCCAATTCGCCCCTGAAGGTCCTCCTACCTCCTCATCAGACCTCACCTCCATTAGGGCTGCTCCATACATTTTCAACGCTTGTTTACATCCCAATCCGCCCCTGAAGGTCGACAAAAGTTTTTTAAATGTTTTTTGGTGTCATTTACTCTGTAAAATGACCAGAAACCCCAATTAGAGCACCACGTCCCCTCACATAGCTCACATAGCTCGCTTCACTCACCATGCTTTGGGCAAGTTTGATATTCTCAATCATGTTCCACGTGGATCATAAAGTATGAAAAAGTTGAAAGAATTGTAAGAAAAAAAACTCATGCTGACAATATGCTGTGTCAACCATTGCCATGTTGACCTTTTAACTAGAGATGAGCGGGTTCGGTTTCTCTGAAACCGAACCCGCACGAACTTCATGTTTTTTTCACGGGTCCGAGCAGACTCGGATCCTCCCGCCTTGCTCGGTTAACCCGAGCGCGCCCGAACGTCATAATGACGCTGTCGGATTCTCGCGAGACTCGGATTCTATATAAGGAGCCGCGCGTCGCCGCCATTTTCACACGTGCATTGAGATTGATAGGGAGAGGACGTGGCTGGCGTCCTCTCCATTAGAAATTAGATTAGAAGAGAGAGAGAGATTGTGCAGAGTCAGACAGAGTTTACCACAGTGACCAGTGCAGTTGTTGTTAGTTAACTTTTATTTATTTTAATATAATATATCCGTTCTCTGCTATATCCGTTCTCTGCCTGAAAAAAAACGATACACAGCAGCAGCCAGTCACACAGTGTGACTCAGTCTGTGTGCACTCAGCTCAGCCCAGTGTGCTGCACATCAATGTATAAAAGGCAAAGCTTATAATAATTGTGGGGGAGACTGGGGAGCACTGCAGGTTGTTATAGCAGGAGCCCCCAGGAGTACATAATATTATATTAATTTAAAATCAAACAGTGCACACTTTTGCTGCAGGAGTGCCACTGCCAGTGTGACTAGTGGTGACCAGTGCCTGACCACCAGTATAGTAGTATATTGTTGTATGTATTGTATACTATCTCTTTATCAACCAGTCTATATTAGCAGCAGACACAGTACAGTGCGGTAGTTCACGGCTGTGGCTACCTCTGTGTCGGCAGTCGGAACTCGGCAGGCAGTCCGTCCATCCATAATTGTATTACAATATATACCACCTAACCGTGGTATTTTTTTTTCTTTCTTTATACCGTCGTCATAGTGTCATACTAGTTGTTACGAGTATACTACTATCTCTTTATCAACCAGTGTACAGTGCGGTAGTTCACGGCTGTGGCTACCTCTGTGTCGGCAGTCGGCAGGCAGTCCGTCCATCCATAATTGTATTATTATTATAATATATACCACCTAACCGTGGTTTTTTTTTCATTCTTTATACCGTCATAGTGTCATACTAGTTGTTACGAGTATACTACTATCTCTTTATCAAAAAGTGTACAGTGCGGTAGTTCACGGCTGTGGCTACCTCTGTGTCGGCAGTCGGCAGGCAGTCCGTCCATCCATAATTGTATTATTATTATAATATATACCACCTAACCGTGGTTTTTTTTTCATTCTTTATACCGTCGTCATAGTGTCATACTAGTTGTTACGAGTATACTACTATCTCTTTATCAACCAGTGTACAGTGCGGTAGTTCACGGCTGTGGCTACCTCTGTGTCGGCAGTCGGCAGGCAGTCCGTCCATCCATAATTGTATTATTATTATAATATATACCACCTAACCGTGGTTTTTTTTTCATTCTTTATACCGTCGTCATAGTGTCATACTAGTTGTTACGAGTATACTACTATCTCTTTATCAACCAGTGTACAGTGCGGTAGTTCACGGCTGTGGCTACCTCTGTGTCGGCAGTCGGCAGGCAGTCCGTCCATCCATAATTGTATTATTATTATAATATATACCACCTAACCGTGGTTTTTTTTTCATTCTTTATACCGTCGTCATAGTGTCATACTAGTTGTTACGAGTATACTACTATCTCTTTATCAACCAGTGTACAGTGCGGTAGTTCACGGCTGTGGCTACCTCTGTGTCGGCAGTCGGCAGGCAGTCCGTCCATCCATAATTGTATTATTATTATAATATATACCACCTAACTGTGGTATTTTTTTTTCTTTCTTTATACCGTCGTCATAGTGTCATACTAGTTGTTACGAGTATACTACTATCTCTTTATCAACCAGTGTACAGTGCGGTAGTTCACGGCTGTGGCTACCTCTGTGTCGGCAGTCGGCAGGCAGTCCGTCCATCCATAATTGTATTATTATTATAATATATACCACCTAACCGTGGTTTTTTTTTCATTCTTTATACCGTCGTCATAGTGTCATACTAGTTGTTACGAGTATACTACTATCTCTTTATCAACCAGTGTACAGTGCGGTAGTTCACGGCTGTGGCTACCTCTGTGTCGGCAGTCGGCAGGCAGTCCGTCCATCCATAATTGTATTATTATTATAATATATACCTCCTAACCGTGGTTTTTTTTTCATTCTTTATACCGTCGTCATAGTGTCATACTAGTTGTTACGAGTATACTACTATCTCTTTATCAACCAGTGTACAGTGCGGTAGTTCACGGCTGTGGCTACCTCTGTGTCGGCAGTCGGCAGGCAGTCCGTCCATCCATAATTGTATTATTATTATAATATATACCACCTAACCGTGGTTTTTTTTTCATTCTTTATACCGTCGTCATAGTGTCATACTAGTTGTTACGAGTATACTACTATCTCTTTATCAACCAGTGTACAGTGCGGTAGTTCACGGCTGTGGCTACCTCTGTGTCGGCAGTCGGCAGGCAGTCCGTCCATCCATAATTGTATTATTATTATAATATATACCACCTAACTGTGGTATTTTTTTTTCTTTCTTTATACCGTCGTCATAGTGTCATACTAGTTGTTACGAGTATACTACTATCTCTTTATCAACCAGTGTACAGTGCGGTAGTTCACGGCTGTGGCTACCTCTGTGTCGGCAGTCGGCAGGCAGTCCGTCCATCCATAATTGTATTATTATTATAATATATACCACCTAACCGTGGTTTTTTTTTCATTCTTTATACCGTCGTCATAGTGTCATACTAGTTGTTACGAGTATACTACTATCTCTTTATCAACCAGTGTACAGTGCGGTAGTTCACGGCTGTGGCTACCTCTGTGTCGGCAGTCGGCAGGCAGTCCGTCCATCCATAATTGTATTATTATTATAATATATACCACCTAACTGTGGTATTTTTTTTTCTTTCTTTATACCGTCGTCATAGTGTCATACTAGTTGTTACGAGTATACTACTATCTCTTTATCAACCAGTGTACAGTGCGGTAGTTCACGGCTGTGGCTACCTCTGTGTCGGCAGTCGGCAGGCAGTCCGTCCATCCATAATTGTATTATTATTATAATATATACCACCTAACCGTGGTTTTTTTTTCATTCTTTATACCGTCGTCATAGTGTCATACTAGTTGTTACGAGTATACTACTATCTCTTTATCAACCAGTGTACAGTGCGGTAGTTCACGGCTGTGGCTACCTCTGTGTCGGCAGTCGGCAGGCAGTCCGTCCATCCATAATTGTATTATTATTATAATATATACCACCTAACCGTGGTTTTTTTTTCATTCTTTATACCGTCGTCATAGTGTCATACTAGTTGTTACGAGTATACTACTATCTCTTTATCAACCAGTGTACAGTGCGGTAGTTCACGGCTGTGGCTACCTCTGTGTCGGCAGTCGGCAGGCAGTCCGTCCATCCATAATTGTATTATTATTATAATATATACCAACTAACCGTGGTTTTTTTTTCATTCTTTATACCGTCGTCATAGTGTCATACTAGTTGTTACGAGTATACTACTATCTCTTTATCAACCAGTGTACAGTGCGGTAGTTCACGGCTGTGGCTACCTCTGTGTCGGCAGTCGGCAGGCAGTCCGTCCATCCATAATTGTATTATTATTATAATATATACCACCTAACCGTGGTTTTTTTATACCACCTAACCGTGGCAGTCCGTCCATAATTGTATACTAGTATCCAATCCATCCATCTCCATTGTTTACCTGAGGTGCCTTTTAGTTCTGCCTATAAAATATGGAGAACAAAAAAGTTGAGGTTCCAAAATTAGGGAAAGATCAAGATCCACTTCCACCTCGTGCTGAAGCTGCTGCCACTAGTCATGGCCGAGACGATGAAATGCCAGCAACGTCGTCTGCCAAGGCCGATGCCCAATGTCATAGTACAGAGCATGTCAAATCCAAAACACCAAATATCAGAAAAAAAAGGACTCCAAAACCTAAAATAAAATTGTCGGAGGAGAAGCGTAAACTTGCCAATATGCCATTTACCACACGGAGTGGCAAGGAACGGCTGAGGCCCTGGCCTATGTTCATGGCTAGTGGTTCAGCTTCACATGAGGATGGAAGCACTCAGCCTCTCGCTAGAAAACTGAAAAGACTCAAGCTGGCAAAAGCACCGCAAAGAACTGTGCGTTCTTTGAAATCCCAAATCCACAAGGAGAGTCCAATTGTGTCGTTTGCGATGCCTGACCTTCCCAACACTGGACGTGAAGAGCATGCGCCTTCCACTATTTGCATGCCCCCTGCAAGTGCTGGAAGGAGCACCCGCAGTCCAGTTCCTGATAGTCAGATTGAAGATGTCAGTGTTGAAGTACACCAGGATGAGGAGGATATGGGTGTTGCTGGCGCTGGGGAGGAAATTGACCAGGAGGATTCTGATGGTGAGGTGGTTTGTTTAAGTCAGGCACCCGGGGAGACACCTGTTGTCCGTGGGAGGAATATGGCCGTTGACATGCCAGGTGAAAATACCAAAAAAATCAGCTCTTCGGTGTGGAGGTATTTCACCAGAAATGCGGACAACAGGTGTCAAGCCGTGTGTTCCCTTTGTCAAGCTGTAATAAGTAGGGGTAAGGACGTTAACCACCTCGGAACATCCTCCCTTATACGTCACCTGCAGCGCATTCATAATAAGTCAGTGACAAGTTCAAAAACTTTGGGTGACAGCGGAAGCAGTCCACTGACCAGTAAATCCCTTCCTCTTGTAACCAAGCTCACGCAAACCACCCCACCAACTCCCTCAGTGTCAATTTCCTCCTTCCCCAGGAATGCCAATAGTCCTGCAGGCCATGTCACTGGCAAGTCTGACGAGTCCTCTCCTGCCTGGGATTCCTCCGATGCATCCTTGCGTGTAACGCCTACTGCTGCTGGCGCTGCTGTTGTTGCCGCTGGGAGTCGATGGTCATCCCAGAGGGGAAGTCGTAAGCCCACTTGTACTACTTCCAGTAAGCAATTGACTGTTCAACAGTCCTTTGCGAGGAAGATGAAATATCACAGCAGTCATCCTACTGCAAAGCGGATAACTGAGTCCTTGACAACTATGTTGGTGTTAGACGTGCGTCCGGTATCCGCCGTTAGTTCACAGGGAACTAGACAATTTATTGAGGCAGTGTGCCCCCGTTACCAAATACCATCTAGGTTCCACTTCTCTAGGCAGGCGATACCGAGAATGTACACGGACGTCAGAAAAAGACTCACCAGTGTCCTAAAAAATGCAGTTGTACCCAATGTCCACTTAACCACGGACATGTGGACAAGTGGAGCAGGGCAGGGTCAGGACTATATGACTGTGACAGCCCACTGGGTAGATGTATGGACTCCCGCCGCAAGAACAGCAGCGGCGGCACCAGTAGCAGCATCTCGCAAACGCCAACTCTTTCCTAGGCAGGCTACGCTTTGTATCACCGCTTTCCAGAATACGCACACAGCTGAAAACCTCTTACGGCAACTGAGGAAGATCATCGCGGAATGGCTTACCCCAATTGGACTCTCCTGTGGATTTGTGGCATCGGACAACGCCAGCAATATTGTGTGTGCATTAAATATGGGCAAATTCCAGCACGTCCCATGTTTTGCACATACCTTGAATTTGGTGGTGCAGAATTTTTTAAAAAACGACAGGGGCGTGCAAGAGATGCTGTCGGTGGCCAGAAAAATTGCGGGACACTTTCGGCGTACAGGCACCACGTACAGAAGACTGGAGCACCACCAAAAACTACTGAACCTGCCCTGCCATCATCTGAAGCAAGAAGTGGTAACGAGGTGGAATTCAACCCTCTATATGCTTCAGAGGTTGGAGGAGCAGCAAAAGGCCATTCAAGCCTATACAATTGAGCACGATATAGGAGATGGAATGCACCTGTCTCAAGTGCAGTGGAGAATGATTTCAACGTTGTGCAAGGTTCTGATGCCCTTTGAACTTGCCACACGTGAAGTCAGTTCAGACACTGCCAGCCTGAGTCAGGTCATTCCCCTCATCAGGCTTTTGCAGAAGAAGCTGGAGGCATTGAAGAAGGAGCTAACACGGAGCGATTCCGCTAGGCATGTGGGACTTGTGGATGCAGCCCTTAATTCGCTTAACAAGGATTCACGGGTGGTCAATCTGTTGAAATCAGAGCACTACATTTTGGCCACCGTGCTCGATCCTAGATTTAAAGCCTACCTTGGATCTCTCTTTCCGGCAGACACAGGTCTGCTGGGGTTGAAAGACCTGCTGGTGACAAAATTGTCAAGTCAAGCGGAACGCGACCTGTCAACATCTCCTCCTTCACATTCTCCCGCAACTGGGGGTGCGAGGAAAAGGCTCAGAATTCCGAGCCCACCCGCTGGCGGTGATGCAGGGCAGTCTGGAGCGACTGCTGATGCTGACATCTGGTCCGGACTGAAGGACCTGACAACGATTACGGACATGTCGTCTACTGTCACTGCATATGATTCTCTCAACATTGATAGAATGGTGGAGGATTATATGAGTGACCGCATCCAAGTAGGCACGTCACACAGTCCGTACTTATACTGGCAGGAAAAAGAGGCAATTTGGAGGCCCTTGCACAAACTGGCTTTATTCTACCTAAGTTGCCCTCCCACAAGTGTGTACTCCGAAAGAGTGTTTAGTGCCGCCGCTCACCTTGTCAGCAATCGGTGTACGAGGTTACATCCAGAAAATGTGGAGAAGATGATGTTCATTAAAATGAATTATAATCAATTCCTCCGCGGAGACATTGACCAGCAGCAATTGCCTCCACAAAGTACACAGGGAGCTGAGATGGTGGATTCCAGTGGGGACGAATTGATAATCTGTGAGGAGGGGGATGTACACGGTGATATATCGGAGGGTGAAGATGAGGTGGACATCTTGCCTCTGTAGAGCCAGTTTGTGCAAGGAGAGATTAATTGCTTCTTTTTTGGGGGGGGTCCAAACCAACCCGTCATATCAGTCACAGTCGTGTGGCAGACCCTGTCACTGAAATGATGGGTTGGTTAAAGTGTGCATGTCCTGTTTTGTTTATACAACATAAGGGTGGGTGGGAGGGCCCAAGGATAATTCCATCTTGCACCTCTTTTTTCTTTTCTTTTTCTTTGCATCATGTGCTGATTGGGGAGGGTTTTTTGGAAGGGACATCCTGCGTGACACTGCAGTGCCACTCCTAGATGGGCCCGGTGTTTGTGTCGGCCACTAGGGTCGCTAATCTTACTCACACAGCTACCTCATTGCGCCTCTTTTTTTCTTTGCGTCATGTGCTGTTTGGGGAGGGTTTTTTGGAAGGGACATCCTGCGTGACACTGCAGTGCCACTCCTAGATGTGCCCGGTGTTTGTGTCGGCCACTAGGGTCGCTAATCTTACTCACACAGTCAGCTACCTCATTGCGCCTCTTTTTTTCTTTGCGTCATGTTCTGTTTGGGGAGGGTTTTTTGGAAGGGCCATCCTGCGTGACACTGCAGTGCCACTCCTAGATGGGCCCGGTGTTTGTGTCGGCCACTAGGGTCGCTAATCTTACTCACACAGCTACCTCATTGCGCCTCTTTTTTTCTTTGCGTCATGTGCTGTTTGGGGAGGGTTTTTTGGAAGGGACATCCTGCGTGACACTGCAGTGCCACTCCTAGATGGGCCCGGTGTTTGTGTCGGCCACTAGGGTCGCTTATCTTTCTCACACAGCTACCTCATTGCGCCTCTTTTTTTCTTTGCATCATGTGCTGTTTGGGGAGGGTTTTTTGGAAGGGACATCCTGCGTGACACTGCAGTGCCACTCCTAGATGGGCCCGGTGTTTGTGTCGGCCACTAGGGTCGCTTATCTTTCTCACACAGTCAGCTACCTCATTGCGCCTCTTTTTTTCTTTGCGTCATGTGCTGTTTGGGGAGGGTTTTTTGGAAGGGACATCCTGCGTGACACTGCAGTGCCACTCCTAGATGGGCCCGGTGTTTGTGTCGGCCACTAGGGTCGCTTATCTTTCTCACACAGTCAGCTACCTCATTGCGCCTCTTTTTTTCTTTGCGTCATGTGCTGTTTGGGGAGGGTTTTTTGGAAGGGACATCCTGCGTGACACTGCAGTGCCACTCCTAGATGGGCCCGGTGTTTGTGTCGGCCACTAGGGTCGCTTATCTTTCTCACACAGTCAGCTACCTCATTGCGCCTCTTTTTTTCTTTGCGTCATGTGCTGTTTGGGGAGGGTTTTTTGGAAGGGACATCCTGCGTGACACTGCAGTGCCACTCCTAGATGGGCCCGGTGTTTGTGTCGGCCACTAGGGTCGCTAATCTTACTCACACAGCTACCTCATTGCGCCTCTTTTTTTCTTTGCGTCATGTGCTGTTTGGGGAGGTTTTTTTGGAAGGGACATCCTGCGTGACACTGCAGTGCCACTCCTAGATGGGCCCGGTGTTTGTGTCGGCCACTAGGGTCGCTTATCTTACTCACACAGCGACCTCGGTGCAAATTTTAGGACTAAAAATAATATTGTGAGGTGTGATGTGTTCAGAATAGGCTGAAAATGAGTGTAAATTATGTTTTTTGAGGTTAATAATACTTTGGGATCAAAATTACCCCCAAATTCTATGATTTAAGCTGTTTTTTAGGGTTTTTTGAAAAAAACACCCGAATCCAAAACACACCCGAATCCGACAAAAAAAATTCGGTGAGGTTTTGCCAAAACGCTGTCGAACCCAAAACACGGCCGCGGAACCGAACCCAAAACCAAAACACAAAACCCGAAAAATTTCCGGCGCTCATCTCTACTTTTAACCATGTCGATCTATTGCATGTCAACCATTAGTGGTCGCCCTTATTACTGTCAACCTATTATCCATAAACCCCTGGAATACAGCATGGGAATATTGCATTTAGAGGGAGTTAGAAGAAGCTAGATGATGTCATAAATAACATCTCTAATTACTTTATCTATATAATAAAGATTGTATTCTAAAAACTAAATTGAATAAATGATTGTGGACAAAACCATTCCTGTCATATAATGTTTCATTGTACACATAAGCCTTGTAAAGCCATGTGCTGTCCAGATCAGCAGTGAATTTTATGTCCTAGTATCTTCCAGGGTCCTGAGAGAATTAAAGGGTAAACAGCGATTTTGTGTGACCAGTGCTGCTGATCTGCCATCTCTCTGCAATAAAACTATACTGTCAATACTTGTGTACAAACTTCCATTACAGACAGCATTGGCGCACTATGTATTTTAATTCACACAAGCTCCCTATAATGCCACTTGCTACTGTCATCATTTACATGCAGATAAGATAGGAGACAGGCAGCTGGAATGAATGTGCACTCTTACACATCGCTTGGCTTCTTTTAATGAATTCTGCTGGTGCTTTGTGGCCTCTCCTGCAATTGTTATTGGATTGATTGACAAGAGAGGAGCATGTTTAAGAGTCTTTAATGCAAATGCCTGTATTATTTTAGACAGACAAAGGTTTATAAAAAAAAAAGGGAAATTTGCTAGCACACGAAAAAATAAATTGGGAAGATTTATATTTTGCTGCTGTTAATGACATTTTCGACATCTATTCCTAACACATTGGATTAAGTAGATTTTGCAAATAAAAATTGGGTCTTAGACATTGATAGCGAGGACACTGATATGTCTTTAACACATTACAGATTCCACATGTCACTCAAATATTACACAAGATCTTGTTTTCTTAATCTGCTTTACAGCTATTTTATATCACAACTAATAGTAGGAAACCGCTTAATGAGTAATATGTTACATGACCAACTAAATTGCTTTTAAGTATTTATCTTAATACCACTATTAAATAAATATGCTTTTATTTTTTAACCCATTGAGGGCTAAAGACAAGCCTAACAAGTATTTAACACTTCAGGGTTGTAACTAAATGAAAACCTTACTTATAATGTATCATCATGGCATCCTGAAATGTCACAGAGGGCATTGGGCATACAGTAGAGATGTGCGGTGGACACTTTTCATGTTTTGGTTTTGGATCTGGATCCCCGCTCATGTTTTGGATCTGGATTGGTTTTGGCAAAACCACCCTTTCGGGTTTTGGATCTGGATGATTTTTGAAAAAATAATTTGAACAGCTAAAATCACATAATTGGGGGTAATTTTGATCCTACGGTATTATTAACCTCAATAACATTCATTTCCACTTTTTCCAGTCTATTCTGAACACCTCAAACCTTACAATATTGTTTGTAGGCCAAAAGTTTGCACCAAGGTCGCTGGATGACTAAGCTAAGTGAGATAAGTGAGCAGTGCAAACACCTGGCCCATCTAGGAGTGGCAGACAGGATGGCAGTTTTAAAAACTAGGCCCCAAAGAGCACATAATGCAAAGAAAAAAAGAGGTGCAAAATGGAATTGTCTTGGGCCCTTCCTCCCACCATTATGTTGTTTAAATAGGACATGCACAATTTAATAAACCCATCATTTCAGCGACAGGTGGTCCCCCTGGAAAAGCTTGCCAAGTTCTCCAAATCATAGCTAGCTACAGCATATCACCTCTATATTTGATGACTTTTCACATTATGAGAAGAGGCAAGAAGAAGAGGACAGTGTCAAGAAGGTGATTCAAAATTAGAGAGGCACATGCAATCAGGAACAACACACAGGCTTTCACCTCCACTCCTATATTGGTGTGGAACAGAAAGGACTTCAACCAAGCAAATATATAATTATTAATTACCACATTACTGGACAAACTGAAAAACTAGGGGCCAAAGCCTCCAAAACTTAACTCCCTCCTCCATTTTCAGGGATTAAGATAATCTCGGATTTAATGCTGGGATGCAAATAAACTGGTGTATACCACATAATCAAGATTGGATATTTACCCCTCCACAGAGTCTGGAGACTTATTTTGTGGAAATCTCGTGGGTTACTTTTTTTTCATTTTTTTTATTGCATTTTTATTTACATATTTTGTGGCAGATGTCTTATTTTTGTTTTTCCCAGCTCCCAGTTACACACATGTGAGCATACCTGTGTGTCCCAGTTACATGCATGTGAGCATACCTGTGTGTCTTGTTTATTTTATTCAGATTTTGTTTTTAAATAAAGCAGCCCTTAGATGTTTTAGCAGCCCCTACTGAGCCCCCACAGCAGCCCCGGATGGGGCAAGTTTAGTTTGGGTGGGTTCGCTGAAGTACTAAGCACGACTGTGCAGTACATTTTTTTTTTATTGAGCCCCTGCCCTAGTGGAGCTTACTACTCTTCAGTCCAAACTCATTTCATTCTATAAGTAGGACTGTGGGAAGCAATGCTAACCTCTGTGCCCACAGCATGCCTCAGCCTGGCAAGCCAGACATCCTCCTGGCTGTAAGCCACCATGAGACTCCATACTGGGCCTTATTCAGTAACTGTGCCTCACAAAAGCTCCTGACCCATATAGTGCTGCAGTGCAATGGAAAGCTTATGCAATGCAAGATCACTGAAACTCTGTTCTTCTAACACCGCAAGGTCTTGCGATAACCCTACACAGCCCTTAGGAAAAGAAGATCCCTGTACAAGAAATGTGCATCTTCTAAATAAATAATCCCAAAATGTGGAACATCAAAAATAAATCAAAATGAAGGTTGACTAATTGGAGCCATTTATTTGGTTGATTCCCTAACATGAAAAAATTGAGAAGAACCTCTCTCTAATGCTACAGCAGGAAATATCTCTCCAGCAGTTGCACTGGATTTTACCTCTCCAGAAATTGCACTGGATTATGATTCAGGGGGTAATTAAGAGTTGATCGCAGCAGCAAATTTGTTAGCAGTTTGGCAAAACCATGTGCACTTCAGGTGTGTCAGATATAACATTTGCAGAGAGAGTTAGATTTGGGTGGGTTATTTTATTTCTGTGCAGGGTAAATACTGGCTGCTTTATTTTTACACTGCAATTTAGATTTCAGTTTGAACACACCCCACCCAAATCTAACTCTCTCTGCACATGTTATATCTGCACCCCCTGCAGTGCACATGGTTTTGCCCAACTGCTATCAAATTTGCTGCAATCAACTCTGAATTAGGCCCTCAGTCTCTTCTGAGTCATACTGACTTTGGCCGCAAATGTGGTCTCTCCCCACTTTATTTAAAAAACACTTTGGCAATTTCCATTTCCACCTTTTCACAAATCTGTTTGTGATGTTAAAGCTTGTTTCATATCTGCTGTAGGCTTTCATTTAAACCTAGGATCAAGTACAGCAGCACCCCTGGACTTATACAGCATAGGCAGCACCCCTGGAGAATTACACAGCACAGCAGACAGGCAACAGCACCCCTGGACTTAAACAGCAGTGGGGCAGCACCCCTGGACTGATAGGGCAGAAAGGCAGCACTCCATATAGGGCAGCACCCCTGGAATGATGTGGCAAAGAAAAGACATGCAAGATGGAATTGTCCTTGGTCCCTCCCACCCACCCTTATGTGGTATAAACAGGACATGCACGCTTTAACAAACCAATCATTTCAGCGGCAGGGTTTGCCACACAACTGTGGCTGAAATGACTGCTTTGTTTGGGCCCCCAACCAAAAAAAGCAATTAATCTCTCCTTGCACAAACTGGCTCTACAGTGGCAAGATGTCGTCCTCATACTCAGATTCCCCCTTCAGTGTTTACATCCTCATCCTCACAGAGAAATAATATTCAAACAAAACCACATCATTTAGGTGTCAGTGGATTGCTTACGCTATTACCCAAAGTTTCTGAAATTGACAATGACTTATGATGAATGCACTGCAGGTGACGTATAAGGGAGTATGTTCTTAGGTGGTTAACGTCCTTACCCCTACTTATTATGGATTGTCAAAGGCAACAGATGCCTTGACACCTGTTGTCTGGATTTGTGGAGAAATGTTTCCACACCGAAGAGGTGGCTTTTTTGGTATTTTGCCCAGGCATGACAGTGGGCTTTTTCATCCCATGGCCATCAACTGTCTCCACTGGTGCCTTATTCAAACAAACCACATCACCATTAGAATCCTACTTCCTCCTCAGCTCCAGCTACACCGATATCCTTCTCTATCCGGTGTACTTCTACAGTGACATCATCAATCTCAGCAACTGAACTGGCTGGCAGTGCTCCTCCCAGCACTTGCAGGGGGCATGCAAATGGTGGTAGGAGCCTCCTCTTCCCATTCAGTGATGTGAAAGTCAGGCTTAGACATTGCAACTGCGGAAAGTGCCAGCACCGCTGTATTTTCACAACACCCCTGTAATTTTACAGCATACAAGACAAGGCCAGAGCATATTTATTTTCACTGCACCCCTGAATTTTTACAGCATACAAGACAGGGCCAGTGCACATTGATTTTCACTGCACCCTAGAATTATTGCAGCATACAAGACAGAGCCAGTGTACTGTATAATTATTTTCACTGCACCCCTGAATTTTTACAGCACACAAGACAGGGCCAGTGTACATTGATTTTCAATGCACCCTAGAATTTTTACATCATACAGGGCCAGCGTAATGTTATTTTAACAGCAGCACCCCTATATTTTACAGCATAAAGGAGCAGTGTGCTTTTAATTTTTAACAACTGCACCCCTGAATTTTTACAACATACAGGGCCGGCAGCACCCCTATATTTTACAGCATAAAGGAGTAATATGATTTTAATTTTTAACAACTGCAACCCTGCATTTTTATATCATACAGTGCCAGTGTAATGTTATTTGAACAGCAGCACAACGTACAGGGCCAGTGTAAAGTTAAATGAGCAGCAGCAACCCTATATTTTACATCATACAGGAGCAGTGTGCTTTTAATTTTTAACAAATGCACCCCTGACTTTTTTTTATATCATACAGGGCCAGTGTAAAGTTATTTGAACAGCAGCACAACATACAGGGCCAGTGTAATGTTATTTGAACAGCAGCACCACTATATTTTACAGTATACAGGAGCAGTGTGCACGCTGTCCTGTATGCTGTCCTGTTGGAGAGGAGTTTGCCTTCTGGATAGGTCCATCATCCTGGTACACAGAACCTGATGCGTGTCAGGGCTCCTGGCAGCATTATCAAAGGATCTTTGATAAAGCTGCCAGGAGCAGCAAAACTCATCAGGGGTTTTGGAGTGCCCCACTATTTGCCAAATGTGTAATGATTCTTTTTGGGGGCATCCAATATGCTGCCTACTTATCAGGCTGCGGCAGACCTATGGATGTATATATATATATACATATATATGCAATCAAGATGCCGTTTGTTGGGATCCCAGCAGCCAGAATGCTGATGCTGGATTCCCAACAGCAGTCAGAATGCTGGCGCCAGAATCCTGACGGGATCAGGAGATTGACGCTGGATTCCCGACAGCCGACATACCAACCATAAGTATTGCGGCAGAGTAGGGTTAGGGCAAGAGGGGGGCTTTTAGGTGTAGGGTTAGGGTTAGATTGCAAGGGGGGTTAAGGTAAGGCTGCGGGTAGGTGGGGTCAGGGTTAGGCACCACCAGGGGTGAGTTAGGTTTAGCCACTAAGGGGGTGGGTTAGAGTCAGGCTGTAGAAATGGAGGGTAAGGGTCATGGGGAGGTGACAGGGGGGACAGTCTTAACTCCCCCTGTCAGGGGTATGCATGCATTTTGCGTTCCACTGTACACCCAGTACATATAGCGAGAACTGGTTACCTCTGCTTCTGGACACATCATAAGTCAGGTGTGTATATTTATATTTACTTGCTAGATCTGTGTTGACCAGTAGTGGCCACCACAAGGAAGCATGCTGCATCCACTACAAACAGCACACACAGCGGGACCAAGCTACTTCCATTTCCAGTCCCGCCTATACGCTCAACTAGCAGTGGAAAGCATGACACTTTTGGTTTCACGGCCAGATGCGCCAGTCTTTATTTTGAGCTGGCTTGATCTGGTATTTAATATTTTTGCTAACATTTGGCTACATAGATACGTGTGTACAGAGGTGGCTTGTCACCTGTACAAGTTGTGTATATGGGGTGTTTGGTATGCTGTATATCCCCGCTTCCTGTATTTGATTGGAAGAGAGTGGTATGAGGGGTGTCTCTGCTATATAAGTAGTCCATGGGGCAGTGTGCATTATGGGCTGCTGGGTGAACTCCTGTTGTGAAGTTGTCTGTCAAAGGTTCTTAGTGAACCAAAATGTCGAGATGCTGCTATTCTGACTGCTGCTAATTCTCACATCTGAGATGTACCTGTAAGGTACAATAAACTGTGTTTTTTGGAGCAAAGTGGTGAGTGCCTGTACTATTGGTTTGGATATTTATGGATGTTATGTTGTAGGTACCCTTTGTTTTTGAATTATGGTCCCTGTAGCATAATACAGTAGCAAACTCACTGCCCAATTTTTATTGGGCTATAGGTCGTTGAGTTGACTCAACTTAGGTCGACAGTCATTAGATCAACCACTGAGGGTCGACATGCATTAGGTCGACAGGACACTAGGTCAACATGGTCATTAGGTTGACATGTACTAGGTTGACAGGTCAAAAGGACGACATGGGTTTTTTGACTTTTTTTGTGTTGTTTTCTTTGTAAAGTGACTGAGAACCCCAATTATTGCACTGTGTCTCCTCGCTCCATTACCGCTGTGCCCGGCACAGGTTACTGTTCCAAATTGTAGTCCACGTGGAACGTAAAGTATGAAAAAGTCCAAAAATGTAAGAAAAATTTTGAAAACTCATGTCGACCTTTTGACCTGTCGACCTAATACATGTCGACCTAATGACCATGTCAACCTAGTGTCCTTTTTGAACTAATGCATGTTGACCTTTAGTGGTCAACCTAATGACTGCTGACCTAAGTTGTGTCGACCTAACGACCATATTTCTTTTTATTGTACCTTTCTACATTACAGTGGTCTTGCATCCCCAGTATGGAACTGCACGTTTATATCGGTTCATTAAATAATTACATAGCTAGATTATGTGCATTTAACCTGCTTTACTAGCTTGTTCAATGGAAATAAAATGCACCAGAGAAAATCTGGAAACCCATTTAATTCATTCTGTACACTTTTTATCTAGTAAAGAGATTATCGTAATAAAATATTTACCATTCAGCTTTTGCCTGAAGCCTTTTTGTATTTGCACAAAGATTTTGCTTTTCATCATATTAATTCTTGTGAAGATGGAACCTTGCTGGAACTTTGCAATCCCCTTTCACAAAGTCCTACAGTATATATGAATATTAAAAGTCATCTTTATTATAAATGTGCTTTAAGGAAAAGACACATTTAATTAGGGAGCTGAGGTATCAGCATTCTAAAATGTTAATATACTTTTGAGAATATTGAAAGCACTGCAAACCATATAGATTCTATTCATTATGATTTCTCTAAAAAAATAAAATAAAAAGAGATTGAGGCCATACATTTTAAATATCAACTTATTAGATAAAGTGTTCTGGCAGATATGTCACACTGCCCAATTCCCTTGTTACTGTAGTCAGTTTAAGCATATTGACTGGAAATTTTTATTTGATGCTCAGTTCAGCTTCATTCCTATTCTGGATTTAAACAATCCTGTAGGTCAGTAACGGGAAGTGGGTGGAGTAGGCAATATACAGTAAGTTTCACATTCCAAGCAAGAGAAGATACCTGCATTACTATTCATCATACATAAGATAATGTTACCTTTCCAGCCAAATCTTAATCAGTAAATGTGATTTACAGTACAGTACAGCACCCAGGAAAAACCAAAGACTGTGGTTTAAGCCCATAAATATTATAAATGTGACTATAGGAGTGCAGTACATATCTAAAAGAAAACAATATTTAACTTACAAGCAGAGTTTGTTCTTTGAATGGTTACAGTGCAATATATATTTGCTTTCAAGAAACCTTAGGGGTACATTTGCTAAGGCTTCTAAAAAGGAAAATTGGTGGTGTTGCCCATACCAACCAATCAGATTTCTAGCTATCATTTTTCTAGTGCATTCTAGAAAATTATAGATCTGACTGGTTGCTATGGTCAGTTCTACCAGTTTTCCTGGATACATTCTTGCATTTGGGGTGGCATTGCCCTCAGGTCTCTAGCTTTTGGCGAAAGATCTAATATGTTATCAGATTGGTCATTGCTTCTAAGGAAAATATTACAGGTCAGCGCAAACAACATGATCAAAAACTTCCATGAACCAAGGGAACCTTGGTATTCTTATAACCACTCTCTGCTTCCTGGTGCTACCTACCTCTCTGTTTCTTCATGCTTTAACAAATTTGGTGTACCGCTACCCTCTTCCCCATCCTTTGCCCTTTCCTGTTATACTTTATAGGAAGGCCTTCTGGTCTTTATAGAGTGCTCTCCTCCATCACTTGTCCTTCACCAAACCCATCATCCACTCTAACCCTCTGTTTAACAGTCAAAAATGACATCAGGTACTATTTTTATTGCCAATGTGTACATTTTCACATATTTTATTGATTGCTGCTTCGTTTCATTAAGTTGCCATTGTTTATGTTATATGGTATAGTGAATGTACCTCCTGATAAAGAATTAAAGGAATGAAAAATAAAATAAAGCAATGTTCCCCTTTTTAAAGAAAAAAAAATTATAGGAAGACCATGGAGAGGAAGGGAAGGAGGACAGCTAAATTAGCAAATCTAAGAAAAATTAATAGATACTGTAGGTTAGGCGCTACAGGGGAGTACTATTATAAGAAGGACACGTGGCTCAGCCCATCAGGGAATACAAACATGAATAAGGAGATCATGTATTTCCTGGAGGTAGTCATTTTTTTTCATGTATGCAACATGCCCTATATGGTTTCCAATGATTGACGTGGTTGGAGACTAAATGTTTAAGTTAGTTTTATGGAGTAGTTAGAGAGGTATTGGGTGTATATGATCCATTTGTCTGTAAAAATAGAGGCCTTCAACATATAATTGAAAAGCATGTGGATTTTGTCAAATTATATCTTGGGATAAGTTCATCATTTGTAGTGAAAGTTCCCCTTTGTCCACATCTCCAACATGATAGAACAAAGTGGGGAGCACTTTTGCTATATTTGTCAGGCCTGTGATAGCAATGGTAGTAACCCTTGTAGGCTGTCACCTTGACCACAGTGGTGATTAAACAGCAGTTTGGCCTTTCCCTATTTTACTGCCAATAGATCTCATATGGAGATGTGCCTAGGTCCAACTCCCATTCATGTTTGTGCCTGTGAAGAAACCTGATGTAAAGCATATTTTATGGAACGCATACCAGATCTGAAGGGGTGGGCAGACTTTGAAGGGAAGGAGTGGTTGGTTAGCATCAGGAGCAGGGGAGTGAGTTTGAAAATGTTTTGACCTGGAAATATTCAGTCTCAGACAGAGGAATAATTTCATAGGAGAGTGTCGATATAAATAAAATGTGCTCTGTCGGTAAGATAGGTTATGCATTTAATACTGATAGTGGACCAGATCTCTTAGAACTCAGGTGAGTGTCACAGAGAGAAGTTGGGGTTAACTTAAATGCAGTGTATAGAGAATATGGCAATTGAGAAATTAAACTTAGATGAACATGTGCCCCACACTCCTGTAATAAATATTAGAGTAGGTAGCAGGGAGAGTGCTTGCAAGATCTGAGAAGTCCTCAAAGTGAGGGGAAAGATGTCATGGCTAAAGACTGAGGGAGTAATTCAGAGTTGATCGCAGCAGCAAATTTGTTAGCAGTTGGGCAAAACCATGTGCAGTCTATGGGGGGGGGGCAGATATAACATTTGCAGAGAGAGTTAGATTTCGGTGGGTTATTTTATTTCTGTGCAGGGTAAATACTGACTGCTTTATTTTTACACTGCAATTTAGATTTCAGTTTGAACACACCCCACCCAAATCTAACTCTCTCTGCACATGTTATATCTGCCCCCCCCCCCCTGCAGTGCACATGGTTTTGCCCAACTGCTAACAAATTTGCTGCTGCGATCAACTTTGAATTACCCTGAGTTTCAACATCTACAGAAGTGACCGTGTCTCAGGTGCAAAGGCTGCTGCAATTGTGCTAAATTGGTAGCCCAAATCAAAAGTCTGGAGTAAAGATATCTCCTACATCTTTCTGGGAAAGCTTTAAGGATGAATTGCTTGATTCTTGGGGGCTTCCCATTCCAAAAAAATAGGAGAATGATGTTTGCTGTTCATTGAACACAGAGTTTGGGAATGCAATTGAGAGCACCAGGGTATTTTTTATTATTATCCCCCACAGCATAAGTTAAATATTTATCTTTATCCCCCCTCCCCCAGAGATTAGTTAAATTGTGCAGGGAAATAAACAAAGTTCTCCTCCCTGCACTGTACTTCCCAGAAGCATGCACTCCAGAATGCCAGCCACATGGAACGCTAAGGTGCAATTCCAGGAGTGATGTCAGTGGTCAGAGCCCTCTGCATCACTGCTGGGTCCGGGCACACAGAAGAAGACAGTGGCAGCTGCAGATGCCGGGGGCTGCAATGCTGGGGGCCGTGTGTGATGTGACCAAGCCAGGAAATGGACACCTGGTGGCTTCGGTTGCATCGCATGCGACCAAGCCAGGCAAATGGTTAAAGAAAAATAATTACAGTACTCAACTTAATACTCAACTAAAACTATTTAGATAAAAAAAAGTTTTGCCCAAACTCTTACACGGCTTGAAGATTAATTTCTGCATGAGATGATGGATTTCCCTATCAGTTGCTTCAGCAAATGTTTCATGATATTGGATCATTTTCTTTTGTTCTTTACATCAACAATTCCAAACTATTCCATACGGCTTCAGTTGTCTTTAATTCTGCCAATTCTTGGTAGATTTGCAAGATGTGGGTTGTCCACTTTTACCCCAAAGTTGTCTAGACCTCGCTTATTGAATTCAAGGCTTTTTTTTTTTACATTTATAGATTGAAACTCCAGAATCTTAATGTAATGTACCTTATTCCCACAATGTAAGAAGATAGGGAACAGTGCCATAATAGGGCTCTATGCCACCATGTGTCATACCCATCCCCTAAGTGATTGACATTATGACATTGCACAGAGGCGGTGGTGCCACCGAGCACCGGAAAGTGCAGCAATGTTTGGTGCATCCTGAGGATGCACCGAGCGTCTGCTTAAATTACAGTTTGCCTACCTTTAATGGCCATAGTATGCTCCAGGCAACACTACCATAGCGACACTGGCTGCAGGGTCCTATTCTAAGCACCCTACTAATCAGAAGCAAGTGATGGTACTGCCCACAGAGCCCTGCACTGTGTGTAGTGGCACCGCTTGCACACCCCTGGTTATAGCCAAATTGCTCCACCACATGGCTACACCAAAGATGTTACTATACCCCCACTCTGTGGGAGCTCTCATCTGCCCAGGCAATTGCATTAATTACAAATTACAGTGTGCTTCAGGAGAGCTTTCTACTCCATCTCATACCTAGGTGAAATCCTTAGTTTGATGACTGCTTACCAAGGTCAGAGATTGGTGTACACCAGGGACGTGCAGTCAACGGAGGCAGGGGAGGCAGAGCCTCACCTGTCAAACTGCAGTGAAAACAGCTGATTTTTCCACTGATCTGTGTTATAATACAGATCAGTGTAAACATCAGCTGCTTCCATTGCAGTATGAAATTGCTGCACTCACTGCTCGTTCATAGGGACAGCGGAGAGGCAGCAATAGCTCTGCCTCCCTCTGGTAACCAGAAACTGCTTGGAGCTAGGGGGCGGAGCTGGGGGCAGAGCCGCATGCCAGGCTGTAATTCTGCATTGAAAACAATGCCAGAAGAGGCAGCTCTGACATGCGTGGTTTGAGAGGGTCTCAAGGCACGCTCTTCCCCCCATGATGCAATGCAACAGCTTCCTCCCCTGACTGGTGCTATTCACAAGCACTCCCACTGGCTTGGGCTGGAGAGGTGTACAACTGTACTGCAGGAACGTGGCCAGGGTAAGATCTTCCTCTCCCTGCTGCCTGATCTCCACACTGATCGAGTGAACTGGGAAGGGGAGGAAGGGAGGGGGAGGGGGGTTTACTCAAAGCATCTCTCTCTTATCTCCCCCAGCAGCCGAGGCTTCAGTGCCTGAGATCAGGTTGTTATCTCTGCTAACAGCACATGATCTCAGGATTTTTTTTTATGTGTAAAAAATGGGTCTCTGCCACAATGTGGAAAAAAGGGGACTGTCTGCCGTAATGTGTAATAAGGGGACGCTGTCTGCCGCAATGTGTAATAAGGGGACGCTGTCTGTCGTTATGTGTAAAAAAGGGGACTCTGTCTGCCGCAATGTGTAAAAATGGGGACGCTGTCTGCCGTAATGTGTATAAAGGGGACGCTGTCTGCCGTAATGTGTAAAAGGTTGACACTATCTGCCATAATGTGTGAAAAGGGGATGCTGTCTGCCGTAATGTGTAAAAAGGTGGACTGTCTGCCGTAATGTGTAAAAGGGGCTTTGCCTGGTGTAGTGGCGCTACTTTACGGTGTAATTTGAATAATGGAGACTACTGTGTACCGTAATATGAATTAGTTTTATTTTGTGGCCACACCCCTTCCCCATGAAGCCATGCCCCTATATTTTTGTCACGCGCCTACGATGCGCTCTGCCCCTATTTTACATGAGGGGGGTGGGGGCGCCGCTGGTCTTGTTCTGTACAAAATGTGTTTGAAACCACTTGGCTGCACAGGCGTTCGCACTCTTGCAAAGCGAAAATACACTCCCCCATGGGCGGCGACTATGTGTTTGCACGGCTGCTAAAAGTAGCTAGCGAGCAATCCAACTCGGAATGACCCCCCTAATGCAGCCCTCCCTGACATGCTCCTCTATCAGGTTCAGATATGTGTGTGTAAATCTGGCTCTGATACTTGCCAGTGCCTCCCCAGCCATTTACCTCACCGCACGTCACTGGTGTACACCATATTATGTTCTATGCCAACCACCCAGATGCATCAGTTCAAAACCAAGGCATCTCTAATTACACATCATCTGTGTTTCATAAATGATCTCACTTTTGGGTAAAAACCACTTTAGTATATCTATTTAGTATTTACGCAACCCAACTGAGAAAATTAGCAATGCATAAGACAGGAAGTGGTCAGGATGTCAGCATTCAGGATGACGGCAGTTGGAATACCGACGCCAGAATCCCGACACTGGTCAGAATGACAACACCTGGATCTCGACATGACTCAACATGCTGGTGTCAGAATACTAACATCCTGAATATAAGTATGCTGGGGCTCCTTAGGGTCAGGCCGCAGGGGGGAGGGAGGTTAGGTTTAGGCTGTGGTAGGATGGTTAGGTTTAGGCTGTAGGGAGGGAGGGTTAGTATTAGTCACCACCAGGGAGGGTTAGGCTGCAGGGGTGGGATGGTTTGGTTTAAGCTGTAGGGAGGGGGGGTCAGGTTTAAGCACCACCGGGGTTGGTTAGAATTAGGGTCAGGCTGTGGGTAGGGAGGGTTAGGGGAGAAGGTTAGCCTACTTACCTTCCAGGTATCGGGATCCTGCATGCCGGGATGCTGCTGACATTATTCTGACCGCTGGCATCCCAAGTACCGGAATCACGATACCATCCCCATTAGATAGCTGTCACTCATAGTGTATTCACAGAAAAGCCTCTTTTTGTACTCACTTTTGTCACCTTCCAGAATCCACCCAGATTCACAAGTGTTTTGCAGTGGTCTTCTCATATCATTGCAATGTTGTATATGCAATAGCGTACACTATCACAAATGCAGCTCGCGCATACACAGTGAGGTTTTCTGATGTTATTCGCACATGCGGAATAGCAAGACATTGGCCAACTGCAAATACATCGACACTGTGTCCACTCTTAGTATACTGGGGGTAATTCAGAGTTGATCGCATCAGAAAATGTATTAGCAGTTTGGCAAAACCACGTGCACTGCAGGGGAGGCAGATATAACATTTGCAGAGAGAGTTACACTGCAATTTAGATTTCCGTTTGAACACACCCCACCAAAATCTAAATCTCTCTGCATATGTTATATCTGCCCTCCCTACAGTTCACATGGTTTTGCCGAACTGCTAACAAATTTGCTGCTGCAATCAACTCTGAATGAGGCCCACTATTAGCAAATTAAGGGCCTAATTCAGACCTGATCGTAGCAGCAACTTTGTTAGCAGATGGACAAAACCATGTGCACTGCAGGGGGGGGATGGGGGCAGATATAACATGTGCAGAGAGAGTTAGATTTGGGAGAAGTGTGTTAAAACTGAAATCTAAATTGCAGTATAAAAATAAAGCTGCCAGTATTTACCCTGCACAGAAACAATATAACACACCCAAATCGAACTCTCTCTGCACATGTTATATCTGCCCCACCTGCAGTGCACATGGGGGTAATTCTGAGTTGATCGCAGCAGGAATTTTGTTAGCAGTTGGGCAAGACCATGGTGGTCATTCCAAGTTGATCGCAGCAGGATTTTTGATAGCAATTGGGCAAAACCATGTGCACTGCAGGGGAGGCAGATATCACATGTGCAGAAAGAGTTAGATTTGGGTGGGTTATTTTATTTCTGTGCAGGGTAAATACTGGCTGCTTTATTTTTACACTGCAAATTAGATTGCAGATTGAACACACCCCACCCAAATCTAACTCTCTCTGCACATGTTATATCTGCCTCCCCTGCAGTGCACATGGTTTTGCCCAATTGCTATCAAAAATCCTGCTGCGATCAACTTGGAATTACCCCCCATGTGCACTGCGGGGGGGGGGGAGCAGATATAACATGTGCAGAGAGAGTTAGAATGGGTGGAGTGTGTTAAAACTGAAATCTAAATTGCGTTGTAAAATTAAAGCAGCCAGTATTTACCCTGCACAGAAACAAAATAACCCACCCATATCTAACTCTCTCTGCAAATGTTATATCTGCCCCCCCTGCAGTGCACATGGTTTTGCCCAACTGCTAAAAAATTTCCTGCTGCGATCAACTTGGAATTACCCCAATGGTTTTTCCCATCTGCTAACAAAGTTGCTGCTACGATCAGGTCTGAATTAAGTCTCAGGAAAAAATCAAGAAAATGTACATAAGGTAAAAAACAAGGTAAAAAAGAAAAACACAGTGGTCCTGCACTGTAGGACCACTGACGTTTTGCTTTTCTGCAAGAAGTTGCTAGTTGTGTACAACCTGAATCTGATTTGAAAGTACAGAAGAAAAAAAAAAAAAGAAGAAGAAGAAGCAAATACAGTAACTGTGCACCTGGGCAAACCCATGTTGCACTGTAGGTGAATCAAATGTGTCATGTGCATATAGATTTTGATTTGGGAGGGGTGTGTCCAATGCAAAGTGAAATTTAAACTGCAGTGTAGAAACAAAGCTGTGTAACATTTATTGGCTGCATGCAAAGCAGCCAGTATTTACTTGTACAGAAAAAATATACATGTATTTGCTCCCCTGGCATTGCAACATATTTAGAAATAGCATAGCACATTAAGGCTCGTATTTTAAGAAAAAGTCACACTGTGCAGCTACTGTAAGTTTTGACTTGAGGATAGCTGTAATGGATTGATAGATAGATAGATAGATAGATAGATAGATAGATAGATAGATAGATAGATAGATAGATAGATAGATACAGATGAACAAAGTGCCGGCACTCCCTCCTAAACCACACAGTGCCCAGGTGCCTCCAAACAGGTCTGTGAACCTGATAGTTCAATGCGGCAGTGGCACTCACGGGACTTGATCACCAGAAATCAAAATTCAGGACACAACGTGAATAATCTACGTTTCAGTAATTTAATACCATCTTCAGGATTAACACATACATACAGATAACACATTTAAATACCAGATAGATAGATAGATAGATAGATAGATAGATAGATAGATAGATAGATAGATAGATCAATCGATCGATCGATCTGGTAGAACTGTAAAAATAAGAATTTACTTACCGATAATTCTATTTCTCGGAGTCCGTAGTGGATGCTGGGGTTCCTGAAAGGACCATGGGGAATAGCGGCTCCGCAGGAGACAGGGCACAAAAAAGTAAAGCTTTTACCAGATCAGGTGGTGTGCACTGGCTCCTCCCCCTATGACCCTCCTCCAGACTCCAGTTAGGTACTGTGCCCGGACGAGCGTACACAATAAGGGAGGCAATTTGAATCCCGGGTAAGACTCATACCAGCCACACCAATCACACCGTACAACTTGTGATCTAAACCCAGTTAACAGTATGATAACAGAAAGAGCCTCTTAAAGATGGCTCCTTAACAATATAACCCGAATTTGTTAACAATAACTATGTACAGTATTGCAGATAATCCGCACTTGGGATGGGCGCCCAGCATCCACTACGGACTCCGAGAAATAGAATTATCGGTAAGTAAATTCTTATTTTCTCTATCGTCCTAAGTGGATGCTGGGGTTCCTGAAAGGACCATGGGGATTATACCAAAGCTCCCAAACGGGCGGGAGAGTGCGGATGACTCTGCAGCACCGAATGAGAGAATTCCAAGTCCTCTTTTGCCAGGGTATCAAATTTGTAGAATTTTACAAACGTGTTTTCCCCCGACCACGTAGCTGCTCGACAGAATTGTAATGCCGAGACCCCTCGGGCAGCCGCCCAAGATGAGCCCACCTTCCTTGTGGAATGGGCCTTAACAGATTTAGGCTGTGGCAGGCCTGCCACAGAATGAGCAAGTTGAATTGTGTTACAAATCCAACGAGCAATCGTCTGCTTAGAAGCAGGGGCACCCAACTTGTTGGGTGCATATAGTATCAACAGCGAGTCAGATTTTCTGACTTCAGCCGTCCTTGAAATGTATATTTTTAAGGCTCTGACAACGTCCAACAACTTGGAGTCCTCCAAGTCGCCAGTGGCCGCAGGCACCACAATAGGTTGGTTCAGGTGAAACGCTGATACCACCTTAGGGAGAAATTGCGGACGAGTCCTCAGTTCTGCCCTATCCGAATGGAAGATTAGATAAGGGCTTTTATAAGATAAAGCCGCCAATTCAGATACTCTCCTGGCGGAAGCCAGGGCCAGTAACATAGTCACTTTCCATGTGAGATATTTAAAATCCACCTTTTTCAATGGTTCAAACCAATGGGATTTGAGGAAATCTAAAACTACATTTAGATCCCACGGTGCCACCGGAGGCACCACAGGAGGCTGTATATGCAGTACTCCTTTAACAAAAGTCTGTACCTCAGGAACTGAGGCCAATTCTTTTTGGAAGAATATTGACAGGGCCGAAATTTGAACCTTAATAGATCTCAATTTGAGACCCATAGACAATCCTGATTGTAGGAAATGTAGGAAACGACCCAGTTGAAATTCCTCCGTCGGAACACTCCGATCCTCGCACCACGCGACATATTTTCGCCAAATGCGGTGATAATGTTTCGCGGTGACTTCCTTCCTTGCCTTAATCAAGGTAGGAATGACTTCTTCTGGAATGCCTTTCCCTTTTAGGATCTGGCGTTCAACCGCCATGCCGTCAAACGCAGCCGCGGTAAGTCTTGAAAGAGACAGGGACCCTGTTGTAGCAGGTCCCTTCTCAGAAGTAGAGGGCACGGGTCGTCCGTGACCAACTCTTGAAGTTCCGGGTACCAAGTCCTTCTTGGCCAATCCGGAGCCACTAGTATTGTTCTTACTCCTCCTCACCGTATAATCTTCAATACCTTTGGTATGAGAGGCAGAGGAGGAAACACATATACTGATTTGTACACCCAAGGTGTTACCAGTGCGTCCACAGCTATTGCCTGTGGATCTCTTGACCTGGCGCAATACTTGTCCAGTTTCTTGTTGAGGCGAGACGCCATCATGTCTACCATTGGTCTTTCCCAACAGTTTATTAGCATGTGGAAGACTTCTGGATGAAGACCCCCCTCTCCCGGGTGAATATCGTGTCTGCTGAGGAAGTCTGCTTCCCAGTTGTCCACGCCCGGGAAGAACACTGCTGACAGTGCTATTACGTGATTCTCCGCCCAGCGAAGAATCTTGGCAGCTTCTGCCATTGCACTCCTGCTTCTTGTGCCGCCCTGTCTGTTTACATGGGCGACCGCCGTGATGTTGTCCGACTGAATCAACACCGGTTTTCCTTGCAGGAGTGGTTCCGCCTGGCTTAGAGCATTTTAGATTGCTCTTAGTACCAGAATGTTTATGTGAAGAGACTTTTCCAGGTTCGTCCATACCCCCTGGAAGTTTCTTCCTTGTGTGACTGCTCCCCAACCTCTCAGGCTGGCGTCCGTGGTCACCAGGATCAAATCCTGTATGCCGAATCTGCGGCCCTCCAATAGATGAGCCTTTTGCAACCACCACAGAAGATATACCCTTGTCCTTGGCGACAGGGTTATTCGCAGGTGCATCTGAGGATGCGACCCTGACCATTTGTCCAACAGATCCCTTTGGAAAATTCTTGCATGGAATCTGCCGAATGGAATTGCTTCGTAAAAAGCCACCATTTTTCCCAGGACTCTTGTGCATTGATGTACAGACACCTTTCCTGGTTTTAGGAGGTTCCTGACAGGTCGGATAACTCCTTGGCTTTTTCCTCGGGAAGAAAAACCTTTTTCTGAACCGTGTCCAGAATCATCCCTAGGAACAGCAGACGTATCGTCGGAAAACAGCTGCGATTCTTGGAATATTTAGAATCCAGTCGTGCCGTCGAAGAACTACTTTAGATAGTGCTCTTCCGACCTCCAACTGTTCTCTGGAACTTGCCCTTTTTAGGTCGTGCAAGTAAGGGATAATTTAGATGCCTTTTTTCTTTGAAGAAACATCTTTTCGGCCATTACCTTGGTAAAAAGGCCCGGGGTGCCGTGGATAATTCAAACGGCATCGTCTGAAACTGATATTGACAGTTCTGTACCACGAACCAGAGGTACCCTTGATGAGAAGGACAAAATTTGGACATGGAGGTAATCCTTGATGTCCAGGGACACCATATAGTCCCCTTTTTTCCGGTTCGCTATCACTGCTCTGAGTGACTTTATCTCGATTTGAACCTTTTATGTAAGTGTTCAAAACATTTTAGATTTAGACTATGTGTCACCAAGCCGTCTGGCTTCAGTACCACAATATAGTGTGGAAAAATAATACCCTTTTCCTTGTCGTAGGAGGGGTACTTTGATTATCACCTGCTGGATATACAGCTTGTGAATTGTTTCCAATGCTGCCTCCCTGTCGGAGGGAGCCGTTGGTAAAGCAGACTTCAGGAACCTGCGAGGAGAAGATGTCTCGACTCTCCAATCTTTACCCCTGGGATAATACTCGTACGATCTAGGGGTCAACTTGCGAGTGATCCCACTGCGCCCTGAGACTCTTGAGACTACCCCCCCACCTTGAGTCCGCTTGCACGGCCCCAGCGTCATGCTGAGGACTTGGCAGACGCGGTGGAGGGCTTCTTTTCCTGGGAAAGGGCTGCCTGCTGCAGTCTACTTCCCTTACCTCTATGTCTGGGCAGATATGACTGGCCTTTTGCCTGCATGCCCTCATGGGAAAGGAAAGATTGAGGCTGAAAAGACGGTGTCTTTTTTAGCTGAGATGTAACTTGGGGTAAAAAAGGTTGGATTTCCCAGCTGTTGCTGTGGTCCCCAGGTCCGATGGACCGACCCCCAAATAACTCCTTCCCTTTATACAGCAATACTTCCATCTGCCGTATGGGATCTGTATCACCTGACTACTGTCGTGTCCCTGACATCTTCTGGGAGATATGGACAACGCACTTATCTTGATGCCAGAGAGCAAATATCCCTCTGTGCATCTCACATACATATATATAGAATGCATCCTATTAAATGCTCTACATGAATAAAATATTTTCAGTCAGGGAATCCGACCAAGCCAACCCAGCACTGCATCTCCAGGCTGATGGCGATCGCTGGTCGCAGTATAACCACCGTATGTGTGTATATACTTTTTAGGATATTTTTCCAGCTTCCTATCAGCTGGCTCCTTGAGGGCGGCCGTATCTGGAGACGGTAACGCCACTTGATAAGCGTGTGAGCGCCTTATCACCCTAAGGGGTGTTTTCTGGCGGGAAAGGGTATAACGCCAATATTTGCTATCGGGGTAACCCTACGCATCATCACACACTTCATTTTATTTTATCTGATTCAGGAAAAACTACAGGTAGTTTTTTCCACTCCCACATAATACCCTTTCTTGTGGTACTTGTAGTATCAGAAACACGTAACACCTCCTTCATTGCCCTTAACGTGTGGCCCTAATGAGAAATACGTTTGTTTATTCACCGTCGACACTGTATTCAGTGTCCGTGTCTGTGTCTGTGTCGACCGACTGAGGTAAATGGGCGTTTTTAAAACCCCTGACGGTGTTTCTGAGACGCCTGGACCGGTCCTAATAGATTGTCGGCCGTCTCATGTCGTCAACCGACCTTGCAGCGTGTTGACATTCTCACGTAATTCTCTAAATAAGCCATCCATTCCGGTGTCGACTCCCTAGAGAGTGACATCACCATTACAGGCAATTTCTCCGCCTCCTCACCAACATCGTCCTCATACATGTCGACACACACGTACCGACACACAGCACACACACCGGGAATGCTCTGACAGAGGACAGGACCCACTAGCCCTTTGGGGAGACAGAGGGAGAGTCTGCCAGCACACACCAAAAACGCTATAATTATATAGGGACAACCTTATATAAGTGTTTCTCCCTTATAGCATCTTTTATATATATACAATATCGCCAAAATCAGTGCCCCCCCTCTCTGTTTTAACCCTGTTTCTGTAGTGCAGTGCAGGGGAGAGCCTGGGAGCCTTCTCTCCAGCTTTTCTGTGAGAGAAAATGGCGCTGTGTGCTGAGGAGATAGGCCCCGCCCCTTTTACGGCGGGCTCGTCTCCCGCTATTTTTGAAGTTAGGCAGGGGTTAAATATCTCCATATAGCCTCTGTGGGCTATATGTGAGGTATTTTTTGCCTCTAATAAGGTTTTTATTTGCCTCTCAGAGCGCCCCCCCCAGCGCTCTGCACCCTCAGTGACTGTTGTGTGAAGTGTGCTGAGAGGAAAATGGCGCACAGCTGCAGTGCTGTGCGCTACCTTTATGAAGACTCAGGAGTCTTCAGCCGCCGATTTTGGACCTCTTCTCTCTTCAGCGTCTGCAAGGGGGCCGGCGGCGCGGCTCCGGTGACCATCCAGGCTGTACCTGTGATCGTCCCTCTGGAGCTAGTGTCCAGTAGCCAAGCAGCAAATCCACTCTGCACGCAGGTGAGTTCACTACTTCTCCCCTAAGTCCCTCGTTGCAGTGATCCTGTTGCCAGCAGGACTCACTGTAAAGTAAAAAACCTAAGCTAAACTTTCTCTAAGCAGCTCTTTAGGAGAGCCACCTAGATTGCACCCTTCTCGTTCGGGCACAAAATCTAACTGGAGTCTGGAGGAGGGTCATAGGGGGAGGAGCCAGTGCACACCACCTGATCTGGTAAAAGCTTTACTTTTTTGTGCCCTGTCTCCTGCGGAGCCGCTATTCCCCATGGTCCTTTCAGGAACCCCAGCATCCACTTAGGACGATAGAGAAAACTGTAATATTATCTAGTAAACAATATCATCATGTTCCCACTTTTCACTGTACCTGCATTTATTTTTCATTGTGGAAACATCACTGAATGGTGTTACTTTTAGAGATGAGCGGGTTCGGTTTCTCTGAATCCGAACCCGCCAGAACTTCATGTTTTTTTTCACGGGTCCGAGCGACTCGGATCTTCCCGCCTTGCTCGGTTAACCCGAGCGCGCCCGAACGTCATCATGACGCTGTCGGATTCTCGCGAGGCTCGGATTCTATCGCGAGACTCGGATTCTATATAAGGAGCCGCGCGTCGCCGCCATTTTCACACGTGCATTGAGATTGATAGGGAGAGGACGTGGCTGGCGTCCTCTCCATTTAGATTATAAGAGACTGAGAGAGATTTACTGGAGCTGACTAGGAGGAGTACTGTTACTGTAGAAGTGTAGAGACTGAGTGGAGAGAGTTACTAGTGAGGACAGTGCAGTTTACTTTATAATCCATTCTCTGCCTGAAAAAAGCGATACACAGCACACAGTGACTCAGTCACATACCATATCTGTGTGCACTGCTCAGGCTCAGGCCAGTGTGCTGCATCATCTATTATCTATATATAATATTATATATATCTGTCTGACTGCTCAGCTCACACAGCTTATAATTGTGGGGGAGACTGGGGAGCACTACTGCAGTGCCAGTTATAGGTTATAGCAGGAGCCAGGAGTACATAATATATTATATAGTGAGTGACCACCAGACACACAGTGCAGTTTATTTAATATATCCGTTCTCTGCCTGAAAAAAGCGATACACACAGTGACTCAGTCAGTCACATACCATATCTGTGTGCACTGCTCAGGCTCAGGCCAGTGTGCTGCATCATCTATATATATTATATATCTGTCTGACTGCTCAGCTCACACAGCTTATAATTGTGGGGGAGACTGGGGAGCACTACTGCAGTGCCAGTTATAGGTTATAGCAGGAGCCAGGAGTACATAATATATTATATAGTGAGTGACCACCAGACACACAGTGCAGTTTATTTAATATATCCGTTCTCTGCCTGAAAAAAGCGATACACACAGTGACTCAGTCAGTCACATACCATATCTGTGTGCACTGCTCAGGCTCAGGCCAGTGTGCTGCATCATCTATATATATTATATATCTGTCTGACTGCTCAGCTCACACAGCTTATAATTGTGGGGGAGACTGGGGAGCACTACTGCAGTGCCAGTTATAGGTTATAGCAGGAGCCAGGAGTACATATTATATTAAAATTAAACAGTGCACACTTTTGCTGCAGGAGTGCCACTGCCAGTGTGACTGACCAGTGACCTGACCACACTGACCACCAGTATAGTTAGTAGTATACTTATATTGTGATTGCCTGAAAAAGTTAAACACTCGTCGTGTGACTTCACTTGTGTGTTTTTTTTTTTTTTTATTCTATAAAAATAAAACTCATTCTGCTGACAGACAGTGTCCAGCAGGTCCGTCATTATATAATATATAATATATACCTGTCCGGCTGCAGTAGTGATATATATATATTTTTTATATCATTTATCATCCAGTCGCAGCAGACACAGTACGGTAGTTCACGGCTGTGGCTACCTCTGTGTCTCTGCACTCGGCAGGCAGTCCGTCCATAATTGTAATACCACCTAACCGTGGATTTTTTTCATTCTTCTTTATACATACATAGTTACATAGACATCTTCTCTTTATCAACCAGTCTATATTAGCTGCAGACACAGTACAGTACGGTAGTTCACGGCTGTGGCTACCTCTGTGTCTGCACTCGGCAGGCAGTCCGTCCATAATTGTATACCACCTAACCGTGGTTTTTTTTCATTCTTCTTTATACATACATAGTTACATAGACATCTTCTCTTTATCAACCAGTCTATATTAGCTGCAGACACAGTACAGTACGGTAGTTCACGGCTGTGGCTACCTCTGTGTCTGCACTCGGCAGGCAGTCCGTCCATAATTGTATACCACCTAACCGTGGATTTTTTTCAGTCTTCTTTATACATACATAGTTACATAGACATCTTCTCTTTATCAACCAGTCTATATTAGCTGCAGACACAGTACAGTACGGTAGTTCACGGCTGTGGCTACCTCTGTGTCTGCAGTCGGCAGGCAGTCCATAATTGTATACTAGTATCCATCTCCATTGTTTACCTGAGGTACCTTTTAGTTGTGCCTATTAAAATATGGAGAACAAAAATGTTGAGGTTCCAAAATTAGGGAAAGATCAAGATCCACTTCCACCTCGTGCTGAAGCTGCTGCCACTAGTCATGGCCGAGACGATGAAATGCCAGCAACGTCGTCTGCCAAGGCCGATGCCCAATGTCATAGTACAGAGCATGTCAAATCCAAAACACCAAATATCAGAAAAAAAAGGACTCCAAAACCTAAAATAAAATTGTCGGAGGAGAAGCGTAAACTTGCCAATATGCCATTTACCACACGGAGTGGCAAGGAACGGCTGAGGCCCTGGCCTATGTTCATGGCTAGTGGTTCAGCTTCACATGAGGATGGAAGCACTCAGCCTCTCGCTAGAAAAATGAAAAGACTCAAGCTGGCAAAAGCAGCACAGCAAAGAACTGTGCATTCTTCGAAATCCCAAATCCACAAGGAGAGTCCAATTGTGTCGGTTGCGATGCCTGACCTTCCCAACACTGGACGTGAAGAGCATGCGCCTTCCACCATTTGCACGCCCCCGGCAAGTTCTGGAAGGAGCACCCGCAGTCCAGTTCCTGATAGTCAGATTGAAGATGTCAGTGTTGAAGTACACCAGGATGAGGAGGATATGGGTGTTGCTGGCGCTGGGGAGGAAATTGACCAGGAGGATTCTGATGGTGAGGTGGTTTGTTTAAGTCAGGCACCCGGGGAGACACCTGTTGTCCGTGGGAGGAATATGGCCGTTGACATGCCAGGTGAAAATACCAAAAAAATCAGCTCTTCGGTGTGGAGGTATTTCACCAGAAATGCGGACAACAGGTGTCAAGCCGTGTGTTCCCTTTGTCAAGCTGTAATAAGTAGGGGTAAGGACGTTAACCACCTCGGAACATCCTCCCTTATACGTCACCTGCAGCGCATTCATAATAAGTCAGTGACAAGTTCAAAAACTTTGGGTGACAGCGGAAGCAGTCCACTGACCAGTAAATCCCTTCCTCTTGTAACCAAGCTCACGCAAACCACCCCACCAACTCCCTCAGTGTCAATTTCCTCCTTCCCCAGGAATGCCAATAGTCCTGCAGGCCATGTCACTGGCAATTCTGACGAGTCCTCTCCTGCCTGGGATTCCTCCGATGCATCCTTGCGTGTAACGCCTACTGCTGCTGGCGCTGCTGTTGTTGCCGCTGGGAGTCGATGGTCACCCCAGAGGGGAAGTCGTAAGCCCACTTGTACTACTTCCAGTAAGCAATTGACTGTTCAACAGTCCTTTGCGAGGAAGATGAAATATCACAGCAGTCATCCTACTGCAAAGCGGATAACTGAGGCCTTGGCATCCTGGGTGGTGAGAAACGTGGTTCCGGTATCCATCATTACTGCAGAGCCAACTAGAGACTTGTTGGAGGTACTGTGTCCCCGGTACCAAATACCATCTAGGTTCCATTTCTCTAGGCAGGCGATACCGAAAATGTACACAGACCTCAGAAAAAGAGTCACCAGTGTCCTAAAAAATGCAGCTGTACCCAATGTCCACTTAACCACGGACATGTGGACAAGTGGAGCAGGGCAGGGTCAGGACTATATGACTGTGACAGCCCACTGGGTAGATGTATGGACTCCCGCCGCAAGAACAACAGCGGCGGCACCAGTAGCAGCATCTCGCAAACGCCAACTCTTTCCTAGGCAGGCTACGCTTTGTATCACCGGTTTCCAGAATACGCACACAGCTGAAAACCTCTTACGGCAACTGAGGAAGATCATCGCGGAATGGCTTACCCCAATTGGACTCTCCTGTGGATTTGTGGCATCGGACAACGCCAGCAATATTGTGTGTGCATTAAATATGGGCAAATTCCAGCACGTCCCATGTTTTGCACATACCTTGAATTTGGTGGTGCAGAATTTTTTAAAAAACGACAGGGGCGTGCAAGAGATGCTGTCGGTGGCCAGAAAAATTGCGGGACACTTTCGGCGTACAGGCACCACGTACAGAAGACTGGAGCACCACCAAAAACTACTGAACCTGCCCTGCCATCATCTGAAGCAAGAAGTGGTAACGAGGTGGAATTCAACCCTCTATATGCTTCAGAGGTTGGAGGAGCAGCAAAAGGCCATTCAAGCCTATACAATTGAGCACGATATAGGAGGTGGAATGCACCTGTCTCAAGTGCAGTGGAGAATGATTTCAACGTTGTGCAAGGTTCTGATGCCCTTTGAACTTGCCACACGTGAAGTCAGTTCAGACACTGCCAGCCTGAGTCAGGTCATTCCCCTCATCAGGCTTTTGCAGAAGAAGCTGGAGGCATTGAAGAAGGAGCTAAAAGGGAGCGATTCCGCTAGGCATGTGGGACTTGTGGATGCAGCCCTTAATTCGCTTAACAAGGATTCACGGGTGGTCAATCTGTTGAAATCAGAGCACTACATTTTGGCCACCGTGCTCGATCCTAGATTTAAAGCCTACCTTGGATCTCTCTTTCCGGCAGACACAGGTCTGCTGGGGTTGAAAGACCTGCTGGTGACAAAATTGTCAAGTCAAGCGGAACGCGACCTGTCAACATCTCCTCCTTCACATTCTCCCGCAACTGGGGGTGCGAGGAAAAGGCTCAGAATTCCGAGCCCACCCGCTGGCGGTGATGCAGGGCAGTCTGGAGCGACTGCTGATGCTGACATCTGGTCCGGACTGAAGGACCTGACAACGATTACGGACATGTCGTCTACTGTCACTGCATATGATTCTCTCAACATTGATAGAATGGTGGAGGATTATATGAGTGACCGCATCCAAGTAGGCACGTCACACAGTCCGTACTTATACTGGCAGGAAAAAGAGGCAATTTGGAGGCCCTTGCACAAACTGGCTTTATTCTACCTAAGTTGCCCTCCCACAAGTGTGTACTCCGAAAGAGTGTTTAGTGCCGCCGCTCACCTTGTCAGCAATCGGCGTACGAGGTTACATCCAGAAAATGTGGAGAAGATGATGTTCATTAAAATGAATTATAATCAATTCCTCCGCGGAGACATTGACCAGCAGCAATTGCCTCCACAAAGTACACAGGGAGCTGAGATGGTGGATTCCAGTGGGGACGAATTGATAATCTGTGAGGAGGGGGATGTACACGGTGATATATCGGAGGGTGAAGATGAGGTGGACATCTTGCCTCTGTAGAGCCAGTTTGTGCAAGGAGAGATTAATTGCTTCTTTTTTGGGGGGGGGTCCAAACCAACCCGTCATATCAGTCACAGTCGTGTGGCAGACCCTGTCACTGAAATGATGGGTTGGTTAAAGTGTGCATGTCCTGTTTTGTTTATACAACATAAGGGTGGGTGGGAGGGCCCAAGGACAATTCCATCTTGCACCTCTTTTTTCTTTTCTTTTTCTTTGCATCATGTGCTGATTGGGGAGGGTTTTTTGGAAGGGACATCCTGCGTGACACTGCAGTGCCACTCCTAGATGGGCCCGGTGTTTGTGTCGGCCACTAGGGTCGCTAATCTTACTCACACAGTCAGCTACCTCATTGCGCCTCTTTTTTTCTTTGCGTCATGTGCTGTTTGGGGAGGGTTTTTTGGAAGGGACATCCTGCGTGACACTGCAGTGCCACTCCTAGATGGGCCCGGTGTTTGTGTCGGCCACTAGGGTCGCTAATCTTACTCACACAGCTACCTCATTGCGCCTCTTTTTTTCTTTGCGTCATGTGCTGTTTGGGGAGGGTTTTTTGGAAGGGCCATCCTGCGTGACACTGCAGTGCCACTCCTAGATGGGCCCGGTGTTTTTGTCGGCCACTAGGGTCGCTAATCTTACTCACACAGCTACCTCATTGCACCTCTTTTTTTCTTTGCGTCATGTGCTGTTTGGGGAGGGTTTTTTGGAAGGGACATCCTGCGTGACACTGCAGTGCCACTCCTAGATGGGCCCGGTGTTTGTGTCGGCCACTAGGGTCGCTTATCTTACTCACACAGCGACCTCGGTGCAAATTTTAGGACTAAAAATAATATTGTGAGGTGTGAGGTATTCAGAATAGACTGAAAATGAGTGTAAATTATGGTTTTTGAGGTTAATAATACTTTGGGATCAAAATGACCCCCAAATTCTATGATTTAAGCTGTTTTTTAGTGTTTTTTGAAAAAAACACCCGAATCCAAAACACACCAGAATCCGACAAAAAAAATTCGGTGAGGTTTTGCCAAAACGCGTTCGAACCCAAAACACGGCCGCGGAACCGAACCCAAAACCAAAACACAAAACCCGAAAAATTTCAGGCGCTCATCTCTAGTTACTTTGTTATTGAACTGTTGCCTGACTATCTGCTCTGTTTTCTCTGACCCTCGCTCACAGCTAGTGATCTTGATGATCCTACCCTCACCAGGGCCCTGTCCTTAGCTATTGTATTGTGTGAATCTAGAGATGTAGCAAAAATCAATGTCTTTTAATGCTAAATGGATCTGGTGCCTTTTTTAGCCCATGTAGTTCACTACCTCCATTTATATTCATGTAAAACACCAAGGTCTAAATTTACTAAGATTTATTTTGATCAGTGGTTTGAAACAGTTTTGACTGGTCTATGTGATTTTATTTAAGTTCTATTGGATTGCATCACATCAAGGGAGAAAAGAAGCAAATACAAGTAATATATAAAAAGTATGTTTGACATGATATAAAATGTGCTCCTCTTACTTGTGTGTTTATGATAATTATCATGAATACTGCTTTAGAAAAAATAAAATCTACCCAGCTTTTTTTTTTAAAGAAAGGAGGCAATATTTTTCTTTATATTTATTTACATAAAATATGTATTCAAAATATAATATGGGGCAGTATATTATGAATTATTTACATCAGTTACACATATATTGTACAATCGTTATACGTGTACTTATGTACATACATACTACTAGTCAGAAACGACCCACAGACCTATAAGTCTAATTAGCAATACTATGGCAAACCACATGGGGGGGTCATTCCGAGTTGATTGCTAGCTGCATTTGTTCGCAGCGCAGTGATCAGGCTAAAAAATGGCAGTTCTGTGCATGCGTATGCGGCGTAATATGCACGCACGACGTACTGGTACAACGAACGATGCAGTTTTGCACAGGGTCTAGCGATGCATTTCAGTCGCACTGGTTTCTGCAGAGTGATTGACATGAAGTGGGCGTTTCTGGGTGGCAACTGACCGTTTTCAGGGAGTGTTTGGAAAAACGCAGGTGTGCCATTAAAATGCAGGCGTGGCTGGGTGAACGCAGGGCGGGTGTGTGATGTCAAATCTGGAACTGAATAGTCTGAAGTGATTGCAAGTGCTGAGTAGGTTTTGAGCTACTCTGAAACTACACAAAAATGTTTTGCAGGTGCTCTGCGATACAACCGTTCGCACTTCTGCTAAGCTACAATACACTCCCAGTGGGCGGCGGCATAGCGTTTGCACGGCTGCTAAAAACTGCTAGCGAGCGATCAACTTGGAATGACTCCCATGGTTTGCTGTTGATACCCTGTAATTATACAGCATGAGGGCACAATTCAAACCCCAGGGAGTGACAGCTGCTGCTAATAATGAATAGTAAATAGAATTTATTTGTAAGTGAATGAATCGGCAGCACCTGTGGTCTGAGTGGAGGTAACAGTCTCTTGAAAACATATGCAGCAATGTAACAGCAATGTAAGGCGTGCATTTATCTAAACATAGGCCCTCATTCCGAGTCGTTCGCTCAGTAATTTTCATCGCATCGCAGTGAAATTCCGCTTAGTACGCATGCGCAATATTCGCACTGCGACTGCGCCAAGTAATTTTACAATAAAGATAGTATTTTTACTCACGGCTTTTTCTTCGCTCCGGCGATCGTAGTGTGATTGACAGGAAATGGGTGTTACTGGGTGGAAACACGGCGTTTTCGGGGCGTGTGGATAAAAACGCTACCGTTTCCGGAAAAAACGCAGGAGTGGCCGGAGAAACGGGGGAGTGTCTGGGCGAACGCTGGGTGTGTTTATGACGTCAAACCAGGAACGACAAGCACTGAACTGATCGCAGATGCCGAGTAAGTCTGAAGCTACTCTGAAACTGCTAAGTAGTTTGTAATCGCAATATTGCGAATACATCGGTCGCAATTTTAAGAAGCTAAGATACACTCCCAGTAGGCGTAGGCTTAGCCTGAGCAACTCTGCTAAATTCGCCTTGCGAGCGATCAACTCGGAATGAGGGCCATAGTGAGTTGATTCACCAAGCACATTATGCATGTGTTGTATGTTACGTTAATGTGGCATGTACTGTATAGCACAATTCTCTCAAAGTACCTTATGGGACCACAAAATGGTATTAGAAGTATTTCCAATTTTAGGAATTGAAAAACACACTTGCCACAATGTGATGCGCTTTCTTAAAATGGCACATTGTGGAAAAATTAGAAAATATTCATGCGTTAAAAGGATTTAACACATTCCACATGCTGTGTGTACTTTTTTCATTCATGCATAGTTTACAGATCCAAATTATTTACTTGCCAATTTGTTATATGGACACCTGGACAGGTCTTGTTTACTGATGAACCGACCTAACAGACATATACAAATGTATAAATGTTTGCATGCTTCCAGAAACAGTTATAAAAAGATAAGATGTTATTGTTCTGAAATTCTTCCTGATTATATGGAAATTAGGTTCTATGTTCTGCAGTTTTCTCTCGGTGCTCTCACTTTACAGTTGCTACTCCTTTATTTGAGGTATAATGTATTATGTAACTCATATAATGTTTAGTTTTGTCTACTTAGACATGTACGTGATACTGATCTTGAAAGCCGATCTTCCTGCCTAAACATTATTTGGCTTCTAATCTCAGTAGCTGCCCAAGTAGAAACAGAGTAGGCGATTGTTCAAGTTAAAACATAACACAATGATGCAAAGAGCCCTATTAATCTTACCATCTACTTGACTGACAATAGCAAATTCTCCTACATAATCCTGTTAGAAAGTGGACTGTAGTATTTTATTCACAGTTCTCTATCTCCCTTTGATCTTACTTACTAATTTTTTTAGACTTCAGGGCACATATTTTTAATTTAATTTGTTTTTGCACATCAAATACCAAAAGATTTTGCAGTATGGGACACACACAAGTAAAATTACTTTTCAAGAGTCGCAGAGAGCTAAAACAGGATTTAAAACTAGCTTCCCAGTTCAAAGACAGTGTCACTGTGCATACTGCGCCACCTCATATCCCGTATGCTGGGCTTTGAAGTGTTCTCCTCCATAGAGAAGAAGCGATTAGTCTCTAGTTCTTGTATAAGAAAGAAATGTCTTTTATTTCCTTTTCATGGAAAAACAGTATTTAAAGTGATTGGGATTGGTGCCTATTCATTGCTTGCAGTAATCTTAATGTCTGCTTCTTAATTCCCAAGTATTACCACAATTAATTACATTTCTGACCATTTTTATAATATTAATCTTTTCCTTTAGTGTAAGTTAAAAGCAGTTAATGAGGAATGGTAGAATAATGATCAGGGCAATTTCTAATGTTAACATTAGTAATATTTTAAATATACTGTAGCTATAGTATACCAATTGCATAAAATATGAGGGGTAACTCTTATAAATAGAATATTGACCTTTTTGGTGCCAGAATAAATTTCCCGCAGGATTTCCCCTATTCTCATATGACAATTGTAAGGGTCCTATGTCTCTGACTACCCAACCTAGGGGCAGATGTATTAAGACTGGAGACAGCATAAGGAAGTGATAAACCGGTGAAAAGTGCAAGGTGATAAACACACCAGCCAATCAGCTCCTAACTGTTAATTTACATATTGGAGCTGATTGGCTGGTGCTTTTATCACCTTGCATTTATCACTGGTTTAACACTTCCTTATGCCTTCTACAGGTTAATACATCTGCCCTCTAGTTCCTTGTATGCCGCTGGGGTAACATGAAAACATGTTTCAATTTCAATCTAGGATGTCCGTTGTAGTTTGCTGGATGACTGTCACATCTGCTCCATCAGTAGAAACTGGTGGCCTACTTTGAGTGGATGTGGTATGATTTGTCGACAATCATTAGGTTGTCAATTGTCAGGTCATCATAAGAATGTCGACAAGACACAACTGTCAACATGCAGTATGTCTACATACTCAGCATGTTGACAGTGACCATGTTAACATTCATCATCTTTACCTGGATGATAAGTTGACACGATGAACTGTTGACAAACCCTCCTTTGTGATTTAGTGGCTTCTTACCTTCTCCCAGTGGCAGCTCCAGTGTCTTCTTCCATGTCCCAGTGGCCATGTGGCTGTCACTTCTGTTTTGCACCTCAAATGCTGCAGCAGTATGGTGAGTATTGCTCACCTATTTCTAATCCTAATCATAAACCCTCCCCTAGTGGCTAACCCTAACCTCAACCATGCAGCTGAACTCTAACCCACCCAGTGTTGCCTAATCCTAATGTCAACGTACTAAACTGTCAATATTTTGCATTGTGAACGTGTCGACAGTTCGAATATGTTGACCTGGTGCCTGTCGACAGTTTGATCCATGTATAAATTTTATGTCAACATTGTGGTGGGGAATGTCAATTACATTAAAATGAGCTTACCCTTGTGGTATCTTTTAGATCACAGAGGTCCAGCTAATGGAACCCTTGCAGTTCTACTGGTTGGGGTAGGCAGAACCCTGTGGAAATTTTATCCTGGATGAATTACTTTAATATCACAAATTGTGCAGAATTATAAAGCTCACAAAACACAATTTCCCCACAAAGTAAAATTAATTTGTAATTCATACTGCAAGAACAAACTCATTAATGTATGTGTAATAACATTGTTACTTTGCATTATTTCTGCACAATTAAGTTGTTTGTGAAAAATAACATTCTTAAATTATACATTTAAAATATCATATTATAAACTTGAATAGATATCTTCAGTTTATTTGTATCTAATATGTGTGCTTTGGTAGCAACAAATTACTTCAAAACATGTCTGGATCTAGTTTCCATGGAAACAGAGACGAAAATAGGTTTATTTGTTTTTCCCCCCATTATTATCTGTCATGTTCTAGACAATTGTTGATACATTGTTTGCTGACATGATTGAAATGATATTACAGCATATGCTACAACTGTCATACTTAAACCATCACGTTAGTGGAAGTGATCTATCTCTCTATCTATCTATCTATCTATCTATCTATCTATCTATCTGTCTACTAATATTTTTTAAGTAACTTTTTCTGAAAACTGATGCACTCCTTTTTGGACCAAGTAAATGTTTTTCTCATTCCAGCAAATTTAGTGAAGTATCTATTATACAAGATATAGTAGATATCCCATGATTGAAGACATATCTTTGTGATTGAGCAACATTGTATGTTACAAATTCATAGTCATTGTGTACAAGTAAATAACTGCAGTTATTACTATAAAATGGAATTGCCTGAGAATAATCCCATTGTTTCAGCTCGTAACTGGTGTCTCCTCTATCCATAGACAGCATAAGAAATATGCTTTAAAGTGGATAATACAGTATCAAATAAAACCTGGATTTTTTTTAAATGGTTTTATACAGTATAAAAAACTGTCCTAATGCACTGTATATTTTCTTACGATTCACTTCTAGGGATTCTTATATATAATAGGCAGAAGTTCAAAATGAAAGCACAGTCTTGAATAAAGAATGAAAAGTAAAAGAGTTTTTTTCCCCATTACTTTCAGTTTGTTGAAATACTGTTTAAGTACAAAAATTACTGAACGATATTCCATTCGCAGAGCACAGACAAATCATGCCAAATATTTATTATTATATCATTTGTTTTTTATTTTATTGTAGTTTGTTCAGGGTTGGACTGGGGCACTGGTATTTTTTGAGTACATGTGTGAAAGGGGAGTGGATAATGCTCACGGGGGATTAGGTGAGTAGAGGGGTTCATTGACTTGCGGCATGCCACCGTTTTTCTTTGAAACAGGCACTTCAGGTGGGGGAAAGAACTAAACAGAGAGACTGAAGCTGCGCTGCACACAGCTTTCCTGGCTTTCCTTGTGACCGGGCTGGACCACCAGACCATAGGCCCTTTTGGCATATGCCAGTTGTGCCAGATGGGCAATCTGGCCCTGAGTATGTTTCTACAGATTTTGGGGTATCACAGCATATACATACAAGTATAATTTAGCTGCAAAGATCATACAATTACTGTACATATATTTTTACGTAGCTGTTTACAGGAATATACAATGCCGACATCATTGGATAATGTTTAAGCATTTTTAAAACCAACGACCTGATTGCAGTATGGTGTATGGTAATAATTCCCCTGTTACAATTTTGGTCTTTTTTTTAGTGAAAAACAAAATGTATATCTTACTATTTTCTCACTAATCATAATATATATTTAACAAAATAGAAATTTCTACATATCATATATCAATAGGAAAAGTACATGCTGAATAATTGGGGTCATTCCGAGTTGATCGTAGCTGTGCTAATTTTAGCACAGCTACGATCAATCACACTGACATACGTGGGGACATCACGCAGCAGCGGTGGACTGATTCCCCTAAATGGTGGCTTAATGCCGCCGTCCAGCCACCTCCCGCCCAGTGACCGCCTCTGTCTCTGCGACAAACTGTGGCGAGCGATCGGGTTGGAATGACCCCCAATGTGTTGACATAAATTTCCCCTTATAGGTGTGAAATGCTCTGAATTGACAGAGTGATCCAAATATCACATCAATTACACTTACTATAGGAATTATATCTGTCTGGATATTCCGATATGTACAGTAGCTACACAGCAGTCAACATAAGATGCATTTGAAACATTACAATCCCACTAATCATTCATTTTATAAAGCTTACTGACAATGTAGTATAAGGAATTTCGTAATTCAGCAAATGTGAACAATTCTTTAAGGCGTTTCAAATCATAACCTTATTTTTGTTTTGTGATTAGTATCTAGAGTGGTCAGACATCAAATCACTGCCAATATGTTTGCCTCCAGAAACTAAAGGTGCATACACACTGTACGTTTTTACCCAGTGTGTATGCAGAGTGATGATGTGAACATCGCTGGGTTGAAAATCGCACAGTGCATACACACTGAGCAATTTTCACTGTGCCCAGGGATGTTCACGGGGGTGAACCACTTTCCACAGTAGGAGGCTGTGGAAAGTGGTTCACTTGGCCGGTAAAACAAGCCGACAGATGGCGGCGGCCAGCGATGATGCGGGAGAGCACATCACCGCTCACCGCTCATCTCCTGCCTATACACACTAGGTGATTTTGAGCTCAAAGTAGCTCAAAACACCAAAAGTGAGCTACTTTGAGTTCAAAATCGCCTAGTGTATATGCACCTTTACTGTATTTACTGTGTTTCACTTTCAGTTTAGCTATCACATGATAAAACTGCATACCAGATAACAATTGCTACTTTAGTTTGAGAAAGTGTTGTGACCTCATCCAAAATGAGTGTGGTTTAGGAAAATAGGATTTCTTTACACTGCATCAGAAACATGGCTTAATCGGTTCAAATGTTCCAGTTGGGAATGTGGCCGGAATGAAGCAATGTATGGATTTACACTGACTTCTATGTAAACAGTTGATGGATCCTGTACTGCAAAGAACAATACACACTTACAAATTCATGATCCAACATTCAGAGTGCCTAAACTCATAAACACAAAATAAGACCAAAAGCACCTAGCCTAAGAGTTATTAAAATAATTAATACATATTGTGATCAATCTGCTTCAGATATATTTTAATGAGTTCCCTAGGCTAAAAAAATCTATATTAATGGGATAATATTTTGTCTGGTAGTTTGTGTGTTCATTCTTTATTACACTTTATACTTTTTGTCTTTTAAGTCACAACATGTCACATACATGCTAGACAAGTCGTAGTTGGCGTTGACTAATGTGGGATTAAAGTTTATTGAGAGTCTTACTTTTTACCAGGCACCCCTGGCAAGGGAGCAATGGACTCCACTGAGGGTAAAGCCACAGGCAATGGTCACCTGGTTAATTTTGCTAGATAGCTGCTGACATGCACAGGAGAATGGTTATATACAGGCTGGCAACTTTGGTAGAAATCAGAATAGTAAGTCAAGGTCACAGGTCGCATATATTAATAAATAAATAAATAAATAAATAACAAAGCAAACACTTGGGCTTCCAAAGCCAAAACATGGTTTAAAGCCAAGCCAAATCGAAAGACAGAAATACAGCAGTGCACAACACAACAGCTGCCGTTCAGACACTAGTCATTAATGTCCTGGGCCCAGCATTAGAGCTGTGTAACCTTATTTATTACTATTCATTATACTATGCTCATAAATTAATGTATACATTTGATATGATTATTAAATTTATGTTATATGAATGAGGTCTGTAATTCTAATGTGTATTATTTATGTAAACACATTTTCAAAAACGAATATTTTTAATAAATGCTACTTAATGAACTGTAATTAACAATAATGATTAGATTTTTTAATACTTTCAAAAACAAATTAATTAGAAAAGTGTATGACAGCAGAATGTTGGAGCTTTGTATGGGACACAAACTGTATACTATATTATACTTTATTATATATATATATATATATATATATATACTATATTATGCAAATATATATTATACTTTATTTTACAACGTGTCCAAGATTGCTCCTGGTAGTCTTCCCAGTATATCCTAGTCAGTGGCAAAGCGTTGGCTGAACTGAATTTCAACATGTTGAATATTGATTCTGAACATGTCAACATTCATACCATTAAAAAGGGTTGGAGTGATCCCGCACTGCTAATTTGAACAATTCAGGTAATTACACGGATACCAACTATTAACATATAAATCTTTAGATAGAAAGTGACAGTTATAACGGTGTTGGTTGTGCTCCCCTGAGGAAAATGACAATAATATCACAGGAGATTGTCCCTGCAGGAGAGCAGGGGGACAAGAAGTTTACCTCAGTGTGGGGGCATTCTTTAGATTAATCTCTATACGTAATTAAAATATAACTTTTAATTAATAAATACTAAAATACGAAACAGTGGTTTGACAATTAGAGGTAGTTAGTGCCTCATCCCTCTGTTTAAAAATTGTCAAACCACTGTTTCACATACTGTTATACAAAATATTCTAACCCTTCTGGATAAAATTATCAAAAGATGATGGTTATATTCATATTGTAACATAAGAACTAAAAATTGATGGTCACACTTGTATTGTTACAAAATAACCAAGAGATTCGAAGATATATAAAGAATCTCTTTATCTCAATTGTTACAATTTAATCCTATTTTAAACTTTAAGCAAAAATTGCTAACCTATAGAGGGATAATCTGTTTTGTTTCATATTTTAGTATTTATTAATTTAAAGTTATATTTTAATTATGTATAGAGATTAATCTAAAAGAGTACCCCCACACAGAGGTAAACTTCGTGTCCCCCTGCTCTCCTGCAGGGACAATCTCCTGTAACATTCATACCATGTCAACATTCTTAATGATGGATCACTCAGGGATGGATCACCAGTTAGGTGGCCTAGGTCTGGGTCACCAGTCTCGCACCACTGTCACAAAAGTGGACTTTCAAAAGCACATTAGTCTAGCAGACTATTGGAGCAAGCTGCACAGCACAGGTTCAGTTTGCTCACACTAGGCAAGCAGAGTTTAGTGGGAGTGAAGGGTCAGTGCACTTAGCTTAATGCTTTCAGATGAAGACAGCAAATCTGACAGAATTAGGGAGATGCAGAACATATATGTCCTGAGAAGTGAGTCATCTTTGTCATGTCTCTTAAATTTCCAAAAGAAATGTATAGGTTCGTTGTGAAAATGTATAAATTAAAATCTATCTTAATTTAGATATAATAGTATATGACTATTAAGTTTGCACTGGAGATTTAATATGGTATTGAGATGGGAAGATTCATGTTGAAATATGTATTAATACTATACTATATGTGTAAAAGAGGAGTGCATAGTTGTATATGATATTTTAAGAGAAATGTTGTGCACATGGGTCTCCACAAGAGTAGGGGCCCATGTACAGTCTCCTTGTGCTCCCACCTTCTATCACCAGTGCATGTCCCCAGTAGACTGTGATACAAGTGCCATTTTCCTGGTGATTTCTGTAATATGCAAGCACAGATCTCCAGAAACATGGCACTCGTACCATGTTCGCACTGATATCTGCAGTGCCATGAGAGAGGTAAGTATCCTGATTGAGTGCAGGGTCTGTGGTGTGGGCCCTCCTGGCCCCAGGGGCCTGTGTGCACCTACATATGTATATGTCCATGATTGTAAAATATTGGTTAGTATCAGGAGCAGACACAGGATTTTTAGAGGAGGTGGAGGTTCTAAATGATTTCTATAGTGTATGTGACCACCCCATGAAGAGGGCATCATTAGCACATAACAAGTTGTAGTTTTCTTCATGAAAAGTGCAGTGTATGTACAACTTCAGCTATACCCAGGCAAGCAATCATGGTAAGCCATTCAATGCAGCTGTAAAATTAGCCCATCTGTGGTTAATATTTTCTTTTCTGGATGTACTGTACCATTTCCACAGTCTAAGTTCCCCATCTTGCAGATCATAAGAGCAAGTCTGGGAGCCTCTGGGAGAAGACCCTAGCACTGGTCCTGGACATGTACAATGTGTGGCTATTAAATAATGAGACTGTATTTGTAAAAAAATAAACCATACTGAGTGAGTTAAAAGGGAGTGAGGGAATATTAACCTTGGAATATCCCAAAACAGTTTTGCAAATTTCACCCCTCTTGCACAAATAGTTTGTTGTCACACAGCATTCTAAGATATTGTGTATTTGCCATGCATAAAATGCTTAATTCAAAAGTATAGTTTTTTTTAGTTAACTTGAATAAAACGCCCACCAAATCTTTTCATATGCTAACCGAGGCTTATGGGACAGATCATATGTCACATGCACGTATATTTGAATGGCACAAAGTATTTAGTGATAATCATGAGGATATCAAAGATAATGGACATCGCAGAAGGCCTTGCACTTCAAAAACAAGAAAAGTTGGAAAAACTTGTTCAAATTGACCATCAGCTCTACATCTGATTGATAGCAGAAATGGTAAACATCAACAAATAAACTGTTAGGCAAGTTTTGTATCAAGATCTTGACAAAAGTGTGTGCTAAGATGATTCCATGGGTTCTCACTGCTGAGAAGAAAGAAAATCAAAAGCAAATGTGTACAGACATTTTGGAACAAATTCAAGCGGATTCACATTTTTTAGATTAAGTTATTACCTGTGATGAAACATGGATCTTCCAGTATGATCAAAAGACAAAAACGCCAGTCCCTGCACCGTAAAACACCATCATCACCAAGAATGAAGAAGCATGTCAGAGCAAATCCAAATTTAAACCCATGTTAATTTTTTTCTTTGATATCAAGGTTGTTATTTTTGAAGATTAGGTACCTAAAGGCGCAACAGTGAATACAGTAAACATAAATATGAAAATGTTCTAGAAACTTTGCTGGAAAGAATTAGAAGAAAGAGGTCAGAGTTATGGAAAAATTGCTTCATCCTCTATCAGGACAATGCATCAGCCCACATAGCTCTCTCTGTGAATCTGTGTTTGGCCAAGAAAATGATGCAGTGCTATAACACCCTTCATACTTGCCAGACCTAGCACTGTATGACTTCTTTCTTTTGCCTAAAGTCAAATCTGTACTCAAGAGAACCTGTTTTCCATCAGTTACTGAGGTAAAGAAGAAAATGACAAAGCTGTTGAGACATTTGACAGATAATGGAGCCACAGTACATATTTCACTATTGGAAAATAAGTATTAATTCATGTGTGGATGCCGAAAGGGAGTACATAGAATGGGAACAGTATTCAAATGTACTTAACATAATTAAACATAAATTATAGCACCAGTCTCGTTATTTAATAGCCACACCACAGGTATAATATATACTGTATATAATATACTATAGATGGTCTGTAGCAGGGTTTCCCAAACTCTGTTCTCATGGACCAATAACAGTGCATGTCTTACAGATATCCTTATTGTTGCATATGTGTATTCGTTACCGGTTGACAAATTATAAAAAATGCTCAGGTTCTGCTAATTATTTCTATTGTGAAACTTAGGAGATCTGTAAAACATACACTGTTAAGCATCCAAAAGACCACATTAGGAAAACAATAGTATATATTTTAGTCTGTAGCTGAAAAAGTAAATAGAAGCAAACATATTAATTTCTTATAAATAACATAAGTTGTCAGGAAAAGCTTAAACATCTCATAATAAATAGGCATAGATAATATAACCAGTTGGATACAGAGCTTTCTAAAGACACATTCTTCCACCTCATTTTAAGAAGCCTGTCTCTTCTTGATGATAGCTGCTATCTGGTCTCTCCATGGGATGCAGTTAAAATGCCGCCTGTTGGGTTCCCAGAATTCAGGAGACTGATGCCAGAATCCTGACAGCCGGTGAAATACTGACATACAAAATCCTGTCTGCCACCCAGTATACCCACTTCATTGGAGTGTCCATGCCACCAACCAAGTGGGAATAGAACCTTTGGGCAGGGAAGCAAGCCACTGGTCCCAAAGCTAGGTGAGCGCAGCGGGCCCGCACAGGACTTGGGGGGTCATTCCGACCTGATTGCACACTGACATTTTTCACAGCGCAGCAATCAGGTCACTACTGCGCATGCGTATGCTCCGCAATGCGCAGGCACGTCATATGGGTACAAAGTGGATCGTTGCTGTGCGATGGATTTAACGAAGAATACATTCACACAGCCGATCGCAAGGAGATTGACAGGAAGAGGGTGTTTGTGGGTGTCAACTGACCATTTTCTGGGAGTGTTTGGAAAAACGCAGGCGTGTCCAAGCATTTGCAGGGCAGGTATCTGACCTCAAGTCCGAGGCCGGACAGGCTGAAGTGATCGCAAGGGGCGAGTAAGTTCTGAGCTACTCAGAAACTGCACAAACTATTTTTGTACCGCTCGGCTGCACATGCGATTGCACCCTTGCACAGCAAATATACACTCCCCAGTGGGCGGCGACTATGCGTTCGCATGGCTGCAAAAAGTAGCTAGCAAGCAATCAACTCGGAATCACCCCCTTAGTGTCTCGCTACCTGGGTTCTGGCAGATGGGATGATACTGCCATTTGCAGGTACATCATACCGAACCTCTCTCCACAGCTCTAGTAAAATCATATTACCAATAACTTCAGTTGTGGACATGATTTAGGTCATTGACTGGGAGGTGGGGGACAGTACTGGAAGCTGCCTCTCCTGGTGACTATGAGTATAGAGCCTTGATTTCAGACCATAGTTGCCCCATCATTATAGCTGGGATGTGAGCAGTGCATGTTTATGGCCTGTGCTATGGGCTCTTAATTGTTCTGGAGCTACCAGTGAGCCATGCCACACACACTACATATTCACTTTTGTTTTTACAAACTTTTGTAAGGACAGGTGTATAACATTAAATTGGCAGCACATACTCAAGACTTTGGGGGCCAAGTAATGCTGTTTCTGTTCCATAGATCCTCTCTCCTCTTTAGAGTTAAGATTTACCTAATAACAATGTAACTCTAAATTTAGGTTCATGTATTTAGCTTTATTTTGTGCATATTTTCAGGGGCTCCAGCTTGTAATCATACCTGAATCTCTGAATCACCCCCTTGGTTTATACTTCTTTTCTGTTGCACTGGTACCTCTGTGGTCTATCTTTAGCTAAGATGACAACACTTAGTAGGACTTTCAGAGATACAATTTTTATAATGCTGAGGCTTTTGGTACTTACCTCCTTTAGAATTTTCCCCTGTGTAACATTGTACTTAAGAGCAATCATGGTTTTGTGAAGATGGAAAAAAAAGAGACAACTAATTAAAACATTTCAAGTAGTGATGAGCGGGTTTGGTTCCTCGGAATCCGAACCCCCCCGAACTTCACCCATTTTACACAGTTCCGAGGCAGACTCAGATCCTCCTGCCTTGCTCGGTTAACCCGAGCGCGCCCGAACGTCATCATCCCGCTGTCGGATTCTCGCGAGATTCGTATTCTATATAAGGAGCCGCGCATCGCCGCCATTTTCACTCGTGCATTGGAAATGGTAGGGAGAGGACGTGCAGTGTTCTCTCAGATGTGTTCAGTGTGCTGTAAATATCTGTACTCAGTGTGCTGTAAATATCTGTGCTCAGTGTGCTTGCAAATATCTGTGCTCAGTGTGCTGAAAATATCTACGTTCTCTGCCTGAAAAATGCTCCATATCTGTGCTCAGTGTGCTGCAAATATCTGTGCTCAGTGTGCTTTTTTGTGGGGACTGGGGACCACCAGTATTATACAGTAGGAGGACAGTGCAGAGTTTTGCTGACCAGTGACCACCAGTATTTTACGTTCTCTGCCTGAAAAATGCTCCATATCTGTGCTGCATTGTAGTATATAGCAGGAAGACAGTGCAGAATTTTGCTGTGACCACCAGTATATATATAGCAATACAGTACAGTAGTCCACTGCTCTACTTCTGTGTTGTCAAGTATACTATGCATCCATACCTGTGGTGCATTTTAGTTGTGCGCAGTATATATACAGTAGTAGGAGGACAGTGCATAATTTTGCTGACCACCAGTATATAATATATAGCAGTACGGTACAGTAGTCCACTGCTCTACATACCTCTGTGTCGTCAAGTATACTATCCATCCATACCTGTGGTGCATTTAAGTTGTGCGCAGTATATATAGTAGGAGGACAGTGCATAATTTTGCTGACCACCAGTATATAATATATAGCAGTACGGTACAGTAGGCCACTGCTCTACCTACCTCTGTGTTGTCAAGTATACTATCCATCCATACCTGTGGTGCATTTTAGTTGTACGCAGTATATATAGTAGGAGGACAGTGCATAATTTTGCTGACCACCAGTATATAATATATAGCAGTACGGTACAGTAGGCCATTGCTATTGATATATTACTGGCATATAATTCCACACATTAAAAAATGGAGAACAAAAATGTGGAGGGTAAAACAGGGAAAGATCAAGATCCACTTCCACCTCGTGCTGAAGCTGCTGCCACTAGTCATGGCCGAGGCGATGAAATGCCATCAACGTCGTCTGCCAAGGCCGATGCCCAATGTCATAGTAGAGAGCATGTAAAAAACAAAAGTTCAGTAAAATGACCCAAAAATCAAAATTAGAAGCGTCTGATGAGAAGCGTAAACTTACCAATATGCCATTTACGACACGGAGTGGCAAGGAACGGCTGAGGCCCTGGCCTACGTTCATGGCTAGTGGTTCAGATTGGATGGAAGCACTCACCCTCTCGCTAGAAAAATTAAAAGACTTAAGCTGGCAAAAGCACAGCAAAGAATGTGCGTTCTTCTAAATCACAAATCCCCAAGGAGAGTCCAATTGAGTCGGTTGCGATGCCTGACCTTCCCAACACTGGACGGGAAGAGGTGGCCCCTTCCACCATTTGCACGCCCCTGCAAGTGCTGGAAGGAGCACCTGCAGTCCAGTTCCTGATAGCTAAATTGAAGATGTCACTGTTGAAGTACACCAGGATGAGGATGTGGGTGTTGCTGGCGCTGAGGAAGAAATTGACAAGGAGGATTCTGATGGTGAGGTGGTTTGTTTAAGTCAGGCACCGGGGGGGACACCTGTTGTCCGTGGGATGAATATGGCCATTGACATGCCTGGTCAAATTACAAAAAAAATCAGCTCTTCGGTGTGGAATTATTTCAACACAAATGCGGACAACAGGTGTCAAGCCGTGTGTTGCCTTTGTCAAGCTGTAATAAGTAGGGGTAAGGACGTTAACCACCTTGGAACATCCTCCCTTATATGTCACCTGGAGCGCATTCATCAGAAGTCATTGACAAGTTCAAAAACTTTGGGTGACAGCGGAAGCAGTCCACTGACAACTAAATCCCTTCCTCTTGTAACCAAGCTCCTGCAAACCACACCACCAACTCCCTCAATGTCAATTTCCTCCTTAGACAGGAAAGCAAATAGTCCTGCAGGCCATGTCACTGGCAAGTCTGATGAGTCCTCTCTTGCCTGGGATTCCTCCGATGCATCCTTGAGTGTAACGCCTACTGTTGCTGGCGCTGCTGTTGTTGCAGCTGGGAGTCGATCGTCATCCCAGAGGGGAAGTCGGAAGACCACTTGTACTACTTCCAGTAAGCAATTGACTGTCCAACAGTATTTTGCGAGGAAGATGAAATATCACAGCAGCCATCATGCTGCAAAGCGGATAATTCAGGCCTTGGCAGCCTGGGCGGTGTTAAACGTGTTTCCGGTATCCACCATTAATTCACAGGGAACTAGAGTATTGCTTGAGGTACTGTGTCCCCGGTACCAAATACCATCTAGGTTCCACTTCTCTAGGCAGGCGATACCGAGAATGTACACAGACGTCAGAAAAAGAGTCACCAGTGTCCTAAAAAATGCAGTTGTACGCAATGTCCACTTAACCATGGACATGTGGACAAGTGGACCAGGTCAGACTCAGGACTATATGACTGTGACAGCCCACTGGGTAGATGTATTGCCTCCCGCAACAAGTACAGCAGCGGCGGCACCAGTAGCAGCATCTCGCAAACGTCAACTCATTCCTAGGCAGGCTACGCTTTGTATCACCGCTTTCCAGAAGAGGCACACAGCTGACAACCTCTTACGGAAACTGAGGAACATCATCGCAGAATGGCTTACCTCAGTTGGACTCTCCTGGGTATTTGTGACATCGGACAATGCCACCAATATTGTGCGTGCATTACATGTGGGCAAATTCCAGCACGTCCCATGTTTTGCACATACTTTGAATTTGATGGTGCAGAATTATTTAAAAAATGACAGGGGCATGCAAGAGATGCTGCCAGTGGCCCGAAGAATTGCGGGCCACTTTCGGCATTCAGCCACCGCTTGCCGAAGACTGGAGCACCAGCAAACACTACTGAACCTGCCCCGCCATCATCTGAAGCAAGAGGTGGTAACGAGGTGGAATTCAACCCTCTATATGCTTCAGAGGATGGAGGAGCAGCAAAAGGACATTCAAGCCTATACAGCTACCTACGATATATGCAAAGGAGGGGGAATGCACCTGACTCAAGCACAGTGGAGAATGATTTCAACATTGTGCAACCCTTTGAACTTGCCACACGTGAAATCAGTTCAGACACTGCCAGCCAGGTCATTCCCCTCATCAGGCTTTTGCAGAAGAAGCTGTATCAGAGGCGGAACTACCGGCAGTGCAGGCAGTGCACTGCACTGGGGCCCGCCTCTGTCCAGGGGCCCAAGTATGTAATGAGTCAAACTGACTCATTACATGCCGCTGTGCGCTGCGGGCAACAGCTGCCCGCAGCGCACAGCCGCCCGGCGAAGAGAGGAGAGGAGAGGAGCAGCGGTACTACAGACGGGGGAAGGAGGAGGAGGGAGGCTGAGAAGGGAGCCGCAGCAGCGCTTTGTTACTGGTGGAGGCGCTGCTGCTGCTGCCCCTCTGCTTCCCTATAGGCTGTCTTCCGAGAACAGCCTATAGGGAAGCAGAGGGGCAGCAGCAGCAGCGCCTCCACCAGTAACACAGCGCTGCTGCGGCTCCCTTCTCAGCCTCCCTCCTCCTCCTTCTCTCCAGCCCGGGAATCGTCTCTGACGCTGCACCGAGGAGCCTGAGCCAGCGGAGAGGGTAAGTATAATTCTTCTTTCTTTCTTTCTTTCTTTCTTTCTTTCTTTCTTTCTTTCTTTCTTTCTTTCTTTCTTTCTTTCTTTCTTTCTTTCCTTCTTTCCTTCTTTCCTTCTTTCCTTCTTTCCTTCTTTCTTTCCTTCTTTCTTTCTTTCTTTCCTTCTTTCCTTCTTTCTTGTGCCTGCCTGCCGCAATGTGTAAAAATGGGGGACTACCTGCCGCACTGTGTAAAAATGGGGGACTACCTGCCGCACTGTGTAAAAATGGGGGACTACCTGCCGCAATGTGCAAAAAGGGGGGCATACCTGCCGCAATGTGTAAAAAGGGGGGACTGCCTGCAGCAATGTGTAAAAAGGGGGGACTGCCTGCAGCAATGTGTAAAAAGGGGGGACTGCCTGCCGCAATGTGTAAAAAGGGGGGACTACCTGCCGCAATGTGTAAAAAGGGGGGACTGCCTGCCGCAATGTGTAAAAAGGGGGAATCAGCCTGCCGCAATGTGTAAAAATGGGGGACTGCCTGCCGCTATGTGTAAAAAGGGGTAATCTGCCCGACGCAATGTGTAAAAAGGGGAATCTGCCTGCCGTAATGTGTAAAAAAGGGGGACTGCCTGACGCTATGTGTAAAACAGGGGGACTGCCTGACGCTATGTGTAAAAATGGGGAATCTGCCTGCTGCTATGTGTAAAAATGGGGAATCTGCCTGCCGTAATGTGTAAAAATGGGGACGCTGTCTGCCGTAATGTGTAACAAGGGCACGCTGTCTGCCGTAATGTGTAAAAATGGGGACGCTGTCTGCCGTAATGTGTAACAAGGGCACGCTGTCTGCCGTAATGTGTAACAAGGGCACGCTGTCTGCCGTAATGTGTAACAAGGGCACGCGGTCTGCCGTAATGTGTAACAAGGGCACGCTGTCTGCCGTAATGTGTAAAAAGGGCACGCTGTCTGCCGCTATGTGTAACAAGGGCACGCTGTCTGCTGTAATGTGTAAAAAGGGCACGCTGTCTGCCGTAATGTGTAACAAGGGCACGCGGTCTGCCGTTATGTGTAAAAAGGGCACGCTGTCTGCTGTAATGTGTAAAAAGAGGAATCTGTTCGCTGTAAGGTGTAAAAGGGTCTCTACCTGGTGTAGTGGTGCTACTGTGCGGCGTAATTTGAATAATGGAGACTACTGTGTTGGTATTATTTTGTGGCCACACCCCTTCCCCACGAAGCCACGCCACTATGTATTTTTGCGCGCGCCTACGGCGCGCACTGCCCCTGGGGTGGACTTGGATGGGGTGGGGGGCCCAAAGCATTTTGTCGCACCTGGGCCCACCGCTTGCTTGTTCCGCCACTGAGCTGTATGGAATGAAGGAGGAGCTAAAACAGAGCGATTCTGCTAGGCATGTAGGACTTGTGGATGGAGCCCTTAATTCGCTTAACCAGGATTCACGGTTGGTCAATCTGTTGAAATCAGAGCACTACATTTTGGCCACCGTGCTCGATCCTAGGTTTAAAGCCTACGTTGGATCTCTCTTTCCGGCAGACACAAGTTTGCAGAGGTTCAAAGACTTGCTGGTGAGACACTTATCAAGTCAAGCGGAACGTGACCCGTCAACAGCTCCTCCTTCACATTCTCCCGCAACTGAGGCTGCGAGGAAAAGGTTAAGAATTCTGAGCCCATCCGCTGCCGGTGATGCAGGGCAGTCTGGAGCGAGTGCTGACATCTGGTCCGGACTGAAGGACCTGTCAACGATTACTGACATGTTGTCTACTGTCACTGCATATGATTCTGTCACCATTGAAAGAATGGTGGAGGATTATATGAGTGACCGCATCCAAGTAGGCACGTCAGACAGTCCGTAAGTATACTGGCAGGAGAAAGAGGCAATTTGGAGGCCCTTGCAGAAACTGGCTTTATTCTACCTATGTTGCTCTCCCTCCTGTGTGTACTCCGAAAGAGTGTTTAGTGCAGCCGCTCACCTTGTCAGCAATCGACGTACGAGGTTACTTCCAGAAGATGTGGAGAAGATGATGTTCATCAAAATTAATTATAATCAATTCCTCCGTGGAGACATTCACCAGCAATTGCCTCCAGAAAGTACACAGGGACCTGAGATGGTGGATTCCACTGGGGACAAATTAATAATCTGTGAGAAGGGGGATGTACACAGTCAAAGGGGTGAGGAATCGGACGATGAGGAGGAGGTAGACATCTTGCCTCTGTAGAGCCAGTTTGTGGAAGGAGAGATTGATTGCTTTTTTTTGGTGGGGGCCCAAACCAACCAGTCATTTCAGTCACAGTCGTGTGGCAGACCCTGTCGCTGAAATGATGGGTTTGTTAAAGTGTGCATTTCCTGTTTATACAACATAAGGGTGGGTGGGAGGGCCCAAGGACAATTCCATCTTGCACCTCTTTTTTCTTTCATTTTTCTTTGCATCATGTGCTGTTTGGGGACTATTTTTTAAATCTTCCATCCTGTCTGACACTGCAGTGCCACTCCTAGATGGGCCAGGTGTTTGTGTCGGCCACTTGGGTCGCTTAGCTTAGCCATCCAGCGACCTTGGTGCACCTCTTTTTTTCTTTGCATCATGTGCTGTTTGGGGACTATTTTTTGAAGTGCCATCCTGTCTGACACTGCAGTGCCACTCCAAGATCGGCCAGGTGTTTGTGTCGGCCACTTGGGTCGCTTAGCTTAGTCATCCAACAACCTCGGTGCAAATTTTAGGACTAAAAATAATATTGTGAGGTGTGAGGTGTTCAGAATAGACTGGAAATGAGTGGAAATTATGGTTATTGAGGTTAATAATACTATGGGATCAAAATGACCCCCAAATTCTATGATTTAAGCTGTTTTTGAGGGTTTTTTGTAAAAAAACACCTGAATCCAAAACACACCCGAATCCGACAAAAAATTTTCAGGGAGGTTTTGCCAAAACGCGTCTGAATCCAAAACACGGCCGCGGAACCGAATCCAAAACCAAAACACAAAACCCGAAAATTTCCGGTGCACATCACTAATTTCAAGGTTACAAAACTGTCAAGTTTTTACATAGGAAGTCTCGGAGGATAATGTTTTCCTTGTGTGTGATTTAATTACAAACCACTAACTTTAAACTCTGAGTGTGTCTATATTTTCTTGATAGGAAGCAGGTCAGAAACAATGATTGATGCAGAAATTTATATTTAAGATACACTGAACTGAATAATACTGTATTATGAAGCATGGTAAGTACCAGCCATATATTCATAAAAACTGCAAGATTAATCTATCCACATTCCAGGTGCAGCAATATGTATTTTTGTATGTCTAAATATAGAAGTTTCCCAAGAAAAACATATCTTACGCTATGTAATTATATCTTAATTGGAACAGACAATGTACTTTTGCTGCAATAATTAGGTTGGAGGATTGGGTAAGAATGAAGCCTGGATTTATTTTCAAAGGTTATTAAATGTTATGGTTAAGTAAGACTCTTTGTGAATAAATACATGCATTAAAATAACTGCTGGAAATTGCACTTTCAGCATTTAGATGTAGTCTTCAAAACCTAAATTAATTACACATTTGGCCAAATCTAGATAATTCGCAGACAATAACATGCTTGTTGCTATGAAAGAAAACATAAAATGCATCCCGCTATGAATACTAGAAGAAAACGGTCCCTGCAATCCTATTCCCCTCTGCAGTGACAGGGTTATTGCTGTGTTTGGTAAAGTGATTAGAAGCTTTATAAACCAGTGAATCCTAGTGTGATAAAACCACAGAGGGTGAGTCATATAACTTGGCAGGCGATTTAGACTTTAGTTTGCTCATGGATAAGTGTGTAGACATATCAGTCAGGGCTTTGCCCTACTTTACAACACATTATCTCCTTTCAAAAATGCACCTGTACACACACATGTTAGGAAATAGTCATTTGATAATGACCATTTGATAAATTTCAAGTTATATATAGTATTGAACATGGTAATTAGGAAGAAGGAGCGATGATTGGACTTTTTTATTAATGATTGCTTTAAATAGAGGAGTCGTACAATAATACATACCTGTATTTTACAATTTCATTGTCTGTGTGGGACTGAGGGAATGTTTACTGGAGATTGCCGTAACATGTTTTTTTGATACAGTTAAAGTAATTGTATAGTTTAAATTTGTTTACCAAAGTTTAGGTAGATATGTGAAAAGACATCATGATAGAAGTACAATACATGTTTTATGTTTCAGTATTAGCATCAGATTCAATCAAATCTGCCTATCCTGTACACATATTTGAATGTTTGGAGGTACATGCAGTTCAAATTTGCATATTCTACCTTAACAAGTACTGTAGATGTAAGCCCAGCTAACCATGACCCCTATAATGACCAAAGTTGTTTCACCACAATTAGTCATAACCAGGCCGATTGCTAATTTTTTAAGTGTTTCTTTTACTGAGTATAACTTTTTTTCTTTTAGTCTATCTAACTTTACTATCGGCTTTATATATGTAGATAACAATGGGCCAAAAAATAAAATGAAAATATATTTTACATTATTCTTTCCAAATCTATTAATTGTTATAAAAGCTACGAGCATTTACCTGGCTGTTCCAAAAATGTGCACTTTGCACAAGGTGAAGTCTGAGGCAGTTATCAGGGACTGAACATTTTCAGTTTAGAAGCCTGTATTGCTTTCAGGTTATCCTGTGATAGCATATTGATGTGCCTCCTCAGAGTAGGGTGGCAAATCCCGGGACCGGGATCAGCGAGATGGCCTAAAATTGGGCGGGGTTGAACCCAAGGCGTGGAGTTTCCAAAAATGGTATTTGGACCAATGCATTTTTTTAATGCCAGGCAGCGTCTGAGCCAGTTCAGCATACAGCCCAGACACTGCACAGCTCCCCCTGCCTCTGGCTGTGCACACTGCGTAGCATGACATGATGTTAGATGTCATGCTGCACAGCACAGAGCAAGCTGCACCGCCTGCTGGAATGCCCGCACCTGCCGCACAGACTCATCGTCTGCCGGACCCATCGACTGCCATCTGGACCCACCAACAGCACCGCCACCTGCCGCCCATACTCGCTGACAGCACCGCCATCAGCCGGACCTGAGAATGGTATTTATTTCTCTTTTTTTTTCCTAGCCAATCCCGGATATCCTGGAAATCCCTGGGATTGACTGTTTTTCTATCCCGAGTCCCAGGATTGAAAAAATGGCCTGGGATTGGCCTCCCTATACAGGAGAAAGTGGGAATAGAACCAACAAAGGCTGGGTGAAAGCAATGGTGCCTCCAGAGGTGGTGCTGCAGTGCAGTCCAAAATTCAAACAAGGGAGCTACACCAACTGCCAGTAAGTTCCAGTTGGAGATGTTTGGCAGGTTTTAAAGTGGCAATAAATGTGGCTACCCTAGTTGAATTTTGGATGGTGCTGCAGCCCCACCTCTGGATCCGCCTCTTGGAGAAAGGATTCCTTTTAAGCTTGGGTTCACATGCTTTCTGCATAAAAGTGTGAAAAAATGATGTGTTGGTATTACAAAGTATTATAAATTCATTTTGGGGGTTGGGAAGGGACATGGAATAGAGATGAGGACAATTGTTCCTTACGTATTTTTAAATTGTAATTTTTTTATGTTAAGGCAGGAGCAAAATTTACAGTATACAGTATGTTTCTACTATGAACATTTAGGGGTATATTCAATTAGGGTTGAAAACTGCCGTCTGTCGAAAAGACGGCAGTTTTCGACTTTTTAAGGTCGAATAGTGATTCGACCTATTCAGTCCCATCAGTTTTTATTCGACAAGTCATGGAATTCGACTTGTCAAATAGTACGTGAATCGGCAGTATAGCTGCAGATTCATGTACTTCTGAGTGAAAAGGGGCCAAATTTGACAGGATTTGGCCCCGTTTCCAACCATCTCAGTCCGACATAAAAAAATGTCAGACTGAGATGTGGGACTCGGAGGAGGAGGGGGGGGAGCCGCGGGGAGACGGGGACAGCCGCAGGGCATACAGGGGAGAGAAGCGCTACAGCACAGCACTGCAGCAGGATGTCTCACAGCTGCGCTGCTCACGGCAGCGTCCACCGGGCTCCAGCAAGTGAGGTCACGCTTACTGGAGCCGGGTGGACACTGCTGTGAGGTTGGGCGGCTGTGAGACAACCTCCTGCAGCGCTACTGTAATGCTGCTCTCCTCCGTCTGCCTGCAGCTGTCCCCGCTGGTCTTCCCGCGGCTCCCCCCCCCTTTCCTCCTCTGGGTCCCTCATCTCAATTCGACTTTTTAAAAGTCGAATTGAGATGAGATTGAATATGAGTTGTCAGATCCGGAATGGGTCAGACCCTAATTGAATATACCCCTCAAACTCACAAAATACTGCTGTTTATATAGTTGTTAAAAGACTAGTAAATTTATATGTCAGATACATATTTACAAGATGAGGACTACTGTTTCCATTTGACAGATTGCTAAAGACTTCTCAGCAACATACAGTGTATGTCACCATAGAAACAAACTGTGGAATGCACTGCTTGCTCCATGCTGCCAAGGTTACATCAGGATCTGTCAAAGGGCAACAATACTGTTTTAGGGGTTGAATGGACAATTAAGGACAAAAAGTCCTTACAATAATTTACTAAGGCAACATAATTTTTGTCATTGTTATTTTTGTAAAACCTGCTAAATAACAATTAATATAAAGATATTTTACGGAGGTGCTCAAAATTGAAAGAAAATATAAATAAATAAATAAATATATACAAAGGGCCTATTAAATACAAGGTAGCAGAGGGTTGTTATAATGTGCTTGATAAAATTAAGGAGATGATTGCTATATGCAACAAAGCTCACGAGTAAAGGATATGAAACATTTTCTCTTTTTTTCTTTTTGCTTATTTTTTACAACATGTTTGTCATGGGTATGTGGAATAGATCTTTTCTAACATCCATTTCACATTGTGAGAGTCCCTGGACATCCATTTCATATTCCCATACCTAATATGAAGTGTCAGCTGGTAAAGCCACCTGTGGTCCGTGGAGATGCATTGCACTAGAGGCAGCTGCGTACGATATCACATTAACAATACCTGCAGTAGTCAAGCTGCTCTCTCTTTTTCTATATCATGGAAGCATCTGTTCAGAAATGTTTATTATGTATAAATTACTACTCCTAGCAGCTCCCTATTTCTCCCATACCAATGTGCCGAATATTCTGATGGAAAAAAGAAAAAAAATGCAATTGCTGTGAATAAAATGTTTAATTGTTTTCTAATTACCTGTGTTAGATGGGGTTGCCATTTAGGGATAAAAATACATTATTTTCTTTGAAAATCTAAAAATATTCTATCAGCCTAGCCACCTAACACTGCAGTATGCTGCACCAGTGGCCAGGCTATAGCATTTCCTGCTGCCACGTCTTATATATAGATTATTAAGGACATTGCACATGTTAGTATGAAGCACAGTAAAAGACTAAGGGATATTTTTACTAAAAGTGCAGGTTTTTAGAAGTGGAATGTTGCTATAGTAAACAATGAGGGGAAGTAGTTGTGTGAGCAGCGGTCTCACAATACCGACACCAGGATTCCGCCTCCTAACAATCCCGATAGCCAGCATGTCGTCTAACAGGGACTATTCCCACTCATGGGTGTCCACTACACCCATAGAGTGAGAATAGAACATGTGGCAAGTGCAGGTCCCCACACGTCACTGAGCCACTGAGCCTGCAGTGTGGAGAGTGCAGCGAGCCTGCAAGGGGCTTTGTTGCGCTCGCCAGTGGCGGAACCGGGGGGGGGGGCACTCGGGCCCGTGCCCCCCCTGTCGTTTGTGCCTCCATCCCCAGTCCCTCCGTCCCCCGTCCGTCCATCCACCCCCCCCCCGGTGCCGCACAGGGAGATGACGGGCGCCCGCTGAGATTGTGTTACCAGCGGGCGCCCGTCTTTCTGCACAGCGGCAGCCGGAGGCAGGACCTCAGTACTGAGCTCCTGCCTCTGGTGCTGTCACTGTGCGGCGTGCACTATGGGAGAGACGTCAGTCATGACGTCTCTCTCATAGTGCTGAGGAGAGGACGCCAGAGGAGGAGTACTGCAGCGGTCTGGAAGCGGGAACGTGGCTTGGTAAGTATGTTCTCTTTTCTCTACCTCAGTGCAGTGGGGGCTTCTACTGGGGGCAAACTAGGGGGGGACATTACTACTGGGGGCATCAACAAGGGACATTACTACTGGGTGGGGGGGCATTACTACTGGGGGCATTATTACTGGGGGAGCATCTACTGGGGGCATTACTAATGGGGGGCATCAACAAGGGGCATTACTACCTGGGGGCATTACTACTGGGGGCATTATTACTGGGGGGGCATCTACTGGGGGCATTACTATTGGGGGTCATCTATTGGGGACATTACTACTGGAGGCAGCTACTGGGGACATTTTTACTGGGGGCCATCTACTGGGGGCATTATTACTGGGGGAATCTACTGGGGGCATTACTACTGGGGGATCATCTATTGGGGGCAAACTCCTAGGGGGCATTACTACTGGGGGCAAACTACTGGAGGACATTATTACTGGGGGGCATATACTGGGGGCAAACTACTGGGGGACATTATTACTGGGGGGCATCTACTGGAGGCAAACTACTGGGGGACATTATTACTGGGGGCCAACTACAAAGGGGCTAACTACTGGGGGCATACTACAGGAGGGCATTACTACTGGTGGCGTAACTACAAGGGCATTACTACTTGGGGGCTAAACTACAGGGGGGCCAAACTACTGGGGGCATAACTACAGGGGCCAAACTACTGGGGGATAACTACAGGGGCCAAACTACTGGTTGTATTACTGCTGGGGGCTAAACTACAAGGGGGGCATAACTACAGGGGCTAAACTACAAGCAGGCAAACTACTGGGGGCATTACCACTGGGAGGCTAAACTAAATGGGGGGTAAACTACTGGGGTCATAACTGCAGGGGCATTACCACTGGGGGCATAACTACTAGGGCGCTAAATGACTGGGGGCATTACTACAGGCAACATTACTACTGGGGGCAATATGGGCATTGCATAAGGGGCACCACTACTATGGGGTCTATATAAGGGGCACTACCAGTACAGTGGACATTGCATAATAAGCGCTACAACTGTGGGCATTGTATAAGAAGCACCACCTCACATGCACCGAAGTCGCACGCAAATGTACTTGCCCCTTCCATGGTGCCCCCCCTATCATTTTCTTCTGGATCTGCCCCTGGCGCTCGCCCAGCCTGCAGACCATCTCAAAGCCAGCATCCCACCACCGGTATGGTGACCGACAGTCTCCTGACTGCCGGTCAAACATACTCAACCCCCAGTGAGATTGCAGCCTTAGTAACCAATGAGATTGCAGCCTTTATATTTTAGAAGGTGATAGATAAATAATAAGTAGGGAACCATCTCCACTTCTTAAATGCCGCTCTTTAGTAAATATATCGCTAAGTGGCTCAAAAGTAGGCTTTTATGGATCTAGTGGTTAGCATTGATATATTTTACTCATTAGTGGCTTATAAAAAAGTAGTTTGTTTTCTCAACTTTTACAGCAAAACAACTAAAAATACAGTATGTACCTTACAAAATAGAAATAATGATATAATTAGGTAACACATTTAAATAGGTAATTTAGTTGTAAATTCAAAGTAATATTGATGGTGTATCGCTTGTCAATGATAAGAACACACATTGTTTTATCACAAAAATGATCATGTAAGACTGAACTGAAGGCATTATCATGTTAAATAAGCACACAGTAGAAAGTACATTTACATCTAAGAGAACAATTCTTTATGTATCTAATTATCCAAACAACTGGAGAATAACAGCAACTGGGGAAGGACAGTAATTCTGTAACATAAAGTACACCAGTAATGAGAATTAATCAAATGGGAATTTAATAATTAAATATAATCTACTTCTAGTTTTAATGAACTACGTGCATACTCTGTTCCCTTGCTACACTTTTTGGCAACAGTCATGGTCTTGTGGGATAGTGTCTTATGACTTTCTTTGTTAGCTTGGAGAATAGTTACCATGTTTTAATGCCCAAGATTGTTGTACTGTATGATAAATAAGTATATTCCATAGCTGCAATTATCTTTTTAAAATCATTTATCCAGATACATTATCTTGATAATTGAAATATACTGTACAATATGATGATATAATGATTTAAAAGTAAACTGCATGACATTATTTTATAAAATGCTGAGACAGAGCTTGCACAGGTCTCAACAACCTGTGGGGAGGATTACTAAAATGTGGTTTTGTATGCGGTTTGCAAATCGCAACACATCGCATGAAGTTCCAAACCATGATCTTTTTTAACCTGATGTTTGGAGGCTGAAAACTCAGCAGTGAAAGATCTGATTTGAGAGGGATCCCTTGGTCTAAAGTTCAGACTCTAATAAGTCTCACGGTTTGCAATACCAGTTGAGTATCCCTTATCCAAAATGTTTGGGACCAGAAGTATTTTGGATATCGGATTTTTCCGTATTTTGGTATAATTGCATACCATAATGAGATACAGTATCATGGTGATGGGACCCAAGTCTAAGCACAGAATGCATTTATGTTTCATATACACCTTATACACACAGCCACAAGGTAATTTTAGACAATATTTTTAATATCTTTATGCATTAAACAAAGTGTGCGTACATTCACACAATTCATTTATGTTTCATATACACCTTATACACACAGCCTGAAGGTCATTTAATACAATATTTAAATAACTTTGTGTATTAAACAAAGTTTGTGTACATTGAGCCATCAGAAAACAAAGGTTTCACTATCTCACTCCCACTCAAAAAAGTCCGTATTTCGGAATTTTGGAATATTTGGATATGGGATACTCAACCTGTACTGTACATGTGATTTGGTAAAAATACAATTTACCTGTTCTTCTACTTTTGTTTTTCCTGTCATTCTAATTCTGCATGCAAAGTACAGTTCTTATTCTTTATAAATTATCCATTTATATTTGTAATGCATAAGATTAAAAGTCAAGAGCAGAAGTTAGGGTTTGAGCCTGCACCAGGTATATGATTTGGTAGTGTGATAAACGTACCAATGTAGAGAGGATACGTGTGAACAAGCTCCTGATGGTTGAAATGATCATTACGTCATTTCTGACATCCGAGCAGCACACACGGACTCGGACCACAGGCGCCAATATTGAATATCTGTGACTCTCCAAGTTTAAGTTACCTTTTCTATCCTCTCATATCAATGTCCTCTCATCAGCCATTATCAGACTGACATCTCCCTGCAATGCCTTAGCGCAACATGGAGTCTGTACATCCAGACTGCTGACAGTAGAGACGCCAATTTCTTCTTTCTGACCAATTCAGCCAGCATGCACCTCACCTGCTATTCAATGTGATCACACACAAATAGCCAGGAAGTAGAAGCTGCTGGATCACTGAAATCCGGTCCACCGTAAATCAAACTAAACTATCTGGTACCTAAGACTCTCAGTGCGTCATTATAAAACTATATTTTATCTAATACAAGAATGACAATAAATTGACTGGCTGTATATTTCATTGTAACATCAAAGATTCTTTATAGTCCTAAGAACATGTTACAATCTGTATCCATTTAATTGATATTATGTGTACCCAGAAATTAGCAATGTATTGTCAAAATGTATCCATTAAGGATTCAGAATGAAAACTATATAAAAACAAGTACCCGTTGTTAAATTGTTTATTGCCAAATAAGCACTTGTGAGTTTTTTTCATCCCAAACATGACAGCCTATCTTCACTGCTAGGAAATAACTAGTTTTAAAACCAATCCATTGGAGACAATACACATGGATTCAGTATGATATCCTGACAGCTAGAATACCGGTGGCAAGCGCAGCATGTCCCCTCATGGGCTCGCCACAGGGTTCTATTCCCCCTCGAGTGGGGATTCTGGGCGGCAGTAGGGATTCCAACTTTCGGTTTTACACCAGGTGTCGGGCTTCTGGCATCAGTCATCTGACTGCCAGGATCCCGGCAGTGGGCAACTTAATTTCCTCCCATAAACACACACACACAGACACACACACACAAACACACACACACACACACACACACACACACACACACACACACACACACCACTGTAATGTACTCACATAATTTCCTTGGAAATCACAGGGTCAAAGCACCAACTACTATTCCTTTATTAATACTATTTACAGTATTAAGAGCACCTTATTCTCCTGTGGGACTAAGATATAATTGAAAATCAATATTATGGGTCCTACGCATAAGGCAATTTGCCGCCGAGGTGCCTGACGGCCGATCCGACGGTGGGGGGGGAGTGGGGGGGAAGTGAAGTTTCTTCACTCCCCTCATCACCCGGCTCCATAGCAGTGCATGCTAATATGAATGAGATTGTCCATATTGGCATTCATGCATGCATAAGCGACCCGGCACCAACGATGAATGAGCGCGGGGCCGTGCATCGTTCATCGTTGGTACCTACTACTGAACGATATGAATGAGTTCTCGTTCATTAATGTACGAGAACGTTCATATTGTTCACTGAAATCTGCCAGTGTGTAGAGCCCATAATAATTATCTGTCCCAAAGAGAATAAAACACTCAGTGGCGGAACTACCGCCAGTGCAGGCAGTGCCTTGCACTGGGGCCAGCCACTGTCCAGGGGCCCAAAGCATGTAATGAGTCCAACTGACACATTACATGCCGCTGTGTGCTGCAGACAACCGCCATCTGCAGCACACAGCCACCCGCCAAGGAGAGAAGAAGAGCGCAGCGGCACAGGGGAGAAGGAGGAGGGAGGTGAAGGAGGGAGCCGCAGCAGCGCACTGTAATTGGTAGAGGTGCTGCTGCTGCTGTCCCTCTGCTTCACCATAGGCTGCTCTCCGCCGCTGTGAATGCTGGGAAGTGCATCCCAGCATTCACAGTGGCGGAAAGCAGCCTATGGTGAAGGAGAGAGACAGCAGCAGCACCTCTACCAATTACACAATGCTGCTGCGGCTCCCTCCTCCACCTCCCTCCTCCTCCTTCTCCCCTGCCCGGGATCTCTGCCAAAAGAACCTGCTCTGAGGAGCCTGAGCCAGTGGAGAGAGTATTATTCTTTCTTTCTTTCTTTCTTTCTTTCTTTCTTTCTGTCTGCCTTAATGTGTAAAAAGGGGGGCGCTGTCTGCCGTAATGTGTAAAAAAGGGCATGCTGTCTGCCGTAATGTATAAAAAAGGGCATGCTGTCTGCTGTAATGTGTAAAACAGGGACGCTGTCTGCTGTAATGTGTAAAAAGGGGACATTGCCTTTTTGTGTAAAAAGGGGGATGCTGTCTGCCATAATGTGCAAAAAGGCACGCTGTCTGCGATAATGTGTAAAAAAGGGGACACTGTCTGCCTTAATGTGTAAAAGGGGGATGCTTTCTGCCGTAATGTGTAAAAAAGGGCACGCTGTCTGCCAAAATGTGTAAAAAGGGGGATGCTATCTGCCTTAATGTGTAAAAAGGGGACTCTGCCGTAATGTGTAAAAAGGCACGCTGTCTGCCTTAATGTGTAAAAAAGGCGTCGATGTCTGCCTTAATGTGTAAAAAGGGGACGCTGTCTGCCGTAATGTGTAAATAAGGGTATGCTGTCTGCCGTAATGTGTAAAAAGGGCATGCTGTCTGCCGTTATGTGTAAAAAGGGGGACGCTGTCTGCCGTAATATGTAAAAAGGGGAATCTGTCCACCATAATGTGTAAAAAGGGCTCTACCTGGTGTAGTGGTGCTACTCTGCGGCATAATTTGAATAATGGAGACTACTGTGCACCGTTATATGAATTGGTATTATTTTGTGGCCACACCACTTCCCCACAAAGCCACACCCCTATATTTTTTGCACACGCCTACGGCGTGCACTGCCCGTTTAGCATGTAGGGGTGGGGCTCCAATGCTGTTTCTTGCACACAGTGCTAAAATGTCTAGTTATGGCACTGTTGCTAGGTATCCATTTCTCTGGACCTGAGCAGGTCCCCCTCACCAGTTCGTCTCCAGGGGTGAGGGGGTGGACTTGGATGGGATGGGGGGGCCAAAGCATTTTGTCGCACCTGGGCCCACCGCTCGCTAGTTCTGCCACTGAAAACACTAAACCTGTATTCTCACCCATATGGTACCAAACAGTCAAATAATTGAATAGTTGTGACACCTTATTTGGTCTACAATTCTACAGTATGTCACATCCAGGCACAGCCTTAATTTAGAAGGATTGTAGTTATATGAGAGTCAGATTCTTCCTTTATAGCTCTCGCTAGACTAATTATTGGAAATTCAATTCTTTTTATCTCTTTTCTTTTCACAAAATCATCATAACAATACAGCCAAAGAGTGCCCCCACATATAGATTTTTCTTCCCTTTGCTTCCTTGTTCTCTTACAAGGAAACTATTCTGTTAAATAAAATTAAAACTGTAATTTAATGCAGATAGGTTACATACACACTGCATACACACTGACATTACATTTCTTTATTTAAGATTTGATTAATTTTCAGTACAAGTTAAACACATGTAAATGACTATGAAAATCATTGTGCCCTACTGTATGAGACCATACATATTTCTATTTCAATGTAAAATTAACTTGATTTGAGCTGTAGTACTATTGTCAAACGCTCCTTTAGTCCATTTTAGTGGATTTGCCGTTTGTAAATGCAGTTCAAATGTTACATTAATGTCAACGGGGGTGCGTTATAAATGCAGTATGATATATTTATAAAGAGCCTAAACATGCAAGTCATCATGCTTTTAGCTTGAACAATATAATGATTTCCTATGTTGTTACAGATACAAGCCTTAAAAATAGACTGAATGCATTTGAAAAATGTATAATATATTCAAATTAAGCATATTATCAAACATATTATTAAATGTATGTAAATCTGTGGTTTGTGTATGCTTTTTACTTTAACATTTGTTGAAAAATGCTTTGTGCTCATAGCCTAAGCATTACACTAATGGGAGTGTAGCTCTCCAAGTTCTGGTGTGGCAATATACAGGGTGATTCAAAAGTCACAGTATACCCTTCTGTTTCAGAAAATGTGCAGAAAATGGGAAAACTAAATACTCCAGGAAGGTATGGGTGAGGTGGGCTATCTTTTAGGGTATGTACTGAACATGGGCACCATCTTGAAATCAGCCATCTTGAATCTAAGTCCGTTTTTTCAAATGGAAAGGGGGTAGTGTAACATGTCAAACAACATCAGAATTTGCTGAAGAAGGCTTTGACAAAAGAGGAGAGAATTTAGGTCATTTTGATGTCAAACATCATGTGCTGCATTGTGGGCTCTTCATGAAGGATGCCAAAACCATTGTTGAGGTTGTCTCATCAGTAGCACTTTTTGGACGACCACTCCGTGACTTGTCAGCCACAGTCCCAGTTTCTCCGAAATTGGAAATTAGGCACCTGACAGTGTTATGTGAAATTGGAGGTCTTTCTGGGTGCCGGTTGTTAAAATCTGCAGCTAACTTCATTCTCCAGACATCAAAATGACCTGAATTCGCTTCTCTTTTGTCAAAGCCATCTCCAGTTACCTGCAACACAAAAAGTGTTGTAACATTTGAACCATAACTGCTATTTCAAATCTGTTTGCAGCAACATGACATATTACACGACCCCCTTTTCATTTGAAAAAACTGACTTAGATTCAAGATGGCTGATTTCAAGATGGCGCCCACGTTAGGTACATACCCTAAAAGATAGTCCACCTCTCCCATAGCTTACTGGAGTATTCAGTTCTTCCATTTCCTGCACAGTTTTTGAAACAAAAGGGTGTACTGTGACTTTTGAATCACCCTGTAATATGGTAGGTGAGTTGTCAAAGAGGGAACATAGATGTGCAGTATGGGAAATCCACGTGAATGATCAGGTCCTGCAGAGCCACCAAAATATATAGACTTTGACAGGTTTAGGTTCATATAATCCCTCTTTTAGATGCTATTAAATACTATATAATAAAATAGACAAATACAAAGTGATACTGTAGCTCTTACTGTGCCTTTGTATTTCACTAATTAGTATTAAAAAACATAAAATTACAACTCAGTGTCACCAATCTCTGATGTCTCAAACACACAGGGGTAAGATTCAATTGACGGCGGTCAACTTGAAAAAACCCTGCAGCACATTTTTTTTTAAGCAGGGTTATCTATTCAATTACAGGACTAAAAATGAGACACAGCAATTTCTATAGAAATCACTGCATCTTTTTCATGCACCGCCAGAGCAAATCTGATTTTTCCTGAAATCGTTAATTTTATGAAAAATTACCGGTACCTGATCTTGGGGCATCCCCCCATAGGATTAATTAAGTAATTGGAAGTTTCCAATTAGCTTAAGTATTCAGGAAAATGTCACAGAAGAGGTGTAATATCCTCAGCATTGGGATCCGGTCCTCTGCAGCAGTGGTGAGTATGTGAGTGTATTGTGAGTGTCTGTGAGTGTGTAATGTGTGAGTGTGTGTGAATGTGTGTGTGTGACCCCGCCCCCCAAACACCCCGCCTCTCTCAGTATTGTAATCCCCCATGCAGGCAGCGGCTAGGAGAACTACATCTCCGAACAGCCCTTGACCTTTCCTGCAGTCCAGAGCCTCCCAGCAGCCCCCATGCCTCCTAGCAGCCTTCTTTCCAGTGGAAAGATGGAGGGGAGACAAACAGAGACCACCGGACAGGTGAGTGTATTTTTTTAACTGAAAACCCCACAACCATTTTGTTTTTAAATTGGATACCACAGGTATCATGAGCACATACCTATGGTATTCTCTCCTTTAGTCTCCAAACCTTCAAGCTTTCCCTGAAAACATTATGCAATAGATAGCACTTATCCTTGTTTATCAATGCTTGTTTTCCTTTAGATTATACATTTGGAAGCAGGGCCTTCCTACCTCTATGACTGTTTGTTATTACCCAGTTTTGTTTTATCATTGTTGTTTTATCATTGTTCGTTTTATCATTTTCAGCCTCAGGCCCATACGGCTCTTCATCCAGCCCTGACAGCACACATAATATAGTGCCGTTATGTAAACAATAATAAATAAAATAAAAACATTTCATGTATTCTATTGGGAAAATAGCATGCTGGGGCTATACCCATTCTGCTGGAAATATCTGAAAGAGACTCCTAAATTTCAGGAAGTTTTCTGAACCAGTCTCCCAGATCCTGTTGACATCTCTAGTGAAGTGGGCAGTGATAAATTGCCATCATTCTGCCCCCCCCCCCCCCCCCAAACACACACATACCCATCTGCTGCAAAATACTGTGACTAGTGTCGTTGAAGAGCAGGTGACAGATCCACAATGCTGCTATATAAGTAGTTTTTGACTTTTCAGAAATCATATACATATACAGTATGTAGGTAGCATTATGTGTTTTATAGTTCACCAAGGGGAGCAGTGGCTGTACCTCAATGCACCTATTCCATAGCAAAATGTCCCTGGAAGTGATAGGAAATTGTTGGCAAGTACACAGTTTGGTAGCCTGACACATAGCCCTCTTACTCAGCAGTATGCAGTGCCTGATGGCACTATAGATGAGAGAGTAGTATATTTACCTAAAGTCGTGTGTGTTTGTGACAGCTTGTTATTTCCTGCCGTACCAAAATATGTCAGCGTCTGATAAATAACAAATGGTTGTCTATTAAAAGCTCTTGAAACATGAGACAAATTAACAGACTCTGTCAACGCTTTCTGAAATGTGCTAGATATTTTATTAAAGACTTCAGCATTTGAAAGGACAGAATTATAATGTTTGCAATAAATAGGCTGAGACATACTGTACTGTCCTCTAAATTATTTAGGATAGCTGTAACCCATATTAACTGGTAAATTATTTGTGACATGGAAGTTGCTCATGTTCACAGACAATAACTAATAAAGCAATATGGTTTCTCATTTAAAGGAACTACAGATTGAAATTATATTTGTTTTGCCATAACTATCACACTTGGAAACGATCATGTAAATATCCCAAAATTATATAAAAAAAAAAAAATTACACAGACATCAGTTTTGTACACAAATACCTTCAGGCTAATAGCAATGCAGTGACCAATGTGATTGTGGCTATTTAGCCCAGAAGCCAGACTGGTGACTGGTGTATGAAACACAGACCATTACATACAGCATCTGTTCTCTCATTGAAGTTCATAGGGGGGGGGGGGGGGGGGGCATGGTTAATCCTTTTGATGATGCAACCAATTCAAAACAGGGCAGTTACTCACAAGCAGTCTCTTATGATTTTATTTTATACGAGCAATGCATTATTATATGATAAGATGTACAGGCCATATTACTGAGGAACAGGGTTATTATTTTATTATTGTTGAGGGTCAGACACCTAAATTCAGCAATGTGACCTATAAGACATTATTATTATTATTATTATTATTATTATGCTTCACATTTCAGAGTTTGAGTGATAATGATGAGGACTGCAGTCTGCAGGGGTAGTTAGCCTTTTGCAGGAGATTTCTGCAGTTTCTGCAGAAATTTATGAAAAACCTGTATAATGAATAGGCCTCTAAATGTGAGGAATAGAGTAATGTGCAGAGTCAAGTGTGACACCAAAGCAGTGAGTTGGGAGACTAAGGAAAGTGTGGTCTTATTGATGGGGAGGCAAGTTTGTTGAGAGGTGATAACTCTGAGAGGAGGGAAGATGATACAACCTGTTTTAGGCATGTTGAACATATTATTATAATATTATAGTATTATTGTGAAATTCATGTGTAGTTTGTAAAGAGACATTTGGTTACATGAGATAATAATTTCAGAGGTAAGGTGAGGATACATAGATTTATGTTTAATTAGCAGCTGGTACTGGAGAATGAAAAACATAGTTTTCCAAGAGAAAAGGAGTGAGAAAAGCAGAGGATACTGGTAGTCAGTAAACCTGGTAAGAACTTGGTCAGCCCATGGAATGACAGGTGTGCAGGAGTGTTCAAGACAGTGTTCAGTGTTCAATGGTTCCAAAAGCAGCAGAGATGTCCAGGAGGATAATTATGGAGGACAGATCATTAGACCTTGATTTAAATAGGTAATTTCTTAGAATAAAAGAATGTACCACAATGGAGGACACACAAGTGATAATTTCTGTTCAACAGTGTATGAGTTGTAATTGACATTTCATAGTAAACATGTTTGTCACAATCAATAGTTGCTTTAGCAAATGGCCTTTACTAGAGCTGTATTTACTTATGGATGCATAAGCATCACAAGGAGAGTGTCTTGGGGGGGAGGCAGCACCCACTAAAATGCCAGCTCCACAGCAGTGACAGGAGATGGGTGCTGCAGTGTGACTTTGACCTACCGCACTTGGCTCCTGTCACTGAGAAGAAGGCAGCAGTGCAGACACTTGTCTCCAGGGGCAGCCCAGCATCTCCATGGATACTGGGCATGCTCCAAGAATGATGTAACCCAGAGGGAATTGCCCAAAAGGTGGCACTTGGCTGCAACGGGTGCCACCAACCCCAGTGCCGTCACTGTCAGGATGTCTCCTTGATTGAAGAGGAATGGTTCCATGTATATTTAAAGTGCAGTCTCTTATCATCATGTAATGTCATTGCTATGCAAAGCAGCACAAAACAGAAGTAAAAATACTTAGGGCCGATTTATCACAATCCAAATCTGAGGATGTAAAAATATGATGTGTTAATATTGGCCAAATCTGCAATGCTATAATTGATTGCATTGCATCGATGTATCAATTATCGCATGCAGGGATCCTCTTCCTTCTGTGACCCCCAGTGCTGTAAAGAGAGCTGCAGCTTCGCAGCATTACTTTACTGCACCAGGAGTCATGCAGCAGCGCAGCTGGACCCGATGACCGGCAGCCCTCACTGGAGCACCGATCACCAGTCCCTGGGTGTAGATAACTATATATTTTATTGTTTCACAGTGATCAGCCTGTGTGTCCATCACACACACATAACTGATCACACTAGCTGGGTCCCTGCACAGCTTTCTCTGCCTGGATTACACTATTTGAAGATAGCATTATTATCACAGGGCTCACTGCAGTGATTTTTTTAATTTACAGTAGTAAATTTGGACAGATCGCATTTCCCATTCTAAGTATGGAAAATGCGAACTGGTTACTAAAAAAAAATGATAATTAAAAGGTTTGGGCAGTTTTTTTAATGAAAACTCATCCAGAAGCCCTTTAATACATTCAGGTGATACTAAAATAATATGAAAAGGGTGTGAAGATAATTTTATATATTTTATTTCTAATTTGTATTCTTTAGTAAAGAAAGCATATTTGGTGTACCTATACAGTGGATACTGTGATAATGATATCCTAGAGTCATTATCTGTTGTTGCGCTAATTACAAAAAAAGTAACTATGGGAATAGTTGATCAAATGTGTGCGCAAATTATTTGTTTTACTACCTGATAGCCAATAGAATTGTATTGATTCCAACATATTATGACAAGAAAGACCAATCCATAGAAGAAAAGCAATCTAAATTTGCATTTGTAGCCAAAGAAGAAGAGAGTATTGACTGCATAGGAGAGGAAAGGGTTAAACATCTGGGGAGGGGTGGACCTAGCTGTAAGGAAAGTACAGCCTTCTTTAAGGGGAGGGCTTGATATATATAGGGAAGGTGAAGCCATTTTAAGTCTCTTGGTGATTCGGTTTCCCACCCACCCGCCCTGGTATTTGGAAATGGTGGCACGTGGTGCTTTGGCTCTAAGTTGTTGGCTGTTTTTCGTTGGCTATTTATTGGCGGAAAAGAACGGCAGTTTCGTATGGTAGAGAAAACTGTAGTGTTTTACAGTTTGTTGTGGTTTAGGTGCACTCACCTCCATCGACTTATGGCCGCTTGACCACCCGTCCGGGAAGGCAGCGGCAGGGCACCCAGGAGCGGTGGGTAGTCACTGTGGGGGTTGAGTTGTCACCTATTACCGGTTTATGGTAAGCTTTTAGTAAATTTATAGGATTGAGTTATTTAAGTTTAATTTAGATTAAGGAGCCGTTCTTTTGGGCCGCCACCATATGCCAGCTGGAGCGGCATATTAAATTAATCTCTTTTATTACAGGTTTCCTAATGGTTAGGGACAAATAAATAGCTAGCAATTTTCTGCCAAATTCAAGTCTCTGTGTCGTTATTTCTGGTTATGGTTATGAATGCTTTACTTTCAAAGAAAGGGGTCCACCAAATATCACTAAGATGTTTAATGTAACAAATATTTCCACTGTAACCAATGCAGCACAAACATGCTTAAATATCTCCCAAAACACCGTAGTGCAGGTTTGTATTGTATATACAGTATGGACATACATATGCATACAAGTGTATATAATGTAAGCTTATGTTACATATTCTGCACATGCCCAGTAATAGGCAAAAATAGATGTAAGTCAAACTCAAAATAAATAAATATATATATAAAAAATAAAATGAAGATGAAAACTGATTGTTATGTAAATTTTAGATGGTTATGAATTTACTTTTAAACGCCATATATTTATATTCTTTGAAAAAAGTACTTTTAATACCTTCCATTTAGCATAAACTGCACTTCAGCAGCCTTAGCACATTTTCTAATAAAAGAAGCGTAGTATAGCTTGAATAAAATCTCAAGAGGGTTGAAATTAATCTATTTCCAGAGCCAGATCAAGGTTCAAAAGATGAGAAAATTGATACCGAGTCTAGGTAAGCGCAATGTCTTGATTGTTCTCATTGATTTTGGTTAGTGTTGAATTGGTTTTAAAATGAAGGCAGTGATCTTGTTTTAATTGATTAGCATGCAAAGTATCAATTTTCATTGGCTAACTTGTTATACTGTATTTTTTCTTTAATTTTTCTTTTTATACTTAATACTGTAGTTGATTTAGATATATCTATAGCTGCTGCTTCAGTTTACAGCTATTATACATTTCGCTTCAGTTTTTCACTAACAATGTTCAACACTCTTTTATATGGAAAGAGGAGATTCTGGGTTAATTTGTAATTTTATTTTACAGATACAGGGCGGGATGTACTAAGCATATAATTCATGATCTGGTAAATCCACTTATCTGGTACATATCAATGTAAATAACGCTGTTATGTACCAAAGAATTTGTAAAGTACAGTCCTCCCGATGAGAGAGAGCTGTCCTTTGCAATAGAAGGACTTTCTGGTTTAGGAGGTTTAGGGCCTAATTTAGCAGTTTTCTTAGCAAATTTCTTAGCAGTTGGGCAAAACCATGTGCACTGCAGGTGGGGCAGATATAACATGTGCAGAGAGAGATAGATTTGGGTGTGGCGTGTTCAATCTGCAATCTAATTTGCAGTGTAAAAATAAAGCAGCCAGTATTTACCCTGCATAGAAACAAAATAACCCACCCAAATCTAACTCTCTCTGCACATGTTATATCTGCCACACCTGCAGTGCACATGGTTTTGCCCAACTGCTAACAAATTTGTTGCTGCAATCAACTCTGAATTACCCCCTAAGTCCTTCTGCGCATGCCAATCTCTGGAATGCATCACATTCTGGAACATGGTACATATAGAAAATGTAGTAAAAACCCTGAAAACTGCATTTTCATGGTTTTTATCACCTCTGTAGGGATTAGTACATCCCACCCACTGTGTTTGTAGTCACAGGGCTAAATGTTTAAAAAGGTTTTTCCTGCTCTTTACAACTCGCAGATTAGTTAACCTTCACAAGCCCACCTACTTGGACAGCTAATCAGGTCTTTCTTTAGTCAATGGGAAACTGAAAGTTGAGGATATGATCACCTACTGTATGTTATGGTAGTGTCTAGTTACACTTTATGGAAAGGACCTTTCACATAATTCATTGGGTCCATGTCACAAATTATTTGGAATAGTAACCTGTGGTGAGTGGAACGAGACACCGAGCCCAAGCGTGGCTAGCAAAGGGAACACGCAAGGGTACAATGCTACATACATAAAACTAAATACACTGAAACAAATGGAGAATGGATAAAAAATTAACTGCTGTAAGGGCTGACGTTCTCTTCTGCCCACTCATGATGTCACATCCTTGCCCTGTTCTCAAAGGGAAAATAGACACAACCCCTGTGTTGTTAGCATCATAAACTTTAGATAGTATTGGGACAACTGGAGAGACAGTAGATCACACAACATAGTAGAGAAGAAAAGAGCTGTAGGGGAGCAGAGGTTGATTGGTTTATTGTCAACATAGAGGTGGTGATGAATGCAGAATGAGGGAATTACTGTAGTCCAAGATGAGAGGTGACCAGTGGGAAAAGCATTTAGAGTTTGATTTAGTTGTAGAAATGTTTAGTGAGTGTTTCCACTCTATGGCTTTAATTTATACATTTTTCTACATGGTTTTGTCATTTGTTTTTTACAGCTAATTAGATAACTCTAACACTTAGTAAAATTTATTGGTAGGGTAATCATATGCAGTGCGCTCAAAATGGCTGCCTCACCTGGTATCTGTGAGGGTTGACTGCACAACCCATTGTTAAGAGGCTTGAGTCCTCCTGGAGAAAGAGCACTATATAGATAAGTGGAAATAAGTAGTAGAGATCACATATAGAGTGTAGCAATTTTAATTGTTTTTAACATAGTAATAAAAATGTAAAAAAACTAGAGATGTGCACCGGAAATTTTTCGTGTTTTGGTTTTGTCGGATTCGGGTGTGTTTTGGATTCGGGTGTTTTTTTTACAAAAAACCCGCAAAAACAGCTTAAATCATAGAATTTGGGGGTCATTTTGATCCCATAGTATTATTAACCTCAATAACCATAATTTCCACTCATTTCCAGTCTATTCTGAACACCTCACACCTCACAATGGGGGTAATTCCAAGTTGATCGCAGCAGGAAATATTTTAGCAGTTGGGCAAAACCATGTGCACTGCAGGGGGGCAGATATAACATGTGCAGAGAGAGATAGATTTGGGTGTGGTGAGTTCAATCTGCAATCTAAATTGCAGCGTAAAAATAAAGCAGCCAGTATTTACCCTGCACAGAAACAAAATAACCCACCCTAATCTAACTCTCTCTGCAAATGTTATATCTGCCCCTCACTGCAGTGCACATGGTTTTGCCCAACTGCTAAAAAATTTCCTGCTGCAATCAACTTGGAATTACCCCCAATATTAATTTTAGTCCTAAAATTTGCACCGAGGTCTCTGGATGACTAAGCTAAGCGACCCAAGTGGCCGACACAAACAACTGGCTCATCTAGGAGTGGCACTGCAGTGTCAGACAGGATGGCACTTCCAAAAAATTGTCCCCAAACAGCACATGATGCAAAGAAAAATGAAAGAAAAAAGAGGTGCAAGATGGAATTGTCCTTGGGCCCTCCCACCCACCCTTATGTTGTATAAACAGGACATGCACACTTTAACAAACCCATCATTTCAGCGACAGGGTATGCCACATGACTGTGACTGAAATGACTGGTTGGTTTGGGCCCCCACCAAAAAAGAAGCAATCAATCTCTCCTTGCACAAACTGGCTCTACAGAGGCAAGATGTCCTCCTCCTAATCCTCTGATACCTCACCCCTTTCACTGTGTACATCCCCCTCCTCACAGATTATTAATTCGTCCCTACTGGAATCCATCATCTCAGGTCCCTGTGTACTTTCTGGAGGCAATTGCTGGTGAATGTCTCCACGGAGGAATTGATTAAAATTCATTTTGATGAACATCATCTTCTCCACATTTTCTGGAAGTAACCTCGTACGCCGATTGCTGACAAGGTGAGCGGCTGCACTAAACACTCTTTCGGAGTACACACTGGAGGGGGGGCAACTTAGATAAAATAAAGCCAGTTTGTGCAAGGGCCTCCAAATTGCCTCTTTTTCCTGCCAGTATACGTACGGACTGTCTGACGTGCCTACTTGGATGCGGTCACTCATATAATCCTCCACCATTCTTTCAATGGTGACAGAATCATATGCAGTGACGGTAGATGACATGTCAGTAATCGTTGGCAGGTCCTTCAGTCCGGACCAGATGTCAGCACTCGCTCCAGACTGCCCTGCATCACCGCCAGCGGGTGGGCTAGGAATTTTTAGCCTTTTCCTCGCAGCCCCAGTTGCAGGAGAATGTGAAGGAGGAGCTGTTGACGGGTCACGTTCCGCTTGACTTGACAATTTTCTCACCATCAGGTCTTTGAACCTCTGCAGACTTGTGTCTGCCGGAAAGAGAGATCCAATGTAGGTTTTAAATCTAGGATTGAGCACGGTGGCCAAAATGTAGTGCTCTGATTTCAACAGATTGACCACCCAAGAATCCTGGATAAGCGAATTAAGGGCTCCATCCACAAGTCCCACATGTCTAGCGGAATCGCTCTGTTTTAGCTCCTCCTTCAATCTCTCCAGCTTCTTCTGCAAAAGCCTGATGAGGGGACTGACCTGACTCAGGCTGGCAGTGTCTGAACTGACTTCACGTGTGGCAAGTTCAAAGGGTTGCAGAACCTTGCACAACGTTGAAATCATTCTCCACTGCGCTTGAGTCAGGTGCATTCCCCCTCCTTTGCCTATATTGTAGGCAGATGTATAGGCTTGAATGGCCTTTTGCTGCTCCTCCATCCTCTGAAGCAATAGAGGGTTGAATTCCACCTCGTTACCACCTCTTGCTTCAGATAATGGCGGGGCAGGTTCAGGAGTGTTTGCTGGTGCTCCAGTCTTCGGCACGCAATGGCTGAATGCCGAAAGTGGCCCGCAATTCTTCGGGCCACCGACAGCATCTCTTGCACTCCCCTGTCATTTTTTTTAAATAATTCTGCACCACCAAATTCAATGTATGTGCAAAACATGGGACGTGCTGGAATTTGCCCAGATGTAATGCACGCACAATATTGGTGGCGTTGTCCGATGTCACAAATCCCCAGGAGAGTCCAATTGGGGTAAGCCATTCTGCGATGATGTTCCTCAGTTTCCGTAAGAGGTTGTCAGCTGTGTGCCTCTTATGGAAAGCGGTGATACAAAGCGTAGCCTGCCTAGGAATGAGTTGGCGTTTGCGAGATGCTGCTACTGGTGCCACTGCTGCTGTTCTTGCTGCGGGAGGCAATACATCTACCCAGTGGGCTGTCACAGTCATATAGTCCTTAGTCTGCCCTGCTCCACTTGTCCACATGTCCGTGGTTAAGTGGACATTGGGTACAACTCCATTTTTTAGGACACTAGTGACTCTTTTTCTGAGGTCTGTGTACATTCTCTGTATCGTCTGCCTAGAGAAATGGAACCTAGATGGTATTTGGTACCGGAGACACAGTACCTCAAGCAAATCTCTAGTTTCCTGTGAATTAACGGTGGATACCAGAAACACGTTTAACACCACCCAGGCTGCCAAGGCCTGAGTTATCCACTTTGCAGCAGGATGATTGCTGTGATATTTCATCTTCCTCGCAAAGGACTGTTGGACAGTCAATTGCTTACTGGAAGTAGTACAAGTGGTCTTCCGACTTTCCCTCTGGGATGACGATCGACTCCCAGCAGCAACAACAGCAGCAGTAGACGTTACACTCAAGGATGCATCGGAGGAATCCCAGGCAGGAGAGGACTCATCAAACTTGACAGTGACATGGCCTGCAGGACTATTGGCTTCCGCTGTCACCCAAAGTTTTTAAACTTGTCAATGACTTGTGATGAATGCGCTCCAGGTGACGTATAAGGGAGGATGTTCCTAGGTGGTTAACGTCCTTACCCCTACTTATTACAGCTTAAAAAAGGCAACACACGGCTTGACACCAGTTGTCCGCATTTCTGTTTAAATAATTCCACACCGAAGAGGTGATTTTTTTTGTAATTTGACCAGGCATGTCAATGGCCATATTCGTCCCACGGACAACAGGTGTCCCCCCGGGTGCCTGACTTAAACAAACCACCTCACCATCACAATCCTCCTTGTCAATTTCCTCCTCAGCGCCAGCAATACCCATATCCTCATCCTGGTGTACTTCAACAGTGACATATTCAATTTGACTATCAGGAACTGGACTGCGGGTGCTCCTTCCAGCACTTGCAGGGGGCGTGCAAATGGTGGAAGGCGCCACCTCTTCCCATCCAGTGTTGGGAAGGTCAGGCATCGCAACCGACACAATTAGACTCTCCTTGGGGATTTGTGATTTAGAAGAACGCACAGTTCTTTGCTGTGCTTTTGCCAGCTTAAGTCTTTTAATTTTTCTAGTGGGAGGATGAGTGCTTCCATCCTCATGTGAAGCTGACCCACTAGTCATGAGGAACATAGGAGAGGGCCTCAGCTATTCCTTGCCACTCCGCGTCGTAAATGGCATATTGGCAAGTTTACGCTTCTCCTCAGATGGTTTTAATTTAGATTTTTGGGTCATTTTACTGAACTTTTGTTTTTTTGGATTTTACATGCTCTCTTCTATGACATTGGGCATCGGCCTTGGCAGATGATGTTGATGGCATTTCATCGTCTCGGCCATGACTAGTGGCAGCAGCTTCAGCACGAGGTGGAAGTGGATCTTGATCTTTCCCTATTTTACTCTCCACATTTTTGTTCTCCATTTTTTAATGTGTGGAATTATATGCCAGTAATATATCAATAGCAATGGCCTACTGTACCGTACTGCTATATATTATATACTGGTGGTCAGCAAAATTATGCACTGTCCTCCTACTATATATATACTGCGCAAAACTTAAATGCACCACAGGTATGGATGGATAGTATACTTGAGGACACAGAGGTAGGCAGAGCAGTGGACTACTGTACCATACTGCTATATATTATATACTGGTGGTCAGCAAAATTATGCACTGTCCTCCTACTATATATATACTGTGCAAAACTTAAATGCACCACAGGTACGGATGGATAGTATACTTGATGACACAGAGGTAGGTAGAGCAGTGGACTACTGTACCGTACTGCTATATATTATATACTGGTGGTCAGCAAAATGATGCACCGTCCTCCTACTATATATATACTGCGCAAAACTTAAATGCACCACAGGTATGGATGGATAGTATACTTGACAACACAGAGGTAGGTAGAGCAGTGGACTACTGTACCGTACTGCTATATATTATATACTGGTGGTCAGCAAAATTATGCACTGTCCTCCTACTATATATATACTGTGCAAAACTTAAATGCACTACAGGTATGGATGGATAGTATACTTGACGACACAGAGGTAGGTAGAGCAGTGGACTACTGTACCGTACTGCTATATATTATTTACTGGTGGTCAGCAAAATTATGCACTGTCCTCCTACTATATATATACTGCGCAACACTTAAATGCACCACAGGTATGGATGGATAGTATACTTGACGACACAGAGGTAGGTAGAGCAGTGGACTACTGTACCGTACTGATATAATACTGGTGGTCACTGGTCAGTAAAATTATGCACTGTCCTCCTACTATATACTTTTCTCTATCGTCCTAGTGGATGCTGGGGTTCCTGAAAGGACCATGGGGAATAGCGGCTCCGCAGGAGACAGGGCACAAAAGTAAAGCTTTCCGATCAGGTGGTGTGCACTGGCTCCTCCCCCTATGACCCTCCTCCAAGCCAGTTAGATTTTTGTGCCCGGCCGAGAAGGGTGCAATCTAGGTGGCTCTCCTAAAGAGCTGCTTAGAAAAGTTTAGCTTAGGTTTTTTATTTTACAGTGAGTCCTGCTGGCAACAGGATCACTGCAACGAGGGACTTAGGGGAGAAGAAGTGAACTCACCTGCGTGCAGGATGGATTGGCTTCTTGGCTACTGGACATCAGCTCCAGAGGGACGATCACAGGTACAGCCTGGATGGTCACCGGAGCCTTGCCGCCGCCCCCCTTGCAGATGCTGAAATAAGAAGAGGTCCAGAATCGGCGGCAGAAGACTCCTCAGTCTTCTAAAGGTAGCGCACAGCACTGCAGCTGTGCGCCATTTTCCTCTCAGCACACTTCACACGGCAGTCACTGAGGGTGCAGGGCGCTGGGAGGGGGGCGCCCTGGGAGGCAAATGAAAACCTATTTTGGCTAAAAATACCTCACATATAGCCTCCGGAGGCTATATGGAGATATTTAACCCCTGCCAGAATCCGTTAAGAGCGGGAGACGAGGCCGCCGAAAAAGGGGCGGGGCCTATCTCCTCAGCACACAGCGCCATTTTCCCTCACAGAAAGGCTGGAGGGAAGGCTCCCAGGCTCTCCCCTGCACTGCACTACAGAAACAGGGTTAAAACAGAGAGGGGGGGCACTAATTTGGCGTTAGAAATATATAAAAAAGATGCTATAAGGGAAAACACTTATATAAGGTTGTCCCTATATAATTATAGCGTTTTTGGTGTGTGCTGGCAAACTCTCCCTCTGTCTCTCCAAAGGGCTAGTGGGTCCTGTCCTCTATCAGAGCATTCCCTGTGTGTGTGCTGTGTGTCGGTACGTGTGTGTCGACATGTAGGAGGACGATGTTGGTGAGGAGGCGGAGCAATTGCCTGTAATGGTGATGTCACTCTCTAGGGAGTCGACACCGGAATGGATGGCTTATTTAGGGAATTACGTGATAATGTCAACACGCTGCAAGGTCGGTTGACGACATGAGACGGCCGACAAACAATTAGTACCGGTCCAGACGTCTCAAAAACACCGTCAGGGGTTTTAAAACGCCCGTTTACTTTAGTCGGTCGACACAGACACAGACAGGGACACTGAATCCAGTGTCGACGGTGAATAAACAAACGTATTCCTTATTAGGGCCACACGTTAAAGGCAATGAAGGAGGTGTTACATATTTCTGATACTACAAGTACCACAAAAGAGGGTATTATGTGGGATGTGAAAAAACTACCATAGTTTTTCCTGAATCAGATAAATTAAATAAAGTGTGTGATGATGCGTGGGTTCCCCCCGATAGAAAATTATGGGCGGTATACCCTTTCCCGCCAGAAGTTAGGGCGCGTTGGGAAACACCCCTTAGGGTGGATAAGGCGCTCACACGCTTATCAAAACAAGTGGCGGTACCGTCTATAGATAGGGCCGTCCTCAAGGACCAGCTGACAGGAGGCTGGAAAATATCATAAAAAGTATATACACACATACTGGTGTTATACTGCGACCAGCGATCGCCTCAGCCTGGATGTGCAGAGCTGGGGTGGCTTGGTCGGATTCCCTGACTAAAAATATTGATACCCTTGACAGGGACAGTATTTTATTGACTATAGAGCATTTAAAGGATGCATTTCTATATATGCGAGATGCACAGAGGGATATTTGCACTCTGGCATCAAGAGTAAATGCGATGTCCATAACTGCCAGAAGATGTTATGGACACGACAGGGGTCAGGTGATGCAGATTCCAAACAGCACAAAGGTGTATTGCCGTATAAAGGAAGAGGAGTTATTTGGGGTCGGTCCATCGGACCTGGTGGCCACGGCAACTGCTGGAAAATCCACCGTTTTTACCCTAAGTCACATCTCTGCAGAAAAAGACACCGTCTTTTCAGCCTCAGTCCTTTCGTCCCTATAAGATCATATCTGCCCAGGGATAGAGGAAAGGGAAGAAGACTGCAGCAGGCAGCCCATTCCCAGGAACAGAAGCGTTCCACCGCTTCTGACAAGTTCTCAGCATGGCGCTGAGACCGTACAGGACCCCTGGATCCTACAAGTAGTATCCCAGGGGTACAGATTGGAATGTCGAGACGTTTCCCCTTCGCAGGCTCCTGAAGTCTGCTTTACCAAGGTCTCCCTCCGACAAGGAGGCAGTATGGGAAAAAATTCACAAGCTGTATTCCCAGCAGGTGATAATTAAATTACCCCTCCTACTACAAGAAAAGGGGTATTATTCCACACTATATTGTGGTACTGAAGCCAGAAGGCTAGGTGAGACTTATTCTAAATCTAAAAATTTTTTGAACACTTACAAAGGTTCAAATCAAGATGGAGTCACTCAGAGCAGTGATAACGAACAGGAAGAAGGGGACTATATAGTGTCCCGGGACATCAGGGATGCTTACCTCTATGTCCCAAATTTGCCCTTCTCACTAAGGGTACCTCAGGTTCGTGGTGCAGAACTGTCACTATCAGTTTCAGACGCTGCCGTTTGGATTGTCCACGGCACCCCGGGTCTTTACTAAGGTAATTGCCGAAATGATGATTCTTCTTCGAAGAAAAGGCGTCTTAATTATCCCTTACTTGGACGATCTCCTGATAAGGGCATAGTCCAGGGAACAGTTGGAGGTAGGAGTAGCACTATCTCGGATACTGCTACAACAGCACGGGTGGATTCTAAATATTCCAAAATCGCAGCTGATCCCGACGACACGTCTGCTGTGCCTAGGGATGATTCTGGACACAGTCCAGAAAAAGGTGTTTCTCCCGAAAGAGAAAGCCAGGGAGTTATCCGAGCTAGTCAGGAACCTCCTAAAAACAGTGCATCATTGCACAAGGGTCCTGGTAGAAAATGGTGGCTTCCTACGAAGCAATTCCATTCGGCAGATTTCACGCAAGAACTTTTCAGTGGGATCTGCTGGACAAATGGTCCGGATCGCATCTTCAGATGCATCAGCGGATAACCCTATATCCAAGGACAAGGGTGTCTCTCCTGTGGTGGTTATAGAGTGCTCATCTTCTAGAGGGCCGCAGATTCGGCATTCAGGATTGGATGCTGGTGACCACGGAGCCCAGCCCGAGAGGCTGGGGAGCAGTCACACAAGGAAAAAATTTCCAGGGAGTGTGATCAAGTCTGGAGACTTTTCTCCACATAAATATACTGGAGCTAAGGGTAAATTTATAATGCTCTAAGCTTAGCAAGACCTCTGCTTCAAGGTCAGCCGGTATTGATCCAGTGGGAAAAACATCACGGCAGTCGCCCACGTAAACAGACAGGGCGACACAAGAAGCAGGAGGGCAATGGCAAAAACTGCAAGGACTTTTCGCTGGGCGGAAAATCATGTGATAGCACTGTCAGCAGTGTTTCATCCCGGGAATGGAAACTGGGAAGCAGACTTCCTCAGCAGGCACGACCTCCACCCGGGAGAGTGGAAACTTCATCGGGAAGTTTTTTCCACATGATTGTAAACCGTTGGGAAATACCAAAGGTGGACATGATGGCGTCCCGTCTGAACAAAAAACGGGACAGGTATTGCGCCAGGTCAAGAGACCCTCAGGCAATAGCTGTGGACGTTCTGGTAACACCGTGGGTGTACCAGTCGGTGTATGTGTTCCCTCCTCTGCTTCTCATACCTAAGGTGCTGAGAATTATAAGACGTAGAGGAGTAAGAACTATACTCATGGCTCCGGATTGGCCAAGAAGGACTTGGTACCCGGAACTTCAAGAGATGTTTACAGAGGTCTTATGGCCTCTGCCGCTAAGAAGGGACTTGCTTCAGCAAGTACCATGTCTGTTCCAAGACTTACCGCAGCTGCGTTTGTTGGCATGGCGGTGGAACGCCGGATCCTAAGGGAAAAAGGCATTCCGGAAGAGGTCATTCCTACCCTGGTCAAAGCCAGAAAGGAGGTGACCGCACAACATTATCACCACATGTGGCGAAAATATGTTGCGTGGTGTGAGGCCAGGAAGGCCCCACAAAGAAATTTCAACTCGGTCGATTCCTGCATTTCCTGCAAACAGGAGTGTCTATGGGCCTCAAATTGGGGTCCATTAAGGTTCAAATTTCGGCCCTGTCAATTTTCTTCCAGAAAGAATTGGCTTCAGTTCCTGAAGTCCAGAACTTTGTCAAGGGAGTATTGCATATACAACCCTCTTTTGTGCCTCCAGTGGCACTGTGGGATCTCAACGTAGTTCTGGGATTCTTCAAATCACATTGGTTTAAAACCAGTCAAATCTGTGGATTTGAAGCATCTCACATGAAAAGTGACCATGTTCTTGGCCCTGGCCTGGACCAGGCGAGTGTCAAATTGGTGGTTTTTTTCTCAAAAAAGCCCATATTTGTTTGTCCATTCGGACAGGGCAGAGCTGCGGACTCGTCCCCAGTTCTCTCCCTAAGGTGGTGTCAGTGTTTCACCTGAACCAGCTTATTGTGGTGCCTTGCACCTACTAGGGACTTGGAGGACTCCAAGTTGCTAGATGTTGTCAGGGCCCTGAAAATATAGGTTCCAGGACGGCTGGAGTCAGGAAAACTGACTTGCTGTTATCCTGTATGCACCCAACAAACTGGGTGCTCTTGCTTTTAAGCAGACTATTGCTAGTTGGATGTGTAATACAATTCAGCTTGCACATTCTGTGGCAGGCCTGCCACAGCCAAAATATGTAAATGCCCATTCCACAAGGAAGGTGGGCTCATCTTGGGCGGCTGCCCGAGGGGTCTCGGCTTTACAACTTTGCCGAGCGGTTATTTAGTCAGGGGCAAACACGTTTGTAAAATCCTACAAATTTGATACCCTGGCTAAGGAGGACCTGGAGTTCTCTCATTCGGTGCTGCAGAGTCATCCGCACTCTCCCGCCCGTTTGGGAGCTTTGGTATAATCCCCATGGTCCTTTCAGGAACCCCAGCATCCACTAGGACGATAGAGAAAATAAGAATTTACTTACCGATAATTCTATTTCTCGGAGTCCGTAGTGGATGCTGGGCGCCCATCCCAAGTGCGGATTATCTGCAATACTTGTACATAGTTACAAAAATCGGGTTATTATTGTTGTGAGCCATCTTTTCAGAGGCTCCGCTGTTATCATACTGTTAACTGGGTTTAGATCACAAGTTGTACGGTGTGATTGGTGTGGCTGGTATGAGTCTTACCCGGGATTCAAAATTCCTCCCTTATTGTGTACGCTCGTCCGGGCACAGTACCTAACTGGCTTGGAGGAGGGTCATAGGGGGAGGAGCCAGTGCACACCACCTGATCGGAAAGCTTTACTTTTGTGCCCTGTCTCCTGCGGAGCCGCTATTCCCCATGGTCCTTTCAGGAACCCCAGCATCCACTACGGACTCCGAGAAATAGAATTATCGGTAAGTAAATTCTTATTATATATTGGTAGATGCTCAATTAGCTTAGTGATATCATTCAGGTGCTCGAAAGGGAGGGGTATTTCAAAGCAAGAAAAAAGCCATTTGCTTCCCCCAGCATCCTGAATGATAACCGTAACCAGATTTAAATTCCACATAATAATAGAATTCAGAGATCTTCGTTACACATATTTGCGCAAATGTGTGAATAAGCCCCAAAGCCGCATCAAGGCGTCTCTGTATATTTGGGGTCCCTAGCGCTATATCTAGGTGCAGGGTGTGGCACCCCAAAACACCAGCATAAGCCAGAAAGCCCAGCGTAGCATACCAGTGAAAAAACTGTAGTGTTAATAAATTAGTATTTAGGAAGCCGAAGCTAAAGAGAAAGTGATACAAAAATGAAATGCAATTAAAATAGAGAAATAGTGTTAAAAAATTAATAAGTGAAAAGTGTTAATAGAATGTAAGGGTATGCCACACTAAGGCCATCCAGCTCAGCCAGTCCAGAGGCACCACACCTCACACCTCCATTACCCCAATCTGGGTCTAAAATTAACCAGCAAGGAGCCACATGATAATGGCTCCTTACTACAATATGTCTAAGCTAAGAGCTACCTACCTTGGAGCAACCCCATAATGCTCCATGTGGCATGTCAGGGCCTGCACCTCCTCCTAATGCAGGAACCTCTCTGCCTCTCACAACAAACATATATATTGGTAGATGCTCAATTAGCTTAGTGATATCATTCAGGTGCTCGAAAGGGAGGGGTATTTCTAAGCAAGAAAAAAAGCCATTTGTTTCCCCCAGCACCCTGAATGATAACCGTAACCAGATTTAAATTACACATAATAATAGAATTCAGAGATCTTCATTACACATATTTGCGCAAATGTGTGAATAAGCCCCAAAGCCGCATCAAGGCGTCTCTGTATATTTGGGGTCCCTAGCGCTATATCTAGGTGCAGGGTGTGGCACCCCAAAACACCAGCATAAGCCAGAAAGCCCAGCGTAGCATACCAGTGAAAAAACTATAGTGTTAATAAATTAGTATTTAGGAAGCCGAAGCTATAGAGAAAGTGATACAAAAATGAAATGCAATTAAAATAGAGAAATAGTGTTAAAAAATTAATAAGTGAAAAGTGTTAATAGAATGTAAGGGTATGCCACACTAAGGCCATCCAGCTCAGCCAGCCCAGAGGCATATGTGTAACGAAGATCTCTGAATTCTATTATTATGTGGAATTTAAATCTGGTTACGGTTATCATTCAGGGTGCTGGGGGAAACAAATGGCTTTTTTTCTCCTACTATATACTACAATGCAGCACCGATAAGGAGCGTTTTTCAGGCAGAGAACGTAGATATTTTCACTTCAGCACACTGAGCACAGATATTTGCAAGCACACTGAGCACAGATATTTGCAGCACACAGATATTTTCAGCACACTGAACACAACTGAGAGAATGCTACACACATCCTCTCCCTATCATCTCCAATGCACGAGTGCAAATGGCGGCAACGCGTGGCTCCTTATATAGAATACGAATCTCGCGAGAATACGACAGCGGGATGATGACATTCGGGCGCGCTCGGGTTGACCGAGCAAGGCGGGAGGATCCGAGTCTGCCTCGGACCCGTGTAAAATGGGTGAAGTTCGGGGGGGTTCGAATTCTGAGGAACCGAACCCGCTCATCACTAAAAAAAACAAGAATAAAGCATTATCTAGATTCTCCTGTTCAAAACCATAGCACAACCTGTACTTTGATGACAGTCCAGTGTTGCTTTAAGTGTATTTGTTAGGTAAGATAATAATATAAGGGCCAATGATAATAATAATAATAATAATAATAATAATAATAATTTATTTATATAGCGCTCTTTCTCCAACAGGACTCAAGGCGCTTTACAGATATCAAAAACAATGCACATGATACAGAGGATTTGAGTAATACAACAATAGATAAGCCACACAGACATAAAAGAAAACCTTAAGCACACAGAAAGCATAATGCAGGATGGGTGTAGGCATTTTGGGTGATAACTTCCAAGGGTTGTATATTCCACCCTCACAAGGTGCCAGGTGCGGCAGCCATCTTGGGCGCTCAGCGTATGATTACCCAAAGTGGAATAGTCCACCCCTAGAAGAGATGACACAAAATGGGGGTGATTTCAGAGTCCTACAGTTCAGAGTAGGGTTCCATCAAAACCATCAGGCCTATTTATTTTTCATCCCATCCACAAGTGTACCATATGGGGCAGCCATGTTGGGCGCACTTTGAAGGTTACACTGTGGGAGGTAAACATTACAGGAAAAACACATGGTGGGGTGGAAGCGAGCAATGGAAAAAAAACACAATAGCGGGCAACTAGTGGCAGAAGTAGGATTGGGATAACATTTTGATCAGATCTTAGTACGGGTGGGTAGGAGAATGTGGGGGGCATACTCAGAAGCAATGGGGATGTCCCTGCTGAGCCTGGTCCTGGTGCTGTGCCCCCACAGTTTCCTGTTCACCTTGATGGATAGGCCCAGGGGCAGACTTGATGTTCTCAGCCAGAGAGGTGGTAAGCCTGGTCTTGGTGTTCTCATGTTTGAGGCGAGGAGAGGCCACATAAACTTCCAGAGTTTTGTGGTTGTAATGCTGTCCTTCTGTTAATTTGTAAGTTTGTTTGCCTTCTGTTTTCCTTCGGTTTAACACAGGTATAACACTGCTGTTGTTTTTAGCTGCCACTTGATAACTAGCCACTTCATAAAATAGCCACTGCAGCATCCTAATAGGCCTGGCGTCCTATGCTATACTGAATAAATAAGTCTACAAACACATGTCCTTTCTGATTACAACCCCCTCCCCCACACAGCAACCCACCACCAAAAGGTGTTAATCAACTACCAAATGTGAGGTTTGTAAACCCCAGTCAATCACTATAAGTTTTTGCACACTACAGATATTAATCCACTTAAAACAATTTTCGAAACATGCAATGTAATGTGCAATGGTCTGCAATAATTACCAAATAGATCTTTTCTAAGAAAGTAGCAATGGTCTGCAATAATTACCAAATAGATCTTTACTAAGAAAGTAGCAATGGTCTGCAATAATTACCAAATAGATCTTTACTAAGAAAGTAGCAATGGTCTGCAATAATTACCAAATAGATCTTTACTAAGAAAGTAGCAATGGTCTGCAATAATTACCATGATAGAATGATAGAATACAGTCCATCCCTTCGAGACTGTTAACTCTGATTTTGCATTTAATCAAAGAAAATTCTATATGGAACAGTTTGCCCTGTTGAGGAACACCTACTATAGGTGGTTATGTACAGTAATAGGTTCTGCTTTTACAGAACCTGTAGGATTTTGGCAACATTTGCACTAAAGCAACAATCATTTATAATAAGGCCAGCCGTATAACTGTTTGCTGCTTTAAATTTAGCGGAAATCCTACTAGTTTTATAAAATCAGAATCTATTTCATAACGCTGTAATCTTAAAATTATATAAATGGGAAAATAAATTGGGATGTACTTTAGCTCTATTAGTTCTTGATTTGTACTATATTGGTCAATGTGATACCTTTATTGTGTCTTGTTTTTAATGTTCTTTCTATTGATTATAAGTCTATGTTTTCTTTACAAATTATTTCCACTTAGAGTGGCGTAGTAAACATACCTTTTCAATTCCAGTATAGTAAGTTAAAGCACATTTAAGCTAAATAATACCACAGAGAGTGATACATTAGGAATCTCTAATCTAAAATCAATATTGTGATAAGCATAAATTGTGCTAATTACATTGCAACAGCAACATGACTGATCTCTTAAAATGGGAATTATCTTCTTATGTAGGTTTAATGTGTAGTAAATCTGCAATTAACGTAAGCATACAGCACATTCTACAGTCTGAAGAACTGGTCTGGATCCCAGCTCATTGACTGCTATTCAGCGAAAGCATATTAACAATATATGTGTGTGTCACAGAACTAAAATTGATATGTTTCACAATTACAATCTGGTACATTCGTAGTCAATCAAAATAGAACCTTATCTATGAATTCACAAGTAAGATTGTATATTGTCATCATATTCCTGAACACACTGTTCTTTGTATTGTAGTTCTCTCCTGTGTAGTTCTCTGTATCATTGAAAAGATAATCAAAACAGATTGTGTGCCATTTACAATATTCTTTCTATTTTTATGTTTGTACATGCTTTATTGACATAATTTATATACATGAATCAAATTCTACAGCTTTAGATGGTCCCTTCAGCATGAGAAGGCTAGCAGCACTTTGCTAATTAAGCTTCAATCAGTAAAAACTGAAATCATTAAATACATTTATTCCTTAGCATCATTCAAAAACCATCAAACTTTATCTGTCTTCTGCTTTTAACACATTAACACAACTTAAAAATTAACTCTGCATAGCAGAATAGCACTTATGATTAAAAGGTGTTGAGAAATACACATTAATTTTATTTTTATCTGGTATATTGTAAATGTAAAAAGTGTATGTAACATCTAGAGATGAGCGGTTCAGATTTTAGTAAATCCAAACCCTTCTGAATTTCTGGTAACCGAGTAAATCCGAGCCCTGGTTTTGGTTCTCCCACCAGGTTTGGATTCCAAATCGAGGCAAAACATCATCATCCCAGCATCGGATTCTCATGTTTTATGACTTCTACAGTATATAAGGATCCAGCGGCAGTGACTTGGTGCCATTTAAATCCAGTCACACTGCTGTGTGCTGTGCTCTGTTGTATCTAAGGCCCAAATGTATTAAGCTTTAACAAGAGCTAAAGTGTAGACATATAAAGAGTGATAAATGACCAGCCAATCAGCTTCCTAATTGCCATGTCACAGGCAGTGTTTGAAAAATGACAGAAGCGGATTGGCTGGTCATTTATCACTTTTTATCCATCTCCACTTTATTTCTTGTTAAAACGTAATACATTTGGGCCTTAGTGCTGTGTCCATCCAAAAGCTGTGCTATCACTATGTCCATCCACAAGCTGTGCTGTCGCAGTGTCCATCCACAAGCTATGCTATCACTGTCAAACCACAAGCTGTGCTGTCACTATGTCCCTCCAGTAGCTGTATTGTCACTGTAACCATCAACAAGCTGTGCTGTCACTCTGTATTTGCTTTCGTGAAGTCTTCTCTTTATGGTAGACTTAGATAATGATATGCCTACCTCTGTCTTCTTCACTTGGCTGGATGTTGTATTTACCATGGAAAGGATACTACGATCATCCACCGCTGTTGTCTTCCTTGGACGTTTAGTCCTTATTGTGTTGCTGAGCTCACCAGTGCATTCTTTTTTCTCAGAATGTATCAAATTGTTGATTTAGCCACTACTAAGGTTTCCTCTACCTCTATGGTGGTGTTTTTGCAACCTGAGAATGGCTTGCTTCACTTATATTGGGGGTCATTCTGACCTGCCGACGGGTGTCGTTGCCTAGCGATTGCCTCTGCCTGATTGACAGGCAAAGGCGGTCACTGGGTGGGAGGGGGTGGCATGGCAGAATTTGGATGCCATTTTGTGGGCGCGGTCCGTGCAATGCAGGCGTGGCCAGACCATGTGGGGGTGGGCTGCAATAGCTGCGTGACGTCACACGCAGCCGCTGCGACCCGGGCAGTGACGAGTAACTCCCGGTCAGCTGGAGGAGCTGCACTGGCCGGGAGTTACTCTTCAAGTACTAAACATTGCCACTGTGCAATGCTTTTGTACTTGTGTGGGAGTGGGGGGTGGCCTGACATGCGGGGCAGACTAAACCTGTGCTGGGCGTCCCCCTGCATATCAGTTTAAGGGATCGTAGCTGTGCTAAATTTAGCACAGCTACGATCAGGTTGGAATAACCTCCATTGAGAGTTCCTTTTTCTGCACACTGTGAGTTCACAGCAACAGCTTGCAAATGCCACACTTGGAGGTATATTTACTGAAAGTCAATTTTGATCGATGTTGATCTTGTAAATATACCCCTGAATCCCACATTTACTAACAGATAATATTTGTAATTTTTTATAAAAGGATGTAAAAAATAATCTGTTAATAAATGTGTGATCAACACCCTGCAACACAAAATTCAATCAAAAATCTGGGTTGATTTTTTTGTCAAAGTTTTAGCTAAGTTTGGTTGATTTTGTATTTCAGGGGCTAAATTCCACATTAACTAACAGATGATTTTAAACTTTTTTTTAAACGATGTCAAAATCATCTGTTGGCAAATGTGTGATTTAAACCTTTAAAAACAAAATTGATCAAAAATCAACCAAACATCAACCTAAATCGACTTTTAGTAACTATAACTCTTGGAATCATCTCCAGACCTTTTGCCTGCTTAAGTGATAAAAAAATAATCAAGGAATAGCCCAGACCTGTCGCTTTTGCGTCAATGATAGGTCCCTTGAAAAAGAAGGGGCTCCATATGAAACAGCTGTAATTCCTAAAACCTTTCTCCAATTTAAATGTGAATACTCTCAAATTTAAGATGAGGTGTTGAACTTTAAAACTACAGTATATTCATTATATAACTGCAACTTATATATGTTTTGATAAACAGCTTAAACAACAAAAATAGTGTCAGTGTCCAAATAGATATGAATCTAACTGCATGGGATCCGGTCAGGATCCTGATGTTCGGGATCCCAGCAGTCCGAATACCAACACTGGAATCAAAACACAGCTCTGAATGCTGATGCTGGCATCCCAACTTGGATTGAAATGCCAGCACCGGGATCCCTGAATGCCAGAATCCTGTTCGAGGTCTGCCAGGACTCCGCACTAGTAAGTTATGGGGAGGGGGAAGTTAAGTTTAGACTGCAGGGAGGTTAGGCTGCAGGGGCAGGGAGATTAGGGTTAAGCTGTGGAAAGGGAGGGTTAGGTTTATGCATCCCTGGGGGTGTAGGGTTAGGCTGCAGTGGAGGGAGGGTTAGGTTTAGACTGTGGGGAGGGGTGATTAGAGTTATGCATCACTTGTCAGGGTTAGGCTGCAGAGGTGGGGGGGAAAGCTTAGGGTCAGGAGGATTAGTGTTAGATAGGCTAGGGGTAGTTTACTTACCAAATAGATGTCAGGATCCTGAGCATCGGGATGCCGCTTTCAGTATTTTGACTGCCGGTATTCCAAGAACCAGGATCCCAATACCATCCCTAACTGTATATTGGTCCTAATTCAAGGTTGATTGCAAAACTACATTTTTCTCTAATGGGCAAAACCATGTGCACTGCAGGTTGGGCAGATATAACATGTACAGAGAGAGTTAGATTTGGGTTGGTTATATTATTTTTGTGCAGGGTAAATACTGGTTGCGTTATTTTTACACTGCAATTTAGATTTCAGTTTGAACACACCACACCCAAATCTAACTCTCTCTGCACATGTTATATCTGCCCCACCTGCAGTGCACATAGCTTTGCCCATTAGTGGAAAATGTTTCACAAACAACCTTGAATTAGGCCCATAGCACCATTTTGTTTGTCAGTAGTTGCTGTCCTATGAATAGCTGTCAAAGTAACAATTAAGTAATGCTGATAGAATAAAAGTTGGTCAGAGCAGAAACATGCTGCTGCCTATAAGTATTCTCAGAAGGATTTTCCTGACAACTGGGCACAGTTCTTCTACAATAGTAACTTATCAAAGCTGTTTCAGATCCAGACATGCTCAGTGATCCCAATTGTCAGCCTACAGCATTTCAGGGAGGTCATTCAGATAATAAACATTAAGCCATACTAATTAGGACAAACTAAGCTTTTCTAGAACAGCTGGCTGCAGCGTATTTATATTAAATGAGTATTTTGTTCAGCGTTGTAATTGTAATATCAAATTAAGTTAAAATAAAAATTAAGTTTGGGATCATTTGTAAAACACACAAGGGGCCATCATTTGCATAACACACAAGGGGCCTGATTGTGAGTTGGGAGTAAAGCAAACAAGAGCAAGTAACTATGCACACTGGCAAACATACTGTATACTGCTCTTGGGGAAATGGGGTGGCAGATGTAACATGTGCCGAGAGATTTTGATTTAGGAGGGGTGCGTCCAAGCACAAATCTAAATTGCAGTGTACACCTAAAGCTGCCCAGCATTTGTGGGCTACTCTACATGCAAATGCAGCACTAACCTGCATGCAAAAAAGAAAACATATATTTGCAGTGCACCCCTTGCATTGCACCATGGTTTCTCCAGGAGTTCAGTTACTTGTTCTTCTTTGCTTTACACTTCCTGTGCACCTCCACTGATGAATCTGCTGTTCAGTGTTTGCTCGGATTGCTAGTATCAGGTTGTTTGACCACCAGGGCATTGGCTTAGCCCCTCTTGATGTCCCTGTGTTATCCTGACAATTGGAAGTACGGAGGAGCTGTGTAAGGGTGTAAGGGTGACACTATTTTGTGGTAATATTGGGGAAGGGTATGTTTTTGAATGAAACATTAAACTTTATTTTAATAAATTAATCATTAACAATTATTATTAAGGCCTGACCTGTTATCTTGAGGTGCTGCATCGAAGGCCTACTAAGTCTCTGCAGACGCGGGAGTGGTCTTTTACTTACATTTTTATACCATTTAATTACTCAACTTCTATAGTTCAACACACACACGCACACGCACACACGCACACACATATATATATATATATATATATACAGTATATGTATATGTGTATATATATATATATATATATATATATATATATATATAATATGCCAGATACTGGTCCATGGCGCTCCCCACCTCCAGAAATAGACACTGGCCTTTGCAGGGATGGAGGTGAGGTGGGCTTTATATTATAGAGCAGCCATGTACTCTTGTGAAATGCTTATGTAGGATAGAAGTACACATATAGAGCAGCCATGTACTCTTGTGAAATGCTTGTGTATGATAGAAGTACACAGAACAGTCGCTAGGTATGTCACTGCCCTGTGGCACTTGCATTCAGCTTGAAGGGTGCCTGGAATAAAAAAACATACATTAACATTTTGATGTCAACATGTTAAATGTCAACATTCTGAATGTGTTGACATTTTTATCATGACAACATAAATGCCTGTCTACATATTGATTGTCAACCTAATGCCCATGTTGAATGTGTCGACATTTTTATCATGACAACATAAATGCCTGTCTACATATTGATTGTCAACCTGATGCCCATGTTAACCTAATACCCCGTCAACTTTATATATGTTGATAAGTCAACTACATACCCATTTACACAACCAATTGGAGCAGAGAAAACACACACACGCACACACACATCTATTGTAGACACAACCCTTATTAACTCACTGAGCCCAGCTATGTATTAAAATAATAAGTAAAATATAAAATGGAATAATTTTTACAATTCAGTGATTTAATGTAATAGATTGCAGGATATAATTGCTATTAATAATATCCTCCAAGAAGTAATAAGCAAAACTCTGAAATAATTTTAACTTCCAGAATAAAGAACGAGTTCACTAATGAGAAAACTGCAAATAAATGGATGTTCAAACACAGTAATGAGCAGGAGGTACAACATTTTCCAACTGACTCATTTGTAAATATATTGTAGTTCAGGGACAGAAAAAGTTAACTTATTTTACACTAAACAATGTGCAAAAATAAATGGTAATCTGCTTGTTAGCAAGGACGATAGAATACAACAGCCATTAAAATTGTCACAGAAAAGGTAAATGTCATTGTGTGGAAAAGATAGCGCTCTGGGCTTACAAGGAGAGAGAACAATCTAAATGTGTTTTTGTTGCAGAGGTAAACTGCCTCAGTTGGAGGAAGGAAAATAATGTGATACTCTTTGTATGCAATTGTTCAATTTACAGTGGAAAGGAAGAAAACACAAGGCAATTACCACAGACCATTAAAAAGCATACATAATATTTTATTAAATTATGTTTATAAAAGTTGAATGTACTGTATGTATTATGTAGTAGTACATGTATATTTTGCAGTAGCATTGTAGGTTTGTTTTTTGATGTTTGCAAATCGCCCTAGTTAGAGCACCATTATGAGCCGTCCAATGTTTTTTATTACATTAATCTGCAACCTGGAGATACCTTCTGTCTAATTAGCAACATTTTGCACCCTATTCCGCCCAGTGGCAAAAACTGAAATATCCACATGGGTCATAGACAGGCGTTATGCACCTATGCTAATAATGTTCTTGCCTACAACTCTTCAATACAGTACATGTGGGTCATCAGTAATGTGCAGTGAGGTGAGACAGAGCCTTTCCTGACATACTGACATATACAACATTGGAACTAGGGAGCAGGTGCACCATACAACCATTAGAATTATAATACATCAGCTAATCTCACCTTTTAACAGTCTTACACTTTACTGATGTCCTCTTTCTAATACTCCACGGCCATTGGTTTGTTGGTGCCCTACGTCCTTGAGGTGAACCCCTGTAATAATAGGGACCAGTCTGATGATGTCACCGTGATGATTGATGAGCAGCCTCATATATTGGCCAATGTATGCCAAGGGCCTCAGATATGATGTATAGTTAAATGTATTATAATTTTAATGGTTGTATGGTGCACCTGCTATCTTGTTCCTATGTTGTAGTACTAGGGGCCTAATTCAGGATTGATCACAGCAACAATTTTGTTAGCATTTGGGCAAAACCATGTGCACTGCAGGGGGAGCAGATATAACATATGCAGAGAGAGTAAAGGGCCAAATACACAGGGGAGATGTAGGGGGAGATGTGTGCTGAGCAAACCGCTCAGCACATATCTCTCCCCCTGCTCCGCACAGCGTGATGTGTGCTGAGCGAGTGGGGGTGATGGGAGGCTGCTCACTTCACACAGCTCTGAAGTGAGCAACCTGCTAGATTGAGCCTACATGCAGGTCAATATAGCACCAGTGATAGTGATGCACGGGGCCACGCATCGCTTTCGCTGTGGGGGGTACTGCACAGAAACAAAATAACCCACCCAAATCTAACTCTCTCTGCAAATGTTATATCTGCCCCCCCCCCTGCAGTGCCAATGGTTTTGCACAACTGCTAACCAATTTGCTGCTGCTATCAACTCTGAATTACCCCCTAAGTTCCAGCAAGGTAACACATTATAAGTAGATAGGGTGTGCAGTCCAGGCCCCCTCCTCCAATACTAATGAATATGCCAGAGTTTTGACCATATAAAGTATATGAAAAATACATTGAATTTATTAGAAATATCTTCTTTGTATTATTCTAATAATTTTTATTGTCAAAACTCTGGAGTAAAAAGTCTATGGCAGGTGAGGAAGTGCCTCACCTGCCAATCTTTTCAGCACTTCTCTGATAAAATCTCACCAAATTTCCAGCATTATATATTGCTGAACCTGTTTATAATGCCTGTGGCTCATATATTGTGTGTAATCTGGCTCTGGTACTAGCTAGTGCCTCCTCAGCCGTTTACCTTACTGCAAGTCCCACATCTATTCTCAGTGGAACTCATTTTCCAATAACTCTTATGAACTATGGTGGGAATTATTGGCAGGTACCATTTAATATGCCATTATGGCTCTTCATGAACAGACCCATTTCTAATCAGTTATTTGCAGCTGGAATTTTCAAGATATCTAGGATACACAGCACTTTAATATATGAGTGGTGTGACTATTTATATCAACACCTACTGTATATATCCAGCAAAGGCCAGCCACCCCACGGTAGCACAATGCAGGAAGGTAACACTTTACCTGCCTTTGGATGGCTGGCCTTTGCCGGTTTGTGGGGTTCTCCACCCTGGGCCCAGACCTAGAATTAGGAACCACCAGCATCAGAGGAGCCTTATCTGGGCCTGGTGGTTTTTCATATATTTGCAAATGTATGTAACTAAGACCTCTGGATTTCTATTTTTTATGTATGTATGTATATATATATATATATAGGCTTTCAAGTCTTTGTACAGGAACAGCTCGATGTGCTGGCGGACACCAGGAGTCAATCCCCAATGTATTTCTACCTTAGTCTTCCCCCTCACTTTCACGCACCTGAATTGTATTGCCTGATTGATACGAGAAACTCACAATTTGTTCTCCAAATTAATGTTTGTATCTGTATGCAATTGCCGATCATTATGCAACAGAGTGATTATCAGCAGACTGCGCATATGCTGTAATCAATATGCGCATGCACTAATGTGATGCTGTGATCTCGCTCACAATCAGGATTTCATGGAAAAGTGATTGACTAGAAGTGGCCATTTGCGGTTGTTAACAGGGAGTTTAGGGAGAGTGGTTGGTAAAGCACAGGAGTGTCATGGCCTCGCACATGCAAAAACATGGCATCTATGCCGCTACTGCTGTGTAACTCTGTGTATCCATAGACCTACCCTTAGACCTACCTTTGGATTTGGCTTCCCACTGCTTATTTGGGTACTGTGACTGCTGCTTCAGCAATGTTTATAAACCATGTCCATGTTCTATAAAGTTTTGTACTGTAAGTCATTTTTTTTGTTCTGTTCATACTGTCTCTGTTTTCACACTCTGTAAGGTGCTTTGGACCCCTTGTGACCATAGGCTTTTCTATTTTGGGTGCAAGGTGTGCAGTGCACATGGGAACCTGAGACCAAGGATGCCCACACCACACACCCTGTATCTCCAGAGAGTCACCAGGAACAGGGTGCAGGATCCATGTTCCTGGAGACCTGCACATGCACAGTAGACTCTATCATAATGCCAGAGTCTACTCGCTGCCATAAAGAAGGGGGCCAACAATGGAGGCTGCACGTGGGCCCTCCCCTCTCTCAAAATGCTCCTGTTTGTGGAGCCATATAAATAAAGGGTAATAATAACAAATAGGTGCAAATCAGGTTGTACTCAAAGTAGTCATTACAGTTAATTATATACAGTATAAAATGAACAAAAAACTGCAGGAAAATATATGAGACAAAACAACTGTTATAACACATAAGGTCATTAGAAATCACTTTAGATTATATGAATAAATTATGGTCAATTCCCTAATCTCCACATTAATTCATTTTAATTATATTTTTTGTAATCAATGTGGTTATTAGGGTCACTATATTAATATAATATATTCATATATGTATGTATTTAAACCTTTTTTTGCATATACTTACCATAGTTTTTCATTGAAACAATATTTTCCATAATATAGTCAGTGAAATATAGTTAAAGTGAAATTACTATCTTTTTCAAATACTCAGTATTCCTTTGAACATCCTAAATAACACTTTTATTAATAAGTGTGTGTGTATATAAATATATAAACATATATAAATATATATATATATATATATATATATATATATATACACACAGCACTCCGGCACTCCTGGCCTCCCCAATTGGGTGTACCTTGCTCCGGTGCCCTCCTCAGGGAACGACCCTTGTATACTCACAAACAATAAATATGAGGCGGCACTCAGCAGACTTGTGAAGAAATCAATAAAGTGTATTCAGTACTGCCAACGTTTCGGGGACCACCTCCCCGTCTTCAGGACAAGTGTACAGTGATAAACAAACCTTTTTATAACACACAACTTACCCTCCCTGATCAGATTCCCCGCCAGCGTCTTCCACGGCCGCGTCTCCCGCGCTCCCAGCCCGGCGTCCACAGCGCACCACGTGACCCACGTCGCGTGATGCGGAAGTGACGTCACGGCGCCCGGCTCGGCCGCGTTACCATGGGGACCCTGGAAACAAAAACATACAACATAGAACAGATTAGAAGGCTCGATCGTGCCATATTCATTAGTGCATCAGGTCCAAATAAGGACATAAGAGAATCAAAGAATACATATGATCACAGGCTAAGACCCGTGTGGTGCTACAGTGAATAATATATTTAATAAGATCCCAATATGGGAATTACATTCATACATAAAAATGCACGATCTAGCCCACCAACCTATATCTAATAGATTAAAATTAAACAATACATATTGACACACCATAGCATGCGTGTCATGTTACAGTGCAGCACAACAATGAAACTAAAAATCTAAAAAATATATATATGTGTATAAAAAATATATGTATATAAACAAATATACAATATATATACAAGCAGCCTGTGTTATCCTCTCAGGCACTCATCGACTTCCACATACTTAGAATTTTTTAACACCCGCTAGCTGGATCTTATACTTTACCGAAAAAATTAGTTTCAACATGATTTTTTCAACGTAATTTTTGTAGTACGTATGCGTAGCAAATAGCTCTTACTGAATCTCTATATCTATAATCATACAAAATTAATCAAGCCAAGGCTTTCATTTAAGCCCCCTGGCTTTAATGTATTTAATCTATGAATCCACATAGATTCCAACTGTAGGAGTTGTTTACCCCTATTCCCACCTCGTTGTGATGCTGGTACATGATCTATGATCCTATGTTTAAATGTGGCCATCCCATGTTTAAATTCCACGAAGTGGCGGGCCACAGGCTGTTCCCCACTTCCTGATGCCAAAGCGTTCCTAATGGCTTGCCTGTGTTGCGCCATCCTGACTTTGAACTGGCATTCGGTCTTGCCTATGTAATACCGCCCGCATGGGCAAATTATGGCGTATATTACAAATCTCGAGCTGCATGTTAGTGGCCATTTTATTGGAAATTTTTTGCCACTAAAGGGATGGGGGATATTATCCCCTGGGGACATGTGTGAACAGGTTGTGCACCCCGTGCATTTGTAACAACCATTTTTCCGTGTCAGAAAATTGGTAGGGGTGGTCTTTAATTTAGACAAATCTGTCTTCACCACAATGTCCCTAATACTTCTACCTCTTGTGTAACTAGGCATTAACCGTTTGTCGTGAAATACTTTCAGTTCTGGGTCAGTAGACACCAGGGGCCACAGGGATTTTACTTTCTTACTAACAAGATCACTTTTCACGTTATATTCATTTACCCATGGAATAACATCTGGCTTTTCCTTTACACCACGCGTCTGCAAAAGTGTTGATCTATTCTGTTCCTGTGCTTTCTTTCTCGCCCCTCTCAGCAATTTTATGGGGTAACCTCTTTGTCGGAATCTCTGTTCCATCTCATCAAGTTGTCTTAGTCTTTCGGATTCCTCGTTATTAACTCTACAAACTCGCAAGAATTGCGAGTATGGCAGGCCGTTAATCGTGGCAGGGGGGTGAAAACTGTCGTACCTTAGAATAGTGTTACGATCAGTGGGTTTTTTAAATAAACCTGTCATAATCTTACCCTCCTGAAGCCTAATCCTGATATCCAAAAAACAAATTTCAAACTTGTGACATGTCAACGTCAGTTTGATGGGACTACTCGTGGAGTTATGAGAAGACACTAATTCGCTGAGTTCTTGAGCCTCTCCTCTCCAAAAGAGGAGCAAATCGTCAATATAACGAAAATAAATGAATAACCGCTCAGCTACTCGGGGGTCAGTAAAAAATACTGACCTCTCCACATCCCACATATATGCGTTAGCGAACGAGGGTGCCACAGGAGATCCCATGGCACACCCCGTTCGCATTGAAAGCCCTTGGTAAGAGAAAAGACATAATCGTTCGAAAGGCAGATAAGGGGGGTGCCATAGTCGTGCAAAATGTGATGGACTATAAAACTGAATGTTATAGGCTCCTTGATGATGAGGACACTTATTGCAAATTAGCGAAAGACCCATCTCAGGATTACAGGATATGCGGCTATGATACTGCCATCGGTGTACATTTCTGGACACGGTTAAGAGCTTGGTGATTCTCAATAATCCTCCCCCATGTGCCCACGATGCACATTTGGGTGTTTACACCGGGACGGGTCCGGCCGCGTTGATACTTCCGGTCTAGACCGGAAGTGATGCATCGGGTCGCGGCCGATCTGCATTCACTAATTGCAGTATACTCAGGTATATATAGGGGACCTGGGAGGCCCTTTACAGATTTTCTGGTTCCAATTGTGTGTTGCTGATAATGCCGCTGTCGCACTGGACTCTATGTTGACTGGCAACCGAAACGTTGGTGAGCCCTTTCCAATTTTTGAGACTTGAAGTTTGGTGGAACCAATTCCTTGATTAAATTTGTGTTTATACTAATTACACAAGTCTGGAAAGTGCTATCATTCTTCCACTGTATGTGGAGGAACTCTGTATTGTACTTTAAGTATGACCCTTGACTGAGCCAGGCTTTGATTGGCACCCCAGCTGCTATCCGTGTTGGGTGAGAGTGTGGGACTTCCTTTGTATATATATATATATAAATATATATATATACTGTGTATATATATATATATATATATAAATATATTTATTTGCATTACGCAAGATATAACTAAAATGGAAAGAACATACAGTGCAAAATAAGAATATACATATAAGTGTTCTATAGGGAGAACAATTCAGCACCTTCTATAGGACTATAAAAGATAGTTAATGACAATTATTTTCTTGTACTTTTGCAGACACATGAATTACAGTGTAGTTAGTTTAATAATATGGATACATTTTGCTTAAATTGACTTTCTTTTAGTATAAAATTATATATATTTACCATTTTTTATTTCTAGTCTGTAAAGTGCTTATAGGGTGTTATGATTCCAGCACTCTGGTCTGAGGAGATCTAATTGCGAGGACCGGAGCACTTGAACGTAATGCTGGGGAAGGAAGCGGGAATGGAAAATAGCCCCTGGCACCCTAACTCCGTTGTCTCGCCCGTGCTGTCAGAAATCCCCTGCGAGACTATGGTTGCTTGAGCCCATGGCAGCCGCGTTTGAAGGGCGGATTACGTCTGCCCAACTCCGATGCCCCCCCAGGTCTTAATGAGAGACAAAGGGAAATCCGAGACAGGGTGATAACAAGGGTCCCTCTGACTAAACAACCAGGCCAGGGGCTACAAGCTAATAAAAACTAGAATATGTGCGGAAAAACCGCCAGGGAAAAGGACAACCAAAATATCCACTTGTCCACTTCTCCTACCCGGCACCGCCGAGTTCCAGAGAGGACTTGTAGAAGCAGAACCCTCCGCAAATGCTCCAAAGACAAAATATGTAAAGATAAAGCGGCTGAGCCGCAACACACGGCAGAGCCGCAACCCACGAAACACCACTCGATATTCAAAGGTGATCAGTCAGGACTACTGGGGACCCAACGACTTCCTGGGATGAGATGACAACTCCCGGATACAGGACTTCTGAGGACAGGAATGACCGGATACAGCTGGACTGGAACAGACTCTCAGCAAACCAAAGCAGCATGCAGGAAGCTATTACCGGCGTCTGTGAGAAGCACTGAGAAGGTATTTAGCAGGGAGTCCTCCAATCAGCTGTTCAGAGCCTGATTGGTATTAATGCCGTGCAGCTGCCTTGCTGCACGGCCAGAAGACAAGTGTGTGTGCGTGTGTAACTAGACCCTGCAATGGGGAACGCGATCCGCCCGTGGCGTCCCCGTTGCTAGGGTCCGTGCGGCTCAGCGCGCCCAGCGTCTAGCGTTGCTAGGAAGCCGGCGGCTGAACGCGCACGGCGTCCCTAGTTGCTAGGCGCCAGGCGGCGCGGACATTGCGGACCCCGGCGCCTAACATAGGGGGCATGGACATCTATGAATTCATGGACTAATTAAAGATTATTAAAGTATTTACCGACATACCTCATTTTAGCCTTGAGAAGTGCTTGCAAAGCACAAAGCAGCTGTTGTAAAATGTTCATGAGCTAAAGATCTGATTTTAGCTGTGGCCGCTGCTTTTTATTTAAATGGTTTTCTTTTGTGTTTACACTGTTAGTTTTCAGTATCTTGTGTTTCTTTTTGAAGTGAGTATGCCTCAGATCTAGAAAGGAGTGAAGTTTCACAGATAATCTGCTTTTGCTTGGTCAGACTCATACCCCTTTTCCACTTGTAGCACAGGTCGCAGCCGGGAGCCTGACATGGCATATTGCTGGGTTGGTGAAGCTGCTGCTGACGCGGCAGGGGCGGTGCTGGGAGATCACATGATCTCCCAGCGCCGCCCTTCCATTCACTGTGAATGGGAGCCGTGTCGCCTCGACACTGCTTCCGTTTACACTACACAGCTTACCGGGTTGAACGCGTGTTCAACCCGGCAAGCTACCCGGGTAGGATTCCCGGATCATTCGATCCATGAATTTACAAGGCGGGCCATTTCCACTAGGAAAAAACACGGGTAAATGCGCACCCCCGTGCATTTACCCGTGTTTTTAAAGCTAGTGAAAAGGGGTATAAGTCGCATTTAGCATGATACTGTATACAGGGGAGTTTTTAGAGAGGAGGAGGCCCGTGTGCAGAGTCCGTCTGGGCCTCCTCCTTTCTAGCCAGCAGTGCTTAGCTCTGGGCACTTGCACTATCCCAGAGACTACAGCACATGCACAGATCACTGGGAAAATGTTGCGGTAGCCATTTTCCCAGTAATTTTCTACTGCACATGCGCGAAACACTGGGAAAATGACACAACACCATTTTCCTAGTGATTTCTGCAGCACTGGGACTCCAGAGGGTATGTATTAAAAATACTGGGTGCAGTGTGTCCGGTGTGGGCCTCTTGGACCCCAGGGGCCCAAGTGCACTGCACACACTGCATTCATTAGAAATACGCCAGTGACTATTGTGACAAGAACACTGGGATAGTGTTTGAGGGCAGGTATATTTGTCCCAGGTTCTTGTCTTACATGTTTTAGAAAATGTTAACTTCTAGGAAAAATGCTTTTTGTTTTGTCTGAACCTTTTCAGTTTGCTGTAAAAGCTGGGAAAAGGCTCTGAGAGAGAGATAAGGCGAGTTCTAGACATTGGGCCCAGTTCGGGTCTTTGGCCTCACAGAGGGCTAATCAGGGTTTCAGCTGTGTAAGAGTGATATAGTGCTTCTAACCTGATTAGTATGGGCAGACTGCCTGGGAAGGCTGCAGGATCTGTGTGTGAGAGACACGCTTTCTGATGCAAGTAAGCTATACAGTATGTACTGAAGAACTCTGTGTTTTGTTTAGTGACAGTTAGGAACATCTTATGTTTAGTTAGTGCCGGACAGGCAAGGTATTTTTATTTTGGGGTTTGTTTTATTTTCTGTTTCAATAAAACTGGCCGGGGTCGGTTGTACCAGAAACTGGACTTGTGTTGTTCCTCAGCTGCTGCGGGCTGCCATATTCCCCAGGAAAAGGCACCTTGCACCCCTACAGTGTTACAACTTGGTGGAGTATGCGAGCAGGCCGTTCTGCGCATAAGTGAAAGCAGCAGCTTTGTGAGGCCTGCAGAAAACGGTGGTTTATGCAGATACAGCCCAGTGTGAAGTTACTGAGACTCACCCCTGAGGGTTTGATATATGTCCTGGGTGAAAGCAGCTGCAAAGCCGCCTGAAAAATCTGTTGACATGGAGGATCTGCTTAAAGCCTTGCTGCAAGCTACAGCGGCTCAGCAGGAGGCCAACCGACAGCAGCAGGTGGCAATGGAGGAAAATTGGAGACTACAGCAGGTGGCAATGGAGGAAAATAAGAGACAACAGCAGGCAGTTGTTGATGAACTTTACAGGCAACAGCGTCAGGATAGAGAGGCCTTAACAGAAGTGGTGCAGAGACTTACAGCTCGGGTTGGAGATGTGGCCGTCAGTGCTCCAACCAGCTCTAGTTCTATACGAGCCAGTCACTTCCTGCAGAAAATGACAGAGGCTGATGATGTGGAGGCCTATCTGACCACGTTTGAAAGGACTGCCGAGCGTGAGAACTGGCCGAAAGCACAGTGGGCCAGTCTGCTGGCACCTTTCCTGTCAGGTGAGCCCCAAAAAGCTTACTTTGATTTAAGCCCTGCTGAGGCTCGGGACTATGATAAACTAAAGACTGAGATCCTGACCCGCCTGGGAGTCACGCTGTCAGTACGAGCGCAACGGGTGCACCGTTGGCTGTACGCCATGGAGAAGCCTCCGCGCTCCCAGATGCACGACCTTATTCAGCTAACAAAAAAATGGCTGCAGCCAGAGACATTAACTGGTCCCCAGATGGTGGAAAGAGTCGTCATGGACCGCTACTTGAGATCTTTGCCCATGGTCCTGCGCAAGTAGGTGAGCCATGGAAACCCGGGTACTGCTGACCAGTTAGTGGACATGGTAGAGAGGTATTTGGCAGCAGAGGAACTACTGATGACCACCCAGCAACCCATAGGTCCTCGACAGCGCCCTTCAGTAAAGACTGGTAAGACTGTTCCGTGGGAAAACGTTGCTGGGCGGTTAAGAGAACGCAAGGCTGGAGAGACTGTAAACACTGGCCCTGGAAACAGGCCAATGGGGCTAGAACGGTCTATGCTGCCCAAATGGGTTGATAATCGTGTGGTTAAATGTTTTAGGTGTGGTATGCCAGGTCATGTTATTGCCAATTGCCCAGTCACGCAAGAACCCATGCAATGGGATGCTGCCTTTGAATGTCGCAGAATGTCTTTCTTTGCTAGGTTAGCTTGTACTGTGGTACCTTCACCTGAGCTGGAAAAACAAATGTGTGATGTGTTCTTAGAAGGTAACCGGGTAGAGGCCTTGCTAGATTCAGGAAGTTTAGTTACCCTCGTGAAAGCTGGGTTAGTGAACCCCTTAAAGGTCCAGCAAATACCTATTGGGGTAACTTGCATACATGGGGATACCCAACATTATGCCACTGCTGAGGTGAATATAGAAACTTGTTGTGGGTCAGCAATGGTTAAAGTGGGACTGGTCCCTACCTTGGTGCATGAGGCCATAATAGGGAGGGATTTTCCTCATTTTTGGAAACTGTGGGAATCACGGTTATCAACAGATGTGAGAAGTAAAAAGCCAGTTGATAATACCGGTGATTTTATGGATGTACGTGGGTCTTCGGAACTTTCTGGCCCTTTGCCTTTTGCTAGTTTGGCTGGGGAAGTGACAGATGGGGAGTCCAGTGAGGACCCTCTTGCCGGGAACAGAGACATAGTAGTTAGAACTGAAAGCGTGCCTGACCTGGAGGTAAAGAAGGATCTGTTTGCGTCTGAACAGTTAAAGGATCCTACCTTAATAAAGGCTAGAGAGAATGTTAAGATTGTTAATGGGGAACCTGTGGTACCAGGTGACAGGGTTACGTATCCCCACATGGCCATCTGTAATGAGCTCTTGTACCACATTGTCAAAAGGGGTGAGGATGTGGTGGAACAGCTGGTAGTTCCCCAGCCTTATCGGAGAACGGTACTAGATTTAGCTCATAGTCACGTTACCGCAGGACATTTAGGGGCAGAAAAAACCACTGAAAGAGTTTTACAAAGGTTCTTTTGGCCAGGGGTTTATAAAGAAGTGTCTGAATATTGTTCTTCCTGTCCTGAATGCCAGTATCATGCCCCTAGACCCCATTTCAGGAGCCCACTAGTTCCCATGCCTATTATAGAGGTCCCGTTTGACAGAATAGCCATGGATCTCGTGGGGCCCTTGTTAAAGTCTGCTCGGGGCCATCAGTATATCCTGGTAATTATGGACTATGCCACTCGATATCCTGAGGCTGTCCCTTTACGCACTATCACAACCAAGGCGATAGCTAGGGAGCTGGTGCAGGTATTTAGTAGAGTGGGAATACCAAAAGAAATTTTGACTGACCAAGGTACTCCATTTATGTCAAGGATCATGAAAGAATTGTGCAAGTTATTTAAGGTCACTCACCTCAGGACGTCCATCTACCATCCCCAAACTGACAGGTTGGTGGAAAGGTTTAATAAAACATTAAAAAGTATGTTAAAAAAGGTTGTTGAGAGAGATGGGAAAAACTGGGATTGTTTGTTGCCCTACTTGTTAATGGCCATCAGAGAAGTACCTCAGTCCTCTACGGGGTTTTCTCCATTTGATTTGTTGTATGGTAGACACCCCAGAGGGCTGTTGGATATTGCCAAAGAGACGTGGGAAGGACAGCCCACTCCTTATAGAAGCGTTATTGAGCATGTAACACAAATGCAGGATAGGATTGCAGCCGTGGTACCTGTTGTCAGAGAGCACATGGAACAGGCCCAAAGTGCTCAACAGAGGGTCTATAACCGGAGTGCCAAGATACGGGAATTTGCTCCTGGAGATAGAGTTCTTGTTTTGGTACCCACTGTGGAAAGCAAATTCCTAGCTAAATGGCAGGGTCCATTTGAGATTAGGGAAAAAGTGAATGAGGTTAATTACAAAGTATACCAGCCGGGAAAGAGAAAACCCGAACAGATCTACCATGTTAACTTAATCAAACCCTGGAAAGATAGGTTGTCTCTGTCAGCGGAGCCTTGCCCTTCGGTGTCTTCACCCCGGTTGCTTCCCGCAGTGAAGGTGTCAGAGACATTATCAGCTGATCAGAACAATCAGGTTAAAGAATTTCTCATCCAAAATAGGGAGGTATTTTCAGAGCTGCCTGGCCGAACGACCATAATAAAACATGACATTGTCACAGAACCAGGGATCAGGGTTCATTTAAAGCCATATAGGATTCCTGAAGCTCAGCGAGAAGCTATTTCTAAGGAAGTTAAAACCATGTTAGAACTTGGAGTCATAGAGGAGTCTAACAGTGAGTGGTCCAGTCCCATAGTGCTCATCCCGAAGCCCGACGGTAGCATACGCTTCTGTAATGACTTTCGTAAGTTAAATGAGGTGTCCAAGTTTGACGCATACCCCATGCCCCGTGTGGATGAGCTTGTAGAAAGGCTGGGAACAGCCAGGTTTCTCACCACATTGGACCTGACCAAAGGTTACTGGCAAATACCTTTATCTGATAGCGCCAAAGAAAAAACAGCCTTTTCGGTTCCGGAGGGGCTGTACCAGTATAAGATGTTACCCTTTGGGTTGCATGGGGCTCCAGCAACCTTTCAACGGGCGATGGATAAAATTTTGAGGCCCCATAGAAAATATGCAGCTGCCTATTTGGATGATGTGGTAATTCACAGTACAGACTGGGGGTCCCATTTGGTTAAAGTACAAGCAGTACTGGACTCAATCAGAGAGGCAGGGTTAACTGCTAACCCAAAGAAGTGCTGCCTCGCAATGGAGGAGGTCAAATACTTGGGCTTCACCATAGGCAGAGGTCTGATTAGGCCCCAATTGAATAAAGTTGATGCTATTCAAAACTGGCCTCGTCCAGTGAATAAAAAACAGGTAAGGGCTTTTTTGGGAATTACTGGGTACTGTAGACGGTTTATTCCTAATTTTGCGACCACAGCGGTGCCGTTGTCAGACCTTACCAAAGGGAAGCAGTCAAATGTGGTGAAATGGAACCCTGATGCAGAAAAGGCGTTCCAAGCATTAAAAGTGGCTTTGTGTTCACAACCGGTGTTGATAACACCAGATTTTTCAAAAGAATTTGTGGTACAGACAGATGCCTCAGAGGTAGGGATAGGTGCTGTGCTGTCCCAAACCAGAGATGGGGACGAACACCCTATCATTTATTTGAGTAGGAAACTCAATGAGCATGAAAAAAGGTATGCCATTGTGGAAAAGGAGGCTTTGGCCATTAAGTGGGCACTAGATACCTTGAGATATTACCTCTTGGGTAGACAATTCAGACTAGTGACAGACCATGCCCCTTTAAAATGGATGTATGTAAATAGAGGCAAGAATGCTCGTGTAACTAGATGGTTTCTAGCGTTGCAGGACTTTAAGTTTACTGTCGAACATAGACCGGGAACACAATTGGCCAACGCAGATGCATTGTCTCGCATCTTCTGTTTGGGGGCTACAAGTGTTCCGGCCCCTAGGTCGAAACAGGGGAGGGGGATATGTGACAAGAACACTGGGATAGTGTTTGAGGGCAGGTATATTTGTCCCAGGTTCTTGTCTTACATGTTTTAGAAAATGTTAACTTCTAGGAAAAATGCTTTTTGTTTTGTCTGAACCTTTTCAGTTTGCTGTAAAAGCTGGGAAAAGGCTCTGAGAGAGAGATAAGGCGAGTTCTAGACATTGGGCCCAGTTCGGGTCTTTGGCCTCACAGAGGGCTAATCAGGGTTTCAGCTGTGTAAGAGTGATATAGTGCTTCTAACCTGATTAGTATGGGCAGACTGCCTGGGAAGGCTGCAGGATCTGTGTGTGAGAGACACGCTTTCTGATGCAAGTAAGCTATACAGTATGTACTGAAGAACTCTGTGTTTTGTTTAGTGACAGTTAGGAACATCTTATGTTTAGTTAGTGCCGGACAGGCAAGGTATTTTTATTTTGGGGTTTGTTTTATTTTCTGTTTCAATAAAACTGGCCGGGGTCGGTTGTACCAGAAACTGGACTTGTGTTGTTCCTCAGCTGCTGCGGGCTGCCATATTCCCCAGGAAAAGGCACCTTGCACCCCTACAGTGTTACACTATATATGTATATTCCACAATTTACGGACTGCATATTTTATGAATAGAACTGAGACATCAAATCTGTTGATTCATTTGTTCTGTTGGGTGTCTGGGACAGGAGTAGGAAGCTGTGCATAGAACACTTAAGGCCCAGTGCAGGATGAATGGAACACTCATATTTTCAACCTTTTCCTTATCTCTAGTTGTATCTCTTCATAAAATGTGTGGCAATATGAACATACAGTAGATGACGATAAAGAGCCATACATTTTTAGTGGGGCTGGTGGGATCTGCCTACAAAAGGAAGAAAAAGGAGGGGTGACCAAAACTAATGGCTGCCAAGTGGAGACAGTCCAAGGGCCAGGACCGATACATTACCAGCTGATGTGCGTTGAGTTCCCAGAGCTATAGGTTAGCAGGTTCATGGCACACGTGATGAGGGCATTTAACACAGTTTTCTGTTTATGCATCCTTAGGCTTGAACAGAAATCCAAATAGTGTAATTAACCACTGCTAACTGAATCTGGCCCCAAGAGGTGCTGTGCAATCAGGTGAGGCTGCTGTGTGTGTATACAGCCTAGGTGGGGGTTTGGTAGCCAGTCAGACTGCTGTGTGGAGACAGCCCAAGTGGGATTTTGCCAACCAAAGATCTCAGTGAACCAGAGGGCCAGTACACAAATCTGCAAGAAGCAGAGAGGACCACAAAACTGTAAGACTTTGCATGCGGACTTGCTGCCCATTGTAGAAAGGGACCAAGAAGTGAGCTAGTGCCAATTGTACAGAGGGGCCAATAAGTGAGTTAGTGCCTTGAGTGAGGGCAGGTCGTTTATTGTTTTTCATACATTGCTTACAGTAAAGCACCACTTAATGTATTTATTGACCCAGAAAGGTTGTGTGCGTGTGGACCCTGATTCAAGCACCTAAACATTGCATCACTGACACTCTACTGAGCTAAGTACCCCACTAGTCACACATTGTGCAATATGAAGTCATCATAACTTTTATATCCCATATAATATATGTTAATGGTGCAAAATCGGGTCCATAGTCACCTTTTATGCTGTCCTACACTAAAATTAGGAGTTTGGCACTACACATACTCGAGCTACAAAACTTAGGGGGAGATGTAGTAAGCAGTGATAAACATGGAGAAGTGAGCCAGTGGAGAAGTTGCCCGTGGCAACCAATCAGCTACGCTGTATACTTTTATAGTATGCAAATTATAAATGTTATGTCAATGCTGATTGGTTGCCATGGGCAACTTCTCTACTGGCTCACTTCTCCACTGTTTACACTGCTTAGTACATTTCCCCCTTAGGGGTCTATTTACTAAGTCTTGGGTGGAGATAAAGTGGACGGATTTAAAGTACTGTAACTGTCATTTTTTAAACACAGCCTGTAACATGGCAGTTAGGAGCTGATTGGCTGGTGCTTTATCTCCATGCACTTAATCTCCTCCAAGGCTTAGTAATAGAACCCTTAACATGTTATTTTTAAAAGAAACAAGGCAAATGTGCCCAGACAAGTCCAAAAAAGGAAAAGACAATACAATACAATACAATACAATACATAAAACCCAGTAAATTCAAGTAACAAAAACATTTTAATGGACACCTGCTGAAGACACAATATTTTCTCATGCTATATTTCATTCTGCATTAGCTACAGTTCTAAATAAATTTGTGGATATAACTTAAACTGTTGTCACAAAATAACTTTTTGTCCAAAAATCTTTGAACTATGGCCCTCATTCCGAGTCGTTCGCTCTGTATTTTTCATCGCATCGCAGTGAAATTCTGCTTAGTACGCATGCGCAATATTCGCACTGCGACTGCGCCAAGTAATTTTACAATGGAGATAGTATTTTTACTCACTGCTTTTTCATCGCTCCGGCGATCGTAGTGTGATTGACAGGAAATGGGTGTTACTGGGCGGAAACAGGCCGTTTTATGGGCGTGCGGGAAAAAACGCTACAGTTTCCGGAAAAAACGCAGGAGTGGCCGGGGAAACGGGGGAGTGTCTGGGCGAACGCTGGGTGTGTTTGTGACGTCAAACCAGGAACGACAAGCACTGAACTGATCGCAGATGCCGAGTAAGTGTGGAGCTACTCTGAAACTGCTAAGTAGTTTGTAATCGCAATATTGCGAATACATCGTTCGCAATTTTAAGATGCTAAGATACACTCCCAGTAGGCGGCGGCTTAGCGTGAGCAACTCTGCTAAAATCGCCTTGCGAACGATCAACTCGGAATGAGGGCCTATGTGTAGTAGTTCATGTTGTGCACACCAAAATGATTATACATATTCTGTATGCTAATCTTTGACCATCATTTGTGTCTCCTTGTGACTATAGAGATGGATTTAGGAGGGGAGGATGAGTACTGTAATCGCATGTTCATATACAATAATCAACAGCACATATTATCCTCTTCTGACTGGCTGATTGCGTTTTAACCCACCCACTAATAACACCTAATTTATTATAGTTGCTGCTGTGTTTTATGAAGTCAGAACCATCTATTCAAGTAACTTAATTGAAATTTTCTGTAGGACTACAGCAGAAAATAATTCTGTCACTTTACAAAACTTATACATACAGTATACGGGAAGAGGATGAATGGAAAATGAGCTTTAATACTAGCTCAGGAATCCAGCATAGATTTATTTGTGCCTTCTCTATTTTATTGGCCTGAATCACATTATTCACTAAAAACAGAGCTGATCTTTACAATCCCTCTCAGCCTTGCAAGTTTTCTCTTTTCTCCAATCAGCATTTGTATCAGCCCCTGTTCTTTTGTCATTTGGGTTGTAATGTGCCTTCTATACTAAGGCATTTTCTACTGTTGAGGATAATTGTGATGTGGGCAATCACAAACGTTTAACAATCAATTGGACATTATAGGAATAGAGCATCGTCTGGAGGAAGCAGTGCGTACTTTTACAATCTATGCGATCATAAAAAAATTCTATACATTAATGAAACAAAAAAGACTGAGGGAGATATTCAATTATCCGCACCGACTGCAGGTGTAAAAGTATCGCTGGGGGTACTATCTAATTAGCCCCGATAAACCAACGCGTGCCGCGGCTTACAGTATCTGAGATTTTGTTTCACCTGCCAGAGGCAGGTGAAGCAAGATCCCTAATAACAGCCCCGTTTTCATCTGAAAACGGGGCTATTTCACCCGAAAACACACAGGTTTCACTGAACCTGTGTGTTTTCAGGTGAAAATGCACCTTTTAGCGGATGAACAAATCGAATAGGCCGACTGTAAAACCCGAAGAAACATCGGGGGTTTTTACTCCCAATGTCTTTTATGTGGCTAATTGAATATCCCCCTGAGGGTGAGTTGTACTAATGATTACATTTATAAAATTATCATTAATGTAAATGTTTGACAACTTTAGACATAGAATTTGACAGCAGATAAGAACCACTTGGCCCACCTAGTTTGCCCTAAACTCAGTTACTGTACATGCACACACTTACACACTAGGGTTATTTTTTGTCAGGAGCCACTTAATCTACCAGTATATTTTTGCATTGTGGAAGGAAACTGGAGTACCCAGAGGAAAGCCACGCAAACATAGGGATAATGGGGGTAATTCCAAGTTGATCGCAGCAGGAAATTTTTTAGTAGTTGGGCAAAACCATGTGCACTGCAGGGGAGGTAGATATAACATGTGCAGAGAGAGATAGATTTGGGTGTGGTGAGTTCAATCTGCAATCTAAATTGCAGTGTAAAAATAAAGCAGCCAGTATTTACCCTGCACAGAAACAAAATAACCCACCCAAATCTAACTCTCTCTCTGCAAATGTTATATCTGCCCTCCCCCTGCAGTGCACATGGGGGGTAATTCCAAGTTGATCGCAGCAGGAATTTTGGTAGCAGTTGGGCAAAACCATGCGCACTGCTGGGGAGGCAGATTAAAACATGTGCAGATAGAGTTAGATTTGGGTGTGGTGTGTTTAATCTGCAATCTAATTTGCAGTGTAAAAATAAAGCAGCCAGTATTTACCCTGCACAGAAATAAAATAACCCACCCAAATCTAACTCTCTCTGCAAATGTTATATCTGCCACACCTGCACTGCACATGGGGGGTCATTCCGAGTTGTTCGCTCGCAAGCTGCTTTTAGCAGCTTTGCACACGCTAAGCCGCCGCCTGCTGGGAGTGAATCTTAGCTTATCAAAATTGCGAACGAAAGATTAGCAGAATTGCGAATAGACACTTCTTAGCAGTTTCTGAGTAGCTCCAGACTTACTCGGCATCTGCGATCAGTTCAGTCAGTTTCGTTCCTGGTTTGACGTCACAAACACACCCAGCGTTCGCCCAGACACTCCTCCGTTTCTCCAGCCACTCCCGCGTTTTTCCCAGAAACGGTAGCGTTTTTTCACACACACCCATAAAACGGCCAGTTTCCGCCCAGAAACACCCACTTCCTGTCAATCACATTATGATCACCAGAACGAAGAAAAAACCTCGTAATGCCGTGAGTAAAATACCTAACTGCATAGCAAATTTACTTGGCGCAGTCGCACTGCGGACATTGCGCATGCGCATTAGCGACTAATCGCTCCATTGCGGAAAAAAAATAATGAGCGAACAACTCGGAATGACCCCCATGGTTTTGCCCAATTGCTAACTTTCTTGCTGCTGCGATCAACTCAGAATTACCCCCATGGTTTTGCCCAACTGCTAAAAAATTTGCTGCTGCGATCAACTTGGAATTACCCCCAATATGCAAACTCCACACAGTCTTTAATCTTCTTGCAGGCACAGCTGTGCAGTAGCCACCTGTCCCAGTGATGTAATCAGGACCAGGTCCCTTTATTTAAATTATTTGGGCGTCTATTTAAGTAAATTGAATTTGTAGTGGTTTTTGTTTGTAATTACATTTTATATGTAAAATACAAGTTGTCTATGAAGACACAATTCCCTTCATTGCATAAATATATTGTTGGCAGATTATATTATTCTATTGTTTACAGAAAGGGTCAGGGGCGGATTTAAGGGTGAGTGCACCCCTAGGCACAACAGTAACAGCCATCCCCTGCCCCAGCCGCCCCCCCCCCCACCCCCGCCTGCCTAATTTTTTTGTTTTTTTTGTTTTAAGCCCTCATTTGATGATAGCCAATTTAATAGAATGATATAAAAGATTTTTTTTTTATTATGTGTATACAGTATATTTACTAAAGCAGGACAGCTTACAGGGGCAGTACATGCATGTCCTACACATTTACACTCCATTCAAGATTGCATCTGGTACAGCACAGTGGAAATATTTTGCAGTTACTAGTACTTTTTTGTCTGACCGCACCAACACAAGCGTCCAAGTGCCACCCCCAAACAGGTGCCGCCCCTAGACACATGCCTCATGTGCCAAATGGGAAATTCCCCACTGGATAGGGTAATGCAACATTCACAATTAATATCTAAAATGTTATCATATTTCTAAGTTATCTTCAAACTATTCCTACTTTATTGCTAGGCAAAGGTATATACTGTACTTTTGTTTGACTTACATACAACTGAAACAAAGTTTAGTGTTCTAGGATTGGACAAATCTTGAGACATATACATGTGAATATACTTTTACATATGCATGTTTTCTTTGCCCTGCGTGCATATCTGTCCAACAATAAATGACCTATATGGTGAGAATAGTTGTATTTTGGCATAGTGGGCATCAGTTGGGCTGCAGGGGGCAGGGAATGCCTCGCTAGTATGGGATTAGATCAGAGGTTCCCAAACTGTGTGCCGTGGCTCCCTGGGGTGCCTCGGGACACTTGCAGGGGTGCCCTGGATTGGTGGTCCAGGACCAATTCAAATTATTCATGGTCAATAAAATAGGCAAAACCAGTGCTGGTGGCTGCCAGTCATAAAATATGTGGCCAAACAGAAGCAAATCTTGTCCCTCACAACACAACTGACCCTAAGGATGACATATAAATGCAATCTACTTCAAGTAATATTTCTTTTTAAATTTCTCAATAAGAAATTTTTGGCCATGGGGTGCCGTGAAAAAAATTCTGATATTCTATGGCGCCATGATTCAAAAAAGTTTGGAAACCACTAGATTAGATACTTGATTCTAAATAAATAATCAGTTTAAATGAATATAGTTTATAGCTGATGTTTACTACTCTAGGACTGTATGCCTCATTTTGCACAGCAAGGAAGTGTCAATGTCAACTAATTTACTTTAACTTACATTACAGATAAGTATTTTTGCTGAGCTGCATTTTTCCTTAAGAAATCCCTGGCAATTAGGAATCATCAGTTATATATATTTACAGGCAAGAACTGCAACTTTTTGGGGCATGCTTATTCAAGCAGGAGATGAGGAAGATGTAAAAAATGCCAGCACTTATCAGAAATGTAAATGTGGCATTTATTCAGTTTAATCTCTATATTCATTGCATCAGCCAAGTAAAAGAGAAGTTCCAATTAGAATCCAACCACAGCACCACAGCTCATGTTGTCTGTCACAAATGTGACAGATTCTTGTTTTAAAGTATCGAAATAAGCTTCTAGCATGAGGCACTGCTACTAACATTTGGTTTCTGCAGAAAATAAAGAAATCAGCTGCTTAGCATCACAATTAGGTCTCATGGTGTTGCTTACTTTTAAACAGTTATGTGTTTGATGTAGAAGCACAAGTAGGAAGTGATCGCAGAACTGGTACAATAACACTGTTAATTGCATATCATTTCTTTTCATATGATCGGCACTAGCTCTATTTTAGGAGAAAATTGCAGACTTGAATATAAATAAATGAGATTTGAACATACCGTACGTTGCAATCAGGTGCCTTTAAAAGAGAGGTAAATTGATGCAATCAGTGATAAAGAGGAAAGATTGCATTACATTGCTATGTCAGATATCAGTGAACTGTTTCAGGTCTTGTTCGACTATATGGGTCACACAGTCAGCTCTTCTGAAACAATACAGAGAATAATGTGTCTTGTACCCTTTGTCTCTGGGGACTATAGTATACTTCATTAAGAACAGTTCTCTTATGTTATTTTCAGCTCATGTTTGAATTAAGTAGGTGTTTTTTTATTTATATACCTAGAAAGATTTTTTTACTTTACTTTCATCTTTACAATGATTATCCTTTATTTGTAGTCATGTCTTATTAAAATAAATTTATTCTGTTCAGTAATTAATAACTCGAAAAATAGTGTATCATGGTTCCATTTGATTCCATTTGCATTGTTTTCATCACACCACTGGATCAACATTTTTTTTATTGAGAAATGTTGAAAGAATATTTGCATAAATTATGATAACCTAATCCAATAATTTTTAAATGTTTTTTATTAGTCTTCAGGGGTTATAGTATTTTTTTGAAACTATAAAATGTAAGAATTTTATACACGTCTACTTGATTGGACATCATGCATCTGCAACACAAATAATTGCCCTATTATCATGGAATAGTATTTTAACTGTAAATTTTTTGTTTATTTTTCTTGTAAAAATGTAAGGTAAAATGAAAAAAAAAAATGTCTGTCATGGTTACAATTTGTTTGTATCATTTTTGCTTACTGTATTTTTTCTCCAGAAACAAAAAAAAAAACCCAACAACATTTTTGACTATTATCTATGGCTATATCCATTATATCAAAACCTAATGTCCTTGGAAACATGACTATGCACATATTGGGCAGAGAGCACCTTCCACTTCCTCAATGGGTAGGTTTGACCACAGTTTACTGTTAGTACATCCTGCTCATTGTGACAAACAAATCTTCTGTCACTTCAGAATTTATTGAGCAACTTCCATTCTGTGTACTAGAGAGCAGTGACATGCAGTGAGGTGAGGTAGAGCCTTTCCTGTCAGTATACTTCAGAGTTTTGACTTAAAAAAATATGAAAAAGTCAAAGAATATATTATAAATATCTTATTTGTATTATTCTAATAATTTTTATAGGCAAAACTTTGGAGTAAAAAGTCTGTGACAGGTGAGGCACATCCTTTCTTTTCGGCAGATCTCTGATCAAAACTCATCCAACTTCCTTTGTATAATGCTCAGATGAACCATTTGGCTCATATATTGTGTGTAAATATGGGTCTGACACTAGCCAGTGCCTCCTGACCGATTTATCTCACCACACATCACTGTTAGAGAGCACCTTTTCCAGGAACAGACAAAGAGAGATGCTATGGCATTTAATTGTAGAAATTTTGTTGAAAGTTATACATAATGTATTTGTGCACTAAGGCATCTTAGTAAATGTACTGAAAGTACTAGACATCGCTAAAAAATTAATCTATGCAGACAGGTGGAAAGGATCAATCAACAATTGAATATGTAAAAGTGGGTATCATGATACCTAAAGTAACTGTTAAAAATCGCTAGTGCACATAAAAATCAGTTAAAAACCATGGCTAGTTGTAGAAAGCCAGAAGGGATCAGAAACAGGACATAGATATGTCTAGTATCCAGTGGTTGGTGGACCTCAGTTTTCCTTAAGCCACAAGAGATGTAAGTCTCTCCACAAATAGTTACCGATCCTGGAGTGCAAATGCAGAATTCCCTGGCGATATCTCAGCAAATGAAGATCTCAGCACACCAGTTTACAACTGGAGAGACTTACATCTCTTGTGGCTTAAGGAAAACTGAGGTCCACCAACCACTGGATACTAGAAATATTTATGTCCTGTTTCTGATCCCTTCTGGCTTTCTACAACTAACCATGGTTTTTAACTGATCTTTATGTGCACTAGCGATTTTTAACAGTTACTTTAGGTATCACGATACCCACTTTTACATATTAAATTGTTGATTGATTCTTTCCACCTGTCTGCATAGATTCATTTTTTAGCGCTGTCTAGTACTTTCAGTACAATTGTGTTTTGTGTTTAGTTTGGAGGGACTGTCCAAGTTTTTACAGCTGCTCAGGGGAACCGGCTCTGTCAAGCGCAAGGTATACCCACTCCTTTGAGTGAGGAGAGGTTTATTTGGTTATCTTAGTAAATGTCCTCATTGGAGTCATTAAAAGGCATCTGATTGTTATGGTTGCCTAGAAAACATGCTACTTCTGCAGCAAGGGCCTCACTTGTAACAGTTGCCATTCCTTGGTTAAGTAAGTTCACCCGGCACTAAGATGCTGCCAAGACTTACTGCAGGTACAAGGAGATAGAGTGGGACTAAGTGAGCAAGGAGTGAGCTGAAGTAGTAAATGCAGACAATACAGGAGACAAGGCAGAGTACAAGATCTGGAGGTAGGTAGCAAGAAAGGCAGGTATCAGGACAGAGTGGAAAACAAACCCAGGGTCAGGCAAGAATAGAACAGGCTGGGATTTAGCAAAAGCAGACAAGGCAAAAACAAAGGAAGTATTCTAAAAGAAACTGACAGAATATATACCAGCACACACAGTAGGGCAGATACACTATGAAAAACAGAAGCTATAACTGGCAGGGAGGCTAAGCCCCCCCTGCCTTTTTCTAGTAACAGGGACCAATCACAAGCCTACACAATGGCAATCCCCTGAAGATTTAAACACAGTGCTGCTGAATAGATGCTCATTTTATCTCTACTCTCTCTTTCTGCTGGTATCTTTTCTTCACTGTTCAAGCATACAGTGATTACTCCCATTCTGATAAACAAAATTCTGACCCAAACTCTATCTCAAATTACCATCCCATCTCTCAGCTCCCATGACCTTCCCAGCTATTTGAGAGACTTGCCTACACTCACCTCACACACTTTAACTCACTTATTGGACCCACTTCAATTAGGCTTTTGGTTCCCAACACTCCACAGAGACAGCACTAACTAAAGAAGTGAATGATCTGGTCACTGCTAAGTCCAAAAGCCACAACTCACTTCTAGATCTATCTGCTGCTTTTGACATTGTTGACTACTCTTTTCTCATACAAACACTGCAATCCTTAGGTCTTCTGGACACAGCCCTTTCTTGGTTCTCATCCTGTGTGTCTAATTGCGCATTCAGTGTCAGCTTCCCATGAATCTACCTCCTCTTCGTTATCTTTATCAGTTGGAGTACTGTAGGGCTCAGTCTTAGGTCCTCTGATTTTCTCACTCTATACCACATATCTTGGAAAAACTAATCATCTCTCTTGGATTTCAGTATCATCTGTATGTGGATTATACCTAAATCTACCTATCCTCCTCAGATTTGGGGTCCATGTCACTGAATGCCTTTCTGCTGTTTCCTCTTGGATGTCATCTCATCACCTCCAACTTAATATTTCCAAAACAGAATTAATTATATTTCCACCAACCAATAGTTACCAACCTGATATCGCTATCACTGATGAAAACTCGACAGTCAATCCTACCCCACAAGCTCATTGCCTAGGTGTCATCCTTGACTCTGAACTATACTTTGTTACCCACATTCAATCTGTCTCTAAATCTAGCTACATGTATCTTAAAAATATATCCAAACTACAACCATACCTTACACAAGACATTGCAAAAGCTCTAATCCATGTTCTCATTATCTCCCACATTGATTATTGTAGAAGTCTTCTTACTGGTTTTAGCAAAAAGACACTCTCACCACTACAATCCATTCTAAATGCCGCTGCGAGGCTAATCTTTCTCACTAGATGTTCATCATCTGCGGATCCACTCTGTCAGTCCCTCAATTGGTTACCTGCATTCTATCATCTTCAATTTAAAATACTTTTACTCACACACAAGGCCATTAACCGAACTAGACCAATATACATCTCTTCGGTTATCTCAAAATATTTCCCAACCCAACCTCTTCACTCTTCTCAAGATCTACGTTTCTCATCCACACTCATTATTTATTCCTGTTCACGATTGCAGGACTTTCTTTGGTATGCACCGACTTTTTGGAATGCCCTCACACAAACGCACACAATAAGACTATCCTCTTGTCTCTAAACCTTCAAGCATTACCTGAAAACTCACCTCTTCAGGCAAGCTTATCAAATTCCTGAACCTCCTACATAACATTCATAAACTTTCCTATCCAATTGCATCCCCACTGTAAAGTCCACACATATCCTCATATATTTTCTCATTATCCACTTTCCAATTCTCCAATGTTGCTGTGTGACCATATCATACAGCCCACCAAGAACCTTTGCAATCTGGTTGACCATTAGGCAATAGATAACACCTACCCTTTCTATCAATGGCTATTTCCTTATATATTGTAAGCTTGTGAGCTGGGTCTTCCTACCTCTATGACTGTCTGTTATTACCCAGTTTTGTTTTATCACTGTTGTTTCCAATTGTTTTGGTTTGTTTTATTTTATGACTTTTGTTTCCAATTGTAAAGTGCAACAGAATTCGTTGTGCTATATAAGAAACTGTTAATTAATAATAATAATAATAATAATAATAATAATAATAATAATAATACTATAGCAGCATCCTGGCTGCTTAGGAACATGTGGGACCAAGATGCAGCATCACGATCACCTGGCAATGGCTGGGAACTGCATGAGGAGTGAACCTTAGTGGCAGCTCCAAATACTGATATAAAGTGTTTCACTATTTCATTATGTATCTTGCATCTCCTTAAGTATCCTCTGCTTTTGCAATTGATTTGTCTATATTTCCAACAATGGGGGTAATTCTGAGTTGATCGCAGCAGCAAGTTTGTTAGCAAATGGGCAAACCATGTGCACTGCAGGGGGAGCAGATATAACATTTGCAGAGAGAGCTAGATTTTGGTGGGTTATTTTGTTTCTGTGCAGGGTAAATACTGGCTGCTTATTTTTACACTGCAATTTAGATTTCAGTTTGAGTACACCCCACCCAAATCTAACTCTCTCTGCACATGTTATATCTGCCCCCCTGCAGTGCACATGGTTTTGCCCAACTGCTAACAAATTTGCTGCTGCAATCAACTCAGAATTAGGCCCAATGTACTAAGGAGTAATGTTATTAAATTCTTTATGTATAAAATGACAGTGTATTATCCAACCATCATTCCAATAGCTAACCCAAATATATTGTAAGACAATCACAGCACATGTGCACATGTGACTTGAATGCATGCGCAAACTGATGAAAATTGCTCAACTGTGAAAAAAATGTTTTTAAGTACATTTCTGAATCAGGCCTACAGACCACATTAATTAATTAGTCAACTTCCTAGTTTAAAGAGTTGGATGTATTCAGTACCGGCTCCAGAGGTGGGGCTGTAGCACAGCCCAAAGTTCAAATAGGGAACCCACACCAACCGCCACTGGGTATATTGTACAGCATATACTGTAGGTAAAAGTAAAAATGTGAATGATATGTTAAATACACCTGCCAAAAGAACAAGTATTGTAAAATACCTAAAACAATAGCTGGGAACTTTTAAAATAAGATAAATATTTTCCATATCTTGTTGACCAAAAATAGCTCCATGTCATTTTAAAATAGAACATTTGTAGCCAATTTGGCTCTCAGGCTGAAACTTGAAATGTGGGCTGTAGTGTTGCATAAATTCCATCTCCAGAGGAAGTCTGCTTCTGTTCTGTTTGTATACACACCCTGCATACTTATATATTCAGCAGCTTGCCACTTTAACTGCTGTAAAAAACTTATTTTTGGTAGCAAATATTTCCAAGCAAGATTAGCCACACACTCGCTTGCTATGAAGTTAATTGATAACTTAGAAAATGGACAGCATCAGTAGACATAGATTCTATTCATATATGATCCCTTTGAAATATGTAGCACATAATCTCATTGGTCTCCAGCTTTCTCTTGACACATTCGGATAATGTCATTATAGGCTTCCATATTGCAAACAATCCCATGAAGATATTTCGCTGTTAGCTTCTAATATGACTGATATTCCTAATAATCTTTTTATATTATAAAAGCATTTACCATATGAAAGCAAAGCAGTTTAACCTTTTTATCCTATTATGGAAATTCAATTCTTTATCTCTCAATTGCATTCTTTTTATTTCTCCTATCTGTTTGACTGGCAGTGGCACCAGTAGTAGCAATGGAAAGAGGCTATTTAAATGCTTTCATTATTAATTTTAATCTGTTACGTCCATAGTTATGTAAGACTGCTTCTGATTTTTTTCATTATTATAACTGCTCTAACTTTCAGTATGATACATGCCATACATAGGGAGAGAAATGGAACAATACTGGAAAGACAATGGCACAGATTTATTATGCTGTTTTTGTTATTATAGCTTTAATCCACACCAAACCATGACATTGCAATACTTCTGCTCATCACATTTTTTAAATCTTCCTGTATCTCTAACAAATTGGGGGACACTTATATTAGAAACTGTTTCAAAAGTAACTGTGAAGAAATTACAAGAATCCATTTTTCATAAACGTCACCACTTTATTACCAAGCTGACAGAAATCTGAATTTGCAAAAGTTGATGTTGTAGGCATAGCCGTAAAAGGGCTGCTATAAGCCCAGTGCTGGCCACGCTTCCTGACCAATGACCTCATAATGTCAGGCTGAGGGGGCGGGGCCACCAGCACCGATAAGTGCAGTTTTGCCTGGAGAATCCTCAGGATGCTCCAGGTGGCTACACAGACTGGAGGAGGCCTATCTAGATCATCAACAGGACTTTGTGGCTGGTGCTATAGCAGAGGTACTGGCTGAAGGGTGCCATTCTAGACACCCAGATAGCCAGATCTAGGTACTGGTGGGCCGTGACAGTGACACTTACAGAGTCCTGTGCGTTATGTGTGGCAGCACCACTCGCACACCCCTAGTTAGGGCCATAGTTGTAGGAATAGAAAGATATAACAGAAATAGAGATCTTTGGGTGTAATTCCAAGTTGATCGCAGCAGAAAGTTTGTTAGCAATTGGGCAAAACCATGTGCACTGCAGGGGGGGGCAGATATAACATTTGCAGAGAGAGTTAGATTGGGGTGGGTTATTTTGTTTCTGTGCAGGGTAAATACTGGATGCTTTAGTTTTACACTCCAATTTAGATTTTAGTTTGAATACACCCCACCCAAATCTAACTCTCTCTGCACATGTTATATTTGCCCCCCCTGCAGTGCACATGGTTTTGCCCAACTGCTAACAAATTTGATGCTGCGATCAACTCAGAATTAGGCTCTTTGTGCATAGGGGTCTATGTACTTGAAGTCTTGAAGAGAGATAAAGTGAACAGAGATAAATTACCAGCCAATCAGCTCCAAACTGTCATGTTACAGGCTGTGTTAGAAACATGACAGTTAGGAGCTGGTTGGTACTTTATCGCTCTTCACTTTATCGCTCTCCAAGGCTTAGTACATAAACTTCATAGTATATTACAACTGATTTTTCAGAATTTGAAGAAATTATTGTTTTCAATTTCAAAAAAATGTTACCCCGGCAGAATATCCCAAGTGTTTTGTTTTTATAGTGGTGCCCTTCTGAGCACTATTGTGGCCTCTAGAAAGAAACACAGGAAGGTGAAATGGGAAAAACAAGTATAGGCTTGCTGAGAGACCTGAGCATCTTGGGTTAAATATCAGCCCCTCATGCCAGTTCCCTACTGCTCTATTGTATACACGATGACTTGCTTGAAATCTGTGCACTGGATTTCTGTTTAACTACATAAGTAAATTTTAAAGGTTACTTACCATTCTTAACTGACAAAATCAACAGGACTAAGAAGGAACTCTTTTTGTACAGCAACACAACATTTTGGTAAGGGTAAATATAATGTTTCAGTATCTGATTTGACTTCAGTAACATTTATTTTTAGAATGAACATGCGATGGGGAACATTATGATTTGTTTCACATTACATTATAAGGCAATATCAGGCCAATTTGGTTAAAAATAAAAGACCAGACTAGTCGATCAGATGTCATGCGGAGCTACTTAATATCATACTTGCTGATTTCCCGAAGTCTCTTTCCTGGAGCAAGCAAGTCAACAAAGCAGTGAGGTGCATGGGGCGTGTGATGCAGGGGTGAGGCATATTAGGCTGTGTGGGTGGCATGGTTGTGTGTTTGCTTCCACTTGGCCATGCCCCCACTAGACAATGCTGAGATTATGGCATTGTACAGTGGGGGACATGGTTATGATGACACAATTCAGCTCGAATTGCATCATCTTCTATCTGCACTGGCCCCTTATACTGGTGAATGGGAGGCTGGCAACAGGTGGTGGCAGGTTCTGAGAGACTTTCCCACTCTTCCGGGTGGCTAAGACTGCCATTCAATTTTTGGGTGCCTCTCGGCTATTTCAGAAGGGTAGGCAAGTATGCTTAATATATCAATGCCAGAAGTATTCTTTTGAATGACAGAGAGATACATTTTATTATTGAAACTCTTTCTATCCCTTTAATGATATTTGCGGGAAGAGAAGCAAGTATAGACCTATTCTCATAACAGCCACCCATGGGCTGATTACTGGTGGTTATGATCATGATGAGCAATGCAGTGAAATCCCCCATGAAAGCTCCTGCACCACATTTAAACACTGTGTAGGAGTTTAAGAATACAATTTTTTGTGTAAAATTTGAAATTAAAAGTATTGTAATACATAATATGATGACACTTGAATAGAAATTATACCATACCAAATTGATAAAAGTCATTAGTTGGCCTATTTAGCATTATTGTGGAGTAGGCTTTGTTAATGATCATTGTGTATTGACGTGTACCTATTTATCAAAATTCTCTTTACAGCAGCTCTGTAAACAAGATGCTGGTCGGAGCAAAAGTAGGATTAACATGCTGCAACAGATTTTGAGGAACCACCAGACAGGAAATAAGTAATAAATAATTCCAATAGTACAATTAAACTTAAAATGTTAATGTGGTTTCAGGATAAATATAGGACTAAATGATGGCAGAAATATCACCTATGCATGTGAGAAGTGGCTAAGGGGCCAGGAGTTTATGGGGGGGAGGGGGGGAGCTATTTATGGGGGGTAGGGGGGGGGGAGCTAGCACTGCCTGCACCCAAGATCTTCCCAGAGTAAATGCAATAAAGCCAAAAACAGGGTTTTTCTGCACATGTGCAGACTGTTATGCAAGCTCAGAATAGTACAATGAGGTGTGCAGGAGGATGGGCTGCATCGTGGTCATTTCATACCTGAATTTTGCCATGGGGCGAGTGATGAAGGGTTCTGTCTGGGCACTGAAAGTCATCAAGAAATACTAAAATTGTGTATTTACTTACTGCTTAATGAAATACAGGGTTTTTCTTATAAAGTAAAAAAAAATGAAGGGAATGAACAGAATGGGAACTTAATTACCTTTTTGTATGAATTAACAGACTTGATGGCTACCAAGACCAAAAAAACAGCTCATTTCTGCTCTGATGGATTTTTGATACTTGATATCTTGTTGATATCTCGTTCTTTTTTAAAATTTATAAATATCATCCCTTTTATCAATAGTTATATAAATGGTCACCATTGATAACAGCTTGTACAGGATTTAAGTACCAATTTCAGTACAAAAACTGTTGCACATTTATACCTGAGAAATCTTTTTTTTTTCTCATTGTGACTCATAGCTGTTTTCAGATACTGGATTTTAAATTCTGCTGGGCACTTGAATGTGATTTGTTTGCTACAGAGATAAAACAGGAGCCCATTTGTAAGAGAATAGAAGCAACAGTGGAAAATCAGTTGATAGAAACAGTCAGTACCTACACTATACCCAATTGGACAGAATTACATCTGTTGAGTTACTTCCTCTGAATGATCACTAAGGTGGAGGAGCAAGTTCAAATTTGATCACATTGATAGTGCTAGAACCAACTGCTGCCGAAAAGAGAGGCGCAATACCAAAGCAATTATTAAAGGATTTTTATTGCTATTGTTAAAAGTTAAACAAAATAAACTAAAATAACATTTATGTTTCAATGGTTGTACACCCACATTTATTAAGGCTAGCCACTATATAGTGATTCTAAAACAAAACTAAATAAATTCTGATTACTTGTTGCTTTTACATAGTCTCTTTTTGAATTGTGTTTTATGTACAATTAATTCAGCAATATTAAGTAAGCTAAATACTTTGTACCTTACAACATTCAGTAGTGCCTAAATCAAGTTTTGTTTGCAAATGCAATTTCGATTCACTAGGCTACAGAGAGTTCCAATGTTAGCAAGTGAAGCTACTGCCCAGAAATGAAATGAGACACCCACCAGTCTCATTGCATGTTCAATCGCAATTCTGTACAATTTAGTGCACTGTACAGAGAACATTGAAGCTAAGGATTGATCTATGGTTATGCAGACTGGTCACAGCAGCAGCGACTATGACGTCATGTATTTGCAGGTACAATCATGCTGCCATCAGAAAATACATGCCCCAAAAATGGCCATGACACATGCCTGCGTTTCCCCAGCCACTCCCCATAAACTCCCCGTTAACACCCCCAAATGGCCAATTCCTGTCAATCACTCTGCAACAAAGTCCTCAGTGAGAGCGGGATCACAGTGGTACTCTTGCGCATGTGCATTACGATCACAGCACATGCGCAGTTTGCTGATAATAGCTCCATTGCGTGAACATCAGCTATTTCATACTAACATGAATTAGACCCTTAACACATAGATGAAGCCCACCACCCAAGGTTGGACTAGCCCACAGGGGTACAAGAGAACCCCCCGGTAGGTCCCACTATATGAGGCCCCACCCCCTTCTCCAGGGATACATTGCTGTTATAAATCTGGTACATTATCATGCATGTATTAATAGATCAATCTATCAGGAGTCACCCATAATACATCACATGACTGGAAGGAACATATATTAACATATGACAGCAACATCATTTAGTTGGGAAAAATCCCTAATAATATAAATATATCATACAAATAATCAGGGCATAGATAGGTACATACGTCTGTTCTAAGCAAACAGACCTTATGTACCTATCTATGCCCTGACTATTTGTATGATGTATTTATATTATTAGGGATTTTTTCCTACTAAATGACGTTGCTGTCATATGTTAATATATGTTCCTTCCAGTCATGTGATGTATTATGGGTAACTCCTGATAGATTGATCTTGATTACTGAGCACTATACCGCGGGGTGCTTTATTTATTAAACTTCATTGTTTATTTATTTTTTCCCCGCCCTTCAGGCTGGCTGAGCATGTCCGTGGGAGGTCCGGTGACATAGTGCATTCCACTGAAGCTGGAGCGCATGACACTACCGCCTCCTGTTCGCTGTGGTGCTGGCTAGCCGTGGCTGCTGGACTTTTGGTGAGGCCTGTGCATTCCACTGCTTGTGGAATGCACAGCACTTTCAGTCCTGGTGCGGGGGTGATGACTAGCTGTTTTTTATGAGTTTTGTACATTTTTCATGCATGCCATATATGTCTATGGTTGGTGCTGTCTTAATGAATTGATGGACAGGTTCACAATATTATAACATAAGTTCTTATAAGCTTTGGTGCCTTATTAGAGTCTGAGTCTCCCATGATGCATCACATTAATGGGTGGCGTTTTCCAATTAGGATATGGGGTATATAGGTCTGCTCTTGGTGATGGTTGTCATTCACTTTCCTGGCTCCCTGGTGAATGGATCACGCTGCTGTAATGTCCTGTTGAAAATCCTTATGGGATTGAAATGCCGACCTAAATTGATGCTATGTGCATTTTGAAAGATGTCTGTGAGTAAATAAAAGCCTGCTTTTGAAATTTCTGAGTGCCTATGAGGAATATTGTTTATATTCTGCTCTTCTATATTTGGACTTTTTTGTCTCTAGTAGAGCAACCCGCCAGTATTTAAGTCTCTTGGAGAGTGCAGACACCTGGAACTATCTATCTATCTATCTATCTATCTATCTATCTATCTATCTATCTATCATCTATCTTCATAGAAAGGGGCCCAGACCAGGCACTCTCCATAGTCAAGCCTCTTGAGAGTGGTGACATTTCTAAGCATGTACCCCTAACACTGAATTTACCCTGTGGGCCATTCATGCACCTGTCCAGCACTGCCACCATGTCTGCCATCCTTTGTTCGTGCCTAACAAATCTACAAGTTTTTTAAAGTAATGCTCTATATTACCCAGCAAGAAAGTCAGACATCAACCAGTATGTGTCATGGTTGGTATATTGTGGGTTTCAAAACACTCATAAGAGGCAGTGAATCACATAGAATAGGTTTCCTAACATCCCTGACTATGAGTATGGAATTCCACTCTGGGAACTGACATAATCTGTAAGTATATTTTCTATAGACAATTTGATAGCACTACTTTCATGTTATTATATTAAAACCAACTTATTTTTACTTTAAGTGAGCTTGAATTTTAATGTCCCTAAAAACAATAATGCCAATCAGTATATAAGAAACTAAAATGCTAAACCCTGTATTCACTGTTCTTATAAAAATGTAAATACAGTGCATTAAGACTATACTAGGTAGAGTTATACATATGTAAATGGTGTAAAACAAGTATTTACATTTTGAAATTAAGTAACATGCAAATAGTCAAGTTTATTTCCATGTTGCTTGTAGAAAAGCAAACCTTGATAAAGCTTTTTTGTGTATGAGTACAAAATTACTGGAACTACTTTGAGCAAATAACAGAAAGCTACGGTCTATTTTGAGCAACCTATTAACAGATAATTGATTCTTTCTACTACATTAATTAAATTAATATATTGTATTAATGCATCATTAAAAAAATACATGATGGCATTTTGTATACATGAATCCATATCATCACTATTTGCAAGGCTGTGGCGGTAATTTATAACCAATGACATTTTGCAAAAAAAATAAATAAATAATGCATGTGTGTGTTATGATGATGACCAATACTGGCAATGTAGCTGTCTCTTGAATTACAGACACAGTGTACATTTTCAGCAAAGGGCATTCTGAGAGAGCCTGTTATCAATTTACAAGTGACATCTGCTGAAATTAACAAGATGTACAATTCTGAAAATTGTCATCACCAGAACACACTAACTTCTCCAAGCCAAACCACAGGATGGTGATAAACCAAAGAGCATTGTGTGCTATTATCATTATTTCTCCCAAAAGAGCTTAATAATGACTAAATTATTGCTTACATGGATAATACATTGTACATTTACCATGCCCTGTGGAACTTAACTGTGGCTTTGCAGAGAGAAATAATGCCAGTGTCCAACCAATGTAGTGACTTGAACATAAACTATAAATGAGAATATCTATTTCCAATAATAGCATTGTATAATGTAACTATTGCAGTCCTTCTAGGCCTCTGAGGCATCATTACTTCTTGCAATAATCTGAATATCCCCAGAGTCCAATTACGCAGGCCACAGAAAGTAACTGCAAAGACCTCACATCAACTAAATCCTCAGAGAGAGTAGTGGAAAATCCACAAGCAATCTAAATGAAAAGATGATGTTGTCTTATCTCAGAGGACAATTACAAAAGCACTTTTTCTATGTTTGTGAGTAATGTTTCAGTTTTATGCCAGACCAAGACAGACCAATTGGGAAAAGGTCATGGGTGTCCCTATATGCTTGCAGTGATTCCTGGATTTATCTGGTATTGTTGCCATCATCTTATCATGTGCACCAGCCCATGGTTGCTGGAGAATTGTTAATTCATCGAGACGGTTAGGTGGTGAATAGGGGCTAAATATAAAAGCCTGCGAGTTGCTGGCGGTGCAGGAGTTTGTGTGAGTCTGCCTGTTTTTTTAAAGCAGCAATCATTTACAAGGCAAAACCAACTTGTAAATGATTGCTGCATTAAAAACATGTTCAGACTCGCACAAACTCCTGCACCTCCAGCAACTCACAGGCTATTACATTTAGCCGTTGGTTGGGTAAAGAAATGCAGCATCCTGGCTCTTGGTCATCCCCAGTGGAGTTTGGTACCTTTTCATTCCCTATCAGTGTAACTACATTGGTGGGTCTGTCATTCTTAAAATACAAGAGCTTGGGTGTTGGAAATCTATTGCTTATAACTGTTTCATTAGATTTTGCTAGTTTAATTCATGCCCTGACTTGAGGATTAACTAATCATCACATTTTGTGGGGTACATGAGAAATTTTGTTTCCTGACCAGATTATAATAAAAAAAAAACACAAACAAAAAAAAAGAAATGTTAACATTTGGCAGGTTTTTTGTGTTTGTCTCAGGTCAAGTTATGACACTTCCTATCCTGTCCATCCTCCATCTCTTCCTTTTACCATCTCCATGGCACTGACCAATTGTTGGATATTTGTAATGGAAATCTAGCATTTCATAGTAACATGCAAGATTCTCATGTTATTTTCAAGACACAGACATACAGTACTTGTATCTTTAGCAAGCAAATTCCATAGGAACAATGTAAATCCTAATAATTGCTTTGAATGTTTCCTAACAAAACTGACTTTGCTCATTTAAGTGTGTTTTTATGTCATGCTTGGGACTGTAACTACAAGATGTAGAGGGACCGGTAGCTGGCCCAGGTGACTCTTGCTCTTCTTTTTGAATGCTAAATTCATCCCAGTTAAATGGAGAACAGGAATCAGGACTTAGGTATATGTGGCACTGGTCTTATTGAGGATGGGAGATTGTGATATTCAATGTTTTCTTTGACTTTTTATTTAAATCCCTCACTGTCAACTGTGTTAAGACAGTCACTTAACACAGATGGGGTGGTTTAGAAATATTACGGGGGGAATGTAATTGCCACACTTTTTGTGAGTTCTCCCATTTTTTTTATAGCAGAAATAATTTACATAGCAAAACCAGGTTGGTTTTGGCGTGTAAGTGACTGCCACTTTAAAAAACCCAGAGAACTTGCACAAAGTCTCGCACTTTCTGTTTCTTGCAGCTTTACATCCCTTCACATGTTTTCTCATCATACGGATTTTTAACAATATACTGTATATTGTTTGCACTCGCTTTCCCTAAACATGTAAATCAGAAAGATAGTGTCTATTTTTAGAAATAAATTCAATTTAGAAAGGACGTAGTTTGATTACGTCCTTAACAGTATTAATTTTGACACTGATTTTAAATTTAGCTTTAGTTGCTTACTTAAAATTGGAGCTGGTTTAAAGACAGATTTTAGACTCTTTTTTGCTTTGTTTTAGTCAAGGTTTAGTCAGTGGATCTCAATTTTAATTTTACTCTACTTTTCGTAAATGTTTAGTCATAACTTTTGCAAAACAGTTTAATGATACTGTAATGGTTTTTGCTTGTCATAGTACTCCCATATAACATATACAAGTGAATGCCCTAGGGCATCTATGTACTAAGACTTATAGAGATATATAGTGGATGGACAGAAAAAACGAACCAACCAACAAACCAGCTCCTGTGATTTTTCAAACAACCTGTAACCCTACAGTTAGGCGCTGATTGACTGGTACTTTATCTCCATATACTTAATATTTCTCCAAGGCTTAGTACATAGACCCCCTAAATTTGTTAGAACAAACAAATGCAAAACACAATCTTATTTTTGTTCTTTAAATATGTAAAATCCTACTTCCGGTGTTAATTTCAACAAGCATGTTAAATTTAGTTTTAGTCTTAGTCACCTTTTTTTGCTTCGTTTTAGTCAAGATATAGGACTCGATTCAGGTTGATTAGCAAACCAAAATAGTACTGTATTGGGCAAAACCATGTTGCACTGCAGGTGGGCCAGATGTAACATGTGAGATAGAGTTGGATTTGGGTGGGTTACATTGTTTCTGTGCAAGGTAAATAGTGACTGCTTTATTTTTAAACTGAAATTTAGATTTCAGTTTGAAGACACCCCACCCAAATGTAACTCTATCTCCACATGTTGCATCTACAGTGCACATGGATTTTCCCATTAGAAGATTTTGCTTTTGCGATCAACCTTGAATTAGGCCCTATGTACTATATTGCCCCCACCTGCAGTGCCACATGCTTCTGCCCAATACAGTACTTTTTTGGTCATCGACAATTACTTACAGTTACAAAATTTTCTTTGACAAAATTAACACTGATAATTATTTTTAAGCCTTTTCAAGTGTTTTTTTAATTTATTTTTGCTTTCATCTAAAAAAAATGTGACAGAACATTGTGAACATTACATGTTGACAAAACCTTGTTGACAAAGGGCCTAATTCAGACCTGATCACAGCAGCAAAATATTTCTCTAATGGGTAAAACCATGTGCAGGGCAGGTGGGCAAACATAACATGTGCAGAGAGAGTTCGATTTGGGTGGAGTAGATAAAGACAACCTTTCTGTCAAACTTGACAGGTGGTAACACCTCCTTGCTCCTAGGCGCCACCCCCTTTAATATTAAATTTTAGTGTTTTATATCGCTTTAATATAAAATTTTATATAAATTTATAGTGTTCGATATTAAACCGTATTAAAAGTTAATGGCTTTGAAAAGAATGTCACATATGACACTCACAAAAAAAAAAAGATATATTTTGAAGTAACACACAATGTTCTTACATTCCAGCAGCTGAAACTTCATGCTTGGCACATATGGTACTATTTAAAAATCATACTATGTCACACATGGCACTGGTTTAAAAAGCATACTGATTTTAATGACCGTGTCCATTTTCTTAGATGCACGGAAGCATCACACCTGGTACGGATTTAAAAAGCATATTGATTTTAATGGCAATGCATGATTACTGATGACAGCACAAATTTCAAAATGACATTCTCACACGTTATTTTTTGCAAACATATGTAGAAACAGCATATTTGGTTTTAAATTGAAGAATATTTAAAAAACTTAACTCTATATTACAACCTATGTTGCATACATGACATATGTTACTGTGTGTTAAATAGCACTAAAAAGTTTATCTTTATTATGGCCGATCGCTGAACTTTGATTGTAAGCAGACATGAACAGACTTGTCGGTATTACAGCGTGACATGTCCAGACCTGTATATTAACGATAAAAGATTTGCACCAAATACCCCATATTACTGTGTATTAAACCGTTTATATCGATGCATACAGAACACATATTACAGTGTATTACAGAGTGTATAGCACCGTATACAGACCACATATTACAGTGTATTACAACGTGTATAACGCTGCAAGCATACCACATATTACTGTGTATTAAACCGTTTATATCGCTGCATACAAGCCGTATGTTACAGTGTATTTAACAGTGTGTATATCGCTGCATACATGCCATATATTACTGTGTATTACAGAGTGTATAGCACTGTATATATTACAGACCACATATTACTGGGTATTACAATGTGTATAACGCTGCAAGCATACCACATATTACTGTGTATTAAACCGTTTATATCGCTGCATACAAACCATATGTTACAGTGTATTAAACAGTGTGTATATCGCTGCATACATGCCATATATTACTGTGTATTACAGAGTGTATAGCACTGTATACAGAACACATATTACTGGGTATTACAATGTGTATAACGCTGCAAGCATACCACATATTACTGTGTATTAAACCGTTTATATAGCTGAGCACCATATATTACTGTATATTACATCGTGACATGTCCAGACCTCATGCAGCTCGAGGACTGAGGGCTCACCTCCCCATGTTTTAACGATGATCTAAGAACTAATGACCACAATGAGCCATGAGGTACTACAGGCCTCTGTGGCATAACTAGTTAAAAAATTGATGGGCAAAATCATTCATTTTTGGTCGACGCGGGCTGCGTTTGTTCGGGTTGATACAGCCGTGATGTATCCACATAGCCAACGGACTAGCATTCTTCTTTAGGCTGTTATGTCCGATCGAGGGCGTTGCAAATTGTTTGTTCGCCGTTTCAGCGACGATTGTGCGAATTGTTGTTTTGCCCAATTATGCTAGGACAGTGCATTAGCGCATCTGTAACATTGCAACTTGGTAAACTAATAGGATTGATATATATGAATGGTATTGAATGTGAATTAAAAAAAAAACAAAACAAATCAACTCTAGGTAACAGACTATAATAGGTAGCATGTATCACCATCCCAAGTTTGTGATAAACCCCAGGGCAATTCCACTGGATATATATCCTATAATTTTGGTAACATTTTTAAACAAATAATACTATGTGATCATGTGCAATCTTCCTATCTACACCAGTATTATGTGTTCCAGAATCATAATACATTTGATATATGTATATCGTTTAAATAAGACACAGATGCATTAAATTGAATAGTAACAATACTCGTATGTTATGTTGGTAATAATGTAACGAGCTATTTTAACATAACAGATCCTATTTAGGAAAATGATGACATGATATGCCTAGCGACCCAAGTTATTAAAACTTTTTACTGTAAATATAATGTTTGTGCACGCATACACCATGAGATATGTACTTCTATTAAGCACAAACAAGCATATTGGCATTCTACTCTAACATTTAGGGTAAAAGATTAGAATGGATCAAGGTAACATAGCGTAAGGACAGATATAGGTTCAGCGGCCTCTTTGACAATCCATGTTATGGATATGAAGTAAACCCACCATTAATAAGCATTAAAAAGGATACCATCCTATAACTTTGGTATCATTTTTAAACAAATACTACTATGTGATCATGTGCAATCTGACTATCTGCACCAGTATTATGTGTTCCAGAATCATAATATATATGATAAATATATAGCGTTTAAATAAGATACCGTATTCTCACACTGACATGCATATGAAAACCGATAATAAGCAGTTCCGGCTACTGTAATCCTTTACATGATGATTTTGGTATATACACATATACTACAGGCCACTAAGAAGATATGAATCATGATATATAAGATCGCTAAACAAAACAAGTGATCTGTAATGATTTCTGACTAACTAGTTAACTCAGTATACAGTAATCATATAGGTCCCTGTGTCGTATAGATATGTGCTTGGCATAAATATTTCCAAATGTTCCTAAATCTAAGATGTTTCATGCATGTTGTAACACTAAATATTGTAAATAGAATATCAACATGACAGATGATATAACTGAATTTTTCATGATGAATCTTATATGTTCCTATATTTTGCTAATGTAATACCCTTATGGGGGTATGCATTTTAAACAAATAATACTATGTGATCATGGGCAATCTTCCTATCTACACCAGTGTTACGTGTTCCAGAATCATAATATATTTGATAAATATATATTGTTTAAATAAGACACAGATGCATTAAATTGAATAGTAACAATACTCGTATGTTATGTTGGTAATAATGTAACGGGCTATTTTAACATAACAGATACTATTTTGGAAAATTATGACATGATATGCCTAGTGACCCAAGTTATTAAAACTTTTTACTGTAAATATAATGTTTGTGCACGCATACACCATGAGATATGTACTTCTATTAAGCACCAACAAGCATATTGGTAATTTTTAAACAAATACTACTATGTGATCATGTGCAATCTGACTATCTGCACCAGTATTATGTGTTCCAGAATCATAATATATATGATAAATATATAGCGTTTAAATAAGATACCGTATTCTCACACTGACATGCATATGAAAACCGATAATAAGCAGTTCTGGCTACATGATGATTTTGGTATATACACATATACTACAGGCCACTAAGAAGATATGAATCATGATATATAAGATCGCTAAACAAAACAAGTGATCTGTAATGATTTCTGACTAACTAGTTAACTCAGTATACAGTAATCATATAGGTCCCTGTGTCGTATAGATATGTGCTTGGCATAAATATTTCCAAATGTTCCTAAATCTAAGATGTTTCATGCATGTTGTAACACTAAATATTGTAAATAGAATATCAATATGACAGATGATATAACTGAATTTTTCATGATGAATCTTATATGTTCCTATATTTTGCTAATGTAATACCCTTATGGGGGTATGAATTTTAAACAAATAATACTATGTGATCATGGGCAATCTTCCTATCTACACCAGTGTTACGTGTTCCAGAATCATAATATATTTGATAAATATATAGCGTTTAAATATGATACCATATTCTCACACGGACATACATATGAATATTGATAATAAATTGCCCAATTATGCTAGGACAGTGCATTAGCGCATCTGTAACATTGCAACTTGGTAAACTAATGGGATTGATATATATGAATGGTATTGAATGTGAATTAAAAAACAAATCAACTCTAGGTAACAGACTATAATAGGTAGCATGTATCACTATCCCAAGTTTGTGATAAACCCCAGGGCAATTCCACTGGATATTTATCCTATAATTTTGGTAACATTTTTAAACAAATATTACTATGTGATCATGGGCAATCTTCCTATCTACACCAGTATTACGTGTTCCAGAATCATAATATATTTGATAAATATATATCGTTTAAATAAGACACAGATGCATTAAATTGAATAGTAACAATACTCGTATGTTATGTTGGTAATAATGTAACGGGCTATTTTAACATAACAGATCCTATTTAGGAAAATGATGACATGATATGCCTAGCGACCCAAGTTATTAAAACTTTTTACTGTAAATATAATGTTTGTGCATGCTACCCCATGAGATATGTACTTCTATTAAGCACAAACAAGCATATTGGCATTCTACTCTAACATTTAGGGTAAAAGATTAGAATGGATCAAGGTAACATAGCGTAACGACAGATATAGGTTCAGCGGCCTCTTTGACAATCCATGTTATGGATATGAAGTAAACCCACCATTAATAAGCATTAAAAAGGATACCAAGAATATGATTTTGACATATGGCCCCAGATTTTCAAATAAAGGACGTGCAGCGTATCTCCTTATTTAATCCTAATGGAGTCATAGTATTCAACAGGCATATGTATCAAGATTTTTCTTTAGTGACTTCTTAGTAATGTTACAACCACTTATACCTAGCTCAAACTGTTCTAGATCATACATTTTCACCTTTTTGTGATTACTAGTGTGGAATCGTAGAAAGTGTCACGCCAAAATTTGTAATTTTCTTCATGTTGCTTATATCTCTTTGTGTATTTTTAATGATATACACATGATCCAATATTCGTTTTTAAAAAGCATCTTAGTCGTGCCGATATATTTATAAATGAATGGGCCTATTAAGCAGTAAATTACACCAAATGTGTGGAGCAGTTAATAATTCTTTTTTATTTCTGTTTTATTGTTGTTTCTGTCAGAGAACTTCTGAGTGATATGAATATATTGGCATGCCTGACATGGTCCACTGGGATAACAGACAGATAATGATGTATTTTTTCCTCTGATGCTTGTAAAAGTGATTTCTAAACAAATTATTCCGTAAATTTGTTGATATCTTCCAGATGATCTGTATGGTCTTATCAAATTCTTTCTTCAGATCATAAACAGTGGTGAGTATATATCGATATTTGTGTAATGACGTATTGATGTGTATCCACTCTTTACAGTATGTAACGATGTATCTTATTTGGCACAAGGTGTGTTCTCTTGTCTTGGATATAAGTAAGGATATACTTGAAGTTTTATTGTTGGCATTATAAGATTTCTGCAGGTTCTGTTTTTCTTAGACCATCATAGTGTATATCTTTAACTAATCTTGCTCTTTTTCTATAAATTTCAACATCCGATCAATTTCTTCTGGTTCGGATATACTCTCCTTTTGGAATTGATCTCAGAGTGACGGGATAATGGGAACTGATGTGGTGTAAAATGCTGTTGGCGGACGTGGTCTTACGGAAAACAGCGGCGATGATTTCTCCAACGGCTGTTTTGGAAATCTACAAGTCATGAAAAGTATTACTATTGTGACTTATATCTGATGTAAGTTTAAGTACTAAGTATAAAGATATTAACACTCTACGGGGGCGGGCAGAGGAAGGTGAGGAATCCACCTCAGATGTTATAGATTACTCGAGATCAATCCTACGAAAAAAATAAAAAAAAAATTGTCCCTAGCCCTCAAATATGTACCCAAGTACAGCTATTAACTGAACTATTCTCCATCCAGCGCAATAATTAATATGATATTTAATCTACACAGAGTGCAAAAAAGACACAAAGGGTACCATAGCAAATTATTGGTTGATAGCGTAATCCCATACATTTTATTCAGTATGTCCATGATATCGTGCACATACGATGGATTATCTAATACAAATCTTCGTAAGTGTTTACCCACAAAAATGCTGGGTTTTTCCGTTATATTTTCAATACCAGAGACAAAAGGGGCTACCGGATTGTACATGTACAGTACTAATGTACTTTCGGCAATAAGCACAGCGTAGAAACATTAGGATCAATTACTTTGAGGAAATTTAAATCAGACTTGGTTATAGTTCCACCATTAAAACCTCACTTAATGAGCTTTTCATAGAATATGAGTAAATTGGACGTAGAATTAAATCAGAGTCTCTGGTACGTAGTAGTGTCAGCTAGTTGACTGTATGTCTCCTTCAGTTTTTTTTTTTTTTCCGTAGGATTGATCTCGAGTAATCTATAACATCTGAGGTGGATTCCTCACCTTCCTCTGCCCGCCCCCGTAGAGTGTTAATATCTTTATACTTAGTACTTAAACTTACATCGGATATAAGTCACAATAATAATACTATTCATGACTTGTAGATTTCCAAAACAGCCGTTGGAGAAATCATCGCCGCTGTTTTCCGTAAGACCACGTCCGCCAACAGCATTTTACACCACATCAGTTCCCATTATCCCGTCACTCTGAGATCAATTCCAAAAGGAGAGTATATCCGAACCAGAAGAAATTGATCGGATGTTGAAATTTATAGAAAAAGAGCAAGATTAGTTAAAGATATACACTATGATGGTCTAAGAAAAACAGAACCTGCAGAAATCTTATAATGCCAACAATAAAACTTCAAGTATATCCTTACTTATATCCAAGACAAGAGAACACACCTTGTGCCAAATAAGATACATCGTTACATACTGTAAAGAGTGGATACACATCAATACGTCATTACACAAATATCGATATATACTCACCACTGTTTATGATCTGAAGAAAGAATTTGATAAGACCATACAGATCATCTGGAAGATATCAACAAATTTACGGAATAATTTGTTTAGAAATCACTTTTACAAGCATCAGAGGGAAAAATACATCATTATCTGTCTGTTATCCCTGTGGACCATGTCAGGCATGCCAATATATTCATATCACTCAGAAGTTCTCTGACAGAAACAACAATAAAACAGAAATAAAAAAGAATTATTAACTGCTCCACACATTTGGTGTAATTTACTGCTTAATAGGCCCATTCATTTATAAATATATCGGCACGACTAAGATGCTTTTTAAAAACGAATATTGGATCATGTGTATATCATTAAAAATACACAAAGAGATATAAGCAACATGAAGAAAATTACAAATTTTGGCGTGACACTTTCTACGATTCCACACTAGTAATCACAAAAAGGTGAAAATGTATGATCTAGAACAGTTTGAGCTAGGTATAAGTGGTTGTAACATTACTAAGAAGTCACTAAAGAAAAATCTTGATACATATGCCTGTTGAATACTATGACTCCATTAGGATTAAATAAGGAGATACGCTGCACGTCCTTTATTTGAAAATCTGGGGCCATATGTCAAAATCATATTCTTGGTATCCTTTTTAATGCTTATTAATGGTGGGTTTACTTCATATCCATAACATGGATTGTCAAAGAGGCCGCTGAACTTATATCTGTCCTTACGCTATGTTACCTTGATCCATTCTAATCTTTTACTCTAAATGTTAGAGTAGAATGCCAATATGCTTGTTTGTGCTTAATAGAAGTACATATCTCATGGGGTAGCATGCACAAACATTATATTTACAGTAAAAAGTTTTAATAACTTGGGTCGCTAGGCATATCATGTCATCATTTTCCTAAACAGGATCTGTTATGTTAAAATAGCCCGTTACATTATTACCAACATAACATACGAGTATTGTTACTATTCAATTTAATGCATCTGTGTCTTATTTAAACGATATATATTTATCAAATATATTATGATTCTGGAACACGTAATACTGGTGTAGATAGGAAGATTGCCCATGATCACATAGTAATATTTGTTTAAAAATGTTACCAAAATTATAGGATAAATATCCAGTGGAATTGCCCTGGGGTTTATCACAAACTTGGGATGGTGATACATGCTACCTATTATAGTCTGTTACCTAGAGTTGATTTGTTTTTTAATTCACATTCAATACCATTCATATATATCAATCCCATTAGTTTACCAAGTTGCAATGTTACAGATGCGCTAATGCACTGTCCTAGCATAATTGGGCAATTTATTATCAATATTCATATGTATGTCAGTGTGAGAATATGGTATCATATTTAAACGCTATATATTTATCAAATATATTATGATTCTGGAACACGTAACACTGGTGTAGATAGGAAGATTGCCCATGATCACATAGTATTATTTGTTTAAAATTCATACCCCCATAAGGGTATTACATTAGCAAAATATAGGAACATATAAGATTCATCATGAAAAATTCAGTTATATCATCTGTCATGTTGATATTCTATTTACAATATTTAGTGTTACAACATGCATGAAACATCTTAGATTTAGGAACATTTGGAAATATTTATGCCAAGCACATATCTATACGACACAGGGACCTATATGATTACTGTATACTGAGTTAACTAGTTAGTCAGAAATCATTACAGATCACTTGTTTTGTTTAGCGATCTTATATATCATGATTCATATCTTCTTAGTGGCCTGTAGTATATGTGTATATACCAAAATCATCATGTAAAGGATTACAGTAGCCGGAACTGCTTATTATCGGTTTTCATATGCATGTCAGTGTGAGAATACGGTATCTTATTTAAACGCTATATATTTATCATATATATTATGATTCTGGAACACATAATACTGGTGCAGATAGTCAGATTGCACATGATCACATAGTAGTATTTGTTTAAAAATTACCAATATGCTTGTTGGTGCTTAATAGAAGTACATATCTCATGGTGTATGCGTGCACAAACATTATATTTACAGTAAAAAGTTTTAATAACTTGGGTCACTAGGCATATCATGTCATAATTTTCCAAAATAGTATCTGTTATGTTAAAATAGCCCGTTACATTATTACCAACATAACATACGAGTATTGTTACTATTCAATTTAATGCATCTGTGTCTTATTTAAACAATATATATTTATCAAATATATTATGATTCTGGAACACGTAACACTGGTGTAGATAGGAAGATTGCCCATGATCACATAGTATTATTTGTTTAAAATTCATACCCCCATAAGGGTATTACATTAGCAAAATATAGGAACATATAAGATTCATCATGAAAAATTCAGTTATATCATCTGTCATGTTGATATTCTATTTACAATATTTAGTGTTACAACATGCATGAAACATCTTAGATTTAGGAACATTTGGAAATATTTATGCCAAGCACATATCTATACGACACAGGGACCTATATGATTACTGTATACTGAGTTAACTAGTTAGTCAGAAATCATTACAGATCACTTGTTTTGTTTAGCGATCTTATATATCATGATTCATATCTTCTTAGTGGCCTGTAGTATATGTGTATATACCAAAATCATCATGTAAAGGATTACAGTAGCCGGAACTGCTTATTATCGGTTTTCATATGCATGTCAGTGTGAGAATACGGTATCTTATTTAAACGCTATATATTTATCATATATATTATGATTCTGGAACACATAATACTGGTGCAGATAGTCAGATTGCACATGATCACATAGTAGTATTTGTTTAAAAATGATACCAAAGTTATAGGATGGTATCCTTTTTAATGCTTATTAATGGTGGGTTTACTTCATATCCATAACATGGATTGTCAAAGAGGCCGCTGAACCTATATCTGTCCTTACGCTATGTTACCTTGATCCATTCTAATCTTTTACCCTAAATGTTAGAGTAGAATGCCAATATGCTTGTTTGTGCTTAATAGAAGTACATATCTCATGGTGTATGCGTGCACAAACATTATATTTACAGTAAAAAGTTTTAATAACTTGGGTCGCTAGGCATATCATGTCATCATTTTCCTAAATAGGATCTGTTATGTTAAAATAGCTCGTTACATTATTACCAACATAACATACGAGTATTGTTACTATTCAATTTAATGCATCTGTGTCTTATTTAAACGATATACATATATCAAATATATTATGATTCTGGAACACATAATACTGGTGTAGATAGGAAGATTGCACATGATCACATAGTATTATTTGTTTAAAAATGTTACCAAAATTATAGGATATATATCCAGTGGAATTGCCCTGGGGTTTATCACAAACTTGGGATGGTGATACATGCTACCTATTATAGTCTGTTACCTAGAGTTGATTTGTTTTGTTTTTTTTTTAATTCACATTCAATACCATTCATATATATCAATCCTATTAGTTTACCAAGTTGCAATGTTACAGATGCGCTAATGCACTGTCCTAGCATAATTGGGCAAAACAACAATTCGCACAACCGTCGCTGAAACGGCGAACGAACAATTTGCAACGCCCTCGATCGGACATAACAGCCTAAAGAAGAATGCTAGTCCGTTGGCTATGTGGATACATCACGGCTGTATCAACCCGAACAAACGCAGCCCGCGTCGACCAAAAATGAATGATTTTGCCCATCAATTTTTTAACTAGTTATGCCACAGAGGCCTGTAGTACCTCATGGCTCATTGTGGTCATTAGTTCTTAGATCATCGTTAAAACATGGGGAGGTGAGCCCTCAGTCCTCGAGCTGCATGAGGTCTGGACATGTCACGATGTAATATACAGTAATATATGGTGCTCAGCTATATAAACGGTTTAATACACAGTAATATGTGGTATGCTTGCAGCGTTATACACATTGTAATACCCAGTAATATGTGTTCTGTATACAGTGCTATACACTCTGTAATACACAGTAATATATGGCATGTATGCAGCGATATACACACTGTTTAATACACTGTAACATATGGTTTGTATGCAGCGATATAAACGGTTTAATACACAGTAATATGTGGTATGCTTGCAGCGTTATACACATTGTAATACCCAGTAATATGTGGTCTGTAATATATACAGTGCTATACACTCTGTAATACACAGTAATATATGGCATGTATGCAGCGATATACACACTGTTAAATACACTGTAACATACGGCTTGTATGCAGCGATATAAACGGTTTAATACACAGTAATATGTGGTATGCTTGCAGCGTTATACACGTTGTAATACACTGTAATATGTGGTCTGTATACGGTGCTATACACTCTGTAATACACTGTAATATGTGTTCTGTATGCATCGATATAAACGGTTTAATACACAGTAATATGGGGTATTTGGTGCAAATCTTTTATCGTTAATATACAGGTCTGGACATGTCACGCTGTAATACCGACAAGTCTGTTCATGTCTGCTTACAATCAAAGTTCAGCGATCGGCCATAATAAAGATAAACTTTTTAGTGCTATTTAACACACAGTAACATATGTCATGTATGCAACATAGGTTGTAATATAGAGTTAAGCTTTTTAAATATTCTTCAATTTAAAACCAAATATGCTGTTTCTACATATGTTTGCAAAAAATAACGTGTGAGAATGTCATTTTGAAATTTGTGCTGTCATCAGTAATCATGCATTGCCATTAAAATCAATACGCTTTTTAAATCCGTACCAGGTGTGATGCTTCCGTGCATCTAAGAAAATGGACACGGTCATTAAAATCAGTATGCTTTTTAAACCAGTGCCATGTGTGACATAGTATGATTTTTAAATAGTACCATATGTGCCAAGCATGAAGTTTCAGCTGCTGGAATGTAAGAACATTGTGTGTTACTTCAAAATATATCTTTTTTTTTTTTTTTTTGTGAGTGTCATATGTGACATTCTTTTCAAAGCCATTAACTTTTAATACGGTTTAATATCGAACACTATAAATTTATATAAAATTTTATATTAAAGCGATATAAAACACTATAATTTAATATTAAAGGGGGTGGCGCCTAGGAGCAAGGAGGTGTTACCACCTGTCAAGTTTGACAGAAAGGTTGTCTTTATCTACTGGGTGGGTTATTTTGTTTCTGTGCAGAGTAAATACTGGCTGCTTTATTTTTACACTGCAATTTAGATTTCAGTTTGAACACATCCCACCCAAATCTAACTCTCTGTACACATGTTATATCTGCCCCCCCCCTGCAGGGCACATGGGGGGTGATTCAGACCTGATTGCTGCTGCGCATTTTCAAACAGCGGGCGATCAGGTAGTCACTGCGCATGCGTATGCACCACAATGCACACATGCATTGGACAACAACAAAGGGCATTGCCGGTTAGCAATGGGATGGTGTGAAAAATCTTATTGCATGGGCGTTCGCAAGGTGATTGACAGGAGGAAGCGATTTGTGGGTGGTAACTGACCATTTACTGGGAGTGTCTGGAAAAACGCAGGCATGTCCAAGCGTTTTCAGGGAGGTTGTCTGACGTCAGCTCCGGCCCCGATCAACCTGTTCTCATCGCACTGTAGGAGTAAGTCCTAGGCTGCGCAGAGACTGCACAGAGTGGATTTTTGCAGCCCTGAGTACACATGGAATGGCACACTTGCACAGGCGAATATACACTCCCCCTGGAGGCGGTGACTATCCAAACGCAGGACAGTAAAGTTTGCAGCCCAGCAATCAGGTCTGATTCACCCCCATGGTTTTGCTCATTAGAGAAAAATGTTGCTACTACAATCAGGTCTGAATTAGGCCCAAAGTGTGCTGGAAGAAGGTTTTAGACTGGACAGAGTAAACATGAAAAATTGATTGTGCTTACGTTATTCTGTATTCTTCTACATGTCAACACAATTCTTTAAAGAAGTCACTCATTTACATGGTGACAAATGCATTAAGAACTGTAATTCCAATGAAGAAGAAGAATGCTACGTACTGTATCATTTTGTGACATGGAAACCTAAAATGTCTTGTGTCTTTACAATGTAAGGATTTATATTTATAAAAAGAGGGATCTTTCAGCTATACAATCTGGAATTTATGGGTCAATTACCAAAAAAAAATTCAGGATTCTTTAATATTAATTGATTTGAGGGGGTTGATCCTGTAATTAACTTTTGGTCATTGTGTAGTTAAATTGCACATTTACAGTGTCACAATCTATTTGGTGAAGTTGATTTATGATGCATAGTTTGAATGCAGTTGAGTCCCAAATCACAGGGGAAAAATGTATTATAAAACAGTTACTGGAAATAAGGACTCGTGAGGCAGGACTTCTGGTTAAAACACAGTTAGGGTAATTCAGACCTGATCGTAGCAGCAAATTTGTTAGCAGATGGGCAAAACCATGGGGTTAATTCCAAGTTGATTGCAGCAGGAAATTTTTTAGCAGTTGGGCAAAACCATGTGCACTGCAGGGGGGCAGATATAACATGTGCCGAGAGAGATAGATTTGGGTGTGGTGAGTTCAATCTGCAATCTAAATTGCAGTGTAAAAATAAAGCAGCCAGTATTTACCCTGCACTGAAACAAAATAACCCACCCAAATCGAACTCTCTCTGCACATGTTATATCTGCCCCCCCCCTGCACTGCACATGGTTTTGCCCAACTGCTAAAATATTTCCTGCTGCGATCAACTTGGAATTACCCCCCATGTGCAGTACAGGTGGGGCAGATGTAACGTGCAGAGTGAGTTAGATTTGGGTGGGGCGTGTTCAAACTGAAATCTAAATTGCAGTGTAAAAATAAAGTAGCCAGTATTTACCCTGCACAGAAACAAAATAACCCACCTTAATCTAACTCTCTCTGCACATGTTACATCTTCCCCACCTGCACTGCACATAGTTTTGCCCAACTGCTAACAAATTTGCTGCTACGATTAACTCTGAATTACCCCCAGTGTCTTTACTGGCATCAGACACTGTAGAACAATATACTCAGGATTTGGCATGGTCACACAGGTACATACTGAAAATAAGCAAACAAACATAAAAAGTCTCAGCACTTCTTGTGCTCAGCAATCAGTCCACCATGCTCTCCTGGCACAGCTAATATCATCAATCTCTGTCAATATAAAACTGCAGCCTACTAGCTGGCCTCTAACGGGCATCAGTGCAATCTGCAGGGGGTGTTTGGGAGTTTTAAACCCCTTTCCTTCCTCTGACTTCCTGCTGTCTCTAGGTGAGCTGGAAAACCCAGACCTCCTATTTCTCCAGTTGCAGCTGCACAACTCAGAAAGCCCAGAGTTATAAATCTCCACTGCAGTTGCAGAATATGGTCATTCTCTATTTGCATTTGTTTGCTAAGCCCTAGCCAAGAGGAAAGTTCTTTAATAAAACTGATATCTGTCTTTGTATAGGTAGATAATTTGTACCATTCAACTTTGCCACTTGTATTACACTTGTATTTACTGTTAGCATATACTGTATTTGCAGTCTAAGGCTTGCTGATAGTTCACTGAGTATCCAAGTTTGGTTGTCGTATACAGTATGGATTTCATTTCCTCTAGAACTGCTTTTGTGTAACTGTTAACTTGTTTATCTGAAAGATGAGATATCTCTTCCCTGGATGTAAGCTTACATATAATAATGGCATTTGCTTAGTATTTGCTCTTTGTTCTTGATTGTCTGTTTTTATCGATTTGAGTCTGAGCTCAAGCATTTGTTCACAAAATGTACTGCTAGTCTGTTTAGTATTCCTTCTCCAAATCTAAGTCTAGCAAGGCCATCACATCATCCCTTAGGTCTTCAACAAAAGTCACTTTAATGCTGGTAGTCACTTTGCTTGTTCTTATGTTTAGGACTTTGTATCCTTCTGAACTTTCCGTGTATCCAACAAAAATCCCTTCTAATGCTTTCATTTGTAACTTGGCTTGTTCAGGAATAAAATAACTGCTTTTCACTCAAAATACACTGATGTGCATTGCCAAGGAATTTTCATCATTCCATTGTTTATATGGAGAGTTCTCCACTATTATAGAGAATAATATGTTTTGCAGTATTTTTGATATATGCCAGAGTCTGTTAGCATGCAACTGCTAATTTTAGTGAGGGGTCTGTTCTTCCTTTCAGCTACCCCATTTTACTTCAGTGTACTGTATATGGAACTGTTTTATGATGCTCTATGGCATTTTGTCTTAAGGCATTATCTGTTTTATGTTCAGCAAGTTGACCGTCATTCTTACTTTGGTATATAAGTGTATTTATCTGAAACATGTTACTTATAAAATGCTATATAGTCCTGCAATTTGACCAATAATTCAGCTTTGTTCTTCATTAAATAATTGACTTAGCAGAGTTAGGAGCAAATAAAACCAAGCAACCAAAAGTAGCAATTTAATCCTGGACAAATCAAGGGGTGAAAATCCATTTAGTCTTATTGGGACAATTCTGGATGCTTTTTTTAGTTTCTACAGTGAGATTTATAATTAAGCTAGGACAGCGCCCTCCCCAGCTTTATGTCTCTCTGCACATGTTAGATATGCCCCCCGCAGTGCAACATGGCTATGTCAAGGTGCTTTTTATTGTTTTATTTTTTTACTTCACTTACTATCCCCTGTATATCTTCAAATGTAACCTGTAGTCTCCTGGTGTGGGTAATTTAATTAGACCAATCATGTTGTTTGTCCTGAGACTCTGCTCTTACTAATTTCAGGAACTATTGCTCTTGTGACTCTAAGTATTATGCAACAATCACATACCATAATTGCTGGGCAAGCTGATAGTATGAGATCCTCTGACAGGCTCCAATTTTCCAATTTTACTTTGCTTTCAAGGTGTCCAAAAGCATCTGTGTCTGTGTGTGTTTGTTCTCACCTGTTCCTCTGAGATATTGAGACAATACATGTGTTTATCTGCTTCACCATTATAATAGTAAGGATAACTTGATGGGGAGTCCTTTAGTTGCCTTGCTCCTTACATATAAGAGCCTACCTTCCAAGCTGGAAGCATAAAGCACATACTATATTCATATCCCATTTGTATTGGAGCACATGTGTAAATCATGCTCAATAACTTAACCTATGCCGATCTAGCACTCATCATGTGACTTATTGTTTAAGCAATGAGGTAGATGACTTGTTGTAACAAGTTCCACCCCACTGTTTTTTGCATGTTTCAGGGATTTTGTTTTTAAATTTATATTTGAAAACATTTGGAATCCATGTCTGTTGCTCTGCTTTCCATATTGAGCAATTTTTCTTAAGGTACCCCCGTTTCTTGCATCTAAAGCATGCTCTAATTTCCCTTTGTGACTATGGGGTAAATGTATGAAGGTGCAATATGGGGGAGAAGCTGTATCAGCGCATGTCATGTGCACTATACTGCTTCTCCCCCATGTATGATGGCTACGGTGCGGGCACTATGACTGGGGTGCTATGCGCCCCTGTCCATATCAGCACTGCTATCTAAAAGATAGCAGGCCAATATGTGAGGGCAATGTATGAACTGTCAGCATCACTGACCATTCCGACACCTGTAGCTGTCGATTTTGACAGCTGCAGGTGGCGATGCCCATAGACCACTGCATGGACAGAGCTGTCCCTGGCTGTAGCGGGTACCGGTTCATTACTGTGCTGGGGATCTCGTGTGAGTAGCATGTGTAGAGGAGCCGGCTGGGACAGGGAGACACAGCGCGTCAGCACTGAACTGAAGCGCTGTGCACTTGGGGACATCGCCAGAGGGGGGGAGCGGCAGACAAGATGTCCCTTCCTGCTTTGCCTCGGTAGTGAGGCGAAGCAGGAAGTGTTATAGTGGCAAGATACATGCCGCTATAATACATTTGCCTATCTATATCTATGGCTGGTATCACCTTTTATGTTTTAATGTATGAGTTAATTCCCCCAATGGGTTTCATCTATAAGTCTACTGTCAATTCCACTTCACACCTTGATTCCACTGCATAAACTACTGCACTGTGACATTGTAATCCTCACCCATTAAGTTTTGCTTCTGTCTTTTAGCATTCCATGTATATGCTCCTGCATGTCCTTTGTTTTGCTAAGTTTAATTTGGTATAGTATCCTCCTTTTAAACACCTTACTGTGTAATCTGCTTCTTTTATGGCGCTACTGTAATGCATCCAGGGCCGGCTCAAGCTTATTTTTTTTAGTAAGCAAAAATCAATTTTGGCGCCCCTTGATAGGAAACATTTTCTAAAGGTGTGCCAGAAAAAGGGGTGTAGTCTTACAAGAAAAGGGTTTGGCTGCACAATTGTACTCCCCAATGGTACAGGGTGATAATGGGTGACAGGGAGATAGCAGGTAACTGGTGAGGCAGGGGTGACAGGGAGATAGTGGGTGACTGAGGCAGGGGTGACAGCTGAGATAGTTGGTGACTGAGGCAGGGGTGACAGGGAGATAGTGGGTGACTAAGGCAGGGGTGACAGGGATATAGTGGTTGACTGAGGCAGTGGTGACAGGGAGATAGTTGGTGACTGAGGCAGGATTGACAGGGAGATAGTGGGTGACTGAGTCAGGGGTGACAGGAGAGAGTGGGTGACTGAGGCAGGAGTAACAGGGAGACAGTGGGTGATTGAGGCAGGAGTGACAGGGAGATAGTTGGTGACTGAGGCAGGGGTGACAGGGAGATAATAGGTGACTGAGGCAGGGGTGACAGGGAGATAGTTGGTGACTGAGGCAGGGGTGACAGGTATATAGTGGGTGACTGAGGCAGGATTGACAGGGAGATAGTGGGTGACTGAGTCAGGGGTGACAGGAGAGAGTGGGTGACCGAGGCAGGAGTAACAGTGAGACAGTGGGTGATTGAGGCAGGAGTGACAGGGAGATAGTTGGTGACTGAGGCAGGGGTGACAGGGAGTTAGTGGGTGACTGAGGCCTGGGTGACAGGGAGATAGTTGGTGACTGAGGCAGGAGTGACATGGAGATAGTGGGTGACTGAGGCAGGAGTGACAGGGAGATATTGGGTGACTGAGGCAGGGGTGACAGGGAGATAGTGGGTGACTGAGTCAGGGGTGAGAAGGAGATAGTGGGTGACTGAGGCAGGGGTGACAGGGAGATAGTGGGTGACTGAGGCAGGGGTGACAGGGAGATAGTTGGTGACTGAGGCAGGGGTGAGAAGGAGATAGTGGGTGACTGAGGCAGGGGTGACAGGGAGATAGTGGGTGACTGAGGCCTGGGTGACAGGGAGATAGTTGGTGACTGAGGCAGGAGTGACAGGGAGATAGTTGGTGACTGAGGCAGGGGTGACAGGGAAATAGTGGGTGACTGAGTCAGGGGTGACAGGGAGATAGTGGGTGACTGAGTATTGGGTAAAAAGGAGAATGGGTGACTGAGGCAGGAGTGACAGGGAGACAGTGGGTGAGTTAGTCAGGAGTGACAGGGAGATAGTGGGTGACTGAGGGAAGGGTGACGGAGAGAGTGGGTGACTGAGGCATGAGTGAAAGGGAGATGTTATAGACTCAGTAAAGCTCATTTGTAAACTACAAAGACACCTGTACTTGAACAAATGTACCTGCTGTCTGGCCCTTGGATCTGCCCCTAAAAACATCAGTCTGTGCTTCGGTTTGTGTGAACCTGAAAATGTACATGTTGGAAAGAGTAAAACTTCAGACCTATTTCCACTTTAGAACCTGCCCCTTCAAATACAGTATATATAAATAAAACTTTTTTTGACATTTTAAATTTTTACATAGCTCTGCAGTCTAGATATATATATTGTGATCATGACAATGTGTCATGTAATGGGGGAAGGAGACGGTGCACAGTGACAGTGCTGCCACTACTGAGGGCACAGCCTGAGACATGACCTTTACAGCACGTGTGTGGCTGGCAGTGGGAAAGGGAGCACCATTCTGGCACAGAGCACCCTGTATAAGCGCCAGTTACCCCATCCCCTGACCAAGCACTGAGCAACACAGACACATCTTACCAGGTGCTGGAGGCAGCTGTGTATGGTCACACGCTCCCCAAGGATGGCATGCAGGCAGCAGAGCTGCAGCCAGGTGAGGATGCTAAAGCACGGTGAGGATAGGGGGAGACAGTCAGTATCTGGAAGGCCATGTTGGGTGCTGGTGACAGCCGCTTCTGTGATCAGGGAAGATGAGTGGGGTGGGTCACAGAGCATCCTCACACTACTAGGTACAGGCCAGTCACCTCCCCCCAGTAAAGCAGAGAAGCGGTGTTCAAGGCAGGCGCCATGCCACAGTAGAGAGAGAGTCACCGTGATTTTGTCTGCAGAAGCACCCTTTACTGACTGCTGCTCTACTCGACCGCGTAACCCGCGTATGCGTCGGGCCAGCCCTGAATGCATCCCAATTGGCTTTTATAGAAGACTTTAATATTGTGTTAATTGGTTTCTTATCTTAATTGAAATAAATATATAATTACATGTGCCTGTCTGATTACACTTTTGGCGGCAGATCTGAGCAGATGTTCCTGGTGAGTCCTAACTTTTGCCCTGCTTCATTCATCAGATGGACACCATAATTTATAGAGAAACCCTCTTTCCAACCAATCTTCCTGGTGAGTCCAAATATTAACCATATTAGGAGGTGGCCAAAGTTTGTTCACTCTGGGTCTAGCCCTGCTGCCATCTAGGCTCCTCCCATGGGAAGTTCCTCTGTATTGCATCTAACGGCCTCTTTCTACACTGCCCGGAGTTCCTTTTTGTTTCTCTGACCCGGACCTGCAGCTCTATATCCCTGTCATTACTCACTGTGCTCCAGTTAGCATGCTCACTGTTGGTTTTTGATTGTAACCTAATACTGTCCACATTCTTCTTCATTCATATGTCCCTTTCCAGCACAGTGGTTGCACACCACTGCTCCATCAGATGCTTGAATACAATCCTTCCTCTTACCTGCTTCCTCTAGACTGTCCTGCCATGATTATTTCCTGCCTTTCTCTGTACAATCCTGCAGTGGTCATCTTGTGCAGTCCTCTAGACCTGTGGACTGGTTCCTGAACTTCCCCTCCTCTAATCCAGCCATAACCTTGACTTGGTTTAATCTGTTTCATTAACAGTTTCAGTGTGGAGAGAGTAATGCTGATGGTTTAATGCCAACGTAGAAGTAATGCATTTAAAGCATTTTGACAGTGTTGACAGTATAGCATGCTGTAATGTTTAAAGCTTTTACGCAAACATGGTTAAATGCTTTAATTAGCTTTATTAGTGTATCAGCATTATGCCCACATTTTATCTGTTTACAAATAAACTACTTTCCTGTCCCAACCTTAACCTGGACTAGGTCACTGATTCAAGTTTAAGTGGTATAGCCTCACAGAGTATTCCCCTGAGTTAAAAATAGTTATTTCCCCCTACTAGTTTAACTAATATCCCCTAAATAATTCACCTTTGTTTTCCTGACTGATCAAATTTTCTCTGGGTCTTTTGAGAGTTGCCTGATTAGTTGAACTGTATGTCCTCATTTTTCAATTATGATTTGCCTATTATTAATGCCTAGTATTACCTAATGCCTAGTATTACCTGCTTATAACACTAAATTATTTTGTTACACTGCATGTATTACAGTGTATCTTACCCTTTACACTCCTCTCCTTGCAAGGTGTGTGGTCTCCCATCACATATCATCTAGCTCATAATGCCTCATTACCATATTCCAGTACTTTTCCTCATTCCTTTACCACCTCAGTACAAGCCCTTTTCCATGAACCTCCAACCCTATCATCCTCAGCCATATCTTTTTTACTGTATATCTAAATCCTTTAACCTCCTGGCCTTGACAGGAACCTAGAAAAGGCAGTACAGTATGTCCAGGGCTTTATTGATGTTGCAGTTGGTGCTTAAACTTCCTCTCAATGTGTATATATGTTAAAACAAAAGGGGTACATAATGTGTATTGTTGTATACAAATGGTTCTTTAATCACGTGGGCGTATTTCACACCTAATTGTGTATGATAACAGGCTTTGGGCAATTCAGCAAAATTGTCCTACAGTGGTTGCTATGCCACTTTAAGACATTGATTTCTCCAAGAAAGGAAATAATTTATTGGATAGAAATCCCATTCAAAATAAAAATCTCCTTGGCAGTTAGAAATGGTAATGCATATTGTGGTCAACTACTCTTGAGGAAGTGTAGTCCATATAATATAAGTGTAGATAATTTAAGATAGTTCTTACAATTAAAAAAAAAAAAAATTAAGGTGGTTTTTGAGTGATTTGTTCTTTAATAAATCAGGTCTTTAGAAAACTGCCAGAAGAAATGTTGATTACAAATTATTATTAAAAAACCCGCTCTTTAGAACTTAGTCAATTTAGCCCATATTACAATTGCAACACATTATAAGGTAGGTATAAAAGCTGTATGGAAACACTAGTATACAAACCCTTGATCCCACTAAATTTTTTAAATAAAGAATTGAAGATGTAGTTTCCATGTTACAATCATACTAGTTCCCATCATAACAATCACAATGCTTCTGCAGAAAGAAATCTTACAAAAAAGAATTTCTGAAAATGTTCCAAAACATTTGCATGGGAAGGGGTAATACAGTACATAAGGCCTAATTCAAGGTTGGTAGCAAAGCAAAATTTTCCTCTAATGGGCAAAACCATGTGAGCTGCAGGTGGGGCAGATATAACGTGCATAGAGAGTTAGATTTGGGTGGGATGTGTTCAAACTGAAATCTAAATTGCAGTGTAAAAATAAAGCAGCCAGTATTTACTCTGCGCAGAAATAATATAACCCACCCAAATCTAACTCTCTCTGCACATGTTATATCTGCCCTTCCCCCCTGCAGTGCACATGGTTTTGCCCATTAGAGGAAGATTTTGCTTTTGCAATCAACCTTGAAAAGGCCTATAGTTAATTAAATCTGCTTATATTTTTTATTTGTGTTTTTTTTTAACTAGATGCTATTCTCAAACAAGACAGCCATTTTCATGCTATATTAAACATAAGTAACATCCACTAATTTATTGTGTTATGTTGTTATTTCTTATAAAGATGCCCTGGTGCACTCATGAAAATACACTGCAGTGTTCACAAGTTCTTGATTGAAATGTTTCTGCAGTGCTATAGCATCGTCTAAAGATTCCTCTGGCAAGGAGCAACATAATTAAGGTGGTGAAGCTACAGTATCACCTGCTTCTTAAACTGTATGAAACCATTGTGCTTTGCTACTGGTTTGTCTAAGATAACAAAGAGCTGTAAAATAGAAAGGATTAGTGATCAGTGAATTTATTCCCTCACAAATAAAATCCAACCACCTGCTTCTATGTTTATGAGCCAAATAAATTTGATGATCCATCTTTTAGGTAATGAGAGAATACAGTCAGGTATTGAAAATACAAGTAAATGGAGATGGATTATGTTGATTTGTGTACCAGACTTTTATTAAACAACCTGCAGAGATGTCAGACTCTAGAGATTCCTTGAGGTGGGGGAAACTCAATGCAGCATTTTAATGGAAATGGTCTTCCCTTTATTATTTATAACTGAGGCTATTGATGCTAGGAATCTGCAAGAATGACTTCAAATCACTAAGGCATTCTTGAAATCAGAAAGTGTTGATGTGCATTCACATTCCATCCACACACAGCACACTGGCATGATGTATCATTACAAGAGATTGCAAGTTCAATTGACATGGCTTATACAAGCTTATTAAATAGTTAAGCGCTGCATTATGGGTAGAAAAATACTAAAATGAAACACTGTCTAAATATAATAAAGCCAATGCAATTTTCTTACATTTAGAAATATTCGTCATGAGAAGACTAAAATGTTGATATAATCTTATGAGAAAAAACAACATTGATCAGAAAGAATGTAAATTTAGCAAACGGTAAAATAAAATAGTTGCAGTTTACTAGGGTGTTACTAGTCAGTAAATAATTGTACATACAGTAGGTTACAGACCTCAGAGGTATATGTTTAGTTATTACAAAATCACTTATTCTATTTTCCTTAGTTGTAGATACATTATCTATTTTATTTAATGTAATAAAAGGGACTCATGTTTAGGGCTAACCCCCAGTTTTTCCACTTAGATATTAGATGACCATCATTAATGGCATAGTAATTAAGATAAGTACCCTTACATAGGGCCTAATTCTGAGTTGATCGCAGCAGCAACTGTGTTAGCAGTTGGGCAAAACCATGTGCACTGCAGGGGGGGGGGGGGAGGCAGATATAACATGTGCAGAGAGAGTTAGATTTGGGTGGAGTGTGTTCAAACTGAAATCTAAATTGCAGTGTAAAAATAAAGCAGCCAGTATATACCCTGCACAGAAACAAAATAACCCACCCAAATCTAACTCTGTCTGCAAATGTTATATCTGCCCCCCCCCCTGCAGTGCACATGGTTTTGCCCAATTGCTAACAAACTTGCTGCTGCGATCAACTCAGAATTACCCCCATTAAGTTGCCTTTAAAGCTCTTGAAAAATAAATAGGCAGAGAAGTGAATTTTTCTAATCTCAGTTTCCCTAATGTACATTCCTAAATTACATTGTGGATATATCGCATTAATGCAAACCCTTGGCTGTGCTGTCAGGCGGTCCGCCACCATTTTTTTAATCGGGGTGGCTGCGTGTGACATCATGCAACCACCCCCAAAACACTCCCGGCCTGCCCCGTTCGGCCCGTCATGCCAACTAATGCCGCTTCGCCACCCCGCGAACACCTGCCGCTGTCAATCATCATGCGGCCGCATCCTTCCTGGATGCAGCCACAAGGTGAAGGGTCGCACATGGGCACTGCGACCAATGCACGTGTGTAGATCAGATGGGCGCAGGTACTGCGTATGGATGCACAGCTGCGTCCATCTCTGAAGCAGCCCCTGTGTTCGGTAAATGACAAAAGCTGATAGGTTGCTTTGGGCAACTTCTCCATTTTATCTCTCTCAAAGGTTTGATAATTCTCCCCATAGTATTAATTTTTTCTTTCTCCATGACTTGATCTATCTCACCTATGGGCTGATACAGAATTGTATGCAAGTCAGCTGTAATTACACTTGCATCGCTAACACTAAGCAAAATGTGGATATTTGCCTGTATGCTGGGCTGTGCACATCTAGACATCTACAACTTCCCTAGTCAGCATGGCCATAATCTGTATCAGTGCGCACTTGCACTTGGTGCAAGCGATCCAAAGGGAAACATATGGCACATCCAGCCTACAGTTCCATCTACACACCCACAGCATGCATTCACAGTGTTTATGTGCATATGCTCCATTGTCACCCAGTTATTTCCATGCCCTACAACTAAGTGCAGATGCAACAGAATTGAGTACAACTTGGAGCTGCCAGTAGATGTGTGTTCTGATATGGTGCATGTGCATTGCAGTGACGTGCGGTCAGGTGAGGCAGGTAAGACAGAGCCTCTCCTGTTATACTCCAGTATATTCCAGAGTTTTGACTATAAAAATTATATGAAAAATACAAAGTAAATACTATAAATGTCTTCTTTCTATTATTCTAATCATTTTTGTAGTCAAGGATATACTGGAATATGACCGCACATCTCTGATCAAAACACACCCGATTTTCAGCAGTATACAATGCTGCACCCTTGTATTATGGGGTCATTCAGACCTGATCGCTTGCTAGCTATTTTTTGCAGCGCTGCGATCAGATAGTCGCCGCCTACAGGGGAGTGTATTTTAGCCTTGCAAGTGTGTGAACACATGTGCAGCCGAGTGGTATAAAAACAGTTTGTGCAGTTTCTGAGTAGCTCAGGACTTACTCAGCAGCTGCAATCACTTCAGCCTGTTCAGGACCGGAATTGACATCAGACACCCGCCATGCAAACACTTGGACACGCCTGCGTTTTTCCTACCACTCCCAGAAAATGGTCAGTTGACACCCAGAAACGCCTTCTTCCTGTCAATCCCCTTGCGATCGGCTGTGCGAATGGATTCTTCGTAAAACCCATCGCCCAGCAACGATCCGCTATGTAGCCGTACGACGCACCTGCGCATTGCGGTGCATACGCATGTGCAGTTCTGACCTGATCGCAGCGCAGCGAAAAAACCTAGCATGTGATCAGGTCTGAATGACCCCCAATGTTAGAATATATTGTGTGTAAATCTGGCTCTGAACTAGCCAGTGCCTCCCCAGCCATTTACATCACGTCACTGGTGCAGTCATGGCCAGATTATGGCAGGTGGGGGCCCAGGGCAATGAAGGTTAAGTCCTTTAGTCTATACAGCATAAGTAAGTCACACACAAACAAAACGAAGATGGCTCCAGAGTTTCCCATGGTGTGGACCCGCAGGTCTCCCTGGCATGCTGTGCCCATAATGCGCAGGAGGAGCGAGTAGGAAAGGAACCTTACCAGCTAGTAAAGGAGTCGCCCCATTCTGTCAGTGCGCAGCGGGCACTGAGGTGTAAGTGTAAATGATGGTCCAACATCAGCTGCACCCTGCCAGATCCTTATAGCTGGGAGAGGGGGGACTACTCAGTGCTAGAGTTCCACATTCAGAATGTGCAGCAGAGGAGAGCGAGAGGGGCAGCGCTGCTGTCACTGCCATGGTGAAGCCGCAGCTGCAGTAGCAGGAGGACACACGTGATGTCTCATATTACTATTTATAGGGAGCAGGCATGCAGCCAGGGGCAGCACTCCTCCAATCCCAGGCATGCTGTGTGTGGGGGGCTCTAATGTGTCTCTGTCATCCCTCCCTTAATCAGGCCATGGGTGCAGTGCTAAAAAGCACAGGCTCTGCATCAGTATAAATTGTGCACACTTGTACAGTATATAAGGTTGCTAAGATAAGATATATATATATATATATATATATATATAAGAATGTAATATATGTATTTCTGAATGTACAGTAAGTGTGAGTTCATGCGTGTGTGTATATGTATATATATATATATATATATATATACTGTACATATATATGTATAGAGAGAGAGAGACAGAGACAGAGAGAGACAAACAGATACATAAACAGATACATAGATAGATGGTAGATAGAAAGGAATAAAGTAAAAAAAATAAAAAAATAAAGCTAGATACATAAATATTACAGAGGACACATATTAGGTGGACTATTTGTTTCTTTTTTTCCCTGTAAGGGTCATTATGTCAGTTCTCAGGAAATCTATTGACAGCTAATCTGGAGGACATCCAAATACTGTAAAACTTTGTTGTTGGTTGCACAGCCCAAACATTGATTACAGCTGCTTCAGAGCTTGCATGAAGTGAATTGTTTTGTGTATTTTTTCTCTAGAATATCAGCCACACTTTCTTATATTGTGAACCAAATGCCAGATTATTGTTGAATAATTCATGAACCATCTAGTGTTTCTCTTTGATTCTGAATCATATATTGCTGGTCCCTCCCTGTGAGACAAGTCACTTCAAATAATCTAGTTTCTGAGTTCAAAGCCAGTGTTTAAGCAGCCAGGGTGAATAGATTCATATTTAAAAGCTATTTATGATACAGCTATTTGTTTGGGCACATTTTACAAATAAATACAGTAAGTCTTATCTTTAAAAAGTACACTATACTGTAACCCCTCTCTCACCACCCAGGGGTACTTAATACATATGTGCCTCCACCCAAGCTATATTCTATTTGGCTTGCTTGGGTAAGACTGATAGGTAGGCAATCTGTGTCCTATGTATAGGCATGTGAGATTACAATTGTACTAGTTTAAACAATAACATGACATTTACACCTGAAATTGTTGCTGTATAAGAATACCTGTATTCTTTATCTGCTTTCACAAAGAATATTACACTAGAATGTTATGCAACAGACAAGTACATAGGTTTTAATGTAAGCACATAGGTATAATAACATTGCCAACATTAACATTTATCTAATAGTTGCACCGTATGTAGTTGTAGAACACATAGATATGCCCTATTAAATACAAATAACAAAACAAAACAAAAATCATAACTATAAACCCGGGTTCAAATTTGTCTCACTGTGTACTGCAGTAACGTCGGTGCACTTACGTTGGGGCCCTTTAAGGAAGATCTTAAGTTTCGTTAACGGTGAGAAAGTATTTCACTAGTTCCACTGTGAAGGATTAGTCAGCACTATATGTGCTGTACTGTATGTTGTCGCTTCTCCTTGTAAGCCTAAACTGAGTTTGAAGTTATATTTCTCTGTTTAACAAACTCTTTAGTCGAATGTAGAAATGTTTTTGATTCACGCAGAAAATTACAATTCACGTACTCAATATAGCTGCGTTTAATCCCCTTCAGGAAAGAGTTCAGTCCTTTTATATTTAATTCACTCCTCCGTAAAACTCAACTGTAACCATCAAATAAAAATGTCCTTTCCAGTTTTTAACTTTGCTTTATATATTAGTAGCTACATTTGTTTAAAATCCAGAAAGGCAGCATATGTCTCTTCATCTGCCTCCATTAGATCTTAGTTACGAGCCTCTCATTTACTATATGGAGTCACACATGCAGCCACTCTACGGTCCTGCCACTCTTCTACTAACTTGTGTGTAGTTCTGTTAGCTACTCTTCCCTCTGCAACTGTTATGCAGTTGGCGCAATAGGTAGCAATGTCACAGATGGTTCTGCTTATTATGCGAGCTGAGTAATGTAGCTACCTCTACAATGTTTATGAACCTCCGTAGATGAGATCAGTTATATTTTATGCAGCTATACTGTACTTTATCTTCTTGGATTAACTGTCACTTAGCTGCTATAATAGCTACAAAGTATTAGTCTAAGATATTTACTCCTTTGAAGTTACAAGTGCATGCAATATTAGCTGCAGTGCAGGGGCTGTCACTTTGCCTTGGTGTAGCTGGGGTGAGTATAGTATTACACTTACAAATGCCTCACTGCTGCTCAGTCTCCGCCTCCTGCCGACACTCCCCCAACTTCTCCCTTACACTTACAGCCACACAGAATGGAGCCTCTGCTGCTTCTGTGTTGTGACTGTCAGAGTCTGTGTCTGTAGTAGGTAGAGCTGCCATAACTCGGGGTACAGGAAGGAACCCTCTCCGCCTCCCTGTCACAGACGCGCCCTTCTAATACTGCTGTTTGATTTGACTAGCACTGATGCCGGGTTCTGTGAACAGTGCTGAGCCTCAATGCCGTTGACGCCACCTTTACTGCCAGGAAGCTCTGCTCTGGCTTCACACACTAAGCCCCCTCCGGCCGCCGCAATGTATACCACTCAGCTCTAATGTGGGCGACGGCCGGAGCAGCAATGAGGTGTGTGCTCTCACCAGAGGATCTGCAGTCTCTTTGTCAGCTACACTGACAGCACCTATCCACCCCTCTCTAGTAGTCACATGACCCACTCTGAGGTGATGCCCCGCCCACTGGCAATCACCCCACTAGGTGATTGACAGTTAGGAGCACAAGGACATTAACTGTTTAGATGAACTGTGAAACCATAAAATAAGCTTTAATTATATTTACCACTACATTTACATCAATGTACATACAATTACATATATGTGAACTATATTATTTACCTCAGAAAATGCATATACAAACATTAGTTTACTTCAATATGCTTATACTTAATTTTTATTAAAATATTTGAACTACCTCAGTATAAGTGTTGTATAAACCCTTAATCAGGGTTACATTTCTCCCCCTGGTGCATTGTCACCGTTTTCCATTTATAGGGGCCAATGCACCATCTACCTTACTCACTATGCTAAAATAGTTTATATTCATTCACATCCATTAGCAAGCCACCTCATCTCAATCATTTTGACTGTTGGCCAACTAGGGAGAGATGGAACTACATAGCCTTCATGCCTCCCTGGGATAGTGTTCTCTGATCGTGCTGGTTTCCCTTGTTCTTCTACACCTGACCTATTGACTTCATTTAGTACTGGACTTTGGATGGAAAATTTAAGATATTTGGCTAGGGTAAAGGGATCATGTACTTCACTACGATTGTCACTGAGACTATGTTCTTCCTCTGACGAAGCTTCTAAAGTTATCAAGTCTTTAGCATCTGAATTTGCTGTTTCTTGATCCTGGGACTGATTTACTCTACCTTTGAATTTCGAGAAACGTTGGTAATGTAAGTTTGCAGAAGGATGACATGGAGCTGGATCACTCCCTTGCCTTTGTTCTGAATATGCACTTCCTTCATCAACTGCTTTATCTCGTGACTGGTAACAATAACTGCATGATCCTTTTCGCTTTGGAGCAAATCGACTCCCTTTCACTGGCACTCCACCTATGCCAGTCACATTTGCTGCATGTACACCCTTTTCCCCTTCCAACACTTCAAATTCTACTTTCTCTCCATCTCCTACACTGTACAACAGTTTTAGGGGGTTATTATTCCTTATGGATGTCCAATGTACAAATATGTCTTCTCCGTTGTCATGCCTTTTAATGAAGCCATAGCCTTTCTTCACATGGAACCATATTACTGTGCCAGTCATTTTAAGAGACATATACTGTGTCCCTTGACTATTAACTTTATTCATAGAAGATTGTCTCAGCAATATATCATCCACTACCTCAGTCTGTAATCCTATGTCCTTAGTATCCGGTCGCATAGAAACTTCATAGATACAGTCTTCAGGACAGTTGTTTAGTATGTTGGCATCCTTGAGTATTTTATTCTCAGATTCTAGCTGAGACAGTCTTTCTTTCATTTCATTCAGACGAATACGATCCTCCTTTTCAGTTTCTTTACCCACTTCCAATAATTCAGACAGCTCAGTTATTTTTGATTCCAGAGAATGAATATTGTCTTCCTGCTGCTGGTACATTATCAACTTTTGTTGCTCCTGATCTACTCTGGTTTGTCTTTCATCAGATGCCATGGTTTCCATCTCTCTCTGTATAAACCAAAGTTCTCTTTCAAGCTCTTTATTCCTTTCATCAATTTTGGTGTTAAACATTTGTTCTTCTTTTAGCTTCCATCGGGTTTCATCTAGAACCTCCAACAACTGATAAATATGTTTAGACCGGTCCAGTGCTATATGTCTTATCACCTCTATCGGGGTCTGTACATTCACTGGACTTTCTCTCCTTGTTTGTTCCGCAATAGAAGTTGGAAACAGGGAAAGCAGGTCCTTCTGTTGATCTTTTGGAAGAGCTAATACGAATTGTCCATGTTTCTTAAAATCCTCAGCTATTTGCTTTAGCACGGTTTCTAATTTCTGTAAACCTATATCTATTTTCACTTCCCCTGAAACTCTCTCTTTCAGTGGTACAACATTCTTATCTCCTATCATTCCATAATCCATATTAGTGACCAAACTCTGAGCAAGGTTGTCACTAATACCTCCCTCAGTATCCATCAGGTTAGGATCCAGTCTGACTTTCTTGTCCTTGGATTTTTTCTTTCTCTTCTCCAACTCTACAGGGACATCTAATATTTTTTCATCTTTCACACCTAGGTTATTTCCAATAGTTCCAGCAAACTTGCATGTCACCTCTTCCTTTAAGTCTGGCCGCTGATGGTACTCTAGTTTGTCCATACTTATACATTCTCTATGGGCTCCAACTCTCCCGACTGATACAGCAATGGCTTTTTGTCCAACCTTCTCTCTGTTCCTTTGCTTCTTTCCCATATTTGTATTTTATTTTTAGAGATGTGAGGGACTTTGTCAATAACAACTAATGGCAGCTGACACCTGTGGTGTAACAGGGCCTGGGTGTAATTTCTATCTCAAGCGGTGCCTCCAAATGTAACCCCTCTCTCACCACCCAGGGGTACTTAATACATATGTGCCTCCACCCAAGCTATATTCTATTTGGCTTGCTTGGGTAAGACTGATAGGTAGGCAATCTGTGTCCTATGTATAGGCATGTGAGATTACAATTGTACTAGTTTAAACAATAACATGACATTTACACCTGAAATTGTTGCTGTATAAGAATACCTGTATTCTTTATCTGCTTTCACAAAGAATATTACACTAGAATGTTATGCAACAGACAAGTACATAGGTTTTAATGTAAGCACATAGGTATAATAACATTGCCAACATTAACATTTATCTAATAGTTGCACCGTATGTAGTTGTAGAACACATAGATATGCCCTATTAAATACAAATAACAAAACAAAACAAAAATCATAACTATAAACCCGGGTTCAAATTTGTCTCACTGTGTACTGCAGTAACGTCGGTGCACTTACGTTGGGGCCCTTTAAGGAAGATCTTAAGTTTCGTTAACGGTGAGAAAGTATTTCACTAGTTCCACTGTGAAGGATTAGTCAGCACTATATGTGCTGTACTGTATGTTGTCGCTTCTCCTTGTAAGCCTAAACTGAGTTTGAAGTTATATTTCTCTGTTTAACAAACTCTTTAGTCGAATGTAGAAATGTTTTTGATTCACGCAGAAAATTACAATTCACGTACTCAATATAGCTGCGTTTAATCCCCTTCAGGAAAGAGTTCAGTCCTTTTATATTTAATTCACTCCTCCGTAAAACTCAACTGTAACCATCAAATAAAAATGTCCTTTCCAGTTTTTAACTTTGCTTTATATATTAGTAGCTACATTTGTTTAAAATCCAGAAAGGCAGCATATGTCTCTTCATCTGCCTCCATTAGATCTTAGTTACGAGCCTCTCATTTACTATATGGAGTCACACATGCAGCCACTCTACGGTCCTGCCACTCTTCTACTAACTTGTGTGTAGTTCTGTTAGCTACTCTTCCCTCTGCAACTGTTATGCAGTTGGCGCAATAGGTAGCAATGTCACAGATGGTTCTGCTTATTATGTGAGCTGAGTAATGTAGCTACCTCTACAATGTTTATGAACCTCCGTAGATGAGATCAGTTATATTTTATGCAGCTATACTGTACTTTATCTTCTTGGATTAACTGTCACTTAGCTGCTATAATAGCTACAAAGTATTAGTCTAAGATATTTACTCCTTTGAAGTTACAAGTGCATGCAATATTAGCTGCAGTGCAGGGGCTGTCACTTTGCCTTGGTGTAGCTGGGGTGAGTATAGTATTACACTTACAAATGCCTCACTGCTGCTCAGTCTCCGCCTCCTGCCGACACTCCCCCAACTTCTCCCTTACACTTACAGCCACACAGAATGGAGCCTCTGCTGCTTCTGTGTTGTGACTGTCAGAGTCTGTGTCTGTAGTAGGTAGAGCTGCCATAACTCGGGGTACAGGAAGGAACCCTCTCCGCCTCCCTGTCACAGACGCGCCCTTCTAATACTGCTGTTTGATTTGACTAGCACTGATGCCGGGTTCTGTGAACAGTGCTGAGCCTCAATGCCGTTGACGCCACCTTTACTGCCAGGAAGCTCTGCTCTGGCTTCACACACTAAGCCCCCTCCGGCCGCCGCAATGTATACCACTCAGCTCTAATGTGGGCGACGGCCGGAGCAGCAATGAGGTGTGTGCTCTCACCAGAGGATCTGCAGTCTCTTTGTCAGCTACACTGACAGCACCTATCCACCCCTCTCTAGTAGTCACATGACCCACTCTGAGGTGATGCCCCGCCCACTGGCAATCACCCCACTAGGTGATTGACAGTTAGGAGCACAAGGACATTAACTGTTTAGATGAACTGTGAAACCATAAAATAAGCTTTAATTATATTTACCACTACATTTACATCAATGTACATACAATTACATATATGTGAACTATATTATTTACCTCAGAAAATGCATATACAAACATTAGTTTACTTCAATATGCTTATACTTAATTTTTATTAAAATATTTGAACTACCTCAGTATAAGTGTTGTATAAACCCTTAATCAGGGTTACATATATATATATATATATATATATATATATACTGTACATATATATGTATAGAGAGAGAGAGACAGAGACAGAGAGAGACAAACAGATACATAAACAGATACATAGATAGATGGTAGATAGAAAGGAATAAAGTAAAAAAAATAAAAAAATAAAGCTAGATACATTAATATTACAGAGGACACATATTAGGTGGACTATTTGTTTCTTTTTTTCCCTGTAAGGGTCATTATGTCAGTTCTCAGGAAATCTATTGACAGCTAATCTGGAGGACATCCAAATACTGTAAAACTTTGTTGTTGGTTGCACAGCCCAAACATTGATTACAGCTGCTTCAGAGCTTGCATGAAGTGAATTGTTTTGTGTATTTTTTCTCTAGAATATCAGCCACACTTTCTTATATTGTGAACCAAATGCCAGATTATTGTTGAATAATTCATGAACCATCTAGTGTTTCTCTTTGATTCTGAATCATATATTGCTGGTCCCTCCCTGTGAGACAAGTCACTTCAAATAATCTAGTTTCTGAGTTCAAAGCCAGTGTTTAAGCAGCCAGGGTGAATAGATTCATATTTAAAAGCTATTTATGATACAGCTATTTGTTTGGGCACATTTTACAAATAAATACAGTAAGTCTTATCTTTAAAAAGTACACTATACTGTGGAGAAAATATTGTTACCCGACATTAATAGTTGGAACTATAAATGCTTGTTGAAATATGCTATAGAGAGAAATCGGGGAACATATAACAAAATTGCAGACTTTCCATGGACACTTTTTGTAAACCTTGAATCTTGAGTAATGAGCACCGCCGATGGCATCTTCTATTTTACATTTATGAGAAACAAATGCAAAAACAAAACAGCCTAGTAACAAATACATATTGTTTCTCTTGTTTCTGACATATAAATCTTACAGCAGGTATAAGCAAGCGATAAATACTGCATGTAATTATTTTTTTAGCAAGCATAATAGTACTTGCAGTCCAATAAGAGCAGTGAAAGGGTTAATCCACCAGGAACATAAAGCAAGCATTGAAGTGAACTGCATTTTACCGACGCCAGCTAGAAGATATTTAAGTAACAATTTAGGTATTTTAGCTGGGTAAGAAAGTATGTGATTGAATTTAAGGAGTAGCAACCTAATAAAGTACTGCTCTTTTGCAACCCAGAACTTTTCTAAACCTCTATGACTCAGCTTTATTCCCAAGTGCAAACATTGGATTACTAGAGAACTAATTTCTGTTATGATGTTTACAGCCTATTCACAAATTACCAAAAAGGGGTGGCCCTAAAGCCCAAAGGAGATACAAGCAAAATAGAGTTGTATGATAACAGAAATGGCGCTACCCAGTGGCTAACATATAACAACGATGCATGATGTAGTGCAGAGCAGTCTGGACTTACCCTGAACAAGCTCCAATATCTTAAAGTCCTTACACAGCAATATCTCCTGTGGTGTCCCTGGAGGTGCTGGCGCTGACGCATTTCGGAACTTTGATATTCCTTTTTGGTGTTCACCTCCATTGAAGATCTGGGAGCTTGTGCAGGGTAAGTCCGGACTGCTCTGCACTACATCGTGACCAGCAGCTCCCCTTCATCCTTTCCAGTTGGACTCCTCCTTCTAAAATTGCCAACTTCTACTATTATCCTTATGGGACATTTACTCCTATTTTAATGTATGCTATATATTTTATCTCATTTTGGTTAAAATTGTTATATGTTATGCATTGGGTAGCACCATTTCTGTTACCATACCACTCTATTTAACTTTCTGCTTAATGTTTCCTCCAAGTGCTCAGACAGCATAATGGAAAATGTACAAATTTCTGTGTTTTGTGCCATATGATGCAATAATGGTCGGTGTATATAGTGGCCACATTACCACAATACCACCCATTATATTAATAACCCCCACAAACAAGATGTGGAAAACCTCTCAATACACACCACATTAATACCATATTATCACCACACTTACCTACAATTGTCTTTGAGATGCAGGGACTCGGTACACATAGGGACCTAAGCCATGTGGAGGGAAGAGAAAAGAAGGGCAAGGAGGAAGTCAGGTTGAGGGGAAAGGAAGAAAAAAACCCTGCATAGCAGAAGTCCAATGATAGGGGAATTTCTCTTCCATAATGCATTCAATAAATTCATGGGCACTTTCTTTTGGGTTGCGTTTGCAATGCTGGCGATTGGGATAGCGACGGTCAGAATACCGACCACAGCATCATGACAATGAGAATCCCGACAGGGGAAGATAAGTATAATTACCTTCCCCCAATGGCCCCCTAATCCTAACCCTTCCTTGCTGCATCCTAAACCTATCCCTTCCTCTGCAGCCTAAGCATCCCTGGTGGTGCCTTATCCTAACCCCCCCATCCTGCAACCTAAACTCAACCCACCCTCTCCCGCAGCCCAACCCTAACCCTCCCTGGTGGTGCCTTATCCTAACCCCCCCCATCCTGCAACCTAAACTCAACCCACCCTCTCCCGCAGCCCAACCCTAACCCTCCCTGGGGGTGTCTAAACCTAATCCCCATTCCAAAAGTCTAAACCTAGCCCCCCCTCTCCCCACAGCCTAACCCTAACCTTCCCTCTGCAGCCTAAACCTATCCCCCCCACCTGGCTTACCTCTCCGCCGGCCTGGCAGTGTGACATTTGGTATCCTGAGTACCTGTATGCCAGCACTGGGATTGTGATCGTATTTGGGATTCCAGAACCAGCATTCTCAGCTGTGTCGGGAGGGCTGTGCTAAGGGAGCATTTATCAAAGCATGGAGAGAGATGAAGTGAAGATAGATATTACACTCTCCAATCAGCTCCTGTCATTTTTCAGTGAGGTAGATGTATTCATCCTGGAGAAGTGATAAAGAAGTGATAAGTGAAAGGTGATAACGCACCAGCCAATCATTATGGGTTTGAAAAATGACAGGAGCTGAATGGCTGGTCCATTATCACCTTCCATTTATCGCTTTTTTATCACTGCTTTATCACTTCTTTAGGCTTAATACATCTGCCCCAGTGTCTGTAAAATGAGAGTTATGGGAGGTACTCACGAAGCGATCACTGCTTAAAATCTAAGCAAGCTAACTAGATTGCTTAGATATTAAGCAGTGATCTCTCTGTGTGTACCCCTCACAGCGATAGCGATGCGCAGCCCAGCGCATTGCTATCGCTGGTGCTAGATTGGCCTGCATGCAGGCCAATCTAGCGGGTCGCTCACTTCACCCGCTGGGTGAAATGAGCACCTCCCCCCTGCTCCCCCCGCACACTCAGCACACATCGCGCTGTGCTGAGCGGGGGGAGAGATGTGTGCTGAGCGGTTCAATCAACTTGCGGAAGCCTAGCAAACAAAAAGACGCTGGATTTTTTCACAGTTTGACCTCTCACGTGCGATCCGTAGGCATGCGCTGTCAATTGATAATTGACCGCCTTGCAAATTCGCACAACAGCGATCAGGTATGAATCTGGCCCCAATACTCTGGTACTGTGCAGTGTCCAGAGACTCCCTTTCTGAGGGAGGAGATTCAAATTTAGTGCTGAATGTGATATCATATTTGGCACACATTTCTCCTTTAAATTTCCACCAGGTCGGCATGCAACGCTATGAGTAGGGAGATGCCAGAAAGGAGAGGGAACTGCTAACCACAACTTTACTACTGCGCTGGGTGCTAACAGGCACTCACCTGCAGTGGGGTTGCAGCAGCCCCGGGAGACCAGCGCTGCCAGACCCAGTAAGTGGACTCAAGGCTTGGGCATGCTGTGCATAGTTTACATGAAACCTCATTGAAATGAGATATTAAATTGTCACTGTTTATGTTATGTTATTTTCCTGATTTATGATATAAAACTACTGTAAGTAAATAATTATGTTTTTGGAAACAAGTATTTCTTCTCTGTCAGCTGACTGAAATTATTCAGTCTTTCTTCCATAAATGCATTTGTATTTTCTACAAATGTATGTCATTCCTACATTGTATGATACTATACATGACATGTATACTGTATATGTTCAATGTACATTTGTACAGATGTATGTCAGTATATAAATGTAGCATTCAATAAAGTCATGCAAATCAGATTACTTTCATTTTCCAAGCAGTAATGACAAAGTAACATAATTTGATTGGAGGCTATACCACCCTTTCTACATTGTACAATTTTCCTAAATGTACAGACTATATTTTGCATATATAGTGCATTTGAGTTTTACTGATTATAATCTTTTGTTTATAAGGTGCTACAATGTGTCCTTAGACTGTACAAGGAATTTACATATACTATAGCAGTGAAACATGACAGGATGCAGTCACCATGTTGACATTCAAAAAGTTGATATTCAAAATGTAGACAATATTATTTTGTTGAAATGTAAGACTGCATAGGGAGGGTTGGGTATGGGGCTTAGGGTACTGACCAGAAGAATCGCTACACCACTGGAAATGGACTGCTGGGTAAGTCAACGTCACACCACAGGGTCCCGCTTTTTGTTGACAATCTGATCATGCTGACGTCATTAATGGCAAAAAATGTCAACAAAGCATACTAAACCCATCTTGTCATATCATAAGTACAATACCGTGTACATTGAGAGTCTACCTATTAAGAAGAGGTGTTAACAGTTGGAGCATGGAGAGGTAAGTAGATATTTAGGAGAAGGGCTGGTAGCCTTTAATGAAAAGGTATGTTTTCAGTGCAAACTTGAAGATGGTGAGACAGATTAAAAGTACAGCATAGTCTTGTAAGTATGTTTCCTAATATGTATATTCAGGGGCATTTTAACAGAGGAGGAGAACTGTGTGCAGCCTCCTCCAGCTGGGCCCCCTCCTCTCTGCTGGCAGCACTGTAGAGTCTGAGCACTAGAGGGCTCAAACTCTAATGCACATGCAGGGGTGTAGCAAGGGTGGCTCCAGGGGAGCATGAGCTCCGGGCGCTGGAAAATCGAAAGGGCACGCCGCTACGTGAACATCCCCCTTCCTCTGCCCGCTATACAGGCAGCCGCAGAAGCAGAGGGGTGCACGTGATTTGGTGATTAGGTAGGGTACAGGTCAGGCCAGCAGCTACAGCAGAAGACACTAACAGTGTCCTGCTACACCACTCTCTGCCCCGACTGCTGCAGCACCTCTTTTTGCCTCAGCTGCTGCAGCACCTCTCTCTGCCCTGACTGCTACAGCACCTCTCTCTACATTTATGCTATAGCACCTCTCTCTGCCCCAGCCGCTGCTGATTCAGAACTTCCCTCTGCATTAGTAACATATATAAGTGGCTCTACTGTGGTGTAATGTGTATAAACGGTTCTACTGTGGTGTAATGTGTATAAATGGTTCTACTGTGGTGTAATGTGTATAAACGTTTCTACTGTGGTGTAATGTGTATAAATGGTTCTATTGTGGTATGACGTACATAAGCATCTCTAATGTGGGGTAACATGTATAAGCTGCTCTACTGTGGTGTACTATTCTGTGGTCACACCCCATCCCAATGAAGCCACACCCCTATATTTTCCCTATTTTAAACATGGGGCATCCAAAGGAAACTTTTGCCCTCAGCTTCAGTAGAAACAGCCCTGTCACCAATTTTGGATTTTTAAATATTTTTCTTTTCAACTGTAACATGCCCCAATTCAGTATAGGGGAGGGGGCGCCGAAACATACCCTTACTCAAGGCACCATGGCACCTAGCTACACCTCTGTGCTCATGCACAAATCTCCCCAGGAAAATGGTGCAGCAGCCATTTTCCTGCCAATTTCTCTACTGACAATCACAAAATTCCTGGTAAATTGCCACAGCAACATTCTCCCAATGATTTCTGCAGCACTGCTGTCATCGGCGCAGTACTTTGGAGGAGTAAGTATTCAAGAAATAAGTGAGGTATGTGTGGTGTGGGCCCCCTATACTCAGGGGCTTGCGTGCACTGCACACACTGCACCTATTATAAATACACCAGTCTGTATGTTGTTTTAAATAGAAAGCAGATGATGACACAGTCTAATCTTAAAAAGTTGTTAGTTACTGTAGTTAGGGATTACATAATTCTTTATTATTAAAGTATTATTTTTTAAGAATAAAGTAAATGTAAGACTAAAATATATGTAGCTACCACTTTACATAACAATATGGCTATTTGCTAGTGCTACAGTATATGGAGAGGACAGGTCAAGTGTGGCACTGTATAGTTTCTGGCTTCCAGAAAGCGATGATGCAGACGTTGCCATTTAAAAGCCTCCGATGATAAGTGAACTGGCTATTGACTTAGGAAATGTAATTAGAAGTGGATGATAAATTGAGCACTGTGTTAATGTCTTGCCCTGATGCTACACTAACCTCATTTAAAGTATAGCTTGGATGGTTTGAATAATGAGACCCCAGGGCTGAAAGATTTATAGATGCCTTAAAATTATGTGATAGAGTCAATGTAAAAAGTATTTGAGAGGAGAGAAATCTACATGTGTTTAGCAGGTAGCAGAAGACCAGTTTCCTTCTATTATTCACTTGGCTCATTTCCTGTCTGAAAGATGTAACTGCTGTATTATTTTAAACCATTTACTATGTCACTATTTTCTGTGGAGTGCTTGCCTTTTGTGTGTTTTTTATGCTAGTCAGCTAATAAAGCTTTTTGGAAAAAGAAAATCTGCACTGAATAAAGTTTTTCAGACTTGTATTTAATATACAGTTAACAAGAAATCAAAAGACTATACATCAAACTGGCTCTTTAGTACCATACTGACCCTCTGTTAATTAATACTGTGAATTCTTGCAACAGCTTCTAATGTAAGAGTAAGACACATGTTCATTGGAAAGTTAATTATACAGTAGCTCATGACGGCTTCAGTACAGTAGATTCATTGACATACAAGAAAGTTTAGAAAGTTTACTGAAGTGTTAAGATTTTTGCTCTACTGAGTGTCAGAAAGTATAGTTTATTGTTCTTGAAATAATGAAACACGCTTTACACACAGTATTAAAAGCTACCATGTTCAAATGTTATATTTTTTAACTTACAAAAACAATGAACCAGTTTTTTATGCATATCTAGGTTAGCGAGAGCTATATGATGAGAAATAGTACTCATTTTTAATGTAAAGGTAATCTTTATTTAATCTTTGTGATATATGCTGGGAATCACAAAATTATTGCCATATTTATCAATGAATGATAAATTTCACTGTGAGTGATAAATTGCACCAGCCAATCAGCTCTTTGCTGTCATTTTTCAAACACAGCCTGTGACATGGAAGTTAGGAGTTGATTGGCTGGTGCAATTTATCACTCACAGTGTAATTTATCACTCATTGATAAATATGGGCATTAGTTGGTAATGCCTTCATGAGCACTGACTAGTAAGCTCTATTAGATTTGACCAGAAACATTTATGTACGTGTTATGGTCATTCTGACAGAGGTCAGGCCAAGTGGCTGGAACATCTTCAGTAAGAGGCCCAACATTTAAATGCATGTTAGTGTCAATCTCAACTATTGATGCACATTAGAAAGTTGTTAGAAATATAACTGTTAGGCTAAGACACATATTTCAGTGCAACCCAGACATTCTGTACCCTTAGTCAATTGGTGGAAACTGCAGATTGCCACTAAGAACACTAGTGTAAATGAACTGACAGGTTATAGTTACTCAGGAAAAAGATAGTACACCATTAGTGCTAAAATAGACATGTCATAATGTGCATATTGTATCATGCCGCAGTTGCCTTATCACACCTAACTACCTCATTACTGTCGCACAAGACTGCATTAGGTAATGAAGGTAATGGAGGGTGCTGATTCACATTGATTGGGAGAACTATGATACTGCCCAGTGAAATCCCTATAAGTCTATTCTTACTAGAGTTGTACAAGTGCTGGTAAAGGTGTAAATAAATGGGGAATGTATTTTTGCCTCACACTGGCCCATTGTGCATCTAGTATGAGTAGAATAAGATTTGAAAGTCACAGGATATTTTAATATTGTTGATCAGATGCAACAGTGTATGCATGGGCTTCTGCTCTTTTCTATAAATGTGAAGCATCATATCAAAAGACTTGGGAAGTCCTGAAATTGTTCCAGTCAGAATATAGTATACACACCCGAATATAACCAATTAAAAAATAAGTTAGCAAGTTTTAATAATGCAATTAAAGGAAAAAAACATGTGTATGCAAACTAGAGATGAGCGGGTTCAGTTCCCCTGGAACCAAACCCCCCGAACTTTGTGATCCGAGCTGGGATCTGAGCCCGGCTTGGGTTTTTACACCCACCTTGATTACGTCATTGAGGCAAAATGTCATCATCCCGCTGTCGTAATCTCATGGGTTTTGGATTCTATATAAATCACTGTGCATTGGCGCCATCTTCACTCCAGCATTGTAAAGTGTACTGGACGGACATGCTCTCTGTCCGCTGTATCTGAAAAAGTGGTGCTCTCTGTCTGCGGTATCTGAAAAAGGGGTGCTCTCTCTGTCAGCTATATCTGAAAAAGGGGTGCTCTCTTTGTCTGCGGTATCTGAAAAAGGGGTGCTCTCTGTCTGCTGTATCTGAAAAGGGGTGCTCTTTCTGTCAGCTGTATCTGAAAAAGGGGTGCTCTCTGCTGTAGCTGAAAAAGGGGTGCTCTCTCTGTCTGTGGTATTTGAAAAAGGGGTGCTCTCGGCTGTATCTGAAAAAGGAGTGCTCTCTGCTGTATCTGAAAAAAGGGTGCTCTCTGTCTGCGCTATCTAAAAAAGGGGTGCTCTCCGTTATATCTGAAAAAGAGGTGCTCTCTGCTATATCTGCAAAAGGGGTGCTCTCTGTCAGCTGTATCTGAAGAAAGGGTTCTCTCTTTGTCTGCAGTATCTGAAAAAGGGGTGATCTCTGCTGTATCTTAAAAATGGGTGCTCTCTCTGTCAGCTGTATCTGAAAAAGGGGTCCTTTTTCTGTCAGCTGTATCTGAAAAAGGGGTGCTCTCTGCTGTAGCTGAAAAAGGGGTGCTCTCTCAGTCTGTGGTATTTGAAAAAGGGGTGCTCTCGGCTGTATCTGAAAAAGGAGTGCTCTCTGCTGTATCTGAAAAAAGGGTGCTCTCTGTCTGCGCTATCTGAAAAAGGGGTGCTCTCCGTTATATCTGAAAAAGGGGTGCTCTCTGCTATATCTGCAAAAGGGGTGCTCTTTGTCAGCTGTATCTGAAGAAAGGGTTCTCTCTTTGTCTGCAGTATCTGAAAAAGGGGTGATCTCTGCTGTATCTGAAAAATGGGTGCTCTCTCTGTCAGCTGTATCTAAAAAAGGGGTCCTTTTTCTGTCAGCTGAATCTGAAAAAGAGGTGCTCTCTGTCTGTTATATCTAAAAAAGGGATGATCTGTCCGTCCATCCAGGGGCTCTGCCCCAGTGTAAAATCAAAATAATAAAAGCTAAAAAACAAAAAGCCTAAAATTATAATGCTAAAAAATATATATCCATTTTTTTGTTTGCGCTCTACCCCAGTGTACTATACAATTTTTATTTTATTTTCATAAGTGCTGTGATTCTGCAGGTTAGACCACAGTATATTATTTGCTACTCAAACATGTAGTGTGCGACGCTATCAGTAAAGTCAACTGCAGTGTGTAATTATTATATACATTTCTGACTCATTTGTGCAACTTTATCCGTGAAGTCAACCGCAGTGTGTAATTATTATTATTACATACATTTCTGACTTAATAGTGCGACGCTGTTGGTGAATGACAACCCCACTTAGTGTTGATAGAAATGGAGGCTACTACTAGTCCTGAACCTGCTGCCACTAGTCATGACATTGACAATGCAAGTCCGTTAACGTCATCTGTTTAGGCAGATGCCCAGAGGCATAGAGATCTTAAGTCAGGGCAAGTAAAATAATTTAATTTAAGAGTGGTAAAGAAAAAAAAGCAAAAGTAAAGTTAGCTGCAGAGGCAGTAAGACAAACTGCGAATCAGACCCATCAGACATTCATGAGGAACATTTAGGGGTGTCCACGTCAGTTGACATTTCTCACACTGTCCTCATAGAGATGTCTCTTTCACCTCCTTCCACCAATTCTGAACCATCTGCACATGTGGGGAGCAGTACAAGTAAAGATGGTGATGAATCTGATGAGAAGGGTGATGAATCTGAGGAGAAGGACATAATACAAATTGAGGATTTGTGTGTGGAAGTAGGACAGGATGAGGGGGATATGTGTGTACTATCTGAAAGTGTGGATGTTGATGATGATTTTGTTTGCGTAAGTCAGCCACTGGTGGCTGCACTTGTTGACCGTGATCAAAAGAAAGCCATTGCGATGTCTGGTCGTAAGACCAAAAAAGCCACCTCTTGGTTGTGGGATTACTTTTACACCAATCCTGACAATGTTTATGAAAGCATCTGCTCCATTTGTGAGGCCAAATTTAGTAGAGGTAGGAACATTAGCCATCTAGGCACCTCCTCCATGATACATCATTAGCGGAGAAGACATGAAATTTATTGTACAAGATTATAATGTAGTTAACAACTCATCATCAACATCCTCAGAGTAATTACTTAACGGAGGAAGTCCTTCAAAAAAATTGTTTTATGGGGGCCCAAACAACCAATCATTTCAAGTGATGGTCCCTGTCGCCGGAATGATTGGTTTGTTAAACAGTGCATGTCCTGTTTAATATATACACAGACAATTCCATCTTATTTCTTTGCATGATGTGCTCTTTGGAGCATTTTTTGGTCATAGTTTATAAAACTGCCATCCTGTCTGCCACTGCAGTGTCACTCCTAGATGTGCCAGGTGTTTGTGCTGCCCACTTCTGTTGCTTAGCTTAGTCATCCAGCTACCTCAGTGCAACCTTTTGGTCTAAACTGGATGCAAACAATATTATGAGCTGTGAAATTTTCAAAATAGACTGGAAATGAGTGTAAATAAATGTTATTGAGGTTAGTAATACTATAGGAACGAAAACACCCCCAAATTTTATGATTTTAGCTGTTTTTATGATGTAAAAAAAAAAGAACCAAAACCAAGACACACAAGGGGCAGTTTTGTTAAAACCAATCCAAAACCAAAACACAAAAGAAAGAAAAACCAAAACTCGCAAAATGGCCAGGCGAACATCTCTAATGCAAACAGTGATGCTGATAGAACTGTCACTGAAAATCACAAATACTGTATTGGTGTAATGCATAAATAAGTATAGAATTGTAAGAATAAATCCATAATGTCTAATACATTATTAAATTTCCCCACTACAACTAGGTTCCATAAGTTATTAAATTGCAAACTATTTTTATAGCTGAAGACTTGAATATTTTGAAGTTAATTTCTGACACAAAACTATTGTGGCACTTGTATTGGATGATTGAAGGAGGTGAGTAAAGCAAGGGTGACCCTTGATACCCTTGCAGTTGTGCTGCTTATTATTAGCAGTGTAACTACACTGCCAGGTATGACCCAGCAGTGCTGGTTTAGAATACATGCTTGACCTGAGTTCACATACTGTACATGCATGGAGAGCACTGGCACGAGCAGAGGGATGTGAGCCCTTCTTGCAACCCTAAGCTCTTTTACATTTGAAGTGAGGCTCCAGGATCTAGTGCTATCTGAAGATGGTGTTGGAACTCTAGGAACTTGCAGTTTTGTGGGTTTGATATATAAAGGTCCCCATACTAGTGTGTGACAACTTTGGACAGTTTTGGGGCTGCCAGAAAAGCAGGAGCTACTGTATCCATTATATTTCCTACATTACTTGTGAAATGATACTTTGATTTTACAAATGTAAGTAAAATTACATAAAGGGAAGAGGAATGGGACCCATAATCATTTCCACTTGTTAAAACATTTGGATTTGGATTTAGATAACTGGGTAATACAAGTCACTATTCACTTATTTGAACTTGTGTATTAGAGTTGTTCACAGATATAAACCACTAATCCCAAAATTCAGCAGTAAGAAGTTTGCATCCATGTTTATATGAATTCATGTCCATAGAATGTTGGAGCTTTTATCCATCTCTAATCAAAAGGTAGCAACAGCAGATTTTTTAATTACAAGGCAAGACATTCATAAGCTTTAAAGCAGCAACATATTGATTTGATCAGAATTGCCTTTTAGTATAGTCTATGTGAAAAGAAAAGAGACCCAATTTACCTGTTATAACTACCAAAAAGAGCCTTCAAATTAGCTTTGCAAATAACAAATATGGATTCCGGGTCTTGAAAGTTGTGCATAAACTTTGTAGCTGTTATTTTTGTTTGGTGTAAATGTTTGATTTTTTTTTCACCTAACATTAGCACCAGCCATGGCAGTAGAAGATAAGTGCACTGGTCTTGAGGAAGGCAGGTTAGTAATTATGTTACTGAGGACAGAGCAGATATGAGGAGGGAAATAGAATAATCATAGAGGTAAATCTGAAACCAATTTGTTTTTCTTTTCAAATTACTCTCTTAACAAAAGAGGAGTAAATTGGGTACTTCAGCTTTAATTTTTCTCTACTATGAGTAGTCCTGAAGAAAAACAATTGAGGATAAGTAATGACAATGAAACCTCTCCCTCTCTTTCTCTAGTTCATCAGCAATGTCTAATTAATTTTGAAACAGATGCCATAGGATTGACAGTACATATTTTTTTTTTGTTTTGAACCAACCTTCAGGTTCACATACCTCCGACCATTCCAAGTGTGAGCATTTGGACATGGGGCATGGTCAAACATTTGAGTTATCTGAACCATGGGAGATTCCTCACCTCTACACATTTAATTAGTGGTTGAAGGAAGAATCTATAATAATATTAATAATATTGAAATTAAATTGCTCTTTACACAGTTGCATTCCTAAATTATTTTTCATAGAAAGTCTTTAAGATATCTATTCTTTCGCTTTAATTTTTAATTTTAATTTTTTTGCCAGGGGCACTGCAAGAATCTTTTGCTTTAGCCAATTCTTTTGCTCTTGAATGATGTGATATCAATATTGATGATCATCTACTAAAGAACAGGGAAATCTTTTCTGCAGAAAGGATGATAATGTATTCTACCCTGAATGTGGAATAGTATTAAGTATTATGAGTGTTCACAGACAAATAAAGATAAAAACTATAACTGTTTATTTTATATTGATTGTGTATAACATGTAGATGGATCGGGTCTTCATTAAAGAGTTTATATACCAACAATAAATAAAACTAAACAGACAGTTTGTAAGTTTTGAAGTCCACTGTCAGCGCAAAGGTGATCAATTATCATCTGTATTCCCAGTATGCTACAACTGTTTGATACAACCATTATGCTGCACATGAATGAAACCCCAGAAATTCTATTTGTGTTTATAAAACCCACTTAATATTTAGGGGCCTCTTATCATTGTTAATTTGTCTGAAAATAATGTTGAACTGCTGTTTATGTTTTATATTCCTTTCAGAAATTGTAGGACCTAGTTCAAGAAAAATATGAAATTCTCCCTAGCCTTATCAATCCACTACCCCTTCCCAACTATCCCAATTGGACTGGTGGACACAGAGGTACAGTATAGTGTTTGGAGCGCTGGCTCAAGGACAAGCATATGCTATGAAGCTCTCTCCACAGTACTGATGTGATCCACATGGCCCTCAAACCTCTCTATATGTCCCCAGGTGCCATCAGCTTGCTTACTTGTTAAACATACAGTATTTACACATATATATCAGTGACGTGCGATGAGGTAAACTTCTCAGGAGGCACTGGCTAGTACCAAAGCCAGATTTACACACAGTATATAGGCCAAAGGGTGCATGTGGGCATTAGACAAAGGTGCTGCTATATACACTGCTGGAAATTTGGTGAGTTTTGATGTGAGAAAACGGTAGGCATAGACTTTTTACTCCAGAGTTTGGACTATAAAAATGATTAGAATAATACAAAGAAGATATTTCTAATATAGTCTTTGTATTTTTTTATGTACTTTATATAGTCAAAACTCTGGCTTATATATTACTATGACAGAAAAGGCTCTGCCTCCCCTGTCTCACCTCACCGCACATTGCTGATACAGTATATACAAATGTGTCCTCTTTCATCCTTGCTGCAGTCATGCTGAACAGCCCTTCAAGTCATGCCATGACGTGGTGGGACTCGGTAGAGCGTATTAGATGCAATGTAATGCAAATGGACACACGAGCAGATCCTGCTGATAAAATTGATAACCAGCATGCCTATATTCTGTGTGTAATTGCGGCTGTATCTGCATCCAAAATGTCACGTTACAGTGTTTTCCAGGTAAATACTGAAGTATTGCATTTTGTATGCAAATACAGTCGCAGTCACACACAGAATATAGGCATGCTGCATATAATTTTACTCAGCAGAAGCTGCTTGTGCATCCTATTGCATTACATTGCATTTAAGATGCATTTTTGGCACTCACGCGTTATTTGTAATGTGACTTAAAATGCACATAGCAAAGATGTAAGAGGACACATCTGCATGTACACATATACAAATTAAAGAATGGAAAAATATATATGAACCTTTAATGGTTAAAAAATATATCATAAAAAAATTAAGAAAAAACATAGGTATTAAAGTTTTGTAAGCACTGCCATGATACATGTTAAATTATTTTTCTCATACAAATCATTCTTACTACTGGTACGGGTTACCTTTGAAGTATGAAAAGCCCTGATTTGTTAAAGAAAAAATTGTGCTTACCTGCCATTCTTAGGTTTAACTATTTTTAGTTTAACACAGTCATGCCTCTTAAGAAGCAGACAAAAAATTTAAAATTCAACCACACCGGCGCTATATATAGCTGCCCCAGATAATTTACCACCCCAAGATGTCACCAAACATCTAAGAAATACACAATATACAATACAAATGGGGGATATACAACCTTGGGCGCTTCAAATAATAAAAATAAAGTTCTTATGTGTAAGATACATTCCTTTCCACTAGATGCTTTCATATTTCCCTCTTGATCCACTCTGTACTTGATTTACACTCAAAGTGATGAGGTATATGGAGGAAGTTTTAAACAAAAAGAAAAGAAAAAATATAGTGTAATACAGTTTCATACACTGTGTTTTATATAAACGTGATTCCTACATAAAAAATGCTTTGTGTTCAATGTTAACAGATTTTATGCAGCATACATAAAAAGGCTATTAGCCGTGGAATATATGTAGGCAAGATGGAGCGTACCACACTAACTATAGACAAATGAAGGATCAAGCTCATAAAGGTATCTTTAGCTGGATAAAGTAAGCGTATCCCACTCACAATGTCACTGGAAATTATGAAGCATATCAAGGTATCTTTTCACGTGTTCCCCGTGTATCTCTTCAGATTACTCAGGCCTTAACGTCGGACTCGTGCATGGAAAAGGGGGAACAAGAAATATCCAATGTGTAGTATAATCGGTCATAAATATTAAAAAACAATATTCCAAGATATAGCCGTGCGTACTTTTTATTCCCAACTAAATGTTATCACTATGCAATGGTGATATGGACGTACCCGACTTACTAGAAATCGGAAAAACACAGGCACATCAAGGTATCTTTTGAAATTTTATAGATCATAATCACAATTTGCGTACCCCAACTCACAATGTTGTTTCTGTTGTCAAAACACATCAACGTATCTTTTTCCTGGTGGCTTTTACCCGGATAGCTCTGCCAGAGTTTTTATTTCATGTATTCCGAAAAAAATGATGTCCAACATTAAATGTTAAAAAGGACAAAAAGTTTTATTGTACAAAACCCCAAACAGATGGGGAAAAATCCAATTATTTAAAAACACGAGAAACAGTCTGAAAAATTACATATAAGGATGGAAAATAAAAAAGACCAAAGTGCAAAGCTTGAATAAAAATGGCTTAGATAAAAAGCCACGCCCTTCCAAACTAATCTCTGAGGTTTATTTATTTAAAAATATTGTTAAGAAAAAAATTACCTTTTTCCAGAGTTAGTATTTGTTTGCTGAGATGGTGTGGAAAAATGCTGGCTGTTCACACTCCTTCTGTCGTCAATGCATTTCGGTCACCAACTGACCTTTATCAAGACATCTTGATTGGAAATCAAGTACAGAGTGGATCAAGAGGGAAATACGAAAGCATCTAGTGGAAAGGAATGTATCTTACACATAAGAACTTTATTTTTATTATTTGAAGCGCCCAAGGTTGTATATCCCCCATTTGTATTGTATACAGTCATGCCTCGGTTCATCCACATTAATTCTCTTTGAAAGCCACTATCCATGAGGAAAGGGGAAGTAGGCACACATGGGAAGAAGAGCAGAGGCTCAAATGGTAAAAAGAGAGGGGACAGGTGCACAGTCACATATTTGGAGAGTGCAGAGGCTGGAGGAGGGGGTTGGGATTGGGTCATCTGCAGATGTGGGCAAGCATGTCCACCTTAATCTGGTTTTGCAGGTGGTGATGATCATGGCTACAAACTGTTTCTGGTTCATCAGCACTGCTGGTCCCTTTGTCAGCTCAAGCCCCTTACATATATGTCCCTTGTACCCCCCTGATGAAGACCTAGTGTATGAGAGCTGTAATACAGAAGACGTCACAATGGGGTCTATTCACGAAGTAGTGAAAAGTGTGGAGAAGTGAGCCAGTGGAGAAGTTGCCCATGGCAACCAATTAGCTGCTCTGTATAATGTTCTAGTATGCAAATGATAAATGTTACTTCAATGCTGATTGGTTGCCATGGGCAGCTTCTCCACTGGCTCACTTCTACACACTTTTCACTGCTTCATGAATAGACCCCATTGCGATGTCTTCTGTATACAGACCCCAATACAGGTTGAGTATCCCTTATCCAAAATTCAAAATTCCACATTTTTGGGTCCCCTACTGAGATAATAACATATATATATATATATATATATATATATATTATATATTATGGATAGATAGATAGATAGATAGATAGATAGATAGATAGATAGATAGATTATATAGATATATAATATACATATATATGTGTCATTATCTCAGTAGGGGGAACCAAAAATGTGTGATTTTGAATTTTGGATAAGGGATACTTAACCTGTATCTCCTTTGTTAGTTAAGGTCATGCAGAACACAGCAGCAGGAGTCCTGATCATTGAGACCATCTTTAGATGATGTTATCTATAGTCTATAGTTTCTCCATAGCGCAGATTCCTCCCTGGCAACCTAAACTGTACACATGTACTTCCTGATGGCCACACATACACAGTAGGTAAGATTTGTCCAAACAGTAAATTTATTATGAAGATATACCTCTTCTACTCATTCTTCAAAGGAACTGGCTCTTATAAGAGCCTCTATCCCATTGCTAAAGAGTGTGCTTCTGTAACAGAATGACATAGAAATCAGTAGTGGGTTCAAATCAGTTTATTAAACAGTATGTAACAGAATTTAGCTAATGGAGACCTAACTGCATAAATAGACAATTGATTGCAGCAATGTAGAAGTAATAGTACACAGCAATAAGCAATGTAATGCTGAGAGAAGTTGTAGGGGTACACAGGAACAGATTAACAATGGGACGGGTGGTGCTGCAGCTACAGTCCCACCCATCAAAAAAGGCCCACTCCACCAAGGAGGAGTCTCTGGAGACAGGAATAAATATTTTGCTGTCATCACCAGCGGCCAACCGAGGCTCTGCCATTTCAAACCCCACCTGGAGAACCTCTGAGTCTTCAGAGTCCTGGTGGCCAGACATACATTTAAAATGCCGTCACATGCCATCACATGCCGTCCCTGTGCTGCATATAAGCGTGCCTCAGCCACTTCTCTGCGGTATGTGACGTTGAACCGGACTACTAATGGGCACAGAGGGGGGACATAATAGTAGGCAGAGGGGGCTTTATAATGGGCACAAAGGGTGAACTAAGGGGCACAGAAGGAGGGGGCTAATAATGGGCATGGGGACTAATAATAATAATGATTTTATTTATATAGGACTCTTTCTCCACTAGGTGCTTAAAAGATAGAATGAACATAATATAGTACAGATACAATGAATTACAGAAAAGCTTTTAATAGAATACAGAGAGCATGGATATATTATGGAAATGCTTGAGTAAACAGGAAAGTCTGTTTTTGAAGGATTCTAGAGTGGGGGGCCTCTCAAACTGTGCCGGGCAGTAAGTTCTATAGAGTCGGAGCCACATGACTAAAAGCTCGACCCCCAAATGAATTATGAGAGATTCAAGGTACTGCTAAAAGTCCTTCATCTACAGATTGCAGTAATCGAGTGGGGCAGTAAGGAATCAGAAGCTGCTTCAGGTACCTTGGGCCCTGGTTATGTAGAGCTTTGAAACTCAGTAAGCCAATCTTAAAGATGATTGCAAACTTACAGGCAACCAGTGAAGGGACTAGAGAATGGGTGTTATTTGTCTAGAATGGGGCTGGCTGGTTAACATCCTGGCAGCTGTGTTTTGCATCAGCTGTAAGCGGTGCAATTCTTTTGCTGGGAGACCAAGGTAGAGGGCATTACAGTAGTCTATTCGAAATGATACAAATGCATGTATGACTTTTGGCAGATCTTCTGATTAAGTGCTTGATTCTGGCTATGTTCCTCAGGTGATAGAATGAGGATTTGATTGTGGCGGATATCTGATGTTCAAGTGTCAAGCCACCATCCAGGACAACACCAAGATTCTGGCACATAGGGGGTGGGAGGAACTTAATAATGGACAGGGAGGGGGAGGGCAACGCAGAAATCAAGAGCAAACAGTTATTGCTCATTAGTAGCATCTATTCCTGGTGGTATAGAATATACTTATCTGGAAATATAAAATTGATTTATAATGACAGTTAGACTTCAACTAGTCAGATGGCCTGTTGCTTGATTGGCATTACACAAAACACAATGAAAAAGGTATAAAACAATGAAAAATATTGTTGGTTTATATCTGCTTAGTGATAAAACTGATGGGAGGCTTCTCTTTATACAAATAAAAATAATACAATACTTATTCTCCTGAACACACATAGTGAGGGGAGGTACATTGAGGTGGCTGAAAGTAAATGGTAGCTATGCCCATCATGGTGCTTGTCACACCCCCTCTACAGATCATTCCCCAAAGCACTGGTCACACCCTCCACATTATTAGCCACACCCTCATGATGTGAGTCACACCCCATATGGCGGCACACAGTAGGCCCTTCATAAATTTCAGCTCCAGCCCCATGTAGACCTTAATCTGGCACTGGGGGTATACAGCCACTGGTCTCAGAAGCTTTCCTGTAGAAATGCACATACTATAAGTCATTGAAAGTACTGAGAAACAATAAACTCTGGAGCACAGCAGAATACAAAGATACTGAATAAATAGCTGGTCAATTTGCAGAATTGAAGTATGTAAAGGAATGTGGTGCAAACATAAACAGTAGTATGCAAAACAAGCTACAGGATATGCAAGGTACTGTAAGTACAAAACTAATGTTGTTTCTGGAAAGCGAGTACCTGATATTCATAACCTAACCAGTCCAGGTCAGAGGTAGGCTGAAATCAGTAAGTCCAGCAAGAAAGCCGGGGTCATGACATTAAACAAACAGTTACAGACAACAAAAAGCAGGACTCAAGGACACAGGGCAGACAAGTATTCCATAGGACACTAAATTATCTGCATTGAGGGGGTAATTCAGAGCTGATCGTAGATGTGCTAAATTTAGCAAATCTACGATCAGTTTCTGTGACGTGGGGTGATGCCCAGCACAAGGCTAGTCAACCCCACATGTCAAGCCCTGCCCACCCACAAGGGTGCGAAAGCATCACATGTGGCAATGCTTTCGCACCGACAAGTATCTCCTTGCCTGCGCAACCTAGCTGTGCTGGCAGGCGTCTGCCCACCATGTCCTGTTCGCAGTGGCTGTATGTTACATCATGCAGCCACTGCGGCCCACCCCCGCAATAGTCCGTCCCCACCAACGGTGCTCTAACGCCGTTGGCATGCCCACTACCACCCCGCGACCGGCTCTGCCTGTCAATCAGGCAGAGGCGATCGCGCCAGTGAGATGCTTTTAGCACTGAGATGCTTTTAGCACTGAGATGCAGTGAGATGTTTTTAGCATCTCACTGCGTCTCACTAGGACTTACTGGGTGCGCACACGCAGTGTGCCCGCTGCGCAAGCTCACTACACAAAAATAATTCAGAGTGCAATTGTTGCCGTTGCAGGGATCACCTCTGAATCACCCCCTGAGTGCAGTGAGAAGCAAATATACAGTATAAGGCCTAAACACAGGTGTAGGTCATTATCACAGCAGTGGTTAGCTGCTGCAGTGCTGAACATCAGAGGAGAAATCTTGGTGGCAGAAAAAGAAACAGCAGGATTATTGTCCCTGGCAGACTTGCAGAAACACACCGATGCCTGCAAAAAGGCATTACATTTACCCCACAGTTGTAACACCTGACAAAAGGTTTTTTATAAATTGTGCTAAAAATACATCAGTTAAAGCTGTGAATAGCTACAATAACAGATAAGAATTACAGTATGTCTGCTTATCTCCAGAAAATTCTGCTTAAAATTACACACTGACAAAACAGTAATGTTTGTATTTAATACGTTCTTGAATCTAGGTATACTTTCATAGGATATTTATTTGTTGCAAATAACTATAAGGTGACTAAACTAAAAGGTAGACTAAATTATATACAGGGGACAAGTATTATTCTTGGAAATCTTGTGGTGGGGGGACTACATTTACATTGCTATCCATTGATGATTAATATCCACAGATGATAAGGAATATTTCTAAATACATATGGGCATATTTATAAAAATAATATGCCTGATTCCATTACTGATTATCTCAGCAATAAAAAAAAAATCACAGTTAACAAAGTTTCCTTGACTGGCAAAAGGCAACTTTCAACTTCTGCGTAAGTGCTTGCTGGCCTGGAAATTAAAACTCTTATTTGGTATTTCAATTCTAAGACAATAATGTAAAATCATTGTAATATGCTGTGAGTAGGTACTCTTAGTTACTATATGACCACAGCATTAGATACGGTATGTTATTGATAGCGAAAAGTAAATTAAATGTTTTTTTGTTAGTATTTATTATTGTATTGTTAAAAATTACCTCTTACTACAGCAATAGAAAATGTATTCTGCATCACTGTAAAATGCAATTTTTGCAAAATTTGTTTACAGTGACGGACACTTTTGGATGCATTTTGAGTTACTTAGCCACAGGCATAAAATAAATTACATTTTAAGTAGTTTGAATACTACTGTTTATACAGTAGGCTGTTGGTAGAGAGATACCTATGCTATAAATTATTTAAATAGCATTAAGATTTCAGCTTTACAGTTATTATGTTTATTCCCCCCCCCCCCCCCACACACACACACACACACACACACACACACACACACACACACACACACACACACACACATATAATGGAATTCCAGCAGCCCACAATTCATACATGTATCTAAGGTTAGTGGTGATTTTTTACAGGCCATTTTTTTAATTTCAAGTTATCACATTAAATTATTTTCAAATACAAGAATATCTAGAAAAATAACATTTGTAATAGCATTTATAATTACTGATAGCTACTAAAATACAGGGAACAGTAACAAAAAGTGTGGGCCAGCAAAACAGCTTTAGTTCTCCTTCCAATAGGCACTTTACAAATGTCTGAACCACTGTTGAAATTACTCAACACCATTGTTAAGAGACTTTTCACCAGTTAATATTTTGTTAATGAAAGTGGAAAATGTCTCAAGGATAGCTTCCCAGGTGTCACTAGTTAGTTAAGTGTTTTCTTGTAGTGATAGTCCAATAGAACCATCAGCAAGTTAAAAAGTTTTTAACACTTCTGATCCTGGCAGATGTGCCCCAAGAATCACAACTCTCCTTGGATAAAAGGTATCAAAGCTTGGAGAGAGGTAAAGTTGAGAGAAATAAGTGTGTAGCTGTCATTATACAGACTGGTGTGTTTGAAAAATAACAGTTAATTTAGGAGCTGATTGGTTGGTACTTTAATTCTCTCTAATTTATCCCTCTCCATGGTTTGATACACTTCCCCCTGTGTTGCCATTCTTCATCTAACATGTTAGATATATACTGAGGAAAAGTAGAAGTTTGTTTTAAAAACTTTGCACCTTTGCGATCCAACCAGTCCCAGCGATATTAGCTCAACATGAAATTTCCCTGCAACTATTTTTTTCTAATCTAAAATACTTTGAGAGATCTTGTGTGCTAGAGATCTATTCTTAATATACTTTTGTAGACATGCAAGAGGATTAGTTTCATTTGCACAGAAAGCATATATCCTTATTCGCCTTTTAAAGTATCATACAAAACCTCAGATCTTATCTTCAACATAATAGATCTATTTATCTTTTGTAGTAAAACCTGAATGTGGAAAATGTAGACACTGTAGATCTGTTAAATAGTATAACAGGTTATTAGGTTCTACAGTTATTTAACCATTTCAGCACACCATGGCAGGTTGTTGGGTTCTACAATTATTTAACCACTTCAGCACACCATGATGGAGTCAATGTTCTAACCCAGGTGTCCATGTAAATCACAATTATCGAGCTGTGTTAGTTTATCCAGGAATAAATGTAATAACTATAATTAGAGGCGTCACTAATGGTGGTGACACCTAGTGCAGGGAAAACACAGTGAGAGCGCCAGCGTGGAGGGGGGGGGGGGGGCTCATGGGTAAGTGCCATGGTTTTGCAAAGGCCTCAAAGCCCAAACCTCCATTTCATCACCCCGGGGTTCCCGGAGATGTTGGCTGCCCCCTGGGGACCAGTGCGAGTGCAGTGCCGATACTTACACAGTGACAGGAGCCGGGTGTTGCATGCAAGGTCACAGTGCAGCACCCAGCTCTTGTCACTGAAGATGAATCGGCCCTTTGGTGTCACCCCTCGGCGGGTTGTGAAGCCATGGAATATAATGTTCCCCCCATCAAAGTGAGTCTTATGTTTTTATAATTTGTTTGGGGAGAAGAGGCCAGAAATTTACATTTTATATATAGTAGATGAGTAAATAAATGTGGTTTTCATTTACAGTACAGACAGTACATAGGAAATGGATTCAACCCAGAAATAAAAACATAATGATTATTTATGACTTTTAAAACCCTCTAGTAAAAAAGTACTCATGTAGCCCTCTCAATGCAGAAGGGCATAGTTGTAAACTTTACATATATGATGTTGAAAGCATTCAATAAATGTAGAATTGTCTTCCAACAACATATTTTTTTTTGTGTGCAACCTGGGTCAGCTGGCAGAAATCAATGCTTTCCTTCAATAACTGTTTGATAGTGTTCCTAATGCTGGGCATACTCTGTCCAATTATTGGCTGGATGATCAGATAATAATCTGATCAGGCCAATAAGTGAACAGTGTATTGCCATGACTGATCAGCAATTATTGATCTGTTGGACATGCTGAATTCATCCAGCATATCTGATAGATCTGATAATCGGTCAGCCACATCTGGCACTGTATGCCTGACTTGCTAACATTTCCCCTGTTCCTTCACAGTGGAGAAAGAGGGAAATGTTTTCTCCTCAGCGGAGGAACACATATTTTTCTCCTCAGGGGAGGAACACAGATATCATGTGGCCATACACAGCAAGATATCTTACAGGTCATGGGCACAATATCTGATGGGTTTAAACATGTCAGATAAAATGTATATCAGTCTGACAAACATTTATCTTACAGTGTATGACCAGCTGTAGAATAGACAAGCTAAAATAAGGCAATCCCTGCTTTCTCCAAGAAATGACAAAATAAGTCCAGCTTTAGGAGTGGTGATGTTAGCCAAAAGCTAATTTACTGCAGCAATGTATTACATATTGTTTTCTGACTAAAAATTTCCTTTACAGAACAATTTGCCAGCATTTGATCTGTTTTGTATTTGCACAACCAAATTGCCCTATGCAGAATCCACGCAATTTAAAAACAAAATGTTTAGAAGGAGCTAAAGATTTCAAGGATGTTATGAAGGTATTATATCTTTTTACCAACTTTGTAATCATAGGTGGAGACAGTCATGAAGTTGTCTCTTCATGAAGTTATGATTCGCTCAATTATGGCACATGATAAATCTCCAAGAAAAGAATGGGTTCTTCAGTGGCCAGGACAAGTCGTCTTAGCATCAAGCATGGTTCATTGGACAATGGAAGTCTCAAAGGTGTTTTTTTTTACTATTTAAACATATAAAGTAATAATAATAAGCACATTCTTAGCAAAGTACTCATTAAACCAAATTTCTATTAAAATGTTATAATGTTATCCCAGTATAATACTAATGATGCATATAAATATAACAGATATAAGATTATCTGAATACAGTCAATACAGTTGTGACTGCAGTGAATAAAGTGTGTGTGTGTGTGTGTGTGTGTGTGTGTGTGTGTGTGTGTGTGTTTCTGTAATCCTTTGGTTCTGTAATAAATGTATTTGTTATATCATATGTTACAAAACAGAAATGAGGAAAATTAAGCAATGTTACTTAAGATTTATAATGTTCTATGTGTGTACAAAGTTTTTAGCTGAAAAGATCCTTTGTGAAAATGTTTTGAAACATCAAGTAAAATGATTAGAATAGCTGCATGTCTGAGTATTCTGAATTTTTGACACAATTATTGAATATGTTTCACATGAAAATTGTAAAACAAAGTACTGTAAGGCATCAAAATAAACTACAAAAGGAACACGAGCCATGATAGTAACAATTGGTTTCTACTTTGACCTGATTCGTTCTTTTAATATTGAGTAATCCAATACATGTGCGCTGAAGTGTGGACATTTATAGCGTTAGTTGTCAATTAACATACAACTCAACATATTGTAAAAAATATTTCCCATAACCTTTGACAAAAAAAATATGTTATTAAGAAAAGCAGTTAGAGGTTTTACACAGTGCTTGTCTGCAAAGGCAGTTATGCACATCAAAATTCTTTTGGCTATTAACCTCTAGAAAGGTTATTCAGTAAGGTTTACCCATGAGTAACTGAACTGTTATAGTGTGTTGAGAATTGCAAATACAAAGTACTTTAAATTCCAGCCCAGGGCACACAGTAGGTCTATACCAATGTGGATGTTTTATTTATTCCATGTTTCTCTTTATCAATTTGAAGAGCTCATATGATAAATAATGAACAAAATTAAAATAAGAAATTGACTCATGGGCCGGAGTAACAGACTCTTGTCCATAGAAAACAGAACTAGTTAATACTACCACACCAAATAGTTATGAATGCTTTGTTTGTAATTATCAGAACTTTAAGAACTCTACTACCCATTAATGAACGTATGTTAACTTTGTTGCAAGTAGCAATAACTTTGTATCCATGATAATTCAGGTGTTTGACTATTAAAACCCTTTCTCTTATGTACTCTTTTACCAAATGTTAATTTCCCACACATTTGCTCTAATGCTGGGCATACATACTGTATACTGGCCCTCATTCCGAGTTGTTTGCTCGCAAGCTGCTTTTAGCAGCTTTGCACACGCTAAGCCGCCACCTACTGGGAGTGAATCTTAGCTTATCAAAATTGCGGACGAAAGATTCGCAATATTGCGAATAGACACTTCTTAGCAGTTTCTGAGTAGCTCCACACTTACTCAGCATCTGCGATCAGTTCAGTCAGTTTCGTTCCTGGTTTGACGTCACAAACACACCCAGCGTTCACCCAGACACTCCTCCGTTTCTCCAGCCACTCCCGCGTTTTTGCCAGAAACGGTAGCGGTTTTTCGCACACACCCATAAAACGGCCAGTTTCCGCCCAGAAACACCCACTTCCTGTCAATCACATTACGATCACCAGAACAAAGAAAAAACCTCGTAATTCCGTGAGTAAAATACCTAACTGCATAGCAAATTTACTTGGCGCAGTCGCAGTGCGAACATTGCGCATGCGCATTAGCGACTAATCGCTCCGTTGCGACAAAAAAATAACGAGCGAACAACTCGGAATGACCCCCACTGTTCACATGTTGGCCCCATCAACCGATAATCAGCTAATTGGATAGGTAATTCAACAGTGTATTGCCGTGACCGAGCAGTTATCTCTCTGTCTGACATTCTGAACTTTTCCAGACATGCTGAAATTTTTTGACATTTCCCCTGTTCCTTCACAGGGGAGGAGTGGGGAAATGTCTGCTTCCCAGTGGAGGAACCTAAAAATCCTGGCTAAAAACAGATCTCACAGTGTATGGCCATGGCATCACATCAGTGTCAGCATGTCAAATAAATTGTCTGTCAGTCTGACAGGCGTTTTTCCTCACATTGCAGTCAAACCTTTGAAAATGCTATTTTACAGAGGTTTGGCTGCATTTCTCATATGCACCAAGCTGCTTGGATTAGGTAGGTAATACCATCTGTAGATGGTGCTGACTAATATAAGTCTCTGGTCTTCTTTTCTCAATGTGCACTGACAGGTATCCAATCAAATCATCCCAGTGTCACAGTCTGTGGTATGTGCATCATGCAAAGCATGCACAGACTTATCTCTTATCGGGAAAGCTGACCTTTGCAATTGTTTTAAAGCATGCAGCGTTACTAAATGCAGCTATGCGAGATGCATTACATGCAAAATGCAATGCTTGATGAATTCCGCCCCCAGTGTATGCTCAGCATTAGATCATAGAGATCACTACTCTTCTTTACTATATCCCACAAGTACTGATTGTAAGATTTAATTTATTCCAACTTATTATTTACATAGCTAGTCATGGTCATGTCCGGGGGGGTCCAGAAGAAAAACACGTGGGTGGGAAGGGGGAGTGATAGGAAAGTGGGAGAGGTAGTGGGACCTTTGCGCATCCCTGAAAAACTTGTGTGGAAAGGAACATGGCCTCACAGGAATTTCTCTACTTATGACCACACCCCCAGCCACATCCCCAGTGCTGTACCTATGAGCATATGTTCAGTATGAAGAAAATGGAGGGGGCCCCAGTCTATCTCACAATTGTATATACACCATGCGCATGTGCCCAGCATCTGTTTATAAGCAGAGCAGTAGGTAGGAGGGGGACTATGAACCCCCCACACCACCACCACCACAGGACACTGCAAACCGAGGGTGTGACAGTGGGACATTGCACGAAATGTGGGACATCGCTGTCAAAATCGGAATGGTTCGGTGATACAGTGATATATGTGAGAAATGAATAGGCCACCTCGAGGTGGGAGGAATACACCTGCATTTTAAAAAGTGTCAAATAAATTAGATCCCTCCCCCTAAATCTGCAACTGCCAGCTAACATAAAGTATTAGAATGCATGGATCTCTCTTATTGACCCCTCCCTTAATGTCTCTCATTACCCATTCATATGTCTCTAACTACCTACTGTACTGTATCTATTTTACTGCCCTTCGGTAGCTGTATCATACAGATGTGTCCTCATACACATAGCATCTCTACGCCAAGTTGATCTACTCCATAAGATGTAATGTAGTATTTTTCTTAAAATTTTGTGTCTTATTAGCATCACAGACACAGTGAAAAGCCAATCACACTGTATTAGAGATACTGGTTTGTGACTTTTACTGCACAGGAATTAGTTTTACACACGTACAAAGTCGCAGATAAAGTATAATGGAACTTGGCAAAAGAAAAAGCCACAGCTGCTGAATCATAGCACTTTGTGTATTGATTCAAACACAGTTGTACAAATGTTGCATATCAAATTGATCAGTATAATCTAGCAGTGTAGTCTTGTCACTTCCAGGTATTTTATAGTTGCAAATAAGAAGCACATTTTCAGTGAAAAGGGCACTTGGAGCAGGCATGGACTGAAGCCACAATGTATCAGGACATATCTGTAGCTTTCTGATTACCCCCTTCATAGGGGATCAGTATACCGACAGTGGCATCCCAGCTACCAGGATGCTGGCAGCAGCAGGGCGAGCACTAGTAAGCCCCCTGAGGGCTCGTTATGCTTGCCACACATTCGAGATTTTCTTGGACCGAGCGCTATGTATGCTAATGAGTAGTGTTCTGTACAAATGTGTAGAAAAAATGAATAATAAATGATGAAAGTAAAAAGTAAAACTGATAATAAAAATAAATATAAATATAAATAAAAATAAATATAAATATAAAAATAAAAATGATAATAAAAAATATATATAAATAAAAATAAATATAAAAATAAAAATAATAATAAGGGAAAAGGGGGGGGGGGGTGCAATGTTTACAGCTGTTGATGTTTTGTTGGAGCTTTAGGACACTTTTTCAGCAGGGAGGAAAGAACAGTCTTTTAAATAAACTATCCCTATCTTACCCTGTTTCTTCTTCTCTGATGCGGCCGTGACCGGGAGTAACTTCCGGTAACGCTGATGTTGTTGGCGGTGGTGTTACTGTTGCTGGGTAAGCTCGCCTCTCCTGTGTGTTATGTGTGTTTTCCCTCTTGCCACACATTCGCCACAGGTTATATTCTCACTCTATGGGTGTCGTGGACACCCATAGAGGGAGAAAAGCCTGTGGCATTGGCTTTGTACCACTGAGCGGGATCCTGGCATCGTTATTATGATCGCCGGTATCCCGTGCGGCACTATCTGATTGCCTCTCCACAGCTGTCTCTTGCTCCCTCACTCCTTATCTCACTGATTTACCTCTCTATAATTCTCACTGCTACCTTTCCTATCATACTTACCCCGCACTGCACACACTGACCCTCTGACTGTCCTTTGGCACTGCACTCACTGACACCCTTCCAGCACACTGACCTTGCTCCCATCTCACCCCCTCATTGCACACACACACACACACACACACACACACACACACACACACACACACACTGACCCCCTCACATAACAAAACACTGCCCCCTTGATTACCAACCTCAAAACGCATTATACCTCATTCACTGTCCTCTTCACAGTATATACTGTCCCCTTCATGGACCACCTCACAACACCACAAACTGCCTCCTTTACTGCCCCCATCACCACATACTTCCCCTCGCAGCACCAAAAACTGCCCCCTCACAGCACCACATACTACCTCCCTCATAGTACTTATTTTTCCCACGCAGCACATGCTGTAATGTCTCCCTCAAAGCACATATTGCCCCTTCACTGACCACCTCACAACACATCCTCCCCTCCAGCTCCAGCAAACTTACCTGCAAGACTGAAGTCTTGTCTCATGGTCCATAACAGCATTGTCCTGGTGGCTGTTATGAGCCTGCTATGCTCTTGTTGGATGACTTCCAGCTGGCTCCTTTGCAGTGGTGAACAGCTGAGCCATAACTAGACATTTTGGTGCCCTGTGCCAGAAAGAACATAGGTGCCTCCACCCCTCCTGATCCTCCTTTCCTGAAAAGGGCAGACAAAAGGCATGGTCTCACAAGAAGGGTGTGTGGTCACCCAATAGTACTCCCAATTCAAATTGAGCCACACAGTAGTGCAGCCTTATTTGCTTTACACTACACAGTAGTTTCCCTTATTCACGTTACATCACACAGTAATATCCCTTATACTCATTATGCCACACAGTAGTACCCCTTTTTCACATTATTCCACATAATAGTACCCGTTTACCACATTATGCCAAACAGTGATACCCCTTATACATGTTATGCCACATAGTAGTATCCCTTATATACACATTATGAAACACAGTAGTACCCATTGTACACAGTATGCCACACAGTAGTACCCCTTATAGACAGTAATCCATACAGTACTGTACCTTATTCATGTAGTGCCACACAGTAAAGCCCATTATACACAGTACACCACACAGTAGTATTGCTTCTACACAGTACATCACACAGTAGTACCACTTATATACAGTACACTACAACGTAGTACCCTTTATGGACAGTATGCCACACAGAAGTGTCCCTTATTCATGTTATTCCTCAAAGAAGAGCCCATTATACACAGTACATCACACAGTAGTACAGATTGTACATAGTACACCACACAGTAGTATCCCTTATACACAATATGCCACACAATAGGGTCCCTTATTTATGTTGTGCTGCACGGTACAGCACCTTGTACACAATATGCCACACAGTAGTACTGGTTATACACAGTATGCCATACAGTAGTACAGCTTATACACAGTATACATGGTGTATAATGGTGCTGTTTCTAGCTTATTGTTATTATCATCATCATCATCATCATCATCACTATCAGGTACTTACTCTAGGTGAAAGAAAAGAGGTGTATTTGGTTTGGATGGGAGGTTCATTTCTATTTTTTCTCTTCTTTATCAATAGTCTTCTGTTTTACTAAAGCGTGGTAAGCCTGATCTAGCAGCACTATGCCCCTACTCCCGAATCTGCCCCTGGTAGTGTCCACTTGTGGCTATCTTATTCATATCTCCCAACTTTAGAAACTCTAAATTTAGGACCTAGGGTGCTGGAGTTGCTCCCCAAAAGGGGTGTCGCCCAGGGGAAGGGGTGGAGCCTCAAGAGAAGGGGCATGACCTCACTTCACGACCCCCATCATTCGTAATTTAGCGATCAACTTGGAATGACCCCCAGTGTCTGAATATTGGGACTGTCCCACTGGAATTGGGACAGTTGGGAGGTATGGAAAGAAAGAAATAACCTCACCAGAAATGTGGGTTGCCACGCGCTTAGTATGAAAGGGTTCTTTCAGCTGCTGCCAGAAAATTGGATAGTTAATCCTGGTAACAAATAATAACAAAAAAGCATGCAGCGCTATATAAAGGTATATGCAGACAGATGTCAATGAAAAAAACGACTGAAATTTATTTAAACATTTATTACTCAATAGAATTTAGTAAAAATTAGTAATTACAGCATTAAAAATGAGAGCTCATGTACATGATTTAAAAAACCAGTCTCTGGTAAATTGGACTTGTGGGGCTCTGATAATAATGTCCAGTGGTTAGTGGACTTGTAAGATGTTAAGCCATTTAGCAGGGAAAGAAATGTTCCACAGTAAGTTACCAATCTTAGAGATGGATGATTCCCTTAGCGGAGGTTCAGATGGCACCGATTCCAACGCAGAGATGTGGGAATGAGATGTGGATTCACAACAGGTTGGCACACCATAAAGAGAGTCCCAGGCTAAGGAAGTCCACTGTCCGATTGTCTGGATGTCCCCAAGGTCCTTTTTGTAATCCAAAGTCACAGTTCCGATGCGTTTCGCTGTCACAAGGGACAGCTTTATCAAAGGTATAGCTCCTTGCTCCGTTGTCCCCTTTTTATAGGGGTTTAATCACATGTAATCATTACACCTGTCTGCAATCCTCCTAATTTCAAATATATACATTTTCTTAAAAACATAAACTTTCTCAACAATATGATTCAATGAGGCAAAACTATCTATCACAGAATGATTTAATATTGAAAACGAGTGTTTAAAAGTACTAAAAATAAGAAAAATCCTCAGCAGTAGATAGTCACATGACAGTTTTCCCAGACACTAGGTGAAATAAATGCTCACAATTCGCTGGGCTTCTTTGTCTTTAAAGCATCTCCCACTCTAGTGTCTGGGAGAATTCTGGTCACGTGACATACCAGTCATAGACCACATGATCGGCATCCACCTCCACATAATCTGTTGCTTTGCCCAAGTAGATCTGGTCACGTGACTTTTACCATCAGTCACATGAACGGAATGTACATCCTACTATAGTTAGGCTGTTTAGCATAAGCAGCATAATCGCAGTCATGTGACCCGCACGTCATAGCGCTACTGCATTCCTATGTCCCGTATAACCCAGATTCCGGGGTCAGCACAGTCACGATCATGCAACGCATACATCATCTGTCACATGATCGTTACTCTCCTCTGTAAAGTAGCTGTGTTTAACCACAAATCGCATTGCCGTGAATCCCTAGCACACGTGACCTGTAAGAAGCCAATCGTATATGTTCAATAGGCTGTCTTACTAGTATCTGCCTCCGATCACATGATCAGTTCTCCACACCTCACATGCTCTATATTAGCCAATAAAAACAGCGGTTACTATGGTTACTTATAAACATAATGTCTTTTCCTCAGTATAATATTGAGTTATATTAAATAGCTTCTAATGATCTCAAATAGGTATCACCAATCATTCCCAATCCTTCAATACATATAAATACAAATGTAAAAATAATCAGAAAATATTGATTCCATCTATAATTCATCTCCTAAAGATATGTTTAATTTATAATAATAGACATTTATAATACAGCATTTAATTCCATGCCTTCATTTAATCCATAGGGGTGGAGAGCATTCATTTTAAAAATCCAATAGATTTCTTGTTTCTGTAACCTTTTAAACCTCGCTTGGTTATCGGAATGTGTTCAAAGCAAATAAGCTTTAGCGTACTTTGGTTGCTCTGATGGTACATTATATAGTGTCTTGAAACATTATGATCAGATTTCTTATTAATAATGTTGCGTCTATGTTCTAAAAATCTTAATTTCATTTTCCGTGTCGTTCTTCCTACATAACATAAATTACATGGACATTGTAATAAATAAATTACCCAGCTAGTCTCGCAATTCATAAAAGATCTTAATAAATACTCTGTACCATCAAGTATGCATTTTATGCTTTTGGTGTTATTCTGAACATATTCACAAGTCATACATCTTGACCAATTGCATTTATAAAATACATGTGGTCTCATAGGCAGCCATGTATTTGATCTAATAGCTTCTTCTTGTACTACCTCTTTTAATTGGCTTGGTGCTAATTTATCTTTTATAGTGGTATTTTTCTTAAAAATAATCTGCAGAGTTTCTGGAATCAAATCTCTTAAGATTGGGTCCTGTTTTAATATAGAATAATTCTCTTTAACAATTTTCTTAATTTCAACAGATCTATTATTATATTTAGAGATAAACAAGACATCTTTCGAGTCTATATCTGTATCATTCTTTGCTCTTATTTTTGGTTTAAGCAATTCTTATCTATTCATTTTCTCTACCCCTTCTAATACTCCATCTAGGAGTTCTTCTGGATAATTTCGTAATCTGAAAGATTCCAACATCTCTCTTGCTTGTTTTATAAAGACATTATGTTCTGAACAATTCCATTTTAGCCGTTGTAATTGGCCCCTGGGAATGTTCTTCTTCCAGGGGGCATAATGGGCACTGGTATAGTTAAGATAAGCATTATTTCCTACTTCTTTGATATAGTTAGATGTATGTATTTTCCCATCTATAATTTGTAATGTAATATCAAGATAATGAATACAGGAAGAATGAAAGGTATAAGTGAAATTAAAATTAAAATTATTAGTATTAAGGTGAGAGACAAACTGTGCAGCAGAAATAGAATCCACATCCCAAATGAAAAAAAAGGTCATCTATATAAGGGCCATAGAGGACCAGATTCGCACCAAATGGGCCCCCCCACACAAGCTGGTCTTCGACCTTGCCCATGTAGAGGTTAGCGTAACTCGGTGCGAACCTGGTCCCTATGGCCGTCCCCATGGTCTGTAAATAAAAAGTGTCAGAAAAAAGAAAATAATTGTGTTTCAGAATAAACGATATACAGGTGAGTATGAATTGTTTGTGTGCCTCAGAGAGATCACCATCTGAATCCAATTGATCCTTTATTGCTTGTATACCTAAAGTATGAGGAATATTAGAATATAGACTTTGTACGTCTAGGGTTAAAAAGAATATGATGGTTTCAGGATCTCAACTGAGGCACACGTGGTTGTAAATAACTGTCTACATAAAATGATAGATTTGAAGTGAGAGACTGGATACCGGCTATAATGGGACGACCTGGAGGGCAACTAAGAGATTTATGCAGTTTTGGAAGATGGTAATATAATACATAGGAATTATTGGAAAAGGAGGAAAAAGGAACCAGAATTCTTCCTTAGAGATGACACCTATGGATTCTGCCTATTTCAATAAACTCTGTAATTCTAATTTAAATTCTAAAGTAGGGTCTTTTGCTAATTTCATATAGAAATTTGTGTCATCTAAGAGTCTCATGGCTTCTTTTATGTAGTCACACCTATCCTGAATGACTAAGCCACCCCCTTTATCAGCTTGTTTAATTACCAGTGTAGTATCTTTCGTCCGTTTTGACAGAGCTCTACGTTCCCATTTATTCAAGTTTCCCTTATGAATTTTTCTCTTATTATCCACCACACATAGGGTACGAAAATTGTCCAGAGTAGTCTTATAAAAACTTTCAATACAACCACTTTTCGAAGAAATGGGAAAGAAGTCTGATTTAAGTTTAAATTTACTTCTATCAACATTAATGTCAACGATTTTTAATGGATTTTCAGAAAAATATATTTTGCAAAGAAAAGATTGATCAAAATGCTGGATGAGGCAATGCCAATTATTTTGGATTTGGAAGACGAACCCTGTCTGCAGGTATTGGCAGATTTACAGAAAGAAGGGTCTAATGAAAATCCATAAAAAATATTTGAAATTAATGTTGATAGAAGCTTATTTGCTTAGAACACATTCCGATAACCAAGCGAGGAGGAGATAGGTTTAAAAGGTTACAGAAACAAGAAATCTATTGGATTTTTAAAATGAATGCTCTCCACCCCTATGGATTAAATGAAGGCATGGAATTAAATGCTGTATTATAAATGTCTATTATTATAAATTAAACATATCTTTAGGAGATGAATTATAGATGGAATCAATATTTTCTGATTATTTTTAAATTTGTATTTATATGTATTGAAGGATTGGGAATGCTTGGTGATACCTATTTGAGATCATTAGAAGCTATTTAATATAACTCAATATTATACTGAGGAAAAGACATTATGTTTATAAGTAACCATAGTAACCGCTGTTTTTATTGGCTAATATAGAGCATGTGAGGTGTGGAGAACTGATCATGTGATCGGAGGCAGATACCAGTAAGACAGCCTATTGAACATATACGATTGGCTTCTTACAGGTCACGTGTGCTGGGGATTCACGGCAATGCGATTTGTGGTTAAACACAGCTACTTTACAGAGGAGAGTAACGATCATGTGACAGATGATGTATGCGTCGCATGATCGTGACTTTGCTGACCCCAGAATCCGGGTTATACGGGACATAGGAACGCGATAGCGCTATGACGTGCGGGTCACATGACCGCGATTATGCTGCTTATGCTAAACAGCCTAACTATAGTAGGATGACATTCCGCTCATGTGACTGATGGTAAAAGTCACGTGACCAGATCTACTTGGGCAAAGCAACAGATTATGTGGAGGTGGATGCCGATCACGTGGTCTATGACTGGTATGTCACGTGACCAGAATTCTCCCAGACACTAGAGTGGGAGATTCTTTAAAGACAAAGAAGCCCAGCGAATTGTGAGCATTTATTTCACCTAGTGTCTGGGAAAACTGTCATGTGACTATCTACTGCTGAGGGTTTTTCTTATTTTCAGTACTTTTAAACACTTGTTTTCAATATTAAATCATTCTGTGATAGATAGTTTTGCCTCATTGAATCATATTGTTGAAAAGTTTATGTTTTTAAGAAAATGTATATATTTGAAATTAGGAGGATTGCAGACAGGTGTAATGATTACATGTGATTAATGGAACAAGGAGCTATACCTTTGATAAAGCTGTCCCTTGTGACAGCGAAACGCGTCGGAACTGTGACTTTGGATTACAAAAAGGACCTTGGGGACATCCAGACAATAGGACAGTGGACTTCCTTAGCCTGGGACTCTCTTTATGGTGTGCCAACCTGTTGTGAATCTACATCTCATTCCCACATCTCTGCGTTTGATTCGGTGCCTTCTGAACCTCCGCTAAGGGAATCATCCATCTCTAAGATTGGTAACTTACTGTGGAACATTTCTTTCCCTGCTAAAAGGCTAAACATCTTACAGGTCCACTAACCACTGGACATTATTATCAGAGCCCCACAAGTCCAATTTACCAGAGACTGTTTTTTTAAATCATGTACATGAGCTCTCATTTTTAATGCTGTAGTTACTAATTTTTACTAAATTCTATTGAGTAATAAATGTTTAAATAAATTTCAGTCATTTTTTTCATTGACACCTGTCTGCATATACCTTTATATAGCGCTGCATGTTTTTTTGTTATTAGTTGGGAGTTATGGTCTTACCACTTTTTCTGACTGCATAATAGTAATGTCAGAATTACAGATAAGGTAAGTTGGAATGCAATAAACATTTTCATGACATTCAGACTTCTCTTGGGAAGCTGAAAACCTACAATATAGACAAGTACACTAAAATAAATTTGCTGATTTCTTCACAAAACTTAGGTTACCTCTCATAGGGGATGATTCAGTAAGTATTGCTGATGCGATCATTACTGCATTTGCAGGACCCGTTCTACGCATGTGCAGAACAGGTCCTGTGATCTCAGCACAGAAATGTAAAAGCCAGAGGCTTTCGTGGGAATTGAATGGGGGTGGCTGGCATTCGGGGAAAAAGGGGGTGCCGCTCCATTTTCCAGGAGTTGCAAGGCCAAGGACTGCGTCGCAAGATGCAGTTTCTTTTGCCTTGCAAGCCACCCTGCGATGGCAAGTCTCACTCAGAAAGCTGAAGCTCACTCAGCCGGCCTTCATAGATTAACATTGTGACTGATGGTCGCAATGGTCAACTCAGGTGCGATCGCATCGCAAATGCAGTGAAGAGATAGTATGCACCTTCTCCACAGGGCATTTTAAGAGAGGAGGGAACCTGCATGCAGCTTCCGTCGATGGCCCCCTCCTCGCCGACAGGAAATACACTCTGGAATACTGCCAGAGTCTACTGCACATGCACAGGTCTCCGGCAACATGGTGCCTGCGCCTTGTTCCTGGGGACATCTCCAGTGCGCATGTGCAAATTACTCAGAAATGGCCATGGTGGCCATTTTAGGAGTGATTTATGCCCGCACTAGGGGGCCGTTGCCGCGGGACTCCAGAATGGTAAGTATATTTTATGGGTGCAGTGTATGGACCCAGGGGCTTGTGTGCACTGCACACACTGCACCCATACCTCCCAACATGACCCTCTCCAGGAGGGACAGAATGCTCTGCTTCTGGACTTTTCTCTTAATGTATGATTGTCGTCACCTTTTTTGAATAGGTTAATGGATAAGAAAGGTGTTTTACCACAGGTGATGGCAATCCTAAATTAACAGGGAAATCCAGGAGCAGAATATTCTGTCCCTCTGGAGAGGGTCATGTTGGGAGGTATGCTGCACCCATTATAGAAACGCCAATGCTCCTCCTGCATTTGCATTGCTAAGGAATGCAATTGCAAACCTGCTGCAAAAAGGTTTGCCATTGCAATCCTTAGTGAATTAGGCCCATGCATCAGACCAGTAGTAACATTCTAGAACCAACAGACTTGAGTACATAGAGTCCATTTATATTTTGATTGGGACAACCCATGTCTAAAATCTCCTGAGGTGCAAAACTGGAATTAACTGACCTAAGGCTTTCAAAGATAAAACAATGAATTAAAACTCTACATTTCTTATTCATTAGGAATTCTACACACAGATGTCCTGCATAGTATTTCTATGTGTAATTTAATATATCTTTTTGCATCTGGGAATAAAACACACAAATGAAGCATAAAATACATTAGGGTCGATTCAATTAGAAGCAGAAGACTCCGAGACATTTCCTGCAAAGCCGCTGGAAGCCATTTTGGTGGCACTCATTGGTAACTGAATTGGACTCATTATTTTTTAGGAAGTAAAAAAGATTCACTATCTCCAAAACTAAACTGTTTGCTATGATAAAAGTGCAACTACTTTGCTATCTGCTTCATCCGGGACTGTCATTTCTCAGAGATACTTTATTTGCTTCTTCTACCATGAGCCATCGCACCTCTTAATAGATCTGCAGACTTTCCCACTAAAATTTTTTAGACCTCTTACATCCTTAGACATTATCTTGAAATCATCCAGATTTCTAGTTCAAACATCCTTACAAATGCAGTATCTTTTTTAATCTTAGTTTCTACACAGAGAGCAGAAAGCACAAACATCAGCAAGCCAGCACTTCATTGCTTTACATTGTCTTATTTATAGAAATACAGTAACTGCTTTTACAGACTTACTGTACTTGCTGCCCCAGCTGCTAAATACACTGTAGGCAAATTAGTATCCCATTTATGATCAACAGTAAATTTATACTGTAAATGTGTAATTTTCTGCAGGAAAAAAAAACATTCTTTTTGTTTAGTTTTAACCTGCCACATTGAGTTTTGGTGTTTCATCCTATATCTACGTCTTAATTTCTTGAGCAAAAGGAAACATTCTATCACACCTTCGTGAAGTAACTTTATTTTCCAGTGTCTGCTGTCAGAAATGGAGAGACAGCAACAGATGTGGAGATATCTACTGCAGTGTAAGGACAGCTGCAGTCGGGATCCCGGCATTTGGAATACAGATGCAGGAATCCCGACATCCATCAGAATGCTGACACTGGAACTTAACCCCCCCCCCCCTGCCATCCCCATCAAAGTACTCTCCTGCCCCGCTGTCTTGACAATCCGGATCAAGATGGCCTGGATTCCAGCGTCAGTGTCCTGGCCCCTTTCAGGATTCCAGTTTTGGCAATCCAGCGCCGGTATCTAGTGCCCTGGGATCCCAACCTTTAGGATTGTAACCGCATCCCTGCCTTACAGCAGTATTAAGGAACATATTTTCATATGATGGCAAATGCCTGATACTGTAGTGAGTTCATGGTCGGTAAAACCCCTTTCACACCACCTGAGGCAGGTTGCACCTGGGAGCCTGACATGGGTGCTTTCCACGTGCAACCTGCCTCAGGACCCTCGCCGCCGCAATGACACGGTAGGGACGGTGCTTAGAGATCACATGATCTCCAAGTGGCACCCATCCACACAGAGTGAATGGGAAACGAGTCGCATTGACCTGGTTCCTGTTCATACAGCACAGTGAGCAGGGTTGAACACATGCTCAACACTGCTCACTACCCGAGTTGGAATACTGGATCACTGGTCCCGGATTATTCCAACTGGGCCCTTTCAGACCACACAGCAACATGGGTTATGCGCGCTCATGTGCAATAAGCCGTGTTAAAAGCTGGCGGTCTAAATGGGGTATAAATGTCTCTCATACACTAATATTCAAAGTTAAAACATAAAGCAAACACCATTGTAAAATCACTGCTGGCTTGTATGAGTGTAGTGACATTTGTATTTTTCTGCATGTACAGTACTAGCAATACAGTAACTAGTTAATGTCTTGACTCCTGCAGAACACATATTTAATACTGTATTGCATACATTGCACACCACTTTTTTCAACAATAACAGATTGCATTATTCAAATAACTATGTGCAGTAAATTATTTTAATTGTCTCCTTGCTTTGTACATCTTAACAGGCTATTCTGAAAAAAGGGGGTCTGCAAAGCTGTCTGACAAAATGCAGACAGCAAATTGAAGATATTGTCAGTCTCGTGAGAGGAAGGTTAACAAAAATGGAACGTATTACTCTTGGTGCCCTGATTACCATCGATGTCCATGGTATGTTCTACATATTCTCATGACATGTTCTATAGCAAGCAGGGGTAAAACAACCTAAATCCAATCAGATCATCAAAACAGCAGCAGAGATAAGTGTTCAGGTCTTCTGGGGGGATGTAGAAATGGGGCTGTGATCTGCTTACTGTACTGTGATTCTGTTACTGAGGACAGGGCTGCGTGTAACAGGGGTGTAGTACGGCTGACCGGCGGTCAGGAGACCGCCGGTCAGCTTACCGACGGCGGCATCCCGGCAGCATACCGACGCCGGGATCCCGGTGGGGAGGGACTAGTGCAGCAAGCCCATTGCGGGCTCGTTGGCGACCTGCGGTCACCACGGGTTCTATTCCCACTCTATGGGTGTCATAGACACCCAAGAGTGGAAATAGTCCCTGTTGGTCGGCATGCCGACCATCGGGATAGTGAGCTGTCGGGATGGTGGAGTAGGTCATGTGACTGTCGGTCAGCTGACCGGCGGTCACATGAATACCACCCGTGTAACAGGGTTAGTGTCACGATGTAAGGGAAATTAAGCCATACGTACTATAGTAATGATAGCAGTTTCCACAAGAGCACAGGTTAAAGGTCAAACTAATGCAAAAACATTGGGTCAAGCCTCTATATGAAAAAAAGATGATACAATAAACTAGGAGGTTGAAAACCCCAAAAAGAGGTTAAAAGCAATGTTGTACCCCCAACTGACCTTCTCACATTGCATATCCTATGGTGTTACATCACACCTAGTGGAATTAGAGCAATGTAGAGAAAGAACAGTATCCTCTCTTTTGTAAAACTTTACACTAAATATATGACTAATTCTGGATTTTGCAAATTAATTTTATTTCTCAGGCAGAATTTGAAACAATGTGTTTGATGAAGGAATTCAACTATTATTTTTGGATTGCTTAATCTGATTATGATCCATATTATTCTATAGTGCCATACCGCTTATTAATCTGCAATAAGATAAATATCCTATAACAGTATCTGTCACACTGATGTGACCAGGTGTTCTCCATGTGGCAAATCTAAGACACCACAGTTCCTTAGCAAAAGTTACTATCAGTACAAAGAATATGCTAATAAAAAATAATAATAATTCTAATAATAATATTGTTATTTTTATAGCACCTTTTTCCTAATAGGGCTCAAAGTGCTTTACATTTGCCTTTACAGCACAAAATACAAAACAATCTAAACAGTAGTCATTAGTGAAATGCTTGAGTAAATAGGTAAGCCTTGAGTATTTTTTAAGGATTTTAGAGTGGAAGCTTCTCAAACTGTGCGGGGAACAGAGTTCCATAGAGTTGTAGCCACAAAGCTGAAGCTCGACCCACGGATGAATTAAGGTAGATTCTAGGTAGTGTTAGTAGTCTTTCCTCTACAGACTGCAGTAAGTTAGTTGGACAGAAAGGAATCAGAAGCTGCTTCAAGTACCTTGGGCCTAGTCATGAAGGGCTTTGAAAGTGTGTAAGCCAATCTTGAAAAAATTTGCCATCTTACAGGTAGCCAGTGAAGGGAGTAGATAATGGGTGTTATGTGGCTTGAAGGGGGCTGGTTGGTTAATAGCCTGGCAGCTGCATGTTGTACCATCTCAAAGTGGTGCAATTCTTTTGCTGGGAGACCAAGGTAGAGGGCAATGCAGTAGTCTAGGTATGATGATACAAATGCATGTATGAGTTTAGGCAGATCTTCTGAGGGTGCTTGATTCTGGCTATATTCCTCAGATGAAAGAATTAGTATTTTATTGTGGCTGATATCTGTTGTTTAAGTGTCAAGCCACTATCCAGGACAAAATCAATATTCCGCACATGTCCAGTGTTTTGAGCTTTTGAACCCCCAAGCGTAAGGGTTGGCTATGCTGCAGTCTTGTCCTTTGATCTATCATAAGGATTTCTGTTTTATCAGGGTTCAGTCACAGACAACTGGCACTCATCCACTCCTGGAGCTCAGCTAGACAACCATTTAGGGTTGTTATGGGGTTATCAGTACCTGGAGCAAAGGATAAGTACAGTTGTGTATCATCTGCATAGCAATGGTAGACCAGGCCATGACATCTTATTATTTCACCCAGTGGTAGCATGTATACTGCATAAAGCATGGGAGATAGTATAGAAACTTATGGGACACCACAAGTCAATGGCACTGGTGATGATGAGTATACTCCAGATGAAATGCTCTGTGACCTGCCAGTAAAAAATAATTTGAGCCAGCTAATGACTGTGCCATCGAGTCCACAGAAGTTCTTCAGGCACTCAATTAGCATCCCAAGGTCCATGGTGTCAAATGTTGCAGAGAGATCCACAAGAATTAAGATTGAACAGTCAAATCTGTCTCTTGCCATCAGAAGATCATTAAGCATGCATACCAGGGGTGTTTTGGTGCTATGTCTTTTCCTGAATCCTGACTGGAATGGGTCATAAATATCATAAGTTGACAGGTGGGTTTCTAGGTGAGTTGCAACTACTTCCTCAATAATCTTTCCTAGAAAGGGAAAGTTTGATACTAGTCTGTAGTTGGTCATGCAATCGGGATCTAAGGTAGATTTTTTAAGAAGTTGTCTAACTAATGCTTCTTTTTTGGGTTCAGGAAAAATGCCTGACTGCAAAGAGCATTGAACTATTTTTGCAAAAATAGGGCTGATTATTTCCATGTACCCTAATAGAAGCTTGGTTGAGGCAGGGTTCAGATCACAGGTGATGTGATGCAACATTCGGGTAATTTTAGCAATGTTTTTAACTTCCACTTGGTCAAAGCTGTTCCAACACATTGGCAGGCTTGGTAGAATAGTACTCCTTTGGTGCCACTGTGTGGATTCCAGCCCGGTTGGTGGATATTTTATATGCAAAGAATTTTTCAAACTCATTGTGGAAAATTTACTAAGGTGGGAGTTTTTTAGAAATGGGGATGTTGCTCATTGCAACCAATCAGGTTCTACTTAACATTTATCTAGCTGCTTCTAGACGATAATAGAATCTGATTGGTTGCTATGGGCAACATCACCAGTTCTAAAAAAACTCCCACCTTAGTAAATTTACCTCATTGCATCTTTACTGGGAAATGGTTTTATCAAGCTGCAGACACGCTGGTTTGCAAAGCATGTCCACTGTATGGAAAATACTATTGCTTGCTGCCATGATCTCATTTGAAAGGAACTCTGGCCCCCTTTTCTGCAGAGAGGTCCAGGGTTGCTACAAGAGGATGGGGAGTCATACCCCTACTTGGACAATACCTGGTCAATTCCATGGGTGAAGTTCTATTTTGAGGTGTTGCAATTGAGTAGTGGTCTGACCATGTGACTGGGTTTATTTTTAAGTCAAAGACTTCTAGTCCAATCTGGAAGACAATATCAAGAGTGTGACCACTTTTATGTGTAGCAGAGAGAATGACTTGTGTGAGGCCCTTAGCATTCATTGTGACGGGAGGTCCAAGTATCAGCCATCTTTAATGCTCCAGAACTAGTCCGGCAACAAAATCTTCAAGCTCTTGTAGAAATATCCTTTCCATCTCCAGGGGGTGGTAAATGAGAAGTAGAGATGAGCGCCTGAAATTTTTCGGGTTTTGTGTTTTGGTTTTGGGTTCGGTTCCGCGGCCGTGTTTTGGGTTCGAACGCGTTTTGGCAAAACCTCACCGAATTATTTTTGTCGGATTTGGGTGTGTTTTGGATTCGGGTGTTTTTTTCAAAAAACACTAAAAAACAGCTTAAATCATAGAATTTGGGGGTCATTTTGATCCCAAAGTATTATTAACCTCAAAAACCATAATTTACACTCATTTTCAGTCTATTCTGAATACCTCACACCTCACAATATTATTTTTAGTCCTAAAATTTGCACCGAGGTCGCTGTGTGAGTAAGATAAGCGACCCTAGTGGCCGACACAAACACCGGGCCCATCTAGGAGTGGCACTGCAGTGTCACGCAGGATGTCCCTTCCAAAAAACCCTCCCCAAACAGCACATGACGCAAAGAAAAAAAGAGGCGCAATGAGGTAGCTGTGTGAGTAAGATTAGCGACCCTAGTGGCCGACACAAACACCGGGCCCATCTAGGAGTGGCACTGCAGTGTCACGCAGGATGGCCCTTCCAAAAAACCCTCCCCAAACAGCACATGACGCAAAGAAAAAAAGAGGCGCAATGAGGTAGCTGACTGTGTGAGTAAGATTAGCGACCCTAGTGGCCGACACAAACACCGGGCACATCTAGGAGTGGCACTGCAGTGTCACGCAGGATGTCCCTTCCAAAAAACCCTCCCCAAACAGCACATGACGCAAAGAAAAAAAGAGGCGCAATGAGGTAGCTGTGTGAGTAAGATTAGCGACCCTAGTGGCCGACACAAACACCGGTCACATCTAGGAGTGGCACTGCAGTGTCACGCAGGATGTCCCTTCCAAAAAACCCTCCCCAAACAGCATATGACGCAAAGAAAAAAAGAGGCGCAATGAGGTAGCTGTGTGAGTAAGATTAGCGACCCTAGTGGCCGACACAAACACCGGGCCCATCTAGGAGTGGCACTGCAGTGTCACGCAGGATGGCCCTTCCAAAAAACCCTCCCCAAACAGCACATGACGCAAAGAAAAAAAGAGGCGCAATGAGGTAGCTGACTGTGTGAGTAAGATTAGCGACCCTAGTGGCCGACACAAACACCGGGCACATCTAGGAGTGGCACTGCAGTGTCACGCAGGATGTCCCTTCCAAAAAACCCTCCCCAAACAGCACATGACGCAAAGAAAAAAAGAGGCGCAATGAGGTAGCTGTGTGAGTAAGATTAGCGACCCTAGTGGCCGACACAAACACCGGGCACATCTAGGAGTGGCACTGCAGTGTCACGCAGGATGTCCCTTCCAAAAAACCCTCCCCAAACAGCACATGACGCAAAGAAAAAAAGAGGCGCAATGAGGTAGCTGTGTGAGTAAGATTAGCGACCCTAGTGGCCGACACAAACACCGGGCCCATCTAGGAGTGGCACTGCAGTGTCACGCAGGATGTCCCTTCCAAAAAACCCTCCCCAATCAGCACATGATGCAAAGAAAAAGAAAAGAAAAAAGAGGTGCAAGATGGAATTATCCTTGGGCCCTCCCACCCACCCTTATGTTGTATAAACAAAACAGGACATGCACACTTTAACCAACCCATCATTTCAGTGACAGGGTCTGCCACACGACTGTGACTGATATGACGGGTTGGTTTGGACCCCCCCCAAAAAAGAAGCAATTAATCTCTCCTTGCACAAACTGGCTCTACAGAGGCAAGATGTCCACCTCATCTTCACCCTCCGATATATCACCGTGTACATCCCCCTCCTCACAGATTATCAATTCGTCCCCACTGGAATCCACCATCTCAGCTCCCTGTGTACTTTGTGGAGGCAATTGCTGCTGGTCAATGTCTCCGCGGAGGAATTGATTATAATTCATTTTAATGAACATCATCTTCTCCACATTTTCTGGATGTAACCTCGTACGCCGATTGCTGACAAGGTGAGCGGCGGCACTAAACACTCTTTCGGAGTACACACTTTTGGGAGGGCAACTTAGGTAGAATAAAGCCAGTTTGTGCAAGGGCCTCCAAATTGCCTCCTTTTCCATCCAGTATAAGTACGGACTGTGTGACGTGCCTACTTGGATGCGGTCACTCATATAATCCTCCACCATTCTATCAATGTTGAGAGAATCATATGCAGTGACAGTAGACGACTGTCCGTAATCGTTGTCAGGTCCTTCAGTCCGGACCAGATGTCAGCATCAGCAGTCGCTCCAGACTGCCCTGCATCACCGCCAGCGGGTGGGCTCGGAATTCTGAGCCTTTTCCTCGCACCCCCAGTTGCGGGAGAATGTGAAGGAGGAGATGTTGACAGGTCGCGTTCCGCTTGACTTGACAATTTTGTCACCAGCAGGTCTTTCAACCCCAGCAGACCTGTGTCTGCCGGAAAGAGAGATCCAAGGTAGGCTTTAAATCTAGGATCGAGCACGGTGGCCAAAATGTAGTGCTCTGATTTCAACAGATTGACCACCCGTGAATCCTTGTTAAGCGAATTAAGGGCTGCATCCACAAGTCCCACATGCCTAGCGGAATCGCTCTGTGTTAGCTCCTTCTTCAATGCCTCCAGCTTCTTCTGCAAAAGCCTGATGAGGGGAATGACCTGACTCAGGCTGGCAGTGTCTGAACTGACTTCACGTGTGGCAAGTTCAAAGGGCATCAGAACCTTGCACAACGTTGAAATCATTCTCCACTGCACTTGAGACAGGTGCATTCCATCTCCTATATCGTGCTCAATTGTATAGGCTTGAATGGCCTTTTGCTGCTCCTCCAACCTCTGAAGCATATAGAGGGTTGAATTCCACCTCGTTACCACTTCTTGCTTCAGATGATGGCAGGGCAGGTTCAGTAGTTTTTGGTGGTGCTCCAGTCTTCTGTACGTGGTGCCTGTACGCCGAAAGTGTCCCGCAATTTTTCTGGCCACCGACAGCATCTCTTGCACGCCCCTGTCGTTTTTAAAAAAATTCTGCACCACCAAATTCAAGGTATGTGCAAAACATGGGACGTGCTGGAATTTGCCCATATTTAATGCACACACAATATTGCTGGCGTTGTCCGATGCCACAAATCCACAGGAGAGTCCAATTGGGGTAAGCCATTCCGCGATGATCTTCCTCAGTTGCCGTAAGAGGTTTTCAGCTGTGTGCGTATTCTGGAAAGCGGTGATACAAAGCGTAGCCTGCCTAGGAAAGAGTTGGCGTTTGCGAGATGCTGCTACTGGTGCCGCCGCTGCTGTTCTTGCGGCGGGAGTCCATACATCTACCCAGTGGGCTGTCACAGTCATATAGTCCTGACCCTGCCCTGCTCCACTTGTCCACATGTCCGTGGTTAAGTGGACATTGGGTACAACTGCATTTTTTAGGACACTGGTGAGTCTTTTTCTGACGTCCGTGTACATTCTCGGTATCGCCTGCCTAGAGAAGTGGAACCTAGATGGTATTTGGTAACGGGGGCACACTGCCTCAATAAATTGTCTAGTTCCCTGTGAACTAACGGCGGATACCGGACGCACGTCTAACACCAACATAGTTGTCAAGGACTCAGTTATCCGCTTTGCAGTAGGATGACTGCTGTGATATTTCATCTTCCTCGCAAAGGACTGTTGAACAGTCAATTGCTTACTGGAAGTAGTACAAGTGGGCTTACGACTTCCCCTCTGGGATGACCATCGACTCCCAGCGGCAACAACAGCAGCGCCAGCAGCAGTAGGCGTTAAACGCAAGGATGCATCGGAGGAATCCCAGGCAGGAGAGGACTCGTCAGACTTGCCAGTGACATGGCCTGCAGGACTATTGGCATTCCTGGGGAAGGAGGAAATTGACACTGAGGGAGTTGGTGGGGTGGTTTGCGTGAGCTTGGTTACAAGAGGAAGGGATTTACTGGTCAGTGGACTGCTTCCGCTGTCACCCAAAGTTTTTGAACTTGTCACTGACTTATTATGAATGCGCTGCAGGTGACGTATAAGGGAGGATGTTCCGAGGTGGTTAACGTCCTTACCCCTACTTATTACAGCTTGACAAAGGGAACACACGGCTTGACACCTGTTGTCCGCATTTCTGGTGAAATACCTCCACACCGAAGAGCTGATTTTTTTGGTATTTTCACCTGGCATGTCAACGGCCATATTCCTCCCACGGACAACAGGTGTCTCCCCGGGTGCCTGACTTAAACAAACCACCTCACCATCAGAATCCTCCTGGTCAATTTCCTCCCCAGCGCCAGCAACACCCATATCCTCCTCATCCTGGTGTACTTCAACACTGACATCTTCAATCTGACTATCAGGAACTGGACTGCGGGTGCTCCTTCCAGCACTTGCAGGGGGCGTGCTAATGGTGGAAGGCGCATGCTCTTCACGTCCAGTGTTGGGAAGGTCAGGCATCGCAACCGACACAATTGGACTCTCCTTGTGGATTTGGGATTTCAAAGAACGCACAGTTCTTTGCGGTGCTTTTGCCAGCTTGAGTCTTTTCAGTTTTCTAGCGAGAGGCTGAGTGCTTCCATCCTCATGTGAAGCTGAACCACTAGCCATGAACATAGGCCAGGGCCTCAGCCGTTCCTTGCCACTCCGTGTGGTAAATGGCATATTGGCAAGTTTACGCTTCTCCTCCGACAATTTTATTTTAGGTTTTGGAGTCCTTTTTTTTCTGATATTTGGTGTTTTGGATTTGACATGCTCTGTACTATGACATTGGGCATCGGCCTTGGCAGACGACGTTGCTGGCATTTCATCGTCTCGGCCATGACTAGTGGCAGCAGCTTCAGCACGAGGTGGAAGTGGATCTTGATCTTTCCCTAATTTTGGAACCTCAACTTTTTTGTTCTCCATATTTTATAGGCAGAACTAAAAGGCACCTCAGGTAAACAATGGAGATGGATGGATTGGATACTAGTATACAATTATGGACGGACTGCCACGGTTAGGTGGTATAAAAAAACCACGGTTAGGTGGTATATAATACAATTATGGATGGACGGACTGCCTGCCGAGTGCCGACACAGAGGTAGCCACAGCCGTGAACTACCGCACTGTACACTGGTTGATAAAGAGATAGTAGTATACTCGTAACAACTAGTATGATGACGGTATAAAGAATGAAAAAAAAACCACGGTTAGGTGGTATATATTATAATACAATTATGGTTGGACGGACTGCCTGCCGAGTGCCGACACAGAGGTAGCCACAGCCGTGAACTACCGCACTGTACACTGGTTGATAAAGAGATAGTAGTATACTCGTAACAACTAGTATGACGACGGTATAAAGAATGAAAAAAAAACCACGGTTAGGTGGTATATATTATAATACAATTATGGATGGACGGACTGCCTGCCGAGTGCCGACACAGAGGTAGCCACAGCCATGAACTACCGCACTGTACACTGGTTGATAAAGAGATAGTAGTATACTCGTAACAACTAGTATGACGACGGTATAAAGAATGAAAAAAAAACCACGGTTAGGTGGTATATATTATAATACAATTATGGTTGGACGGACTGCCTGCCGAGTGCCGACACAGAGGTAGCCACAGCCGTGAACTACCGCACTGTACACTGGTTGATAAAGAGATAGTAGTATACTCGTAACAACTAGTATGACGACGGTATAAAGAATGAAAAAAAAACCACGGTTAGGTGGTATATATTATAATACAATTATGGATGGACGGACTGCCTGCCGAGTGCCGACACAGAGGTAGCCACAGCCGTGAACTACCGCACTGTACACTGGTTGATAAAGAGATAGTAGTATACTCGTAACAACTAGTATGACGACGGTATAAAGAATGAAAAAAAAACCACGGTTAGGTGGTATATATTATAATACAATTATGGTTGGACGGACTGCCTGCCGAGTGCCGACACAGAGGTAGCCACAGCCGTGAACTACCGCACTGTACACTGGTTGATAAAGAGATAGTAGTATACTCGTAACAACTAGTATGACGACGGTATAAAGAATGAAAAAAAAACCACGGTTAGGTGGTATATATTATAATACAATTATGGTTGGACGGACTGCCTGCCGAGTGCCGACACAGAGGTAGCCACAGCCGTGAACTACCGCACTGTACACTGGTTGATAAAGAGATAGTAGTATACTCGTAACAACTAGTATGACGACGGTATAAAGAATGAAAAAAAAACCACGGTTAGGTGGTATATATTATAATACAATTATGGATGGACGGACTGCCTGCCGAGTGCCGACACAGAGGTATCCACAGCCGTGAACTACCGCACTGTACACTGGTTGATAAAGAGATAGTAGTATACTCGTAACAACTAGTATGACGACGGTATAAAGAATGAAAAAAAAACCACGGTTAGGTGGTATATATTATAATACAATTATGGTTGGACGGACTGCCTGCCGAGTGCCGACACAGAGGTAGCCACAGCCGTGAACTACCGCACTGTACACTGGTTGATAAAGAGATAGTAGTATACTCGTAACAACTAGTATGACGACGGTATAAAGAATGAAAAAAAAACCACGGTTAGGTGGTATATAATACAATTATGGTTGGACGGACTGCCTGCCGAGTGCCGACACAGAGGTAGCCACAGCCGTGAACTACCGCATTGTACACTGGTTGATAAAGAGATAGTAGTATACTCGTAACAACTAGTATGACGACGGTATAAAGAATGAAAAAAAAACCACGGTTAGGTGGTATATATTATAATACAATTATGGTTGGACGGACTGCCTGCCGAGTGCCGACACAGAGGTAGCCACAGCCGTGAACTACCGCACTGTACACTGGTTGATAAAGAGATAGTAGTATACTCGTAACAACTAGTATGACGACGGTATAAAGAATGAAAAAAAAACCACGGTTAGGTGGTATATATTATAATACAATTATGGATGGACGGACTGCCTGCCGAGTGCCGACACAGAGGTAGCCACAGCCGTGAACTACCGCACTGTACACTGGTTGATAAAGAGATAGTAGTATACTCGTAACAACTAGTATGACGACGGTATAAAGAATGAAAAAAAAACCACGGTTAGGTGGTATATAATACAATTATGGTTGGACGGACTGCCTGCCGAGTGCCGACACAGAGGTAGCCACAGCCGTGAACTACCGCACTGTACACTGGTTGATAAAGAGATAGTAGTATACTCGTAACAACTAGTATGACGACGGTATAAAGAATGAAAAAAAAAACACGGTTAGGTGGTATATATTATAATACAATTATGGATGGACGGACTGCCTGCCGAGTGCCGACACAGAGGTAGCCACAGCCGTGAACTACCGCACTGTACTGTGTCTGCTGCTAATATAGACTGGTTGATAAAGAGATAGTATACAATACTACAAATATACTGGTGGTCAGGCACTGGTCACCACTAGTCACACTGGCAGTGGCACTCCTGCAGCAAAAGTGTGCACTGTTTAATTTTAATATAATATTATTTATCATGTACTCCTGGCTCCTGCTATAACAACCTGCAGTGCTCCCCAGTCTCCCCCACAATTATAAGCTTTATATACAATACATTGATGTGCAGCACACTGGGCTGAGCAGTGCACACAGACTGAGTCACTGTGTGACTGTGTATCGTTTTTTTCAGGCAGAGAACGGATATATTAAATAAAACAAACAACTGCACTGTCTCTGGTGGTCACTGGTCACTGTGGTCGTCAGTCACTAAACTCTGTCTGCACTCTCTTCTAATCTACAGTATCACAGCAATCTCTCTCTCTCTCTCTCTTCTAAATCTAATCTAAATGGAGAGGACGCCAGCCACGTCCTCTCCCTATCAATCTCAATGCACGTGTGAAAATGGCGGCGACGCGCGGCTCCTTATATAGAATCCGAGTCTCGCGAGAATCCGACAGCATCATGATGACGTTCGGGCGCGCTCGGGTTAACCGAGCAAGGCGGGAAGATCCGAGTCGCTCGGACCCGTGAAAAAAAAAGTGAAGTTCGTGCGGGTTCGGATTCAAAGAAACCGAACCCGCTCATCTCTAATGAGAAGTACTCTAAAAACTATTTCTATAAAACTCTGGGTACTGATGCTCTCAAATGTGTAATTTCCATTGGGTAGACCCTAAGTTTAAGTGCTTTTTAGCACTTCATTTAAAGCAAATGGCCACCCGCCTCCTTTTCAGTCTGGGGATGTGAATGACAGACTAATTTGTTTGAACTGCAGCTTCGAAGGTAGGTGCTGTATTTTGTCTAGTCAAGTCTGTGTAATACAGGCGTGACCTGAAAATTAATTGTAGGAATATTGGCCCTCATTCCAAGTTGATCGCTAGCTGCTTTCGTTCGCAGCGGTCAGGCAAAAAAAACTGCAAATCTGCGCATGCATATGGGGCGCACTGTGCACACGCGTTGTACTTTCACAAAAGCCAATGCAGTTTTACACAAGCTCTAGTGACGCTTTTGAGTCGCACTGCTGGCTGCAGAGTGATTGACAGGAAGTGGGTGTTTTTGGGTGGTAACTGACCATTTTCAGGGAGTGTGTGAAAAAACGCAGGCGTGCCAGATAATGCAGGAGTGGCTGGAAAAACGTAGGTGTGGCTGCCCGAATGCAGGGCGTGTTTGTGACGTCAAAACAGGAATTAAATAGTCTGAAGTGATCACAAGGTAGGAGTAGGTCTGCAGCAACTCTGAAACTGAACAATTTTTTTTGTAGCAGCGCTGCAATCCTTTAGTTCGCACTTCTGCTAAGCTAAGATACACTCCCAGAGGGTGGCGGCTTAGCGTTTGCACTGCTGCTAAAAGCAGCTAGCGAGCGAACAACTCGGAATGAGGGCCATTGTTTCTAATAGATCTGGCATTACATAGGATGGACCTGATTCGGCATACCAGAGGGCCTACAGTTTTCTTTAAGTTGAGTGTGTTGGCTATGGGGATGTCAGTCACAGAGCGAGAATTTACAGATCTGTACTTCCAAGCACAGGGTTGTCTGTTAGGTACCACTTCTATTTATCTCCTCTTTGAAACTGCTGAACATTAAGACATGGAAGTCTGTACTGGATTAATAGGAACTGCCTCTCGTGGTGGGTGGAGTAAAACTATAAAGCTGAAGGTGTATAAATATGTTGGGTCATCAATGACAAAGCAAGTATGAATTGCATTTGACGATATGAGAAGGTTAAACTGTCTTTTTTCTCAATTCTGTGAGTGATTCAAAAGTTAAAATGGGATTCAAGAACAGAGTATAATTTAGTTTGGTTATTGCTATATCCAGTTGCTTCTCTTGTATACAAAAGGTGTATTTTTAATAAGGGTTAATTAAATAAGCTACAGGTAATGTTCTTTTTAGTTGATGATCTAAGCTACGTATACATCTTTACAATTGTCAGCCCGTTCTCCTGATATTGGTTGAAGGCTGTTTTTTTTTGTATAGGTGTGTATGCACTGCCCATGCAGGCGCATTAGCCGATAAATGGCTGATAACACTCCTACAATGGTCGCATCTTATGTGCTGCACATGCGATCTCCAAATCCCTATAGTGGAGCCACCCCTTTGCTGCTGCCCTGCCTCGCAGGAGGTCACAGCTGGGTACACATACAGTCCAGCTGATTGGGAGTGATTACCTGATCAGCTGGGAATCACAAGTCACACAAGTTATTACAGAATAATGCAGGCTTGTGAAAAGTTCTTAGAAGCCATTCCTACTGTGTAGGTGTAAACTCCCAGTGTGAGACCCCTTTTGAAATGGCTATCCATTGCAAGGGGAGAGATACCGCAACATGTCTCTTGGGACCCTGTGTTTTAAAATGAACAGACATCCAGGCTGGGGATATGATATTTTAGGTTATTAATGCAAGAGATCAAAGTTATTTGCTGAACAGAGAACATACAGAAGGTAACTGCTGTCTAAGGGAGTTGCTGTATGGAACCAAATATAGTTTGCTTTCCCCTGTACTGTACCTTGCTCTGAGGATGTTCACTGCAGATGTAGCGCCAATCTTAGTCCAAGGAGAAGAGGCAGAAGTTTCAATCCAATGTGAATCTCAGTGCAGGAATGTAATCCATTGATTTTGGAGAGATGTCTACATAGTGTAGTACAAATTAAAGGTAAGTCCTTGGATGTTTTTGATGCTTTTGGAGTCAGTTTTGTAGAATTTAAGCTGTGCTGTGCAGATGTTCAGGAGCATGTAAAAGGGGAGGCAGCCATCTTGGGGCATGCTCAGTAAACAAAACCTGATGGTGACTTTGTAGAGATAAGAAATGACAGCAGGAGTCAGAGTGAGGCAACGCCATAACATCAGTGGGGTGTTACATCTACTGTAAGTGTTCTCCAGTGTTAATTATGATACAGACATACACTAATAAGGGAGAGATTTATCAAATCTTGGAGAAAGATAAAGTGGGGATGTGGCCCTTACCACCCAATCAGCTTCTAACACTCATTTTACTGGCTGTGCTAGCAAAATGACAGAGGATAAGTGGTTGGTAGAGGTAACTTCACTACTTTATCTCTCTCCAAGACTTGATATATCTCCCACTCTATCTTCTACTGGCATTTGTGCACATAAAACCCTGACAACCCCTCTGCAACCTGTGAAGACTTTTATCATTGATTTTTTTATTAAAATGAAATTCATTATTGGTGAAATTACATTTTGCTTATAATGAACTTGAAATGTATTAATAATGTTTGTATATGCTGATAATTTATTCTACTCAGGAAACAACTTTACAATTAACAATGTATGACATAAATGCAATACTGTACCCTATATAATACCACCGGAAGTAGCTTCCTGTTGATTACTTTGCCACAGATACTAACTTTTTCTGCACCTAAAACTTTGCATGTTTAATGTTGCCAGATAGCTGTATGTGCTGCTACTGCCACTCATGACAAGGAAGATTATCACATCTAGGTGCTGCAGACATGTTCCCTTTGACACCACTGGCCACATTCTTGTTCACTCTGTGCACCTTGCTGTCAACTAATCTCTATCATGCCAACTGCTCCAGGTGTCAGTGGTTAAGTTTGCCATTTGGCAGTTGGTATATATATATATATTGACCTTCCATTTAGCCCATGGTCCCTATTATGTGATCTCTTCAAACATGTGATAGAAGTTTTGATGGTAAAAATGGACATAATGTTAAGCCAGGCTTAAGATATGAGGATACTGTCATTAAGCAAGATTAAGCTACATTTATACAATCATATTCATTACCACAAGTTCCTTGAGTACATTGTTTCTCAACATATACAACAATATCTAGCTGGAATTATGAAAACCATTCTTAACCGGGTACACATTGTAGTGATGTGTACCAAAAATATGGCGGCCGACGGACTTAAATATTTTTACTGTGGTACACATCAAAACAATGTAATGAAGGATGTAATGATCCATCTTTCTGTCCTTCATTATCTTGCATGGCGCTGTATGTGATATCGCCAGTGCAGCATGCCCAATCAGACAATATCCCTTGCGACCCATGGGAGTGCACAGATTAGCCCTATACACTGAATGGTCCAGCTGATATGTCATTCCTATTCAGCCGGAAACTACACATCGAGCTGAGATCGCTACAGTGTGTACCCAGCATTACAATGTGTGACACTTGATACTAAAATAAAAACATTTGACCTCCCAATGAGTTTTACACCAGTATAAATATTAACATGTACTTAACTTTAATATTAGCAATAATTGTTTGTACTCTTTTAACCACTATTAATCATCAGATGATCACAGAGATATAATTTTCCTTTGCAACCTTAATATCAATATAAAATATATGTGAAAGATTTTACATATATTTTGAGAAATGATGATTGCAGTTGAGGATATTTTTGGAGCAGCTAGTGGAGGAGGTTGTGGTGAGCAAGTTAAAGGAGAGATTGTGTTCCTACATTAGATATAAATGCTGAAGCAGTTGCTCAATGGGAATCCAACCAGACCTTAACACCTATTCAAGGTAATCCACTTTTTAGCATATGCTGCTAAACTGATACATTTGCTATTGCTGTGGAAGCTTTATTCTTCTGAATACATGCATACATTGCGCTATTTAAAGATTGCATTGATCATGTAGAGAACATTCTGTGCAACTACAAGTCATCCCCCGCATCTCGCATCCATCTTCAGATGGCATTAGCCATTGTAGCCTATGATCTATGAATCACAATATTACGGATAGAGACAGTTGATGCTTGCACATGCGTGGTCTGATGATTCACTCTCCCTGAATGGGAAATGTATTCATTCTTGCTCTTGTATTGTTGCAATAAGCAGTAATAAGAACGTATAATCATCAGGACCAAGTGCCCATCTAATGTACGTACGATGTACCCAGACCTGAACTGATCTGCTAGGGTCTATACTGCCATAGTAGGGGGAACCCACACTCACCGTACAACTATGCTCCTCTTCCATCCAATCACTATCTTTCCTCTGGGTATTAAATATAGCAATTGGCTCTAAAAGGTGCAGAATAAGGATACAACATCTTTAAAACAATATTTAAAAAATATCACTCTTGTACTGTTAAAGTACCAGTTTTAAATGTTAAAGTATTCAGTATAAGGTTTAATTTAAGAACATTCTTGGGGATTTTAAGGACATTTTTTTTAAGTTTTAAAGAGTATTTAAGCCACAGTTAGGAAATGTCCCACATTAAATGGCATCAAGGTGTCATTACCTGAGGAAGAAATTAGCTGGAATTTCATGGCTAATGTCGGATACATCATTTTGTCATTTGCTTAATGATGATCATCTGTCACTTCTAAATCTGTGGAGATAAAAATGGGTTACTGTGCTCGGTGTTGAGCATAGTTTAATTAATGATAGTGTCATGGATTCTGTGGAGTAGTTAACTTAATTTTAATGGTTTTCTGATTTTGTATTTGTTAAGATTACATTTTTATAGATGTTATGCAAACCAACTGCATACTGCAGTGTCAAGAAATGATGCATTGGAAATTATCTCTGTGAAATGACTGAAAATGTCAAAATTGACCTTAGGAATTGCTTTTTTATTATTTCCATGCCTGTATCTGTTTAATATACTGTACTACAATAACACTTTTCCAACATATTTCTGAAAATGTGCATTTTACAATTGAATAGTTGGTGTGTGTATATATATATATATATATATATATATATATATATATATAAAAATAAGGAGAAGGTGCGCTCATAGTGCAAATCAATATTTTAATGGATAAAACAGCAATGTGTACAATCCAGGACAGGTAATTCAAAGACTCGTACCCTGATTACCCACACTGTGGGCTGATTACCACATGATATAAAGGTTTCCACAAGGCTGTCTCTATGATTGCCTACCGCCGTCCGGGACAAAACACCGTATCCGGCCGTGGACAAGCCAGGATCCGTCAAGCCACCGTACCGTGGAAACGACCAGATCGACCAGTACACTTGTAGAGAGGAGACGTCAGACAGACCACGTGGGGGGCGTGGTAATCAGCCCACAGTGTGGGTAATCAGGGTACGAGTCTTTGAATTACCTGTCCTGGATTGTACACATTGCTGTTTTATCCATTAAAATATTGATTTGCACTATGAGCGCACCTTCTCCTTATTTTTATTTTTAGAAAACTTATCTCCTGGAGTTCGGAGTAAATATAGGAGAAAAGTGCTGCGGTAATTAAACTTACCTGTGCCCGAAGCCCGGATTGTTGGTCTGTGGATTGCTAATCATAGAGTCACCAGCGCACCTGTATATGCTTTTTTCAAAATATATATGTATATATATATATATATATATATATAGGCCAGGATTTATGATAAGGTCACATATTCATATACAGGCACCTTATTTAATCATCTCAGCACATTTTAGGTCTAAGTTGGATGCACTGACTGTTTTTTTACTTCTGTGCATGCTTCTAAGTCACACTGTGAATGCATCCAGGGTCCGTGCACACAGTCACAGTTGCGATTGATGCACATGGGTGATTTGCGATTGATGCACATGGGTGATGCACGGTCACAGAAATGTTTTGAAAATGTTCTTGGTCATTGACAAGGATGTGGCTGAGAGGATGAACGGATATGGTCCATCTTCTAGTCGTGTTATGGGTATGTCCCTGATAGTGGCTGCAGACAGGGATGCAGAATCGTTCTCATAGGAGGCCATATTCAGATGAATGATCTGCCCCTGCCAGAGGATTGGTACATGTTTAGATGGTGTGTCTAAAGATGCACCAAGTGGTAATTTAGAGTCTGAAGACACTGACGGCGAGTGTCTCAGTCTTTGCACATTTGGAGGCAAAGTGTAGCTGCATTAGCATAATGTAACAGACATGGATGAGGTTGCGTCTGACTCAGAATCAGGCCCTTTATCTCTATGACTGCTGGTCATCTTAGCAAAACAATTCATTAGGATATTTTCATTTAGTGTATTTTGTAAAGTAAAGCTATGATGTAGATTTAAGCCAATGAGTTCAGAAGTGATGGGAGAACCAATAAGGGGCAATGTAATGGGGAAAGATTGGGACAAAATATTCTAGTCTGAAATTCATAAAATAATGGCAAGCCTTAACTAGTAGTAAAGATAGTACTTTATTTATGAAGCAATCATCACTGTTTGGTTCTGCATTTAAAGGACCTGTGTGGAGGTTTTTTTAAGGATTAAATGTGCAAAATAGATTTACAATGGAAAATAGAGCAACCAATATTAAAAAGACAACGTCTTCTTTAATTGATGCTACTGTCAAAAATAATGGCCCCCGTGTAAAGAAAAAAACAAGCCTTTTTTTGCTCTGAATCTTCCCTTTTCTCCACCATAGGACTATATATTATACAGTAAGGAAGGTGTTGCACAGACAAAAATAATCTTAAAATTTACAAAAATTACAGATCTTTTAAAGGGATGCGGTCAAGTATACTGTCTAACAAAGGGCCTAATTCAGATCTGATCGCAGCAGCAAACTTGTTAGCTAATGGGCAAAACCATGTGCACTGCAGGTGTGGCAGATATAACCTGTGCAGAGAGAGAGTTAGATTTGGATGGGGTGTGTTCTAACTGAAATCTAAATTGCAGTGCAAAAATAAAGCAGCCAGTATTTACCCTGCACAGAAACTAAATTGCCCACCAAAATCTAACTCTCTCTGCACATGTTATATCGGCCCCCCTGTAGTGCACATGGTTTTGCCCATTAGCTAACCAATATGCTGTGCGATCAGATCTGAATTAGGCCCAAAGATAAAATCTGAAGAAAGGCAATGTACAAAACAACATGAATAAAGCATTATCAAAAGAAAACAAATATTAACAATAAAGACTTATTCCACTGTAACATAACCTATAGGGGGACAACACTATACTACAGTACATAGTTCATAAGACAGTAACTAAATCTGGCTCCCAATATTATGGTAAAACAAATCCTTTGAGGGGAAAAATTAAATGCCCTACATGGTTGTCATATGGAGGCATATTTACTCTAGTTTTTTTGCTGTAAATCCCCTGGAAAACATTTGGTTTTTCATAGCTGTAACAAGAAGGGACTCAATCTACAGTATCTCCAATACCTTTCACTGTCCCTCTTTTAACAACCTGCAAAAGGAGCCCCCATAGGCATATACTGTATGGGGACTGCTAAATGTTAAGATTTATCAAGCTGTGAATTGTGGACGGACATGCACAGTATGCACATCAGGTCTGAACCCAGAAGCAATTGGTAGCAGTAGCTATGTCCTGGCATTCCAATTTTAATAAATGCAGGTGGTAACTGTCATAATGGCATCGTAAGTTGGGAAATAATTATCATATGATAATGGTGATAAATATGCCCCATGGTGTTAGAAGCCCCATAGCAAATTTGAAGAAAAAAATGAGTTGCCTAAATTCAACAAGATTATAGATTAGGCTGTTTTGTCATACTGTAAGTCAGTGACCACTGGACCTGTTTTTTTATCAATGCATCTTCACATTCATAAATAGAAAAGTCTGCATAAAAAAATAAAAAAAATAACAAAACATTTTGTAGTTCTCACAATATCTGAGGTATAAAACCATCTTGTTTTCCTTTTATCCCCTTCTCTGCAGAGTATGAGTGATGCTGTGTAAGGTCACCATGTGATCCTCCAGTAATAATGCCTACACATTAAAGAAAAAACATGGAGTTTAGGTTTAGGGAAGCTCTCCCAGCCTGTTTTATTTAATCTCAGGGCATCCAAATTTAAAAGAGGGGAGTGTCATCTTTCAAATCATGTGACATTCTAGAAGCTGTTGTTTGCTGATCACTTGTGGTTGCCAAACAATATCACACTGCACTATGGTGGTCATTCCGAGTTGTTCGCTCGCAAGCTGCTTTTAGCAGCTTTGTACACGCTAAGCCGCCGCCTACTGGGAGTGAATCTTAGCTTATCAAAATTGCGAACGAAAGATTAGCAGAATTGCGAATAGACACTTCTTAGCAGTTTCTGAGTAGCTTCAGACTTACTCGGCATCTGCGATCAGTTCAGTGCTTGTCGTTCCTGGTTTGACGTCACAAACACACCCAGCGTTCGCCCAGACACTCCTCCGTTTCTCCAGCCACTCCCGCGTTTTTCCCAGAAACGGCAGCGTTTTTTCACACACACCCATAAAACGGCCAGTTTCCGCCCAGAAACACCCACTTCCGGTCAATCACACTCCGATCAGCAGAATGAAGAAAAAACCTCGTAATGCCGTTAGTAAAATACCTAACTGCATAGCAAATTTACTTGGCGCAGTCGCACTGCGGACATTGCGCATGCGCATTAGCGACTAATCGCTCCGTTGCGAGAAAAAAATAACGAGCAAACAACTCGGAATGACCCCCTATGAAAATAAGAAGCATTCCATAGAGAGTGGAGGCCTATATTGCCTACATTGCTACAAACACTTGAAGAAAAAAGATGAAGAAAAACAAAGCATTGTTATTTCCAAGTGGAGATTTTATAATGAAACCCTCATAATGGAATACTGTTTTTTATGTTTTAGAAAGGTGGAATAATGCTGAAGAAAGAATCACAAAGTATTTCTTTGTAGTGTGTTAACCAAAATACACAATTACTTTTAAGCCACTTTTAAATAGTTTTTGATGTGTTATACAGTATGTAGCAAAATAATTTATGGTATCTTTCTCCAAATGCAAAGACTTTGGGGGGAAAACAATGTAAACTTTGTGTGAGTACTGTATAAAATAATAGTGATATTGTTGTTGGAATGTGACAAGTGCAAACAAGTGGAAAAATGGATCTAATATAGCACAAGGTACAGGGATGAGAAAACCCTCAGCAGTGAAGAGATTAAGCTACATTTTTACTATATTATTAACTCTTCTCTTTGGTTGGGATTAAACTAGTCAAAGAGTATATTGTGATGAAACAGTATTTCCACTGATTTCATCATTCTCTGGGCTTTATCCATGCAATTTTAATGTGAACCAACAAGATTCCCCTGTCAAAGAAATGATTCATATTTTAGTAACAAAATTGTTTTACAAAATCCTAAAAAAAATTATGGAGAGTGGCATAAATTATTTGAAAAAAACGTGGAAGGTGACATTGCAAAAACTGTAGTGTTCCTATCCATTGGCCATTGACCCCCTAAGTCCGCCCCTGCCTTATCCAGTGGATGGAGTACAAGCAAATCATATTTTGTAAGGCTGACAGCCTTGTGTTGAAATGGCCAAGGTTATTTACAGTAGCGGATCTTGCCACGGGCAAGCAGGACTTTTGCCCGGGGCGCCGCCTTCCGGAGGGTGCCGGCGCCATCCAGAGGGCGCTGCACCATGGCAAGATCTGCTACTGTGCCCCCCGCTATGTCCCCCGCTAGTCCCCTGCAGTGAAGGGAACTAGACGCTACGCATCTAGTTTCCCTTCCTGGAGAGGACCTTTGCTGTGCGGTGCGCGATGACATCATAGTACACCGCACAGCATTGTGGGACTGACAGACGCTAGGGGTCATATTTGACCTCTAGTGTCTGTGTATGCAGTACTATGGGAGAGACGTCATGATGTCTCTCCCATTGATCCGAGGAGAGAAGCGGCGCCGGTGGAGGTCTGCAGCTGTCAGGAGCGGGGATTGTAAGTATTATTTTTTTTGTGTGTGTGCAAGCGGCGTTATGCTACAGGGGGCACAAATGGGGGCACAACTCTACAGGGGGCGTACCGGACCACGCCCCCTGTTTGTAGCCACACCCCTATTCTCCACCCGGGGCGCCAAAATACCTAGAGACTGCCCTGGTTATTTATATCTGATTGCACTAAGATCTTTATATACATCCAAATCTAAAATTCATGAGAATATTTTAATTCTGGCATATTTAGTTGGAGGATTAAAAATCTCATTACTAGAGTGGACTTTGATGTTGTAACTATATGAATTCACCACCATTAAAAAGAGTCAAATCTTATTGTTGCCCCCCAAAAAGTATAACCACCTAGCTAAAACAAGCATCTACGTGTGATAGAAGATCATCAAATAATTTAAACTTCAGGATCAGATTCAATTAGCCACGATACTTCAACAGCCAGAGCTTTTCAATTGCAAGCCCTTTTCCTTGCGAGGTAAATCTGTAACTAACAGGCGTTAAGCCATAGAATCCAGGTTAAGTGCTCTGAGCTATGGGTTAATACAATTGCATCAGCCCTGCTAAGGGCAGATAGCACTACTTATTGTAAATGTATTTTCATAACTCATGGAGGGTGTGTGTGTGTGTGTGTGTGTGTGTGTGTGTGTGTGTGTGTGTGTGTGTGTGGGGGGGGGGGGGGGGGGGGGTTGAGAGATCTGCATTAAATGAAGCCTCCAGGCTTACAGTCCTGGCTACTGCTACAAGTGTAGCTATTTGGATCTGGCCATATGTCTGGTTTGATGGTGAAAAAATATATATACAAATATTGTTTATATACTTATACTATAAACCATTAATGCAGTGGTTCACAAGTTAATATTTTGATGTGTTTGTCACGAAACTACTACCCATGTATTATAAGAAATAACAAATCCATTTACTGTGAAATATGAGGAACATAGAATGTACTTTGAGCTTTTACCGTATAACTGTAAACACAGCTTGTGACCCTGACATTTCATGCTCACAGGACTCCTGTGTTATCACTCATATCCTTCTATTTTTATTAAGGTGTGCATTATCTCCTTGATTATATGTAATAAATGTAGATATTAAACAGAACATTTCCCTACTGGCAAAAGTAGTTTGACTTGAATCTCTTTGTTACATGACTTTTGGCTGTCTAGTCTGTAAGATTTTATGTCATCCTGTTTTTACACAATTTTATTTTATTTTCATCTGTACAATCTGTCAATTTCATGAAACTGAATTTCCCTTTTCATTTTCCAAATGGATTTCCTTATGCTTGTCATTTGTGTCAGCACATCCTTTCTACTCCAGGCATTTTTAGACTTTCTTTTAAATGTTTATAGTCATTTAATGCTTTTTTTTTTTCTTTTGGACTAAACCCGCTCAATGCCTTCAAAACATGACTTGGTGCTATAAAATATATAATTGACCAAATGTTTAAACAGCTGTATTTTAAAGCTAGATGTACAAGTCTCTGGAAACCTTTGCATAGGTTTTATTGGGCCATATGAGATTACCAACAGCTTGGCAATGATAAATCTGTTTCCTGGCTTACATTTTATTTCAGCAGAAAAACTGAAATCTTACAGTGCTAGAAACTGAGTGCTTATAGCATGCACACAAATCTGTAGCATTAACAATCCCATAAACACTTCCACATCTAGTGTTGTACAGGGAGAAAACATGTTTTAATGGAAAATTTGAATCAAAATGAGTGAATCCCAACTTTAAATCTTGGGATTAGTGCTCTCCTAGCTCTCGGATTGTGGTTATTAAACTCACGAATCATTTCTTAGCATTAACATTTATCGTAGTGCAAGCACATGTTCAGTAAACTACTCCTGCATTGAGCAAGAACAAGAGGGATATGATATTGGTTGTAATGCACACAGTAAAATGAAACCTTCTTAGTGTTTACTGTCATGTTCCTGTTCATATGACTGCTGCAAGGAATCTATTGTTTTTTTCTTTACATCTGTCCATCATAACTCATTGGTACTGTAGGTATATTATAGGCTGTGTTTGGAAAATGTTATAAGCTGACTGGGGGGTACGTTTTCTCTCTCCACTTTTTCTCTCATCAAGCTTTGATACATCTTCCTATTAATAAGTTGAAATGAAGGTTAGAATGATGGGTCAAATTATTTCAAAGCCTTTTTCAATTAAGAACAATAATGTTATTATTTCTGTTTTATTTGGACAAGCTCCATTACATGTTAATATTCATGTTATCTATTTAGGTTAATAGAAAATGGTCTTAATTATCTGCTAAATAAGAGATTAGGACTAAACATTAAGTAAGAATTTAGAGGCAATGCGTTTATTGAATGTGACTTTATCTTATTCAAACCTGAAGGCTTGTGACAAATGTTAAGATAATAGTAAAGTGCAGAACAATCAGCAGATAAGACAAAACAGGACTTAAAATTTGTAGAAATGTTAAAAACTATTTTTATTTTACTTGTATAGTATCTAAAATAGAACATGGAGATTGTGGTAAATTGTACTCCCTGTCTGATGTTTGTTATATGGACATTCTAGCAGAGTTTATTCAACACTATATGGAATGTCGTGGTGTTAGCGCCATAATGAATACATTTTTCCAGCTGATTTATTTTTTAAATAAGCACCATACCTAGAACATTTGTGAAACCCTTAGAATTTCTGAACTTAAAAGTGGTTAGCTCTTTGTCTAAATCAAACAATTAGATAAAATAACCCAATAAATTAAATATCACCCAACAAATATACTTATTATTAATTTTGTTGATCAAAATGACCCAACAATAAATTTGTTGCTAAAAGTATATCAACCTTTGTGATAATCAATTCAATAAGGTGATAAAGTCAGCATAGTCAATCAGGTGTGAGAGGCCTGCCCTATTTAGTAAACATAAACTTACGGTTTCACCACATGTGCTTGTGAACACATGCCAAGCCTTGATCAAAGGAGATTTATGAGGAACTCACCATTGATCATTTTCCTCTCTCCAGACCTCTCTTACACTAATACCCCTTTTACACCTACGAGCACGGGTCGCAGCCGGGAGCCTGACACGGGAGCTGCCCCCTGCTGCGACCCGTGCTCGGTCCCTTTCCCATTAGCAGTCACAACCCGGCATATGCCGGGTTGGTGACGCTTCTAGCTACACTAGCTCCCAGCGCCGCCCATCCATACAGTGTAAACGAGAGCCGTGTCGCATCGACACGGCTCCCGTTTACACTACACCCTACCCGGATCATTCCCGTGTCCTACCCAGGTAAATAGCCGGGTAGGATTCACGGGTCACTTGATCCGGGTTTACCCTTTTCCACTTGCCAAAAACACGGGTAAATGCGCGCCCCCGTGCATTTACCCGTGTTTTTTGAGCTAGTGGAAAAGGGGTATAAGTTATCATAATGAATGAGGCCACAGTAAGGCAAACATGGAACAAGTACAGTGTGTGTGGAAGGATAGCAAGGAGGAAGCTACTTCTCTCCAAAAAGAACATTGACTCCAATTTTAGGTTTACTAAAGACCACATGGATGAACCAAAAGAATAGTCTGTGGATGGGTAAAATCTTTTTGTCTTAAATGAGAAATGCTATGTTTGGAGAAAACCAAATGCTACTGTACATTCCAATATACTGTAGAACATAAGAACATCATCCTAACTGTGAAAAATGGTGGTTTGTGACTGTTCTGCTGCCCTGGGATGAGGATGGCTTGCCACCATAGATGAAACTATACATTCTTGATTGTATCAGCAAATTCTTCAGGAGAACATCTGTCGGTGAAGTGAAGCTCAACTGAAGTTTAACAGATGGTTGGACATGTAGCAAGACAATGCCACTAAACACACTGTGTACGAAGAAGGTTTAGTGTAGAATAAATTTCATGTTTTATTATGGCGGAGTCCAGACCGTAATCCAATTGAAATGTTGTGTAAGGTCCTGAATCTAGGTATTCATGTAGGAAAGCTCACCAACATCTATGAGTTGAGGCAGTTTTGTAAGGAAGAATGGGCCACAATGTCTACAAGCAGATGTTCATGACTGATCAACAATTAATGTTTGATTGAAGTTATTACTGCTTAAGGGGGTCACACCAGCTGATGAATCTTGGAGGCTAATTTTTTCTGAAAAAGTTTTGATAAATAGAATATACATTTTGGATTTCTGAAAACATCTAAGCTCATATTTATGCAAAAATTCAGGAAATTGTAAAGGGTTCACAAACATTCTAGCTCTACTGTATCTTAGAAAATCATCATTTAGTACAGTATTTCCCAAACTAAGTCTTAAATAAAGATAAATTGCTTGTCAAAATTAAGGACCCAGCAGTGAGAAAATACCTCAGAGCCAAACACCTGAATCCCAAGAATTCAAGCGCAGTACTCTAATGGGACTTTATCTCACTTGCATCTAGTATGAGGTGGAAAGGCTCTATGATTGTTAATGCCATGCTGTTAAATTTTAATGACTTTGTAAATGTGCTTATTAAATTTTAACTTTATCTGCATTAGGCGGTAAGTCATGTGTGTGTGTGTGTGTGTGTGTGTGTGTGTGTGTGTGTATATTTATATATATATTGTCAAAGTCGAAAAATATTGCAGTACACACATCATGTACAAACTACACACAGATGGCCTCCGTGCGTGGACTTGTTCTGCCGTGCGTGCACATATTCGCAGTTTGCATATGGTCCTGCGCATTAGCGCGTGGTATGAGTATTTACGGTAGAGTTTGTGGATGCATGGAAAAGCTATCAAAACACATTACATATTTAATCCAAATAGTGCACAATGTACACATAGTCTCCCTGCACCACACCAGCAAGTTACAACAGTTTAAATGGAATCAGAACAAAGGGATTCACCTTTACAGGATAGGAGGGGACAGAACAAGGTTATAAGGTGGTGTTTGGTATCCAGCTGTAGGGTATTTTAAGGGTAATATTCCGGTGTTGGTTTGCAGAAGATCGCATGTTCCTGCAAATAGTTATGTGCAGGAGCAGAATATAGATATAAACTGTATTTACTGTACATTAGGTATGCGGCGGAAACCCAGAGGAGACCACCCACAAGTGCATCTGGAACAGACATCGCCCACCTATTCAGACCTCTCCTGTACTGTAAATGACCATCCCTGTGTCCAATGGACAAAGAGATTACAGTATCCATTGTGTTAAGTTTTGGAAGATTGTATAAAAGGAGCCAGCTGCAGGCCTGGTCACACAAGACTGGTTAGCGCGGCGAAAACCAAACACGTATGTACCGTTGACTGTAGCCATTATTCTTTTGTATTGTATTGCTTTGTTATTGTAACCCCCTTTCAGTAATAATATTTTGTGGTGTCAGAACTCGGCATTTTAAATACAATCTGGTGTCGTGTTTTCCTTTCCCTGCTAAGGTTTAAAGTGTATTACTATCGCATGCATAGCTGTTAAGGGTTCACGGTGTATCTTTGGGTGTGTACGTGCTGAGTATACTTTGTACAGCCAGCACGGCGTTTGTACGCAAAGTACGTACACGGTACGGGGCTCTGTACGCTAATGGTGTAATAAGTACCTAGGTTGAGGATTAAGTATAGCGGCCGCAGCGGCTCCATTTAAAGTGTATGAAATGTCTTTTTAAAGTGTTGTTTTTAGTCCTGGATGTAAATCAGCATTTACAATTGGGGGCATCGTCCGATTTCCACATACTCACAGCCCAACAGGTCATAGCAGACTTAATCTATCAGCAAAGGGCGGAAAGAAGGTATCCTACGTAACCTTTTCTTGGTCAATAGATACACTGAAAACCCTACTTGTGTGCTGATTAGATGGCGTCTGCTCTGTATAGTTTGCAGAGGTGCTGGTAGAACCCGTAAAACAAAGGAAAAAAGCTATTTAAAAATCTGTGAATTTTTTTGGCGCCAAAAAGCGTACACAAAAGACACCCATACTTTGCATACCCTCTCATATTGGCAGGGGCGGATCCAGAATAAAATGATAGGGGGGGGGGGGCACCATGGAAGGAGCAAGTACATTTGCATGCGGCTTCGGTGCATGTGAGGTGGCGCTTCTTATACAATGCCCACAGTTGTAGCGCTCATTATGCAATGTCCACTGTACTGGTAGTGCCCCTTATATAGACCCCATAGTAGTGGTGCCCCTTTTGCAATGCCCGTATTGCCCCCCGTAGTAATGTTGCCTGTAGTAATGCCCCCAGTCATTATGCCCCCAGTGGTAATTCCCTTGCAGTTATGACCCCAGTAGTTTACCACCCCCTTTAGTTTAGCCTCCCAGTGGTAATGCCCCCAGTAGTTTATCCACCAGTAGTAATGCCCCCCCCTGTAGTTTGCCCCATTGTAGTTTAGCCCCTGTAGTTGCGCCCCCTTGTAGCTTAGCCTTCAGTTGTAATGCCCCCAGTAGTTTGGCCCCTGTAGTTATCCCCCAGTAGTTTGACCCCTGTAGTTAAGCCCCCAGTAGTTTGGCCCCCCTGTAGTTTAGCCCCCAAGTAGTAGTGCCCCAGTAGTTAATTTGCCAGTAGTAATGCCCCTGTAGTTACGCCGCCAGTAGTTAGCACCTTTGTAGTTGGCCCCCAGTAATAGTCCCCCAGTAGTTTGCCCCCAGTAGATGCCACCCAGTAATAATGTCCCCCAGCAGTTTGCCCCCAGTAGATGCCCCCAGTAATAATGTCCCCCAGCAGTTTGCCCCCAGTAGATGCCCCCCAGTCATAATGTCCCCCAGCAGTTTCCCCCCTGAAGATGCCCCCCAGTAATAATGTCCTCCACTAGTTTGCCCTCAGTAGTAATGCCCCCTAGGAGTTTTCCCCAATAGATGACCCCCCAGTAGTAATGCCCACAGTAGATGCCCCCGTAGTTTGCCCCCAGTAGATGCCCCCGCTGCATTAAGGAAGAAAAAAACATACTTACCGAGCCCCGTTCTCGCTTCCAGGCCGCTGCAGTCCTCCTCCTCCCTGGGCGTCCGCTCCTCAGTCAGCACTATGAGAGAGACGTCATGACTGACGTCTCTCCCATAGCGCACGGCGCACAGTGACAGCGCCGGAAGCCGGAGCTCAGTACTGAGCTCCTGCCTCCGGCTTCCGCTGTGCAGGGAGACGGGCGCCCGCTGGTAACACAATCTCAGCGGGTGCCCGTCATCTCCCTGTGCGGCGCCCGGGGGGGGGGGGGACAGAATGCCACAAATGACAGGGGGCACGGGCCCGAGTGCCCCCCCTGGATCCGCCACTGCATATTGGTGCCATAAGACTCAGATTGCTTGATTCATTTAGATCTGTGTGAAACCGGATACATTTGTTGCAATATAGTTAAAAACTAAAATAAAAGTGTTTAAGGAAGTAAATATAAAGCACAACATGCAAGTCTGGCCCGGTCGTTAAAGGTTTATACAGAAAAAATACTGGGTGTTGTGTGAAGTGAGCGATTATAGAAGGCATTGCTCACATTAATAGAGACTGTGTGGTTTGTTGAATTGCGGACGTAGGGTTTTGTACACGTGTCTCGGACAAAGTACAGCACTGCGCACGCAGCGTAAAAGACACACACGGTCGTGTGTTTACGCAAAGTGCGTAAGAGTGCAGGCGCTAAGTACAAATTACACAATAGTGTCGTTTAGTTAAAAGGTGGGACAGTAGCCATGCTACAATAGCACAAAACTACTCTGTTTCTAAAGCAGATTAGTATAAAACTTTTGTTTAAACTGTATTGCCTCTGGGGGTAAAGCTGCCAATCTGAATGAGTGAAAATTTTCTGTACAGAAAAAAACAAAGCATATTTCAGTGAGTGAAAGCAGAGTGAGTAGAGCTGAACCCAGAAACTAAGTGGTCTAAGTGTCTGGAGTGGTAACACTGGGTTAGTAGAGGCCCGGTGGCATAGGGTTTGCTACCTTGCATGATCAAAACTAAGTGGTCTGAAGTGGTCTAAGTGATCCCATACAACTAAGTGATTTGGAGTGGTCTAGGCTAAGTGGTCTACAGCAATCGTAGAGCATATAGATAACTAGTATCTATAGGCTGTGCTATTGCATCGCATGTCCGTGTGTTCTGCACAGAACAACATAATACCATTGTGTCATATGCACTGTGGAAAAGCAAACGCAGACGTGATTGTATAGACAAAGGGGTTTATCTTTGATAACGTCGGGAAATCTCCCTGGTGGGCTTCACTGGAAAGGGTGAAGGATAGTTATCTAATTTCTCTGTTTTTCACCCTACAAACAATTCCAGTTGAAAGATACCAAAAAGGAATTTTTTGCTGCCTCTCTGAGGAAAATATTCCAACAGAACTTCCACCGAAAGAAATTACGGTGCTGTAAGGTCTGATAGGAGCCCTAAGTTGGGTACATTGCCTTCACTATCGACAGTGTATGGTAGTACCGGCCAACTTGGGCGAGAGTGAGTGGAAGACGCTCGGAGATACATCCACCGTCTACTTACATTGAGTATTTTGGTGTTTGTGGGATTTTTTTTTAGTTATTAAAAAGACCCACAAATATGGGAGCCAGTTGCTCAAGTGAGAGACGTTTGTGCAGGGTTCAGGCAGAAGAGTTAGGACCGAGAAGGTCAGAATTGCGGCCGAAAGGGTCAGCAAGGTTTATCATGTGTGAAAAATATGGTTCAAACACAGAAGTTTTATGCAATGAATGGGTATGTATGACTGACAAAGATAGGATACCATTCCCTAAGGTGGGCAGCTTTGAACCGGAGGTATTGCAGAACTTAAGGATAAGGATATGTCTGATAAAATCCAGAAAACAAAGGATTAGACATACAGATTGTTTACATTTATGGCAGCAAGAGGGGGAGATGCAAAGGGAATTAGCTCACGCAGCCGGTTCCAAACCTAGCGGGAAAACAATGGCGACCGCACCACCACCATATATTGTTGGGGAGAAAGTGGCTACAAGCAATGGTGCATTAGTACAGGATAAGAATGTGATTGATAGATGTACTAACGCTAACCCTTGCCAGCTGTATCCCATTTTAAATTTTCCTCAGGATTGTAAGCAGGAAGATGATCCCAGCATGATATCAGCACTCTCTCTAGCAGCCACCATACAAGATACTCAGGTGAGCACGGCCCAACCATCAAGAGTTGTAGCAAGGCCCCTAGTGGAGGGATAAGTGAGGTCATGTCCACAGGTAAGTACGGTACCATACATTATGCAGAAACTATAGCTCCCCACATTATAGAATCAAACCAGAAAGGATGTAATTTAATTAAATCCTGTCAGGGTAATTGCAGTTCCCAACGGGAAAACTGACAATCAGGGAGTAACTCCCATCAGGAACATTGCCATGCATTGTCCCTGGTCCCGAGCAGAGTTAAGGTCAATTATGTCTGAATTTCCCGGTCCCAGAAAAGATCTAGTCGGATGCCAGAGATTCATTAAAGAGTTAGGTAATGCCCATGAGCCTACAAATAAAGATTGGCGAACTGTGTTACGAGTGTGTTTACCCTCAAATATTGACACCACGAAATTCATAGCAGACAGTAAGTTAGATGCAGAAGTACCTCTAACTGATGAATACTAATGATCAGGAGAACGTAAAGCAAATCAATCTGCAACTAGGAGTGTATTTCCCTACTGTTGTCAAGTGGAATAAAATCTTCTCCATAAGACAAAAGGAAGGTGAAACGGCATCTGAATATTTCCATCGGGCACTGCAGGAAATGTCTAGATACACTGGGATCGAGGACATTAAAGATAATACACATCACAGGGAGGTAGCTGTTACTGTATTAATGGACGGGTTAAAGGAGGCATTAAGAACAAGGGTACAGACCTCTCTACCTAACTGGAGAGGAATCTCGGTGGCTGCATTGAGAGAGTCCGCTGTCGAGCACAATAGGAACATCAGTAAGCATAGCGAGTTACAGGGGGATAAGCTGATGACGGTAAGTATACAGGCTCTTACAGCAAAACCCCATCAGCCGAAAACCAAGAACCCTGCTGTTGGGAAAAGACCTAGAATATGATACATTTGTAACAAGGAAGGACATTTTGCCCAGGATTGTAGGAATAAAGGTACACATAACGTATACCGACCCCTAGACCAGAATACGAACCACACTACAATTCACATAATTGGGATCAGGGACCACCTAGGAGAAATTACGAGCCACATGCAGGGGAAACAAGGAGGTATCACCAAGGAGAGATTGGCAGACCTCCGAAAATTCTCAGCTACCCCCCTCACATATTGTAGCTGCCAATGCGCTGCGGGAGGGTCTCAATATACAATAGGGGTTGGGCCACACCTGTAGTCTGCAGCCAGTGAAATTGATTGCTAGCCTTGGAAGCGAACCTGAGGTCACAGTTGATGTAGCTGTTGTACCATTACCATTTCTTGTAGATACAGGGGTGGCCAGGTCAGTGTTGAATTCCACATCAGGTATAAAGACCACAGGAAAATTGATTTCGGCAATGGGAGTAACAGAAACGGTGCAACAATACCCTTTGAGTAGACCTGCAGAGATTACGATAGGGCCCTTGCAAACCAAACATTCTTTTCTGTTGGCTGCATCAGCTCCGACTAATCTACTCGGCAGAGACTTATTGTGTAAAATGCAGTGTCATATATTGTACTCCTGAGGGTGGTGTCTTCTTGGATATACCTGAGAACCACGCTCAAGAAGTGCAAGATATATTAGACACCCCTCAAAGGCTAATGTCACATTCTAATGTTATAGACAAGTGTCCATCAAAGGTAGAGGAAATGATCTCACAAATACCGGGTTCCATTTGGACCAAAGATGGACAAGACAATGGATTGATGGTGAATGTAGCTCCAGTAGTAGTACAAGTAAAAGATGGTAGGATAGCTCCAAAAATCCTCCAGTACCCTCTGAAGCCAGAGGTAGAATTAGGAGTGCACCCCGTCATAGAGCGGCTACTACAGCAGGGCATCCTAGTCAGGACGTCCAGCACCGCCAATAGTCCCATCTTCCCTGTGAAAAAGAGTGGGGGGAGGGGTTACAGGCTAGTGCAGGATCTAAGGGGGATAAACAAGATATTTGAGAGCCAATTCCCCGTAGTGCCCAATCCAGCTGTCATCCTCATGCAAATTCCCTCTATTGCAAAAATTCTTCTCTGTCATTGACCTCTGTTCTGCTTTCTTTTCTGTCCCTCTTCACCCTGAGATCCAGTACCTTTTTGCTTTTACACACAGGGGAGTACAGTACACCTGGACTCGTCTCCCCCAAGGTTTCATTGACTGCCCAAGTATTTTCTCCCAGGCTTTGCATGACTGTTTACAAACCTTTCAACCTGAGAGTGGATCAGTACTAATACAGTATGTTGATGACTTATTGTTGTGTTCTGACTCACTCGAATCATCCTTGAAAGACACGAAACAGCTTCTGTTTCATCTTTCCCAAACGGGACACAAGGTTTCAAAGGATAAGTTGCAGTTGTGCCGGACCAGGGTCAAATATTTGGGACATTGCTTGACTCAAGGACGTAGACACCTCACTGCTGATAGAATACAGGCAATTCACGACATGACTCTGCCACAAACTTAGCAACAGATCCGCACTTTCCTTGGAATGTGTGGGTACTGTCGAAACTGGATTCCTGGGTTCTCTATACTGGCTTTACCTTTGCAAGAAATGGTCTCTTCGAACAAACCAGAACGGATCTGGCACACAGATGAGTCTGAACTGGCATTTGAGAGACTCAAACAGTGCCTATCACAGGCACCTGCATTAGGTATGCCAGAATATGAGAAGCCCTTTTAATTGTATGGTATAGAAAGTGCGGGGTGCGCGGCAGGGGTTTTAACTCAGAGACATGGTGATGCCAGCAGACCAGTAGCTTACTACAGTGCACAGTTAGACACTGTAGCGCGGTCTCTCCCCACTTGCTTGTGAAGTTTTGCAACAATAGCTTTGCTGGTAAGTAAAAGTGAGGACGTAGTGTTAGGACATGACCTGATCATTCATACACCTCATGCAGTATCAGCCTTACTAAACTCAGCCCAAACCCGACATGTCTCATCTGCTCGGTTTACAAAGTGGGAATTATCACTGATGGCCCCGGTAAACATCACCATTAAGAGATGCAGCTCACTAAATCCTGCAACTTACTTGCCAAGTGTGCCTGGACAGGCACAAAGGGTGGAGGATGAGAATGTTGGTGAAGGAGGATTTAGTGCAGACACTGATACGCATGATTGTATGGAATACCTGAATAAGACTTTCACAGCGAGACCTGACATCAGTGACAACCCACTGGAAGGAGTAGACTTCACCTTCTACAATGACGGTAGTTGCCACAGACAGAATCGGGAGACTTGTGCACTGGATTTGCAGTTGTAGATGATGAAGGTATCATAGAAGCTGAACCCCGGGCCCACCGCACTCAGCACAAGTTGCTGAGTTGGTTGCCCTAACCAGAGCATGTGAATTGGCCAAGGGTAAGTCAGCTAATATATACACAGATTCTAGGTACGCCTTTGGAGTAGTGCATGGTTTTGGGGCCCTATGGCGCCTCAGAAATTTCATGACGGCAGCTGACACACCTGTAGCGCATGCGTCCCACATCAAAAGACTTTTGACAGCAATACAGGAACCAGACAGAGTGGCTGTTATCAAGTGCAAAGCACACACTTACAACCAAGACCCAATTTCACTTGGTAACAGCCGGGCAGATGAAGCTGCTAAAACAGCAGCAAGCACCCCCATACAACTGAACATCACATCACTGATAACATTTAACACGATCAACACACAACAATTAATCAAAATGCAAAATTTGTGTTCCCTACAGGAAAAGGCAGTCTGGAGGGCAAAGGGGTATGGCCCGGTGTCCTCAGAACTGTGGACAGGTGGACATGGTAAGCCAGTGGCCCCCAGAGCATAATCTTCCAAGCCTAGCTGAGGCGGCACACGGTCTGACTCATCTGGGCAAAGAGGGTATGTGCAAGTTGGTAAAGAGCCTACTGGTGTGCGCCAGGATTCTCTTCTCATGCAGGTAAGAGAGCAATGATATGTTTTACTTGCTTGAGGAAGAATATTGGAAAGACAATACCAACAGAACCCATCCCATATCCCTCCTACAGACGGACCTTTTCAGGTAATACAAATCGATTTCATACAGTTACCACCCTGTAGGAATTTGAAATATGTGTTAGGTTGTATTGATGTATTTTCCAACTGGGTAGAAGCGTTCCCTGCTGCCACAAATACTGCTACGTTCACTGCAAAGAAAATTGTGCAGGAATTTGTGTGTAGATAAGGTATCCCTAGAATAATTGAAAGTATTACAGGTGAAGTCTTTCAGGTCATGTGCAAACTGATGGGAATTAATAGCAAGCTGCATACTCCGTACCGTCCACAGGCGAGTGCAAAGGTAGAGAGAGTGAACAGCACTATTAAGAACAAGCTGAGCAAATTAATGGCTGAAACTGGATTGTTGTGGCCAGAAGCTTTGCCACTAGTGTTGTACAGCATCAGAACCACTCCCAAGTCTCCCCTTAACTTATCACCCTTTGAAATTCTTTTTGGTCGACAACCTCATGTAATGATAGACCCCCAGGATGATTTGAAATGTAATAATGAAGTGACTGTGAAATATTTGGTTGGGATGAGCCAGCAGCTGAGAAATCAACAACGAAATTTAAAGCTGGTGATTCCTGACCTATCGAACAGTAATTGTCATGACATTGAACCTGGGGATTATGTGATGATTCGAAATTTCTTACGCTCAGGTTGCCTCATAGACAGGTGGGAAGGACCATACCAAGTCTTGTTAACCAGCACGACAGCATTGAAGGTCGCCGAAAGAGAGACTTGGGTCCACTCATCCCACTGCAAGAAGGTCGCTGACCCGGAGAGAACTCGTGACAAAGAGCAGAGTGTAGAGAATCTCGTATCACTGGAGTGTTTGTTCTGGGAAAGTTTAGAGGCAGGACTGTTGAAGGGCATCTGAGCACAGAGAGCAACAAGATCTAGAACGGTTGTCGCACCATTTTCTTTTTTCACCTCCCCCTGCATTTTCCTTTCTTTTCTCCTTCTTATTTTCCTCCTTTCCCCTAACAAAATGGATCGATCACAAGAGACTGCGTTTCAGGTTCTGTTAGTAATTCTGGTTTTGATCAGGACAGTTTGTTTTGGTGAGGGTCCCAGAGAGGTCGAGCAGGGATCTGGAATCGGTTCTGATGGTGAGTATGAATTTGTAGGATCTCAGGAGCAGCACATCACTCTAGTAAAGGCTGGCATCAGTAAGCGCTCTGGTAGTCAGGGAGCTCGGAGGCCCTGTGAAGGGTTATTGTCTGATGAATATTGTATTTGTAGGAATTGTGAGAATATAGTAGAGGATAGGTGCATCCAGAGATGTCAGTCCAACCTTATTATTGTCATGGACTGCCATCCTTTTAGTGATTACCACTCACTAGTGGGTAAGGTCTTAAACCAGACAGAATGCTGGGTGTGCTCACAAGTACCTCAAGGTCAGAGTAAGTCAGGATTAGTACCATACCCTTTAGCAATAGATGTGGTACTTGAATTGCGGGGTGGGAGACTGGTGGACAAGAAATTCAATATCTCTAGGCCCCCTAGTTTGAAGCTCCACCAGTATCATGTAGACAGGTCCTTATTGTGTTTTAATATTTCCAATTACCGAAAACCGGGAAATTGGGAAGTGACGTGGAATAACCAGACAATGACCTTTTCACACAGAGCTGATAGGATACCCATAGACTCTGAACTTGTACGCCAAATAGCCAACAGTGGGAGGTATTTTCGGTATAGGTATACCCATAGAAGCAAGAGCATGTGGGTTGGTAAAGTATCGTCAGGGTATTGTGCTCATATCATCCAGCCCGATACTTGTACTGAGCAGATGGGAGAACTAGGGATTGGTTTCTTTACTAGGAAAATTTGTAATATGGTGATGTTATATTTTGTCCCCTATGTTCTCCCAGATGATGCCTATTTCATATGTGGGAGGAAGGCATACAAGTGGCTTGCCCCGAGCTCATGATAAATGAAAGACGTTCACCACAGTGCTCAGGCTCCTTATACTCATACTCACTATGAACACATCATCAAGAGACACCTCATAGATAGGGCAGAGCACACAGCCTCTGATTTGATCCACGAATCCACCGGGATTCAGTTCCTTCTTGCATTAGAAATTACCCGTACAGCCAGAGGAACTATAAATTATAGGTATATCCATGCGCTAGCGAACTTGATAGATATCACTGAGATGTATGACGACACCTTCAGGTATACAGGAAGGGAGTTACAAGCTTACAAGAAGGAACTGATTCAGCACAGAATGATCCTTAATTATGTCACAGCCGTGACAGGTGGGTACTGTGTTACTCTGGCAACTCAGTATGGTGTGAAGTGCTGTACATATATTACAAACAGCACTGACGACCCAACGGAGATCATCGATCAAAAGATGGATGATATCTTGCAGTTGAAGTGGGAGTTCAGGAGGAAGCACAACCTTACCTTAGCAACTGTGAGTAATGAACTGACCGGCTGGGTCTCATGGTTGAACCCACGCAAATGGTTCTCAGGTTTAGGAGAGTGGGCTCAAAATGTCATTATGAGTGTGGGGAAGTTTCTCCTTTGTATCCTGGGAGTCGTCATAATTATTGGTTCGATATTTAGGGGTGTTCAAATTCTAATGCGGCACAAGTACAGCACAAATTTGATAAGTCTAAGGAGCGAGGGCGCTGTTATAGCAGCAGATTTAATTTACAACCCATCCATAGAGACAGCGTTATGATAATGATTGCAAATGAATTCCATGGCCTGTTTCTTTCACCTGTTTTTCTTTGTCTCCCCCTCTGCCCAGATACATCCATCCGGAAAAGACGCCAGCCCTACCCAAAATGTTTATGTGAATGTATTTTTATATATGTGTCTTATCTTCATCTCTGCAACGCCCAGCTAATGGCACACATAGTCGACAGGTGATATCCACATATACTAGCACTCACATATGTTTCCCCCTCCATGTATCATCAACTAAATGTGCACCCATTTGTTGGAAAAAGAAGCTGAAAAGAGCTCGGTAGTGTTTGTTGGCCCATTTACAGACCCTTAATACGGGATGAGAAGGATTTAATGTATACTTTGCAATACCTCTAAGCTTATGTAGAACATATACGGCACGATGATACATGCCCCTCAGACATGGATTCATACATACATGCATGCTTTTACTATCCCACTAGGTCATACATTTCCCACCTACAACTTTCCCCCGACCATCCAAGCTTCTGTAGATATTGTATAGATATTTTTCTGTTTAGTAATTAGATAGTGGCAGTTATTGGTGACTGCCAAAGGGTGGACTGTCAAAGTCAAAAAATATTGCAGTACACACATCATGTACAAACTACACACAGATGGCCTCCGTGCGTGTACTTGTTCTGCAGTGCGTGCACATATTCGCAGTTTGCGTATGGTCGCTCCCGCAGTCCTGCGCATTAGCGAGTGGTATGAGTATTTACGGTAGAGTTTGTGGACGCATGGAAAAGCTATCAAAACACATTACATATTTAATCCAAATACTGCAAAATGTACACATAGTCTCCCTGCACCACACCAGCAAGTTACAACAGTTTAAATGGTATCAAAACAAAGGGATTCACCGTTACAGGATAGGAGGGGACAGAACAAGGTTATAAGGTGGTGTTTGGTATCCAGCTGTAGGGTATTTTAAGGGTAATATTCCGGTGTTGGTTTGCAGAAGATCGCACATTCCTGCGAATAGTTATGTGCAGGAGCAGAATATAGATATAAACTGTATTTACTGTACATTAGGTATGCGGTGGGAACCCAGAGGAGACCACCCACAAGTGCATCTGGAACAGACATCGCCCACCTATTCAGACCTCTCCTGTACTGTAAATGACCATCCCTGTGTCCAATGGACAAAGATACTAAACACAGTATCCATTGTGTTAAGTTTTGGAAGATTGTATAAAAGGAGCCAGCTGCAGGCCTGGTCAAACAAGACTCTAAAAGTTATGTAACTAGATTACCGAGGACCAGACTGGGTAGCGCGGCAATAACCAAACTCGTATGCACCATTGACTGTAGCCATTATTCTTTTGTATTGTATTGCTTTGTTATTGTAACCCCCTTTCAGTAATAATATGTTGTGGTGTCAGAACCCGGCATTTTAAATACAATCTGGTGTCATGTTTTCCTTTCCCTGCTAAGGTTTAAAGTGTATTACTATCGCATGCATAGCTGTTAAGGGTTCACGGTGTATCTTTGGGTGTGTACGCGCTGAGTGTACTTTGTACAGCCAGCGCTGCATTTGTACGCAAAGTACGTACACGGTACGGGGCTCTGTAAGCTAATGGTGTAATAAGTACGTAGGTTGAGGATTAAGTATAGCGGCCGCAGCGGCTCCATTTAAAGTGTATGAAATGTCTTTTTAAAGTGTTGCTTTTAGTCCTGGATGTAAATCAGCATTTACTATATATATATATATATATATATATATATATCAAAGCAAGGACGTGGCACTCGTGCATAACAAAATCACATACTCATATGTAATTTGTAACGTTTCAGTGGACTCACCACTGTCGTCAGACTTTGGTGAGTCCACTGAAACGTTACAAATTACATATGAGTATGTGATTTTGTTATGCACGAGTGCCACGTCCTTGCTTGGATATATCTACTTGATTTTCCGTAGGCACCGGCGGTGTATTTGGTTATATGGAGTGCCTTACCTGTTCCTCTATATATATATATATATATATATATATATATATATACACACGGCAAGTAGGTGCGGCACTCGGAAAAAATGACAGACTCAGGAGTTTTCAATATCAACGTTTCGGTGTATTACCGTCTTCAGGATATGAATTACAATAAACATACTCTTACCTTAAATTGCTACCTCACCCAGTGAAAAACAGGCTGTGACTGACGGGCGTCCGTGGCCGCCACCGGACCGGAAGCGAGGCGCAGCTCCCGCCAGCGTCGCCCACAATAGCATGCCGGCGCTACAGCTGAGCGGCGCATGCTTGTGACATCACCATCACCATAACAACCGCAAACACAGACATCGGAATCACTAAAAAAAGAGAGTGCCGTCCCTTTCGTTTGGTATAGCAGTGGGTGCACCACTTTGGACTTGGACACCGAGATAAGAGACTGTGATATTTTGAGTGCCGGCCACAGCAAATATACAGTATATATATATATATTGGAACTTTTGCTTCTTATATGGTATTATAACAGAGACCTGTCTATGAATCAAAATGATGGAGAAATAAAGAAATAAAAACCATGCAATATGCCTGCTTAACAAAGGAAGCTAGTAAAGTATTTGACCAGATAAATTAAAGGATTTGTCAAGGCTACATAAAATATACTATTTATATATTTTTTTTTACACTGAAGTGCATTATTATGTCATTATTACACTATATGTTTTTATTTTTAAACACGTTTTTCATGGATGAGTTATAGATATAGCTTGCATCAAACACAAATGAAGCATGTTTCTGCACATACTGTATGCACAGTTGAGTAGTTATTGGAGATTATTTATTAACAATTATTTATATAGTGCACACATATTCCATGTACTGTACATCAGTGCCTGGGACAATGAGGCTAACATTGCTAATTGCCAGAATACAATTAAACTATCAGTATGTTTTTGGATCATAGGAGGAATAATACACAAACACAGGGAAAACATATAAAACTCTCAGATAAACCTATTTACTGACAGTCGTATTTATAGTTCAGAGAGGTCTAGGAGCAAATATGCCTACATAAATTTTAAGATTCATTAGCCTACTCACTAAACAGCTCTATTTCAGAACAATTAAAGAATATTAAACCATTTACATTGACACTGGGGATCGGAGCCAGATTATCTACAAAACTCTAAAGCAGTGTAGGCGAGCACCTAGGTCCTGGAGGGTACTATGGGCCCAACTGACACCCACCACTGCCATAGCAATTAAAAAGAATGTTCAGGGATGGGGAAGGGATGGGAGTGGGCTCTGCTGCATTTCAATGCAAAGTGCGAGGTAGGCAGTGAGTGTGCCCCCCACCACCCTGTAAATCTGTAAGCAGGTATAGGCTCAGGCCTCCAGGCCCTCATTAGCTTCCCAGCACACTGAGCTCTGACTGGCTTTCCCAACCGCAGTTGGGATGGTCATACAGGCCACAGCCTGTCCTGACTGCACAGTCTTCAGACTGACTCTGCGCAAATCAGACCTGATTGGCTGCTGTGCGAAAACATAAAGCGTCGATCAGGTTTGAATTAGGCCCAGAGTGCAAGGCAACACAGAGAGAGAGAGAGTGACTTCTGCACCACCTGTCACTTGTGTATTATATGTGCCAGAGCAGCAGGATTTGTCCAATCTCTCCCCATACCTGACTGAACTGAGTTATAGATTCCTAGCATCAGCTAAAAGAAGATACTTTTGTTGTGAAAGTTACCTGGAGAAAGTTAAAAAGTAACACCTGACTGTGAGCTGAACAAAGAAAGGGAAATTTTCCCCTTTGGACTATAACCAGAAAAAATTTACATATTTATCATCACACCTGAGCTGGGAAAACCAGAGCTAATTAGTTTACAACTGAGTACTTCAACCTGAACTATGTAATGAACATAAACTAGTATATGGGGCTCCCATTAGTAGTATAATTTATACGTGATCATTTCTAATTTTCTTTATTCATTTGTTAAGTTGTGAAATGTTGAAATGCATTCTTCTGCTTTGTAGTTGTGCATGCTCTATTCATAGCAGAGAGAGAGCTACATCTCCATTACCACTGATGTCTCTAGGATAAATGATGTACTACTTTTGTGAATGATTTGATTCTAGTGACAATATTCATGAAAGCAATTCAGTGCAGGTGTCCAGAAGACAGGTGACATACTATTTATTTAAATGTATTGCACATCTATCAATGGCGGTTAAAGGTGTGTGCTTTTCTGTGTTTAAAGTTAGTCTGTTTAAGCTTGTTTTCTTGCACCATGGCTGTTCATGCCATGATTCCTAATAGTGATTTAGTTGCGCCGGTCCAAGCAGCAGAGTCAGTTCTCCTTTTTCATGATGTTTTGTGTGACAGTGATGTGATCTTACGCAAGACCCAGCGTTTAAAGACTGACCAAATTGAGCAAGGTTGATGGTTATCTTTGCAAAAATATTGGGATGTCCAGATGGATTCAGTATGAATTCCTGACTGTCGAGATCGGCGGTTAGGAGTCCATTGCCGGAATCCGAAAGTCGAAATCCCGACATCGATCGCATCATGTCCCCTCACAGATTCGCTGCGCTCGCCCTGCTTCAGGCTCAGTAGCAAGCTTCGCTCGCCACACTATTCTATTCCCCCTCGGGTGGTGTCATTGACCACCACCCTAGAGGGAACACTGGGCATCTGTTGGAATTTCACCGCCAGCATTGTTTCCGCTGTCAGGATTCCGGAATCTGTATTTTGACTTCCCAGGATCGCGATAGTCAGGAAATTAACTGCATATCGTCCAAACCTGCGCAGTATCGTTGCAAAATGCATACTGTATTTGGAGATACGGCCATTAATGGACGGTGTTTGGCTTATTCATGCGGATGAATCCCCTTTAATTAAATACCAATTTTGTCAGGTTTTGAAACTTTGCATTGCTGCTTTGAGTCTGCCTTTGCATGAGTTTGGTAGCAATTATTTTGAATGGGGGTTGCCACTTCTGCTGCTGCCTTTGTTTTTTCTCGACCTGAGATCCAAGATCTCAACTGGTGGAAGTCCACTACTTTACATCATTCTGTTCATCTGTGTAGTAGAATGTATGTTAGCACTTCTTCAGCATGCTAACCAGAGGTTTAAACTACTCACTGCTATGCAGGGATCTGTGAGGGAATTTATTTTTTTCTAGAGAGGCATCAAGTAGTTTAATTTAAATTCAAAATTCCATAGGACAGAAGTTGGCAGGTTTTGTTTTTGCCTCCAGTCCGGTAACAATGCTCATCTTTGTCACTGACTTTATTTTTGTTATTTAAGTTGTGATATTGTTTTCTGTGGAGGGTAAATACTGGCTGCTTTTGCATGTAGCCCACAAATGTTAGACAGCTGTATTTTTACACTGCAATTTAGATTTCCGTTTGAACAAGCACCCAAATCTTAATCTCTGCACATGATATATCTACCCCATCTGCGATACAGCATGGTTTTTACCAGTTCTGTGATTTTTTGCTTTGCTAACAAACCTGAATCAGGCCCATAAATTTGCAAATATTTTAAAAATTGAGTCTATATCACAAACATTCATATCATCATTACTGATAAACCACCCACTGGTTTTGTTACAAATAACAATTAAAAAATTAGAATGCAACCAGCAACAACAGCCACAGTAGCTACAAATCAAATCCTTTGCCCCCTCAAAAAAAAATGTTGTTATGCCTAGACCATTGGTTCTCCAATTGTGTGTGCGGGGTACCCTGGTGCCTCGTGACACTTGCAGGGGTGCTTTGAATTGGTGGTCCACGACCAAATTCAAATTATTTATGGTCAATGTAATAGGGAAAACCAGTGCTGGTGGCTGTCAATCATAAAATAATTGGACAAACAGAAGCAAATCCTGTCCCTCCCCACACAATTGAACCTAAGGATGACATATAAACACAATTTACTTAATATTTCTTTAAAAATGTCTTAATGAAAAACATTTGGCCTAGAATGCTGTCATATTCATGAAAAAGATCCTTATACTTTAGAGCACCGTGATTCAAAAGTGTTTGGAAACCACTGGCCTAGACTCTAAAAATGCTGCCATATTATCTGTCATAGTTTTAATAGCAGATCTTATGGTTCCTGTTTTAATTAGAGATAAGTGGGTTTAGTTTCCTGAGAACTGAACCCTACCGGACTTCACTGCCCGAGCCCGGATCCGAGTCAGGCAGGAAAACCCGAGCTCGGGTTCTCCCGCCTGACTCTGAAACAAGAACAAGGCAAAACGTCATCATCCTGCTGTCTGATTCTCGCAGGGTTTGGATTCCATATAAGGAGCCGCGCGTCACTGCCATTTTCACTCCAGCATTGGAGAGTATATAGAGAGGACGTGTCTCCATCCTCAGTGTCCTACATCAGTTCAGTGGTAGTGTCTTGTGCTGCATCAGTCCAGTCACAGTGGTTGTGTCCTCTGCTGCCATATGTCCAGTGCTGCTGTATAAGTCCAGTCCAATGGTGCTGTCTTATGCTGCATCAGTCCAGTGGTGGTGTTTTGTGCTGCATCAGTCCAGTCACAGTGGTGGCGTCCTCTGCTGCCATATGTCCAGTGGTGCTGTGTTGTCCTGCATCAATCCAGTGGTGGTGTCTTGTCCTGCATCAGACCAGTGGTAGTGTCCTATGCATCAGTCAGTCCAGTGACCAGTCACAGTAGTGGTGTCCTCTGCTGCCATATGTCCATTGCTGCTGTATAATAGGTCCCTTACAGTGTCGCTGTGTTGTCCTGCATCAGACCAAAGGTAGTGTCCTGTGCTGTATATCATTTACTCCAAATAAAAGGGTTATATACATTACTGATATTATTATCCAAATAATTTTTACAGGGTTTGCCCTGTGTGGTGTAGGGGTACGCTCGCCTGTGCTGCATATTATTATAATAGCTCCAAATAAAAGGGTTATTATTATCCAAATTAATTTTACAGGCTTTGCCACGTTTGTGTGTGTGTGTGGTTTAGGGATACGCTCTCCTGTGCCACCAATATTGTGCATGTATTACATCTGGGCAAATTCCAGCACGTCCATGTTGTTTGTGCCGCACACTTGTGTCGCTTAGCTTAGTCATACATCTATCTCATTGCACCTCTTTTTCTTCTTTGCATGATGTGCTGTTTGGGGCCTAGTTTTTTTAAGTGCCATCTTGTCTGCAATTGCAGTGCCACTCCTAGATGGGCCAGGTGTTTGTGCTGCACACTTGTGTCGCTTAGCTTAGCCATCCAGCTACCTAATTGCACCTCTTTTTCTTCTTTGCATGATGTGCTGTTTGGGGCCTATTTTTTAAATCTGCCATTCTGTCTGCCACTACAGTGCCACTCCTAGATGGGCCAGGTGTTTGTGCCGCACACTTGTGTCGCTTAGTTTAGTAATCCAGCCACCTCGGTGCAACCTTTTGACCTAAAACAATATTGTGAGGTGTTCAGAATAGACTGGAAATGAGTGGAAATGAATGCTATTGAGGTTAATAATACCGTAGGATAAAAAATACCCCCAAATTCTGTGATTTTAGCTGTTTTTATGTTTTTTTCAAAAATCATCCAGATACAAAACCAAAACATGAAAGGGTGGTTTTGTCAACACCAATCCAGATCCAAAACATGAGCATGGAACCAGAGCATGGAACATGAGCATGGAACCAGAACCAAAACCAAAACACAAAACACGAAAAGTACCCACCGCACATCTCTAGTTTTAATTCATACATCCAATATGTATGTATTTGATGTGTAGAAATTTTATTGCTTTGTGAAAATTAAGTAGTTTTTTTTATTTTTTTAAATAAAAAATATGTAATCTTACCCTTTAAAAAAGTTAAATATTGTAGTTAATGCTTTATCATGATCAGTCCTCATTAATAGGAGATATTGTTTTGTAAGCAGTGCATTTGGTATTTATGATCGTACATTGGTAGGACTTAGCTCTTTTGAATGAGTTATGTTTTGTCTTAAAAATGATACAGGTTAATAGCTTGCAAATGTTACAGCTGTATTTTTAAATAGGATATTGCATCTTAAACTGCTTTTTACCATATGCTAAAGCTTCCTATATGAATTATACATGTCACTTCATGTGAAAACTGAACACTACTGTGATTTTAATGCAAGAGTTTTAAAAGTAGTAACAAATGTCAAAGCATTTACAATATCTTGTCAAACTTCACATATTTAGAATACAATTTTGCTTAGGGTTGTCATATAATAGGAACCAAAAGGAAATGAATCTTGGAGAAATATCTTTTAATTTAACAATGTGCTTAATAGGTTAAAAAGCAGTGAAGAAAAATAGGAAGTCAGCATTTGTATATTAGCCCTCTTGGGCTTAGACTGAAATTTAATAGTGATTAAAAAACTGTGGTGGGCTCTCATTTAATTACATGATCAGTTATACTGATCTGACTCAAGAGAACTGACCTCCATTTGCAACAAATGTTATTAATAATATATTACTATAGCAAGCACGTGTTTGAGTATTCAAAATATAATAATTTATAGTGAATACCCACAAAACAATGGCATTCTGCTAGTTTATATTTAAGTATCAATATGTATTTTTAGGTACGTTTTTCAAAAACTTCTATGGTGTCCTCAAGGATACATCTAGTCAATCTGTTGCTTAAGGTGACAAATGAAATGTAATCCTACCATTTCTAAACACATAGCTCCTAATTCGAGGATGGATGCAAATTCTGTCCATGATTGCGAATTTGTACACAGCGGATCTACAAAAATATGCTAATGATGTGGCTACTGACGCTGGGATTTGTACAGGGGTGCACACTGATGGCATCTTTGATCCACCGCTTGCGTACAAAGATGCATCATTGCTGGTTAAGACGGGATCCAGTCTGAATCCCAGCTGCCTGTATCCCGGCTGTTGAATGGCCGATGCTGGAATCCCAACAGTGATCATAATGCCGGCACCCCTATTAGGATCACAATGCCGGTGCCATCATCCCAACAGCCAGGATCCCGATCGATGACTGCCGGGATGTCCGAGATGTAAGCCGGGGATGTTAGGTTTAGGCTGTGGGGGGGGGGGGGGGGGTTAAGGTTAGGCTGCAGGATGGGGGGATGTGGTTTATGCTGCGGGGAAGGTGGGTTAGGTTTAGGCTGCAGGGAAGGGGGGTTAGGCACCACCGGGGAGGGTGAGGTTGAGGCTCCTGGGAAAGTGGAAGGTTAGAGTTAGGCTGCAGTAAGGAATGGTTAGGGGGTAAGGGGGTGAGTGGTAGCTTCCTTCCTGACCCCTGTTGGGATTCTAAACAGTGGGATACCACCATCGGTATTCTGACCCCCGGCATCCCGCCTGCTGGCATTTCAGCCTTAACCCGTCAAGACACCCTTCCCCCAAAACGCCTGGATTTGACAAGTCACCCCATGTTACCTTCCACAAATGCTCACTACCTGTTACTCACACTCTGAATAAATCCTCACTGTGTCCGCCATTGCTTTTCCATCACCACATGTGTGCAGTGTGACTCTAACACATACACAGTACAAATATATCACTTAACTGTGCAAACATCGTCCACCGTTTAATTAGGCCCCTTATAGACATTTGTGAGCTGTGTGCATTGTAAAATATGAATCAGAGGCAGAACTACCACTGGTGCAGCAGGTATATTGCACCGGGGCCCCTGAGGACCAAGGGGCCCACTGCTGCCAGACCAGCAATGAGTTATGCCCTGGAACCCCTGCAGACTATTCTTAGCAATGTCAGATGAATGGCCCAGTGCAGTGAGCAGGGTGGGCCCTATGCCTAAGAAACCTGCCCCTTACCTTAGGTAGGCAGGGCTGACCTCTGTGTCAGACTGATAAAGGAGTCTTGACACCTATTAGTGCTGATGATCACAGCCACATGCTGACTCTAATTATCAGACAGATGTACATCATTTCTGATTCACTACTGTCTGTAAATTAAAGGCAGCTCACAACCGGTGTAAATGACACTGTCAGACTGCCTGACAGAGCACCAAACTAAAGAAAGCACAAGGCATGGGGGCTCTTGTCACAGACAGAGCAGAGGCCGCTGTGTTGCTGCCCCCACTAAGGTACATGCACCCTGTCCTCCACAATGTGCAGGACATTTGGCTTCTACCCTTGTCACCCACTGTCTCTATCTCTGTCACCAACAGCCTCCCCTTACCCACTGTCATCACTCAAAGCCTCCCACTGCATTATGCCATCACCCTCTGCCTCTCCCAGTCACTGACTGCTGTGTGGCATATTGTCAACTTGGGTTGGGATGGAGGAGGGGGGCCAAGATTATATATGTGCACCTGGGCCCACCACTCACAAATTCTGCCTCTGATATGAATATTATATGTTTGAGGATAAGGGTCTATTCCCTGTGCCCCCAGTACAGTATATATGTTTTGAGTTGTGTGCACTGGCAGGTGAATTCAGCTCAATCAACACTACATATAGGATTAACTGAGCAAAGTTAAATAGTGTTGGCAGTAGACATGAGCATTCCCAGTGAATATTGAAACATGTACCCAAGACAATAGGACATATTGTAGCATACAGTGTAGATTGAGCTGCAGTTGCCAAGCTGTTAAAGTAGCTCATATGGAACATTCCATGGTATGTGCTCTTGGGTGTGAACATTAATAACACCATTTGTATAACTGGAAGAAATGTGTCACTACTATTATTTTGTGTATCTGTCTGAGTCACTTGCTTTAGGTTGCCTCATTCTGGATTGTTCCAGAAAGCATTGCATGTTTACCATCATTAATTATGAATTCATAAGTTAATGTAGTTACTGTTGTTGAGTGGGCTACTGCTGAGACTCCAAGTTGCTACTCCTCCAGTAAAGCTTATGGACCCAGACACACAAAGTTTAAGTTCACAAGCTCCAAGCTAATAAAACACTAGCAATTGCACACAGACACCATCTTGTGCATCTATACAGCCGAGACTTCCATAGACCACATAGTGAAGACACACATAGTGTTTTCAACATATTGTAGCAGCACATCAGCAGCTTTTAGCACAGAAGTTGTACAAAAATGTCTTTAAGAAGCATGCATACAGAAGCTATGCTGATATTGGATTTGTAAAGCTGAAAGATGCAGAGAATTATACCACTGGGAAATTGGCTATTGAAATGCAGTTAAAATGTGAGAGATTCTGGAAAGTGGAAGTGAATCCCAGTAACCGTCAAAACCTAGAAAATGTAGAGAGCGCAATGGGTACTATTGGCTTATGTGTAAAGCAACATGTGTACTCTATTATAATCTATGGGAAAATGTCATCTAAAGACATGTATAGAGCACTTCACATGTATGAGAGCACTACAAGCAGCATATCAATACGGAGATCTTATGTGAATAACAAATGTAAAACATGTATTGTGCAGAACCAGGTTATGTGAATGCAGCAGTATGAGTGACTATATTGACAATATAATGTTTCTTTCTCAGAAACAAATGTCTGTTGGAGTGCAAGTATATAATGAAGAGATTGCTCCAGCAATGTTACAAAACTTAGTCTGATATTAACTTCCAAGTTGTGGCACTGTAAGCAATCACAGCAACTAGACACAGTCAGAGAAAGTTACTACAGTTCCAACTTTGTGTGTCCTTAGAGTTAATCATTGAAACTACTGTATTGCATACAAAAGTTTAAAAAAAAATCAGAATATTCAAGTTCTTCAATTGTCACAAGATAACCCATAAAGCATTTGAATGCAAGCAAAGGAATGTGAATCATATACAAATCAAAAAAATGCAATGGCAAAGATAAGTCAGCCCCAAGTTTCACAGATAGCTGCAGAAAAGATTGGGAGGCCACAGTGTTCACTTCACTAAAGGAAAATATTTTAAGCGAAACAGATAAGGGGTCATCATAGCTACAGGAACAAAATGTTAGCAATTGTACATTTGTAATAAACAGCACTGTTGCACAGTGGTAGCAAATGAATCACAGTCACTAGAACACTGGCACAGAAGATTTGGTTGTTTTGACTATGTTAATGATTAATGATTAAAAGCTGCAGAACGAGATGATCACAGGAATGACAGTGACTAACACAGATGAACCTTTGTGTGAGAACTATATTTGATATAATAAAGTCAGCAATTAAAGCTACAACAACACTTGAGATAGTACGTTCAGATGTGTGTGGCCCAATGCAAGTAAACTCTGTAACTGGATACAGATACTTTGTGGCATTCCTAAAAACTTCACAAGAATGAAGTAGCAAAGAAAACTGCAGACTATAAAAGAATTGTTTTAATTTTCAGTATACTTTTCTCAATGCATTATCTAGTGCACAGGATTTAAAAAAAAATTCAACATGATGTTCCGCTCTCATATTACTTTGTAACTCAAACACTTGATTTTCTAAATATATTATGCATACTATAATCCCTCTTGTTCAGCATTAAATTACCACCTTAGTCAGTCTAATTCCAACAGCAACACCAGATGTTAATACTAAATTGCAGTCATGTCAACAAAGAGCAAATTCCAATGGAGGATGAAAATTTAAGAGGCTTCAGTAGGCCTAGCAGTATTAAGTCTGTGCATTAGGAAAGTTTGCAGGAGTTGTAAATCACATGGGGGAGTTTGTTGCCCCACAATAACAAGAAAAGGTAACAACCATAAATATATGGAAATCTGGCTTAGGGGGGTAATTCAGACCTGATCGTAGCAGCAAATTTGTTAGCTAATGGGCAAAACCATGTGCACTGCAGGTGTGGCAGATATAACATGTGCAGAGAGAGAGTTAGATTTGGGTGGGTTATTTTGTTTCTGTGCAGAGTAAATACTGGCTGCTTTATTTTTACACTGCAATTTAGATTTCAGTTTGAACACACCCCACCCAAATCTCTCTCTGCATCTGTTATATCTGCCCCCCCTGCAGTGTACATGGTTTGCCCAACTGCTAACAAATTTACTGCTACGATCAGGTCTGAATTAGCCCCTAGGATCTGTGGAAATAACATCTCTATAATATAATAAATATAGTTACTTACCCAAAAGGCTGAAATGTGTAACAAAATTTTTCAAAATTCCTCTATATCATGGCTGAGAAACGGACATGTTGGAAACTACCTTCTGCCCTTGCCAACCAACATCAAATTGTATTTCTTTCTGTGCACAAGTTTTCTGGAATTTGATATATATTTATTACCTTATGTGATAAACATGCATCATGTTCTGCAAATGGAAACTGAGGATCCTAATACACAATTGTGATACTTTGCTAGTTATTTCCCTATCCATATGTCCATAAGCTATATTACATAAAAAATTGAATGGCTTATACTATATGTTATAAACTAAACAGCTGCAGATCTGTATGTTTCTTGTAATGGGTTCAGTGTGTTTGACCAGCGAACGAGATGCCATTGGTCACAATACCGACGCCGGCATCTCGATTGTTGAAATCCCAACAGGGGAGAGGTAACTATGTTATCCCCTCTCTCCTACCTCCTAACCATCCCTTCCCACAGCCTTACCCTAACCTCCTCTCTTAGTGCCTAACCCTAATCTCCCCTTGGTAGTACTTAAACCTAACCATCCCTTTCCTTTAGCCTAACTCAAATCCTCCCCCCTTGGTGCCTTAACCTAACCTCCCCTGTTGGTGCCTAACCCTAACCCCCCTTACCACAGCCTAACACTACCCCCCCTGTAGCCTTACCATAACCCCCTCCCCGAGTTGCACCTAAACCTAACCTCCCCCCGGCCCTAAACCTAACTCACCTACTATATGTACAGTCAGGATGCTGGTGTCGGGATTCTTGTATCAACATTCTGATGGGTGTCGGGATTCCGGCATCAATATTCCAGCTGCCTGAATCCTGCCAGCTGGCATCTTAACTTCATCCCTTTGTAATATACAGTACATATATATATATATATATATATATACACACACAAACACACACACACACACACACACACACACACACACACACATATACATACATATATATCACCCCAGTGGCATAAGTTCATTCACGTTGCCCGGAGACAAGTTAGCATTACCCCCTGGGAAAAAGGAATATATATATACACGGTCGAGTCACATTATTATGACCACCTCCAACATTTGACATTGGCAGTGTGTAGCCCATGAACTACATCACGAGTTGTGCCCTGGCTTGGTGGGTATATAAGGTGTGCGATAGGCTGTCTGCACACATATCACTCATTGTTGTCATGGGTAAAAGGGGTGAGGGTGGCAGTATTTCCAAAACAGCACAGTGTGTGAACGGTTTGCTTTCTGCTGTGGTGAAGGTGTATCATGACTGGACAACTGGCACCTTTGCGAGTAACCAATGTGGAAACTGTGGAACACCACGTACCATTGATGTGAGAGGTGAACATCGGCTATGAAGGTGCATGATGGCCAAGCAACATGCTACAGTGGGGAAGCTCACCATCAAAAATTAACCTTGGGTCTACCAGTCGTGTGTCTAAAATAACAGTTCAGCCCATTTAGCTGCTGTCCATGCTGCACATGGCAGTCACTCTGGCTATTAGTTAATGGTCATAATAATGTGACTCGATTGTGTATATAGATAGATAGATAGATAGATAGATAGATAGATAGATAGATAGATAGCAGCAAGGCGGCACCCAGATGAATAAATACTCAGAAAACAGGAAAGTCTTTCCTGCTTTCTGAGTATTTATTCATCCAGGTGCCGCCTCACTGCTATCTGTATTGGGACTGAGACCTTGGTTGTCTAGGCTGGGCACCGGACATTCTGACTGGTATGCTGGTATGTGGAGTGCTGCTCTCATTGTTATTTTATATATATATATATATATATATATATATTACACACACACAATCCAAGACAGCACTCACAGCTGTGTAATGAGAATGGTGCATGGTCCATAAGCAAATATACAGCAGCACTCACTCATCCCTCACAGATAAAGTGTATGGCCAGCACTCACAGTTTCAGTGGTTGATAGAAGATTTTATTCGGTATAAAATTATGATATAGGCAATGACAGGTGTGCAAATGCCCAACAGCCATTTCAACTGTTCTCTATCAGTCTTCCTCAGGGGCCTTTACAATGGCTTCAAACAAGCTCGGTTTCCTAGAACCAAAGCTTACTACCTCCAGTCTTCCTCTTACTGTATTGGCTTGGAGAATGTAGTTGTTAATAGTTTAGTAGTAACACTGTGTCAATGTGCTGTAAATATACTAATGCTATGACCTAGCAAAGATGTGATTTAATGATACATTGTATCTGCCGTAGACACTAAATGATCTGCTGTAAGGTGGCTCCGTGTTTACCATGGAATTGTCTTATTGGACATGTAGCACATCTGTTGAGATGATTAAATGAACGATGGCCTGGAATGATGAACTTGATATACACACTATACGTTGTGTACGATACTGTATGTCGTTCCGATCCATGTAAAAAAAAATATTTGATGATAGATTGTATAGTTTGTGCCCAGAATAAGCTCAGTGATGGTTTAATTATTTTTGGCAAACTTCTATGAATTCACAAAACAGCTCATGGTGTATAATTTAACCATAATGTACTGATTAACGTAAATACTGTACATAAATAACATTGGCTCAAAGTTCAACTGCTTCAGTGTTATAACAGAAACTTTGTAACTGCATTAACTAACCAATATAAAAGGGGTCTTTCCGAAAAATGTATATATATATATATATATATATATATATATAACATTACTTATTTTAATATATAGCATATTTTATTATACAGTTGTACATTTTTACTATAATTGTAGAAAGTCAGTGCTCCATTCCACTTATACTGAATTGTGAACATCATGTGTGTAAAATGTTCATGAAAAGTAATTCCACCAAATGGTATTTAGCTTGATATCAGGATCAGTATTTAAACATACTCACCTCAGATTTTCGCTGTTGAACTCTTTTGTAACAGTCTCCAGATCAGTGCCCTTTCAGCATTCATAGAAAGGCATAGAAAGAGGCATTTGAACAATGAAGGTTCACAGAAGGTTAAGAGAAGAATATATGAGCTACTGCAATGGTGTTTATATCGAATGGCAACAGCAGAGCCAGCGAAATTGCTCTCCTTTTCAATGAATAAGAAAGAAGATTGTGGATTGAAAATCCATTTAATTTGTTAGCACAAAAGTTAAGCTCGCCTCTAGACAGTTATAACTTTTTTTCATACACCCTTTTAACTTTCTTTCGATAGCAGCTATTCTGTCAAGTTGACCATTTATTCTATTTTTCTCTGGACAAAAATATATCTGAAGTACAATGCCAATTTTGCACTTTATCCTTGACTTGTGGCATTATTATTACACTCCAGCCCAGTGAGGTTCACACATTTCACTGCATGGACGGCTGTTTAGTTTTCACAATACAAATGTGAGATGTACGTGTTTAACAACACATTGTGTTGGCTGTAATGTTATCTTCAGATTTTATCATCAACAGCTTTGTAGTTTGGCTTCTCTTACATGTAGTGAGTAGTATTACAGCTTCTACATAGATGTAATATAATGTTTTTGTTGTCACTCTGACTGGGTACAATATCAGTACTGTGAGATTTCAGTTTTTATCCTTGTTATAGCTGTTATTGATATAGATAATGATATTTGTTTTATAATATAGTCTAAACAATAGACATACATTTCTAGAAGGTGACCTGCCCTTTCAAATATGTGATCAGTTGGGCTTCAATTTCAACAATTATGTCCATTGTTATTTAAATACAGCATATTGCTTATTTTTAACATACCTCATTTAGGTATGTTAGTTACTGTATGTAACTAATGGATGTAAAGAAAATAAATACCATGGGGTAAATGTGATAGGATCAGAGTTGCCGGAGGTGCGGGGCTTCTGGTGAGAATGCCCGTATTTTTAAAGCGGCAATCATTTACAAGGCACAACTAGGTTGCTTTTGCCTTGTAAATGATTGCCACTTTAAAAATATGGACATTTTCGCTTGAAGTCCCGCACCTCCGGCAACTCAGACCCTATTACATTTACTCCCATGCATAATTTTAGTGACATGTTTATGGATTTTTATTGTTAAATACATTGGGGGAAATGTATCAAAGTTTAGAGTGAGATAAGTACTAACCAATCAGCTTCTAACTGCCATTTTATAGGCTGTGTTTAAAAAATTACAGTTAGGAACTGATTGGTTGGTACTTATTCTGTCTCCACTTTGTCCATTTCCATTGTTTGACACCCCCCCCCTTATCTTATATGCTATAAATTATGACTGTATACTGCCTTTTGAAAATGGAGTTCTATAAAATATTGACTAATGTTTGGTTCTATGAAACCACTGTTTTTGTGATTTCGTGTTTTTGAGGTTTTTCAAATAGGAAGATTTATAAAGACTAATCTATTGGTTTTAAACTCGCCATATTAGACATCATCATCACCATAGACATCACCATATTAGACATCACCACAGACATCACCATATTAGACATCATCATAGACATCACCATATTTAGACGTCATTAAATTTAGTAAGTCCAAATTTAACAATACTTAGAAAAGCCCCCAGAAATCACACTAGGAAAAAGAGCCTCTAAAATGATTCTGTTTAAAGTGAGCTTAATATATAACTATAATCTTCTTTTCTTGCTTATCTGATGCATTCTGTATGAGGAAAAATTAAAAACCCGCAAAGACAAGCAGCGCTGCTGCAACATAATATATTTAGACAATATCATTTCTGAGTGGAGTTAACTTTTACATACTGTATGTACAGTACAGTCTAGTAAGATATCAACTTATCAAGTACTACATACTTTATATATTGAATGTATACATATTGTATGGCTGGGTGATCATTTATTTTTGTCAACATTTATCAGCTGCATTCAAATTCTGGTTGATTGAAGATAGTAAATTAGCAATTTTAAGTCTTCTGAATGCTGTACTTATTTAAACTTTTAGAGCTATATTGAGTTTACATTTCTTTCATGAGTTGCAAGTGATTATTCATAATGAGCATCAAGCTCCTTTGAAATATAATTCTCTGAGATAAAGCAGACTGCTTTCCATTTTAATAGTGACTATAAAAATTAAACACCTCATTAATCAACCAGATTCCTATTAAGTATCACAGAATACTAGCACAATAAACAGATATCTGAGCAAAATCAGATATGGATAAGGTTCTTTGATTTAATATTTTTGTAATCCAAGTACACAAAAATTAACAGAGCAAATAATATCATTACACATTAAAGGCTTGCTCACGGAATAATTTGCCTTTTCTGCCATCCAATGTTCAAAAACAGCAATCAAACCTTTGCTTATCTCACTGTCCATAGCCTTAAAGTTTATTCTTCTGAGCAGCAATTATACTAAATTATGTGTATGCTTGTTTGCTGCCTTATTACACAAGAAGCTGCTATATATTTCAAGAGTATAGATAGTATTATGGACTGAAAGCTTGGTGACCAGTGCTTAACTGGTCATTTCTGACCTTCCCAAAAGTGGTCTACAGTATGTTTGTCATTTACATGGGAAGACATGCATTATTTATCACCTCTGCATGGCATTGCTTTTTTCTTGCAATATATTTTTATTGAATTTGAAACAAACACAAAGCTAACATCAGACAAAAGTCCATTATCAGTACAGTGCCATTCAAAATAAGTACAAAAATCAAAATAGTTGATTACAACTAAATATGAAGTGCGGACTTAATAATATATAGAGAAAAGAAACATAAACAATGAAAAAAGACAAAACATTACAAAGGGGAAAGAACAAATGGGCAGGAGAGGTGTGAAGCAGCACACCTAGTGTGCCTACGGATTGGGTTTGGGTGACCAGTGTTTGGGATCCCACCGGTCACCATACCGACGCCGGGACCCCAAGCTTTAGATTGCTGGGGGGGGGCAAGCACAACGAAGCCCCATGAGTGGGAATAGTCCCTGTCAGTACACATGCTGACTGTCGGGCTGTTAAATTGGCGGGATTAAGACACCGCTATAGTGACCGGCAGTCTCCCTGACTGCCGGTCATATAACTACATCCCGTGCCTACACCTTAAGCCAATGCTGCTTCATAAGTCATGGACAATTTAAATACAAACCAAGAGCATCAGATATAAAAAAATTCCTTACGTTTCTCCTCACTGACACAAAGATCCTCCATATTTACATACAGTATATATATATATATATATATATACACACATACACCATACTATCCATTTAAATCGGGGCACTCATAAATGATTTACACAGGTTCTGTGACTGGCTGCAACTACCCACAGGACCTGTGTATTTCATGAGTGTCCCAGTTTAAAGTGATATTCTGATAAACCTATATACAGATGTTATATTCAAGAAGTACTGCACTAAGTCCTGGTGTATGTACACACAATAATAGGTGCAATGGTGGTGCTATGTTTTTGTCTCAATACGATTAGGGAATAATAAGTGTTTAGGCTTGAGTAACTTTATTATCAATACTTTACTTACTGATATCCACAATAATCATAAACACTAGTACACAATAAATAGAAATAGAAATAAACTGAGCAAATTGTCTGCAATGTATAAATTAAACAATTCTGTCAAAAAAAAGAATGTCCAATGATGTCAAAGTCCTGCTGTAAACCAGCTGTATGCTCAACAATAAACAACAATGAATTTGCTGCTGAAGAAAAAAAAATTATGTTTCTAATGAAGGAAGAATGTTCTTATTAAAAACCATCATTAACTCAAGTCAAGTTCAAAAACAGAATGTGGCGTCCCACACGTCTGTAAATTGTGTGCGTTCTCTGTTGGGTGAGGAATTTCTGATGGTCTTCACAGTGACCTTATGCTGGTGTGGGCTAAGGTAGGGAGATCAGGAGCTCCGGATTGGTCCTTCCTTTATGTGCCCCGACTAAAAGTGGTATGTCCAGGTGCAGACGTTCCTCTGGAGGCCGGTCGGCTAGGAGGATGGAACCTGCCTAGGGAGGGGGTGATTACATTCACTGCTCATCAAAGCTGCTCCCTGTGTACCCCCTGCCACATACGTAGGCTCACCTCAGCTGCCACCTCTCACCATCCACCGCGTCCCATCACCGGCTTCTTCCTCCTGGTCCTCCTTTCTCTGGTTGCTAGGTAACTCTGCGTACTTCTGGGTTTTCTTGGTCATGTGACCGAGTGACTCCATTGTCCCCTAGTAAGCACTTCGTTATAATAATGATAGACATCCATCTGTGTGTTTGTTCTTTGCACCAACGCTTTTCAGCCCTCTTGGGGCCTTCCTCTAGGAGAAGTGTGAAGTTGTAAAGCACTTCATGTGATTTTTAAATGCTGTATCTCCTCACTGATCATCACATGACCCTGGCTGGCTTGATCTCATTGATGTTATCAGCTTTCATGAATCCTAGCTGGCATGATCTCATTGGTGGGACCAGCTGTCATTCAATCAGTGCCTTTATTAGCCTGATATGTACTCCTTCTATTCTCAAATCAGCGTTAGTCCTTTGATAATTCCCTTTGAATCTCAGGGTATAATTCAGCGAAGTAGCAATAATGCTCAAAAAAATAAATACACTAAAATAAATATGTCTCTTATTTGGGAGGTGCAGTGTATAAATAGAAATCAATATTTAAATTAAATTAAATTAAATTACACATGTACTCTGAACCTCACTTGGGGGGTGCAGTGTTTATCTCTTGCATATAATTGATTCCCCTTCACTGTGAAGGTTTAATCAAAATGGAGACAGGGTTCTCAATTCATACATCCACCTAAGTTCTATGGTGTTTACTTTATCTGTGAAATTATTAACAGTTTATTATTATTATTATTATTAACAGTTTCTTATATAGCACAGCAAATTCCGCTGCGCTTTACAACTGGACACAATTAGAGGACAAAACTGGGTAAAAACAAACAGTCATAGAAATCTCCCCCCTTCCAAATAGGGTGTACTTCCTGTATTGCCATGAATCTTACTGAATGTAGATCACTACTGTTGTGGTTTTTAAAGTGTTTTTAAAGGTTATGGTCCTCATAACCCCTTTAAATGTTGCGAATGTGTTCGCTGATTCGTGTTTTAAGTGGACGTGTTGTTCGGCCCATATATTGTCTGTGGCACCCACATTCTAACAAGTAAATCAGTAATTTGCTGTGGCATGTGAGTCTATCTTTGATAGCATAGATTTTCTCTGTATTGTTTGATATGAAGTTAGTTAGTGGTTTGGTGCTCTGTGGTCCCCCATTCCTGCATCCCAGACAGGTTCCACAATAGTAGAAACCCTTTTTGGGTTCTAAATGGTTGATAAGGTAACCGTGAAGACCATCAGAAATTCCTCACACAACAGAGTACGCACACAATTTACAGACGTGCGGGAGGCCACAGTCTGTTTTTGAACTTCACCTGAGTTAATGATTGTTTTTAATAAGAACATTCTTCCTTCATTAGAAGTATTCTTTTTTTTCTTCAGCAGCAAATTAATTGTTTATTTTTGTGCATACAGCTGGTTTACAGCATCATTGGACATTCTTCTTTTTGACAGAATTGTTTGATTAATGCATTGCAGAGAATTTGCTCAGTTTATTTCTATTTCTAATTATTGTGTACTACATGTTTAGGATTATTGTGGATATCAGTCAGTAAAGTATTGATAAGAAGGTTATTCAAGTCTAAACAATGATTTATTCCTTAATCGTATTCAGACAAAAACGTAGCACCAATATTGCACCTACAGTATAATTGTGTGTATATACGCCAGGACTTAGTGCAATACTTTTTGAATATAAACTCTACTATACATAGGTTGGTCACCTAGAAAGTACAGCTGCTTGTCCAAACAATATAGACCGACAATGCGCAGATAAGAAAACCAATTTAGATAGACACTGACCAGCTATCTGCAGCAAGAGGTCATACATGGGACTGACAGACTTTCACAAGAATAGGGACGAGAGGGCACTTACAGCCTTCAATGCACTAGTAGCATTAAACCAACAACCTTATGACTGCAATACTTTCTGTAATACCTTCTTACAATTGGAAAAATTAATCAGTAAAGAAACACACCTATGGTGGGATACACACACTTTGATATGGTACATACAGAATTATATTATTCCTAAGGGTTTAAGGATCAAGAAAGCACCTACACATAATAGGGATAACTTACCTTTTATGACAAAATGGAATACTATCCTCACAGATTGATAGGACTACTCATAGAGAGTAATACAGGCAAACTAGAAATAATAGAGAAAGAAATTGATACATTAGACGCACAACTAGAACTGTATAAACAGGAACCTGAATTCAAAAGCCTTTCAGACCTCACAGCATTGAGGATCCTGAAAGGAGAAACCATACTGATAGAGACCAAAAAGAAAAAGATCCTTAGAGACAAATTTGACTGAGGTAGCTGGATGACTTTGCTAAGCGACACAAATGTGCGGCACAAACACATGGCCCATCTAGGAGTGGCACTGCAGTGGCAGACAGGATGGCACTTTTAAAAACTAGGCCTCAAACAGCTCATCATGCAAAGAAGAAAAAGAGGTGCAATGAGGTAGCTGGATGGCTAAGCTAAGCGACACAAGTGTGCGGCACAAACACCTGGCCCACCTAGGAGTGGCACTGCAGTGTCAGACAGGATGGCAGATTAAAAAAATAGTCCCCAAACACCACATCATGCAAAGAAGAAAAAGAGGTGCAATGAGGTAGCTGGATGACTTTGCTAAGCGACACAAGTGTATGGCACAAACACCTGGCCCATCTAGGAGTGGAACGCAGTGGCTGAATGTCGATAGTGGCCCACAATTTTTTGTGCCACCAACAGCATCTCCTGCACGCCCTTGTCATTTAAAAAAAAAATTCTGCGCCACCAAATTAATTGTATGTGCAAAATATGGGATGTGCTGCAATTTGCCCAGATGTAATACACACACAATATTGGTGGACTTATACAGCAGTACCCCTGAACTTATATGGCTGCACCACTGGACTGGACTTATACGGCAGTACCCCTGGACTTATACGGCAGTACCCCTGAACTTATACAGCAGTACCCCTGAACTTATACAGCTGCACCACTGGACTGGACTTATATGGCAGTACTACTAGACTTATATGGCAGCACCCCATGACTTATATGGCAGTACCCCTGTACGTATACGGAAGTACCCCTGAACTTATACAGCAGTACCCCTGAACTTATACGGCTGCACGACTGGACTGGACTTATACGGCAGTACCACTGGACTTATACGCCAGTACCACTGGACTTATACAGCAGCACCCCTGAACTTATATGGCAGTACCCCTGAACTTATACAACAGTACCACTGGACTTATATGGCAGTACCCCTGAACTCATTCAGCAGTTCCCCTGAACTTAAATGGCTGCACTACTGGACTGGACTTATACGGCAGTACCCCTGGACCTATACGGCAGCAGCACTGGACATATGGCAGCACAGGACACCACCACTGGACTTATAGCAGCACAGGACACCACCACTGGACTGATGCAGCACAACACAGCACCACTGCACTGGACTTATGGCAGCTCAGGACACCACCACTGGACTTATTGCCGCACAGGACACCACCACTGGACTGATGCAGCACAACAAAGCACCACTGCACTGGACTTATACAGCAGTACTGGACTTATGACAGCACAAGAAACCACCACTATGACTGGACTTATACAGCACAAGACACCACCACTGGACTAATGCAGCACAAGACAGCACTGGAATGACACATAAGAGCAGGTCACCACCCCACTTGCCACACCACTTTCCCACACAGACACATGAGGAGACATGTACTCTCGCTACATTCTCCAGGACTGGAGTGAAAATGGCAGCGACATGTGGCTCCTTATATGGAATCCAAAACCTGCGAGAATCCTACAGCGGGATGACAATGTTTTGCTTCCTTCTGGTTTCCGAGTCTCATGGGAATACCTGAGCCAGACTCAAATCCAGGCTCAGGATGCAATGTTTGGTAGGGTTTGGTTCTCAGAGAACCGAACCCATTCAACTCTAAACAATACATGTCAAAACTACACCACATTGAAGAAAAAATAAGTACATACAAAAAACCAGAACAACTATCATCAGTACCCTCACCAGATAACACGGAATCAGAAATCTAATTTTCAATTTATAAAATAGAAGAAGACTCACACTATGAGGGACTAGCAAGATTATCTTTAGAAGAAGGTTTGGCCAATAGCAGTAGAACCAACACATTTATCACAGAGGGAGTACTCCATGTAAAAAAAACAGGATCCCTTACATGGATCTGAGACAGAGACAAACACGAAAACTTCCCCAAAGAACACCAAAATAGACAAAAAAATAAGAATCAGTCGAACCCCTGGCAACATGTGCTACAAACCTCTCTTTTTTTAGGTGTCAGAAACATAAGGGAACAAAAGAAAATTAGAAGAACAAGGAGAGGATGCGGGAGGGGGGGAGAAAAGAACATGAACCACACACCGTAAACAATAGAAGAATTAGGAAAAGGGGTTTTCAACCTCAGTGACACTACACTAACAGACGATCACGTCAAACTTCTTGACAAAGGACTCAAATTTGCACCAACAAACAAACTAGACAAATTCAACATGCCTCGACGACATTAGCTCCCACAAGAAATGAAGGGGAGACAGATAAGTTCAGACATAGTAAACTCAACCCAACATCCACATTTTATCCTAGTCACATGAAAGGTTCACAGGTCGATGCATTTGTAAAAATGGTAGAAAGAAACATTGAAAATTTGAACATAAAGAGATCCAACAGTAACCTAACCAGACTAGAAAAAATTGCACTACAGAACTACAAGACTATAATTAAATAATTATCAAACCAACAGACAAAGGAGGGGGAATGGTGATATTAAACAAAACTGACTACCTTAAAGAAGCACATCATAGTTTAGACGACACACAGACATACAAAAGACTACAACAAGATCCAACAAATACATTTCAAAAACAACTGGAAGTACATTTACAGAAGGGAGTAAATACGTGTATTTTAAAAAAACAAGAACATCACTTTTATACAGACACACCTCCCAACAATTCCAGTTTTCTATTATGTTCCGAAAATTCATAAAGATCCAATCAACCCACCCGGCAGACCTATTATATCCGGAAATTGGTTCACTTACATCTAACTTATCAGAATATTTAGACACGTTTCTACAACCATATGTACAAAAACAACAGTCATACTTATCGAGATACTACACACATACTCAACAAACTACAAGAGGTCAAATGGAATAAGGATCTGTGGCTGGTGACTTCAGATGTCACATCACTTTACTCAGTAATAGATCATGAACAAGGCACATCAAGTATCAATTATCACCTAGAAAAAGATGAGAACCTGGCAGGATTACAACAGCAATCCATCATTGACAGCATCATATTATATTGAAACCCAACTATGTCTGGTTTGAGGGCACCTACTACCTATAAACCATGGGGACAGTGATGGGTACGAGATTCACCCGAAGCTACATCAATCTCTTTATGAGTTGGTGGGAGGACCATTACATCTGACCAAGGGCATTGCTTGGGGAGAATCTTGTACTCTGGACCAGGTTCATAGATGACATATTCTTCATCTGGTGTGGAGATGAGAGAACACTTCTTGAATTTATGAAACATATGACCAAGAATGAAAACAACCTAAAAATTACAACTAAGTACAGCAAAACTAATGTTGAAACTTTAGATCTTAACATTTTTATAGATCTACAAGATGGCACCAACCCAACTGGCTCAGGACAATACCAAAAGGACAATTCACTAGGTTAAGGAGGAATTGTTCCAAAAAATATGACTACATAATACAGGGCAACAAACTAATTGCAAAATTTAAAGAGAAGGAATATGAGGAAAAAACAGCACAAGAGTCCATCAACAAAGTAGGGGAGGTAGACAGATTAGAGCTATTAAAGTATAAAGATATAGAGGAAGGATAACAATCAAAGGAAGTAACATTCATTACCAACTACACACAACAAGCAAAATCAGTACAACACATCCTTAATAAACATTAGCTGTTATTGATGGAGGATGAAACTTTGGGTGATCTTCTGACTACAAAACCCAAAGTAGTTTTCAGAAAAGCACCAGATCTGAAATAAAAACTAGTACATATCCATATACCACCTAAACGAACTGTGCAATCCACCATTAACCATTTAGAACCCAAAAAGGGTTTCTACTATTGTGAAACCTGTCTGGCATGCAGGAATGGGGGACCACATAGAACCAAACCACTAACTAACTTCAAATAAAACAATACAGAGAAAACCTACACTATCAAAGATAGACTCACATGCTACAGCAAATGAATGTTTTACATATTAGAATGTGGGTGCCACAGACAATATGTGGGCCAAACAACACGTCCACTTAATACACGAATCAGTGAACACATTTACAACATTAAAAGGGGACCTTTAAAAGCACTTTAAAACCGCAACAGTAGTGATCCACGTTCACTAAGATTCATGGCAATACAGGAAGTACACCCCAAGTGGAGCGGGGAGATTTCACAGAGAAATTAAACACGATAGAATTTAGGTGGATGTATGAATTGAGAACCCTGTCTCCACTTGTGACTAAACTTTGACAATGAAGAGAAATCAATTATATGCAAGAGATAAACACTGCACCCCCCAAGTGAGTTGCAGAGTACACATGTAAATTAGTTTCATTCAAATATTGATTTCTATTTATACCCTGCACCTTCCAAATAAGAGACATTATATTTATTTTAGTGTATTTATTTTTTGAGTATTATTATTGCTACTTCGCTGCATTATACCCTGAGATTCAAAGGGAATTATTAAAGGATTAAAAGACTGATTTGAGAACAGAAGGAGTATATATCAGGCTAATAAAGGCACTGATTGAATGACAGCTGGTTACACCAATGAGATCATGCCAGCTAGGATGTATGAAAGCTGATCACACCAATGAGATCAAGCCAGCCAGGATCATGTGACGATCAGAGAGGAGACACAGCATTTAAAAATCACATGAAGTGCTTTACAACTTCACACTTCTCCAAGAGGAAGTCCCCAAGAGGGCTGAATTGCATTGGTGCAAAGAACAAACACAAAGAAGGACATCTATCATTATTATAACGAAGCGCTTACTACAGGACAGTGGAGTAACCTGGTCACGTGACCAAGAAAACCCAGAAGTACGCGGAGTTACCTAGCAACCAGAGAAAGGAGGACCAGGAGGAACAAGCCTATGATGAGACGAGGTGGATGGCGAGAGGCGACAGCTGAGGTGAGTTTCTATATGCGGCAGGGGGTACACAAGGAGTGGCTTTGATGAGCAGCGACTGTGATCACCCCCTCCCTAGGCAGGTTCCACCCTCCTAGCCGACCGGCCTCCAGAGGAATATCTGCACCCGGACGTACAGTATGACTGGTAGCCGGGGCACGTGAAGGAAGGACCAGTCTGGAGCCCCCAATCTCCCTACCTTAGCCAACACCAGCATAAGGTCACCGTGAAGACCATCAGAAATTCCTCACACAACAGAGTGTGCACACAATTTACAGATGTGTGGGAGGCCGCAGTCTGTTTTTGAACTTGACCTGAGTTAATGATGGTTTTTAATAAGAACATTCTTCCTTTGTTAGAAGCATTATTTTTTTTTCTTCAGCAAAAAATTAATTGTTTATTTTTGTGCATACAGCTGGTTTACAGCAGGACTTTGACATCATTGGACATTCTTCTTTTTGACAGAATTGTTTGATTAATGCATTGCAGACAATTTGCTCAGTTTATTTCTATTTCTATTTCTTGTGTACTACATGTTTATGAGTATTGTGGATATCAGTCAGTAAAATATTGATAATAAAGTTATTCAAGTCTAAACACTTATTATTCCTTAATCGTATTGAGACAAAAAAACGTAGCACCTATTATTGTGTGTATATACACCAGGACTTAGCGCAGTACTTTTTGAATATAAACTCTACTATACATAGGTTGGTCACCTAGAAAGTACAGCTGCTTGTCCAAACAAGATAGACCCTCATTGCGCAGATAACAAAAACAATTTCTATATACAGATGTAGCAACGCTCATCGTGGCTACATCTGCGCTGAATGAGCACTCTCGGTACAGCTAGGTGTGCCTGCGCCTAGAAGTTCTGAGCTGTGGCATGTGCTGCTCCAGACATGAATGCTGTAAGATGTAGCCACGATTGCATACATATACACAGACCACCTCCTACATTTAACATCAGCAGCATGTAGGCCATGAAGTACGTCACGTGTTATATGAGGGCTTTGTGGGTATATAGGATGAACGATATGCCATCTGCACACATATCACTTATTGCTGTCATTGGTAAAAGGGGTTATTTATGTAAGTTTTAAAAAGGAATGATAATCGGATTTGGGTGTGAGGGATAACCAACATGATACTGTGGACGATTTTGCCATCAAAATTAACCTGGGGCTACCAAATGTGTGTCTAAAATGACAGTTCAGTGAACCCTACTGCACATGGGGCTCCAAAGCAAACGAATGGTCACTGCACCTAGCAGGTGGTCATAATAATGTGACTCGACTATATATATATATATATATATATATATAAATAAACATCATTCCTTCAAATGGGGTGCGGCTGTGGACTACCTATGGCCTGAAATTACCGCTTTCATAGCACTATTATTTATTTATTTATTAACAGTCTCTTATGTAGCGTGGCAAATTCTGTTGTGCTTTATTACTGGAAACAATAGTGATAAAACAAAACTGGGTAATAACAGAGAGTCACGGAGGTAGGCAGGCCCTGCTCACAAGCTTACAATCTGTAAGGAAATAGGCACTGATGCACAAGGGTAGCTGTTATTCATTGCATGATGGTACACCAAATTGCAAAGGTTCTTGGTGGGCTGTATGATATTGTCCCACAGCAATGTTGGCCTGGGGTCAAGAGGATGGGAAAGTGAAGAAAGAGAAAACATGTAAGGATATGTGTGGACTGTAAAGTAGGGATGCAACTGGATAGGAAAGTTTATGAAGGTTAAGAGGAGAAGCTATTGAGGAATTTGAGCAACAATGTTTTGTAAGTTGCTAGGAGGCCAGGGTACAAGTTTAATAGCCAAAGGAAGGGTCAGAGGGGACAACCCAATATTGATGTGGAAAAAGTAATCACTTTCTCCCAAAAGGGGCACAGAGCTAGGCACTCTCACCAAATTGCAAAGGCAAGCCTTCAACAGAATTGCAACACCAAAATCTGTTGCAATTACAGTAGGAAACATTTGCACTAAAGTTTGGGGACTCCTAAACTAACGTGAAACCACCATGTATTGATTTTGATGACTGAATAACTAACTGAGCTAGTGAAAGAGTTTGCATGGCATATTTTAAAACTGGCAGTAATGTTTATCTGCTCTCTCCACCTTAATTTAAATATGTTTGCAATGCCTTTTACTGAACTAGAATATAGGCTTATTTTGTATTTTTGGACCCATCTAAACATGGTTGTAGTGTAATACATACATCTAGTAATAGTTTTCTGGTTTCCTTCAGAACCCCTTACCTTGGCTGCCACTTTGGAGACAGGACAGACCTTACACAAGTATTATATAGATTTGCTGCCATAAACAAAGGGAGGGGACTACAAGCTGCTGAAGCAGTTGAGCTCTACATGGAATCATTCCATCCATGTAATCTAGTCCAGATAGTTTTATTTTGTACCTTAGATAGCATCCAGGGCACAGGGTCTAGGGGTGGCACTGCTGCGCTCTAATGCATCTTTATTTGGCATGCAGAATGACTGGAATTGTAATCTGCCATCTAGAATGCCACCATCTGGAGCGTCCTTAGAAGGCTCAGGGCACTCAACTTCTTTCTGGTTGTAGTGGCCTTGTCCTCTCTTTGTGACATCATAGGTTCAGGGGGACCAACATGCAAGTATTACATGCAAGTATCACAGTCATTAGCAGAATCCAGGTGCTTAGCACTACACCTACTTTATGCAAATGTTAACTACCCAGTTTGCAATTTTGTCTAAGACTTTCTTTAAAAAGTTACTATCCTGCTTTGTGTTAATAACCCAAATTAGTTTAGTGTGCTCAGCATATGTGGACACCATACTCTATTTTCTTGTCCATCTACAGTTTCCATGAAACCACAAAATAACTCAATCAACACTTTTTATTGGCATTGGGATTTCCTTGCTTAATTTGAAGATAATTATCCTAAATAATGTTTCATCATAATGCCCTAATGGTTCTATTATGTAATGGTAAACTTTTTTCTATTACAGCTCGAGATATTGTGAACAATCTGAACAATTGTGGAATTACTAGCATCTCAGATTTCAGCTGGATTGCACAAATGAGATATTATTGGGAAGAGAACAATGTTGTGGTGAGAATGGTGACCACAAGCGTACCCTATGGATATGAATATTTGGGCAACACTGGTAGACTTGTCCTGACACCACTTACAGATCGATGTTTCAGGTAAAACCTGGTCTCTGACACATTACTTGCATATCCAATTGTCTTCTGCCCTATGCCACTGTATTGCTGTAAAGCCTAAGGATGGTATTTTTAGTTGTAAATAGATTTAAAAAAATGTCATGTCTCTAGTGTGCCATGGTCACAATTCAGAAGTAACATCTCAGCTAAATAAAGATCTGTGCAATTATTTAATTATTTAAGTGAAGTTATGTAACATAGTCTATTTTTCAAATATGGAGACCGCATTAGATCATGGACATGTAAACTATAAAGGCAGTATTTCTGTATTTTTAATAGGATGCATATTATACTGTACCTTCCATTTGCACTTTCCTAAGTGCACGAGAACCAGTGTAATAAATGCCATCAAACAATCAACAGTAGCACACACTACCTTTCCTTACATTCATTGTTAACACTTTCACTATTAACACTTATTTTCACTATTAACACTGATGTTTTCTTACATTCACTATTAACACATAACTAAAGCAAAATAAAACTTTTTTTTGGGGGGTGGGGTACTTCCCTTTTACTGGAGCAGTGTTAGTAACCAGTAAGTGGGTGATGCCATCCAGAAACTATTGTCAGACAGATTTCAAGAAGAAGAGATGGCAAATGTAGTGAGACAATAATCCTTTCAGCAAACACAGCTTCATGTCCAAATAGAAGCATGGAAAAAACACACTATTTTAAATCATTTAATTGTAATTTTCAGTACATACTGTGAACCCTTATATCATTGCGTTCATTATGCAACAAAAGCATTGTGCATCTTCTTCAGTTACTGTAATGTCAGCTACAGTATATGCACCATGGAGTGACAGTCCAGGCACCATGAGAGATTTCTGGTGATCCCCTACTCACACTTCTGTTTATTGTAAAAATATGTCATCCACTGTTTGCAGGAATGAATACAGTATATCCTCTATGTTGTTAGCCAGAAACTGCACTCTACAATATGACATTTATCCTTTAGACTGACAAGCAAAGAAAGGCAATGATTTATGGTCTAACAAACATTATGGGGGGAAATAAATAACAGGCTCAATACAACATGGCTACTTAACAAGTACTAAGGTGCTCATATACTGATTAAACCACCATGAATATTTGCAAATATCCTCAATTTGCTTGAAAACCATCATCAAGATACACTTTTAATATATTCAATGACTATTATAACTACACAATTTAAATAATCATAATGAAATGAATTATAGACTCTATTGACAAAAGTAAGTTTTTTTGCATTAGAAGCTGAATGGGAAAAAACATTTTTTTACAGCTAATTCACAAAGGATTGAAAGATATTTTATGAATGTATTAGAGGAGTCATACTTCAATGAGTCAATTTATGTGAATAGTATTGAGTGTTACTTTGATTGAATACCACATTTTTCAATGGAAATAAACTCATTCTTTCCTTTGATAGGGACACCATTAAAGAAATCATTTAAAAATATATTGGATTACTGCTATTAAAAACCAGATAATTTTGTTCCTGCACAGTATCTTTAGATTCATGTATATAGTGATTGAAATGATTTTAAGTAATAATATTTTTTAATAGTTATTTTAAAATTGTGTAACACATATGACAAAGCCTATATGTTTATCCTATTTAAAACACTTTAAAAGGTTAGGAGACACAGTACGCAATTGGCGCAAAAAGTACCGCAAGGGTACGCCCTTAGCGTAGCAGACACAGGGTGTGAACACAGGCGTTGCATATACTTACAGAATTAAACTAGAATAACTATACCTTAAACAATATACTTATACTGTAAACCCTTGTGCAGTGATAAGGTGAAAATGCAACACAGTGTAACCCTGTTTACACTAAAGCTGTTTGAGCGATAGACACGCTCCTATTACCCACTGCAATATAATGAACACACACAATACCGGTCTAAGGGTCTAACGCCTTTTAAGGAAATGAATGAACGTTCAAAAAGAATAATACAATACAAGCTATACACTACCAAAATAACATAAAATATCTAACCAAGTAACTAACATATAATACAATAAAGACACAAGTACGTTTAAGGGGGGGGGGAGAGAGAGGGGCAGAGAGAGGGCTAACAATAACAATAAGACAATATGGTTATATGGCTGCAGAGAATCTTACACATGTGAGGAACAATCGCTGCGCAGTTAGTCAATGCTGAGAATCTTTGTGGAGAAAATACTTGAGCTTACCCAGGCTGCCTGTCCCTATATACACAACACCCAGCAACACAATTGTCCCTACAATGCCGCATGGGGCAGAAGCTAGACTCCATTTTGGGAAAAACCTCCCATGATTCCAAAGACTGCAACACATGGTTCAAAGGGGGAGGGGAAAACACCCAGCAGCAGCCATCTTCTACACACCAACTCATTATATTCCACATTCCAATCCAACTTCCTAGAACCATCTTATTCAATTTCACATTCCAAACAAACTTCGTTTATTGCATACAGTCCATGTTATATGAATCACCAGATCACAATGTAACCACACATATCAGCCTGCCATTGCTACAAGCACATGACTACAGTAACAAAAGGAAGTATGTTTTGACTGCAAACCTTCAGCAAGATGCATCATGTAAACCTACTATAATCTGTTATAAATCACCATCCATAAATGTATACCAGGAATACTATGCTACAGATTGTCTACTGTTCCAATTCATTACAGATTTCATAGAGTATTATCACCAACACATAACAATCACACAACTGCACAAGCCTCATTAACCTTAAGCCATTTGTATCTCCACTAACTATTCAATACCAATCATTTCACAACTACTTTAAACTATTCTATGCCAATCAGCCATGTGTATTCAATACTTAGCCTTTCGCTTGGAGCCTGGTGATGATCCAGCCATGCTTCTGAGAGCTTTGTTCTGAGTGTAGCTACAGTACATCTGTTCTCTGAGTTCACAAGCAACTGAACCCTGACCTCTACTCTAGCCAGGAACTACATTCCTGTGTGACTAGTTCCTGGGGGAGGGGTCTCTCTTCCTTTGTATATGCTGATCAGGTTCAGCCCTGAACTGTATCATTCATTGTTCTAACAAAGTGATTTTCAGCTTTTATACATATAATCATATCTATCCGCTGCAATGTCCCACAACTTCACAACAAGTATCAAATTAATCTACACACCAATGTGCTTGTTTCAATAGTAAACATGACGGGCTTATCTGGTTCGGTTCAAATAATACACATTCATGACATTAATTCATTAGCTAATTTTAAATCTCCATGATGTCTGGTGCTTGATATTATTATAATTATGTACTGTATGAAATAAGTGTCGAATCCATCTCTGTGCCATGTCCGTGTAAATGCGTGTGTTACCATATATTGCTGTGCTCGCTGCGCATATTTGCAAGTATAGCGACTTAAATGTGTGCAGTTTGTATGTTCTCTCTATGTAATATTTTTGACTTTGACAGTCCACCCTTTGGCAGTCACCAATAACTGCCACTTCCTAAAACATTTCAAAAAGAGAAAAATATATGTCATATGTAAATACATTTCTATGATTGGGTAAGGGAGGAGAGAAGAAGGTGGGAAAAGGGTATGACCTAGTGAGATAGCAGAAGCATGTGTGTATGAATCCGTGTTTGGGGGGTCATGTGTCATCGTGCCGTACGTGTTTTAAATCAAGCTTCGAGGTATTGCGAAGTATACATTTGAATTCCTTCTTATCCCGTGGTACGGGTCTGTGGATGGGCTGTCAAACTTTACCGAGCTCTCTTCGGCTTTTGGTTACAACAAAATGGGGGAGCACATTTTAGTTGATGATACATGAATGGGGGAATATGTGAATGCTGATATCTGTGCCTGTATTCCCTATCGACTATGTGTGTTATTACCTGAAGGTTGTAGAGATGAAGATAAGAAACAATTATGGTAAATGCAGTGGTATTCTATGTCAGGTTAATGAACATTTGTCGGTTGAAGTCTTGTCTGGTGTCTGTTGAATGCAGTCTTCTTTGGGCTTTTGCCAAAAAGTGCGAGCAAAAAGCTTTGTCAATGTCCATAGACTTACAAAAGTGTTGGGCTAGCATAAATTTAAAATTTCTAGGGAAACTGGGGGTCTATGGCATAGTTCATCAATTATCTGTGTACAAGGTTGTCAAAACTTCTTCTTTGAATCCATCTGTTGTCTGTATACAGGATCGCCAAATTCCTCTTCCAAGTGGGTCTTTTTACCTTGGAGAAAGATAAAGGAGAAACGGGTGAAAGAAACAGGTTGTGGAATCACCTTTTATCACAGCGTGGTTTCAATGGTTGGGTCGTAAATCAAATCCATTTTGTTATGCGATACAGTCATTATTTCAGGTAGTACTTTTCCAATATAACATAATCCTTCTGAGTTTGGGGCAAGCCGCTCATACGCCTTTCTCCCGCATATGAAATATGCATCATCGGGGAGAACATATGGGACTGAATATGTCATTACCATGTTACACATTTTCCATGTGAACTCTCCTAACCCTAATTCTCCCATCTGTTTAGTACACCTATCAGTTTGTACGATCTGTGCACTGTATCCTGGTGATACCTCTCCAACTCTCATGATCCTACTTCCTATGGTATACCTATATCGGAAAGATTTTCCACTACCGGCTATGTGGCGTATAAGCTCTGTATCTGTAGGCATTCTATCCGCTCTATATAAAAAGGTCATGGTTTGGTTATTCCATGACACTTCCCAATTTCCCGGCTTTCGGGGATTGGAAATGTTAAAACATACTAGGGATCTATCCACATGATATTGGTGGAGCTTCAAACTAGGAGGACTGGAGATATTAAACCTCCTGTCCACCGGCCTCCCACCACTTAGCTCAAGTGCCTCCCCTACCGTTAAAGGGAATGGTACTAAACCTGATTTACTATGGCCTTGAGGTACTTGAGAGCATACCCAACAATCTGTTTGATTTAACTCTTTACCCACTAAGGAGTGATAGTCACTCAATGGATGCCGGTCCATGTGAATATTAAAACTGGACTGACATTTCTTGATGCACCCATCCTCAACTACATTGTCACAGAGTCTACAGATACAGTTCTCTTTTCAGCTAACAATCCTTCACAATGTTTACAAATAACATGGCTGCTAGATCGTTTCCGGTACTCGCCTTTGCTTGGTGATTGTGTTGCTATTGGAAATTTACACCTCCGTCTCAGTCATCAGAAACCCATTCCAGAACCTCTCTCGACCTCCATGGTACTCTCGCCGGAACAGACTGCTCTGGTCAACATCATGGTCAACAGGAAAATCCGTATCACAGTCTCTTGGGGCAAGTCCATCTTACAGGAGGAGAAAAGGAGAAATTTGTAATGGGGGTACAGGAAAACAGTTTGAGGGGGAGAGAAACTTGTTACGATAATTAGTTCTCTAGTCTTGTTGTTCTTCTTGCTCTGCTGTCATCTCAAAGGTGCTGTCTCTCAGTCTTCCAACCGAACACTCTGGTGATACAATATTTCTTCCAAACCAGCGATCTTTCTGTAAGGAGCAAAAATCTTGCATTACCATTTGTCTAACTGAGGGGTGACATACCATCTGTAACGTTATGAGAACATGAGAAAGAAGAGAGAGAGAGAAAAAAAACAACGAGAGAGAGAGAACCGTTCATATATATATGCATCACATATATCAACAATAAACAACAACAGAAAAAAACATTGTCAGATCTTCCGTTCACCATTAGGCTGTCACATCTACATGTCCAATGGTATCCTTGCATAGTCTCTCCCACCAGCATTTCCATACCTACACTCTGTATCTGGCCAGGATACATCTATGCTGGCAGGTCATACTGGGGTTTGGTAGACTTCTGCAAAGACCAAGCAGATATGCAATGTTTGAGTCCTACCAATAATCGTCAGAGATGGGGAGAGAAAAAGAAACATTTCACAGATACATTTACAACGTTTCACCTGGTCATTCCTGTGTCTTCAGGGAATGACCTCCCAATTTATTAACTGTTACCTCAGGCTTACCATCAGTCCTAATGATCACCTTTCCTGACTACATATCATGGGTGTGGCTCAAAATTCTTCCTATATGATCCCTGATTATAATTTGGTGTGTCATAACTTTGCTCATATTCATGTCTAGGGGGTCTGACTTTATGTGGGCTGTTACAGTTGCTGGCATAATGCCCTTCTCTTTTTCAAAGATAACAAATCCTTGGCTTCCTCCATGTGCTAGTGGCCTGGGGTTTCGGTCGACTTGATGCCTCCTCTAATGCTTGGATGCTCATTACCATCAACCGCTCTCCCTGTGCTTCCCTGGTTCTTTGGATATTGCGGTCATGCTCGATAGCGGACTCTCTTAATGCAGCCACCGAGATACCTCTCCAGTGAGGTAGAGAGGCTTGTATACTCGTTCTTAATACTTCCTTTAAACCATTTATTAACACCTAAACTGCTACTTTCCTGTAGTGTACATTTGTTTTAATATATTGTGTTCACCCTGACAGGATTTTGTTCCATTATGCTATTTTGTGTTAACTCTTTGGTGTAAGATGCATTTGTCTGTGAGTAACATACAATACCGTACTTACCTGTTGACATGACCTCACCTGACCCTCCGTTAGGGGGTTCTGCTATTGCCTTTACCAACTTGGCCGTGTCCCTCTGGGTGTCTCGTATGATGACTGCTGGGTAGAGTGTTGACATCGTGTTGGTTTCACCTTCTCGCTGGTAATCCTGAGGGGAGTTTAACATGGGGTGCGACTTGCACAGGTTAATAGTCGTACATTTAACAGTATTACAATTATCATCGTTACGTTTATTACAATTATTCTTATACAAGTTACTAAGTGCATTTTTATCGTACACCATTGCGCCAATCTTTGCAACCATAATCCTCTCCATTGCCATGTCTCTCTTCCCAAGATGAGGGTCAGATATGTAAGTTAAATTTCTTTGCATTTCACTTTCCTGTTGCCATAACTGTAAACAATCATAATGTCTGATCCGTTGCTTCCCGGATTTTATGAGACAGATCCTTCGCCTTAAATTATGCAATACCTCTGAGTCAAAACTACCTATCCCGGGAAATGGTGCTTTATCCCCCACAGTCATTCGTGTCCATTCGTCACAAAAGGTCTCAGTGTGGGGACCATACCTCCCCCACATTACTAACCGAGCAGACCCTCGGGGTCTGCAAGCCTCTGCAGCCTGAACTCTGACTGCTGAACGTCCCTGTGTTGTGCACTTGGCTGCCATTGTGGACCTTTTTTTAACACAGAAAAACTTCCTAAAATGCACCAAACACAGAAGTCTACGGTGGAAGTTCTCCAAGCTCTACCACCAGCTTCTTCTGCTCCGAGTACACGGATCCGCCCCTTTTAGCAGACACACGTAATCGTTGCAGGCCCTACCAGCGAAAATTCCTTATTTTTACACAAATCACACTTGCATGTGCTCCCTACAACACGCATGGGGGCAATTTAATATATGACCTCATATCACGTTGCGTTATTGGTCACACATACAACCATGCGGTCCAATCGTACCACTTATAGACACTTGTTGCCCATAAATGGTAGGATCATTGGAGTCTCCCTACTGTGCCCCAAAACAGCCAGAGCGTAATACAATGAAAACTTTATCACACTCCGTCGCACGTTTTCACTTAGACCGTGCTCATCACGTATTCACCTTGACCGTGATTCACCAAGACTTACTTCACCAAGATTTACTTCACCAAGATTTCACCAAGACTTCACCAAGAGGAGTTCAATACACTCATACCGTTTTCAACCCACTATCATTCTATAGTTTTCTGATCAGAAAAATAATTTCCCGTAATCTGATAGCTCTCCCCAGAGGCATTACAGTAAAGTAAGGTATTTAAACTAAGTTTTGGAAACTGAAATCAATTTGTGCTATTATCTTGTGGCTTCTGTATCGCCTTACTATAAATGTAAGCAATATTTCACTATATAAACGCTTACCAAACACCACACAGTATCTTCTATGCTGTGTGCTTGTTTTTACAATTACTCTTTTAAGTATTACTCCTTAATGTATCATTTTTACTCTTTAACTACCAATAGCAACAAATCTTTCTCAGCACGTTATCAATTATGAAATGGCAACCAGGAAGGTGAGATGTGAAAATTACACAAATGAACATGCAATTCTAAATTTAATCTAATAACATACATTAATGTAAGCACACGCATATAGATATTACATATAAGTACCAATTACTATAACTTATGATTGACTATGATATAGATTAAATAAATGCATAAAAAAAACTCATTAAATGATGATTTCTTTTTGACAATGGATGGCTGATTATTTCCTGAGTCAACTGAAAATCAGCCGCTTAGGGAAAAAAATTTTTTTTACCTTCCCAAAATGGCCGCTGCTCCTCCCCCTTCCACCTCCATGAGGGTCACACAAAATGGTGGACAGACCATGCGGCCTCTCCTGCCATAAAGAAAATCACCATGCAAGCTCCTAAAGTAATTTAGGCCTGAGTTAAAAAAAAACTATATCAAGGCTATGCAGCAACTTTTAAATGTACTTTTAAACCTACTTAAACAGATAAACAATCTAATCTTAATCAAACACGATATGATCCATTTGAACCTTGTTTTGCAACTATAAAAATACATTTTAGCATCTTAAATATTATGAGAAACGCCTTGTCCCTTAAAATTTCCTATCAGCGTCTTACTGATACCACAATACATTAACGTGGATGTTTTTTTTTTTTTTTCAGCATTTTGCGATGCGTCCATCATTAGCCGGTCAATTACAGCCGCGTTTGTAATGTACAGTGCATCATTAAGAACGTGATATCCCGTGAGAGCCCCCAATTGACAAAGCCTATATGTTTATCCTATTTAAAACACTTTAAAAGGTTAGGAGACACAGTACGCAATTGGCGCAAAAAGTACCGCAAGGGTACGCCCTTAGCGTAGCAGACGCTGTGCACAGGGTGTGAACACAGGCGTTGCAGATACTTACAGAATTAAACTAGAATAACTATACCTTAAACAATATACTTATACTGTAAACCCTTGTGCAGTGATAAGGTGAAAATGCAACACAGTGTAACCTTGTTTACACTAAAGCTGTTTGAGCGATAGAGACGCTCCTATTACCCACTGCAATATAATGAACACACACAATACCGGTCTAAGGGTCTAACGCCTTTTAAGGAAATGAATGAACGTTCAAAAAGAATAATACAATACAAGCTATACACTACCAAAATAACATAAAATATCTAACCAAGTAACTAACATATAATACAATAAAGACACAAGTACGTTTAAGGGGGGGGGGGAGAGAGAGGGGCAGAGAGAGGGCTAACAATAACAATAAGACAATATGGTTATATGGCTGCAGAGAATCTTACACATGTGAGGAACAATCGCTGCGCAGTTAGTCAATGCTGAGAATCTTTGTGGAGAAAATACTTGAGCTTACCCAGGCTGCCTGTCCCTATATACACAACACCCAGCAACACAATTGTCCCTACAATGCCGCATGGGGCAGAAGCTAGACTCCATTTTGGGAAAAACCTCCCATGATTCCAAAGACTGCAACACATGGTTCAAAGGGGGAGGGGAAAACACCCAGCAGCAGCCATCTTCTACACACCAACTCATTATATTCCACATTCCAATCCAACTTCCTAGAACCATCTTATGCAATTTCACATTCCAAACAAACTTCGTTTATTGCATACAGTCCATGTTATATGAATCACCAGATCACAATGTAACCACACATATCAGCCTGCCATTGCTACAAGCACATGACTACAGTAACAAAAGGAAGTATGTTTTGACTGCAAACCTTCAGCAAGATGCATCATGTAAACCTACTATAATCTGTTATAAATCACCATCCATAAATGTATACCAGGAATACTATGCTACAGATTGTCTACTGTTCCAATTCATTACAGATTTCATAGAGTATTATCACCAACACATAACAATCACACAACTGCACAAGCCTCATTAACCTTAAGCCATTTGTATCTCCACTAACTATTCAATACCAATCATTTCACAACTACTTTAAACTATTCTATGCCAATCAGCCATGTGTATTCAATACTTAGCCTTTCGCTTGGAGCCTGGTGATGATCCAGCCATGCTTCTGAGAGCTTTGTTCTGAGTGTAGCTACAGTACATCTGTTCTCTGAGTTCACAAGCAACTGAACCCTGACCTCTACTCTAGCCAGGAACTACATTCCTGTGTGACTAGTTCCTGGGGGAGGGGTCTCTCTTCCTTTGTATATGCTGATCAGGTTCAGCCCTGAACTGTATCATTCATTGTTCTAACAAAGTGATTTTCAGCTTTTATACATATAATCATATCTATCCGCTGCAATGTCCCACAACTTCACAACAAGTATCAAATTAATCTACACACCAATGTGCTTGTTTCAATAGTAAACATGACGGGCTTATCTGGTTCGGTTCAAATAATACACATTCATGACATTAATTCATTAGCTAATTTTAAATCTCCATGATGTCTGGTGCTTGATATTATTATAATTATGTACTGTATGAAATAAGTGTCGAATCCATCTCTGTGCCATGTCCGTGTAAATGCGTGTGTTACCATATATTGCTGTGCTCGCTGCGCATATTTGCAAGTATAGCGACTTAAATGTGTGCAGTTTGTATGTTCTCTCTATGTAATATTTTTGACTTTGACACATACTTTTTATGTTTCAATTTAAAATATGTTGAATGATCTATCACTATGTACTGTATATGCACTGCACATGTATTGATGGACAGCCCCTTCACTACCCGGTGCATCAAGCATAACTGTCATGTGCATTGAAAATAGTAATGTTAAAAATTACATAAATACATAGATACACAACCATTGTGTAATACAATATTTATTATATATACTGTAGGTTATGCAAGAATATATATCGATGGAATAAATTAATGTGTTTATTTATGGGTACATTACATTTTGTAAAAATAGCTAGGAGAATGCATTTATTTATTTTATCTATTGTATATTTCACTTTCAAATGTCCATCAATTACTATTGATAATTCCTACACTGTGGTATGAGGTGAAAACTATAATAATAATAATAATAATAATAATAATAATAATAATAATCTATATATATATAAAAATGGATGTATGTGTGTATGTATGTTTCAGCATAACTCTAAAATGCCCGGAGCAATTTACACCAAACTTGGTACACATATGACTTACAATCAGGAAAAAAATACTGTGGGGGTAAAACACCCCTAGGGGTTGGGGTGGGAAGCGGGTGACATGTAAAAATCCATAGTTTTCAGGGGGCGCTGATATGAATAGTGACACTCCCGATGCCGTTTCTGTCCAAGTTCAGCCCCCATCAGCATGGGGGGTCAGAAGGGGTGAAAAATAAAATGACCAACATGACCGACATTCGTGTCAAATCCATAGCTTTCGGGGTCGCTAAGCAGATTGGTGGCAGTCTTGATGACATGTAAACCCAAGTTTAGTCGAATAAAATGAATAGAACTCTAAATACTTGGGCAACGCTGGGTAAGGAACATTTGTTTGTTTGGTTGTTTGTATGAAATAAACTCAGGAACTGCTGAACACATTTTTAAAAGTGATATTTTCCTTAGACTGTTAACATAGAGGATATGTATCTTCATGCTAATTCTTTTAGGGCTTGGGTAGTGAACTTAAACTTGAAGATGGGCGCAATGAAAATAGTCTTATTGCGTTAAAATTTCCACGCTGGCAAAGCTGCAGGCAAAAAGCTAGTTCAGTATAAAATTGCAGGTTTAGAGTAAAAAAATGAAAAGGTTTTTCCTGGCAATACTAACACACAGAGTAAAAGCAAAATATGTTGTTTGCTCATGAGATGCAAACTTGGCAAAATCTCCTACAGTGAAAAGATTAAGGAAGACTGGACTGAAAATAACAATTAAAAGTTTCTAGTTGCTATTATGAATCAAAACAATTTTTCAAGGTTTCTAAAACCACATTGCCAGGCATAACTATGGATTATGGCTCAATGATAAACACATATATTGTACAACAGGTAGAAACTAATATTTAAAAAAAAACCATAAAACTACTGTATGAAAACAAAACTTACTATGCTGTATACTATTATTTTCTGTCTTAATAGAAATATCTTTACTTGGCCCAGTTTATACCATAATAAAAGTTTCTCATCGCATATTTGTTTTCAGTGATTTTACATTTGTAAGTCTGTATTTATGATATTAAACCCACCTTTTATATGTAAATTAGAGAAGAAAAGGAAAGGACATTCCAATAAAAAAAGGAAAGGACATTCCAATAAAAAAAGGAAAATTAAGCAATGCAAATCACCTCTTTTGTGAACACAGCAGATATACTATAGGGTCAATTCAATTTGGAGCAAGTTGGTTCCTATGAGCTCTTTTCATGGTGAATTCATTTGCAATTCAATTCCAAGTTCACATTTCATGTTCTTAGCAAAATCACTTACTTTGTATGCTCCACCCTGAGCAGGTGAAAAGGTGGGGAAAATCTGTATTTTATTATGATGATGATGATGATGATGATGAAGAAGATGAACAAGAATAAGAATAATATGAATTTTATTTATATAGTGCTCTTTCTCTAATAGGACTCAAGGTGCTTAACAGATAGAGTGAAAATAATACGATACAGAAACAGTGAAGTACAGAAAAGCTTTCCATAAAATACATAGAGCATGGAGAAACATTAAGGAAATAATGAACAGGAAAGTTTTGAGTCTGTTTTAAGGATTCTAGAGTGGGGTCCTTTCAAACTATGCGGTGAAGTGAGTTCCATAGAGTTGTAGCAGCATGGCTAAATGCTCGACCCCCATATGAATTTCAGAAGCTTTTAGGTACTGCTAAAAATCCTTCATCTGCAAATCACAATAATCAAGCAGGACAGTATGGAATCATATTTGAAACAAAGTTATATCTAGCGCTTGTCTATGTGGGAATTAGGTATTTCGGCAGCACTTTGTAGATTAAGTTACCTCATTACACTTCAAAATAGGTTATAGTCAAAATAGGTTAACAAGTGTGCCTTAAATGTTGTATATGTTGAAAAATGATGTCAATAATATATACTGAGACTTATATATACACACAAATGTGCTTTACTAATTCATATGTATAAACATACAGTTACAAACAACAAAAAACAAAAAATAATAATAGTAAAAAATAAAAAATAAAAATAAATGAAATATAAAATATGGGGGAATGGAGGTAGGAAACTACTTTGCACACTGTAATTTGTTTATGTGGTGCTGAGTTCCCTTAGAGGGTGGCGTCCCACCACTCTGTACTGGGTATTGTCCTATGAAAAGAGTCCAGAGCCAAATATCATGAATAACAGTTATTTAAATGTCCTGAAGTGATAAAGATCTTATGGGAGTGGTCCAGTGCTGGTGTTACGAGGTACCCTTGCTGACTGCTGGTAGGGACGGCGACAAGATGCTGGTGATCAATGTTTTTACTCCAGACAGATCGTCCTAACCAGTGTCCTGCTTGACCGCGATGTCGCTCGGTTTAAGCGCACGGTGGTCTCCAGGGCAACTATGAGATGATCACTGTCTTCGAGAGAGATTATAGGAACTGCTTTTAGCCCTGTAGGGATTTTCCGCTGTGCCTATTCCTCTCCTACAGAGTTTGTACCTGCATCTCCTGCTCTGTCTCTTCTCATCCTAGTTCCGGTTAGTCTGGTCACTTGAACGGGATGTTAAACACAATTGTTCTCCTTTAAGCCTTTGTGTGAATAGATGGCTCTTATCCAAGTATGTTTAAGTGATGATTAGGTTATCTATTCGGTGTGCTCCAATGCGTATCGGCCTGCTAAGGCTTTCGTCAGGGAGTCTGTGTCACAGACTCCCTGATGAAGGCCTTGGCAGGCCGATACGCCACGAAGGCTTAAAGGAGAACAATTGTGTTTAACATCCTGGTCACGTGACCGGACTAACCAGAACTAGGAAGTGAGTGCTGGAGAACATCCACACTGAATGCAGTGAAGCCTGACAGGCCATCCAGAATCGGAAGCAGCCGCAGCGAGTGTGGTGAAGTCGGGCGCTGGCAGGAGAGAAGACACAGAGCTAGATACACTGGTACAGACTCTGTAGGAGAGGAATAGGCACAGCGGACAGTCCCTACAGGGCTGTAAGCAGTCCCTATAATCTCTCTCCAAGACAGTGATCATCTCATAGTTGCCCTGGAGACCACGTTGCGCTAAAACCTAGCAACATTGTGGTCAAGCAGGACACTGGTGAGGACGATCTGTCCGGAGTCAAAACACCGATCACCAGCATCTTGTCATCCCTCCCTGCCAGCAGTCCGCAGGGGTACCCCGTAACATCAGCACTGGACCACTCCCATAAGATCTTTATCACTTCAGGACATTTACATAACTGTTATTCATGATATTTGGCTCTGGACTCTTTTCATAGGACAATACCCAGTGCAGAGTGGTGGGACGCCACCCTCTAAGGGAACTTAGCACCACATAAACAAATTACAGCATGCAAAGTAGTTTTCTATCTCTGTTCCCCCATATTTTATATTTCCTTTATTTTTAATTTTTATTTTTATTATTATTATTTTTTGTTTTTTGTTGTTGTTTGTAACTGTTTGTTTATACATATGAATTAGTAAAGCACATTTGTGTGTATATATAATTCTCAGTATATATTATTGACATCATTTTCAACATATGCAACATTTAAGGTGCATTTGTTAACCTATTTTGAGTATGGAATCAGAAGCTACTTCAGGTACCTGGGGCTTTGAAAACGAGTAAGCCAATCTTGAAAATGATTTGCAATCTTACAGGCGGCCAGTGGAGGGAGTAGAGAATGGGTATTATGTGGCTGTAATAGGTCTGGTTGGTTAACAGCCTGACAGCTTTGTTTTGTACTAGCTGTAAGCAGTGCAATTATTTTGCTGGAAGACCAATGTAGGGGGCATTGCAGTAGTCTAATTGAGCTGATACTGTACAAATGTACTGTATCTATGACTTTTGGCAGAACTTTAGAGAGAATTAAGTGCTTAATTCTGGATGTGTTCCTCAGATGAAAGAATGATTGCGGCTGTTATCTGATGTTTAAGTGTCAGGCCACCATTAAATTCCAAGACGCTGCACATGATCAGTGTTTTGTAATTCTGAACCTCCAAGTGTAAGTCCAGTTGGTTGGCTATGGTGCAGTCTTGTCCTTTGATGTTCAGATCCTATCATAAAGACCTCTTTTTTATCAAGGTTCAGTCTCAGCCAGCTCACACTCATCTACTCCTGAAGCTCACCTAGACAGCCATTAAGGGTTTAACGTAAAAATGTTGGGATACAATGCATAACCTCTGGATACACCACTCCCAATATATAATCGCACACACAGTGGTTTAATCATGACCAGAATGCTTGCTTTTTAATACAAAAAGTAATGTATTAAAACTTACAGTAGACTTCTTTAGCATTATTTTCCATTGAATTAAATTTGCTAATATTATTAATATTAGGATACATTCACATTGATTATTATTAGAAATATAAGCAATGTCATAGTGTTAAACAATCAAAAAAGTACACAAACATCCACTGTAATCCACTGTGTGTCAGGAGGACATAACCATAGACAAACTTATAAGTATAGTTACTTTTTATATATTCTGTATACAGAAAAGTTAATGTGACAACCAACACATCTATATAATAATCAAGAAGTACTTGTGCCAATGGCTCTCACTGCCGCAACGGTGACAGGACACACCAGAAGAGAGAATAATCTAGCAGTGTTGGGCATGGCAAAGAAAATGTATAAATACAGTAGCAGGGTGGGAGCATGGTGGGGGCAGAGCAGGGGTGACCTGGCATACAGCAGACTAGGTCCATATTACGAGTTTAAAATTATGCTTGAGACAAATTCTTCGGCAATCAACTATAATTTTGCTTTAAAAGTGACTAAAATAATCTTGTTAGTTTACTTACACAACACATACTATATATTATGAACTAGCAGTAGTTTCAATTTAGTTTGAATGTTGTGTGTGTATAAGGATATTGTTTGGTATCCTTGTATAATAGCAGCCTTAAACAGAAAGTTGGTGTAAATAAACACCCTCCAAGTAGCATATTTAGCTGGTAGAAAGTGAGTGTAATGATTCACCATAGGAACTTTAGAAAAATGCACTCCTGCCAGATAACATTTCTTTTAATGTCTTTTGGTGTCTTACGGAAATAATGTCATGCTGCCATTTCTAGACAACAATTAATGTAGCTATGTTCATGCAGACAGCAAGTTTGTTTGTGATTTGTTGTTTCTGGCAGAGCTAATACATTTAAAGCAGCTTCAAAATTACAAAACAAGAGTGATTCAAATACCACCTGTCGTTTATGGTCGAACAGCCATTTATTCACCACATTTCCTTTAACGCAGCACATGCTGACCTTTGCGTAAACAGGAATAAAAATGTTTTCATGTCCTCACAGTATAAACTAGAAACCAAATGTGAAAAATAAACAAGGAGATAAAACATAAGTGTTCCCTTAAAATGTAAATAGGCTCTGACAACAAAAGTTTTATTTTGATTTTTTTAACAAAGCTAGCTTGATGTAACTTTAAAAAACTTAGGGGGGCATTTACTAAGCAGTGATAATAGTGGAGAACTGAGCCAGTGGAGAAGTTGCCCCATCAACCAATCAGCAGCTCTGTATAATTTTATAGTATGCAAATTATAGATGTTACTTCAGTGCTGATTGGTTGCCATGGGCAACTTCTCCACTGGCTCACTTCTCCGCTCTTATCACTGCTTAGTAAATGTCCCCCATAGTGTACAAAAACTTGGTGCTGATGACTTTTCTGGCATTAGAGATGAACACATTTGAAACTAAATTGGGCACAAATTAGTTTTTTTGGGCAGAACAGCCCATTTTGCAATAAACTGCAGATATAGTCCCCTACAGCAGTTGTACGGTATGTACAATGTAGTGGAATACCATGCTGCACTGCTTTCCTGTAATTGCACATTACATGGAATTTATGGTATATAAATAGAGCAGAGACAGTGATAGTTGGGGTAGGAGAACCGAGTTGGGGTAGGAGAACAGACAGGATTAGCAAAGCACAATATTGCGAAGGAGCAAGTACAGCAGGCAAAATTCTTGAAGTTCGCAACTTTATCAATTGATATGTTTGGTGCAATTGCCATAGATCCGAGAATAGAATACATCCCACAGCAATGTTATCTTTGAGCTTCTGCCTGGGACTTCTGTAAGGAAATTGTGGCCACTTTCATGACAAATACCAACAACAACACATTACTGGTGCAACCCCCTCCTCCCACCACCACATTGATTTTCATTTTGAAAAAAACTTTTTGTCGATTCAATGATCATATGTTTTTTTTCAGCAATTTGTTTTTGTGCCCCTTTTCCCTGAACAGACTTTCCTCATATAGATATTCCAATCCATGACTGTTTTACTGTAGTTGTTTTTACGTCATTTACTGTAATAGAGGTCATCTTTTCATACTAGCATTAAATAAACCTAACATAACTGATGAATGGAAGTGACCCCCCTCAAACCAATTTCCAATTTGCATATTTATTTTACACTGACATATTTGTGTCTTTCCAAAAAGCACATGCGGGAAGACGGCCAAGACAGAGTGAATTAAGTAAATAATGATATAAATAAAAACCAGGCAACACCAGCCATTACAGCTAGATAATTAAGGTACATACTGGGTGTTCCTTGTTTTCTTTGCTGATATCTTTGTAAGTCTGAATCAGATGAACCATAAAGTATTTTCAACTTACAATTCCAGCTGCTATCGTACTGTCTTGACTTGGGGTCTGTCTCCCACTTTAAGAGTGTTTTGCATTCCTATTAGTTAGCTCTAGTTTCACTGCAGACAATTTCTCTGTGGGTTTGTTGATAAATTTGTCTATAGCTTACTGGAATAATTTCCTTTATGTGTGATGCATCATCATACCCTTCCACTTAATCTGAAAAAAATGGGTGTGGCAGATCGCAATACCATTATGGCTCTCTTTTAGGTTTACAGTACAATTATTGTATTATTCACACTCTTCTCTGTGCATATCAGAGTGTTATCAAGACCTATTTTTCAATAAGAATATTGAAAAGGTATATCTATAAATGTATTTGTTGTAAGTAATCTATATAGCTAATTAAATATTCTGACCAATACAGTTAAAGCCTGATTCCTTCTCTAATGCAATACAGTGCCTGGTTATCTATAAACAAGTTTGAAGAGGAAGTGGAAGTGCTGTATTTTATGGAGGGTCCATACCCTCCATATACGTTTGTACCAATGTAACATAGCCTGACTGACACAGATAGAATCCAATAATCTGAATTTTAGAGAAATAAGTCATATAAGTATGTAAGTTCTATTGGACTAGTATAAGATTTGGATGCAGAATCTTAAATGAATTGCTTTGTTGTTGTTATAACATTTTAGGAACTAAAGGGCCCCACAGACTGGATGACCCACCACGAGCTGCCCAAACGCTGATACTTCACTTCACTTCCCCCATCACCTGGCACCATAGCAATGCATGCTAATATGGACAATCTTGTCCATATTGGCTTGCATGCCTAAGCGACGGGGCACCAACGATTAACGAGCACTGGGCCGCGCATCATTAATCGATGGTGCCTACACACTGCATGATATGAATGAGTTCTCATTCATTAATGAACGAGAACGTTCATATCGTGCAGTGTTTTCTGCCAGTGTGTAGGGCCCTTAACAGACCTCAGTTTTATTATCTGTAATGTAATGAGAGATGAAGGAGAGGGGAAGACAGTAGAGGAAGGGAACAGGGTGAGCATTGTAATTTAAAAACACAAATAAGTAATATGTGTAGGTTTATATAATAATATTTATTATATGTGTATGTTGTATAGAGAGTACCTTATCTAATTTGTTACTGCTTAGAGTGACAAGTTAGGTTGTATGTAGAACAGTAATGGTACAGGAAAAAGAGCTAGAAAAAAAGGGTCTGGTGAAGCAGACTGACTCTGCTTTGGAGGCATCTGGGTATCCTTTTCAGCTAACAAAACTAAGAAATATTACATACTGAGTAAATCACTTGAAGATAAATTTCAATATAATTGGGGACTAGGACATAAGATCAGTTGAAATCTAAGAAATAAATATACACCCTTTATAAGTTATTTTAAGTTATAATACAGATCTCCTTCTGGCATTTTTTAAAATAATAATGTACACAGTGCCCTTTTAAGTTAATATACAGCCTTCCTACTTTTAATAAAAAATGATTGACACAGTACACCTTACTAGTTTTGCTTTTAAATGCTCCTGCTCCAGTCCTAACTTAAGTTTTTTATGTTTTAATTTATTTGATATGGCTATGCCTTCCCTCATCTGTTTTGTGCTGCCATACAAATAATATAAAGTTTAAAGTTTAAATCATCACAGTGTTGCAGCTCACAGCCCCACAACCTAACCCTCCAGGGTTCTGTGTGAAGTGGCACATGGATCACAAGGGAGGGACTTCATGCAATCCAAAATACGGGAGATCTGATGCCAGGAAGATGGCTTCTTACATCATTTTTTATCCAAGCCTCGTGGGAAGATCTGAACTGGGACTCAGATCCACTCCTAATTGGAAATTTCAGATGGGTTTAGTTTCTGCTCATCTCTAGCTACAGTATAACTTTATTGTCAATTATTAATTTGTCATACGTTGCAATATCATATATGATAAATATATAAGTATAATTCATTTCAGTCTTGCCTTTTTTTTCTTTAAATCTTGCTTATAGGACATTTATTGCTTTTATGTATAGAGGTGCTTACACATTTTATTTACTAATAATTATATTAATTACAATTGTTCTGCACTACTATTCTAACACAAATGGACTACCTGAGGTTACCCAAGCGCAAAATGATTCAGAGCCACTGAACTAAAAGCATGTTTAGTAACAATGTGGGTATCCTGATGATCGGTTGACTGTCAACACGTTGACAACAAATGGTCAACATTCATTTGGGGGATATGGTCAAAAGGTTGACACATTAAAAGGTCGACATGAGTTTTTTTATTTTTACAACTTTTTCATACTTTACCATTCATGGGGCCTATCATTGGGAATAGCAACTTTGCCTGAAGATGTGAGGGGATGTGGTACACTAATTGGGGTTCCAAGTGCTGAAATGCAAAATTTGACACAAAAAAATAAAAAACTCATGTCGACCTTTTCATGCGTCAACGATTCCCATGTCAACATTGTCAATATTTTTACCATATCAACTTTGTGCATGTCAACCATTTGGTGTTGACCTTAACATTGTCGATCTTTTTACTGTCAACCCATTGACCCATAACAACAATGAGTTAGGGAGTTTGTTGAAAAGAAATTAGCTCATATTAGGAACAGCTATTGTATTTTTCTATAAGTGGTAGAGGTGCAAATACTAAGCAATATAAAAATGCCAGGTTCATTAACCAAGTGGTTTAGATTCAGTGGACATTAAAATGTTATCAATAAATGTATATTCAAATTGAAATCTTTTTGGGCAAATGATCAGTTATTGCAATTATAATTACTGTGCTCAGTGTCTGACTGGGACATGAAGGGCCCACCGGGGGAATGCAGTGGTAGGGGCCCACGCTAAAGAGTGTGATCAGGCTCCAGTGGGGCCAGACACCACAGAGGTTTGGCTAACCATGCATTGCCTGGGAACCTTGATAAATATATATATATATATATATATATATATATATATATAACTCCATGTAAGAAATGGCACTCAGAGTCAGCATATGTAAGCAAAAAGACGAATCTGTATTGAAGTTGAGTACTTTCGGGGACAGCACCCCGTCCTCAGAACCTTACAGCAGATAAGACAGATACTACAATAGCAAACTTACCCACAATTTAAACCTCCAGTCACCAATCACCACTGTTCAAGCCTCCCACGGTTAAGCCAGCGTCCACAGCTGGGACCCGACGAGCGTGACGTCACCCGGCGGAAGTGGTCACGTCGCCATGGAAACAGCAGGCTTGCGCTCCACCAGGACCGGAAGACTGCGCTCCAAGACGCGCGGACCTCCCAGCGGCTGTCACTGCATAGCCGGTCACATGACAGTGACGCTGACTGAGCTAATCCCGGGATACTCGAACATAGGAACCGGCCCCAAAGACCCCCACCCTAAACACAAAGTGATAAACACGTACAACAGCATAGATATATCACATATGAATATGCCAACATACAACATGGAATTTAAAAACATACAAAAGCAGCAGTTTAGTGGAGACTATCTCCAATTGTACGCCGAGTACTCTCAATATATAGAGAAACCCAATGTACCAAAGGATACAGAAACATAATCACAGGTATTGGACAAAAAACTAAACATAAATGCCCCCCAAAAAAAGGTCTCAACATGTAGCTTACAATCAAGTATGCCACTCGTAAGTTTAAGGAGCGCATGAACGCGCACAGATCAGCGATTCGCTTATCATTAGCAGGTAAAGATATTGATCAGCCTGTTCCCCGTCATTTCAGGCAACTTAAACATAAATTAGAGGACATTAGATATTTCATGATTGATCATGCCCCAGAATCACTCCGAGGGGGCGATAGAGCCAAGGCCCTGTTGCTTAAGGAATCCTGTTGGATTGTGAGGCTGGGTACAATCAAACCAGGAGGCCTTAATGATAAGATAAACTGGAACAGTTTAAATTAGCTTGGGTGTTCCTCTTTTTGCTGTAGGATATGCCTCCTTGCATTTGGGTGATTTTCTGTCCATGATTTTGAATGGCATACTTGATTGTAAGCTACATGTTGAGACCTTTTTTTGGGGGGCATTTATGTTTAGTTTTTTGTCCAATACCTGTGATTATGTTTCTGTATCCTTTGGTACATTGGGTTTCTCTATATATTGAGAGTACTCGGTGTACAATTGGAGATAGTCTCCACTAAACTGCTGCTTTTGTATGTTTTTAAATTCCATGTTGTATGTTGGCATATTCATATGTGATATATCTATGCTGTTGTACGTGTTTATCACTTTGTGTTTAGGGTGGGGGTCTTTGGGGCCGGTTCCTATGTTCGAGTATCCCGGATTAGCTCAGTCAGCGTCACTGTCATGTGACCGGCTATGCAGTGACAGCCGCTGGGAGGTCCGCACGTCTTGGAGCGCAGTCTTCCGGTCCTGGTGGAGCGCAAGCCTGCTGTTTCCATGGCGACGTGACCACTTCCGCCGGGTGACGTCACGCTCGTCGGGTCCCAGCTGTGGACGCTGGCTTAACCGCGGGAGGCTTGAACAGTGGTGATTGGTGACTGGAGGTTTAAATTGTGGGTAAGTTTGCTATTGTAGTATCTGTCTTATCTGCTGTAAGGTTCTGAGGACGGGGTGCTGTCCCCGAAAGTACTCAACTTCAATACAGATTCGTCTTTTTGCTTACATATGCTGACTCTGAGTGCCTTTTCTTACATGGAGTTGTGAATTCGATTATGCTGCACCAGGGCATGCTGTTTATCAAGTGAGTGCCGGCAATACATGGATGTATGTGATTGTGCTGCTTAGCACATGTTGCAGGGCACCGTTCTTTGTGTTTACCGCTGTTACCCTCTAGAGACTGTATTCCTCTACCTACATTGTGTTGAACATATTTACTCAGATTGTTTGGTGACCTTGCTGAGCTCATGGAGCCGGATATAGCCTGCCCAGCTCCTGTAGATCATGTTGGTGGTACTGGAGCCACCACGACCCCTCTGGGGGAGACTTTTAGTTTCAGCAGCACTGAAGTGGAAAGAATTTTGTCTAAAGAAGTGCTATCAGTGGAGGATGTGGCGTTCAATGCGGATGACGTATATCGTCAATTGTTGAGGTTAAAACGCCGTGAAATTGACTTTTTGTTACATAGCATTTCTTTATCTGATTATTACAGAGACCGGAAAATCCCTAGGGGGTTTAGGGTGAAAAATGTCCCTACAATAGGACGTAACAATCCGGACTTTGTCCGTAAATGGGTTGCCATACTCAACAAGTGTGCCTTCGACCTTATCATTCTAGTCGTGGAAGAAGCCAATAGAGAGTTACACAGTACAAGACAGAAAATCGCCACCTATGAGAGGGAGCATAAGAGTACGCTGGAGGAGGACACCAGCTGCAATTGGCTGCAGAGACTGGAATCCCAGTGTGACCAATATCGTAGGGAGCTCCTGAAATTCAAAAGGAGCAAAAGGTTTGCAGTGGATGCCGACTACGATGAAAATCGTGTGTACAATTGGCTGGGCGGTGGTGGCAATCAAGGCAATTCTCTTTCCTTGTCTAAACGTAGACCATGGCAGAGGAATAGATCTAATCAACGCAATATTGATAATAGATCTAGTACTGATAGTGACTTTGTGATTTCCGAATCAGATGAGGGTAACAGGTCTGGTGCAGTCCCTTTAGGTGCAGCAAAAAAAGATACGTCAAAGACCAAAGACGACCTTCCACCCGCAGGGGTGGCCAGAACCAGAGGAACCAGAAAAGCACAAGACAAGAAGAAAATCTAATTTTTAATCTTTCGGATAGGACCCTGAGCCCGTTAGAATTACAAGTTCTGAATAGGGGTCTCAGTTTTGTACCCACTAATTTTTTTAATGAATTTAATTGGAAGCGGGATCTCCATCAGTTTTCGCGTAAACTTAGACTGAAGGAACATTTTCATGGGAAGCAATTTGATAGTGGTAATCCAGTATTTTTTTCATTTTTGAAAAAATCATCCAGATCCACATTTGATCCGGTTTCAAACAATCCATCTATCAGAACATTTAGCCGATTATTGGATGAATCAGTCAATAAATTTACTCAGGTACCACATCAAGTTAGACCCAATTTATCTAAATCTGAGTTTATGGCGCTACAACAACTGAAATCCTATGAAGATATTACTATCAGACCAGCTGATAAGGGGGGCGCCATAGTCGTCCAGAACTTGGGGGACTATAAGAATGAAGTAATGGCGCAACTCTCAGATCATTCTGTTTATAAGAAATTACAGATTGACCCTACTGCTAAATTTCAGAGTGAGTTATTTGCTATTCTTAAAGAGGCAGTTCAAAGTCACAAAATTACCAGTAAGATCTGTGAAGTATTATGCTTGAAATATCCTAGAGTCCCAGTACTCTATACGATTCCCAAATTGCATAAAGATAGTCAGAAACCTCCGGGAAGGCCGATCATCTCGGCCAGAGACTCTTTATATACGAATGTCTCCCAACTGTTGGACTGTGTACTGCAACCCCGTCTCATGGCTCAGGACACCTTCCTCAAAGATACTACTACCTTTTTGAAGCTCTTGGATGATTTCCAGGAAGTCCCTCCTGGAACTTTACTGTGTTGTTTGGACATTAGTAGTTTATACACTAGCATTCCTCATGAGGGGGGTCTAGAAGCCATGAAGGGATTTATACAGTCTTTTGTTCCACAGGAGGAGTTTGATCATTCTCTGTTTATGCAGTTGCTTGAGTTGACGCTATGCCGGAATTATTTTATTTTTGATGGTTGTTTTTATTTGCAACAAAGGGGGTGTGCTATGGGTTCTCCCGTAGCGCCTTCCTATGCAAATGTGTTTATGTTTGCGCTTGAAAGTCGGATGTTCTTCCAGAATAGTCGTTATCGGGGGAACATCCTACTCTACAAGCGCTACATAGACGATGTGTTCCTGTTGTGGACGGGTGGTCAGCATGAATTTGAAAATATGATGCTGGAGATCAATGGGTTAGATACCCCAATTAAGTTTACATACACGTCAAGTAGTACAGATGTGAACTTTTTAGATGTTCATGTGATACTATCCAACAGCCGTTTCATTACAGAGGTATATACCAAGGCTACTGACAGAAATACGCTACTTGTAGCATCTAGCCACCACCCGACGGCTCTAAAGCAAGGGCTACCACTTTCCCAAATGATGCGGGTTGCCCGCATTTGCAGCAATGCCGCTGCGGTTCCTTTGGAACTTGATATAGTTGTTGATAAATTTTTGGCTCGTGGTTATGATAAGAAGTCCCTTTTGGTTCAAAAGGCTAGGGTGTTAAACATGTCTAGATCCGAATTATTAAGCCCCCGTAGTAGGAATCAAGATCAGATTCTGCCTTGGGCCAGTGACTATACAGTGGCTAGTCCGATAATTAAACAAGCCACCAAAGCTTTGTGGCCCATTGTTAGCACAGATAGTGAACTCCCAATGTTTAGGGGTAAACGACCAGTGGCAGCCTTTAGACGAGGGAGTAACCTTAAAGATCTTTTGGTGCATACGGATATTACAGGTCGCAATGCACCACAGATCCCGAATGTTTACAGAAAACCGTTTGGATGTTACTCATGTAATGACTGTACTACTTGTCGCTTTATTGTTCCATGCACTAAGTTTAAACATCCACATGTTGACAAAATGTATGACATGAGGTTTGTCTTAACCTGTAACATGTCGTTCGTGGTATACGTGGTGGTCTGTCCTTGTGGGCTATTCTACGTAGGACAGACCACTCGTAAGTTTAAGGAGCGCATGAACGCGCACAGATCAGCGATTCGCTTATCATTAGCAGGTAAAGATATTGATCAGCCGGTTCCCCGTCATTTCAGGCAACTTAAACATAAATTAGAGGACATTAGATATTTCATGATTGATCATGCCCCAGAATCACTCCGAGGGGGCGATAGAGCCAAGGCCCTGTTGCTTAAGGAATCCCGTTGGATTGTGAGGCTGGGTACCATCAAACCAGGAGGCCTTAATGATAAGATAAACTGGAACAGTTTAAATTAGCTTGGGTGTTCCTCTTTTTGCTGTAGGATATGCCTCCTTGCATTTGGGTGATTTTCTGTCCATGATTTTGAATGGCATACTTGATTGTAAGCTACATGTTGAGACCTTTTTTTGGGGGGCATTTATGTTTAGTTTTTTGTCCAATACCTGTGATTATGTTTCTGTATCCTTTAGTACATTGGGTTTCTCTATATATTGAGAGTACTCGGCGTACAATTGGAGATAGTCTCCACTAAACTGCTGCTTTTGTATGTTTTTAAATTCCATGTTGTATGTTGGCATATTCATATGTGATATATCTATGCTGTTGTACGTGTTTATCACTTTGTGTTTAGGGTGGGGGTCTTTGGGGCCGGTTCCTATGTTCGAGTATCCCGGGATTAGCTCAGTCAGCGTCACTGTCATGTGACTGGCTATGCAGTGACAGCCGCTGGGAGATCCGCGCGTCTTGGAGCGCAGTCTTCCGGTCCTGGTGGAGCGCAAGCCTGCTGTTTCCATGGCGACGTGACCACTTCCGCCGGGTGACGTCACGCTCGTCGGGTCCCAGCTGTGGACGCTGGCTTAACCGCGGGAGGCTTGAACAGTGGTGATTGGTGACTGGAGGTTTAAATTGTGGGTAAGTTTGCTATTGTAGTATCTGTCTTATCTGCTGTAAGGTTCTGAGGACGGGGTGCTGTCCCCGAAAGTACTCAACTTCAATACAGATTCGTCTTTTTGCTTACATATGCTGACTCTGAGTGCCATTTCTTACATGGAGTTGTGAATTCGATTATGCTGCACCAGGGCATGCTGTTTATCAAGTGAGTGCCGGCAATACATGGATGTATATATATATATATATATATATATATATATAGTAAACACTGCCTGTGAATGCATGAAAAAGCACCAATTTACATGATGTACAATTTATCATTAAAGTGCATTAGGATACAGTCTGGAACCTGGTCCCTAGAGGAGCAGGTGGGCCCAAAAGCAGTGGGGCCCACTGGGGGGATTTCCTGACTGTGCTCCATATTTCAAACCAAAATTGTACAATAATGTCTGAGCAATAGCTGAAATAATAGATGGCAATTACATGAATATACGGTATTACTGCTCATAATGCCTATATTTAGTTCCTGCAAATGTCCTAACAAAAATAAACAAATAAACGCATGTAACAGTACTACATTATAGCGGAACAAAAGCTCCTTTCTGTAAAAAGCATTTTATTTATTCTAACTAATATTCACGGAATTGTTTTGGATGGTAATGACCTCTCTATTCCAGCCAAAAACCCTACTCTTTTACATTACTTCTGAGCATTAATGGAGTTTAAAAAGCTCTTTGGGGAGTATAACATATGAAGACTTTCCACTAAAAGATATTAAAATGTAATTTTGTTTATTCTCATTTTCTTTATGTACTTAAAAGTTTCACCAATGTTGCAGTTTGACTTAAATAACATTTTGATCTGTGTTATTAAAGAATCATGTTCTGTGTTATGCCTGTGTTTCAGAACACTAATGGGAGCTCTACAGCTAAACCTAGGAGGGGCACCAGAAGGACCAGCAGGAACAGGCAAGACTGAGACCTGTAAAGACTTGGCTAGGGCAGTAGCTAAACAGGTACAGTAAGACTTTTACAAATACTTTTTCTACAATGCAATTGTTAATGCAGTTAACAGCAGGGATAATATGAAGTGTTTGGTATAGGTCAGTGATGACTAACCTTGACACTCCAGCTGTTGTTGAACTACACATCCCAGCATGCCCTGCATCAGTTTTAGCATGGCCAAATAGCAAAACTGTAGCAGGGCATGCTGGGATATGTAGTTTAACAACATCTGGAGTGTCAAGGTTAGCCATCACTGGTATAGGTGATAAGAAGGGCTAACAGTGGCATCATCCCAGTAATACAATACATTACTTTGAATGTTACCGTCACATAAATTGCTTTCCACTTTACATAAAATGAAAACTGATTTATATAAAATGAAGCCAATGAATAATTATTGGCCCTTAGTATTTTCCTACATGTAATTAATAACATGGAATATGTCCAGACTGTTGCAGTGGGCGGCTGGTGCATTGCGAAATGGATCTGGCAGGCACCGCTTTTGACGAATACACATAATCAATGTATTCTAGGGACTGCATTAGCTACAGTCAGGTGAGAGTACCTATGAGAAGCACTCTGCATCTCTGATCACATTCCGGGACTGGCAGTCCAAGGGAGGAAAAATTACCTCTGCCTGGGGCTGTCTGCCTGGTGTTTGATTAGCAAGAGGCATTTCCAATGGGAAGCCAACGTACAAAACTCACTGGATGGGGTGGATTTTAAGGGTGGGGCTGCAGCCCTTAGGTAAAATCTGCTTTTAACATACCACAGGGATGTGGAGCCCCTGTCCATGCATGTTTTTTATAATACCAATATTAGCGTGATCCCTACATTGGGGCAATAATATATAATTATAAGGTCTAGAATATTTATTTAATATATCTGTCCCATAGGCAGATCTACAAAGTCATGACATTGCTTAGCAAATCAGCATAGGGTGATGTTTTAAAAGCTTTTTTCAGCTTCTTACATTTAGCATTATCAGGTCATTGCATAAGGACTGATCATAGATAGCCATTCATCTTTATATATTTAATACAGTTATGGATAAGTCAATGAAATAATATTAATTACTGTTATTACTTTTATTTTTATTTTTTATTAATAATAAAAAATAATAATAATGATAAGTACATTTAAAAACTAGTAAAACATAAGCATTACTTTTACATGATAGTTGTTTGAGTTTTTTAATGTACAAACAAATGACAAAGAAATTATTTTCTTCAAGTCAAAAGTTATCACTGTGGGTAAAGTTTTTACTCCCTTCATTTACACATACTGTATAAGCCTATATATGCAATATGTGCTTTTTGTGGTGGACAGTCATATTCTGTTTATACAGTACCAAACATATCTTTTTTAGTAAATATCAGAACATTTAGGGTAGAATTTGGATAGCTTCTAATAATAAAAAGTGATGAGGTTGTCCATAGCAACCATTGATATTCTGTCTATCATTTTCTAGGTTACAAGAAATGATAGACAAATATAGTTAGTTGCCATAGGCAACAAAACCACTTTTAATTTTTAGGAGCTTTATTAAATCTACCCCTTAATCACACCACAGCAACATAAGGAAATTAAGAGGGTAATAGCAATAATGGACAATCACAAAGTCATTGAAATAATACAGTATAAGCAATGACTTACATGAGTATGTTAATAAAAATACAATGATACAAGTACTGTACATAAATACAGATACATAAACATACTGTATATAGATCTATGAACCTAACCTTTTCATACAATTTCAAGTTTTGAAAAATACTATTAAACATGGAATGATATTTAACTCATAAAATTATATAATCATTTTGATGTATGGGAGTCTATTTATTTATTTTATTTTACAAAGTTAGACACATGGTCATATGAAATTGTCAAACATATGGTGCCTGCATGATTTGAATTGAAATAAACATCAAAGGTAGAAAGAATTCTAGATGCAATAAGCTACCAAGTTGTTTTATTACTGCATAAAGTTTTATTAAACATTAACCTAAATAAGCAATAACTACAATAAGGCATAATGACTAGGACACACAGATCTGTCAAAAAGAGATAATTTCCTAATTGTATTGATCAAATTAATACTGAATTAGGTACAGTAGGTGGCAGAAAAAGCAGGGCAACCTTGGCCAACATCTGATAAGAGTGTTAATATAAGATGGGGTGCCACCTACTATAGCCCAAAGAAGATTAGGCAGTGCCATTCCCCTTAATTGGCCTAGTACTGGTCCTTTCAGAGGATGGTGACCAGGTCCTTTCCTGAGGTGAGAATGTCATTACTCTAAAAGTGACACTTAACCACTCTGCATCACAAGAGGCTGCTAAAGTGCACTACTTTTCTACCAAAGACCATCTGAAAACACTATATCATTCCACCTGCTAGTGACTAACCTGAGCTATAAAAATGAAAAATCCTCTCAATAAGCAACTCAAGCCCTTAGTGAACACTGTCTGCCCATTAAAATTCAACTTAAAAAATTCAACCTCCTAATATCTTAATTGGGGGTCTTTGATAACATGACCACCCAAACCAATCACAAAGAGGGAAAACTGCATTAACTTTACACCTAACCCTATCTAAGGCTGCCAAACCTTGTAATAACCTTCAAAACCAATGGAGGATAATCTCCAACCAGACCAAAAGGAAGAGAGCACTTGAAGATCAGCTTTTAAGTCATTAATCAACTCTACTCCTTTACAACAGCTTAAGTAATTTGCATCTAAATGTATGACTTCCCAGTCAAGAGATGCAACACAAACTTCTACTTGCCAGAGATGGCCCAGTAAGCTGGTCCAATGCATATCTCTCAGCCCCAGTCACCTGATATACTGAGTTTCTAACAATTGAAGTGCCTGCTAAATTGTGCCTACTAGCCCAATAAATATTTAAGTGACCCACAAACCAAACCCAACAAGAATCATGGAAACCTTAATGAGAGGTCCCAAAGTCAATAAACACAACATACATAAATAACCTAGCTAAGGTTGGGGGTGGAACTTTGGGAGTTTCAGATGAAGGTGAACACCTATGAGAGGGCAAAAATTGGAAAGATCCTCATTACCCCAAAGTGATGGAGGCTTAAGACCTTTAAATGGAGTTAGTGGAAAATTGCACTGCTGCAGCAAACATTGCTGTCCCGATTCTAAATGAATAAGTCCCATAATCTGCAGCTGGCAAGTCAGGGACATATTAAGAGAGGAGGGGGCCCATGTGCAGTCTGTCTGGGCCATCTCCTTTCTATCAGGCAGCAGCAGTGCAGTAGATTAACTCTGAGCACTGGGAGCACAGTAGACTCTAGCACTATGCCAGAGTCTAATGCGTATGGTGCTGTGGCCAATTTCATGTTTGTTTTTCTACTGCGTAAACACAAAATGGCATGAAAATGGCCCCACACTTTTTCCTGGTGATTTCCTACTGCCACTGACGTGGGACTCCAGAGAGGTAAGTATTGAAAAAATGGGTGCAGGGTGGGTGTGTGGTATGTGCCCCCATGGACCCTGGGTCCCATGCTCACCACACACTGCACCCATTATAGATTCACCACTGTGGCATGACCAAATTGTTCAAACATGTCTAACATAATGTAGTAAACTGAAACTTAGATAGAGGGGACAGGTCATTAAAACGCCCCCCCCACAAGTAACCCCTTATATTCACTTTACAGAATTCAGCTACAACTGCTGAGCATATAACAGTGACAACATAGGCAGGAACCAAGATTCAATGCCCCCTAGCCAACTCGGCTGTCTAGATTTATGGATTTGACATTATAAAAAATAATTTTTAACTACAATATTACAATAAAGCAGATCAGTAGAAGATGAACCTTTATTAATGGCAACTAGCTCACTAATCTAAAAGCTCCATAAAACACCAGCAAAAAGGTTATCTGAACAGCAACAAAGTCATACAATTCCACATAGTAAACTACAATTAAAACATCTGCTTCTGTGCATCCCCCATACCAGCTGACTCCCTAGCTCCTTCCTTTTAACCCTTTATAAAGCAGGAATGATTTGGTAGGATCAAACAAACCATGTGTCACGATCCGGGTACTGAGACACCAGTTTTTACCCATTAGGTGTCTCCTGAGGTGGGCTCAGCGGGCCAGGGCTTGGCTTTAACTAGGTTAGTGCTCGCAGCACTGGTCTTAGCTGACCACCTTAGTATGTGTACTTACGGAGGTGCAGCGCTTTCAGTCCCGCTGCTGAGGCTCCCTTCTGGATGCACATCCTCCATGTACCTCTGCTACCGCTCCTGTCTTTCTGGCCGCGCCGCTGGGCGCATGTGATTCTGCTACTGCGGCCTTTACCGCCATTGTTACACATTCCTATAGTAGTTAATTCCCCTTCTGTTCCTGTCTATGGGCGCAGCTATGATGGACTCTATCACATGTCCCTATTCCACTAATCCTCAGTACTGCTGGAGCCCAGGTGCTATGGTGAGCTAATCCCTGCAGGCTACCCTATATAAATATGCTGCATCCACAGCCAGAAGGTTGTCAGTGCTTTCATTGTCTTCAGTGATTCCAGCCTGTAAGCTTTACTACAGACTTTCTCCTGCGATTCCATTCTGCAGTTCAGCCTGACTCCCTGGTGATTACACTCTGCAGTGTAACCCGACTCTCCAGAGATTAACCCTCTACAGTCTACCCTGATTCATCTGTGTCTGAACTCTGGCTTTCCAGTAGCCATCCTTCATTTCTCATCTACCTGCGAACCCCAGCTTCATTTCTCATCCTCCAGCGAACCCTAGCTTCATTTTTACTTTACTGAACTTTCCTCCACATTCCAGATTACTGGTTTTAACCAGTTGTGCACCAAATTACCACTTACAGTATATGACTTTTCATTTAATAAAATCACTGAATGAGATTTCGGGCATTCTTTGCTACTGTCTAGTGCATGTCTAGGAGGTTACTCACACCTCCCAAGTTCCGGTATCCGTCAGCCCCTGCAACTGAGGCTTCCAGTCACCTTCACCAGCCCTCAGTTGTGACACCATGTAGTTTAGAAAAGTAAGAGGTACTGACCAAAGCAGCTAACATAGCTAGTTTAGAATGGCTGTGCCAATCCCATGCAACCGCTGGCATAGAATCATCCCATTCTACCAGATACAAGGAAAACCTGATAGTCACTATAGGCTTCCAAAAAAGTCTTCACATACATCCAATGCCTTCAATGTGAGGTAAGTGGTTAGGTCACTATACCGATGCCGGAATCCCAAGCAAGGGAAAGCCCAACAGTCGGCATGCCGACTAACAGGGACTATTCCCACTTGTGGTCGATATGGTGACCTTCAGGACTCCGCCCGCCAGTCTCCCAATACCAACCCCAATGTGAGCCCTGCTATGTCAGCCTGATGAGAGGCCAGACATACTGTAGGACATGGTAAATTACACAAACTGGCAGAGGGCAGTAGCAACCTAAACCTAGCCCATTGAAAATACAAATAAATATCCACAATATCATTCTCAGTACTAGGAATATGCCCTGCTGTGAAGTTTATATTCCAATGGAGATATAATAAGATCAAATGCTGTAACCCGGCAACCTGTTCACACCACACAGCGATCATGGTTGAAACCGTGTTCAACCCTGGTCGCTACCAGATTTGAAATACCGGGTTGCTTGACCTGGGATATGTCCCCTGGGTCCTTTCAGACCACACATCAACCTGGGTTATGCACGCTCATATGCAATAACCCATGTTACAAGCTGGCGGTCTGAAAGGGGTAGTAGAGATATCTGATGGTAATCGGCACTGGATGACACTGTAAGCACTGGTGAATACTGTGAAGCACTGAAGACTAGTGAGGACGCAGTACAGAGCCTGAGAACAGCAAATAGGAGCTTGCATTCACAAGAGGAACAGTTGTTCAGGCAACGTCCAGTTCCCAGAATCCTGTTTATATACTCACAGGTATCTTATAATTGGTGGGGAGACTCAGCTGAGACACACCAGCAATCCCATTGGAAGACAGTCCGGACAGCTGACAATCCAAGATGACAGCGCCCAGGTCCGGATTTGGAGGGAACTCTGGACTAGACCCAAACACCAGAAAGCAGACATCATGGAGGAGAATGGGAGATAGCAGCAGCTGCTGGGAACTTCATATGGACACAATGAACAGAGAGAACAGAAACTGTACACAGGATACTGTTGATTACTTGCACAGAGATATTCTACACAGATGTCTTAATCTGGAGAGAGTAACACAGACACATGCTGCAGCTTGGAAACTGAAGTCTGCATGGAGCTTGCAAGACTGAGAGAAATCCAGAAACCCGTGCAAAACAGGAGGTAAGGTACAAGGAACACTTGGTACATGCATGAAATAGTCCAGGATCCTGACAGACTGCACCTGCTTCAACAAAACTTTGCTTACATAAGAGACTGAATCTGCTTGTGAAAACGCAATACTTTCTCCGCTGCCAATTGGCATAATCCCAGCAATGTATCAATTTTGATACCTAATTAAGACAGGAAAGATGACAGCCTTTACATTTTTCCCACGCGATGGAGCACCCATAACTGGAAAGAAAGCCTGCACTGAAAAGAGTATCTCTTTACAAACTGGGCTACTGGCTGGTCCAACCAGAAAAAATCATCCAAGTAATGGACTATGCCAGAGTGGTCAGTGCCAACTCGCACACACCAGTGCAATAAAGAACTACAACACTCAAAGAAGTAATAAGACATTGAACAGCAGACATTTATCTACATAAAACAAGCCATTAAAGAGAAAATCCATATACTTAAAGGAATCAGGATGCAGAGACAAGAGCCAGAAACCAGTCTAAATTAACTTTGGCTAAAAGCTTTCCACTCCTGAAAACTTGAACAAGACACATACTGTAGCCAGGGCCGAAACTAGGATTTTCGGCACCCGGGGCAAGGCAGTAATTTGTCCGTCCCCCCTAAAAAAAAAACACAAGAAAAACAAGAAACAACAACAAAAAACAAACCGTGTCAGACTAAAATAATCAGATTATCAAGAATTTTGAAAAATGGGGATGATTTTGATACTATTGGACAATATTTCCCTATGCGTCACATGCCCCGCCAGTGTGTTCAACTACATGCTCCTCTGTGTGTCCTCATACACTGCACTATGGGGGTCATTCCGAGTTGATCGTAGCTGTGCTAAATTTAGCACAGCTACGATCATCTTTCCAGACATGCGGGGGGACGCCCAGCACAAGGCTAGTCCGCCCCGCATATCAGTCTGGCCTCTCCTGCACAAGTACAAAAGCATCGCACAGCGGCGATGCTTTTGTACTTGAAGAGTAACTCGCAGCCAGCGCAGCTCCTGCGGCTGGCCGGTAGTTACTCGTTGCTGTCCCGAGCCGCAGCGGCTGCGTGTGACGTCACGCAGCCACTGTGGCCCACCCCCCGCATGGTCCGGCCACGCCTGCATTGGTTGAACCCCGTGCCCCGAAAATGGCAGCCAAATGCCGCCGTGCTGCCCCCTCCCACCCAGCGACCGCCTCTGCCTGTCAATCAGGCAGAGGCGATCGATAGGCAATGACGGCTTTCGGCCGTGCCATGCTCTGGCACACTGCGGCGCCGGCAACAACAACTTCAGCGTGCAATCAGGTCAGAATGACCCCCTATATTACTGCACAATATCATAACACTTCATCACTGCACTACATTCCCCTATCCACTGCACTACTATACTATATCCCCTGCACGCTGAGCTACATCACTACACTACATGCGCCTATGCACTGCACTGCACTACATACCCTATACGCTACACTACATCACTACACTACATCCCCTTATATGCTACACATCAGTGTACTACATGCCCCTATATACTGCAATACATTACTACACTACATACCTTATATGGTACACTACATCACTACACTACATGCCCCTATACACTGCACTACATACCCTAGATGCTACACTACATCCCCTTATATGCTACACTACATCACTACACTACATGCCCCTATATACTTTCTACATACCCTAGATGCTACACTACATCCCCTTATATGCTACACTACATCACTACACTACATGCCCCTATATACTGCAATACATTACTACATTACATCCCCTTATATGCTATACCAAATCAGTGCACAACATGCCCCTATATACTGCAATACACTACTATATTACATACCCTATATGCTACACTACATTACTACACTACATCTCCTTATATGCTACACCACTACATGCCCCTATATACTGAAATACATTACTACACTATATACATCACCACATTACATCACTACACTACATGGCCCTATATACACTGCACTGCATACCCTATATGCTACACTACATCACTACACTACATCCCCTTATATTCTATACCAAATCAGTGCACAACATGCCCCTATATACTGCAATACACTACTATATTACATACCCTATATGCTACACTATACTATTCGGTGACTGCACCTGTTAACATGCAAAAAACCTGGGGCAGCGTGTCCTCTTAATGATGTGTATCCGGTAGCTTGTTATCGGTTGGTACTGGGCAGGCAGCCGGGACGATAGCCTGCTGAAAAACACAGCACCAGCAGCTCGCTTCTATAAATTGCACAGTGCACCGCACGCTAGTCGCAGCACTGCATGGCAAAGAAGAGAGTTTAAGCAGTAGCCGGCATAGGAGAGATCCCAGGTACTGGAGCTCACCCGCACAGCATTGGAGCCAGCTGCGGGCTGACAGGTGGGTCAGAGACACTGCCCTGAGAGCCGTCTACTGTCTCACTAGAGCAGCACTGCCAGTAAAAAAACAAATCCTGCTCTTCTGTAACTCCTCAGCACCCCCTCAAATCCTACACCCGGGGCGCATTCCCCCTTAGCCCCCCTAGTTACGGCCCTGCTGTAGCTTGTTCAAACAATTAATAAGCAATGTAACAATCAGTTTGAGCTGACACAGATGAAACCTGTGAGCTTGAGACAACAAAAAGTGAAACAGCCAAAAGTATAGCAGGTGAAGCAGCAGAACAAGGACATAACTTGGGGTGGTAGGATGGTGGTGGCGGTGTAGGAGTGGGAGGACTCATAGGCAATGGAGGAGCCTGGATTATGTAATTGCATTCCACAGTAAAAGGAGGGACAGAAAAAAATATGGGTGGCTGCACAAAAGTTCCTTGCTATGCAGATTAATAGGAAAATAGTGCATAGCCCTGCTGATAAGGAGTGGGCAGGGGAGCAGTAACAGAAACATTGGGAACCAAAACATAATTTGTGATTGGGTTGTGGCCAAAGTAGGCCTAGAACTCACCTGCCTATGCAATGTGCCAAATACAGGAAGTGGCGGGTTAAGGTGGGCTGTCATGACTGTAGATGGAGAAAAATTTCCCCCTTCCTGAGATGCAGCCCCCAGGGAGGGTGCAACATCCACAACATTATAAACCCCAAAACTTGGCTAATGTCTACTAGGCCTCCCGCTCCTGAAGCAGGCAGCAGTAGTTAAATCTAAAGTGGCTACTGGGGCCAGATCACTCAACCAAGAGTGGCTTGGCTGTTGCAGAAGGCAGCTGGGAAGTTGCTAGCAGGATTCCGCATGAGCCACAACACTTATCTAGAGGGATAAGCCCAGCCGTGATATGAAGAGGCTTAGCAATGTGCACCATTACAATCTGTGAACCATACCTATCAACATACAGGGTGGTGCTGGGCAAAGGCATGGAAGTCTTGACTAGGAGGTGGTGGTAGGGCATTATGGTGCCGATGGGGAATGTTTCTAAAAGCAGAAGTGACTAGTAAACTAAAAGGTACAAAAGAGAAGGGCACACAAAAAACAAATAAAAAAACAAAAGGGGGTAGAAAGAGAGAAATAGGAGCTGATTCTGGGTTTCATGCAAAGTGGCTATATTTGCACATAGTGGTGGAAGACAGATTTACTACCTATACTAATGTGAGATTCCGTACAGCTAATGTGGGGGTTCATGTATCTGAAAGCGGGAAGCCATGATGCTCAATGATTTTATCCCAGATCCCTCAATAGTCATCATTAGTATTGGCACTTGCAGCAGCCACATGCTAGGTGCAAGAGATCCAGCAGAAACAGACTTCCCTTCCCCATATGCATGGAGAATTATATAATATAATTTTTTGCCCAATTTAACAGTAAGACAGATCTTTCCAAGCTCCGTCTGACTCAGAATAGGATGGACATACTGTATACCAAAATGCATAAACTGGCACCTGTGCCTGGGCTGTATGCAAACACTTGCAGGGTGCTTCCAGCAGTGATCCATCTGACACAGAATCAGCCCCAAAGGGAGCAGCAGACACTCAAGTGGAGAGGGCAGATAATAATAGAAATTTCAAAACAGAGTGAAAAGGCAAGAATAGGTAAATACAGTATAAGTGGAAAAGAAGAAGAGAGAAATATACAGAAAAAGGAGACAGACTACATCAGGCAATAGAATTATTTAATAACTGCAATGACACTTAACCACTCAACTATTGATTTTTTCCCCCCAAAAAAACACACTGAAATTATCAGGGGTTTTTTATGAGTGAATTAGGTGAAGAACATTATTTTAACCTTATCCAAAATCATTTTAGTTAAAAAAAATATTTTTCTCAAACATCGGAACATTGGGGGTAATTCCAAGTTGATCGCAGCAGGAAATTTTGTAGCAGTTGGGCAAAACCATGTGCACTGCAGGGGAGGCAAATATAACATGTGCAGAGAGAGTTAATTTTGGGTGTGGTGTGTTCAATCTGCAATCTAAATTGCAGTGTAAAAATAAAGCAGCCAGTATTTACCCTGCATAGAAACAAAATAACCCACCCAAATCTAACTCTCTCTGCAAATGTTATATCTGCCCCCCCTGCAGCGCACATGGTTTTGCCCAACTGCTAAAAAATTTCTTGCTGCGATCAATTTCGAATTACCCCCATTGTTCGGGAAGATCGATAACATCAGAGCATCAGTAACATCACGACCATCGCGACATTACTTTTAACACCACGGACAGCTGCCAGGTACACAGGAGCTGGGGGCAGCTTGGGGGGATTGCTTTATACTTTCCCAGCGGCTGCTATTGTCTGCAGGAGCTGGTTGGGGGTTCTGCCATGCTGACTGAGCACGGCAAACACTGGGGGAGGGTGCAGGGAAGCAGAGGGACCTTCCAGTCTTTGAGAGCAGCAGGGGAGGGAAGTTTCCCTAACACTGTTTATCTGACTGGTCGCATCCTGTGCAACCAGGTCAGATAAAGCACTTGTTGGTATGGTCACATCTGATGCAACCATGAGAGGCAAGTGGTTAAAGGGCTGATTGCATTTCTACAACCACTTTATCCTTTGCCGCAGACACATCAGCAACTTTATGCTACTGATAATAAAAGTCCTTCCCCTTGTGTACAAGCATATGTCAGAATTTTCAAGGGCTGGAACGCTCACTTTTTGAATCTGCAGTCTAAACCTTTGAAAGCACCATCAGGACTTGCACCAACCCCATGCTAGGTGCAGACCCTCAACTAGAGTATGGGCCTGTTTCAGATGCAGTGTCAATGCCACATGCAGTTTGCCAATGTTTTAAGTCTGCACATGCATCTGAGTCACACAGCTAGGCCCGCCATCAGGGGGGTGCTGCGGGTACAGCTGTCCCGGGCCTGGCCTCTCTAACAGAGAGAGGAGGGCCCGGGCTGCTCATGCTGCTGCCCACCCGCCACCGCCATCGGTCCACTGTCACCGCCCGTCCTCCTGTCGCCGCCACTGCCGCCCATTGTTTGCCCAGCTCCTGCAGGCTATTGAAAATGTCTCTCTCAAGATGGCCGCCGCCTCTGAGGATACAGTTATTAAACATACTAGAAGAGGCTATAGTACCTTTAATAACTGTCTTCTTCGAGGCGGCGGCCATTTTGGAAGAGACATTTTCAATAGTTTAGTTGAAGCAGGCTGCCGAACAGTCTGCTGCGGCTCCAGTGGCTTTGGCAGCAGCTGCAGGGAAGGACGGACAAGCAGAACCCCTGACAACAAGCAGCTCCCCTCTGAACAGGTACTGGAGCAATACTGTGTGGGACATTACTGTGTGGGACATAATATGGTGCTGGGGGCAAAACTCTGGGGATGTAGACATTTTCTTTTCTGTTTAAAAAAAAAAAATATATATATATATATATATATATATAAAACTATTATTTATTTACATTTTTTTTTTGGGGGGGGGGGGGGGGTGGACCTGCCTATTTGCCAGTCCCGGGCCCCATAATTCCTGATGGCAGCCCTGCACACAGCACATGCATCCTGATTGCCAGTGCTCCAAAATGCAGTTCAGAATCGAATGCATTATCTTTGAATTTTAGTGGGGGTTTCTGGGAGATAACTGAGGGTGGCATTGCCAGCAAAGGTGTTTTGCAGGAGTGTCACTGAAAGCTACTCACACTGATGGAAAGAAATTGCAAGTAGGTGTCCCAGTTTTTTGAAGATTACAGTGTCTGCGTCCGACATGCTGTAGGCCCTATAGCCTTTAATGTATGTGTTTAAGCGTCTGCAAGTACAATGCGATTGCAGGGCCAGCATTCTACAATCGCATAGTGATTGCCAGGAAGTGTCTGTTTGTGAGAGTGGTTGAGAAAACACTGGTTTTAGCAGAAGCAGTAAGGGAAATTGCAATTTCTTTATCAATGGCGAGCCAACCTGAATTAGGCCCATTGTTTACTAAATCCTTGTTCTTAGAACAAAGCAAATTTTGGGGCAAAACAGGATGTTTGCTGTCAATGATATGTTCTGTTCCACACTGAGGTGAGTGGGATGTTATTGAGGTACAGAATGCTGAATTTAAAAAGCGATCGTTCTCATATACCGATGATGTGGTTGGTTTATATGAGTAAATAATCAAGTTATTTTGTTATTCTTGATTTATCATAATAGAAGAGGCAATATTGCCCTCTACCACTGAATAAAGTTTTAAGTTTAGGGCCTGATTCATGTTTGTAAGTAAAGCAAATTATCAAGCAACTGGGCAAAACCATGTTGCACTACAGGTGGGGCAGATTTAACATTTGCAGAGAGAATAAGATTTGGGTGGGGTGTGTTCAAACTGAAATCTAAATTGCCGTGTATAAATAAAGCAGCCAGTATTTACCCTGCACATAAACAATATAACACACCCATATATAATTATCTCTGCACATGTTACATCTTCCCCACCTCCAATGCAACATTGTATACATACAACATCTGTGTACTATGTTTTTTTGGTCCTATATGTTCTTCCCTCACTAATGTAGGTCATTCCATAGGTCTTCCAAGGAGGGTAGTAGAAAAGTAACCCCTAGATCAGGCATTCCCACCCGCGGTCCTCAAGGCACACCAACAGTGCAGGTTTTAGTGATATCCAGGCTTCAGCACAGGTGGTTAAATCAAAATAACTGAGGTACTAATTAAGTCACCTGTGTTCAAGCCTGGATATCACTAAAACCAGGACTGTTAGTGTGCCTTAAGGACCGCGGTTGGGAAACACTGCCCTAGATATCCAGATGAGTCTGGATACTAGATATTTTGGAACACATACAGTATATCTGACACTTTATTTTCAAGTATTCACTGTTATTTGTAATAACAATAAATACTGAAACTGTTGTATTCACATTGTATTATCTAATTTTATTTGGCCAAGCATTGTACTGTAGGTTGAATGTGGATAATGAACACTACAAGGATGTGTTGCATTGTATCCTTCAGTACAACATAACCAGTGAGTACCATAATACTGAAGAACTCTAGATGTTTTTCCCTTTTTCCCCTATTTTCTACTGCCCCATTTGCAGTTTCTTCCTTTGTAAGAAAACAAAACATTTTATTGTGCCTCTCTAATTATGTGGAAACAGCTTGTTGCATATTGTATTGCTAATTTAGAACACATCAATTTGTAATATAAATCGTTTTTCAGTCTCAGCTAGAATAAAAGTGTGTAGTGTATGATTGTAATTTATGAACGTATAATTTGTGTCAGCTCCCCTGACATTTTTAAAAGGTTCTGACCGCCTGCTACTGCTAGCATGTTGTTTTTTTTATCATAATATTCCCTAAGGCAATGCAACATAAACATAGTATATTTATTTTCCTTATGTCTATCAGTGTAGTTTATTTTAGTATGTGCAGAAACTACTGTGCAGAAAAACTTAAATTTGTCCATTCTAAAATGTTTTTTGGAAGTGTACTCACTATTACTTAGCTACAATCCTGATATTACATTTTTTTAAAGGCAGAGTCTCAGCTAATTTTGGCAGCCAGTTAAACCTTATTAAAGGACAGCAACCCAGAGCAACTGATAGAAGTTGAACCAAATGATTATTTTTCAGTTGTCTGCTGGTAGAGGAACAGTACTTTTGGAGAATATTTGGAACCAATGTTTTTCTTTTTTCCAAGCAAAATAAAATTTTAATAAATAAGAGTTATGGAAACTTCCATTTAGGTCGTGGCCCCATGCAATTGGCCTATTTGCCCTTTCATAAAGCCAGGCATGCAAGTATGGGTTAAACAGTAGGGCTGATATAAAGATGAAAGTATGCCTGTTTGCAGAGTGTATCAGAGTGTAGATTTCATACTGCCAATGCTCTAGAACTGAGTATACAAATATACGCACAATGCAGAGTATTATACATATCTTCATTAATGACCAGTTGCGGCTCCTTACCTGTCTGGCCAGGGGGTCTGCATTGTGCCTTCCCTCCCAGTAAATTACAGCTGATGGAAGGGCTTAAGTACACAGTGTCACGATCCGGGTAACTGGATGCCGTTTCCTGCCTGTTAGGTGTCTCCTGAGGTTGGCTCAGCGAGCTAGGGCCAGGCTATAGCTATGTTGTGGGTTACATTTCATGGTTATTGCCTGCAGCTCTGGTTCAGCTGCCTCCTTAGTGTATACACTTACGGTGGTGTGGCACTCTCAGCCCCGTCGCAGCCGTCACTGCCGCGCCTGTGGTCTTCCGCTGGATGTGCGTCCTCTGTGTGCCACGGCCGCCGCCGCCATCCCTGTGGCCGCTGTGCGCGTCTGGGCGCATGGAGTTTCTGCTGCTGCGGCCTCCGCCGCCATTACCGTTTGACACATGGTTTCTGAGTGCTTCTTTCCCCTTCAATCTCCGTTAATGGGCGCAGCCATTTTGGATTGAATCACATGATACTCTCCTCACCTATCCGCAGTGCTGCCGGAGCCTGAGCATAATTGTCAGCCAATCCCTGCTATCCAGCAGGTATAAATATCCTGTCTCAGCACCCAGAGGGTTGTCAGTGCTTCCATTGTCTCTCCAGCGTTCCAGTATGCAGCTTCACTAAGGACTCTCCTGTGAACACTCCCTGCAGTATAGCCTGACTCCCTTGTGGTTACTCTCTGCGGTGCAGCTCCAGTTCTCCTGTGCTGATGCTCTGTGGTGCAACCTGCCTTCCTTGTTCCCGCACCCAGCGCTAGCAGAGTGTATGACTCCGGTTTCCAGCAGCCAATATCTAGCAATCCTCTGTCTCCACTACTACCAGTACTCACCATAACAGTGGAGTATTTACCTGCGATCCCCAGCATCACTTAACGCTTTACCTATGATCCCCAGCATCACGTTATGTTTCACCTGTGTTCCCAAGTATCATAAAGCACTTCCACTTATACTCTGGATTATTGGTCTTAACCAGTTGTAATTCAGAGACTCACTTGTGACATTTATTGTTTGGTTGCACATTCTTTGACTTTTATGATTTATAAAAACCCTCAAAGGCATCTCCTGTTGTCGTGGTCACGCCTTCGGGCATCTGGTACTACTGTCTCAGCACATGTCTAGGAGTCCTCTCCTACCTCCTAAATTCACATACCCGTTAGCCCCTACAACTGAGGCTTCCTGCTACCAACACCAGCCCTCAGTTGTGACACACAGATAGGGCAGCCCTGTAGCCACTAGGTAAAATCTGGCACTGTTTATGGCTAAAGAGGCATTACTGGGTTCAAGATGGGCTGTAATGTTATTACACAGGCAAAGTATTTGCTATTATTATTTTGACTGAAGTTTATTTATTGAAGAAAAGAGTTTTACATTACAGACCTTTCGAGTCAATATAATATATATGTATTATATAACCTATCCGATCTTTAATACTATTAAAGTAAACAATAAGGAAAAGAAAAGAAAAAAAAAAGAAACAAAGCAAAAAGTAAAGGAAATAACAAACTAACTTATAAGTAGATCAATCAATCAATCAATCAATCAATCAATCAATCAGTATGTGCATTCCCTTAAGATTCATATCATTAGGTCCAATGAGATATATCCTATAAAACTGACTCGTTAGAGTGGATGATATGAAACTAAGAAAAGTCAAGCTGGTTCTCCTGGATAACAGTCAAATATGTATTGATAGCGCAAGAAAAAAAAGAGTGCCTTATCCTACTTAATTCAAGGCCCCACTTGGATCAATATGTGTAGTATAATAGTTCGACCAGGCTAGCCATTTTCTTATAGGAAAAGATGCAGCCATAGAGTATTTAAAACCTATAGTTTTCATTTCAAAGTTATGATGCACATTAGCTATAATCTTTGATAGCTTAGGTGGATCAACTCTTTTCCAATATTGAGCCAAGGCAGACATGGTGGCAACAAGTATATGTTCTATTATATAAGTATTTACCACCTGGGTAGAAGGTGGAAAATAATGTAAAATTACAATTTCAGGTCGAAATGGAAGGGAGACTTCCGTGAGTTGTTTAATTAAATCAAAGACTTAATTCCATAGCGGTTTAATCTTCTGACATGAACAGAGTATATAGGTTAAAGTACCCTCCAGACTGCAGTGTCTCCAACAAAACTTAGAAGACGCTGGCCAGATTTTATGTAGTTTATCTGGGGTATGGTATAGGCCGTGTATTAATTTAAACATTATTTCTGAATGGTTGATGCATCTTGACATCTTAAAAATATTTTAAAATACTTTATTCCACTCATCCTCTGACAATTGGATATTCAGCTCTGATTCCCATCTAACCTGTATTTGAAGTTTTGGTTCATCATGAGCAGACATAAGAGTGGTGTACCATAAATAAATGCCATTTTTATGACCCGGGGTGGAAAATTTAGATAGTATATATACTGTATGGTGGAGGAGAAGGGAAAGAGTGTGAAGGAGATGAGTTTGTCATAATCCAGTGTCTGATGTGTAAATACTTATAGAAGTCCTTACCCGGGATAGAGTATTGTGTTTGTATTTGTTGAAAGGATTTGAGACTCATATTATCATATAAATATTTAATCGAGATTATGTCCAGATCTTGCCAGTTCTGTAGCGAAATATCAGGAATTAATTTTTTGATATTGCTTATAGTCCCATACAACTATGGAGTGTGGTAATAAAAGTACTAAGATGCTACAGTACACAACATTGCATTGTTGAACCAAGATGGTTTGAATGTCTAACAGCTGTCATACAGTCTTTGGCTGGCCATACATTAGAGCGACTCTCAAATGAGCAATGTGCTAATGATTTCCCTTGAATTCCCGGCAAGCTCCTGGACAAACAATACCATTAGGTCAGACAAAGGACCTAATGATAGATCAGACAATCTGACATCCACTGCTTCCACATCGGTACCAAGATTGCCAGATCTTACTTCAGCATGTAAGATTTGTAGAAATGACAAACGACCTTTCAGGAATACTGCATCGGATCGTTATTGTTCAGCAAAACTGCACAATTTGTATGATTTCAAAAGATTTATCATTCAATGCATCAAAATTGTGACATCAGCCTTAAATCGTCCTAATGTATGGCCAGCTTTAGGCAGCGGAGCTTCAAAACTGCAGTGATTTCAGTCCAAGTTTGACTAAATTTAATAACTTTGTTCCTGTAATAAACTCTCCGTGTGAGGTCAAATGTGAAACGAGTGGGGGCTGTAATTAGTGAGAGAATGCAATTGTAATCCATCATGTATTGGACTCAACTAGCCTACTTTACATTTCCAAATTAGTTATATCCTAGAAAAAATAATAACTTTGCAATACATTATTTTCTCCATGTGTCATATAGACAGATCTAATGGGTTTTGTTTTGCAGGACTGGTCATATTAGTAAACCCAAACTGCAGCTTTAAACAGATCATAAACTGAATGAATAGAGCAAACAATGTTTTGTTTATGGCTCTGAACTTTTGCTAAATTAAAATAATTGATGTCATTGTACTTTTTTCTATTTTCCAAGTTTTTCAATAATATTTTAATCTCGTTGATTACTTTTAATTATTTTCCGTGCTGTCTCTCATTTGCAGATGTATGTGTTTCTTATTTATTGTTTTTAATTAACTGTGTTGTCAACTGTACCAACTGCAAAAACTTAACACTATGATATTATTTTAATTAAAAGAATATAGACTGGACTGTGTTTAGTTCATTTATATTTCCTCCGTTTAGATTTATTTAGCAATAGTCTCCATACTTGTTTGTTATGAATATATAACCTTTTTATTCTTTTTTTTTTCAGTGTGTTGTTTTTAACTGCTCTGATGGACTAGACTATAAAGCCATGGGGAAATTCTTCAAAGGTCTGGCACAGTCTGGAGCTTGGGCATGCTTTGATGAATTTAATCGTATTGAGCTGGAGGTAATTCTAACACCACTTTTTCAGAAAACTTAGTATGCACTGTGAGTACCAATTCTGCAAGCGCAAATATAATTGCAGAAATATAATATTGACTTTCAAATTTAGGTCTTTTATGTGTACATACACCTTTACAGTGCATAGCATAATATCAGAAATAACATGGTTTAATGAAAAATATGGATCTTTAAACCATGATTATTATAGCTATTTTTGCTGCCACCATCATTTCAAGATAATACTTATATTCATTACTGCCTTACAATAGTATGGAATTTTCAAATAGATGACATACTGTACCTAATTAAATTACATTTAAAGGGATACTAAATGAAAAATAAATGTGTAATATAGGAGAATATACAGTATGTAAGACACATATATTGGTCCCTACTTCTCAGCCTCATCTACAAGCACAACATATACTGTATATATATTAGAAATAGAAAAAGGAATAAATAATACAGAATTACAGTCCTTTTAATTTCTTAATATCATACATATTTTATATAAGATCTACAATCATATTTAAACTAGTGATGAGCGGGTTCGGTTCGTCGGGATCCGAACCCCCCCGAACCTCACCCTTTTTACACGGGTCCGAGGCAGACTCAGATCCTCCCGCCTTGCTCGGTTAACCCGAGCGCGCCCGAACGTCATCATCCCGCGTTTGGATTCTCGCGAGATTCGTATTCTATATAAGGAGCCGCGCGTCGCCGCTATTTTTCACTCGTGCATTGGAGATGATCGTGAGAGGACGTGGCTGGCATCCTCTCAGTTTCTATGTTCAGTGGGCTGCAAATTGTGCTGCAAATATCTGTGCTCAGTGTGCTGCAAATATCTGTGCTCAGTGTGCTGCAAGTGCAAATATCTACGTTCTCTGCCTGAAAAACGCTCCATATCTGTGCTCAGTGTGCTGCAAATATCTGTGCTCAGTGTGCTAATTGCTTTATTGTGGGGACTGGGGACCAGCAGTATTATATAGTAGGAGGAAAGTGCAGAGTTTTGCTGACCAGTGACCACCAGTATTATACGTTCTCTGCCTGAAAAACGCTCCATATCTGTGCTGCATTGTAGTACATAGTAGGAGTACAGTGCAGAATTTTGCTGACCACCAGTATAACTATATATATAGCAGTACGGTACAGTAGGCCACTGCTCTACCTACCTCTGTGTCGTCAAGTATACTATCCATCCATACCTGTGGTGCATTTCAGTTTTGCACAGTTTGCTGACCACCAGTATATACTATATAGCAGTACGGTACAGTAGGCCACTGCTCTATCTACCTCTGTGCCGTCAAGTATACTATCCATCCATACCTGTGGTGCATTTCAGTTTTGCACAGTTTGCTGTCCACCAGTATATAATATATAGCAGTACGGTACAGTAGGCCACTGCTCTACCTACCGCTGTGTCGTCAAGTATACTATCCATCCATACCTGTGGTGAATTTCAGTTTTGCACAGTTTGCTGTCCACCAGTATATAAAATATAGCAGTATGGTACAGTAGGCCACTGCTCTACCTACCTCTGTGTCGTCAAGTATACTATCCATCCATACCTGTGGTGCATTTCAGTTTTGCACAGTTTGCTGACCACCAGTTTATAATATATAGCAGTACGGTACAGTAGGCCACTGCTCTACCGACCTCTGTGTCGTCAAGTATACTATCCATCCATACCTGTGGTGCATTTCAGTTGTGCGCAGTATATATAGTAGTAGGCCATTGCTATTGATATATTACTGGCATATAATTCCACACAATAAAAAATGGAGAAAAAAAATGTGGAGGGAAAAATAAGGAAAGATCAAGATCCACTTCCACCTCGTGCTAAAGCTGCTGCCACTAGTCATGGCCGAGATGATGAAATGCCATCAACGTCGCCTGCCAAAGCCGATGCCCAATGTCATAGTAGAGAACATGTAAAATCCCAAAAAATAAAGCTCAGTAAAATGACCCAAAAATCTAAATCAAAATTGTCTGAGGAGAAGCGTAAACTTGCCAATGTGCCATTTACGACACGGAGTGGTAAGGAACGGCTGAGGCCCTGGCCTATGTTCAAGGCTAGTGATTCAGCTTCACCTGAGGATGGAAGCACTCATCCTCCTGCTAGAAAACTTAAAAGAGTTAAGATGGCAAAAGCACAGCAAAGAACTGTGCGTTCTTCTAAATCACAAATCCCCAAGGAGAGTCCAATTGTGTCGGTTGCGATGCCTGACCTTCCCAAAACTGGAAGGGAAGAGCTTGCGCCTTCCACCATTTGCAGGCCTCCTGCAAGTGCTGGAAGGAGCACCCGCAGTCCAGTTCCTGATAGTCAAATTGAAGATGTCACTGTTGAAGTACACCAGGATGAGGATATGGGTGTTGCTGGCGCTGGGGAGGAAATTGACAAGGAGGATTCTGATGGTGAGGTGGTTTGTTTAAGTCAGGCACCCAGGGAGACACCTGTTGTCCGTGGGACGAATATGGACATTGACATGCCTGGTCAAAATACAAAAAAAATCACCTCTTCGGTGTGGAATTATTTCAACAGAAATGCGGACAACTGGTGTCAAGCCGTGTGTTGCCTTTGTCAAGCTGTAAAAAGTAGGGGTAAGGACGTTAACCACCTAGGAACATCCTCCCTTATACGTCACCTGGACCGCATTCATCAGAAGTCAGTGACAAGTTCAAAAACTTTGGATGACAGCGGAAGCAGTCCACTGACCACTAAATCCCTTCCTCTTGTAACCAAGCTCCTGCAAACCACACCACCAACTCCCTCAGTGTCAATTTCCTCCTTACACAGGAAAGCCAATAGTCCTGCAGGCCATGTCACTGTCAAGTCTGACGAGTCCTCTCCTGCCTGGGATTCCTCCGATGCATCCTTGAGTGTAACGCCTACTGCTGCTGGCGCTGCTGTTGTTGCTGCTGGAAGTTGATCGTCATTTCAGAGGGGAAGTCGGAAGACCACTTGTACTACTTCCAGTAAGCAATTGACTGTCCAACAGTCCTTTGCGAGGAAGATAAAATATCCCAGCAGTCATCCTGCTGCAAAGCAGATAACTCAGGCCTTGGCAGTGGAGCAGGACAGACTCAGGACTATATGACTGTGACAGCCCACTGGGTAGATGTATTGCCTCCCGCAGCAAGAACAGCAGCGGCGGCACCAGTAGCAGCATCTCGCAAACGCCAACTCGTTCCTAGGCAGGCTATGCTTTGTATCACCGCTTTCCATAAGAGGCACACATCTGACAACCTCTTAGGAAACTGAGGAACATCATCGCAGATTGGCTTACCCCAATTGGACTCTCCTGGGGATTTGTGACATCGGACAACGCCACCAATATTGTGCGTGCATTACATCTGGGCAAATTCCAGCACGTCCCATGTTTTGCACATACATTGAATTTGGTGGTGCAGAATTATTTAAAAAATGACAGGGGCGTGCAAGAGATGCTGTCGGTGGCCCGAAGAATTGCGGCCCACTTTCGGCATTCAGCCACCGCGTGCCGAAGACTGGAGCACCAGCAAACAGTCCTGAACCTGCCCTGCCATCATCTGAAGCAAGAGGTGGTAACGAGGTGGAATTCAACCCTCTATATGCTTCAGAGGATGGAGGAGCAGCAAAAGGCCATTCAAGCCTATACATCTGTCTACGATATAGGCAAAGGAGGGGGAATGCACCTGACTCAAGCACAGTGGAGAATGATTTTAACGTTGTGCAAGGTTCTGCAACCCTTTGAACTTGCCACACGTGAAGTCAGTTCAGACACTGCCAGCCTGAGTCAGGTCATTCCCCTCATCAGGCTTTTGCAGAAGAAGCTGGAGACATTGAAGGAGGAGCTAAAACAGAGCGATTCCACTAGGCATGTGGGACTTGTGGATGGAGCCCTTAATTCACTTAACCAGGATTCACGGGTGGTCAATCTGTTGAAATCAGAGCACTAAATTTTGGCCACCGTGCTCGATCCTAGATTTAAAACCTACGTTGTATCTCTCATTCCGGCAGACACAAGTCTGCAGAGGTTCAAGGACCTGCTGGTGAGAAAATTGTCAAGTCAAGCGGAACGTGACCCGTCAACAGCTCCTCCTTCACATTCTCCCGCAACTGGGGGTGCGAGGAAAAGGCTAGGAATTCTGAGCCCACCCGCTGGCGGTGATGCAGGGCAGTCTGGAGCGAGTGCTGACATCTGGTCCGGACTGAAGGACCTGCCAACGATTACTGTCATGTCGCCTAGATGGGCCAGGTGTTTGTGTCGGCCACTTGGGTCGCTTAGCTTAGTCACACAGCTACCTCATTGCGCCTCTTTTTTTCTTTGCATCATGTGCTGTTTGGGGACTATTTTTTTGAAGTGCCATCCTGCCTGACACTGCAGTGCCACTCCTAGATAGGCCAGGTGTTTGTGTCGGCCACTTGGGTCGCTTAGCTTAGTCATCCAGCAACCTCGGTGCAAATTTTAGGACTAAAAATAATATTGTGAGGTGTGAGGTGTTCAGAATAGACTGAAAATGAGTGGAAATTATGGTTATTGAGGTTAATAATACTATGGGATCAAAATGACCCCCAAATTCTATGATTTAAGCTGTTTTTGAGGGTTTTTTGTAAAAAAACACCCGAATCCAAAACACACCCAAATCCGACAAAAAAATTTCAGGGAGGTTTTGCCAAAACGCGTCCGAATCCAAAACACGGCCTCGGAACCGAATCCAAAACCAAAACACAAAACCCGAAAAATTTCCGTTGCACATCACTAATTTAAATATGTTCTAAAGAGGGATTGAATTGTATTATAGAAGTAAATTGTAGTTTTATTTTTATTGATCTATGCAAGACACAAACACATATAGTACATTTTCATTTTTATTATGTGTGATTATATCATGCAATTAATGTGACCACATACCTTAAACATGTACTTGGCTACTAGAGATGAATGCAGTCTAATTTTTTTTATATTGGTTTTGGTTCTAATTACATCTTCATGTTTTGGTTTTGCAAAACCACCCTCAAGTATTCTGATTCGGAATTGGGAATCAAAATTCGGATCTTGGGTTTTTAATTTCTTGAAAGTTGATAAAAACAGATAAAATCAGGTAATTTTTTTAATCCATAACCCAAAATTTGGATTTAAAATTCTAATTTTGAACCTCGGGAACATTCATACTGGGACTCCTCGTGAGTTCTGAACCAGGACTCTGTTGGGTTTGGATCCGCAAACTTCGGGTGGGTTCAGATTTCTAAAGAACCAAGCCGCGCATTTCTATTAGCTACTTCATGCAATAAACAGGTGACAATTCTCCCATTACTAATAATGTTTATTTAATAATGTAGTGCAATAAAAAAAGCAGTTTTAAAGAAAAAAAAATAGATCTGTGTAGAATATGATTTTGACACCAGCCCATCTGTGGTTGCCAAACTTTCTTGGTTCATAGCACAGTTTTAGTGCCTTAACAATTTAATCACAACACCCCTAGGACAAAAGTTTTTCTATTAAGATACTCAGAAAAATTATAAAAATTAGAAATTTGCTTAACATATACAAAAAGAGGGAGACAGAGAGGCACATATAGAGAAAAGGAGACAAAGGAACACATGTGAGAAAGACTAATACAAAGTGGGTGACAGAGACAGACACAAAGTGGATGAGCAGAGTATTGGATGAACATGAAGAAAAGAAATGGTGTCAATGTTTACATACACCCCCTCTATTTCAATAATTACCATATTGTGCTGTAGACCCCCTCACACCTAATGGAATGTTTTTTTCAATTGTGGTTCTCCAGACACCCCTCCCCCTCCCACACACACACTCACACTCCATTCCGGTCTATTTTGGTTATATACAGCCCCAGGCATAGATCCTACAGTCACCTCTTCCTTTCAATCAGCTGAGCAGTAGCAGCATCTGGAAGAACTGCTATAAGGAGATGTCACAAGAAGGGTTGCAGGGGATGTTGTCCGCACCCATGTGTCATCCGCCGAGGGGTGACACCAAAGTGCTGGCTCCTGCTCAGTGACAGGAGATGGGTGTTGCACTGTAATATTATGTGCAGAAACCCGTCTCCTTTCACCCTGTAGAAGACAGCACTGCAGGCCTGCCAGTCTCTAAGGGAAGCCAGCATCTCCTGAACCACTGGAGTGACAAAAACAGGGGCCAGGACCATTAGCCATGCCCCCTCTATGAACCCACAATCTCATGAAGGCACTCCCCTTTTTTTGGCCACACCAGGTGTACTCAAGGTGAGTGACACCACTGTGCATGAGTATGATTTGGGGCTCTGGATTTTGTGGGCCAGTACTGACCTTCTCATAAGCCTTAGCCTATCATTCCTTCTTCAATGGCACATGCCCCACTTATCTTACCAGTGTTATTCACTAGAAAGTTGAGTTGTAGGCAAGGATGCACAGACATACACTAGTAAGCAGTGTAAGAGACTGCACGCTGCCTCTCTAAGGCTAAAAGCAGGCTATGGCAGTTTGGGTATGCGTGACCACTGGAGATCCCGGCGGTCAGCATACCAATGGCGGGATCCCGGCAGCGAAATCTCATTGAGGGGTGTATGCGGTCACAACAAATAGTGATGAGCGGATTCGGTTTTACTCGGTTTTACTCGGTTCTCAAAACCGAATCTTATTGGCTCACTGATGTCACGTGTTTTGGTTAGCCAATAAGATTCGGTTTTGAGAACCGAGTAAAACCGAGTAAAACTGAATCCGCTCATCACTAACAACAAAGCCACTTGCGGTCTAGCTGTTCTCACCACAGGTTCTATTCCCACTCTATGGGTGTCATGGACACCCATGAGTGGGAATAACCCCTGGTAGTCGGCATGCTGACTGACGGGATTTAGAGGGGAGCGGGATGTAGCAGTCAGTAATGTGACCAGCGGTCTCCTGACTGCTGGTCACATAACTACATCCCACTATGGACAGTCTAAAAAGATACTGGCACCAATCATTTGATTTGGTACCAGAGCACACACCTTCAACACCCCTGTGAGTGTTTTGTGATTCTCTACTATTATTTATTTTACACATTATTCATGTATATTTATAAATCCAGGACTGAGAAATGTGTAAAATTGTTCTTTTTACATTCAGTATCAAGCAGTGCTAAAATTAAACACTCATTTAGAGATTTATTTTACAGTAGATCCTTAAATAATTGTAATCTATGTATGCATGATGAATAGAAAAAATATGTTGAATATTGGCTTCCATACATCACACTTGGTGAATGGGAACTTGGTGAATGGGAAATCCACATCACACTTGGTGAATTGGAAATCCAGACACATTTTGGACAGTCACCATGTCAATATTAATAATGTCAACACTAGAATGTCAACATGGTTCAATGGGGTAAATTGACTAAGATGGGAGTTGTATTTAAGATGGGATGTTGCCCATAGCAACCAATCAGATTCCAGCTATTATTTTCTAGAAGGTAAATGAGATAAATGAGAAGTAGAATCTGATTGGTTGCTATGGGCAACATACCATCTTAAATGGAACTCCCATCTTAGTAAATTTACCCCAATGTGTCAACAAGCACCATATCAAAATCTTCAGAATGTTTATGTGCTCATAATGTTAACATATGAAATGTTGCCATGTGAATTGTGTTAGAATGTCGATGGGTAGGTTTATGTGCCACCAGGAGGGTTAGGTACTAGGAGGTGTTTAGGGTTAGATTATGGGGGAGGGGGTGTTAGGTACTAAAGATAGGTTAGGGTTAGGCTGCAAGGTGGGGCGGTTAGGGTAGGCATTAGGGGGATGGTCAGGGGTAATGATTATGGTCAGGGATAGGGTTAAAATGCTCACCACTCCCTCAGAGGTCTGCTCCGGAAGAGATGGTCACATGACAGCCAGGACCTGGTAGCTGCACTGAAACAGCTGCAGCCATTGGGACCAGTTAAGTGAATGCTCAGCCACCAGGGACATTATGTCAAAATGCTGGCTTGTCAATGTGTCATCCGTTTAGACATAATGAATTTCAGCATGGTCACTGTTGCAATACTAAGCATGTCAACATGCTGCATGCCGACATTGCAACTTTGTTGGCATTCTCATGCCAACCTGATGTATGTTAACATGAAAACTCTCAATCTAACATACCACACCTCTGGATGGTGACATACTAATTACTTACAGATGTGTCCTCATTCATCTAGCCTCAATATGCCATGCACCGTGAGATCCCTGGAGTGAGTGAACTGGCAGTTTCCGGGCAGCTCTGCTAATGTCAGGTATCTTTTGGATGCACAAGCAGACTCTGTGAATTAAAATGATATGTGGCATGCCTATATTCTGTATCTGTATATGCAGTGCTTTATTACAGTGTTTTCCAGGTAAACACTGTAACGTACCATTTCGTATGCAGATACAGCCACAGTCGCACACACAGAATATAGGCATGCTGCATATCATTTTAATCAGCAGAGTTTGTTTGTGCATATTATTTGCATAGCAATGCGAATAAGCTGCACGTTTGGGGAAAATGCAGAAAAAGATGCCTGGCATTAATAAACACACTCACTATTAGGTGAGACTAGAAGGGCTGTTTAACGTGACTTCAGCAAGGATGTAGAAGGACACATCTGTAGTAAAGAAAAGGATTTATCCCTCTTCTATAGCATGTACTAATCTATTTTTCAGATTTAGTTCCACTTTCCGTATTCTATACACAGTATTTATGTAACATTCGCTTAACTGCCACCTGAGACTATTTTATTAATGGGCTGGAAACATAACAAATAGATATCTAAGAGAGCACGTAGATATTTAAAATATTTATTACACAGTCAAAACAAAATTTTTTGTTTAAAACCAATCAATATTCATAAATATGCAAGTTAGCACTACAGCTAGAAACTAGTGATGTGCACCGGAAATTTTTCGGGTTTTGTGTTCTGGTTTTGGATTCGGTTCCGCGGCCGTGTTTTGGATTCGGACGCGTTTTGGCAAAACCTCCCTGAAATTTTTTTGTCGGATTCGAGTGTGTTTTGGATTCGGGTGTTTTTTTTACAAAAAACCCTCAAAAACAGCTTAAATCATAGAATTTGGGGGTCATTTTGATCCCATAGTATTATTAACCTCAATAACCATAATTTACACTCATTTTCAGTCTATTCTGAACACCTCACACCTCACAATATTATTTTTAGTCCTAAAATTTGCACCGAGGTCGCTGGATGACTAAGCTAAGCGACCCAAGTGGCCGACACAAACACCTGGCCCATCTAGGAGTGGCACTGCAGTGTCAGGCAGGATGGCACTTCAAAAAAATAGTCCCCAAACAGCACATGATGCAAAGAAAAAAAGAGGTGCACCAAGGTCGCTGGATGGCTAAGCTAAGCGACACAAGTGGCCGACACAAACACCTGGCCCATCTAGGAGTGGCACTGCAGTGTCAGGCAGGATGGCACTTCAAAAAAATAGTCCCCAAATAGCACATGATGCAAAGAAAAAAAGAGGCGCAATGAGGTAGCTGTGTGACTAAGCTAAGCGACCCAAGTGGCCGACACAAACACCTGGCCCATCTAGGAGTGGCACTGCAGTGTCAGACAGGATGGCAGATTTAAAAAATAGTCCCCAAACAGCACATGATGCAAAGAAAAAAAGAGGCGCAATGAGGTAGCTGTGTGACTAAGCTAAGCGACCCAAGTGGCCGACACAAACACCTGGCCCATCTAGGAGTTGCACTGCAGTGTCAGACAGGATGGCAGATTTAAAAAATAGTCCCCAAACAGCACATGATGCAAAGAAAAAAAGAGGCGCAATGAGGTAGCTGTGTGTCTAAGCTAAGCAACCCAAGTGGCCGACACAAACACCTGGCCCATCTAGGAGTGGCACTGCAGTGTCAGACAGGATGGCAGATTTAAAAAATAGTCCCCAAACAGCACATGATGCAAAGAAAAAAAGAGGCGCACCAAGGTCGCTGTGTGACTAAGCTAAGTGACACAAGTGGCCGACACAAACACCTGGCCCATCTAGGAGTGGCACTGCAGTGTCAGACAGGATGGCATTTAAAAAAATAGTCCCCAAACAGCACACGATGCAAAGAAAAATGAAAGAAAAAAGAGGTGCAAGATGGAATTGTCCTTGGGGCCTCCCACCCACCCTTATGTTGTATAAACAGGACATGCACACTTTAACGAACCCATCATTTCAGCGACAGGGTCTGCCACACGACTGTGACTGAAATGACTGGTTGGTTTGGGCCCCCACCAAAAAAGAAGCAATCAATCTCTCCTTGCACAAACTGGCTCTACAGAGGCAAGATGTCCACCTCCTCCTCATCGTCCAATTCCTCACCCCTTTTACTGTGTACATCCCGCTCCTCACAGATTATTAATTCGTCCCCACTGGAATCCACCATCTCAGGTCCCTGTGTACTTTCTGGAGGCAATTGCTGCTGGTGAATGTCTCCATGGAGGAATTGATTATAATTCATTTTGATGAACATCATCTTCTCCACATTTTCTGGAAGTAACCTCGTACAACCGATTGCTGACAAGGTGAGCGGCTGCACTAAACACTCTTTCGGAGTACACACTGGAAGGGGGGCAACTTAGGTAAAATAAAGCCAGTTTGTGCAAGGGCCTCCAAATTGCCTCTTTTTCCTGCCAGTATACGTACGGACTGTCTGACGTACCTACTTGGATGCGGTCACTCATATAATCCTCCACCATTCTTTCAATGGTGACAGTAGACGACATGTCAGTAATCGTTGGCAGCTCCTTCAGTCCGGAACAGATGTAAGCACTCGCTCCAGACTGCCCTGTATCACTGCCAGCGGGTGGGCTCTTAGCCTTTTCCTCGCACCCCCAGTTGCTGGAGAATGTGAAGGAGGAGCTCTTGACGGGTCACGTTCTGCTTGACTTGACAATCTTCTAACCAGCAGGTCTTTGAACCTCAGCAGACTTGTGTCTGCCGGAAAGAGAGATACAACGTAGGTTTTAAATCTAGGATCGAGCACGATGGCCAAAATGTAGTGCTCTGATTTCAGTAGATTGACCACCCGTGAATCCTGGTTAAGCGAATTAAGGGCTCCATCCACAAGTCCCACATGCCTAGCGGAATTGCTTTGTTTTAGCTCCTCCTTCAATGTTTCCAGCTTCTCCAGCAAAAGCCTGATGAGGGGAATGACCTGACTCAGGCTGGCAGTGTCTGAACTGACTTCACGTGTGGCAAGTTCAAAGGGTTGCAGAATCTTGCACAACGTTGAAATCATTCTCCACTGCGCTTGAGCCAGGTGCATTCCCCCTCCTTTGCCTATATTGTGGGCAGATGTATAGGCTTGAATGGCCTTTTGCTGCTCGTCCATCCTCTGAAGCATATAAAGGGTTGAATTCCACCTCGTTACCACCTCTTGCTTCAGATGATGGCAGGGCAGGTTCAGGACTGTTTGCTGGTGCTCCAGTCTTGGGCACGCAGTGGCTGAATGCCGAAAGTGGCCCGCAATTCTTCGGGCCACCGACAGCATCTCTTGCACGCCCCTGTCGTTTTTTAAATAATTCTGCACCACCAAATTCAATGTATGTGCAAAACATGGGACGTGCTGGAATTTGCCCAGATGTAATGCACGCACAATATTGGTAATAAGCGTAGCCTGCCTAGGAACGAGTTGGCGTTTGCGAGATGCTGCTACTGGTGCCACCGCTGCTGTTCTTGCTGCGGGAGGCAATACATCTACCCAGTGGGCTGTCACAGTCATATAGTCCTGAGTCTGCCCTGCTCCACTTGTCCACATGTCCGTGGTTAAGTGGACATTGGGTACAACTGCATTTTTTAGGACACTGGTGACTCTTTTTCTGACATCTGTGTACATTTTCGGTATCGCCTGCCTAGAGAAATGGAACCTAGATGGTATTTGGTACCGGGGACACAGTACCTCAATCAAGTCTGTAGTTGCCTGTGAATTAAAGGTGGATACCGGAAACACGTTTCTCACCACCCAGGCTGCCAAGGCCTGAGTTATCCGCTTTGCAGCAGGATTACTGCTGTGATATTTCATCTTCCTCGCAAAGTACTGTTGGACAGTCAATCGCTTACTGAAAGTAGTACAAGTGGTCTTCCGACTTCCCCTCTGGGATGACGATCGACTCCCAGCAGCAACAACAGCAGCGCCAGCAGCAGTAGGCGTTACACTCAAGGATGCATCGCAGGAATCTCAGGCAGGAGAGGACTCGTCAGACTTGCCAGTGACATGGCCTGCAGGACTATTGGCTTTCTTGTGTAAGGAGGAAATTGACACTGAGGGAGTTGGTGGTGTGGTTTGCAGGAGCTTGGTTACAAGAGGAAGGGATTTAGTGGTCAGTGGACTGCTTCTGCTGTCATCCAAAGTTTTGGAACTTGTCACTGACTTCTCATGAATGCGGTCCAGGTGACGTATAAGGGAGGATGTTCCTAGGTGGTTAACATCCTTACCCCTTCTTATTACAGCTTGACAAAGGCAACACACGGCTTGACACCAGTTGTCCGCATTTCTGTTGAAATAATTCCACACCGAAGAGGTGATTTTTTTTTTGTATTTTGACCAGGCATGTCAATGTCCATATTCGTCCCACGGACAACAGGTGTCTCCCCGGGTGCCTGACTTAAACAAACCACCTCACCATCAGAATCCTCTTTGTCAATTTCCTCCCCAGTGCCAGCAACACCCATATCCTCATCCTAGTGTACTTCAACAGTGACATCTTCAATTTGACTATCAGGAACTGGACTGCGGGTGCTCCTTCCAGCACTTGCAGGGGGTGTGCAAATGGTGGAAGGCGCAACCTCTACCCGTCCAGTGTTGGGAAGGTCAGGCATCGCAACCGACACAATTGGACTCTCCCTGGGGATTTGTGATTTAGAAGAACGCACAGTTCTTTGCTGTGCTTTTGCCATCTTAACTCTTTTAAGTTTTCTAGCAGGAGGATGAGTGCTTCCATCCTCAGGTGAAGCTGAACCACTAGCCTTGAACATAGGCCAGGGCCTCAGCCGTTCCTTGCCACTCCGTGTCATAAATGGCACATTGGCAAGTTTACGCTTCTCCTCAGATGATTTTGATTTAGATTTTTGGGTCATTTTACTGAGCTTTATTTTTTTGGATTTTACATGCTCTCTACTATGACATTGGGCATCGGCCTTGGCAGACAACGTTGATGGCATTTCATCGTCTCGGCCATGACTAGTGGCAGCAGCTTCAGCACGAGGTGGAAGTGGATCTTGATCTTTCCCTATTTTACCCTCCACATTTTTGTTCTCCATTTTTTAATGTGTGGAATTATATGCCAGTATCAATAGCAATGGCCTACTACTATATATACTGCGCACAACTGAAATGCACCACAGGTATGGATGGATAGTATACTTGACGACACAGAGGTAGGTAGAGCAGTGGCCTTCTGTACCGTACTGCTATATATTATATACTGGTGGTCAGCAAACTGTGAAAAACTGAAATGCACCACAGGTATGGATGGATAGTATACTTGACGACACAGAGGTAGGTAGAGCAGTGTGTTTAAAAAGAAATACCCAGCGCCAGCTGATAATATTTAACCCTTTATCTATTTGCTACAAGCCGCCATGTTCATCATATGACCAGACGATTATGGTTTATATGTTCTGAAAATAAACCACCGTTTGAGGAGAGAACGGCACGGGGACCAGCACTTGCTGTGCGGCTCAGGTGCGGTGAAAAGCCCGACACCTTAACACAGAGGGAAAGGCAAATTGACGGCTGCAGGAGATCTGAGCGCTGGAGGTAGCGCCGGCAGCCGGGTCCAGGAATGAGCGGTACGAGGAAGCGTACCACGGGACGGCTGCAGAAGTAACGAGCGCCTGAAGCGGCGCCGGCAGTTGTGTCCGGGAGTGGGGCATTGTTGAGCATAAAGTAACGAGGTGAGCACTACACACTATATATACCTCGTCTGCATGGAACTGATGCCTATAAGCTCCTTTAATATCAAATAATCACCTTTATCTCCATGGATAAACATTGCTTTGTTCCCTCCATACTACGGTGATTAAGAAAATTGCACACAGTGACTTTTACGGGACAAGTCAATATATATTCTGGTTATCAAGCAGTTTTATATTCACCTGATTTCCTGATATGTCCACATAAAAAGGAATTGCTATCAGTGGACGGGAAGAGTGAACACGCTTATAAAATTGGGCTCACGCACGAGTAAAATATATTAATAATATACAGATACGTGTGTATTATAAAGGACATTCTGCACTATAGCTCTGCTATTAATTTTTAGATACAGTAATTGATCTGTTTTTAAATTGTATATTTTTAGGATTGTATAAATAATGGAACATCTTTGATTATATTTACCGGACGGTACTAATACAAATAATCATTTGTCTTAATAAATTAAAAATTGCATATATTGCTGTATTGTATATTTATTTATAATATTTTCATATCAGCGCCTCTACTTTTCTCCACTAGTGGAGAAAATTATTTTTTGTCAGGTAGAGCAGTGGCCTACTGTACCATACTGCTATATATTATATACTGGTGGTCAGCAAAATTATGCACTGTACTCCTACTATATACTACAATGCAGCACAGATATGCAGCGTTTTTCAGGCAGAGAACGTATAATACTGGTGGTCACTGGTCAGCAAAACTCTGCACTGTACTCCTCCTATATAATACTGGTGGTCCCCAGTCCCCACAATAAAGCAGTGTGAGCACAGATATATGCAGCACACTGAACACAGATTTGGAGCGTTTTTCAGGCAGAGAACGTATAATACTGGTGGTCACTGGTCAGCAAAACTCTGCACTGTACTCATCCTATATAATACTGCTGGTCCCCAGTCCCCACAATAAAGCAGTGAGCACAGATATTTGCAGCCACCTGAATAAAACTGGGAGGACGCCAGCCACGTCCTCTCACTATCATTTCCAATGCACGAGTGAAAAATTGTGGCGATGCGCGGCTCCTTATATAGAATCCGAATCTCGCGAGAATCCGACCGCGGGATAATGACGTTCGGGCGCGCTCGGGTTAACCGAGCAAGGCGGGAAGGTTCGAATATGCCTCGGACCCGTGTAAAAAGGGTGAAGTTCGGGGGGGTTCGGATTCCGAGGATCCGAACCCGCTCATCACTACTAGAAACCACTTCCAATTTGATTTTTAGAAGGTATATTAATCCAAAATTAGTGATAAATTCATGTATTAATAGGCATGTCCGTATGCAGTTATATAACTGTATTGCTCTTACCACCCTGCGCTTGTCTGGCAGCGTTACACTCAACCTCCGTTTTTTAGCCTCTGTGGTCTGATATTACAAAAGTCCAGCAACTGAAATAATCATATGATATTTGCATCCAGCACCTGAGGTATGGTTTTTGTATTGGGAAGTTCAGCAGTATCTTATTACCCTATCCGTGCACAGACCACGGGTAGAGGTAGCGACCTTACAATGAGACCACTTGTTCTTTGGGATCGGAGATTTTTGGCTGCCACACTCAAGTCCCTTGATACTGGCTATGATATCCAGAATCAGGGCCGGTGACACCACTAGGCAGCTTTAGGCAGCTGCCTATGGGCGGCAGCACTTGAAGGGTGGCGCTGAGTGAAAAAAAAAGTAGGAAGTGATTGCTCTGTGCTCACCATGAGGGATGTGAGGCACCGCTACCCACTCACCCAGTATTGGATCTGGTGGATCAAAACCACATGTCCAGAGCTGTTCCCACCTTCCCTTCTTGCTTTGCTCTCACTTAAACCTCCGCACTCCCGGCCTGATGACTGTTTAGGAGATCTGCTCCCTCCTCCGGCTCCACAAACCTTCCAAGGAGGCAACTGAGCAGCTGGAGACCGAAGAGAAGGAAGGAGGCGGGTCTTTCACCCAGTGCAGACAAGGCATCCCCATCCACTGGCGGATCCCGCTGTCATTTCTGATGCTTTCCTTTAACTGGCAGCATGGGGACGGGCCGCGAAATTGACCCTCGTGGTCATTTTCACCGGGAGCTTGAGCTGATCCCCCGGCACTCCCCCCTTCCGCCCCACAAAGCATATCGATAGGCGAGCACCAAGTAGCAGACAGTTCAGGTACATGCAGGTGCCGCAACATACATTGCTCCCTGCGAGGATTGAGCTATATCCTCCCACACAGGGACCGCCGCGTGGGACTGTTATCTCGACAGTATGCCACAGCCCGATGCTGTTGATTCACAGGGGGGCTTCTTCTATGTGGTTGTGGAATGAGATTGGGTGCTGTGTAACACTATAGAAGTGTGAAGCATAGCCCCAACATCACACAGCATCACCCTACCCCAGGCTTTCCCAACCATGGTCCTCAAGGCACACCAACAGTGCAGGTTTTAGTGATAGCCAGGCTTCAGCACAGGTGACTTAATTAGTAGCTCAGTTATATTGATTTAACCATCTTTGCTGCAGCCTGGATATCACTAAAACCTGCACTGTTGGTGTGCCTTGAGGACCGTGGTTGGGAAAGCCTGCCCTACCCTATATATAATTTGGACCCATCCTACAACATTATACTGTTTCCCCCAAGACCCACTGGTGGTCATTCCGAGTTGTTCGCTTGCTAGCTGCTTTTAGCAGCATTGCACACGCTAGGCCACCGCCCTCTGGGAGTGTATCTTAGTTTAGCAGAATAGCGAACGAAAGATTAGCAGAACTGCTAATAAATAATTCTTTGCAGTTTCCTAGTAGCTCCAGACCTACTCACAGATTGCGATCCGCTCAGTCCGTTTAGTTCCTGGTTTGATGTCACAAACACGCCCTGCGTTCGGCCAGCCACTCCCCCGTTTCTCCAGACACTCCCGCGTTTTTCCCTGACACGCCTGCATTTTTTAGCACACTCCCGGAAAACGCTCAGTTACCACCAAGAAACGCCCCTTTCCTGTCGATCATTCACTGATCAGCAGAGCGACTGAAAAGCGTTGCAGAATCCACAGCAAACCTACTAAGTTTTTAGTTAAATAACTAAGCGCATGTGCCCTGCGTGCCTTGCGCATGCGCATTTTGCAACAAATTGCAGCATAGCGAAAATTGGCAACGAGCGAACAACTCGGAATGACCCCCACTGTGCATAATGGAAATGCACAGACTATACAGCATGGTATTCCGAGCAGTGTTGGGATTCCGAACGATGAGATCCTGATCACGTTTCATATAGATGATGCATGCTGTATGGTCTGTGCATCACCATTATGCACAGTGGGGCTTGGGGGAACCAGAATAACATTGTAGGATGGGTCCAAATTACAATATATATATATATATATATATAAATCCTACATCTCTAACCTCCTCTCCCTTCATACTCCCTCCCACCCCCTACGGTCGACCAATGACCGTCGCCTCTCCACCGCCCTGGTCACTGCTTCCCATGCTCGTGTTCAAGACTATGCCCGGGCTGCACCCCTTCAGTGGAATGCACTCCCCCACTCCATTAGACTCTCCCTGACCTTGCAAAGCTTCAAACGGGCACTAAAAACCCACCTATTCATCAAAGCATGCCCTCCCGATGCATAACCCAGTCCTGAGGCCGCGCCTCCACCCCCTGCCTCATGCCGTGAACATCTCAGCTTTGCTTGCATACTGCCATCAGGTTACCTCCCGCTTGCTTCCTCCTCTTGTCATCTGTCTGTTGCCCCTCCCCACTAGATTGTTAGCTCTTCAGAGCAGGGCCCTCTTTCCTCTTGTTATCTAAGCTCTCGTCTCGACACATTTCACTCGCAGCTCTCCCCTACTCAGTGACCATCTTTACCTGCTTTCTCTCCTGCTAGTAAAGGCTCATCTCCATCTATGGCCACCAGCCTCTAGTAGTACGATGATCACTCCCTCAATACATACATCTTAGCTGTATTATGTCTTGAGAATGTGTGGTGCTCTTTGTTACCTGTACTCCTATTTCTGTTATTTATTTACTGTAATGCTAAGTTTTGTCTCCATGTACTGTCCTTTGTACAGCGCTGCGAAACACTTGTGATGCCTTATAAATAAAATGTAATAATAATAATTATATATATATATATATATATATATATAAAATCTATATGAAATGTGGTCAGGATCCCATCGTTGGGTACGCTGGGATACCAAAATACAGGGAGAAGTAAGCTGTGAAGTCGGGCGGGGGTTTTGGGGAGAGGTTAGATTTAGGCTGCAGTGGAGGGTTAGGCTGTGGGAAGGGGGGGTTAGAGATTAGGGTTAGATTACTTTATTAGTAAATGTCGGGATTTTAATCTCCGGGAAGCCGCTGTTGGTGGTGGCTGTGGAATTTCTAAAATAGCGTGTCTGCACTTTTTTATCTGCTCTGTATTTTGGCAGGGGGGATGCTGACTATTTGCCTAGGGTGCTGAAAAACCTTGCACCGGCCCTGTCCAGGATCCAAGTCTGATATGTGCATTCACCAGGCGAGGTCCGGCTATAGCAGCGTCTTAATACAGTGATCCAGTCCACGGCCAGGAGGATGTGTGCTGCTGTGGGTGGGGAGCACAAGAATCAGCTGTAAGGTGTAGAGGTGTTTCCAAGCATCAGTGCAGAGGTCCCTTAACGTGTTTCTCTGTTATAATGCTCTAACTATTTCATCAGAAGGTATATTTTAAATATCTATGCGCTCTCTTAGATATCTATTTGAGGTTGATATTGTAGTATATTTTTGGACTATAAAGTGGGAGAAGCATTGGTTATTTTAACTATTTAGTGACCAGTATATTAATCAGGGTGTTTTAATAAAAATATATTCATTTGTGCATGAATATATACTTATAAAGGTTTACGCGCATGGGTTTCAGTATATCAGGACATTGCATTTGTGTGTCTGTGTGTGTTTAATTTTTGGAAACATAACAGACAAAGGAAGGCTAATATTTTTTTCCAGAGAAATGGGTAACACAATCGATGTTGCTAACTGTGGATGCAAGTGTGCACAAAATGCTGTAAATTACCGAAAAAAGTGACAGCTATTACTGTACATTAGATTCAAAAGAATTTTCAGATTTCTCTGTATACATGAAGGAATCATAAAAAGAGTCAATCTATCATGAGCAGAATGCAGTATTCAAGACAAAATATACCTACAGTGAATATCAAAACAATGCTTTAAGAATATGGATAGTTTTTTTTCTCCAGAATTCCCAATAGGTTTGTTTACATTACCTTTCTGTATATACTGTAAATGATCTAAGCCTCATATTAAGATGCTGAAGAAGACACCTCAGTAGATGTCATAATGGGGGTAATTCTGAGTCGGACATATCTCTCATCATGGATGCAAATAGTGGGTTTTAGCATACAGTGAAAGAACAGAAGTAAATTTACGTATGTTACATATCTCTCCAGCTGAGTTGGACTAATTTTTTCCGTCACCACCAGGACATGGGCACTGCCCAGGGCTGTCTTTGCATATGGGCTCAAGGGCCCGAGGAGTAATAAGGCCATAGGCTGATAGCCTTTTTTTCAGGGGTACCAGATTGTTGAAAATCCGCCTTGGGAAACTGGATATATACGACTTCAAAACAGTGGTCCCCATTTGAGTCTGTTAATTGCATTTACCAGCCAGATATTTCAGGTTCTATCTGAGTATGTCTCTATTATGCCCAAAACCAGAGATATCAGCCTTCCAGCAGCTGGTCCCTGTTCCAGCTCCACACGCCTGGTATGCAGTTTTATATTTTCGTCGGTGTATTGCTCTGCCTCCTGAACTCTGATCCCCAAAGTGGGACTCTCTAGTTTTTTTTATCCCTTTGAAAGCTAAGAAATCTATTTCCAGGAACTGGAGATATCTGCAGTCAAGCAAGCTGCCCTCCCACTGGAAAATGATGAATATTAAGCCCACTCCAGTATTCATCCCTCCCCTGCATATTAAAAAACCCCTAGCACCCTGGAAGTCATGTACCAGGTCCCCTTCATTTTTATCACTGTTTGAAGGGCATGTTGGAAACTTCAGTAAACCTTTCATTTCATTGCAGAACACCAAATGCAGTCTTAAAACCTCTCTAATGCAGCTGAAACAACTTTGCTACCTTACACCAAATAACAACATGCACCAATTAGTGTAAGTGGAGCATTCACAAAAGCCAATCTCATGCCTGTTATGACCATCATCTAATTTTGCATTTGGCACCTGGCAAATATTACAGGTTGTAAATGACTCTTTTTCTAAGTCTGCATATGTTTTTGACCTACTGTACTTATTGTGCTTTCCAATAATAGGGCACCCCCATTCCATTCAAATGAACAAAATCATGGTGAGGAAGGCTTATATGACAGAACCATACAATTATGCCTATGTGTGCAGCCACTGCTCTCGGAATATGCAATGCAAATTCATGTAAAATAAGCTACACCAACTTACACAGCACTCACTCTTCATCAGCCACTATGTGATTGTAGTAATCACAAATGTACACATAGAGTAAGTGCTAACAGTACCAATAATAAATTACCTTATGCTTTAGATTGCAGATGTGTCCTCGTACACTATTGTCGTAGTAGTGCCAAATGACCCTTCTAGGTGTGGAGGTATTTTTTGCTTATTTTTCACTTGAATATGCATCAGCTGCATGAATATGCACCTGTATGAAAAAGGAAGTAAGTGATTCAATGCACTGCCAATGATCTAATGCAGCCAGTAAGACAAGAGGAACCTTCACAAACAATTCCAGAATAATTATACAAATCAAAAATTTTGTCTTAACGGCGCAAAAATATCAAAGAGTCTTACATAAAGAATGAGAATGTGGAGTTTTCTGTGTTCCTAAAAATCCCGTAATTCTTATGTCCTTAAGTTCTTGTGAATCAATTTCCTTAACTCAAGCAGAGAGAAAAAGAGATCATGGTGCAGATCCACTTATAGGGGATTAAAGGAATTTATTATACACAGGGAACTCACAATTTAACAGATTAAAACAAACATGTAACCACTGTGAAGTGGTAAAAGCAGGGTGTTGTCGTCACTGGTGGTCAAAGTTACCCTCCTCAGATGGACTCAGGGCTGCACTGTAGGTTCCGGATACCATATGAGTGCAGTAGGTAGCTAAGATGTCCCAGATCAGGTCACACTCCGTTCCAAATTCACCAGCTCAACGCGTTTCGGACTGCTGTGGTCCTTCGTCAGGAGCATAATGGTGAATGGGAGGCACAGGGTATTTATACACAACATAATCAGCTTAAACAGGATCCACATGGGGCGGTTCGTCCCCGCCCGCGGTCGTCAGCAGGAAACGCCGTCACCGGAAGTTCCGCTATCCGGAACCGGAAGTGACTATGCGTTCCAACGTCGTCCAGGAGAACTTAGCAGGAAACTCCGTCACCGGAAGTTCCGCTGCCGCGACAGGAAATCAGCCTGCGTTCCATTTTCAGAAGTCAGGAAGTTGTCAGTACATTCCATCTCCAAAAGTTAGGAAGTCCCGTACTCATTTTATAAGGTCGTGTCCTTAAAAAGAAGTCCCATATGTACAAAAGTAGCGACAAAGGGTTCCTCTTTAGTCCAAGTGTAATCCACAAATTGACATGTAATTAAAAACAAAGAAATAAATATATTAAAACTAACATCTATTTCATAGGAAACCAGAAACATATTAAAATATACAATAAAAGATGTGGCCAGTTAGAACTATAAAAACCATTTTAATTCAAAATCCCCGTTAAGGCCTTCTGGGGTTAGGGTTTTAAGTTTAAAAATCCACTTCATTTCGGATTTGGCTAATTTACTCTCAATGTCTTTATTTCTCCAAGATGAAGTGACCCCTTCTATCCCCCAGAAAGCTTTAATAGCAGTCGGATTACATTTGTGAAATTTCTTAAAATGTGCAGATACAGTGTGGCTTTCTAGACCTTTTTTAATGTTGTACGTATGTTCTGCTAGTCTTATTTTTAGATTCCTATGTGTGCAGCCACTGCTCTCGGAATATGCAATGCAAATTCATGTAAAATAAACTACACCAACTTACACAGCACTCACTCTTCATCAGCCACTATGTGATTGTAGTAATCACAAATGTACACATAGAGTAAGTGCTAACAGTACCAATAATAAATTACCTTATGCTTTAGATTGCAGATGTGTCCTCGTACACTATTGTCGTAGTAGTGCCAAATGACCCTTCTAGGTGTGGAGGTATTTTTTGCTTATTTTTCACTTGAATATGCATCTTACAATGTCATGCAACAAAATTGCTTCATTAGACCGCACTGATTAATTTGATGTGCAACACTTGTACATCTGTGTGCAAATGAGTATGAATCAGTATATGAAGTGCTACAATGCAGCTGCTGCAGATTTTTTTATGGCAAGTTCTGTTGTGCTTCATCTGCGTCTTTGTACATGTTTAAAACTAATTTCTGTATGGTTAAAGTTGCAGCCCAGTCTGTAGTATACTTTGGTGTTTCTCTGTATCTGCGGTACAAATGTAAAGATAAAGCCGCAACACTACACCACTTTCAGCGCAGCTTATTTGTGCCAGATATCTTGCACCGCATAGCATACTGAGGTTAGGTAAATGAGGACACATACCAGCATTCTGAAAAAGTGCCACGGTATTCATAAACAGCATTTCATCGAAAATGTATACAAACTTTGCTCACATTCAGGTTTTATTATTCTCAGTTGGTAATAAATAAGGGTACCCCTTACTGTTTAAAAAGCAAATTATTACCAAAATTACATACACTCATTTTATCCTATATGCTCAGAGTAATTTCTTATTCAACTTTGATGGATGTCATATGTCCCAAACAGGGCTATATGGTACATATTTATCCTTAATATCCATAGTTTGTGTAATACAGTGTAGCTTTACAGTATATGCAAGATGGGGCAACTTTACAGAGGAGGGGGCCTGTGGGCAGACTTCTGGTGGAGCCCCTCCTCTTCACGGCACTGTACACTCTGGCATTATGCCAGAGTCTACACCGTATGCACAAGTCTCTGGAAACATGGTGCATGGGCAGCAGCCATTTTGAAGGATATTTTTTTACTGCGGCTGGAGCCCCCACGCAGGACTCCAGAATGGTAAGTAATAAAACATAGGTGCAATGTGTGTGGTGTGGGCCCCCGGGACCCAGGAGCCCATGTGCACTGCACACATTGCACCCATTATAGAAATGCCAATGTAAGCAAGTTTTGTATTTATGCTGTGATAATACATACAAGCGCCCATGTGAAGGGACCGACTGTAGTACAGAATTCCTCCAGATTATTTTCAATGTTATACAACAAAGAAAAAAGTGCATATAGCAATGTACCGTTTTAAAATTGAATATACAATCACATAAACATACAACAATAAAACAATCAGTGCATAGTATCCAAAGTGCAGAGAGTCCAAAGTGTGTAATTACCAGCGGTTAGTAAGAACTGTCTCACGACAAGCATGAGGATTTGTTTTCCACGGCTTGGTGATTTTTCTCTTGGTGGAGGTATATATGAGAGTTACCTCTGTGTGATCTGTACATTAATTAGCTGCCTATTCCTAGAGCGCACTGAAAATTTTCGATTCTTTTGTTTCTATAAGTTTTGTATTTACTCTTAAATAACACATTCCCACATACAATATAAACAGGAATTATTCCACCACTATGTCTTATATAGTTCATAGCAAGCATCAACATTTTATTTTTCATTCATTGGAACTTTGTTCACATTCAGTTGCCATTAATCTTTGTTGTGTGGATACTATAGATGTGCGATAAATTTCTCTCGAAACAAAAATTGCCCCTGTATTTCTCAAGAGATAGATCACCTTGTGCCACTTGGTTTCTAAGGTAATATTTCATATCATGTTTACCAAAATAATCTTGAGCTCTCAGAAGAGCAATTGTTTATTTACTGTAAGACACTTCTGGACACTACTAAATGTATCCCATGTGTCATCCATACAGTACATTAGTTATATTTTATTATTACTTATCCTGAGTGTTCAAGCACACTGATACTTTTATATTACACTTGACTCAAATGTATTATATTATCCTATAAGTGATCCCATCTGCCACAGTCCAAAACGTAAGTGAATAATTACTTTAAAGGGATTAATACAGGGTTTCTGAAATTAATCTATCTAATTAATGTTTTTTTTGCTAATAGCTTTATCAAGATTAATTATTTTGTAATCTTAAAAAAATAGGAAGAGTATTAGGTCATAAACCATTTTCCTAAAGTAGTCCGTAAAGACAGCAATTACTATAGAGTACAAGTCAGCTTCAAAAGTTTGAATGAACTGCACCAAAACAACTAAACATCCAGATGAGCATCTGATCAGGATAAAGGTCGAAGGGTGCTGGTAGGAAATGCTGTTGGATGGGAAATAACATTTACCTGCGTGTTTATTGGCTGACTAAACTTTTTGGACTCCGTGGAACAATCATTTTGGATATACTCAGATTTGGATCTACCCAGTTTTGGTGAATATGTAATCAACAGCTGTTTTTTTTACCATGTGTGTGTCACCACATCTATGTTTTTTAACAGTTTGTTTTGTGTACAAAAATATTTAATATCGACAAAAGCATTAATAAAGCTTCAAAAGCCTCTGTAGTACAGCGGAAATATCTCTAAAAAAACAAACCCGCTGAAAGGTGCACACAACAGCATAACATACTGTACAAGCAATGATGAAAGAACATTTCAGTGTCCGCACTAGATTTACAGACAGGCAATCACAAGTGGTTCGTTAGTGTTGGCGACCCACATTATCATCTATACATATAATAAAACTGTAAGGGTTGTGTCTGAATATAGCAATTTTGTTTGAGAAATATACTTCTAGGGACTGTTTATGAACTGTGGAGACAAAAAAAAAATCTGAATTTTTGTCTCTCTGTTCATTCCAGCATCAGGCAAAAACTAATAGATGAATTTGGATTGTGTTTTCACTATTGTAAAGCCTAGTGACCTATAAAGAAACTGAGGTATGTATGATCTCAATGTGACATCTTGTGAAGGCAGCAAGAAAAGATGGGGAGGTGGATGTCATTGTCCACCTAGGGACAAATGACCTGGCAAATGCAGAACTCATTGCTGTAAAAGATGAATTTAGGAAGTTAGGGACTGCTCTGAAGCAGGTGGCAACCACTGTATCTTTTTCAGAAGTATTGCCAGTACACAGAGGGGAAGACAGAACTCATTGCATCAGAAACTTCAATGTTTGGCTAAGGACATGGTGCAATGAGGAGAGATTTGGATTTATAGGCCATAGTCACACCATCTGGCAAGATAGGAGCTTATACAAAAGTGACGGCCTGCACCCATCTTCAACGGGAACGAAAATACTAACTGAACAGTTTGGATGCTTCATCAAGAGCTATTTAAACTAACAAAGGGGGGCAGTGAACCAAATAGGAATAAAGAAATCTGCTCCCCCAACACAGAGGTATTGTTTCTGCAGGCAAAGGGAATAGGAAGCATATCCACAGCAACAGAAGATAATTCAGATCAAAACCAAATAAAAATAGGCAGAGAGAAGAACATAGCTAGGAACAGAAAAAGCACAAACAAAACTCTAAAAGCTATGTGTGCAAATGCTAGGAGCTTAGGAAATAAAATCCCAGAACTAACTGCAATAATGACAAGGGATGATCTAGACATTGTGGCAATTACAGAGTCATGGTACAATGAAAATCATGACTGGGACATAGCTATACCGGGATATACTTTGTTTAGGAAGGACAGAATTGGAAAAATCGGGGGAGGGGTAGCAATGTATGTAAAAAATGCCATAAAGACTACATTAATACAAAGTATTGAAGAAAAAACTGAGGCCCTTTGGGTGACCATAGAAACAGGGGAAAAGTTGATTATTCGTATTGGCGTGATATACAGGCCACCAGGTCAGGAAGAGGAACTTGACAAGAACCTATTGCAGGACATAACTAAAATGGCATTAAAAGGAGAGGTAATAATCATGGGAGACTTTAATCTTCCTGATGTAAACTGGGAGGTGTCTGTTGCTAGTTCCACTAGAAGTAGGAACATTTTAAATTCCCTTCAGGGAGCATCCCTCCACCAATTGGTGAGGGAGCCCACTCGGAAAGACGCAATATTAGACTTAATACTTACAAATGGAGACAGATTATCAGACGTAAAAGTGGGTGAAAACCTCGGATCCAGTGATCATCAAGCAGTATGGTTCAGCATTAAGACAGAGACTGACTCGTCCCATACAAAAACAAAGGTGTTGGATTTTAGGAAGGCTGATTTTGTAGGGATGGGAAAATGTGTAAGCGATTCTTTGGCAGAGTGGAGGAACTTGGAAACAGTGCAGGAGAGGTGGAAAACATTCAAATGTGCAATATTGAAGGCAACAGACCTTTGTATCAAAACTGTTAGGAAAAACACAAGGAAAAGGAAGCCAGTGTGGTTTGCAAAAGAAGTAGCAAATATTGTGAGAGCAAAAAAGATGGCTTTTAGGAAATATAAGCAGACACAAAATAATGAAGACAAAAAGATATATCTTGTTAGACAGAAGGAGACAAAGAAGGTAATCAGATGTGCAAAGGCACAAGCTGAGGAGAAAATGGCCCAGTCAGTGGGTAAAGGAGGCAAAACTTTTTTTAGGTATATAAGCGAAAAAAGAAAAACAAAAGGCGGAATTATAAAACTAAAGACGGACACTGGGAATCTTGTTGAGGGAGACAATTTAATAGCAGATCATCTTAATGATTATTTTTGCTCAGTATTTACTACTGAAAGAGAGGGGAAGGGGCCACAGTTAAGTTGCAGGGATATTCAGGAAAATGAAACAAGTACATTTACAGAGGAGAAGGTCCTAACAGAACTCTCAAAGCTGAAAGTGGACAAATCTATGGGGCCAGATGGGATACATCCAAGGATACTAAAAGAACTTAAAGAGGTGCTGGTAGCACCATTGACAGAATTATTCAACCAGTCATTAGCGACAGGAGAAATTCCAGGGGACTGGAAAAGAGCAAACGTAGTCCCACTGCACAAAAGTGGAAGCAAGGAAGAGGCAAACAACTACAGACCAGTGAGTCTTACATCAGTAGTAGGGAAATTGATGGAAACACTCTTAAAAGAAAGAGTTGTAGATCATCTCAAATCCGGCAATTTACTGGATCCCAAACAGCATGGATTCACTGGGGGAAGATCATGTCAAACAAATCTTATTGACTTTTTTGATTGTGTGACTAAAGTGATGGATAAAGGTGGAGCCATGGATATAGCTTATCTTGACTTTAGTAAGGCTTTTGACACAGTTCCACATCGCAGACTGCTAAATAAACTTGAAAGTTTGGGATTGGATATTAGGATTATTGAATGGATAAGATCTTGGTTGAAGGATAGAAAACAGAGAGTTGTGGTAAATGGAGTGCATTCACAAGAGGGAAATGTTACCAGTGGAGTACCCCAGGGATCTGTACTTGGACCAGTGCTTTTCAATATCTTTATTGGTGACATTGCAAATGGGATTAAAGGGAAAGTATGCCTTTTTGCAGATGACACAAAGGTATGCAACAGGGTAGACACACCAGGTGGGGTAAAACAAATGATTGAGGATCTAGGTAGACTAGAGGAATGGTCAAGAGTCTGGCAATTACAGTTTAATGCCAAAAAATGCAAAATCATGCACTTGGGTCTCAAAAATCCTAAAGCTAAATACAGTATTAATGGCACTATACTGGAAACTACTGAGGAGGAAAGGGATCTAGGAGTCACTATTCCAGATGACTTAAAGGCAGGTAAGCAATGTAACAAGGCAATGAGGAAGGCTAGTCAGATGCTTGGCTGCATTGGGAGAGGAATCAGCAGCAGAAAGAAAGAAGTAATAATGCCACTGTATAGGTCATTGGTACGGCCTCATCTAGAATACTGTATTCAGTTCTGGAGGCCATATCTTCAAAAGGATATTAATACATTAGAAACTGTACAAAGGAGGGCAACTAAAATGGTGCATGGCCTACATCACAAAACATACCCAGAAAGACTAAGAAATCTCAATATGTATAGTTTGGAGCAGAGAAGAGAAAGGGGGGACATGATAGAAACTTTCAAATATATGAAGGGTTTTAACAAAGTCCAGGAGGGAAACATTCTCCAAATGAAGAGAAGCAATAGGACACGAGGACATGCACTGAGACTGGAGGGGGGGAGGTTCAGGGGAAATTTGCGGAAAAATTATTTCACAGAAAGGGTAGTGGACAAGTGGAATAGCCTCCCATCAGAGGTGGTAGAGGCTAAGACAGTAGAGCAATTTAAACATGCATGGGATAGACATAAGGATATCCTTACAAAGAAATAAGGAACAAATAAGGTTAGTGATAAAAAAAAAAAATAATATATAAAAAAAAAAAAGGGGCAGACTAGATGGGCCAAGTGGTTCTTATCTGCCGACAAATTCTATGTTTCTATGTTTCTATGATAAAGGAACAAACAGACAATTGACACTGGGCATGTGCAGTATCCAGGCTCCTCAAGTCCAAAATTCCTATATGTATATACAATATATACATATATTGCACACTCCGAACGCAGAGTTATTTAGGTATGCATATATAAATACATAGATACTGTATATATAGATATTCAAGTTCTATTTAGCATGAAACTCTGATTATACAGTATATCAATCACTAATCAGGCAAGTTATCTTGATCATGAAGTTTCAGTTTACACGACAAACCAGTAGATGGCACACCAAGACAAATGCTACACGCTATGGTTATGCACAATGCCAGTTAATATATAGCATAGAGTCACTGGTCATGTTACTTGCAACCTTTCGGTTTTAGGTTAAGTAGCAACAGATTGGCACTACTGTCTTTCTAAAATTTGCTCTTCTGAGCAATAACAGAAATCCATGTGAGCAAAACTACGGGCAAATGCTAGTCATGCAATATATGTGTCTGAGCCAAATATATTTAATGGAATTCATTTGCATCAAAGTGGAAATATCCTTTAAGCAGAGTACTGTAGGTCACTCTCTGAAAATTGTGACATTGCTCTGCCTTATTTCACAAGGAAATTGGTAGGACAGAAAGAGTGATGTTGCAATTTTTAGCAGAACCTAATGACAAAACATGTCTAGCCCTGTTCCTTCAGTTATCAGCTCCCAGAGGAGAAGATTTCAATGTTGCCAAAAATGCTTTTAAGAGTTTAGTTCGCCAACTTGCAAAAATAGCTATTAATGGGCTTTGGAAAAAATTTGGAGTAAAATGATTAATATTTTTTGATGGTATAGTTAATTTTCATAATGTTAATTTACCAACCCAGTACTCCAATTATGCCTTTTATTTACATATTCTGCAAAAAATAATTGATGTTACATTAGCAATCTGAAAACAATGAGCATTTTTTGCCATCTGTGTATTTAGCAGGCATATATATGATCTTAACTTAATGGGAATTGTAGAGTAAACAAATGACAATGTACATTGTAGGCATACCTCCCAACTTTCATGGCCAATGGCGTGCCTGCATCCAAAAAAGAGGCAGATCCTTGGATAAATGGGATAGGGCCTTAGCTGGAAAGGAGGGGCCTTGCTCCATGAACCCCATTTTCATAATTTTGGGTGTGTGCCCAGCACTCCCTGACTAGTTGGGTAGCCCCTAGCTCACCCTCCAAGCACTGTTAGGTGCCCACAACATCTATTCAGTGATCACCAGCTGCTTTGCAGAGCAGAGCAGCAGTTATCACAGGGTCTCCCAACCTGCCTCGGGCCCACTGTGTCCCGTGGGTGGGACAATGGGACAGTGTCTGAATAACTGGACTGTCCCGGTGAAATCAGGGCAATTGGGAGGTATGCTGTAGGTAATATAGCAACTAAAAAACTGTCACTTTATAGGTTTGCACATACTGTACAACAAGATACACAGGAAGCTTATTAAAAAGGGACATCATTCATGTCTGTGCAGAGACTAGTTTGCCTCTGGGCTGAATTATTTAAAAAATAATAAAGGTTCTTTGGATTAGAAATGTATTTGAGCATTCTGTTGACTGAGTGAAAAATAATGTATGCCACAACTTCTTTAAGTTAATAACATATTTTAAACTCAATTTACAGAGTTAAGAAGAAAAGTGTGTATTCATATTATTTATACATTGGTAATGTAAATATCTACATAACAAGTTAATACTTTTCTTTAGATTATATAGTATTTTATCATGCAGTAATTGTCTTTGATGTTGTTTTGATGTTGCAATGGTGATATTAGCTACAATATAATGCAAATGAAATATGTATGCCAGCACTAGGCAGCCATTTCCCTTGTTGTCTGACCTCAGTCAAGTAGGTTTAGCATATTTGTTCAGAATTTCGTGTTTATATTCATTGTGTTGACGTAAGAATGCCGACATGGTTGTTATGTTGATATTGAACATGGCAATGTTCAGTATGTCAACACTGATGCTATGTCAACACTGTTAGAATGTCAACAGACTGTTTTTCTTGTAATTGTGTCCCTAAACCTAACAGTAACCCTAACCCTAATGGAAATCTCGACATTATGACAATGTCCCCATTTCCAATTTTCAACATACTGTCAATGTCAACATTCTGTACAACATTCTGTAGGTGTCGACAATAATGATGGTGACATATCCATGCCAACATTATCAGTGTCGACCTTCTGCTGTTGACTTTGTGAATGTTGACATGGGAACAGTGACAGCCTTAGTGAATACCAGCCGAGTAACCACTTGTAAGAAGTAAGCAAGGATTTGCATGCCAGCATCATCAATGTGGATCTTCTGCTGTCAACATTGCGAATGTTAGCAAGGGTACAGTGACATCCTGGGTGAGTACCAGCTGAGTAACCACTTATAAGATGTAAGCAGGTATTTGCTAAAATAATTAAATTAACAATGAATTAGAAAAGATATTTAAATCATAGATATTTCATATTTTTTCTTTCATGACACTCGCTGCAAATACAGTGCATACATTTTTTTTATGGTGGTTAAAAGTGAATCCAATATTGATAGATCTCATGGCATTCTTGAATTAAACAATTAACTTTTTTTAAACTATAAATCACTATGCAGCATTTTAGAAAACTAAACTGAAAGAAACATGTAATTCAGCAGAAATATGACTCAGCACAAATTGGTCATTGTGCTTGCGTGTCTTTTATATTGTGTATTTCTGCAAATTCCATATTCTATAGTGCCATGATTACTGTAGTGTTAGGATTATGGAATAAACTGGAATTAAGAAAATTAAAAGCTGTATAACTATATAAATGATTACTCTCGACCATATGACATTACTTTATGACGGCCCTTTGTGCAAGTTTAACAAGTGGTTAACTATACTGATGTATCCTTTAGAAATAATAATTTTATTTACATAGCGCTCTTTCTCTAACAGTGCTCAAGGCGCTTCTTCACAGTGTCTGTATCCTGTTATATACTTGAGTAACTTTTATGTCAGAATGGCCTGAGATTCAAGTACAAGACCTACACATTAGATCAGCAGGCTAGATAAACTTGTTTTTGGCATCGTCTAGATGCTTTGCCTGCAGAGAACCATATACTCACTCATCCTAGGGTCATATAATGCAGTGGATATAAAAAGTCTTCAATTGTTTTGGAGAAAGAAGTGGATAACCTGCTATTGCTGCCACCACTATTCTTCACAGTAGGTAACTATGGTGTTATTGAGTGATGAGCTGTATTATCCTTGCCATTTACACATTGTTTAGAATTAAGAGCAAAAGTTCAACCTTGGTCTCCTGAAAAAATAAGACATCTAACAAACATAGTTTGGGGTGGATACATTTAATTTTTGCAAAATTTAAACTTGCTTGGATCTTCTGATTTGTTTTTTTGTGAGAAATGGCTTCTGTCTTGAATCCCAGAGCCCAAACATGTTCAGAATATAGATGTATATTGTGACCAGTTCCTGACAGAAATTCTTGCAGCTCCCTCAGTGTTGCTGTACTCCTCTTGGAAGCTGATGAAGTTTTTCCTTGTCTTGTCATCAGCTGTAATTGCTATGGGCAACTTCTCCACTGGTCCACTTCTCAACTCTTTTCTCTAAAGGACCACTATACATAACAGTAACCAGTGCCTCAGCTTCTTTATGCTATATTGGGTTGCTGTTCCCTTCTATGAAGGCACCTGAGCAGGTAAGCCATGTCCATAGTGAGAGTGCTGGATTCATTGGAAAAATATAATTAAGTAAAAATAATAAACAAAAAATAACATATATATATATATATATATTTATATATATATATATATATATACTAGGTAATTCATCACGCCCTACAGGCGCTCTTCACACCGTCGTAAGGGACTACGCCCCCTTAACCCTTGCACACCCTTGTGGCGTGGAATATTTTTATTATATGGAGTATTACATCCAATCATAATTGTGTGAGTGGTTAAATATTGCACGGACAAAGGGCGTGCAATGGTTAAGGGGTCGTAGCCCCTTGCAATGGCGTGAACAGTGCATGCAGGGCCTGGTGAATCACCTAGTAGGTGCTTTGGTTGGGGAAGTAGGGGGTGCGGGGAAGAGGCGGATGGGATCCTGGGGTGCCACGGGAGGTGCGGTTGTGGTGGGGCCGCAGGTGGGGGAGGGTGCGTGGGTGCTGCGGGTGGTGGTCCGTACCCGCTTCAGGTGGGGGAGGAGCAGTTGCGGGGTTGCCCCAGGTGGGGGAGGGGTGGCTGCGGTGGTAAGTACGGGTGCGGGGTCGCTGCGGGTGGGGGAGGGGGTCCGGAGCTATCGCGGGTGCTAGAGGGGGAGTGTGGGGGTGCCGCGGATGGGGCTCGGAGGTACTGTGAGTGGGGGAGGGGCGGGTAATGCTTCTCCTCCTGTCAGCAGCTAAGCTGCTGTCCTCCCTTTGGCAGTGGCTCTCCTGGAGACTCGCACAGCAGGCAGTCACTATTGTTTGCGCCGGTGTCCCAACGCGCCGCATTACAGGGAAGAAGATGTACGCAATAAACTACAGGTCCCAGCAGCCCTAAGGGGCGGAATGCTTTGGCGCTAAGGGCTGCTGGGAGCTGTAGTTTATGTAGTGCGTCTACTTCCCTGTAATGCGGCGCGTTGGGAAACTGGTGATAACAATAGAGACTGGCTGGCAGAACTGAGTGACTGGCTGAATCAATATAAAAGGTGAGAGTGCTGTGCAGTGTGTGTGTGTTTGTATATATATGTGTCTGGTGTGTGTGTGTGTGTGTGTGTGTGTATGTGTGACTGTCTGCATAATGTGTGTAAGCGTCACTGGTACAGGGGGCGTTACGTGTGTAAGCGTCACTGGTACAGGGGGCGTTATGTGTGTAAGCGTCACTGGTACAGGGGGCGTTATGTGTGTAAGCGGTACTGGTAGAGGGGGCGTTATGTGTGTAAGCGGTACTGGTAGAGGGGGCATTACGTGTGTAAGCGTCAGTGGTACAGGGGGCATTACGTGTCTAAGCGGCACTGGTACAGGGGGCGTTACGTGTGTAAGCGGCACTGGTACAGGGGGGGGCGTGACATGTGTAAGCGTCACTGGTTCAGGGGGCATTATATGTGTAAGTGTCTCTACTACAGGGGTCATTATGTGCGCTGTGCGTTTGTAAAGTATGCGAGGGTGCAAATTTATAGTTTGCAGGGGGGCGCCGAACACTCTAGCAACGGCCCTGACTGCACACCCACTGTACTGCGCTGCACTGTCACCTTTTACATTGATTCAGCGTCCAGACATTACCCTCCGCGATATCACGCACTCTATCCGCTACATTAACCATCTCGGGGCTTCCAGGCCGGCAGCCCAGGTGCTGTGTTGCGGAGTCAGGGCCTCTGGGGATCTGGGCGCGGTTGTGGCGGGGAGGCACTTCTGTGACATCACACACAGAGGAGGCTCCGGGGCTCAGAGAGTATGCGGTGCAGGGAGGCCTATGAAAGTCTTCCGCTGCGCCGCTTTCATACACATCTATGCTGGTGGCCGCAGCAGCTTTTTTTCCACCTGCGGCGCGGCTAGGGAGTGGGGATTGTTGATGCCGGAGGGGGCAGGTGGACTGGCAGCAAGACATTGGTGGTCATTCCGAGTTGATCGTTCGCTAGCAGTTTTTAGCAGCCATGCAAACGCTATGCCGCCACCCACTGGGAGTGTATTTTAGCTTAGCAGAAGTGCGAACGAAGGGATCGGAGAGCGGGTCCAAAAATATTTTGTGCAGTTTCAGAGTAGCTTCAGACCTACTCGGCGCTTGCGATCACTTCAGACCATTCAGTTCCTGATTTGACGTCACAAACACGCCCTGCGTTCGCCCAGCCACGCCTGCGTTTTTCTGAACACTCCCTGAAAACGGTCAGTTGACACCCAGAAACGCCCTCTTCCTGTCAATCACTCTGCGGCTGCCTGTGCGACTGAAAAGTATCGCTAGACCCTGTGTAAAACTACATCGTTCGTTGTAATAGTATGCCGCACGTGCGCATTGCGCTGCATATGCATGCGCAGAAGTGCAGAGTTTTTGCCTGATCGCTGCACAGCGAACGAATGCAGCTAGTGATCAACTTGGAATGACCCCCATAGGACGCTGCAGTAAAAGGATGTTTTCCCCCTCTCTACAGCGCAGAGACTAGCTGCAGGTGCAGTGACACACCCTCCAGCTGCACCTTTCTGGCAGGTACAGTCCCTTTTCTTTATGGTCTGTACCGTTTTTTGACTCTCCAAGCTTCCATTGAAAGTATAGGAAAAGGGGCGTGGCCACGGCGCTGTACCCGTGGCCACGCCCCCTTTTCGAATGTGCATCAGTGTTTATGTGTAAATTGTTGGAGGGTGTGATGCTGCAGATGCAGTGGGACTATTTTGGGGTGTGGGGCTGCAGCTGCAGCTCCATCAGCCCCATTGCTAATCCTGCTCTGTGAAAACACAGCAGGCAAAGGGAAGAGCCTCCCATTGGATGTAACCTGTGTGGGAGGGCGTTTCTCACCCAATCAGGTGTGGACTGGGTGTGATAGACCTGCCACTAACCCAATGAGAGCTCCTAGCCACGCCCAGCGTTAGAGGGCCAGGCACAGAAAATCACAGGGCTATTATATAGTAGAGATGAGCGGGTTCGGTTTCTTTGAATCCGAACCCGCACGAACTTCACTTTTTTTTCCACGGGTCCGAGCGACTCGGATCTTCCCGCCTTGCTCGGTTAACCCGAGCGCGCCCGAACGTCATCATGACGCTGTCGGATTCTCGCGAGGCTCGGATTCTATCGCGAGACTCGGATTCTATATAAGGAGCCGCGCGTCGCCGCCATTTTCACTCGTGCATTGAGATTGATAGGGAGAGGACGTGTCTGGCGTCCTCTCCATTAGAATAGAGATAGATAGATTAGATAGAGAGAGATTGTGCAGAGTCGCAGACAGAGTTAGTTTACCACAGTCAGTGACCAGTGCAGTTGCTAGTTAACTTTTATTTAATATAATATATCCGTTCACTTCTCTCTGCTATATCCGTTCTCTGCCTGAAAAAAAAACGATACACAGCACAGTCAGTCACACAGTGTGACTCAGTCTGTGTGCACTCAGCTCAGCCCAGTGTGCTGCACAGTCATCAATGTATAAATTAAAAGCTTATAATTAATTGTGGGGGAGACTGGGGAGCACTGCAGGTTGTTAGCAGGAGCCAGGAGTACAATTATATTAATTAACAGTGCACACTTTTGCTGCAGGAGTGGTGACCAGTGCCTGACCACCAGTATAGTATTGTTGTATACTACTAATATCTCTTTAAATATCAACCAGTCTATATTAGCAGCAGACACAGTACAGTGCGGTAGTTCACGGCTGTGGCTACCTCTGTGTCGGCACACGGCAGGCAGTCCGTCCGACCAGAATTGTATTATTTATTATTATATACCTACCACCTAACCGTGGTTTTTTTTTCATTCTTTATACCGTCATAGTGTCATCCTAATTGTTACGAGTATACTACTATCTCTTTATCAACCAGTGTACAGTGCGGTAGTTCACGGCTGTGGCTACCTCTGTGTCGGCACACGGCAGGCAGTCCGTCCGACCAGAATTGTATTATTTATTATTATATACCTACCACCTAACCGTGGTTTTTTTTTCATTCTTTATACCGTCATAGTGTCATCCTAATTGTTACGAGTATACTACTATCTCTTTATCAACCAGTGTACAGTGCGGTAGTTCACGGCTGTGGCTACCTCTGTGTCGGCACACGGCAGGCAGTCCGTCCGACCAGAATTGTATTATTTATTATTATATACCTACCACCTAACCGTGGTTTTTTTTTCATTCTTTATACCGTCATAGTGTCATCCTAATTGTTACGAGTATACTACTATCTCTTTATCAACCAGTGTACAGTGCGGTAGTTCACGGCTGTGGCTACCTCTGTGTCGGCACACGGCAGGCAGTCCGTCCGACCAGAATTGTATTATTTATTATTATATACCTACCACCTAACCGTGGTTTTTTTTTCATTCTTTATACCGTCATAGTGTCATCCTAATTGTTACGAGTATACTACTATCTCTTTATCAACCAGTGTACAGTGCGGTAGTTCACGGCTGTGGCTACCTCTGTGTCGGCACACGGCAGGCAGTCCGTCCGACCAGAATTGTATTATTTATTATTATATACCTACCACCTAACCGTGGTTTTTTTTTCATTCTTTATACCGTCATAGTGTCATCCTAATTGTTACGAGTATACTACTATCTCTTTATCAACCAGTGTACAGTGCGGTAGTTCACGGCTGTGGCTACCTCTGTGTCGGCAGTCGGCAGGCAGTCCGTCCATCCATAATTGTATTATTATTATAATATATACCACCTAACCGTGGTTTTTTTTTCATTCTTTATACCGTCATAGTGTCATACTAGTTGTTACGAGTATACTACTATCTCTTTATCAACCAGTGTACAGTGCGGTAGTTCACGGCTGTGGCTACCTCTGTGTCGGCAGTCGGCAGGCAGTCCGTCCATCCATAATTGTATTATTATTATAATATATACCACCTAACTGTGGTTTTTTTTGCATTCTTTATACCGTCGTCATAGTGTCATACTAGTTGTTACGAGTATACTACTATCTCTTTATCAACCAGTGTACAGTGCGGTAGTTCACGGCTGTGGCTACCTCTGTGTCGGCAGTCGGCAGGCAGTCCGTCCATCCATAATTGTATTATTATTATAATATATACCACCTAACCGTGGTTTTTTTTTCATTCTTTATACCGTCGTCATAGTGTCATACTAGTTGTTACGAGTATACTACTATCTCTTTATCAACCAGTGTACAGTGCGGTAGTTCACGGCTGTGGCTACCTCTGTGTCGGCAGTCGGCAGGCAGTCCGTCCATCCATAATTGTATTATTATTATAATATATACCACCTAACCGTGGTTTTTTTTTCATTCTTTATACCGTCGTCATAGTGTCATACTAGTTGTTACGAGTATACTACTATCTCTTTATCAACCAGTGTACAGTGCGGTAGTTCACGGCTGTGGCTACCTCTGTGTCGGCAGTCGGCAGGCAGTCCGTCCATCCATAATTGTATTATTATTATAATATATACCACCTAACCGTGGTTTTTTTTTCATTCTTTATACCGTCGTCATAGTGTCATACTAGTTGTTACGAGTATACTACTATCTCTTTATCAACCAGTGTACAGTGCGGTAGTTCACGGCTGTGGCTACCTCTGTGTCGGCAGTCGGCAGGCAGTCCCGTCCATCCATAATTGTATTATTATTATAATATATACCACCTAACCGTGGTTTTTTTTTCATTCTTTATACCGTCGTCATAGTGTCATACTAGTTGTTACGAGTATACTACTATCTCTTTATCAACCAGTGTACAGTGCGGTAGTTCACGGCTGTGGCTACCTCTGTGTCGGCAGTCGGCAGGCAGTCCGTCCATCCATAATTGTATTATTATTATAATATATACCACCTAACCGTGGTTTTTTTTTCATTCTTTATACCGTCGTCATAGTGTCATACTAGTTGTTACGAGTATACTACTATCTCTTTATCAACCAGTGTACAGTGCGGTAGTTCACGGCTGTGGCTACCTCTGTGTCGGCAGTCGGCAGGCAGTCCGTCCATCCATAATTGTATTATTATTATAATATATACCACCTAACCGTGGTTTTTTTATACCACCTAACCGTGGCAGTCCGTCCATAATTGTATACTAGTATCCAATCCATCCATCTCCATTGTTTACCTGAGGTGCCTTTTAGTTCTGCCTATAAAATATGGAGAACAAAAAAGTTGAGGTTCCAAAATTAGGGAAAGATCAAGATCCACTTCCACCTCGTGCTGAAGCTGCTGCCACTAGTCATGGCCGAGACGATGAAATGCCAGCAACGTCGTCTGCCAAGGCCGATGCCCAATGTCATAGTACAGAGCATGTCAAATCCAAAACACCAAATATCAGAAAAAAAAGGACTCCAAAACCTAAAATAAAATTGTCGGAGGAGAAGCGTAAACTTGCCAATATGCCATTTACCACACGGAGTGGCAAGGAACGGCTGAGGCCCTGGCCTATGTTCATGGCTAGTGGTTCAGCTTCACATGAGGATGGAAGCACTCAGCCTCTCGCTAGAAAACTGAAAAGACTCAAGCTGGCAAAAGCACCGCAAAGAACTGTGCGTTCTTTGAAATCCCAAATCCACAAGGAGAGTCCAATTGTGTCGTTTGCGATGCCTGACCTTCCCAACACTGGACGTGAAGAGCATGCGCCTTCCACTATTTGCATGCCCCCTGCAAGTGCTGGAAGGAGCACCCGCAGTCCAGTTCCTGATAGTCAGATTGAAGATGTCAGTGTTGAAGTACACCAGGATGAGGAGGATATGGGTGTTGCTGGCGCTGGGGAGGAAATTGACCAGGAGGATTCTGATGGTGAGGTGGTTTGTTTAAGTCAGGCACCCGGGGAGACACCTGTTGTCCGTGGGAGGAATATGGCCGTTGACATGCCAGGTGAAAATACCAAAAAAATCAGCTCTTCGGTGTGGAGGTATTTCACCAGAAATGCGGACAACAGGTGTCAAGCCGTGTGTTCCCTTTGTCAAGCTGTAATAAGTAGGGGTAAGGACGTTAACCACCTCGGAACATCCTCCCTTATACGTCACCTGCAGCGCATTCATAATAAGTCAGTGACAAGTTCAAAAACTTTGGGTGACAGCGGAAGCAGTCCACTGACCAGTAAATCCCTTCCTCTTGTAACCAAGCTCACGCAAACCACCCCACCAACTCCCTCAGTGTCAATTTCCTCCTTCCCCAGGAATGCCAATAGTCCTGCAGGCCATGTCACTGGCAAGTCTGACGAGTCCTCTCCTGCCTGGGATTCCTCCGATGCATCCTTGCGTGTAACGCCTACTGCTGCTGGCGCTGCTGTTGTTGCCGCTGGGAGTCGATGGTCATCCCAGAGGGGAAGTCGTAAGCCCACTTGTACTACTTCCAGTAAGCAATTGACTGTTCAACAGTCCTTTGCGAGGAAGATGAAATATCACAGCAGTCATCCTACTGCAAAGCGGATAACTGAGTCCTTGACAACTATGTTGGTGTTAGACGTGCGTCCGGTATCCGCCGTTAGTTCACAGGGAACTAGACAATTTATTGAGGCAGTGTGCCCCCGTTACCAAATACCATCTAGGTTCCACTTCTCTAGGCAGGCGATACCGAGAATGTACACGGACGTCAGAAAAAGACTCACCAGTCTCCTAAAAAATGCAGTTGTACCCAATGTCCACTTAACCACGGACATGTGGACAAGTGGAGCAGGGCAGGGTCAGGACTATATGACTGTGACAGCCCACTGGGTAGATGTATGGACTCCCGCCGCAAGAACAGCAGCGGCGGCACCAGTAGCAGCATCTCGCAAACGCCAACTCTTTCCTAGGCAGGCTACGCTTTGTATCACCGCTTTCCAGAATACGCACACAGCTGAAAACCTCTTACGGCAACTGAGGAAGATCATCGCGGAATGGCTTACCCCAATTGGACTCTCCTGTGGATTTGTGGCATCGGACAACGCCAGCAATATTGTGTGTGCATTAAATATGGGCAAATTCCAGCACGTCCCATGTTTTGCACATACCTTGAATTTGGTGGTGCAGAATTTTTAAAAAAACGACAGGGGCGTGCAAGAGATGCTGTCGGTGGCCAGAAAAATTGCGGGACACTTTCGGCGTACAGGCACCACGTACAGAAGACTGGAGCACCACCAAAAACTACTGAACCTGCCCTGCCATCATCTGAAGCAAGAAGTGGTAACGAGGTGGAATTCAACCCTCTATATGCTTCAGAGGTTGGAGGAGCAGCAAAAGGCCATTCAAGCCTATACAATTGAGCACGATATAGGAGATGGAATGCACCTGTCTCAAGTGCAGTGGAGAATGATTTCAACGTTGTGCAAGGTTCTGATGCCCTTTGAACTTGCCACACGTGAAGTCAGTTCAGACACTGCCAGCCTGAGTCAGGTCATTCCCCTCATCAGGCTTTTGCAGAAGAAGCTGGAGGCATTGAAGAAGGAGCTAACACGGAGCGATTCCGCTAGGCATGTGGGACTTGTGGATGCAGCCCTTAATTCGCTTAACAAGGATTCACGGGTGGTCAATCTGTTGAAATCAGAGCACTACATTTTGGCCACCGTGCTCGATCCTAGATTTAAAGCCTACCTTGGATCTCTCTTTCCGGCAGACACAGGTCTGCTGGGGTTGAAAGACCTGCTGGTGACAAAATTGTCAAGTCAAGCGGAACGCGACCTGTCAACATCTCCTCCTTCACATTCTCCCGCAACTGGGGGTGCGAGGAAAAGGCTCAGAATTCCGAGCCCACCCGCTGGCGGTGATGCAGGGCAGTCTGGAGCGACTGCTGATGCTGACATCTGGTCCGGACTGAAGGACCTGCCAACGATTACGGACATGTCGTCTACTGTCACTGCATATGATTCTCTCAACATTGATAGAATGGTGGAGGATTATATGAGTGACCGCATCCAAGTAGGCACGTCACACAGTCCGTACTTATACTGGCAGGAAAAAGAGGCAATTTGGAGGCCCTTGCACAAACTGGCTTTATTCTACCTAAGTTGCCCTCCCACAAGTGTGTACTCCGAAAGAGTGTTTAGTGCCGCCGCTCACCTTGTCAGCAATCGGCGTACGAGGTTACATCCAGAAAATGTGGAGAAGATGATGTTCATTAAAATGAATTATAATCAATTCCTCCGCGGAGACATTGACCAGCAGCAATTGCCTCCACAAAGTACACAGGGAGCTGAGATGGTGGATTCCAGTGGGGATGAATTGATAATCTGTGAGGAGGGGGATGTACACGGTGATATATCGGAGGGTGAAGATGAGGTGGACATCTTGCCTCTGTAGAGCCAGTTTGTGCAAGGAGAGATTAATTGCTTCTTTTTTGGGGGGGGTCCAAACCAACCCGTCATATCAGTCACAGTCGTGTGGCAGACCCTGTCACTGAAATGATGGGTTGGTTAAAGTGTGCATGTCCTGTTTTGTTTATACAACATAAGGGTGGGTGGGAGGGCCCAAGGATAATTCCATCTTGCACCTCTTTTTTCTTTTCTTTTTCTTTGCATCATGTGCTGATTGGGGAGGGTTTTTTGGAAGGGACATCCTGCGTGACACTGCAGTGCCACTCCTAGATGGGCCCGGTGTTTGTGTCGGCCACTAGGGTCGCTAATCTTACTCACACAGCTACCTCATTGCGCCTCTTTTTTTCTTTGCGTCATGTGCTGTTTGGGGAGGGTTTTTTGGAAGGGACATCCTGCGTGACACTGCAGTGCCACTCCTAGATGGGCCCGGTGTTTGTGTCGGCCACTAGGGTCGCTAATCTTACTCACACAGTCAGCTACCTCATTGCGCCTCTTTTTTTCTTTGCGTCATGTGCTGTTTGGGGAGGGTTTTTTGGAAGGGCCATCCTGCGTGACACTGCAGTGCCACTCCTAGATGGGCCCGGTGTTTGTGTCGGCCACTAGGGTCGCTAATCTTACTCACACAGCTACCTCATTGCGCCTCTTTTTTTCTTTGCGTCATGTGCTGTTTGGGGAGGGTTTTTTGGAAGGGCCATCCTGCGTGACACTGCAGTGCCACTCCTAGATGGGCCCGGTGTTTGTGTCGGCCACTAGGGTCGCTAATCTTACTCACACAGCTACCTCATTGCGCCTCTTTTTTTCTTTGCGTCATGTGCTGTTTGGGGAGGGTTTTTTGGAAGGGACATCCTGCGTGACACTGCAGTGCCACTCCTAGATGGGCCCGGTGTTTGTGTCGGCCACTAGGGTCGCTTATCTTACTCACACAGCGACCTCGGTGCAAATTTTAGGACTAAAAATAATATTGTGAGGTGTGAGGTATTCAGAATAGACTGAAAATGAGTGTAAATTATGGTTTTTGAGGTTAATAATACTTTGGGATCAAAATGACCCCCAAATTCTATGATTTAAGCTGTTTTTTAGTGTTTTTGGAAAAAAACACCCGAATCCAAAACACACCCGAATCCGACAAAAATAATTCGGTGAGGTTTTGCCAAAACGCGTTCGAACCCAAAACACGGCCGCGGAACCGAACCCAAAACCAAAACACAAAACCCGAAAAATTTCAGGCGCTCATCTCTATTATATAGGAGATATATATATATATATATATATATATATATATATATATACATGTAGAGCAAAAAAAGGGGGCGCTCACCAGCTTCACAATTGCACTTAAAAACTAGGCATTTATTGATAAACTTATCATTTCTTACCAAAATGTCATATTTATTGGGTAAATCTCAATGTTTCGGTCCTGCTTGGACCATCATCAGTATTCCAAACATCATATACAGCCTGCCCAGCCAGGATCCTTTTTTAGCTCTATCTTTGGACTCTACTGTCTTGAGTGACACTCCAGTGGTTGTGGACGATGATGATGAGAGTGTGACCTATATATATAAATATATATGAAATAAAGAAGTAAAAATACAGCATAGTATGTGCCATTTTTAACACTGCAAACTTATTGTAAAATAAAAATTGCATATAACCTCTTTTAGGAGCATACTAGTCCCATAAGAAGAATCCATAGTCAGATATAATAAAATGTTACAACACAGAGTGACACACAAATGGTAAAAAGAAAAAAAACACATTTACAAGATTAAACAAATATGAGCATATCTGTCTATTTGGGAGAAGTCCAGATACATCAATTCCCAAAGCATTAAGTCTACTAAAACAACATTAGTATACAGAAAAAATATCTACAGTATACAGACATATAACTTAATGAAGCAGTTGGAGTAATGCAGTAATAAATGATAAGCAAACAGTGATAAGCCGTAGAAACATGTACAATTGGTGAAAACGGCATTGGAATACATGTGGAATGCAGTGTCGTCATAATCTGGCAGTGGAATGCACCTCCATCTTAATGTTTGATGTCACTTCTGCAGTTCTGCCCTAGCGGTACATGGACCGGCAATATGTGCTGGTAGGCATTGGAGGATGTTGTGCTTTTCAAAGGAAGGCTTTCAGACTGGATCAAATGATCCTAATGAAGAGGGAACAATGGGGCAGATGTATTAACCTGGAGAAGGCATAAGGAAGTGATAAACCAGTGATATGTGCAAGGTGATAAAGGCACCAGCCAATCAGATCCTAACTGTTAATTTACATATTGGAGCTGATTGCTGGTGAGTTTATCACCTTGCACTTAACACTGGTTTATCACTTCCTTATGCCATCTCCAGGTTAATACATCTGCCCCAATATTCTTTTAATATAACAAGGGCCATATTGTGCTTGTGATTTCTGGTTCAGATGGAATGCACAGCGGCCATATTGATTATCCTGTGAAGTGCATTTAGACATTTTATTGAAAAATCCTCTGTCCACAGTCCCTGAGGCCATTTTGGAGTAGTCAGATATGTATATCAACCAGTACAATGGTCCACAGATAGTATACTATAGTATATACTATTATTATTATAATTATTATTATCCTTTATTTATATGGCACCACAAGGGTTCCGCAGCACCCAATTACAGAGTACATATGCACATAATCAAAACAGGTAAACAGTGACTTACAGTTGAAGACCATATAGGACAAGAGCAGGGTAACTAAGCATAACTTCAGATGACATAGAGATAAGTTTCAAGGTGGCCAAAAACTGCAGGATTTGGGCAGTTGAGGATTATTAAAGTAAGAAAAGGATAAGCACATGAGGGAAGAGGGCCCTACTCGTGAGAGCTTACATTCTAAAGGGTAGGGGCAGACAGACAGGGGTGACACAGATGGGGTAGATCAAGCATGGGACAGAGGGTTAGGATGAGATTTGGCTGGGTTTGGTAAAGAAGTGGGTCTTAAGAGCCCGTTTGAAGTTCTGTAAGGAGGTGGAGAGTCTGAGGGGGAGAGGTAAATAATTCCAGAGAAAGGGAGCAGCATGTGAAAATCTATATACTACAGTATATGAAATTAAGAGCATCAGATAAGACATGATTCTCATATATTAGAGTGACCATTGTGTAAGTAACATATTTGCACATATTAATAATAAAACATAGTAAATTAATTAAAGTGACATATGCCTAAATAAATTGGCACATGTACACATAATAAAGACAAAAATCATAAGTTTGCTAAAAAAAGGACTGTTAAAAAATAAGAAAAAGGATAACAAAGGGGGATGTATAAAGGGGTATGTAAGCTAGATTCATAAGAATTAGAGATGAGTGGGTATGGTTCTCAGAGAACCAAATCCTACTAACATCCCGTCCCAAGCCAGAATCTGAGTCTGGCTTGGGACTTCCCACCAGACTCGGAGACCAGAACGAGGCAAAACGTTATCATCCTGCTGTCAGACTCTCGTCGGTTTTGGATTCCATATAAACAGCTGTTCGTCACTGCCATTTTCACTCCAGACTTGGAGATTGAGGGAGACAGACCTCTGTTTCTCTGTGGGTGGTGGCGTTGGGTGGGGTCAGTGTGTGCTCTATAGGGGTGCTGTTCTTGTCACTGTGATGTCCCTGTGATGTTAGTGGTTCTGTCCTGGCTGTCACTGGTGTTTCATGTGCTGTTAGCGGTGCTGCAGCTGTACATGGGTGTTGCTATCCCAGCTGTCACTGTGTTGTACAGGGGGCAGGGCCCTGTATGTTGTAAAAATTCAGGGGTGCTGTTGTTAAAATAAAAGCACACTGGTTCTTTTTGCTGTAAAAATACTGGGGTGCTGCTGTTAAAATAATATTACACTGGCCCTGTATGGTGTAAAAATTCAGGGTTGCTGTTGTTAAAATAAAAGCACACTGGACCTGCGTGCTGTAAAAATTCAGGGGTGCTGTTGTTAATATACAAGTACACTTGTCATGTATGCTGTAAGAATACAGGTGTGCTGTGAAAATAAAGGGGCACTGTTCTGTGTGCTGTAATAATAAAGGGGTGCTGTCTTGTGAAATGGAGAACAACAATTTGGAGGAAAAAATAGTGGAAGATCAGGAACCACTTTCAGTTCCTAGTACTAGTGCTGAAGCTTGTTGCCACCACTCATGACATTGAAGATGCAATTCCATCAACGTCATCTGCTAAGGCCGATGCCCAATGTCATAATGGGAATGTAAAATCCAAGAAGCAAAAATTAATAATCAGGAAAAAAATTTTTTATCTGATCAGAAACATAAATATGGCAATATGCCATTCATGACATGAAGTGGCAAGGAAAGGCTAAGGCCTTGGCCTATGTTCATGACTGGTGGCTCAGCTTCTCATGAGGATGGAAGCCGCCCTCCCTCTCAAAAAATGAAAAAAAAAAACCTAATCTTGTTAACGCACAGAAAAAACAACTGTGCGTTCAGTTTTGGGCACCATTGTATAAAAAAGACATCAGTGAACTAGAAAGTGTTCGAAGGTGAGCTACTAAATTGATGAAAGGCCTAGAAGGACTGGTCTATAAGGAAAGACTTACTAGGCTGAATATGTATACGCTAGAAAAGAGGCGCCTAAGAGGAGATATTATTAATATCTTCAAATATGTAAAGGGACATCACAAAGAGTTATCAGAGGAATTATTTATTAAAAGAACACAGTTTAGGACATGTTGGCACTCGCTGCGACTGGAGGAGAGAAAGTTCCGAACGCAACGGAGGAAAGGGTTCTTCACTGTTAGGGCAATCAGGTGGTGGAATTCCCTGTCAGGGAAGGTGGTAATGGCGGACTCTGTAATTGGATTTAAAAAAGGAATGGATAAATTTCTGAATGAAAAAGCTATCCAAGGTTATAATACTTAAAATATCAACGTGGTTAATCCGGGGGTAACATGAGTTATAGTAGCTAACTAGTCATAAAACATTATTTAGCAAGTATGTAGAATCATCACAACTTAAAACAGGTTGAACACGATGGACAATTTGCCTCTATTCAACCTCAACTACTATGTTACTATGTACAGAGATATCACAAATCCCCAAGGAATGTCCAAGTGTGTCCACAGTTGCGATGTCTAGGCATGAACAGTTGCGATGTCTAGGCATGAACACGATGGGCAATTTGCCTCTATTCAACCTCAACTACTATGTTACTATGTTCAGAGATATCACAAATCCCCAAGGAAAGTCCAAGTGTGTCCACAGTTGCGATGTCTAGGCATGACTGTATGGAAAGAGGAGGCTCCTACCACCATTTGCACACCCCCTGCAAGTACTGGGAGGAGCACCTCCAGTCCAGTTGCTGATTTTGAGATTTAGGATGTCACTGTAGACATACTCCAGGATGAGGAGGATATTGGTGTAGCTGGCACTGAGGAGGAAGTTGACTATGAGAATTCTGATGTGGTTTGTTTGAATAAGGCACCAGTGGAGGCAGTTGTTGTCCATAGCATGAGAAAGCCCATTGTCATGCCTGGGCAAAATACCAAAATAGCCACCTCTTCGGTGTGGAATTATTTCTCCACAAATCTGGACAACAGGTGTCAAGCCATCTGTTGCCTTTGTCAATCCACAATAAGTAGGGGTAAGGACGTTAACCACCGAGAAACATCCTCCCTTATATGTCACCTGCAGCACATTCATCAGAAGTCATTGTTAAGTTCAGAAACTTTGGGTAAGAGCATAAGCAGTTCACTGACACCTAAATCCCTTCTTCCTTTTGTACCCAAGCTCCTGAAAGCCACATAACCAACTCCCTCAATGTCAATTTCCTCCTCAGTCAGGAATGTAAGCAGTCCTGCAGGTCAAGTCACTGGCATGGCTGAGGAGTCCTCTCCTAACCGGGATTCCTCCAGGGTATCCTTGAGTGGTATGCCTACTGCTGCTGCTGCTGTTGTTTCTGCTGGGAGTCGATCGTGATCCTAGAGAGGAAGTCAGAAGACGTCTTGTACTACTTCAACTAAGCAACTGACTGACCAACAGTCCTTTGTGAGGAAGATGATATATGACAGCAGTCACCCTGTTGCAAAGCGGATTACTGAGGCCATAGCAACTATGCTGGTGTTAGATGTGCATCTGGTATCCGTAATTAGTGCAGAGGGATTTAGACAGTTGATGTACTGTGTCCCCGGTACCAAATCCCATCTAGATTCCACTTCACTAGGCAAGTGATTACAGGACTGTACAGGACATTAAAAAAAGTGTCCTCAGTGTCCTGAAAAATGCGGTTGTACCCACTGTCCACTTAATCACAGACATGTGGAGCAGGGCATACTAAGGACTACATGACTGTGACAGCCCACTGGGTAGATGTATTGCACTCCTGCAGAAACAACAGCAGCTGCACCAGTAGCTGTATCTCACAAATACCAACTCGTTCCTAGGCAGGCTATGCTGTGTTTCATCGATTTCCGTAAGAGGCACATCGCTGACAACCTCTTACGGAAACTGAGGGACATCATTGCACAATGGCTTACCCCACTTAGACTCTCCTGGGGATTTGTGATATCTGACAATGCCACCAACACTGTGCATGCATTACATCTGGGCAAATTTCAGCACGTCCCATGTTTTGCACATACAATTTTTTGGTGGTGCAGAATTTTTTGAAAAATGACAGGGGCATGCAGGAGATGCTGTCAGTGGCCCAAAAAATTATGGGCCACTTTTGACATTCAGCGACTGCATGCCGGAGACTGGAGCACCAGCAAACACTTCTGAACCTGACCCGCCATCACCTGAAGCAAGAGGATGGAGGAACAGCAAAAGGCCATTCTAGCCTATACATCCACCTACGATATTGGCAAAGGAGGGGGAATGCACCTGACTCAAGCACAGTGGAGAATGATTTCCGTATTGTGCAAGGTTCTCCAACCCTTTGAACTTGCCACACGTGAGGTCAGTTCAGACACTGCCAGCTTGAGTAAGGTCATTCCCCTCATCGGGCTTTTGCAGAAGCAGCTGGAGAAATTGAAGGAGGAGCTAAGACGGATCGATTTCGCTAAGTATGTGGGACTTGTGGATGGAACCCTTCATTCGCTTTGCCAGGATTCAGCAGTGGTCAATCTGTTGAAATCAGAGCACTACATCTTGGCCACTGTGCTTTATCCTAGGTTTAAAGCCTATGTATCTCTATTTCCAGCATACACAAGTCTGCAGAGGTTCAAAGACCTGCTGGTGAGAAAATTGTCAACTCAAGCGGAACGTGACCCGTCAACAGCTCCTCCATTTTCTCCTGCAACTGGGGCTGCAAGGAAAAGGGTACAATTTCCTAGCCCACCCACTGGCGGTGATGCAGGGCAGTCAGGAGCATGTGTTGACATCTGGTCCAGACTGAAGGAGCTGCCAACAATTACTGACTACTGTCACTGCATATGATACTGTCACCATTGAAAGAATGGTGGAGGATTATATGGGTGACAGCATCCAGGTAAGCATGTCAGACAGTCCGTATGCATACTGGCAGGAAAAGGAGGCAATTTGGAGGTCCTAGCACAAACTGGCTTTATTTTACCTAAGTTGCCCCCCCTCCAGTGTGTACTCCAAAAGTGTGTTTAATGCATCCAGTAACCTTGACAGCGATCGGCGTAGGAGGTTACTTCCACAAAATGTGGAGAAGTTGATGTTCATCAAAATTAATGATAAATTCCTCCAGAAAAACCTTTACCAGCAATTGCCTCCAGAAAATTCACAGGGACCTGTGATGGTGGATTCCAGAGGGGACGAATTAATACTCTGTGAGGATGGGGATGTACACACTGAAAGGGGTGAGGAATCGGAAGATGAGGACGACATTTTGCTTCTGTAGAGCCAGTTTGTGAAAGGAGAGTTTAATTGCTTCTTTTTTGGTGGGGGGATTAATTTCCTCTTTTTTTGTGGAGGCCCAAACAAACCAATCATTTCAGCCACAGTCGTGTGGCAGACCCTGTCGCTGAAATTATTGGTTTGTTAAAGTGTGCATGTCCTGTTTATACAACATAAGGCTGGGAGGGTCCAAGCACAATTCCATCTTGCACCTCTTTTTTTTCTTTGCATTATGTGCTCTCTGGGACCTAGTTTTTAAAACTGTCATCCTGTCTGCCACTGTAGTGCCACTCCTAGATGGGCCAGGTGTTTGTGCTGCCCACTTGCGTCGCTTAGCTTAGTCATCCAGTGACCTTGCTGCAATGTTTTGGCCTAAAAACAACATGGTGAGGTGTTCAGAATAGACTGGAAATGAGTGGAAATTAATGTTATTGAGGTTGGTAATACCGTAGGGCGTAAATTACCCCCAAATTCTGTGCTTTTAGCTGTTTTTATGTTTTTTTCAAACATCATCCAGATCCAAAACCAAAACCCAAAAGGGTGGTTTTGGCAAAGCCAATCCAGATCCAAAAGACGAGTGGAGATCCAGATCCAAAACCAAAACACAAAACCTGAAAAGTGTCCGCCGCACATCTCTAATAAGAATGGTACGATTTTAAAATTCTCATTGCTTGAGACATTGTTTGAAGTTCATAAATACAGAACATCTTCCTATTTTTAGAGTTTGTTTAGTATATCATCCCCTCTTTCTCCAAGGCTATCCAGTTCAATTGCATTAAAAGCCACATCTTCTGGGTTAGTATTACAGTATGTCTCTCGAGGGAATGTTTTTACACAACATTTTCAACTTTATTTTTTATGTTGTGGACATGCTTTTGTATATGCAGTTTTAGAACTCTTTTGGTTTTACCAACATATTTAAAATCACACGTACATTCCGTTAAATAAATCACCATCATGGAATATACAGTATATATAAATCCTCTTTGAAAAAAATTATTAAATAGACTTTCACAATAAAACTTTATTTCTTACAATACATAAATCTTGACATTCCTGGGCTTGGTGTTACAAAGAACTTAACCATCTACCCCATCCAGGAAAGCGCTCTCCGACAGCTTGTCCTCCCATAAATAGTACATGGAACTTTTTAGTTCGAGAAAGATTGATATATGCTAGTGTTGTTTCCATTGTCTATGTGATTGTATTTGTTACAACTGACTGTTGCTATGTTACTGTAATCATTATGGACATTGGGGGTCATTCCGAGTTGTTCGCTCGTTATTTTTTTCTCGCAACGGAGCGAATAGTCGCTAATGCGCATGCGCAATGTCCGCAGTGCGACTGCGCCAAGTAAATTTGCTATGCAGTTAGGTATTTTACTCACGGCATTACAAGGTTTTTTTCTTCGTTCTGGTGATCGTAATGTGATTTACAGGAAGTGGGTGTTTCTGGGCGGAAACAGGCCGTTTTATGGGTGTGTGCGAAAAAACGCTACCGTTTCTGGGAAAAACGTGGGAGTGGCTGGAGAAACGGAGGAGTGTCTGGGCGAACGCTGGGTGTGTTTGTAACGTCAAACCTGGAACGACAAGCACTGAACTGATCGCAGATGCCGAGTAAGTGTGGAGCTACTCAGAAACTGCTAAGAAGTGTCTATTCGCAATTCTGCTAATCTTTCGTTCGCAATTTTGAGAAGCTAAGATTCACTCCCAGTAGGCGGTGGCTTAGCGTGTGCAAAGCTGCTAAAAACAGCTTGCGAGCGAACAACTCGGAATGACCCCCATTATCGTGTGTATGTGCAATGACATCACTCTCCTGCGCCAAGATTCCGGGCCAGTGCTCTCGCCCCCTCGATCGCAGCTAATCCATGTGTGTTCATGTGTAGTTTTTGGGGTATATAACATAAGAACACTGTTGTTAATTTGATTTTCCTGATGACAAACAGTTTGAAATGTTGAAAAGCCACCACAGCTGTGTATTTTTACTCTGATTAACAAATCTCTTTGAGTGCCGCACCTCTGCTTTTATATATATATATATATATATATATATATATACACAGTAAAGAGCACTCATAACTCATGTTTTTTATGTTACTCACAACCTTCATACAGCATAACAGGTTGATGTTTTGACCAAACACTGGCCTTCTTCAGGAAAGGACCATCACAATCAACACTACCACCACCACACCAGCCAATGAAACCACACAATGGGGCAGATGTATGAAAGTGTGCTGTGGTTCCCGCTGACCACGGCGCACCTTAAGGTAGCATTTTGCGCTGCACCCAAATTTATGAACGGAGTGTTAATGCCGTATGCACTGGCCGCCGCGCGCCCCCGCCACTTACCACTTCCCCACAGTAGTGAATGGGAGACGAAGAGCAGAGGCAATGTATAATTGCCTCTGCTGTCCCTTATCGTCTCCTGAAGCCGCCAGTCTGGAACGCCTCCTCTTGGCAGGCGGTGTGTGGCTAAAGCATTCAGGGTTTTTTTGTCCTTTAAATAAACTTTATTGGTCTCCGCCACCACGTTTCCTCTTCGGCCTCTGATGTCAATCCACACGCCTCTTCACTGCCCAGCACCTCGCGGCGTCTTTACAGCCGAACCGCGCATGCACCGCCTCACTCTGCAGAGCCCACTGGGAGCTGAGGTGACAGCGCATGCGTGCTACTGCAGCTAGCGGTGAGAAGTCTGGCTGATGTGGGAGGACGCGTATCACGGGACAGGTGACATAGTGCCCTCCCACATCGGAGGGGGCCAGTATAATACATTGTGGCGCAGAGTCCGGCCGTATCACCACGATAATGTGGAGATACGGCCCCAGGCACATAACGTCCATTAGGACGTTTTTCATACATCTGCCCCAATGTCCTGTATGGTGACCCTGTCCTGCAGAAGGACAGTTATGGATAAAACGCTGACCTGTTATGCTGTACAAAGGTTGTGAGTAATACAAAATCTTTAGTTGATGAAAAGTCCCTGGTGAGTCGCTCTTTATTCCTGCATTTGCATATGGATATCTATGGACTATATATATATATATATATATATATATATATATATATATATATATATATGTGTGTGTGTGGGGGGGGGCAACAATATTGATTCCTTCTCTGACCTTACAATGTCCTTGCTATTTATAAACATGGATTTCTATATTTATAGAGATCAAACTGTAATTATCTGCTCAATTTTACAAGGCTGACATTTATCTTTTCAGCATGGCGAAAACATTTTGCACAAAAAACACATGTAAAAAGTGACTGTCATAAAAAATTTGACAATGACTGTTAGGTGGCCACATTACATTAAAACAGATGTTGTCTACCTCAACACTCATGTTTTCCAAAAAGGTCATATTTTGAGAAATTCTGTCTGTGGAAGATAATAACTGGCTCAGCAAAATAGATTAAATCACCTTTGCATGATTAAAGAATTCCACAAAACATGACCTGTTGGTGGTACCAGAGGACACTAGTTGAGAATCCCTGCTTTATAAAATTCTCATGTAATACATATTATTTTTGCCATTGGTAGAACATGCTAAACTCTGTGCTTAAATTAAATTTGATGGACACATAATAATACTTACCTGATGGGTGATCTGGTGAGGGAAGCTGTCATCGGATCTCTGTGCTGCTGCTGTGACCCCCAGTGTAGTAAAGTGGTGCAGCAAGCGGCAGCTCACTTTACAGCACCAGAGGTCACAGCAGAGCACAGTGTTCAATAACAGGCTTCCCTCCGGAATAAATGATCACTGGTCCTTCGGTGGTGGTATATATAATCGGAGGGGAAGGGGTTGCCAGGGGAAGCATGAGGGGGGTACCAGGTGGCTGCAGTAGCAATGCATGCATGGACACACACTCAGGGTATTTGTAACCAAAAACACTCTCAGTTTTGCAGCAAGCAGATTCGCAGGGACAGATCTTTCTCACAAACTCTGTCCCTGTATGTGATAATTGATTCACCCCTGCAATGTATTCAATTATTGCGGTGCGGAGTGGGCAAATTTATCGCATTGCATCTGCATCTAACATGCGGATTGTGATGAATATGCCCCCTAAAACATTATTATGTATATATTAACATTATTATGTATAAATCTTTTTCAATGAACAATGGCCCTCATTCCGAGTTGATCGCACGTAGCAACTTTTGCTGCTCATGCGATCAACTTGATGCCGCCCTTGTCGGAGTGTAATTTAGCATAGCAAGGCTGCGATCACTTGTGCAGCCCAGCTATGCTAAAAAAGTTTCCTGCAAAACAAGACCAGGGTCAGACTTACCCTGTGCGACGGATCCAGCGACGTAGGTCCCGGGATTGACGTCAGACATCTGCCCTCCAAACACCTAAATCCGCCTGCGTTCACCTCACAACGCCTTGAAAACGGTGAGTATCCACCCCAGAATGCCTCCCGCCTGTCAGTCTTCATGCGATCACCGCTGCAATCACTTTCTGCACTGGCGGCATCACTGAGTGGTCGCCGGGCAATGACATGCGTGCGCATTGAGGGCGCCACGCAGCCGCAGTCCTGACCCGTTTGCCCTGCAGCGAAGAACTGCTGTGTGCGAACTGGTCGGAATGATCCCCCAATACTGTCTCTTTTTCTTCTGACTTTATTTTGAAAGGCTAATTTAGATATATTGGGGCTTATGTAATTGCTTGAGAGCTGCAGGCTGTGTAGAATTTCAGCAATCCTGCCCATAATTTTAAAGCAGCAATCATTTTAAAGGCAAAACCAGGGTTTATAATTCACATTTGAGTTACTTAAATAGAAAGCATGTTGCCTGTTCAATCTTAAATGGCTGCAATGCTTTGTATTTTCCCCATTTTCTAATTCAAACAGTGAAAATTGTCCATGATCGAAAATTGTTTAAATAAAATATTCATTAGTATTATTATCATTTATTTGTTTATTAGATTGCCATTAAACTCCAGAGTTCCACACAGTCTGGAAAATATAATAAGCATCAGATACATAAAGGGTAGAAAAAATAAATGCAGATATAAATAAAGGATATGGAGACCTCGTCAGCTCTTTTTTGAGAGAGTTCACATTCTAATTGGAAGAAAGTACACCTGGAACAAGAGAAGTGAGTGTGGCTCAGAATGAAGATTAGGAAAGTTGAGTGTGCATTAGTGTGGGCAGTACACTGTAGGTGGGAGCATCTTAAGCTCTAATAAAGAATTTTATTATAGAGCATTTAAATATTAGAAGGCAGTGGGAGAAACTGATCAGGCATCATAGGGAATTCCTAAAGTGAATAACAGCACAGGAGAAGTGTTGAAGCTAATTTGACAATGCTTGATTTTGTTCATGTTAAACATTTACCTCACTTGTGATTCACCTGGCTACACCATGGTTGAAACATCTCAAAATGCTCTCATTTATCATGAATCTTCTTGATAATTATGGAGTCTATTCATGAAGCAGTGAAAAGACTGGAGAAGTGACTCAGTGGAGAAGTTAACAATGGCAACCAATCAGTGTTGAGGTAACATTTATAAAATGCATTCTAAAAAATTATACGTAGCAGGTGATTGGTTGCCATGGGCAACTTCTCCACTGGCTCGCTTCTCCACTTTCTTCACTGCTTCATGGATAGATCCCTAATTGTTTGACTATAGAGCCAATCCAACAAATTGGTTACATAACCCCTTTTATAGAAAATAAATTGAGCAGCTGTACTATGTAATGATCAGTCCAGGCAGCAACATTTCCACTCTTCTGTTGATTTAGTCTTTTTTTCTTATAACGCAGTTGTTGTGATCTTTTACCAATTATTTTTGTCATTCCTTTTTTCATTGCCCATACAGTACATTTATAGAAATGCTGAATAAATGGGTTCAGTATGCGTGACTGCCACTGGGGATCCCAGCAGTCAGCATATCGACCACGGGATCCCGGTGGCGGTTTGCCATGAGGGGGGGGGGGCACAACAAGCTTGCTACAATCGCAATGCTGTGGGCTTGATGGCGAGCTGCACTCGCCACAGGTTTTATCACCTGTTTTACCACCCACGAGTGGTAATAGTCCCTGCTGGTTGGCATGCCAACTGTCGGGATTTAGAGGGTGGCGGGATGTAGCCGTCAGTTATGTGACCGGTGGTCTCTTACTGTTGGTCACATAACTACATCCCGAATGAACTTAGCTGGATTAAAAATACTTCCCAATTCAACTTTGCTTGTTTCATATTCAAATGGAACCTAAAATTTATAGATTTGTATACATTAAAAATGAATATAGCTAAAATATATTTTTCAGTTAGTTGGTCTTTTTTGTGATCTTAACCTGTTTTATTGTGATCTGGTTCAATCCAAGACAAATATAGTACTGAAAACCACTGGATTAGGCTACTCATAAAATAGCTATAATTAAGCCTCATACATACTTGGAAATCTATTTGTGATATTTGCTAGAGATATCCCTAAAGTCTTGTTCAATAACATCTGTATCCTATACCCTCAGGTACTTTCTGTAGTTGCCCAACAAATTCAGACTATCCAACGTGCCATATCAGACCAACTACAGACTTTTGTGTTTGAAGGAACTGAAATATGCTTAGACTCCTCATGTACAGTTTTTATTACTATGAATCCTGGCTATGCGGGAAGAGCTGAGCTGCCGGACAACTTAAAAGTGAGTTACTTTGTTATGTATTATAAACTAAATGTATCTATCAAGTTCTCTTAAAAAATGTTAAACCAGTCTAAGAAATTAAAACAGATATGTAAAGTATCATAAACTGCAGAAACATATTAGAATATACTATGTATAGTATCAATCCTGATAAAAAGCAGAGGCATGTCCGAAATGTTGCTGAAATCTTTGGCTATGCTTTAAGCCTAATGAGCACAAAAGTGGACAAACGGAGTATCATGCATCTTTACAGCATATAATATTGGCATCCTAAATTGATGTATCTACTGTGTGTAATGACTATCTGCTATTGCGCAGCACTTATCAATGTACACAAACAATGAGCAGTACAAAATACAGTGACTTACTGTACAAGTCAATGCAGGAAAAAGACATGGTTTATAAACATTTCTACAGTACTAGTTATAACACTTAAATAAGCAACAGGTTGCATGAATGGTGTAATGGTTAGCATTAGTGACTCACAGTACTGAGGTCATGGGTTCCATTCCCACCATGACCCTGTGTGGAGTTTGTATATTTTCCTCGTATATATGTGTTTTCTCCAGGTACTCCAGTTTCCTCCCACAATCCAAAAGTATACTGGTAGGTTAATTGGCTCCCAGCAAAAAAAAAAAAAATATCCCTAGTGTGTGTGTACATAGGCAGACTAAATGGGCCAAGTGGTTCTTATCTGCCATCAAAGTCTATGTTTCTATGTTTAGGGTGGCAGAAAGCAAGGATTAGGTGCCATTGTAGGGGCAGACAGACAGGGGTGACACAGATTGGATAGACAGTGAGCATGGGACAGAGGGTTAGGCTAAGAGATGTATGGTTTTGATGAAGAAGTGGGTCTTGAGTGCCTGTTTGAGGTTTTGTAGAGAGATGGAGAGTCTGATAGGGAAAGGGAGAGAATTCCAGAGGTAGGGATGTGCAAAATCTTGGAGGAGCAGGAGAGGCAGAATTCATTTGATGGGTGGGAGTGTGAATTAAGATAAGATCAGAGATGGAAGAGGAATGGGTAAGGGCTTTGTGAGTGTGAGCAGCTTGAACTGGGTCCTGAAGGGAAAGTAGAGCCAATGTAGGGCTTAAAGGAGAGGGGAGGCAGCTGTAGTATGCTTGGAGAAGAAGAAGAGCCAGGCAGCAGCACTGAGGACAGGTTGGAGTGAAGAAAGGTGGTAGTCAGGGAGGCCAGATAAGAGAAGGTTACAGTAGTACTGGTTGGAGATTGCCATTTAGTATATAAAACATAATATACACACATGCCGAACAAATAGAGTAATGGAGTACTGAACTGTATAGTTTGGTTTAATTATAGCACTAAAATATAGCTGCTCTAAGAAGAAAAATGGAGGTGTATAAATGAATAGCTAGGATGGTGCTATGTTGTTTTTTGTTTGAACTTTGAAGTAAAGTTTCATGATTATCACTATGCCCATATTTCAGATGGATCTGCAAATCCACAAACATAGGTGACAAGTATTGTCATGGGACAGCTCAAAATACAGTGATCATGTCTAATGTTTTAGGTTGATAAGCAGAAGCACTTGACACACATAAACAATGTCTAATGTTGCAGTCCTGTAAGGCTAATAATAGGATTTTAATTACTACCGGTAAATCCTTTTCTCGTAGTCCATAGAGGATGCTGGGGTCCATATTAGTACCATGGGGCATAGATGGGTCCACCAGGAGCCATTGGCAGTTTAAGAGTTTAATAGTGTGGGCTGACTCCTCCCTCTATGCCCCCTACGACCAGACTCAGTCTAGAAACTGTGCCCGAGGAGACGGACAACTTAGAGAGAAGGATTTTACACAGATAGTGGCAAGATTCACACCAGCTCACATATACAAGGCAAACCAAGCTAACTAGCTTGAAACTCAGCAACAGCTGAAAAACAGTACTTAACCAAGTAACAAGGCAGTACATAACTAAGAACAAAGCTGTACTGAACCAGGTAACCACTGCAGGAAAACGAAGCGCTGGGCAGGTGCCCAGCATCCTCTACGGACTACGAGAAAAGGTAGGTAATTAAAATCCTATTTTCTCTTACGTCCTAGAGGATGCTGGGGTCCATATTAGAACCATGGGGATGTACCAAAGCTCCCAGAATGGGAGGAAGAGTGTGAAGGCTCCTGCAGAACTGATTGATCAAACTTTAGGCCAAAGTATCGAACTTGTAGAACTTAGCAAACGTGTTCGACCCAGACCAAGTAGCCGCTCGGCAAAGCTGTAAATCCGAAATGCCCCGGGCAGCTGCCCAGAAAGAACCCACCTTACTAGTAGAGTGGGCCTTAATAGATCTTGGACACGGCAATCCTGCCGTAGAATACACATGCTGGATAGTGAACCTGATCCAGCGAGAGATCGTCTGCTTAGAAGCAGGACATCCAATTTTTCTTGGGATCATAAAGGACAAACAGAGAGTCCAATTTTCTGTGACGAGCAGTCCTCTTCACATAGATTTTTAGAGCCCTTACAACATCCAAGGACTTAGAAGTAATTGAGGAGTCAGCAACTGGCACCACAATAGGTTGGTTGATATGAAAAGCCGACACAACCTTAGGAAGAAATTGCGGACGCGTCCTGAGTTCAGCTCTATCTTCATGGAGGATCAAGCAGGGACTTTTGCAAGACAAAGCCCCCAACTCCGACACACGTCTAGCAGAAGCTAAGGCCAACATAGTGACAGCTTTCCATGTGAGAAACTTGACCTCAACCTCCAGTAGAGGCTCAAACCAATCTGATTGGAGGAACTGCAACACCACATTAAGATCCGAGGGCACCGTAGGTGGCACAAAGGTAGGCTGGATGTGCAGAATGCCTTTCAAAAAAGTCTGAACCTCAGGGAGGGCAGCCAATTGTTTCTGGAAGAAAATGGACAAGGCTGAAATCTGGACCTTCACAGATCCCAACCTCAGGCCCATATCCACACCTGCTTGCAGGAAGAGGAGAAACCGTGCCAGTTGAAACTCCACCGTAGGAAACTTCTTGGATTCACACCAAGATACATACTTTTTCCAAATGCGATGGTAAAGTTTAGACGTTACTCCTTTACTAGCCTGTATCAGGGTAGGAATGACTTTGTTTGTAATGCCTTTCCGAGCTAATATCTGGCGTTCAAGCTCCATTCCGTCAAACATAGCCATTGTAAGTATTGATAAGCGAACGGCCCCTGTTGCAGCAAGTCCACCTGAAGAGGAAGAGGCCTTGGATCTTCCAGCAGTAGATCCAGAAGATCCACATACCAAGCCCTTCTTGGCCAGTCCGGAGCAATGAGGATTGCCTGAACTCTTGTTCTCCTAACGAGCTTTAGAATCCTTGGGATGAATGGAAGTGGCGGAAACACGTACACCGACTGGAACATCCACGGAGACACCAGAGCGTCTACCGCCGCTGCTTGTGGATCTCTGAACCTGGAACAATACCTTTAAAGCTTCTTGTTGAGGCGGGAGGCCATCATGTCTATTTGAGGAACCCCCAAAGATTTGCAGCAACCAGAGGAGAGATATCCTTGCTTTCGGCGACAAACGTATCCTCTGGTGCATGTGTAGGTGAGATCCCGACTACTTGTCTAGGAGATCCAGTTGGAAGGACCGAGCATGAAATCTTCCATACTGTAGAGCCTCGTAAGAGACAACCATCTTCCCCAGAAGGCGAATGCACTGATGAACCGATACCCAGGCTGGCTTCAGGACATCCCGGACCATTGTTTGAATCACTAACGCTTTCTCCTCCGGTAGAAACACCCTCTGAACCTCCATGTCGAGGATCATCCCGAGAAAAGACAATCTCCTTTTCGGCTCCAAATGTGACTTTGGAAGGCTCAGGACCCAACCGTGTTCTCCTGAGCAGATGAGTCATGAGAGCAATGGACTGCAACAACATCTCCCTGGACGATGCCTTTATCAGCAGATCATCCAGATATGGAATTATGTTCACCCCCTGTCTGCGGAGAACCATCATCTCTGCCATCACCTTGGTGAATACCCTCGGTGCTGTGGAGAGGCCGAATGGCAGTGCCTGAAATTGATAGAGACTGTCTAACAGTGCAAATCTGAGCTAAGCCTGGTGTGGCGGCCAAATCGGAATGTGGTGGTACGCATCCTTGATATCCAGGGATACCAGAAACTCTCCCTCCTCCAGACCGGAGATCACCGCTCTGAGAGACTCGATTTTGAATTTGAACACCCTCAGATAAGGGTTCAACGATTTCAAGTTCAAAATTGGTCTGACCAAACCATCCGGTTTTGGTACCACGGAAAGGTTTGAATAATAACCCTTGTTTTGCATATGAGGTGGAACTGGGATAATGACCTGGAACTTTTCCAATTTTTGGATGGCTTCCTGTAGGATAGCCCTGTCTGTCAGCAAAGCTGGTAAGCCTGATTTGAAGAATCGGTGAGGCGGGAGTTCTTGAAACTCCAGTCTGTACCCCTGGGACACAAAATCCTGTACCCAGGGATCCAGTCCGGACGACACCCAGACATGGCTGAAACGTCTGAGCCTCGCACCCACCAGCCCATCCTCCAGGCTGTGCGGTCCACCATCATGCTGAGGATTTTGAGGAACCTGAAGCAGGTTCCTAGTCCTGGGATCCTGGGGATGCAGGCTTTTTGGATTTTGCACGAACACCTCTAAAGAAGGTGGTAGGAGGCTTGGACCTTTTTGTCTTAGTGGTCCAAAAGGACTGCGATGCTGCTGAAGAAAATGGTTTCATCGTAGAAGCCATAGCATAGGGAAGAAAAGGTGACTTACCCGCAGTTGCCGTGGACATCCACGCATCCAGTGCTTCCCCAAATAGAGCCTGACCTGTGTAGGGTAGGTTCTCCACACTTCTCCTGGATTCCGCATCTGAAGACCATTGGCGTAGCCAGAGTCCCCTGTGAGCTGAGACCGACATGGAAGATATCCGTGCAGTCAGCGTACCCAGGTCCTTCATGGATTCTGCCATGAACCCCGCAGAATCCTGTATGTTACGTAAAAATAATTAAATGTCACTTCTATCCATTGTATCCAAATCCTCTAGTAATGTGCCTGACCACTTTACTATGGCTTTAGAAATTCATGCACAGGCAATAGTGGGCCTTAACGCCACTCCTAAAGCAGTGTATATTGATTTGAGCGTAGTGTCAATCTTACGATCAGCCGGTTCTTTTAACACGATAGACCCAGGAACAGGTAAAACCACCTCTTTTGACAGTCTGGAAACAGATGCGTCAACTATGGGTGGGTTTTCCCATTTTTTCCTATCCTCGTCAGGGAAGGGAAAAGCAACCAGAACCCTTTTTTGGGATCTGGAATTTTTTCTCCGGGTTCTCCCAGGATTTTTCAAACAGAGTGTTTAATTCTTTAGACACAGAGAAGGTAAGCAAGGCTTTCTTATTGTCAGTGAAGTAAGCCTCCTCAACCTGCTTAGGTGGCATGTCAGTAATGTTTAACACATCTCTAATGGCCTAAATCATGAGCTGCACCCCTTTTGCAAGGGATGCCGCCCCCCCCTCAGCACATCCCCATCATCGTCTGCTGTATCATAGTTGGTATCCATGTCATCTTGCATAATCTGGGCAAGTGCATATTTCTGTGGGAACATGCTAGGGGATTTTGAAGGAATAGGAACAGAACTTGACCAAACTGCCATAGATTTCTTTAACACCTTAGTTTCAGTCTCAGTATGTGCTACCCTAGTAGAGATCTGAGAGATCATTCCCTTAATAGAAGTCAAACACTCAGGCTCAGTAATAGGGATCTGAGACAAAACATTACATTCCTGTGTACATGTAATGGATTGCTCCTGAGAGGACTTGTCCTCTGCAGCATAAGACAGAAGGGTGGTCATTCCGAGTTGATCGTTTGCTAGCAGTTTTTAGCAGCCATGCAAACGCATTGTCGCAGCCCACCGGGGAGTGTATTTTCACTTTGCAGAAGTGCGAACGCCTGTGCAGCAGAGCGGCTGCAAAAACATTTTTTGCAAAACAAGACCAGCCCTGGACCTACACTCCGTGTGCATTGATTCTAACATTGGAGGGTTGGCTTTTGATGTCACACACCCGTCCAGCATTTGCCAAGCCACGCCTGCATTTTCCCTGGCATGCCTGCATTTTCCCTGGCACACCTGCGTTTTTCTAAGCAATCCCTGAAAACGGTCAGTTGACACCCAGAAACGCCCCTTTCCTGTCAATCTTCTTGCAGCCGCCAGTGCGAATGCAAAAGTCGTGAGAACCTGTGTAAAACCACAAAAGTCTTTGTACTCGTACGTTGCGTGTGAGCATTGCGGTGCATATGCATGCGCAGAAATGCAGATTTTTGCCCTGATCGCTGCGCTGTGAACACCGGCAGCTAGCGAACAACTCGTAATGACCCCCAGAGTCCCTAGACATGGGAATGTGAGAATACAGACACCCACACACACAGGAAAATGTCAGACACAGTTTCCCCCCAGGTATGCCACAGAGAAACACAGAGCTTGGAGACAGCACATATACAGCGCTTCCCTAGGTAGATACAATACAACTACCTAGCGCTGACTGTGTACCTCAATAGACTACACAGTAAATTCACAGCCTTGCCCCCTTTCTACAACCCCCTGGTACCACAAAGGATAGCTGGAGCTGCTGGGACCGCTCTGAGGAGAAGCTCCACCCCCTGAACATGGCGCTGATTCCCGCACTTTGCTTCTTTATACTGGCTTGAGGTATGTTGCTGGCAGCATTACCGAGGTCCCTGACAGCCTTGGTGCCAGTGTAGGGTATAGGCGCTGGATCAGGGTGCCCCTCACAGCTGGGCCTCCGGAGAGCACCAGTGCCCACCCTGTTGCCACCATCTTCACACTGGCTCCCTGCTTGCTGAGGGGGCCGGTGACTTACTCACCACCAGAATCTTCCGGCTCTGTTAGGTGGTGGTGGCCTGCTTTGGGAGTGAGCGGTCACCTGGGGCGGCTAACAATCATCAGCCTCAGGAGCTAATGTCCTGTCAGCGGAGATAGTGGCTCAAAACCCGTCCGGGCAGACACTACTCCCCCCTAAGTCCCATGAAGCAGAAAGGCTGTTCCCAGCAGCCTCCCGGTGCCTAACTCTAGTAAAAACAATAAAACTAGAAAAACTCCTATGGAGCTCCCCTTGCTGTGACCGGCTCCTCCGGGCACATTTTCTAAACTGAGTCTGGTAGGAGGGGCATAGAGGGAGGAGTCAGCCCACAGTATTAAACTCTTAAAGTGCCAATGGCTCCTGGTGGACCCGTCTATACCCATTGGTACTAATATGGACCCCAGCATCCTCTAGGACATAAGAGAAAATATACTATTCAATTGCTTTGTTCTTGAAGAAATTTAGATTAAATGTGACCAAATGTTCCTATCACGAAATGTGATATCCTTTACAATCATCAGTCAGTCATCGAACTATAAACAATTAGGTTGGTGGCATTTTATCCTTTATGTACAGTATGTACAATATGGAACAATCAGAGAGCAATCCCCATTAAATATTGTTGTTATAGAGATACAATGACTACAAAGCAATTGTAAAGCAATGATAGACTTTAACTCACTTTTTGTAACATTATTCACAAAGCATTGCCCTACACTGTCTGGTTTTACAATTTTTTTCATCACATATTATTGTCTAACTTTAATAGCAGGTCCAGTTTTTTTTTATAATATCTTTTTACTAAACAGTCCATCAATTGAGTCAAGGTACAAAGAGTATAAGAAGCCGATAAACAGAGAAAGTACATAGCTTTAACAGAAATACAATGCACCTTGTCATATCAAACACCTAAAATAATAATGACTGTAGGGCTTTTTTTCAATATAAGAAACAAAAAAGAAAGCAGAGAAAAACAACAACAACAAATGTTTAGACAGTGACAAAAAGAATAAATCAAGCAAGCTATACAATTTTCACATCAAATTGCACAGTTTGAAAAGTTAAAAAATTACAGGGAAGAAGAAAAGGAAGAAAGTGAGAGGAAAATAAAAAAATAGAGAATATAAGAATTGGAAGAAGAGTAAGTAGGAAAGAAAAGGAGAAAGAGTGGGAGAAAGTAAAGATGAGGATGTGGGGGGATTGAGGGTTTAAATAGCATAAAAAGAAGTTATGTGTTAACCAAGACATCGGAACATAAAGGGTTCACTAAACAAACAGAAATGTTATGTGGTTGTGAAAACAGAAGGAGTGAACTGTTGTTTAAATTGTTAAGAAAGGCGATAGATCATGTACCAAGAGGTATTCTCAAATACCTTCCAGATTTGGTCTTGGGTAGATGTGGGCAAGTTCCAATTACTTTAAGCTCGGAGTCGTTGGAGTGATCTAATGGTACAAAATTAATTGTTTAGCTACAGTAACCCTCACCATTAAAACTGTGATTAAATGAGAAATTTCAGATTTCAAGAGCCATGGGAAAAAGTCAGCGAACATCGTAGGTCTGAATGAGGTAGGTAGGTCTAGATGAAAAGCTTTGTTGATATATGCAAGAAATTTGTTCCAGAATTTCTTAATTTTTCCACATGACCAAAAATTATGAGTTAAAGTGCCCTCAAGCATTTTACATTAAGGGCAAATTCCCAGTTCTGAGGGATTTAAATGTTTCCATTGTACATTCTATTCAGGACCCTAATATGGATCTCTTGAGGTCTGGCTGACTTCAGACTTTTGAGGGCAGAATTTGTATTCTTGAGGATTTCAGTGATCTCCAGGAAATCAGGAATATCTTTATTCCAAGCCAGAGAAAGTGAAGACCAGGAAGGGGTATTAGCCCCTATTATGTCATTAGAAAGATATCGAATTCTATATGGGTGTATGCGACAGAAAGCAAGGGTGTTATTAATTATAGGGGAAGGCAACAATTTTCCCATAGGGACATTGAGGGAGGTAATGTAATGTCGGACTTGAAGGAACATGAAAAAATGTTTATGGGGAATGGTAAATTTCTCTTGGAGTTGAGCAAAGGAAAATATCTGTCCACCAGGGTCAAAGACATCTTTGACTGCACTTATTCCCTGACAGTGCCAGGTGTAGAATGTTTTATTATCTGAAGATGGACGAAAAGTAGGATTGCCCCAAATGGGTAAGTATGGGGTCAAAAAAGAATCACTTTTAAGGGTTTTATGTGTAGTTATCCAAGCTTTATATGTGCACTCAAATAAAATATTTGATTTAAGTTCCCTTGGGATATCATTTGAAGAGGTATGAAGAAGTGCTGCTAGGGAGTAGGGAAAAAATAAGGCTTCCTCCAAAATTACATTTGCGAAGGTGTCTTGGCGTAATAGCCAATCGGATGCGTAATGACAGAGGGCTTCTTTTGCAAGTACTAAGATGTTACGTACACTCAAAACTCCTTTCTTTTTGTTGATATAGGTTTAAGGTCTTGGCATACAGGGTTTTCCTCCATTCCAAATAAACTTGGAAAATATCTTTGCACAAGAGAGAAAATCTTTTTTTTATATTGTGACGGGGAGCATTTGAAGTATATAGGCTAGCTTGGGGGATGAGACAGATTTTACCACTGCAATCCTGCCCAATAAAAAAAGTGACAAGAAATACAAAAGGGATTTTTCCCACGCACTCTGCAAGCTGTTAGTAAGAAGAACTGTATACACTATGTAATAATAGAAAATTTAGAGCTCTTCGTTACATACGTTTTGCAAAAGATATGATAAGCCTCCAGGCCACTTCACGGCTGCTCTATTGCTGGAGGTCCCTAACTAAGCATAAGTCCAGGGCTTGGACCCCACAAAGTCGGCTCAGGCCCGACCACCCTAGGGCAGCACACCCTTGAAATACAATAAAAAAAGTGGAAGGGTCATCCAGTTTTCTAGTTGAGTTTTTATTTTCTGTATATCAGGAGAGTAGTTTATTGAGTATAATTGTGATAGTTAAGAGGGAATGTACACACCCAGATATTTCAATTTATGCAAAGTTAAGGTGAACCGCGTAGAAAGAACAGTAATCAGAGGGGAGTCCTTTGGACAGTGTAGTGATAGCAGTTCAGATTTAGGCGTGTTAATTCGGTAGCCAGTAAATGTGCCAAAGTTATTAATGGTCGCGAGGATGACAGGGATGGAGGTCAAAGGATCTTTTATAAAGAGGAGCATATCATCTGTGAACAGACTTAATTTTTATTCTATCAGCTAAAGTTTTTGTAAACAGTTTATAGTCAACGTTTGGAAGCGCTATAGGCCTGTAAGAGGAAGGAAGTGTAGGATCTCTTCCCGGTTTAGGTATGACTCGAACCATTGCAGAATTGAAATAATGAGGGCTAGAGTGGGATGAGATAATGGAGTTGTAAAAAGCTGTCAGAGGAATGGAGATTTTGGGAGAGGAGCTTAAAGAATTCACCTGATATACCATCAGGGCCAGGCGTTTTTAAGGGATTTAATAGCTTTAATTACTTCATGGGTTGCGAGAGGAGTGACAAGGGAGTCTGACTGTTCTGGGGTAATTTGTGGCAAGGAACCTGTTGCCAGAAGAACTGCTTATTGTCAGTGTCAATCGCTTCTTGGGAATAAAGGTTATTATAGTAAGCATGAAATATGTCCGATATTATTTTACCATCAAATTGCATGATGGCATTGTCATCTTACAAGGCAACTATATGGTGGGGGCCTTTATCAGTATTGAGGAGATTGGACAATAAGCGACTAGGTTTATTACCAAACTGGAATACATTATATTTACCTGCAGCTACAAATCTATTGTCTATCTGAGTTAATATCTGGTCAAAGTGCTGTTTCGCTGCCTTGTAATCATTTTTATTAGTGTGTGTGGGAGAGGTTTTAAAAGTTTGAAAGGAGGAGGTGAGCGAGGCTTGAGCTTTGCGATAAGCAGTGTCTTGTTCCTTTCTGTGTTTGGTCATAAAAGCAATAATATCACCTCTCAAAACTGCTTTGGCAGTTTGCCAAAATAGACTAGGATTAGATTCATGGATCGAGTTATTCAGTTGATCAGCATTCCAAGAGTTTTCCAGCATAGATTGGAACTTTTGTGAAGCTATAATTTTGGCAGGAAATCTCTAGTGGGAGGAGTGGCCCAGAATAAATCTACTTTATAGAGTCAATGAAATAGGTGCGTGGTACGATATTAGAATAAGAGAAATCTGCGTATCAGTGACTCTGGTGGGCAGACTATCAGATATAAAAAAATTATCTAGGCAGGAGAATGTGTTAAATGTGGCAGAATGGCATGTATACTCCAGTTCAATAGGATTACATATTCTCCAAATTTCTATAAGACCCAATTGGTCAGTGACATAATTCAAATTTACTTTGGTGAGATGGCATTTCTGAGAGGTAGGACTCTTTCTATCCAGTGCTAACGATGAGACCAAATTCATATCTCCACCCATAATAATCGGAAGATGTGTATATGGTCTAAGGAGATTCATGATCTGTAAGTAAAAAGATTTATCATATACTGTTGGGGCATAGATATTACATAAAATATATTGAGAACTGTCTAAAGAGATATCTAATATAATATATCTACCGGATATATCAATGATCTGATGGTGAATCTCGAATTTAAGTTGTTTTCGAACAAGAATGGCCACTCCTCAAGCTTTAGAATTGTAAGAGGAAGAAGCTATAATTTAGTAGTGAAGCATACTAAGTTTAGTGTGCTCACTGGGTGTTAGATGGGTTTCCTGTAGCAAGGTGACATCTGCTTTTACTTTATTTAAGTAGGTGAGAATTCGCCTATGTTTAATGGGGAGTTTATACCTCGTACATTCCAAGAGTACAATTTAATCTGGGAAGCCATGAATAAGAGGGAAATTTACGGATAACAGCTCTCAGCGATAACATATTGCAATTAAAGGGTCAAAATCTCTCTCTGACATTCACCATCCGAAAGTCATAAGTACTGTAGCCTTAGTCGTCTGTGGTAAACACATTTCACACATCACATGAATGTTAAGAAGAATCCTCCAGTCCCACTGAGGAACAATATCAAGATGTAGGGAAAAAAAAGAAAGTGAAAGTAATAGAAGAAATAGAAAAAAATTAAGAAAAAACAAGAAGGTGGAGCACAAAGTATCATCAACTTATATACTGCTATGTAAAGCAACTGTGATTCAAGCAAACATATACAAATTAGGAGTTAAAGAGACTCCTGATACTGGATCTAAATATTCTATCCCCTAACATGGGGAAAATCTAACTGCAAAACCTAGCATCATCTGTATCAATAAACATATTTTGGAGTAATCAACTATCAATCAGATTTAACCAGTAAAGAACAGGTAGTATAAAATTGTAAATAATATTCTTATTGCAGTAATAAAACTGCACAAACTGCATTCAGGGTATATTATTGAGTAAATTTATATCATGGCATAGGAAGACAAAAGATATGACTTGCTCATTAGTCATTCTGATCCATGGAATCTGAGTTTGAAGGTTCCATCTCCTCTTCCAGAAAGGCCTTTGCATACTCTACAGATGTAAAGTCCTTAGGGCCTCGTAAGGCGATAATGCGCAATATTGCAGGATAGAGGAGAGCAAATCTAATCCCTGATTTTACCAGTTGAGAGCATACAGTAGACATTTTCCTGCCTGCTCTGGAGACCTCAGCAAAATAATCTTGGAACATGAAGATTTTCTGACCATCCCATTGGAGGGTACCTTTATTCCTGGCTGCAGACCAGATCATCTCCTTACGGCGGAAGTTCAAGCATTTGGAGTCTCGCAGAAGTCCCAGTCTATATGCTCTTTCAATTTCCAGTGAGGACAGATCTTCTGGGATCCCGAGTAATTTGGGCAGGTCCGACAAGAGGAATTTAAAAATATCGGGGCCTTTTATAGATTCTGTCAGTCTGATAATACTTTAATTATTCCTCCTTGACCTATTTTAAAGGTCATCTAGTTTGGATACCATATGTTGTCGGGTAACAGTCAGTGAGGTCACCTGCTGTCTCAGGTCCATTTGTCGATATTCGATGAGACATGGAGCTTAACTTGGATTTTATCTCTGTCACTGCTGACATAAGTTTGTCGGCTTGAGTCTGGAGTAGTGGTTCAACGGTTTCTTTAATTGCCTTGACAATCTCCGCATAAGAGGGAGGGGTGGGAGGGGTTTATGGAGGCATAGTTTCTGGTGTCTTGGGTACAATGTGAGGGTTGTCCGTTTCTGACAATGAGTGTATTTGAACAGAAGACAGCTCAGCATGCTTACCTCCACTTTTGGTACGTTGAGGTTTAGGCGTAGGTAGGTGGATAAATTTGTCCATAACACTTTAGACAGTTGAGAGAAGTAATAGTCGGCTAGGGTTGTACTCACCCAGCATCAGGGTCATCCCAATTAAAGATCACAGTTGCAAAATGGAAGGTTTTACATTGTACGCTTTGTGGTATACTTTAGGAGAAACTGTATAGAACTGTAATCGAAGCAATTATAGGAATCGATCATGACAAGTACATAAAATAAATAAATACCACCATGAAATGTGAGGTTGAGGTGTGGGATGATATGAACGTATCTGAAGAATGGATGTGGTCATTAGATTATGCAGCAGTAGAGAACATGTGAAGATCTGTCCAGCAGCACCAGGCACATATCTCGAACTCCAGCAGTCACGTAAAAGGCAACACCATTCTCTCACCTATGGGGTAGAGGGGGGGTCAAATGATGAAAGTATTCATGTGGCTTTTTGGGTTCCAAATTAAGCAGTGAGGGGTTCCAAATTAAGCAGTGAGTAGAGTCCTTTGGTAGAATAGCAGAAAGCACAGTATCCTCTAAAGGTTAAGGACATGCAGGATGATATCCTATGACTTTTAGCTCCTGGACAGTCCAGACAGAAGCAAAATATATTTTAATTCATGTGTCACCACAGCTGTGTTACCCCAGTCACAGGGGGTATAGGATATCAGGACCTCTGTGAATGTGTTTACAATTCAGTCATTCAGTTAATCTGCATCCCTGTAAATAAAGGGCTACTGTCCCTTATTGCAGACACCTTATCAGGGTGAAGGAGTGGGGTACTGGACAGGAAGATGGTACATGGGTTCAGTGGCTGGTAAAGTACAGGGGGGAGGGAAATATCTTCCCCTGAGACCAATCCAAAATGGTGGGCAGGTGTTTTGAGGAACCTGGAGCTCGGTAATTGGGCTCAAGCGTGCATCCTGGCCGCCACACAAGCAAGCCTGCAGGTGGGGGGAACAACAGGAGGCAGCCCAGCCAGGACGGAAGGTGCCAGGCCTCAATACAGCAGTGGGACAGCTGCAAAAGTGGCTGGGGAGAGCCACCAATCGAGGCGGAGGCTTCATACCTGTAGTAGGCTGGAGTCACAGAGGGCAGTGGCAGAGTCCATGGAAGATGGCGGCTGAGGGTTCAGGTGAGGAATAGGGGATTAGAAGAGGGTACTTGCGTGGTGAGGGTGGGCAGTCCCGCAAAAGGCTGGAACATATAGGCAATGCCCCAGGAGCAGAGACGCAGCACAGCCTCTCCCCAAGCCAGCCAGTTAGATATTATACACATGCCAAACAGCACATATGTTTCTGGTAATTCAGGTTTTCAACTTTTCACTCATAAAATGATTTTCTATTTTCTTTTATACATCCCCAAAAATACTACCTAAAATACAAAAGAAGTACAGATATCCTATATGGCGCTTCCATAACAATGAAGTTTTTCTTCAAAGCCAATGCAGAAATCACAATGTAATAGTGATAAATTATTTACGTTCCTGTAGTATATAGATCAGCTGGCGTGTAAAGGCATCTTTCAACCGTTGCTCCTAAGTGTTGTTCCCAAGGTTTCAATGACGGTATTCATAAAAGATGAAAAGATACCAGTATCACATGCAAAACATCTTTAAAAATAACCACAGATAAAATCCACTTGAAAAAAATATATAAAAAGTTAAAATAATGTAGATACTAAAACATGAATTCCATGAGCATATGTAAAATGGTATACACACTGGGGGTAAATTTACTAAGATGGGAGTTCTATTTAAGATGGGATGTTGCCAATAGCAACCAATCAGATTCCAGGTATTATCTTCTAGAAGGTGCTAGATAAATGAGAAGTAGAATCTGATTGGTTGCTATGGGCAACATCCCATCTTAAATAGAACTCCCATCTTAGTAAATTTACCCCTGGTGTGTTACACTATGGCCACATCCATTTCTTTAACCTGGTTGTTATGGAGACGGGGTCCTAATTTTCTGAATTCCAAAAGAAAAAATGATCTTAGGTCCATAACAGCACAGCTCGAAAATCGAAATCAACCTTCTAAGTTAAAAGGCATCTAAATATATAAATATCCAATGATCTGATGTTGACCGGAAGGATGCGCACGGCCCGTCCACTCCGGCGACGCTCCTGGTGTCTCCATGGCAACCAGACATGCACTAAGTCACTTCCGGAATCTCGTCACATGTGACGTCGTATCTGCATCCTCTGTTGCTAGACAACCATAGCGTCATCCTAATAGATATTAAATGCTGAAATGAAAATAATCGATGCCTCAGATTTCTTTTAAATTAATTGACAAGCCTACATTGGATAATTTGACCACATCAAGCAGGGAAGTTGTCACCTCCAATATTACACTACTACACCCCTGTCTGCCATATAAATACCCCCTGTTTTGAATTACCCTCAGCCAATGTTAGGTAGTCTGATTAATGTCACATGTATGGGTCTTGCAAAATATACAAGAAGTCTGTGATCCCAATTGCCTATTGTTAATACAGTATGTAAAATGGATACTTTTCAAAGGTTATGGGAAGACAACCTTGGATAGTCTCTTGACTTGAAGGACTGGGCAGTGATGGTCAAAAGTTCCATTACTATTTCTATTAAGGAATATTTATAAATAAATGTCAAAAATGTCAAAAACAATAAAACAATTTTGAACAGCTGTGACAAAATGGGAGGGAGGCAAATACTCCCCAAAAGGAAAAAAGATAGGGTGTGTGATGGCACATTGGTTCAAATGAATATAAACAATCATTGGAAAATTACTCAATAAATCAAAAAGTATGTTTTTTCACTAAACATACAGAAAAGGGAAACCTGTGAAAAGTAGAAAATACAGTATAAGTATGTCATATACTCTATACAACAGTATAAAAAGCATGCTTGACGTAATTTTTTTTAATTCAGTAATTTTTTATTGATAGTGTTTTACATATACAAACAAAAAACATACAGCAGCTAAACCTAGCTCAACAAACAGGTCAAGTACAAAAAGTAGTATATCAAAAACATCAATTATATTGGATTTACAGTATATCTGTTAAACAAGATATGACATGTAGCAGGCAACATATCACATACATATATAGTCAATACAACAATAAGGAGTCATTTCTAAAGCCTCCATGCTTCCCACACCGCACCAGAGCAAACAGGCATAATATCACATTCCGTATTAGCTACAATATACATTACACAGGATACCTTCCCCTTTCCATCACGTCCCACCCACTCCAAGGGCTGACGTATTCCATCTATCCCATTTATTAGGAATTTAACCAGCATGTCACTAGATCTAAACATTGCTCGTTCATGGCCAGAAACCTAATTGACCAGAGCCCGCCAATGAGATATATTGGGTAATTCAGGGGAGAACCATTTTCTGGCTATTAGGACTTTTGCCAGAGTGGTTAAGAATAGTACATAATGATATATGACCAGAGAATGCGTCTCTTCAAGGTCTAACCCGAACAGGCACAATCTAGAGTTCATAACTGGCAATGATGGTTCTGTAAGGACAATATCATTCCAAACTGCAGCCCAAAATGGTGCCAACCTTGGGCATGACCATAATAGGTACCAAAAGTCAGCACCCTCCCCATTGCACTTCGGACAGCAGGTATCAGAGCGAAGATGTGCACTATACAACATTACTGGGGTACGATATGTTCTATGTAAGGTATAAAAAATATACCTGCTGATACCGAACACACGGGGTGGTAAAACGAGTGGATCCCAAAATCTGTATCCATTGTTCATTGGAGAGATCGCCAATATTACCTTACCATTTAAGTTTCAAGGGGTCAAACAGATGAGAATTAACCTGCACATTCAATGCGGCATAAATCAGATATATGTGTCCCCTGGACCCCAACGAAAGGAGCAATTTCTTGACTGGAGACACTGATATAGTTAAGGGGGCCGTACCCAGCTGCGCCTGCAGTGCATGACGCAGCTGGAGGTAGTGAAAAAAAGCAGTATTAGCAACAGCATAGTCGCCACGTAGCCGCTCAAATGATTTAAGAATACCATTATCATAAAGCTGAGCAAATGTTGTAACTCCCATCCGCCGCCATAAAGTATCCGAGGATAGTGGCAGTAGCTCCCTATAAGAGGCATTAAACCACAGGGGTGTATCAGTATCAATGTCTTGCCAGTCAAAAAAGGTGTGCGCTAATCGCCAGACCAGAAGAGCCTGTCTAAGAATAGGGGGAAGACCAGAGAGAGTAGAGCCAGATAGCAAAAAATTAAGTAGAGAGAGAGGAGACTCCACCCACTTGGCATAGAACCCCAACAATGTGTCCCCACCTGCATCCAGGAGCCAGCAAGAAAGGTAAACCAGCTGAGAGGCCAAGTAGTATAGTCTCAAATTAGAGAGACCAAGACCTCCATCTAACTTGGACTTAACCAGGGCCTTCATAGCCACCATAGGCGCCCCGCCTCCCCAAACAAAAGAGTTCAATACGCTGTCAATAGAGGAAAAAACTTTTTTAGGAATGTACACAGGAGAATGTTGCAGCACATACAGATACCTGGGTTGGATAGACATTTTAAATAAATTAATACGGCCCATCACAGTGAGAGGAAGCTTCTTCCACAGGTGAGCCTTCTTTTTAAAATTACGTGTCACAGGCTCCACATTTAACGTAACATAGTCCTGCGAAAAAGGAAAGAGCCAAATCCCCAACTATTTAAACTGGAGGGTCCACTGCAGCAGGCAAGAGGAGTCCATCACATCAGGGAGAACACCGGATATGGGGTAGATATTGGACTTGTTCCAATTTACCTGTAAACCAGAATAAGTTCCAAAATGATTAACTAACTGCAACATAGTGAGTAACGAATTCTCAGAATCATTAAGAAATAAAAGCATATCGTCAGCATATAGTGTGATAGTATCAACATGGCTCCCAATCTTAATACCTACAATATCCGGGGACATACGTATGCAACTAGCTAGTGATGGCAAGGGCAAATAGGGCCGGAGAGAGTGGGCAGCCCTGCCTCGTACCCCTCTCCAGTGAAAAGGGTCGTGACACATGACCATTGACTGAAGCACGAGCAGCCAGGGAAGAATGGAGCAACTGGACCCACCGAACAAACTTAGGGCCGAGCACAAATTTATGAAGCACTTCCCACAGGTACCCCCATTCTACCGAGTCAAAGGCCTTGGCAGCATCCAGAGACACCACCACTGCCCCCGCCTCGGACCGGTCCCCTCTCTGCAGATGGCAAAAGAGTCTTCGGAGGTTCTGTACCGTAGACTTCCTCGGAATAAAACCTGTTTGGTCACAGTGGACAACTTTATTTAAACGAACAGCTACAATTTTAGCCAAAATTTTTACATCTGTAGATAATAGGGAGATAGGGCGATAGGAGTCCGGGAAGGTGGGGTCCTTACCTGGCTTAAGAATTACTATTATTATAGCCTCAGACATCGAGGGGGGCAAAGAACCGTATTCAAACAAGGTGTTAAATATTTCAACCAAATAAGGGGTATAGAATTCTTTAAACCGTTTGTACAATTCAATGGGTATTCCGTCACACCAGGGAGCCTTATTATTGGGGAACTATGCTATAGCAGCATCTAATTCCTCAGTGTTGAACGGGGAATCCAAATATTCAACAGATTCCGGAGACAGTTGGGGCAATTATATATGGGAGAGATAGTCTCTCAGTTGATCCATTGTATAAGACACTTTAGACCCGTACAGCGAAGAGTAGTAATCAAAAAATACTTCAGTAATATCAGGGCATGAGTACTTCATAACACCCTGGGGATCACACACCTGTTGGACAGAAATACTACCCCTCTCTTCCCTAGATAGTAAGGCTAGATAACTACCCCCAATCTCCGCCTGTGAGTATAGAGAATGCTTGGAGAACAATAACCGATGCTTGGATTTATCTAAAAGAAACATTGTCCACTCCCGTCTAGCCGTCTCCCAGCTAGCATGCAAGGAGGGGGATTTGTGCAAAATATAGTCGGCTTCTAATTGACAACAGATTTTTTTCAAGGCGGGATTCCTCTTCCCTACTATTCCTTTTAATAGCAGCCACCCTTTTAATAAGGGAGCCACGGATAGAGGCTTTAAATGCATCATGCTTAACAGTAGGGGAAGGGCAGGAGGCGTTAAAATCCTGGAAGTCTCGCCAGTCAGCAAGCAAATCAGCTCCATCACCCATTAAGGACAGCCAGAATGGGTTAAGTTTCCAAAACAAGACCCTCTGGGGAGACAAAGGATCTAAGACCAACAAGACAGGTGAATGGTCAGAAATCCCTCTGGGTAATTTTTTAATCTGAGTTACCTTAGGTGTCAAATCTGGTGATATGAGGGCCAGGTCAATACGGGAGAATGTATTAAAAGTAGCCGAATAGCAAGAGTAATGGCTCTCATGGGGAAACTGGACCCTCCAAATATCAATTAATCCCAATTCAGTAGTTAAATTAGAAAAGGGGGTAGGAGAAGGAGATGATAGATCAGTATGGGGGCTCTCTCTCCACCTATCTAAAGATAAGTCCATTACATTATTATAGTCACCAATACAGATGGTGGGAGTAGACAGTGACAATGCAACAAACGACATAGCTTGTCGCAAAACATAATTATTGTAAGGGGGGGAACATATACTGCAAGAATATGTAGAAGGGTGGAGTTAACGAAGGCTCTAAGAAAAACAAAGCGACCGTACTGATCCACCTGACTATGATCTAAATGAAAATTTACAGATTTTCTGATAAGTACAGAAACCCCCCTGGCATTTTGTGAAAAGGTAGAATAAAACAGCCATCCCACCCACGTTTTTTTCAGGGCTATCGTCTTACCACCAACCAAATGAGTCTCTGAAAAGCAAATAATATCCGCCTTATATTTTTTGGCTTGCGACAGGACCAATGCTCTCTTTATTTTATTGTTAAGGCCCCTCACATTCCAGCCGAGTAGGTGAAGCCCCTCAGATGCTACCAACATTGAAAGACGTTAGACTGGAAAACAGGAGAAAAGAAGAGAAAAGGAGAAAAAGGTGAAATGACACAATGACAGAGAATACATCATCAGAGCACATGTAGATCAGAGCAGCAGGCGTACAAATACGCAGAAGAGAGGAAGAGAAAAAGTTCAGAGCAGTCGAGAAACAAGGATGCCAGAACACATCCACCATGACTTTGAAGATACATTGCAGCCTTAAATAACCAGCAGTACTTGACCATAACAAAAAATACCAATAATTGAGCAAAAAAAACAATAAAACAGCAACAACCCAACCACCCCCTACCCTGTACATCCATCGGGAACCTAGATATACCTATATCCTCAACCAAACTTCCCGTTACCTAAACTAAAAAAAAAACCTAAATAGTAAAGGTTGTAAAAAGGGTACAGTTAGGAGTAGACACCCCCAACTACTATATCACAGCAAGGGCTCCCTGTAAAGGAGAGTGGCCCCCGGTAAAAAGACATACAAATAAACCTTCACATACAATAGTCATATAACTCTCACATAATAAAAAAAAGAGAAACCTGAGAGAGAAAAAACCACAGAATAAACTGGCGGTACAATAGGAGCTCCATTCAGCAAGGTACACGGGGTCTCTGCTCCAGCCATGCCTCGGCCTCTCACGGAGAGTTGAAGAAATGGGTAGAGCCCTTATACATCACCCGCAGTCTGGCTGGGAACAGCATTGAATACTGAATCTGCCTGTCCCTCAGCTTTCGTTTGACCTGAAGTAATTGGGACCTGGATTTCTGTATGTCCATAGCAAAGTCAGGGAAAACAGACACAGAGTGGTTATTGAACTGCAATGGACCGTGCAACCTGGCCAGGTGGAGAATGGCATCCTGATCCTTGAAGTGGAGCATGCGGGCAATAAAGGTGCACGCTGGGGCACCGGGAGGGGGGGCCTGAAAGGGTAAACGATGTGCACGCTCCACTGCAAATTGCGCACTAAAATCATCTTTTTTAAACACACTGAGTAGCCAGTCCTCCAAGAATTTTTCTGGATGTGTACCCTCAGTTCGCTCAGGCAGCCCCACAAAGCATACGTTATTTCTTTGTAAGAGGCCCTCCATATCCGACAACTTGGTTTTAATAGCAGCTATCTGGGATGAAAGGTCAGCCACACTATCCTTGAGTGGTGCAGTCACATCTTCAATGTCAGAGACACATTGCTCTACACCCCCCACACGCTCACGCAGCCTTTGCATGTCATGATGAATAATTGAGATGTCAGCCTGAACCTGGCCGATCTTGTCCATCACCCTCGTCTCAGACGTATTGATGGCTTGTAGAATTTGCTGTGTGGATTGCAAAACATCAGTAACAGAGGGCTCCTCCGAAGCGCGCTGCGGTGAGGGAGGCGGTGTAGCCTGGGTACACGGGGGTGTCGGCCCGCATGGATTTCTAGCAAATATTTCCAAGTGCGCAGCAGTGGCAGCAGCATTGCCGGTTTTTCCCATAGCACTGCAGGAGGAATAATCGCTTCAGGAAAAAAAGAGTAAATAAGCACAAAGAGAGTGGCAAAGTCTTATACAGTGAAGCTTGGAGTACAGCAGCTGCTTCAGGGAATTAAGAAACACAAAATGCACCCCTGAGTGTGATCAAACAGGATTCAAGATAAACAGGGCACAGTCAGTATTCATAGAAGGCAGTACAGCACATCAGAATTGTAATCCAAATATGTTGAGAGAGACTCAGGCAACCAGCCCAATGCAGGGCCCAGGCTTAAACATATATACTGCAGCACACTGGGTGGGAAGCAGTGGGCCTCTGTAATTGCCAGCAGCAGTTAATAATGGAGCATGTGTCCCAGCACCACAGAGAGGGGAGAGGAGAGTACCTTGTGCAGGGAGAGGTCACAAGCAGGGCAGAAGGCCCTGCTGCGGGCCGGGCAGGTCCCTCCACAATGTCCAAATCTCTGCAGGTAGAAGGCGCACAGTGGCGCCATACATCTCAGGGGGTGCAGGAGAGGTTCACACAGCAGCAGATGAGTGTGAATTCCCAAAACATCGGGGTTAAGGATGGGTTCAAGGATGAAGAATAGGGAGCTACAGCAGCCTGCTGCCTACTCCATGCTGTGCCAAGCCACGCCCCCCCATGCTTGACATAATTAACAATAGTCCAATATATAGAATCATGTCCCAATGACTATGATATATGTCAAAATTCCAGATTATATACTGTATATATATATGTGTATACAGTATATATATATATATATATATATATATATATATAAATATATAAAATGTGTGTATGTTTATATCTATCTATATATAGATATATATAAATGATTAACAATCAAATTGCAAAAAATCAACAATAAATTGCTGCATAAGGAACAGGTTGTTATACTCAATAAATTTATAATAATATCAGATTCAAAACTATATCATCAATGTTTTTTTATCATTAAGGAAATCCCCTGATGAAGCAAGTATATCACCAGGAAAACATATTGGCCCTCATTCCGAGTTGATCGGTCGCAAGGCGAATTTAGCAGAGTTACACACGCTAAGCCGCCGCCTACTGGGAGTGTATCTTAGCATCTTAAAATTGCGACCGATGTATTCGCAATATTGCGAGCACAAACTACTTAGCAGTTTTAGAGTAGCTCCAGACTTACTCTGCCTGTGCGATCAGTTCAGTGCTTGTCGTTCCTGGTTTGACGTCACAAACACACCCAGCGTTCGCCCAACCACTCCCCCGTTTCTCCAGCCACTCCTGCGTTTTTTCCAGAAACTGTAGCGTTTTCAGCCACACGCCCATAAAACGCCGTGTTTCCGCCCAGTAACACCCATTTCCTGTCAATCACATTACGTTCGCCGGAGCGATGAGAAAGCCGTGAGTAAAAATACTTTCTTCATAGCAAAGATACTTGGCGCAGTCGCAGTGCGAATATTGCGCATGCGCACTAAGCGGAATTTCACTGCGATGCGATGAAAAATACCGAGCGAACGACTCGGAATGAGGGCCATTAGGAGTTCATTTACACCACTATTATTTGATCCTAGACCTTTTTCATTACCACATCTCCTTTATGACTTTTTATTGTTTTTAAAGGTGCCATGGACATCTTGATTTAATGAACCTCTCCCTAACCTATGTTGCAGGCTATGCAAGATATTACTTTAAATTTGATCAAGTTCTGATCTTTTTTCTGTTCAGAAAATAAATTATAACCTACCAGAATACTTCAATCCCATTACTTTTTTTTGAGAACTGTCATTTATAATACACTAAGGAGCCAAACCACCCAGTTATGACTGACCGGAAAAGGCATGCAAATATCAATAAGCAACAAATTCAGTATACATTTTTTAAAAATAGGCATTTTTATTTAAATCTAATTAAAACTTGTGTGAAACACTTTGAAGAATTGTTGGAGGTTTATTTCCTGTAAAATGCATGACTTATTTTTCATATTGTAGGTTTTATTCCGGACTGTGGCTATGATGGTACCAGATTATGCTTTAATTGCTGAGATATCTCTGTACTCGATGGGGTTTGTTGCTGCTCGCAGTCTTGCTGCCAAAATAGTAGCTACATACAGATTATGCTCTGAGCAGGTAAGATCCTCTCACACCTCATTAATATGTATTAAGTATACAATTTTAGACCTGGTTTAACTCCCTGTGCACCCAAAACAGCCTGAATTATTTGAAGAAGATTCTGGAAACTTTCATTAGAGATTCCCACCCACATTAACATGATAACAGTTACTGTAGATTAGTCAGGATGTGGTTAAGATCCCAGTACTTTAAACCCAATGTCAGAATGCTGACAACAGCATTCCGAAGGTCAGAGTCCCAATGGATCCTGACAGTAAGTACTGGGGTTAGGGCTAGGGCAGTGGTGTATCTATAATGGGTGTAGTGTCTGCAGTACATATGGCCCCAGGGGTCCAGGGGCCAACACCACAAACCCTGCACCCATTTTTTAAATACACACCTCTCCAGAGTGCCCCGCCATTGGCAGCATCTCTCAACAGTTTTGGTGAGCCTGCGCCCACTGTAGTCTTAGTTTGCTGTTATGTGACAGAACATGAAACCAGTATGGTATTCTGCTGCTGTAACCCACCACTTTAGTGTTCCTCATCCTGTATGTATGGAGATACTCTTCTTTATACCACCTTGCTACACATGGTTATTTAAGTTATGTCAGCATGAACCAGTCTGCCATTTTCCTCTTACTTCCCACATTCCTGTCATTAACTGGATGTTTCTGTTGTGTGCACCATTCTCTGTAAACTCTAAAGGCTGTTAGGCATGAGAGATTAGCAGTTTCTAAGATACTAAAGACACTATTTTTGTAACTAACAACCATTTCATGGTCAAACTCACTTAGATAACATTTCTTCTCCATTCTGGTGTTTAGTCTTAACAACACTAAACTCCTTGAACATGTCTGCATGTTTTTATGCTGGAAGTTGCTGCCACACTGTTGGCTGCTTAGGTAGATTTTTTTTTCCTATCAGAGGTGAGTTGTATTCTGCTTTTTATGTCATTGCATTCATATACAGTGTGCACTGTGATATATCTAGTTTTTTACATTTTTAACTATTTGATGTTGAAAGAGGAGTGCGCTACTGTGCAGACACCAGTCTTCCTGTTCTCCATGGAGGCTTCATGACCTATTTGAAGATGACCACTGAGATTACTACTGAGCATGTGCAGGGCCATGTTCAATTCACTGGGTAAATTGACATGTTGGAAGACAGAAGTCTGCTGCTTCGCTCCTATGAGAAACCTGGTTATTACAGTACCTGCATATAAAGCTGTTCCAGCATCTCTGCACCACTACACATTTGCAGTATACACTCACTGTCTGCTCAAGCTCACTCTGCTCAAGAAGTGTGTAGTGATGATATCCTTGGGTGCTTTACAGGGTCAGATCAAGCCTGATGTACCACATGAGTTATCCCTGTAAACATGTGAGAACTTGGAGGAAAATAGTGAGGGTGTGGTATAGAGATGGTGCCACCTATGTACCATACCCTCACTATTTCACTCTGCTCAAGTTCTGCTCCATCACCAGTGTGCATGTACCAGTGAGCATGACTGTACCTTTTATCTTCAATTAACTAACACCATTGGTTATGTAACTGGGCTGTTGAGAGTAACTGTCATAGGGCTGTTTCAGCAATCTGCTGGTGTGTGGACATACAGTATATCTCAATATCAATATGGCAATAACTGCAATATCAACACATGCACACATATTTCCAACATCTGATAGAAGGATGAGACTCAAACAGTGTAATTTTTTGTCATCATCATCATCATCATCATCAATACTATAATTTCTAGCACACCAAATCATGATCACTTATATTAATGTACAGCTGGTATGTAGTTGAATTACTACTTACTGTATACTGTGCTGAACAGGCAGTACTAAATTATGGTATGCTGCATTATGTCCAGCAGTTGCAACCAGGGGCGTATCTACCCATTGGCCAGGATGGCACTCGCCAGGGGCGCCAGCCAAGGAGGGGGCAACGCCCGGCAGTGCCACCCTCGACCAATGGGTGGACTCACTTAGTAGTGGCATTGCCTGGGCTGGAGGATCCCACAGTAGGCAGGAACAGGCACCGGTGTTCGGCACAGCAATGCACTAGTGAAGAATGTCAAAGTAAACTATAGTTCCCAGCCGGCCTTGCTATCAGGAGCTCCTGGCACAAGGGTTGCTGGGAGCTCTAATTTACTTTCACTTTCTTCAGGAAGTGTGGTGCGGTGCTGAAGTGTGGTGTTCCTGCCTACTGTGCAGTCCTCCAACCCAGGCGATGCCCACAGCACCTCATAGACACTAGAGGTCAATTATGACCTCTAGCGTCTATGCTTCTCCCACAATGCTGTGCGGTGCACAATGACGTCATCGCGCACCGCACGGCATCGGCACCAGTAGCGGATCTTGCCATGACAAGGCAACGGCACCTCGGGCAAAAGTCCTGCTTGCCCATGGCAAGATCCGCTACTGTGTGTGACATAATGTGTATAAGCAGTACTACTGTGTAATGTAATTTAAATTGGGAGTACTATTGCGTGGTCATGCCCATTTCCCACAAGATCATGCCCCTTTTTTGCACATGCACCTTCCCTATTTGAAATATGGGGTGGGGGGTGCCAGTCCCTTACTTTGCCTGGGGCGCCCGGTCCCCTAGATACACCTCTGGTTGCAGCAAACCACAGATACACTTTATAAGATTGTAAATGTCCATTACTTAATGTTACAGGACTGAGATACAGTATTTTCACAGTGATCTATAGGTGTGCTAGCCACTAGACAAGAGGAACACAAAGAATTACCAGTATAAGTTCTTCTAGTACATAAAATCAAGAACAATTATTATTATTTTGTTTTTTTATTGAAAGCTATATTTATTACCCTTGCACTGTTTTCTGTGCTAGTCCAATCCACCCCAACCACTGTGAGCATCCCAGCTCTACTAATAGAATAACTATGAACATATCAATCTGCAGTAAGCAACAAAGTACATGTACAATATCGGAAAAAGAGATACAGTATATAGTAATAAGTTTTCCTCTCAATGCACATAATAGGTCTGGAAAAATCACAGTATTCAGGGGCTAATTTAGACTGGATCGCTGTAGTGATCGCAGTCTGAATTATTTTGTGGAGTGCACCTGCGCACCCAGGGAGCCCAGTGAGATGCTAAAAGCATGTCTGGACCTCAATTGCCTCTGCCTAATTGACAGAGGTGGTCCCGGGACAGGAGGGGACGTGCCAACGGAGTTAGAATGCTTTTGGCGGGGCGCGATCCGGACAATGGAGGCATGTCCGGACCTTTGGGGGGAGGGCTATGGCAGCTGCATGATGTCAAACACAACCGCTGTGACCCAGGATGTGGCGAGTAGCGGCCTGCCAGCATGCAGGATCTGCGCTGGGAGGTAGCTACTTGCCAGGTACAAAAGCATTACCGCTGTGCACTGCTTTTGTACCTGTGTGTGTGTGGGGGGGGGGGGGGGGCCTGACTTGGGGGTGGACTAGCCCTGTGCTGGGCGTCCCCCCACATGTCAGAGTAAATGATCGTAGATGTGCTAAATTTACCACATCTATAATCAGATCTAAATGACCCCATCAGTTTGTTCAGGTACACAAAGGTTAAAAGAACAGAATTTTTTTGTATCATATCTTCTCGGTCAGCTCTCAGCCTCACTTTGATTAATGAATCTAATTTTGTCTTCACAATGTTTTGATAGTTTAATACGTATTCATCCCCCAAACAATTAAAGCATGTCACAAATGTCCTTATTCATTTAGTTACTTTTATGATTGGTAATTATCTTGATGTCGTCCCCCCCACCACCCCCTTGTGCACAATTCTCAGATATTTAACCAAGATTATTTCCCGTCTGAGGTTTCCTCATCTTGCTCACCTACCCATTCATACATACATATTAGTATTATTTAAACCTACTGTAACACTTTCTTTTTGCCACGTTATGCCCAGGCTCTTCTCAGAGAAATGTAATAAGATGGATATGGGGCTATGTTCTGATAGAAAACCATTACTCTTTAGGGTGAATACATGACCCAGCACAGAGATTTGACATCCATCCCATTGTGCCTTGTGATTTTCATTATTCAAACTTCCTGCATTCTGCCTCCTGCAACTGCAACTGGTGCAATGCTTAGGACTCAGTGTACTGTACTTATTAATTTTTCAGCTACTGTGTTTTTTTCTCATTTTAATTTTCTTTTATAATCTTACATACATAAAAGTTTATGTATTTCTTTCAACTTCTAATTTGTCAAACTTCAAACGATGTGCAATAAGAAACAAAGTTTGAATGCAAAAGAGTTGATAAGATTAGAAAGGGAATTATTTAAATCTTGATTGCCAAAATTATTTACATTGAACCAAAAGATTTCTAATTCTGCATCAAATCTGTCATTAAAAAGGTGTATTTGCTTTTAATTTTTATTATTATTATTATTATTATTATTATTTGTGTCATTTTTTTCTGCATGAGGAAAGTAAAAATGTATAATCATTGTGTGAACCACAAGGCTTAGAGAGGCTATACTTATCTCTAGATTATGACATATTTTAGCATATACTCTATAGCCAGTGCATGCTAGCAGTACATGTTGTCAGATACACTTCAATTGCTTGAAAGCTGCAGGGTGTCTTTCCCTGAACTATATGATTCCTTCATTATCATATATTAACATCTTAACTATGTATGTACTGTGTGTATTTCTTTCTTGATATTATTCCATACAGTGTACACAGCATCATAGCAGCATAGTAATAGGTGGTACTGAAAAAAATAGCCAATTAGGACTGTGTTTCCTATTTAAAATAGCTAATAATCTAAATGTAATATTGTAAATGCTTTTTAAGTTTGTTAAATATAAAAACATTATGCTGGCATTGACATAATATTTTTCAATGTATTTCAGCAAACCTGTTGCTTTGCTAATTTGCTAAGGGTTGTTAACTTATTGAAATGGTGCTAGTATTGATGGTATATGACTATGTCAAGGTAGATACGATAGATAGATAGATAGATAGATAGATAGATAGATAGATAGATAGATAGATAGATAGAGAGATAGAGAGATACAGTAGATAGATAATAGAAAAATAAATAGATTGATAGATGACATAATAAACAAAATAACTACTAAATCTTGTCTTAATTTACATAAATGTGTAATTAGTCTAATTAGCACTTAATTCATGTAATTAACATGGAGATAAATTATAACATTCTTAATTTGAATTATCAGCTGTCTTCACAGTATCACTATGACTATGGCATGAGGGCTGTTAAATCAGTATTAACAGCTGCTGGCATCCTGAAGGTTAAATTTCCAAATGAAAAAGAGGATGTGCTGATGCTTCGATCAATATATGACGTTAATCTGCCCAAGGTAGGGTCCACTTACTTCTACTGTGAGCACTTCCATAATATGTTTCTTGTGAATAGGAAAATACATGACAGCACACATGAGCTGATCCTAGTTCTGCTTTTCCCTGATGACATTTCAGATCGATTGACAATTACAGCTGCATGCTATACTTAATTGCATTGTTTATGACTCTACACTTTTTTCAAAATGTCACCACAGAATGAAGTAGAGTGTTCATCTGCATATATATTTCATTAGACAATGATTCTCCTTACTTGGAGAATTTACATAATTATTTTATAGGTTCAATCTGTACTCCATATCCTGATGACCAATATTTTAAGTTATATTTATCTTGTAGGACTTGAGGAACTTATTATATTAGAAATAAAATACATTAAAAAAAGCTGTTTATACTACCAGAGCGGCAAAATATTTTAAAATAGAAAACGATATGCATTATGCAAGTAGAAAACTCTGTATAATACCATAACAAAGCTGTAGTATTAATACATAAAGCATTTTAAAATATTACTATACAAATAAAAAACTAGTAATATAAGTCATCTTTTGACCTGTTGGACATCAAATAATGCTAGCACAAATCGCTGAAATCTAATCAATAGGAGTATTATGTTATTTAACACATGACTTTCTACTGATTCATTTAAATATTCTCTATAGTGAAATAAACATGAAAAATATATGTTGTGTATTGTAAATTAAAATGTAGGTGTCCTCTGTATAAGGATCTATTTTTGCCACTGTCATTTTCCTCTGAGCTTAGTTACTGCAGGGGCTTAACCACTTGCCTGGCACTGTCACATGTCATGTGACCAGAGCCAGGTGTAAACTACCTGACCAAGTCGCATCACATGTAACACGCTGCCTGTGGTGACCCCCGTTGTGTGGATGAGGAGATCCATTCTGCATCAGAGTGGCTGTGTTTTAATTATGTCTTAATAATGCAGATTAGACACATACAGATGTAGCCATGCTCACAAGCCTACATCTGTGCTAAACAAGTACTCTCGGTGTGGTAAGGTGTGACCGCACCTAGCCATGCCAAGCTGCTGCATTTGCTGCTCCCATCCATTAAATGGGGTGCGTGCATGTCTAAGATACACGCGTGTCCCAGACGTGTATGCGGTTGCTCCTAACAAGGCACGATCGCGGCAAGATACATATGTATTTTGAGTGATAAAGATGCTCTGTGCGTCCGAGTTGTCCAGGACCTGGCACAATGAGAACGGCTATTTGGCATGACTTGAGCCACAGTGTATAAGGATACATATGTATATATGCATCTTATGCAAACAATAGGAAGCTCACATATTCTACTGGTGGCAGCAACCCAGGGTGCCTGCTGGTAATCCAGGTGTAATAAACCTGTGAAGGAAAAAAAAGATGTCGGCCATACAGTGACATATTACTCCAGCTGTTGAAAGCCATCTCTGTTTTCTAGACAAGCTTTAAATAAATGTTATATGTGGTTCTTGATTACTTGGTCCAAGTAAAATCCTGTCACAAATTTCCTCATATTAGTGAGTAGTGATGCCAGTAATGTGAAACCAGCACCTACACAGACACATAAACTATATTTGTATGTTTACAGTTAGCAAAGCAAAGCAAAAATATTCTCTCATCCCCTTTTTCTGTCTATGCAAACAAATGTAAGCTACAGTATTTACACATGTGGCAGATTTTATTGCGCAATTTGTGGCTCAATTATCTCACATTTAATTTAATGACAAAACCTGCTGCTGGCGAAAACCAATATTCTTCAATGGAGAAGTTGTGATATTGATCTTCCAAGGCATTTAATCTTAGACAGATCCTGCAAAAAAACATGTTCCATCTGCATGCATACAGTTATTTTATGTATATAATGCTATTTTAAAAATATGACTATAATGTATTCATTTTAATTGCATTATACAAATATTACTGGAAAAGTCAGTCAGTACAGTACAGTAATGTATCTTTAGTTTTAATTAGAGATGGAATTTAGCATAACATATAATTTGCACAATATGTTTAGGACATTCAATGTTACTAATCTTTTTTTCCCTCTTATTTTCAATTTGCAGTTTTTGTCCCATGACATTCCGATTTTTGATAGCATCATTTCTGACCTCTTCCCAGGAGTTATTTTGCCAACTCCTGACCATGGCAGTCTAGAGATGTCCATCAGGGAAATCACCAGGAAAATGAATCTACAGCCAGTCCCTTGCTTCATCAAGAAGATAATACAAGTCAGCAAATGTTCCTCACATTCACATTTGAAAGCAGTTTGTTTTCATGAAATGTCATTGGATATACTATGACAGAGTTCTCATTTAGCGATTGCAGCATATGTGCTCTTCTATTACATTACATTGCTATTGCAGATGTGTTGTGCCTGATAGACTCATGGTAAACACAATACAGACAATGACATTTCCCCCTGTAAAGGGATGTAGTTAATGTCTCATTATTATAAAGCATACACACTGTTACAATACTGTATTAAATGTTACGGCATAAACAGATACATACTTAGGGGGACATTTACTAAGCAGTGATACGAGTGGAGAAGTGAGCCAATGGAGAAGTTGCCCAATCAACCAATCAGCAGCTCTGTATAATTTTATGTTATGAAAATTATAGATGTTACTTAAGTGCTGATTGGTTGCCATGGGCAACTTCTCCACTGGCTCACTTCTCTCTTATCACTGCTTAGTAAATATCCCCCTTAGTCCTGTATATTTAATTCTTGTCTCTGTAAAGTACTAGAAATGAAACAGTTTGTTAACATGTTCTTTGTAGTTGTCTAGGTGTAACAAACAGTAGTTGGTGGTGACAAAGTATACAGCAACCACTGACAAATCTGTTATTGTAAAATAAAATCCCTAGACCAGTGGTTTCCAAACTCGGTGCATTGGGGCACTTACAGGGGTGTCCTGGGTTCATGGTCCATGACCAAATCAAATGATTTACAGTCAACATAAAAACCAGTGCTTGTGCTTTCAGTCATAAAAAATGTGGACAAACAGAAGTGAATCCAAATAACTGAACCAAGGGATGACATATAAACAAAATGTACTTCAGTTAATTTTTTTTTCTGAATATCTAAAAAAGAAATTTTTGGTATGGGAAAAAATTCTGATATTCCAGGGCACTGTGATTCAAAAAAGATTGGGAACCACTGCCTTAGACTAATGATACAAGAGAAATGAAAAAGGTCTTACATCTAGTTAATTCTTAGATCATCTAAAGCAGGCTTGGCCAACCTGTGGCTCTCTAGCTCTTGTGAAACTACTAGTCCCTGCATACCCTTCTACACTTTTGCTATTAGGAAATGCTAAAACTGTGGCAGAGCATGATGGGATGTGTAGTTTCACAACAGCTGGAGGGCCACAGGTTGGCCAGGCCTGATCTAAAGCATTCTTTAGCTATGGCTGCTTTTCAAATTGTTTTTGAAAACATTCTCATTCAGACATACTGTAATAAGGAATTTTCCCAGGCTAATATTGTTTAGTCTCATCATGAAAGAAATCTAGGGCATGATTCAGTCCCGGAAGCAGTCCTGATTTTGTAGCTATTGACCGATGTGCTCTGGACTGCGCATATGCCAAAGTTGCAGTACGTACAGTATGTGTCACGATGGTGCTGCAGCTTTGGTGGCAGTGCTTTGTTTGCACAGCCTAATTGACAGTTTTGAGCAATCCTAGGTTCGCCCAGAGGTCCGGTGCTGGGCCAATGGTAGAGAATTTTATCCAATGCTGTGTCCTTGGACTTAGGCAGTGGATCAAAAACGTCATCAATGTGTGTCTTTTTATACAAGATGGGCATCTGTTGCATTTGTATATTTTCACACAGCCAATGCATACAAAGACGCAATGGCAGCAACATTTGTGTCCTCCTCTTAGTCACTTGTTTCTTACACGCTTGGTTGAGCATGTCTGAATGACCTGCAAACATCTGCATATCTTCTATAGAAAACACAAAACTCAAGCTACTGTAGAACACATATGCCTGGATATAAACCATAAGAAATATTACTCCAAAAATACTCCATTCAAGCAGTAATGTCAGATTGTGTTTTGACTGTGTCCCCGGAGGGGGCGCTAGTGGGTCAGTGGAGGTGGATGGGAGAAAACGAGGAGGCTGGATAACGTTTCTGCGCATGAGCGCAATGATATTTATTTGGCAGATGATTCACAGAACGGCAGCAGAAATAATAATAACAAATGCAAATGTCAATCACACAGCGTAATAGCTGAAAGTCTATGGCAACAGAATGAATGATGACTGGAGAAATGATAACCGGTAATATGATAAACAGATGAAATGATAACTTTGTAAAGATGATTCTGGTATGGAAACCAGTGCAGGTTAAAACATGGAACTTGGCAGTGATGATGTTAATTGGCAAACCTGGTAGCAGAGGCAGGAGTCTGACTAAGTCCACAGTGCAGGTGGTGAAGCACTGACAGCAAGCAAGCTGTATCACAGGTGGAGGAATGGAACACACCTGGAGTCAGTCTCTACTGCAAGGCTGAAGCACACAAGATGATGATGGGTGTGAAGCCTGTTGGTGAATGCAGGTATTGCTGGGACTTGAAGTTCCACGGAGCTGTGTAAATAACCAGGAGTACAAGTCTTAGGTAGAGAGCCAGGAACACGGAGGAAACTGGAACAGATCCTTTCACATGGGTCGCAGGAGTGACACAAAGTCCAGGATGCCTGCAGACTGATCCTGCAGTCTCTTATATACCCCTTGGTTCACAGACATTGGTGGAGTGAGGGAAAGTGGGTGCGGCCAAGCACCGGATTGGCCGCTGTATGCTGACTGTTGGAAACTGTCATGGCGGCGCCCATGCCGCGGCCTAGCGGGAACGCGGCGTGCTACACGCCCGCTGTCACAGGAGCGCTCCCAGGCCCATGATGGCGTCCGATGGCAGGGACGTGGACGACAGATGACCGCAGGGACCCAGGACGGAGTCCGCAACGGCGGACAGATGTCAGCTTGGTGAGTCGATTCCTGACAGTACCCCCCCCCTTAAGGGTGGGCACCGAACACCCACGTGGCTTGGAAGGATGAGTGTTATGGAAGACACGGACCAACCTTGGAGCATGGACATCCATCGAATTTACCCAACTTCTCTCCTCTGGGCCATAACCGGACCAATCGACCAGGTACTGGAGACGTCCATACCGGCAACGGGAGTCCAGAATTTTGCCAATCTCGAATTCCACGCCCCGCTGAGTTCGAATTTTGGGGCCAACTGGAAGAGCACTCTGAAAACGGTTCAGGACTAAAGGTCTGAGGAGAGAAACATGAAAAGCATTAGGTATTCGAAGAGAAGGTGGTAACTTCAGTTTGTAGGCCACAGGGTTAATGACTTTTTCGACAGGAAAGGGACCAATGAAACGTGGTGCAAATTTCATGGACGGGACCCTAAGACGGAGGTTACGGGTCGACAGCCAAACCTTGTCCCCAGGTTTCAGGCTAGGAACCGCGCGTCTTTTGCGCTCAGCAAAGTATTTATACCGGCTGGAGGCCTTCTTGAGAGAAATGTGAATTTTCTTCCAGATTGAAGAAAACTGAGTCAATGCAGTAGTGGCAGCAGGAACGTCCATATGAGGGAGTTCTTGGAAGTCTGGAACACGAGGATGCTGCCCATATACCGCAAAGAATGGTGTTGACCCAGTGGCAGTGTGGTAGCGGAAGTTGTGGGCAAACTCGGCCCATGGGAGCAGATCGAACCAGTCATCCTGAGAAGATGAAACATACAATCTTAAAAACGTCTCTAGTTCTTGATTTACCCTCTCTGTCTGCCCATTCAACTGAGGATGGTAAGATGACGAAAACTTCAGCTTGACTTGCATGGCAGAACAGAGAGCCCTCCAAAACCTTGCTACAAACTGTACACCTCGGTCGGATATTATTTCTGAGGGTAGACCGTGTAAGCGGAAAATCTCCCGTAGGAAGATTTGGGCAAGTTTTGGGGCAGAAGGGAGACCCTGGAGAGGAACAAAATGGGCCATCTTGGTAAATCTGTCCACTACGACCCAGATGGTATTGTATCCTTGGGAAGGAGGAAGGTCGGTGATAAAATCCATGGACAGGTGTGACCAGGGACGACTAGGAACAGATAATGGTTGTAACTGACCTGCTGGAGACTGACGAGGAGTCTTGTGCTGCACACACTTAGGACAGGATGCCACGAAATCCAGCCTTCATCTTTGGCCACCAGTATGTCTCAGAGAGAAACTTGAAGGTCTTCAGGACACCAGGATGACCGGTGAACTTGGATTGATGGGCCCAAGATAGCAACTTAGGGCGGAGTTCTGGGGAAACAAAAGTCTTACCAGGAGGAGGAGCTGGGGAGACTTGAGATGCAGCGAATACCACTGGACTCAGGATGGAATGTGGAACTGAGTCAGGCGTTTCCTCTTCGGATTCCATAGATCGAGATAAAGCGTCAGCTTTAACATTCTGCGAACCTGGGCGGAAATGAAGCTTAAAGTTAAAACGTGAGAAAAACATAGCCCACCTGGACTGGCGAGGATTAAGGCACTGGGCTGCCTTTAAATATAGCAGGTTTTTATGATCCGTATAGATGTTGAACGGATGTTTGGCCCCTTCTAGGAGATACCTCCATTCATCGAGGGCCAGCTTGATCGCCAGTAGTTCTTGATCTCCAACGGAGTAGTTAGCTTCTGCAGGAAGGAATTTACGAGAATAAAATCCACAGGGGTGGATTTTCCCATCGGTTCCCTTCTGGGAGAGAACAGCTCCAACTCCAACTGTGGAGGCATCCACCTCTAACTCGAACGGTCTGTTTACATCTGGCTGAGACAGAACTGGAGCAGACATAAAGGCCAGCTTGATCTTCTGGAAAGCTGCTAAAGCTTCTTCTGACCAGTTGGAATGATTTGCCCCTTTCCGAGTCAGGTTGGTAATAGGAGCGATGAGAGTGGAGAATCCCCGAATAAATTTCCTATAGTAGTTGGCAAATCCCAGGAACCGCTGAATAGACTTGAGAGAATTTGGGATGGACCAATTGGCAATGGCTTCCAACTTTGTCGGGTCCATCTGGAGATCCGATCCGGAAATTATATAACCCAGGAAGGGTATAGAGGGAACTTCAAAGGTGCATTTGGATAGTTTACCATAGAGCCGGTTCTCACGAAGACGTCGGAGGACTTCACGGACTTGTAGACGATGAGATGGAAGGTCTTGGGAGAAGATGAGGATATCATCCAGATAAACAACGAGGTACTTATACAGAACGTCACGGAAGATTTCGTTCACAAAGTGTTGGAACACTGCTGGAGCATTACTCAACCCGAATGGCATTACCAGGTACTCGTAATGGCCATCTCGAGTGTTAAAGGCTGTCTTCCATTCGTCACCACTTCGGATTCTGATGAGATTGTAGGCACCGCGGAGATCTAACTTGGTGAAGATGCGGGCTCCTTTAACTCTGTCGAACAATTCGGTAATGAGTGGTAATGGATAACTATTTTTAATGGTAATGTCATTGAGACCTCGGTAGTCAATGCATGGACGCAGTCCTCCATCCTTCTTTTTGACAAAGAAGAAGCCTGCACCAGCGGGTGATGATGAAGGACGGATGAATCCCTTCTGTAGGTTCTCCCTGATATAATCGCTCATCGCCTCAGTTTCAGGAACAGACAACGGGTAGGTGCGCCCCCTAGGTGGCTTCTTGCCAGGAAGGAGATCGATGGGACAATCCCATTCCCTATGGGGCGGCAGGACATCTGCGGCCTTCTCACTAAAGACATCCGAGAAATCTTGATAAGCCGCAGGTAGACTTGACTGTGTCTTTACTTCAGTAGACTTTATGGGACAAATTTGGGCTAAACAGGACTGATGGCAATGTGAACCCCATGAGGTAAGCTGTAACGTTGACCAGTCAAACTGTGGATTATGTAGCTGGAGCCAGGGCATGCCCAAGACGATCTCCTGGGTGGCTTGAGGAATGACTAAGAACTTAATCAGTTCAGAGTGTAGGAATCCAACTCCCAAGACCACTGGTACAGTTTGATGGGAAATATTCCCCTTGGAGATTCGACTACCATCCACGGCGGTAATATAAACTGGACAGGAAAGTTCACAAATAGGCAAGGAAAAATTTTTTACCGCAGCTTGGGTGATGAAGTTTCCTGCAGCTCCACAGTCCACTAATGCTGATGCGGACTGGAGCCCAACTGAAGTCTCTAATGTCACTGGAAGGATAAGGTCTTGATTAGAAGGAGCTTGTCTAGAAGATCCCAACTTGACTCCTCCTTTACAAGTCAGGATCTGGCGTTTCCCGAACGCACTGTGCAGGAGTTAATCTGGTGGCCTGCAGCCGCACAATACAAACAAAGTCTCTCACGAATTCTTCTTGCCCGCTCTTCAGGAGTTAGGCGGGACCTATTTACTTGCATAGGCTCGTCAGAAGAGGGAGACTGGAACTGTACGGAGGGTATCATCCTTGATCTGCATGGCTCACTCCGAGCGCGTTCATTATTGCGTTCGCGGATGCGAGAGTCCAACTTGATGCACAAGGAAATTAATTCAGACAATTGTACAGGGAGGTCGCGGGTCGCCAGTTCGTCTTTGATCCGGTCAGAAAGTCCATGCCAGAAAGCTGCTACCAGGGCCTGATTGTTCCACTGAATCTCTGCGGCCAACGTCTGGAACTGAATGACATATTGTCCCATACTACGGGTACCTTGACGAAGTTGGATCAGGTCAGCAGAAGCTGATGTTGCACGACCAGGCTCGTCAAAGATCCGTCTGAAGGTTGACACGAATTCTGTGTAGTTGTTAATCAGAGGGTCAGCACGTTCCCACAGAGGAGACACCCAGCTCAAAGCAGATCCAGAAAGTAAGGAGATGATGTAGGCAACCTTGGATCTTGGCGTGGGGAAATTATGTGACAACAACTCAAACTGGATTTCACATTGGTTGAGAAACCCGCGACATAACTTTGGACTGCCATCATACTTGCTTGGCACGGGCAGGTGCAGACGTGACACTGGAGCTGATGCAGCCGGCGTAGAGGAACTCACAGTACTGGCAGGTGCTGGAGTAACAGGAACTGCAGAAGTGTGTACACTAGGCAGGGATTGCTGTAGTGTATCTATCCGGGAGGACATCCCTTGCAGGAACTGGAACATCTGCTGCTGCGCAGCCTCTTGACCATCCAGACGGGAGACCAGATTTTGCAAGGCCTCTGACCCCACACTCCGTCCACCATCCGAGTCCATCGATCCTGGACTTACTGTCAGATTGTGTTTTGACTGTGTCCCCGGAGGGGGCGCTAGTGGGTCAGTGGAGGTGGATGGGAGAAAACGAGGAGGCTGGATAACGTTTCTGCGCATGAGCGCAATGATATTTATTTGGCAGATGATTCACAGAACGGCAGCAGAAATAATAATAACAAATGCAAATGTCAATCACACAGCGTAATAGCTGAAAGTCTATGGCAACAGAATGAATGATGACTGGAGAAATGATAATCGGTAATATGATAAACAGATGAAATGATAACTTTGTAAAGATGATTCTGGTATGGAAACCAGTGCAGGTTAAAACATGGAACTTGGCAGTGATGATGTTAATTGGCAAACCTGGTAGCAGAGGCAGGAGTCTGACTAAGTCCACAGTGCAGGTGGTGAAGCACTGACAGCAAGCAAGCTGTATCACAGGTGGAGGAATGGAACACACCTGGAGTCAGTCTCTACTGCAAGGCTGAAGCACACAAGATGATGATGGGTGTGAAGCCTGTTGGTGAATGCAGGTATTGCTGGGACTTGAAGTTCCACGGAGCTGTGTAAATAACCAGGAGTACAAGTCTTAGGTAGAGAGCCAGGAACACGGAGGAAACTGGAACAGATCCTTTCACATGGGTCGCAGGAGTGACACAAAGTCCAGGATGCCTGCAGACTGATCCTGCAGTCTCTTATATACCCCTTGGTTCACAGACATTGATGGAGTGAGGGAAAGTGGGTGCGGCCAAGCACCGGATTGGCCGCTGTATGCTGACTGTTGGAAACTGTCATGGCGGCGCCCATGCCGCGGCCTAGCGGGAACGCGGCGTGCTACACGCCCGCTGTCACAGGAGCGCTCCCAGGCCCATGATGGCGTCCGATGGCAGGGACGTGGACGACAGATGACCGCAGGGACCCAGGATGGAGTCCGCAACGGCGGACAGATGTCAGCTTGGTGAGTCGATTCCTGACAAGTAATATTGACTAAACAAATAGTGACCCACTGCGCCCTCTGCGGCTGCAGTAAAAGTGGACACTGGGTGTCACTCAACACCCCAAGAAACAGAAATACACAATGAAAGATGAGTACTACTACAACTGCGCACAGCCTGTTGACCCGCAATGGGTACCTTACACATATAGGGGGTCATTCCGAGTTGTTCGCTCATTGCCGATTTTCGCTATACTGCGATTAGTTGCTTACTGCGCATGCGCAAGGTTCACAGAGCGCATGCGCTTAGTTATTTTACACAAAAGTTAGGTATTTTACTCACGGCATAACAAAGCTTTTTCATCGCTGTGCTGATCGTAGTGTGATTGACAGGAAGTGGGTGTTTCTGGGCGGAAACTGGACGTTTTATGGGAGTGTGCGGAAAAATGCAGGCGTTCGAGTTGCAAAATGCAGGAGTGGCTGGAGAAACGGGGGAGTGAATGGGCGAACGCTGGGTGTGTTTCTGACGTCAAACCAGGAACGAAAAGGACTGAGCTGGTCGCAATGGCTGAGTAAGTCTGGAGCTACTCAGAAACTGCGGTGTAATCGTTACGAGAAAATTAGCGAATCTTTTATTAGCAATTCTGCTATGCTAAGATACACTCCCAGTAGGCGGCGGCTTAGCGTGTGCAATGCTGCTTAAAGCAGCTAGCGAGCGAACAATTCGGAATCACCCCCATAGAAAGAAGTCAGTCTATTAAAAAATAGGAGATTGTCTTTCAGTTCTTCCTAGTCCATCTTTGATGGGATTCCCTCTGGATTGGTCCAATGTCCCTCAAAAAGAAAGATGGAAGAACAATATTGTGTGATATGTCTTGGATATAATGGTACTGTATTTCAATACCAGTCTCTGAGATGTAGGAAGATGATTCGTACCATACTCACGTCTCTATAAAAGAAATTCCATAAGTAAAGGTTTCATTTTTGGGCCAAATTCTCCTATCTGGATGGATGGTGTCGTTATATCCTTTCCATTTCTCGATATGTCGTATACCAAAGGAGAAAAATGGGAGAGACAACCCAATTACTAAATCACAAGGGAATTGGTTCAGAAAATATCACTAAAGCGGGGAAACTTAAATGGGCGTACCATACATACAGTCTGTAAGTACTGATGAAACTCATAAAGGTATCTTTAAGTGTTTTTTAATTTGATAGAAGATAGACACTATGGAAGGACAAGCAACTCCACTTACAGTGTTCCAACTGGTAACGTGCCCGTAGCGGTTTCTTTTTCCACTTGATCTTAGATAGTGCAACTCCAATGACTGATACTCCCAATCTCGGTATAAATAAAAATTGTGTATCAGGAGTGGAGGTAGAATTAAAAAGAATTTATTCTTTAAAAACATCCAAACACATAACAAAAAAGTAATAACTGGGTTTAACCCTTGGTGACCATCCAGGAGATGTAAATCACAATCACCAAGGTGAGACAGATCCGGATTATCTCACCTTAAAGAATAGTGGCCTGGAGATTCCTTAGGTAACTAGTAGCCCTCACACCAACGTGTTTCAACTGTGGTCTTTGTCAAGCTTGGTTATTTATACCGAGATTGGGAGTATCAGTCATTGGAGTTCCACTATCTAAGATCAAGTGGAAAAAGAAACCGCTACGGGCACTTTACCAGTTGGAACACTGTAAGTGGGGTATGCTTGTCCTTCCATAGTGTCTTTCTTCTATCAAATTAAAAAAACACTTAAAGATACCTTTATGAGTTTTATCAGTACTTACGGACTATAAGTACGGTACGCCCATTTAAGTTTTCCCACTATAGTGATATTTTCTGAGCCAATTCCCTTGTGATTTACTCATTGGGTTGTCTCTCTCCCATTTTTCTCCTTTGGGATACGACATTTCGAGAAATGGAAAGGATATAACGACACCATCCATCCAGATAGGAGAATTTGGCCCAAAAACGAAACCTTTACGTGTGGAATTTCTTTTATAGAGACGTGAGTACGGTATGACTCATCTTCCTACATCTCAGAGACTGGTATTAAAATATCATTATATCCAAGACATATCACACAATATTGTTCTTCCATCTTTCTTTTTGAGGGACATTGGACCAACCCAGAGGGAATACCATCAAAGATGGACTAGGAAAAACTAAAAGACAATCTCCTATTTTTTCATAGACTGACTTCTACCTGTATGTGTAAGGTACCCATTGCGGGTCAACAGGCTATGAGCAGTTGAAGTAGTACTCATCTTTCATAAGCAGTAATATTGCTTTGAACTTATATACTTATATATAATTACTGTATTTATGAATTATTAATAGTAAGGTAGCATTAAACCAAAGAGCTTTTAGTTAACTATGAATAAGATATTAAAATATTTTTTAAATGTCTTATATACATTTATATGCTGTATTATCAGGACTGACCAATTGAACTTTTTAAATAATTATAAATAGTCGAATGATTTACACAGGTCTGTCTCCCTTTGATTTTATATAAGTCATCTAGGTGATCTAATTTTACAGCAAGTTACAGAGCTCTCCATCACCACTACACTTCTTTGGCCACAATAAACAAAGCATAAGGCTGAACTGTTGTTTGATTTGCCCAGCAGCTGTCAATACAATAATTTCTTTCTTGGATATCTGTTTTAGACTTGTGTCTCTAACAAGAGGAGACAGCATAAAACATATTTAATAAAACTTATTGGGGAAAAAAATATTTCTAATAACTGTTGTGGTGAGAGGGGTGGTCTCTCAACTGATTTGTTTACATTCTGGTGGAATCAGGTACCTCAATAAATACCTGCACATTCTGCACCTGCAGTGTAGATTTATAATGCTGCGCTTCCTGAATAGCAGCAGTGCAGGTTGTCCAGCTCACCCAGAGACATCAGGAAGTCAGAAACAGGAGAGGAGTTTAAAAGTCCCAATGATTTTGTTAGGGGCCAATGAGTAGGGTGCAGTTCTATAGTGCCAGGGACTGTGGATATTGGCCGTGACAAGGAAGTATGGCATGTGTGGCTGCAAGTCACTGCTGAGGATCAACTATTGAGTACAAGGAGTGCTAGGACTTTTATGTTTATTTGTTTATTTTTTAGTTATTTACCTGTGTGACCAGGCCTAAGCCTGAGTGTTTTTTGCAGTGTCTGATGCCAGTAAAGACACTGTGTTTTAACTGGCAGAACTGCCTCACGTGTCATTTCAAGTACCTGTTTTACACTGTATTTCTGCAAACCACATACACTGTATTACCATATTTTCTGGAAAAAATAAATACAAGTACTAAATAAATAGGTAGATTATTTAATAAAAGAATAAAACATTTACAGAAATGGAAGCAAGTAACGTAAATTCTGGGCTAAATGGAGCACTCTGCAACATGAGGCCTAGAATATAATACATCTATCTATGATAAAGGCTGAAAGAATATACAGGAAGGCATACTGTAGGTGCCAGAATGGGGGAGAGAGCTAGGGAACGGCTTGCCCCCCTGAACATTTGAGAGGCGCCACTCAATGTACTGGGTCTCAGAGTGCAGTGCAGCCTCCATCCAGGGTTACCATAGTGTGAGGATGGAGACAATCCCCTATCTGGCTGTTCCACCTCTTCCCTCCACAAAGCCTATCTCTGCCCACCTCCAGGGACCTCCTCCCTCCCTGCACCCACCTCCAGCCCCTACAGTGTGAAGCTAGTTACTGTGGGCTGGAACCTCCTCTGTAACCAGCCCTGCACCCTACTCACTCCCCACTTCATATGTTCCTATCCTATTCACCCTCAGCTTCCCCTCAATCCTTCTGTATCCCCCATAGTGTCCTCTATGCTCTTTTTAAGATAAATGTGTGCACATGTGTGAGGGTGCCAAAATGAAATTATATCATCCCCCCTACCTAAAAATGTTGTGACACTGCTGCAGGTACAGTAGGTCTAGAGCAGTTTTAGAGAATTGTTGTCACACTTCATTTACAAAACAACCACAAGCAAAGCAGATACATACATAAAGATCCAGGATCCCAACTGTTGGCATGGACAAAGAAATGAAAGATTGTACATGGACTAATTAATTAATATTTGGGACCTAATTTAGGACTGGTACAAAAGATTGAGTTGATGATTTTTGTACAGTATATTTACCACTGAAAATATAGCAACCAAGACACCATTGTACATATACATTTTGACATGCATATAAAAGATGCACTTTTATGCTACTTTAACTATAAATTAAACACAACCATATTGTGTATTTCATTCTTTCACAATTTTTTCATAATTGTGTCTATACAATACTAATATTTGTAGTCAACAAGAAATCTGTATCTGTAAAAATATCCTAAATCTTTAAATGGTAGGAAAAAAACTGAAAATTAAGTAATATAATTTTCTTTTCAGATCTATGAAATAATGTTGGTTCGACATGGATTTATGTTGATTGGAAGTCCACTGGGTGGAAAAACATCTGCAATCAAAGTTCTCGCTGGAGTTCTGAAAGACATGGAAGCAAAGGGATTGATGGATGAACATGGAGTGGATTATATTTTTATAAATCCAAAGGCCATCACCATAGGCCAACTCTATGGCAGCTTTGATCCAATTTCACATGAGTGGATTGATGGTAGGTATTTCAGTTATAGCACTTCAACATGTACTGTACAGATATCACTACTTTATAGTCAGGTATCTGCCTCTTTCTGTATTTCTAACCTCTCAGTAGTCAATCAAATGAATACAAACTATTTTGAATTAACCTCTTCAGTGCTATGGTGAAGTGGGACTCGTTTTAAAATCTGTACTGTAAAAAAATATTAAGGATGACTGTTTCATCCTTGTTCAGTTTGCATTTGATGATCTTTGTGTTTGAATGTGCATGTACCTACCTGTTTGATATGTTATTAAAAGTATTGTCTTTAAAAGGAATCCTGAGCATTGCAGGAATGGAAAAAAGGGTAAAGTTACCTAAAAGTTCCTACCATTGCTGGTAACCATAAAAAAAAATAGAGAGCTCAAAACAGACTTTAAACTATTTGATCTATTGTATTTATTATATAGTATTCTGGTATAAAAATCAATTCATATAATTAAAAAGCCATAACACAATTCAAATTGGAAAAACCAGGATAAATTATAACACTTGTTAATATGAAATAAACTGTCTGGGGAGATTTGAATAAACGGCTCCCTATAACTTTGATGCTGCCACCTGTGTACCTGTTGGATGGCTCCATCTGGGCTCTGTGTAGCTGCCAGTGTCCATTAGCAAAGGTGTCCTGTATATCCGCTACCTCCATATTCTGGAAGCCAAGCAGGATGGCTCGGGTAGTTGGATTTTAGTTACACCAGCATCTGTCACTGTCAGTATCCTGTGTAGCCGCAGTCTCCGTGTAGCAGGGGAGCCAGTGCAGGCGGCTCAGAATGAAGTGCTGTATCTGCTCAGTGGTAGTTGGTATATCCTTGAAGCTGCGGTCTCCGTGTGTCAGGAAGGCCAGTGCAGGCGGTTCAGGATGAAGTGCTAAAACTGCTTGGCGGTGGCTGGTGAATCCAATATGTGTGATGGAGAGATGGGGATTATGTCCCCGTGTTCTGACGCATTTCTCGATCACATTAGCCTGGTTGTTTCTTCAGGGGAACAGTGTAGTAGTTTTTTGTCCGATATACCCTTTTATAGGGACAGGGAGCCAATTATCCAAATGATTAAAAACACCAGAGTTCACATTTGTTAAAACCAAGTTATCCAAGGGTGTGTTGCCCAAAAAAAATGAAGGTACAGTATTTCTGTTTTCCAAGATTTGCACAATTTAAACATATATAATATATATTCAGCAAACAATCAAAATTGTTGGGCAGATATAATAACAACAGTATATATACATATGGATTTAAAAATAATACTAATACTAATACTAATAATAATAAAAGGATTAAATATAAAAATTAATAAAAAAATAATAAAAAATTCCCAACATCAATTAGTATATAAAAAAGTTTATACATTTGTATATATACTTTATGTCGTCTTGGGGATACAATTTCTTTAGAAAAGACAGCAGTATCATATAACACATAATATCTATAATCTCTAATATTTCTAACATTTCTAAATAAAACCATAACCTGGGGAACAATTTCTTGGATGACCAATGTTTGAAATCATATGTTGTCTATAGCAACAGCATGATTGTCAAGTAAACATTTGAATATTTCTTACTAAATTAAATTCCACTACATTCTAAATGTATGTATATTTAATGTTATCCTACAGGATATCAATTAATTAAATAAATAGACAACAGTGTCATAACATATCCAATGACCGAGATTCCTACTTAAAGCAAACAGAGCAAAGTCTTTGATAACTACTGATTAAATTCATAGGTTGAACTTTGTGTCAACATGATTATCCAAAATTATTAATCTAAATGACATCAATTGAGGAGAAAGACCAAAAAAACAACAGCAAAAACAAGGCAAATTTTGTGTATGGATATACATACATGTAAACACAATCGTAATACATTCCTGTCTATCTACACACACCTACACACAAAGTTAGGCATGATTATGAGTAAGGGCATAGCTATCTCACGCAAATGAACCAAGAACTCATACATCTACCACTTGAATACCTTGTTCGTATCTGATGGTAGAAGATTGGTGATGGATCCTAGGTCAACAAATTGATAACCCATGGGAGAGATATATTTAAACTCATCTGATGGGCACACATCGGGCCGCAGATCCAACCTCAATCCTGATTGCTTACAACAAACTACCACCTTTCTACATCAGGGGACCATCCACTCTGAACTATAAGATGTTGAATTTCTAGGAATCTGTGGATATAAGGGGGACCAGCCTTCCTGGACCGAAAGTGTGAATACCCCAAATAACACAGATTTAATATACCTTAATTCGTGTCTTATTCTAGACGGTATTAAGTTCCACAGTGTAATTGAGACCATGAGGACTCAATGTATGTAATTGAAATATCCAGAAGGCCTCGTGTCTGCAAAGCCTTCTGTATCTATCCCCCCCTCTTGGGGTTGGCTTGACTTGTTAATTTGCTCTCACCGTGAGGCCACCAAGGTTCCCTTTCTGACACCTGGAGACATTATCTGATAAACTGTGTGTTTTGAGATTCTTCATGATGTTCCTTCTATGTTCCATGAATCTTTCATGTAGGGAACGAATTGTTCGACCTACGTATTGTTGGCCACATTTACATTGGATAACATATATAACAAAAAATATCCTACAATTTAAGAAACTATTGATCTTGAATTCATCCCCACTACTTCCCCTTGAGAGGTCTGAAAGAGTAGCTCTTAAGAGACTTATGAACAATAAAGAAATCATCATAAAACAAGCCAATAAAGGTGGAGGTGTAGTAGTTCAAGACCTTGAGGATTATCTCTTTGAAGCACATAGGCAACTCGATGATTTAACATTCTATAAGAAACTGGCTATAGATCCTATGAATATATATAAAAAAATTGTAAATACTACTTGACCTGGCTCTAGTTCAGGGCAATATCGATAAAGATATACTTTTATTTCTATGGATAAAATTTCCTGTTATCTCTTTGTATTACCACCTGCCAATGGCACATAAGTCTTTGATGTCACCACCAGGATGCCCCATAATTTTCAGGGGTGGGGTCTCTAACTTCAAATTTGTAAGCATTTGTAGGTGCACATCTACAAAAATATGTACAAGTTCTTCCCTCTCACATTAAGGACACTAGACATTTTTTGAGTAAATTAGATAGAATTACCTGGAAAGCTAGTTATACCCTGTTAATTTATGACGTTGAATCTATATACACTAATGTAACCCACGAATTGGGTCTTATAGCTATAAATCACTACTTATATCACAACACAGAGGTGGGCGATTCTTTTGCACTTTTATTTTGGTAGCAAGTAGATTTATTTTGGAGCAATACCATTTTTCTTTTGATTCACAATTTTATTTACAGTTGAAAGGCACGGCCATGGGGACCAGGTTCGCCCTGAGTTTTGCCAACCTATTTTTGGGGTGGTTCAAGGAGCAGCACATCTGGGGTGGCAACTGCGGGGCAGACCTGGTCATTTATGGGAGATATATTGATGATTTATTTATCATTTGGGAGGGGGATATTTCATCCATTTCACAACTCACTTATCACTTGAACCATAATACAGTAGGATTGAAATTTACAGGTAATTTGAGTAAAAAGACCATCAATTTCTTAGATATCACTGTTACTATTACTGATAGTAAGATTATAACATCCACCTATATCAAAGAGGTGGATTGCATTATTATTTACATGTTGCAAGTAGTCACTTTAAACCATGGAAACAAACATACTGAAGGGACAATTTTTATGACTACATCAAAATTGTTCCGCTGATGATATTTTTAAGAGCCAGGCAGAAACTATGTACACTTCTTTTGTAGGACAGGGCTATCCAGCACACATTCTAGATAAGGCACTTAAAGAGACCCAACGTCAATCTAGGACCTCCTTGATACATGATAAGAAGGAAAGAGGGAAACCTACATCAGATACATCAGTCGATGATAGATCAGTCACTTTTATTACTTAATACAATACAGTAGCTAGAGATAATAAGACTATAATCAATAAAAATGCTACAATTTTGAAATCAGATACATTTCTTGAAACTTCTTTGACAGGGAAGAGTCTGGTTGTATTCAGGAAAGCCAATACTTTAAAGCAAAAACTTGCTTCTAGTTTATTTACAAGCAAAAATAAGACTAAAGGAACTACAGCTATTGAAGAAAATATATTTAATTTACCACCAAAACCAACTGGGTTCTTTAAATGTGGCAAAGATAAATGTACCACATGCCTCTTTGCTGATAATAAGTGTAACATTATTAGGTCCTACAGTAGAGGGGAAGAATTAAAAATCAATAGTTTCTTAAATTGTAGGACAGTTTTTGTTACATATGTTATCCAATGTAAATGTGGCCTACAATACGTAGGTCGAACAATTCATTCCCTACATTAAAGATTCATGGAACATAGAAGGAACATCATGAACAATCTCAAAATACTGTTAGGGTCTCCTGCCCTGTGCTGCCACGTCGTCATGGCAACCGGGATACAAGTGCTAGCGGAGTAACCTGAGCGCAGCTGATACTCCGGTTCGGGTCTTTTGCTGTGCAGTGGTTACAGGCTTTGTGCACGGCAGGGGATCCGGTGCTGGTTTTTGTGCTCACAGTCTGTGAGGTCTGAGTGGGGCGTGGACAGCACCTGCTATATAAACCCTCTTCTCAGGTTAAGCAGATGCTGCTGAATCTTTGTTGGTTAGTCAGTTCCTGAAAGTTAGCCAGTACTGTGTAGCTTTGTATTTGTTTGTTGCTTACTGCAAATAGGCCTTGGGATTTGGTACTACACTCTGCCAATCCAGACCTAGCAGTAAGACTGGAGTCAGTCGTTTAACTTGCTGGGGTTCTTTTGCTACTCTGTGAACTTAGCAAGTTTGCGGCTGTATTCTCAGACTTGCCTGCCAAAATCCTTTCTCACTGTGCAAGGTGTTCAGGTGTCAGTTTAGTGGCAGTAAGCTGAACCAGTGCACTGCAAGTGAGGACTAGGATTGTGGAGACTCTCCTTGTGTCTATTATTCCATCTCTGACCAAGGAGTTTACTGCCACACCCGTTGGTAACCCTTTAGGCTTTTGCTGTTGCCCTTAGCAACGGCATTTCGGGTTCTCTACGTATTAAAACACAACATCTCACTTCTTTCCATCTGAGCATTCCTAATACTAGGGAGACACCCAGTTTCTTAGCCTCTGGGCTTCTCTGTTCACTTTGTGTTGATTTTATTACCCTATCACCTTCTGTGTACGTAATGTAATATTCCCCAGTCTGTCTGTGAGTTCATTTGTTTTGCATCCCTCTCCGTTCAGACACCAGTACATTCCTGCAGGCACTGGTGTGCATAACATATTCAGCAGCCCAATACTCCTGTTGAAATTTTGTGGGAATATGGAGCATACCCCTCAAAATACTTTGCAACAGGTGGTCGATCTGGTGCAGGTCTTGACTCGACAATTTAATGATTTGTCCAATAAAATGCACACCTCCCAGGCTGCTGGCGGAGCTCCCGCAGCAGCAGCAGCACCTTCAGGGGTTAAGGAGCCGAAAGTAAATCCCCCGGATCGTTTTTCTGGAGATCGCTCGCAGTTCTTTTGTTTCAAGGAGAGCTGCAAGCTATATTTCCAGCTTAGGCCTCAGTCTTCTGGGTCGGAGATTCAGCGGGTGGGCATAGTGATTTCCTTGCTACAAGGAGACCCACAGGTCTGGGCATATGGGTTGCAGCCTGACTGTCCGTCGCTTAAAAGTGTTGATGCTTTTTTTACGGCACTGGGCATGTTGTATGATGACCCTGACAAGACGGCCTCAGCCGAGGCTCAGATTTCGATCCTTAAGCAAGGGCGAAGGCCAGTTGAGGTTTACTGTACAGAGTTTCGGAGGTTGGCCCATGATACCCAGTGGAATGACCCAGCCCTGAGACACCAGTACCGAAGAGGTCTTTCTAACCAGATAAAAGACCAACTGGTACAATATCCCTTGCCTGATAGCTTGGATCAGCTCATGCAGTTATCCATCCGGGTGGATAGACGGCTGAGAGAGCGTAGGCTTGAAAGGGAGACCGAGGTTTCCTTCTTTCCCAAGGGAACCCCAGACTCTGAGGAATTTTCAGAGGAGCCTATGCAGATTGGGGCTACCCGCCTCTCCTCGCGTGAGAAGACGCGGAGGAGACAGCAGGGGTTGTGTTTGTACTGTGGGAATAAAGGTCATGTGGTAGTATCATGCCCAGAAAAGCCGGAAAACTTCAGGGCCTGAGGGTGATGGGAAATATCCTGTCAGGCCAGAAGTCAGAATTTCCCAAGAAGACTTTTATCATTTCCGGTGACCTTGAAGATCCTCGGTCAAACTGTCAAGACTGAGGCCTTTGTGGACAGTGGGGCCGACGGGGTTTTTATGGACCGCCAATTCGCCCTGAAACACTCTGTTCCCTTAGTACCCTTGGCATCGGAAATTGAGATCTGTGGGTTAAACGGGGAACCATTATCCCAGGGTAAAATTACCTCTTGCACTAGCCAGATTTCTTTGTTTATTGGAGCCACACACTCTGAAAAATTGTCCTTTTATGTGACTGTCTGTACTTTTGCCCCATTGGTGTTGGGGTTACCCTGGTTAAGGACCCACAAGCCTCAATTTGACTGGGTCTCTGGGGAGATTCTTAGTTGGGGTACTGATTGTTTCAGGAGTTGCTTGAGCCTTCCAGTCAGGCTTTCGCAGCTAAGTTTGCCAGGATTGCCAGGATGTTATGCAGATTTTGCGGACGTGTTCTCCAAAAAAGTTGCAGAGGTACTACCTCCCCATCGCCCCTATGACTGTGCCATTGATTTGTTGCCGAATGCTAAGCTTCCCAAGAGCAGGTTGTACTCCCTGTCACGTCCTGAGACTCAGGCTATGGCAGAGTACATTCAGGAGAACTTGGCTAAGGGATTTATCAGACCTTCACAGTCTCCAGTTGGGTCGGGGTTCTTCTTCGTGGGTAAAAAGGATGGTTCGTTGCGACCCTGCATCGACTTCAGGGAATTGAACCGTATCACGATTAAAAACTCATACCCACTGCCTCTCATTTCGGTCTTGTTTGACCAGCTTCGTACTGCCACCATTTTTTCTAAGATTGACCTACGCGGTGCGTACAATCTAATCAGAATAAGAGAGGGAGATGAATGGAAGACTGCCTTTAATACCCACTCAGGGCATTATGAATATTTGGTGATGCCTTTTGGGCTCTGTAATGCCCCGGCAGTCTTCCAGGATTTCATGAACGATGTGCTCAGGGAATATTTGGATAGATTCTTAGTTGTATACTTAGATGACATCCTAATCTTCTCCCATTCCCTGGAGGAACATCGGAAGCATGTACGCTTAGTCCTCCAGAAACTCAGAGACCACCGGCTTGGGGCGAAGCTGGAGAAGTGCGAATTTGAAGTTCAGCAAATCGCATTTCTAGGATATATTATCTCCCCAGAAGGTTTCCAAATGGAGGGTTCCAAGGTACAGGCAGTCCTGGATTGGGTGCAGCCCACTAGTTTGAAGGCGCTTCAGCGTTTCCTGGGCTTTGCGAATTTTTATAGACGATTTATCGCTGGATTTTCGTCTATAGTGGTGCCCTTGGTGGCACTCACTAAGAAAGGGGCGGATGTTGCTCACTGGTCTTGTGAGGCCAAAGCGGCTTTTGCCCGTCTCAAAAGGGCATTTGTCTCGGCCAAGGTGCTGCGACACCCAGATCCAGAGCGTCCTTTTGTGGTGGAGGTGGATGCCTCTGAGATGGGTATTGGGGCAGTGCTCTCTCAGATGGGAGTGTCTGATAATCGCCTTCATCCCTGTGCTTACTTTTCCCGTAAATTTTCGCCTGCCGAGATGAATTATGACGTGGGTAACCGGGAATTGTTGGCTATTAAGGATGCACTCGAGGAGTGGAGACACTGGCTTGAGGGGGCTAAGTTTGTGGTCTCAATTCTCACCGACCATAAGAATTTGGCATATTTAGAGTCAGCGAAGCGTCTCAATGCCAGGCAGGCACGATGGGCTTTGTTTTTTGCTCGCTTTAATTTTTTGATAACATATCGCCCTGGGTCAAAAAACATCAAGGTTGATGCGCTCTCGCAGAGTTTTGCTCCAATCCAGGAGACCACCGAGGAGCCATTGCCCATTGTGTCCCCATCATGTATTAAAGTGGGCATTACCCAGGACCTTTTGTCATTAGTCCTTTAGGCACAGGAGCAGGCTCCTCCAGACCTTCCGGTAGGTCTTTTGTTTGTGCCTCCTAGGTTAAGACAGCGAGTGTTCCTGGAATTCCATGCCAAGAAGTCGGCAGGTCACCCGGGTATTGCCAGAACTCGGGAGTTGCTATCTAGGGCGGTGTGGTGGCCCTCGGTGGCTAAGGATGTGGATCAGTGGGTTCGGGCATGTGACATCTGTGCCCGAAATAAGACTCCTAGAGGGGTTCCTGTTGGCCCATTACATCCACTCTCTATTCCATCTAAGCCATGGACCCACATTTCAATGGATTTTGTGGTGGACTTGCCCAAATCCTCGGGGATGACAGCCATCTGGGTTGTCGTTGACAGGTTTTCGAAGATGGCGCACTTCGTTCCACTGGTTGGGCTGCCATCGGCCAGACGCCTGTCTGAATTATTTATGCTGCATGTTGTGCGCCTCCACGGGTTGCCACTTGATGTGGTCTCTGACCGCGGATCCTAGTTTGTGGCCAAATTCTGGAGGGCATTTTGTTCCGATCTCCAGATTTCTGTCAGCTTGTCGTCAGGCTACCATCCGCAGTCTAATGGGCAGACTGAAATGGTGAACCAGTCCTTGGAGCAGTTCCTCAGGTGTTATGTCTCCAAGTGTCAGACTGACTGGGTTGCTCATCTGTCCAAGGCGGAGTTTGCCTATAACAACGCGGCTCACTCTGCTACAGGGATCTCTCCCTTCCTTTGTGTGTATGGGAATCATCCTAAGGCCAATTCTTTTGACCCCCTGGACTCCACGCCTGGTGGTTCCTCTGTGGTTTCGGTCCTTAGGGGTATTTGGAGGAAAGTGAAGAAAGCCCTTGTGTCTGTGTCATTAGTGACCAAAAGGGTTTTTGATAAGCGGAAAAGACCCTGCAGCTTCAAATTAGGAGACTTCGTCTGGTTGTCTACCAAGAATTTGAAGTTGAGACAGCCATCTCATAAGTTAGGCCCCCGGTTCATCGGCCCTTATAAGATCACTAGGGTTATCAATCCGGTGGCATTTCAGTTAGATCTGCCCCGTTCTTTGGGTATCAATAAAACATTTAATTGTTCCCTTTTAAAACGGGCGATTAGTAATCCTTCTTCCAGTGGAAGACCTTCTCCTCTTCTAATACGTGGCCAGAGGGAGTTTGTTGTTGAAAGGATTCTTGACTCCAAGATGGTTTGGGGTCGGCTGTCATTTTTGGTGCACTGGAAGGGGTATGGCCCGGAGGAGCGGTCGTGGGTGCGCAGTTGTGATCTTCATGCCCCCAGACTGATACGCTCTTTCTTCTCGCAGTTCCCCGATAAACCCGGTGGTAGGGGTTCTTTGACCCCTCGTCAGAGGGGGGGTACTGTTAGGGTCTCCTGCCCTGTGCTGCCACGTCGTCATGGCAACCGGGAGACAAGTGCTAGCGGAGTAACCTGAGCGCAGCTGATACTCCAGTTCGGGTCTTTTGCTGTGCAGTGGTTACAGGCTTTGTGCACGGCAGGGGATCCGGTGCTGGTTTTTGTGCTCACAGTCTGTGAGGTCTAAGTGGGGCGTGGACAGCACCTGCTATATAAACCCTCTTCTCAGGTTAAGCAGATGCTGCTGAATCTTTGTTGGTTAGTCAGTTCCTGAAAGTTAGCCAGTACTGTGTAGCTTTGTATTTGTTTGTTGCTTACTGCAAATAGGCCTTGGGATTTGGTACTACACTCTGCCAATCCAGACCTAGCAGTAAGACTGGAGTCAGTCGTTTAACTTGCTGGGGTTCTTTTGCTACTCTGTGAACTTAGCAAGTTTGCGGCTGTATTCTCAGACTTGCCTGCCAAAATCCTTTCTCACTGTGCAAGGTGTTCAGGTGTCAGTTTAGTGGCAGTAAGCTGAACCAGTGCACTGCAAGTGAGGACTAGGATTGTGGAGACTCTCCTTGTGTCTATTATTCCATCTCTGACCAAGGAGTTTACTGCCACACCCGTTGGTAACCCTTTAGGGTTTTGCTGTTGCCCTTAGCAACGGCATTTCGGGTTCTCTACGTATTAAAACACAACATCTCGCTTCTTTCCATCTGAGCCTTCCTAATACTAGGGAGACACCCAGTTTCTTAGCCTCTTGGCTTCTCTGTTCACTTTGTGTTGATTTTGTTACCCTATCACCTTCTGTGTACGTAATGTAATATTCCCCAGTCTGTCTGTGAGTTCGTTTGTTTTGCATCCCTCTCCGTTCAGACACCAGTACATTCCTGCAGGCACTGGTGTGCATAACAAATACACAGTTTATCAGATCATGTCTCCAAGTATCAGAAAGGGAACTTTAGTGGCCTCACGGTGAGAGCAATTGAACAAGTCAAACCAACCCCAAGAGGGGGAGATAGATACAGAAGGCTTTGCAGACACAAGGTCTTCTGGATATTTCAATTACATACATTGAGTCCTCATGGTCTCAATGACACTGTGGAACTTAATACCACCTAGAATAAGACACAAATGAAGGTATATTAAATCTGTGTTATTTGGGGGATTCACACTTTCGGTCCAGGAAGGCTGGTCCCCCTTATATTCATAAAACCCTAGAAATTCAACATCTTATAGGTCAAAGTGGATGGTCCCCTGATGTAGAAAGGTGTTAGTTTGTTGTAAGCAATCAGGATTGAGGTTGGATCTGCGGCCTGTGTGCCCGTCGAATGAGTTTAAGTATATCTCTCCCATGGGTTATCAATTTGTTGACCTAGGATCCATCACCAATCCTCTACCATCAGATATGAACAAGGTATTCAAGTGGTAGATGTATGAGTTCTTGGTTCATTTGCATGAGATATCTATACCCTTGCTCATAATCATGCCTAACGTTGTGTGTAGGTGTGTGTAGATAGACAGGAGTGTATTATGATTGTGTTTACATATATGTATATCCCAACACAAAATTTGCCTTGTTTTTGCTGTTGTTTTTTTGTCTTTCTCCTCCATTGATGTCATTTAGAATATGAATTTTAGATAATCATGTTGACACAAAGGGCAACCTACGAATGTAATCAATAGTGATCAAAGACTTTGCTCCATTTGCTTTAAGTAGGAATCTAGGACATTGGACATGTTATGACACTGTTGTCTATTTAATTAATTGATGTCCTGTAGGATAACCTTAAATATACATACATTTAGAATGTAGTGGAATTTAATTTAGTAAGAAATATTCAAATGATTACTTGACAATAAAGTTGTTGCTATAGGAAACATATGATTTCAAACATTAGTCGTACAAGAAATTGTTCCCCAGGTTATGGTCCTATTTAGAAATGTTAGAAATATTAGGGATTATAGATATTATGTGTTATATGATACTGCTGTCTTTTCTAAAGAAATTGTATCCCCAAGATGATATAAAGTATATATACTGTACATGGAAACTTTTTCATATACTAATTGATGTTGTTAGGATTTTTTTATTCATTTTTTATTAATTTTTATATTTAATTTTTCTTCTTCTCCTTCTTCTTCTTCTTCTTCTTAAATCCATATGTATATAAACTGTTGTTGTTATTATATCTGCCCAACAATATTGATTGCTTGTTGAATATATATTATATATGTTTAAATTGTGCAATTGTTGGAAAACAGAAATATCCTAATTTTTTGGGCTACACACCCTTAGATTACTTGGTTTTGACAAATGTGAACTCTGGTGTTTTTAATCATTGGGATAATTGGCTCCCTGTCCCTATAAAAGGGAATATCAGACAGGAAACTACTACACTGTTCCTCTGAAGAAACGACCAGGCTAATGTGGTTGAGAAATGCGTCAGGACATAGGGACGTAATCCCCATCTCATCCATCACACATATTGGATTCACCAGCACCGCCGAGCGTGCTGGTGAATTCACCCTGAGCCGCCTGCACTGGCCCTCCTGACACACGGAGACAGCGGCTTCAAGGATATACCAACTACCGCTGAGCGGATACAGCACTTCATCCTGAGCCGCCTTCACTGGCTCCCCTGCTACACGGAGAGTGCGGCTACACAGGATACTGCCAGTGACGGATGCTGGTGTAAGTAAAGGCCAACTACCCGAGCTGGCCGCCTTGGCTTCCAGAATATGGAGGTAGTGGCTATACAGGACACCATTGCTAATGGACACCGGCAGCTACACGGAGCCCAGACAGAGCCGTCCCACAGGTACACAGGTGGCACCATCAAAGTTATTGGGAGCCATTTATTCTAATCTCCCCAGAACGGGAGCTGAATATTGCTAGCCAGCATTGTGAACTAATTCATTATACATAATGTATACGTAACCATCTAAGGAACGGCGTATAAACACATTATACATTTGTAGAGACTGTTCATTAGTTCAACAAATGATTATGGCTTATTTCACTAATAGTGTAATTATTAAATACTGGATATATGCACTAGAATTGGAAGGTACACCGGTAATTCAGTGCACAGTAAAATATCAAACTGTGATTGATACCTCTATGTTACAGTATCCAGTAATATTGAAACAGTTTATTTCATATTAACAAGTGTTATAATTTATGCTGGTTGTTCTAATTTGACTTGTGTTATGGATTTTTAATTATATGAATTGATTTTTATACCAGAATACTATATAATAAATACAATAGATCAAATAGTTGAAAGTCTGTTTTGCGCTCTCTATTTTTTTTATGGTTATTCATTTATAGGTCTGCCAATACCCCTGTATTGAGAGCAACAAAATAACTTAACAACAGTGATTTGAGTAAAGGGCACCTTAAATCCTTCTCACTACTCCCATTGCTGGTAACAGCTTCATGACTAATCACGTCAAAGTTACTGTGACATCATCATCCCCTGGAGATGGGGTAGGATAGCTCCATTTCTGGATGCAATAAACTTTGTTAAACTCTCATTTGAAAGAGGGAAGCAGGGTTGGACTGGCCCACAGGGGTACAGGGGAAACCCCCAGTGGGCCCTACAGCCTGGGGCCCCACCTAGGTTCCAGATGGTGCACTAGCAATATACATTATAAAGCACAGGACTGTGGTGTATTTTCTATATTGCGTTGTTTTTATTGGATCATTAATAATGCATATAGACAATAATGTTCCTAACATAAGAGGAAATACTTATCTTCACTGTATGTATGTATGTAAACTCTAGAAGCCTTACAGGGAAAAATGAGGAACTAGAAGTCCTTGCAGCAAACAAACAGTATGATATTATAGGTATTACTGAAACTTGATGGGATGAAACTCATGATTGGACAGTCAGTCTGGAGGGTTATACGCTGTTCAGGAGAGACTGATTAAATAAATGGGGTGGAGGGGTATGTCTTTATGTAAAGCCTTTTTTTAAAACCTGATATAAAGGAAGACATTAGCAATGGGACTGTAAATACTGTGGAGACTGTATGGGTAGACATTGCATGCGGGGAAAAGGGAACCACTGTAAAAACATTCTAATGGGGATATGCTTTAAGCTGCCTGATATTAATGTGTCTGATAAGGATGTATTACTGAAGCAAATAAAAAAAGTGGCAGTATTAGGAGATGTAATAGTGTTGGGAGATTTTAACTATCCAGAGATTAATTGGACAAATGATTCCTATGAAACTGCTAGGGGTAATAGGTTTTTAAACACAATAAATATTCAATACTTACTTCAATTAATTGAGGAACTGACTAGGTACAATGCAATCTTAGACATGGCTTTAACAAACAATGGGGAATTGATGTCAAATATAATAGTAGGGGTGCTAATGGGAAACAGTGACCACGATATGGTCACATTCAATATCAGTTTTAACAAGCAGCCCTATACAGGCTCAACTAAGACTCTAAACGTTATTAAAGCTAACTTTGACATAAAGAGGGAAGCTTTAAGGGATATTGACTGGTAAAATTGGTTTCAAGGCAATACTACAGAGAAATGGGATGTATTAAAAACACTGCTCACTAATACTAGTAAATTCATTGCCATGGGTAGCAAACAAAGGAATAATAATTCCAAACCAATGCGGCTTAACAATAAGATTAAGGAACTAATGGCCAAAAAGAGGCGAGAATTCAAAAAGTATAAATCGGATGGGAAGGCAGAGTCATTCCAGTACTATAAGGATTGTTACAAAATATGCAAAAAAGAAATCAGAGCATCTAAAATAGAAATGGAAAAGCTAATAGCAAATGAAACTAAAGCAAACCCCAAAAAGTTTTTGTAAATACATTAACAGCAAAAGATTAAAGAAAGAGAGTATAGGTTCTTTAAAAGGCAAGTTGGGCATCCTAATCAAAGATGACAATGACATAGGGGATAAATGAAATTAGTTTTTCTCATCTGTATTCACAAGAGAGGACCAGATGGCGGGATTGACGCATAACCTCAGCAACGATAATGTCCCCACTGCTAAATGCTTATTTAAGTGAGGAAGTAGTCTGTGACTGATTTAGAAAAATTAAGATTAATAAGTCACCTGGTCCCGATGTAATTCACCCAAGGGTTCTCATGGACCTCCACTCCAAATTAGCAAGACCCTTATATTTGATTTTCAATTACTCATTTACATCAGGCATAGTCCCCAAAGACTGGCGTGTAACGGTATAATGGCCTGAAAGCAGATCTGAACTAGGTAACTATAGCAGACAAACAATGGTAGTTGCTCGGTCATTCCTGGAGATAATTATGTATCAGGTGCTGGAAAGAGGGAGGGGTCACAGACAAACAACAGACAGAGAGGGGGGGTGCAAATTCCCACCCCTAAATTTCCCTTCAGCATGCTAAAAATTACCTGTAACCATACCTGAACCTATCTGTAATAGAAATTCAGAGAATTAGTCACACATGTTTGCAAACACATGTTTAGCTGCTGAGCCACTTCACGGCTTCTCCGATATCAGCAGTGCTAACACTACATAATAGCAATGCCACATAGGGCCATGTAATTTGTCACAGTAGGCCTCATGATAAAGGCTATTACTAAGACACATCCAGACAGAGAGCTAACTTACCCGGGAACCACTCCCAGGATCTCCCATTGGCACAACAAGGAATAGAATACCTTCCAAATACTGCTCCCATTCAATGCCTCTCACACACAAACAGACAAACAATGGCAGTTGCTTGGTCATTCCTGGAGATAATTATGTATAAGGTGCTGGAAAGGGGGAGGGGTCACATACAAACAACAGACAGAGAGGGGGGTGCAAATCCCCACCCCTAAATTTCCAGGTAAATATAGACCAGTAAGTCTTACATCTATAGTGGGGAAAGTACTGGACGGTATTTTAAGGGATAGAATACAGGAGTTCCTTGAAACCAATAAGGTTTTTAAAAGGAACCAACATGGATTTGTAAAGGATAGATCATGTCAATTGTGATTAACGACCGATGGTCATTATTGCGGTATCAAATTAGTGGCCATTTTGATCAGGTGAAATTGGACCTGCGATTGCGTGAAACCACATGGGATCAGGAATAAGTCACTGATCCCATATGATACTGTCGCTCTGGCAGGCAAGTTATCATGGCTTATGCTTCAGGTACCTGAGGCACCCAAAGCATAATCGTCGTTAAATGCCAGCATCGGGGGTAGGAGTGTGCCACATCAGGGCTAATAGGATAGCCCCCAGAAATACAATTATGGCTAATCATTGACCGTGGGTAGACTAGAAGTGCTGTTTGGCCCCACCCATAAGAATGGGTACCTAATACTACATTCCCAAGTGGGCCATTCAAGCACCAGTCTGACATTGAGAGGGAGCCCTCTCTTTCAAACAATATGACCATTATTGCTTATTGTCTTGTAATCACATGTGTGTACAAGACAATATCACCTGCACTGCACTAGAGTCAGAAGATGGCAGAGGTACTAAGAAAGTTCAATCTCCCTGGTCCTTTTTTAAAGTTATATGCATCTTTAATAGTTATTACAGTATCTGGCAATAAACAAACAATAACAACTGTCACGGTCCGGCGGATCGGGTTCCGGGACCAGCGGTACTTACCTGTCCGGCCGCTCTGGCGCGGTCCCTCCAGTGGGGGTGCGGGCTGCTGGCGAGGGGCACGACTTGCAGGCATATCTGGTAGGAGAGGTCTCAGAGGCAGCAGCAAACGTTTGTGCAGCTTCCAGCTGCAGAGGTATGGGATGGGCGTCGCTGCCTTGGAAAGATCAGCTAATCTAAAACACTCAGTCACCTGCAAGGTTTGCAAAACCAATGGGAAACAGTCTGCAGGTATAAATCTGGAGATTTCTGGGTAAGAAATCGCCAGTGCAACGTATCTCACTCAGTACTGTGTGTGTGTGTGTGTGTGTGTCAATCTGCGCTCCACAGCCTTGAATCTACAACATTCTGTTCCAGTTTCTCTGCAAGTTCCTAGAATTCCAGGCTTCTTCACTTCACTGACTGAATCCTCAGTTTTCAGCTCCAGCATAATCCTCTCAGAATTCCTATGAAAAAGACTTTTATCCAGCCTGCCCGGTTTATCCTGTGGAAAGCTACCGACACCGAAACCCAAGCCACAACTCCGGATATTCAAAATCCATGCCCCGTGACAACTACAGAAGATATTAAAAAGACTAGTAGTAGGGGTTCTAATGTTGAGATGTCTTCAGTAAACTCAGGGGTGCCTTACTTTAATGTGGTAGTTTGACTACTTTTCCTACAAATTTTATTCATTTCATGGAACTAGTAAAAAAATGCATTATAATTTTCTAGTGCAGGTTTTATTATGAAAGCCTACATATAAAATCTGTCTTTTTGCTGTTCTGGCAAGGTGATCAATGTTGAAGCAAGAACCACACAGGATTTTTTGGTAGCAGAAAATAAGAGACACACAATTACTTTTAATTTACCTTATTGCAGTATTAATGAAAATAAAACCTTTTTTTTTTGCCATTTTGGGTAGATTGACTTTGCTGTATGAGACGGTACTATAAACAAACACATTTTTTTTCTGATAACTTAAAGTCTTCTGATAATAAAGTATACTGTAATTTGAGTAGATACAGCATAAACACATTTCAGATATTGATGATGAAAAGTGACTGGCCAAAAGGGGATCCACACTATAGATCTACAATGTCTAAGTCAACAGTCAATAGTTAGGCACCACATGGTTGACATACATTAGGTTGACATGGACAAAAGGCCGACATAGCAATGGTCGACACATGTGGTCAACACGTTTTTTTGGGGTTTCATGTTTTTTTTACTATTTTCATCCTTGACTATCCATGTCACAAATCATAAACTTTAGTAACCTTATGTTGAGCGAAGCCTGAAGACACCACACCCAATGTGCCAAAATGTTCTTAGCACAGGGGTAAGAAAAGCTTAAGCAGTGAAGTGGTTAAAAAGTCAGGCATGACTGAATGGTTGGATTCAGATAGCTTCTGAATTATCACTTACCCTCAATAAAGAGATGGCATGACAAGGATATGCATTTTGCACAAACTACAAAAGTAATAGCAATTTAGAGTCACATTTTTCTTCACAGAATTATGATTTATTTGGAAAGCTGCATTTGCAAATTAGAATAAGCTATTTTAAATTCACCACAATCTTTATAACACATATATCCAAAGGTGACTGTTTTCTTTAATTATAGCTGAATAGTTTAATCATTTCAGATAAGTGAAACTCCTTAGAGACCTTATGCCTAAAAGGTTGCCTCTGTAATGAAGTTAAGTAGCCATTAACTGTTCTACCATACAGTAAATATGTTTTAGTCTTTTTATGTTAAATTTAAGGTTAGAATCCAGTAAGGATCAGGCATGGACAGGGCCCAGGGACGTTTTAAGAGAGAAGGGGGACCGTATGCAGACTCCGGATGGGCCCCCTCCTCTCCACAGTGCTGTAGGCTCAGGCATTGTGCCGGAGTCTACTGCACATGCAAAGGTCTCCGAAAACATGGTGCCCGCCATGGTCTGGAGACAAATTTCAAACTGTATATGCATGGTGGGCATTTTTGCTGCAGCGCCTGCTGCGGGACTCTGGAAAGGTAAGTATTAAAACAAAATGGGTACAGTGTATGCTGTGTGAGCCTCCCTGGGCCCAGGGACCAATGTGCACCACCCACATTGCATCCATGATAGAAACACCAATGACTGGGCCACCAGAGACTCAGGGAAATCCCAGATGGGCCCCACTGATTTTAATCCATGCTCTCTAGTGTGGGAAGGTAAGGCCTATAGTGTCAGTGCCATTCATGCAGTGTGCAATACAGCTACTTCCAAGTCAGTAGTCAAGGCTGTTTGGACTGACACAGTGGTGGCTGCAGGCAGGTTAATAGGGCCTGGCCACTACATGGATGACACGAGCAATGCACTACCGGATTAATCCCGTGACACTCTGCAAAGGGGGACAAAAAAGCATGTGCTTACGTCTGATTGGAGAAGCCCATTATGCTCCTCTGATCTGTGGATTTTAGTAGCAGGGCACTCTCATGGGAGTTAATCAATGTGAGGCTGTGTCTGCACTGCTGGGTGATTGAGGCTGTGAATTCTTCTGAGTACAATGTACAGGGAGGGACTGAGAGCTCCTTTCCCTTCTCTGTTAGTGACAGGTCAGGTAAGTCTTTTGTGGGGGGCTGTGGCATAATTAATGTGTTTTTTATTATACTGTGGGGACCATTATGTTTTATTTTTATTGTGGTGGTGCTTATGATTTTTTTTTTACTGTGGGGGTCATTTTGTTTTATATATTTTCTACTATGGGTGCCATTGTATTTTTTGTGAGGACCATTGTGGGTTTTTTTAATGTGGAGGCAATTGTGTATTATATTTTTTCTACTGTGCGCAATTGTACTTTTTTGTGAAGGCCACTGTGTTTACTGTGGGGGATACTGTGTTTATATTTTTTACTGTGGGGACTTTTTTTTATTTTTTTTGGAGGTCATCATGTGTTATTTTAATGTGTGGAAACCAAGGTCTGTGCTTTTTTTCTGTGTGGGCAAATGTGTTTGTGTTTTCCCATGAGGGACAATGTGTGTGTGATTTTTCCATGGGGCACAATGTGTGTGTTATTTTCCCATGGGGACCAATGTGTATGTTCTGCCAGAAACATTATTCCCCTTTGAAAGCTTCTCATCTGTAGACATGATATTGTAAAAAGTGTTTGCGTAAACTAAAACTTTCTTATTTGTTTTCCATGGGGAAAAAAAATTACATATTTTTGAGAATCAGTCAGAGGGTCTGATTCATAAGTGGACACCGCACCAAATGCTGCTACATACTTTGCAGCTTTATTCAAATGTCACTACATACTCTTTCCCTGCTGTACATCCATGCATCTGGATATGCAAGAACTGAAAAGCCAACTTTCAACATCGATAATACCGACTGGTGCATCTCTAAATACGACAATTGGTCGCATCATAGAAACTTGCTCCATTCCTATGGCAAGGGCAGTTTCTCTGTCTGACCATGGCCTCCAATGCCTGCAGCTGTGTGTCTGTGAACACACCCACTTGCATTGACACTCCCTTGAAACTGATCATTTTTGTGTACATTTCTAGTTACAGCCCATCACTTTTCCACAACATACTCTATCTGATACTGTCCATCTCGATTGCAACAGCACCTTTCTGCATACACTCGGTGCATACAAGTTTTTAGAGATCTTTATGCAGTTGCAAAAACTTGTTAAACTAAGTGAACATCAGCATTGCATGCTGCATGCTGCTCTAAAACAGGCCCTGAGTACCATAAAATACTGAGGGCCCGATGTTTAGTTGAACACATTTTGCACCAAATATGCAGGCATAAATGCTCCAAAATAAAATAAATATTTTATAGGCAGTTTGCAGAGCTGGGTGGATCTTGAACTGCATCTACCACAGCATATGAACCTGTTGTATAGATAGAGAACATTAGTATACAGTATGTGCCAGGTTAAAGCCAGGAGGAAACACTAGTACAGTATATAGTACTGTATTTGCCTGGTTTACTGCAGCACCATCCTCTAGGGCAGTGATAGCCAACTTGATACACATTGTGTGGCCATCTAACCTAATAAGAATGACACATGGGAATACTGTGATAAAGATGATGCTATGTCCTGCTACTATGATGGGGATCAATGATAACTATGAAACTGGCCTTATTTGAAAGGCACATTTTTTTTATTTATACTGTGCACAATACTATGGTGCATCTATAATAGATAGCCACTCCTATCTGTTCGGATGGTACAACCCCTTCCAGCAACTGGCCATGTCCCTTAGTGGGCCTCTGTGATTACAGTACCCTAGTGAGCTCTTCATGCTCCAGTCTTACATTGGTAAGAATCACTTTTGACTTGGAAGCATAAGCATAGAGCAAATACCAAGAAGATTTTTCATTTACTGTATTTATTTCCACTTTGCTTAACAGGACAGTAATGTGTTTAGTGAAATACATAGTTACTAAATTTGACATAAGACAATGAGTGGACTTGGATGGGTTATGACCCACTACTATGGGATATTTGCAATGATGCATTTAATGCATGCAAGAGATGTAAGACAAGATTTTGTTTTACTTAAAGGTTAGAATTTTTATTGAGTTAGGTTGGTAACTTTAAATACAGTAAAGTGCTCTTAATTTTGAATTATCCTACATTGATTTTAAGCCATATACAACAACCATAAATGAACCCAAAGTACAGCACAAACAACATATACAGTATATGAGTTTATAAACCACTGTAATGTTTTAAAAGGAGATTAAAACATATGCAGTAGAACCAATAATCATCTACATCAACTCCAACACTTTCACCTACAATATACTGTATCTTAAAGCTAACATAGTCCAAAACCTGTGTAACGCATAATAAGACACATCTCAAGCTGAATTTATGTCTACACACCACTGCTGTACTGCATGCTAATGCCCCTGATCTCACTCTCCAAATGCAAAAAACAGAAGTGACAGACACAGTACATGCAACTCTAAATACAGATGTAACTACTTTAAGGTTACAAAATAAAATGTATTCAGTAAAACATTAAGAAAAAATGGTAATACATTTGAAATTCTGTACCTTCCTTTGTGTATGTAATGGGTGCATGTTTTCTTACTTGAGCTGTATGGCTTCAGGTGATGTTTTTAAAATATTAACAAGTGGAAAGATTACTTGCCAAGACTGATATTGTAGCTCAGGAGTTCCAGACCTGTCCTTTTAATAGGTAGAGACTAGAGATGAGTGGGTCCAATTCTCCGGAAATCGGACCCACCCCAAACTTCACGATCTCAACCATGATCCAAGTCCGGCTCAGCATTTCCCACCTGGCTTGGATCCCAAAATGAGGCACAACTTCATCCTCCCACTATCAGAATCTCATGGGTTTTGGATTTTATAAAGGTTCCTGGTGATCACGCCATCTTAATTCTGGCTGTGGAGTTTGTATTGCATGGACGTGCCCATGTGTCCATCCTGAGGTGCTGTGTTGTCCATTCAGGGGTGCTACTGTGTTGTCCATGAAGGAGCTGGGGCTGCTGTGTCCTCCATGGGTAATCTCTCCATCCATCAAGGGATGCTGTGTCCTCCAGGGGTGCTATGTCACTCTAGGGCTGCTCTGTCCCATTTTAAACAGAATAAAAGCTAATTATTATATTTTTTTGTGACATACCCCAGTGTATTATACTGTACTATTATTTTTCTGTTGCACTGCCAGTCAGAACACAGTGCATAATCATACAGGTATTGCAACACTGTAGGTGATCCATGCTTTATTGTACATAAAGGGGTGCTGTGTCCTCCAGGGGTGCTCTTTCAATCTAATGGTGCTCTGCCCCAGTTTAAACAACATCAAAGCTAAATATATAGTTTAAAAAATATATATTTTTGGTGATATACCCTGGTGTACTATAATATTATTTTTCTGTGACACTTCCTGTCAGACCACAGTGTATCCTACATGTATTGGGTGACACTGCATGTGGAAGTGAACTGTATAATAAAATATAATCTGATTTATACTTGTATTGTGTGACACTGTAGGTGAATATAAACTGCAGTGTTAGATTATTTCTAACTCATACATATATTGTGGGACACTATAGGTGAAAGTAAACCGCAGTGTTAGATTATTATTTCTGACTCATATATGTATTGTGTGACACTAGGTAAAAGTAAACCACAGTGTTAGATTATTATTTCTGACTCATACACATATTTTGTGACACTGTAGGTAAAAGTGAACTGTACTGTTAGATTATTATTTCAGACTCATACATGTATTGTGTGACAGTGTAGGTGAAAGTAAACTGCACTGTTAGATTATTTATTACCCATATACGTATTGTATGACACTGTAGGTGAGAGTAAACCATAGTGTCAGACTAGTATTTCTGACTCATAAATATATTTTGTGACACTGTGGGTGAAAGGAAACAACAGTGTTAGATTATTTCTGCTCATACACGTATTGTGTAACAATGTAGTTGAAAGTAAACCGCAGTGTTAGATTATTATTTCTGACTCATACATGTACTGTGACACTGTAGATGGTAAATTTTTTGAAAACCATCAAAAGCAAAGTCAGCTACAGAGAAACATAAAACTGGCCAGATGACATTGATCACACAAAGTAGCAGGGAAAGACTCAGGTCTTGGCCTTTATTTATAACTGGTGGTTCTGCAACTGGCAGTGAGGCATCTTCTCCATGTTTCATGATGATACAAGAACTTTTTACTCTAGAACAGGTGTCAAAAAAATGAAAGTCACTAAGGCAGTGAAAGAAACTGCGCTTAGAACCATCACACATTCCTAAAAATGTTAGTTATGTGTGAGTCTGACATTTCTCACACTGTCCCCATAGAGAATTCTATTTCACCTTCTTCCACCATTTCTGCATCATCTGCACATGTGGGGAGCAGTACAAGTAAAGATCGTGATAAGAACTTAATAGAATTTGAGGATGCTTGTGTGGAAGTGGAACTGGATGAGGGGGATATGTGTGTACTACTACTATCTGACACTGAAGATGAGGCTGTTGATGATGCTGTTTGTGTAAGTCAGCCACCAGTGGCTGCAGTTCTTGCTTGTGATAAAAAGAAAGACAATGGGATGCCTGGGCATAACACCAAAAAAGCCACCTCTTGGGTGTGAGATTATTTGTACCCAAATTCTACAATGTTTGTGAAGGCATCTGCTCCATTTGTGAGGCCAAAGTTAATAAAGATAGGGACGGTCTAGGCACCTCCACCATGTTATGTCATTTGCAGCGAGTTCATGAAATTTATTTTACAAGATTATCATGTAAATAACACCCTCATCATCAACCTCCTCATTAGTGATTGGAGGAAAGCAAGCACTTCAGAAACAAAAGTGTCAGACCCTGCCACTGAAGTGCTTTGTCCATTTTAATATCCATCATGGGGGGGTCCCAAAAACAATTCCATCTTTCACCACTTTTCTTTTCTGTCACTGCTGTGTAGCAATGTTTCATAGATGTGCTATAAATTGCAGTGTGTTTGTGCAGCTGCCATGTCGGCTAGTAACCTGCCAGCTCGCTGCAGCCTTTGGCCTAAAACAAATGAAAACAATATTGTGCAATGTGAGGTGATCAAAATTGTCTGTAAATGACTGGAAATGAATGTTATTGAGGTTAATAACACTGTAGTAACAAATCAGGTCCAGATTCTGTGAGTTTTAGCTGTTTTTATTATTATAAAAAAAACACAGATTCAAAACCAAAGCACACATGGGTGGTTTTGGCAAAACCAAATACAGATCCAAACCACAAAGGAGATACATATCCAAAACCAAAACATGGGTGTTGGCGCACATCTCTAGTAGATACGTTTCTACGGTGCAACAGTGCAATGTACTGTCTCTGTTTTATCAAGGCTGTAGGAATTTAACAAGATTTAGGTTCAAGGGGATTTCCCTTGGTAATGTGGTGGTGGTTAATTTGTAGTGTGGTGCTGCTTTTGTTGGAGTAAAATTATATCTATTCCCCTTGCAGGGCCATCTGGAGACCATGATGGATGGAATAGTGGCATTCTAGCTCTAAATGTTTAAAAACTCTGAATTCAAATAGCTCTACTAACACAAAGTTACTTTGCTTTACACAGGAAAAAATGTTTTAAACTGAGTTGCTTATTTTTGGGGTGATATGATTTGATAGTGGGTTAGTGGTAGTGTATTGGTGTTGGTTGTTGGCAATGGGGTCACAGATACTGGAGTGTGTGAGGAGGGCTTCAGGCTTGTATTTTGGCAAACACATTTAGTCTTTGTGTCTGACCTATACAAGGATGAAGTAATATATAAAATCACAATAACAAACAATATATTCAGAAGTGTGTATGTGACACCATGTACTCGGAATAACCTGCTTCACATATGCAGCTTCACTGTGAAAGAAAGCAGGGTAGTAGATATAATTTAAATTTCTCTAATTAGGTTTGCATCTCTGCATAGTAAAAGCAGTGCTCATGCAAGTGTCCAGTAGCTACACTGTGTGTATTAACACAGAGCTATTCAGCGATGGACTGGGCCTCCGTTCCAGCCCGGGCATTTGTGAATGAGTGCACATGTTTCCAGGGAGGGCGTGCATGGCACGGGGGTGGGCCGTCACAATGTATGGGGGTGTGCCACCAGTCAAGGGGGCGTGGACTTGTGGCACGCCCCCCATTTCTATGGCGATGCTTGCTGGGGCGAGTCCATGGGGCGTGGACTCACAGCACGCCCCCATTTCCATGGAGACCGGGAGGGCGGCTAAACCAGAGGCTCCACTGCACGCACCCTTCCCCACTCTGTGGGACCAGACCGGCTCACCTGCCCATTTGCCCTTCTGGCATGTGCCAGAAGTGCCAGATAGCCAGTCCGGCCCTGCAGCTATTTCATAGTCACACAGCACTTGTGGTTTTTCTCTCTTCTGGTACAATCCATGTATAATAAGTATTTGAGGGCATCCAAGCTTGATTGACACAATTTACGATAGGTGTCTTTTGTTGATGATGACTGGATATCTTCTTAAAAAATAAAGCAATGGTATTGCCCTGAGTCTTCAATAGACATTATTTATTTGTAGATTTTTTGGGGGAAATCTGAATCAATTTGCAAATTAATTCACTAACTGAGAATATTCAAAATTTCAGGATTGGTAGAACTGATTTGATCAATCCAAAATAAAATAATAATAATAATAATAATAATAATAATAATAATAATAATAAAACAGACATTACAGATATTTGGTATACCTTTTTTTCTGTTGTGTTAATGTATGTTAATCAATACAGGAAGACAATGGTTTTCTGCAAGTCAAAAGAACAAATACTAGAGCTTATACTTCTATCAGGAAATTTAGTCTGGGCTTCTGAGCTGGAATTAGGTGCTGTGTGAATATGAGAATGTTGTCATGTATTATAATGCCACTTAAGTGATGTACAAATGACTTGGCAAGCAAAAATGCAAATTTTATCCTACTGTGATGACCTTTACTCTAGGCAGGAAGAATGTGCTTAAAAATTATCATGCAATTTCATGCCTTAATTTCAGTTTTTCAGACTATGCCCGAGGCCTCCACAACTGGAAGATTTCCAGGATTCATTCGTGTGCCAAATGAGATGCTGTACTACAACTCATACTTAACAATATGTGTGTTTTTTTACTTCAATGTCTTTTGCCTATACAGTACAGTACTTCAGTTAGTTTTTTTTAGTTATGTGTCTATACATATATAAATTAATTTACTGCAGAATTTTAATTAATACTAATACTAAATTTAATAGTATACTAATACTAATGCTTTACTAATACTAAACCAAACTAAGTGGGGAATTTAATTTAGAGTGATGTCTATGGATTCCCACTGGTATGGTTGGGTGAAGGCATTAGTGATTAAAATCTCTATTTTTCTTCATTTTTCCAATGGAGATGTGCAGAAAACTGAGAAAAGATTACCCACCATATTAAAAGGTAATATGTGCAGGCGAACACCATGGGCTAAATTTAATAGTCTGCGGGCTGCCGGAGATGCAGGACTGTGTGTGAGTCTGCCTGTATTATTAAAGTGCCAATAATTTACAAGGCAAAACCAACCTGGTTTTACCTTGTAAATGATTGCTGCTTTAAAAATATGGGCAGACTAGCACAAAGTCCTGCACCTTCGGCAGCTCGCAGGCTATTACAATTAGCACCAGGTGTGGTGACACCCGGTGTGCACTCTGAACTATCCCCCCCAGGCCTCCGATATGGCTGCCTGAAAAGGAGGCATGGCCTAACAAAAGGGAGCTTTGCCTAGCGGGGGTCTCCATTTCTTCAATCCGGGGACATGTCCAGCATATCCTGAGATGCTGGCTGCCACCAGACACTGGGCTGAGTGCAGTGCCAGCTCTTCATGTGTGACAGTAGCCAAGTGGTGCATTTGAATATCACACTAGCACTAGCACTCAACTCCTGTCACTGCAGAGGAGCCGGCACTTGGTGTCACCCCTTCCGAGGGTGACACCCGGGTGTGGTCCGCAACCCCCGCACCTGGCATGTGACGCCACTGCCCATGAAATGTCCAGCAGTGCATTGGTCAGAATTGAATACCCCTGCTTAACTGCAGCTCTGGAGAGTATTGAAGAAAATGGTCAACATTTCTTGCTTACCACTATTATTTTCCAAGCACTTTAATTATTGCAGCTAGTGTTAAAGAGTCACTTAAGTTCTAGAATAGCTACATAAATTTATTTTATGGTCCAGGTATAATAATAATAATAATAATAATAATTATTATTATTATTATTATTATTATTATTATTATATTTAACTTATATGGTTTGGGAGTTTTGCTGAACTTTCTATTACACCTAAAGAGTAGGTTAAAGTGACCCACAGAAAAGCTTGTACTGTACAGTATGTCTTCTCAGCAATTTGTAAACTAGATTGACATCTTGGGTGCTGCCTGGAATACAAGTCAGGTAGGTAGTGCTGAAAGAAAATTGAGTGTCACAGCAATGCCCATTGTTCGCACTAAAGTGTAAATAAGAATAAAAACTAAACTCCTTTTTGAAATAAAAATTTAGCAGAAACAAAAAATTTCAATGCAGCAGCAAAAGGTGTTGTCCATTATATTAAGGGCCTCTTTAGTAAAAATAGCTTTACATAGACATTTCAAACAGAAAATAATGTGTGTATGCATTTAATTACATTTATATGGGAAAATGTGCATTTACTGCATTCTACATATTTGCATTACTTGCTCTGTATTAACCCGGCTGTGTTTACTATTGGTTTGTACAATTTGGGTCAATATGACCCATTCCTTATTTTTATTTATTTTAGTATTTTAAGAAAAGTTTGTTTCTAGAAAATACTAGAACAACTCCATACTCTTTAGCAAAAAGACTGTAATATAAGTCGTAAAGTAAAACATAGCTGAAATGAAAATACATTTATGTTTAAAAAATATTACATGAAATACACTATGGGTGATATTCAATTGCTCACATTAAATTTAAAACTTTCTCGTGATTTTCTGCCTGTTTTTTTTTGGGGGGGGAATTCATTTTTTCCACAGTAAAATTTACCCGCTATTGTGTGAAAACACACAGAATCTGGGATATGTTCTCGGATCCATGTGTTTTCATGATTACAAAAAACGTGGCACTTATAGGGGATTTTGTTTCACCTGCCTCTATGCAGGTGTAACAAAATCCCTGATAATGCTGGCTATCGGGGATATTTGAATCACCCCCCCGCATCAATTAGCCATGGTATTTTACCACAAATAATTAAATACCCCCTTATATAATATATCATAAACTAAAACATAAAAAATAAACATCCTCTACAAATTGTCATGAAGTTGAAAGAAGAAAATGAAACACAGGTAATTCATTTTTTTTGTAATACTATACATTTGGCTTTTTAGATTGATTTATAATTTGAACAGTAGTAAGTAGCGTGTATATATGTTTGTTCCAATGGGAACACAATATACAAGTTGAGTATCCCATATCCACATATTCCGAAATACGGAATATTCCGAAATACGGACTTTTTTGAGTGAGAATGAGATAGTGAAACCTTTGTTTTTTGATGGCTTAATGTACACAAACTTTGTTTAATACACAAAGTTATTAAAAATATTGTATTAAATGACCTTCAGGCTGTGTGTATAAGGTGTATATGGAACATAAATGAATTGTGTGAATGTACACACACTTTGTTTAATGCACAAAATTATTTAAAAAAATGGCTAAAATTACCTTCAGGCTGTGTGTATAAGGTGTATATGTAACATAAATGTATTCTGTGCTTAGACTTAGGTCCCATCACCATGATATCTCATTATGGTATGCAATTATTCCAAACTACGGAAAAATCCGATATCCAAAATACCTCTGGTCCCAAGCATTTTGGATAAGGGATACTCAACCTGTATTTGCATTTGTAGATTTGAAAATGACCTTAAATGCACTGAGGCATTTTTTTGTAACATTTCCAGATGACAGTCTTCAACTTTATTGTAGTGGATCCAATTTCCACTGTACTGTATGTTACAATACTTTTATTGCATGTACTGTATAGAAGCAATAGATTGTATAACATTGTCCTTGCCAATCCTGCCATTTTTACAAGTTTGCTGCTTGTACTGTGTCTCTAGCAACCTTTCATGCTGCCCATCATGTACAGTCATAAAATATCTCACCAGAATATGGGACTTAATTTAAAAAAAATGGATTTGTATCTCATACCATGTGCAAGATGAGCGATAAGTTAGCTCTGTGGTGATGTCATGCACCCTGGTTTGTACTGATGTGCCCTATATGGTATGTATATGTCAAAGGGCCTAATTCAGCATGGATCGTTAATCTGAGAAATTGCAGTTGTCTGCAAATAGAAATGCGCTGCCATGACAGAAAGAAAAACACCCCCTGCAAATTTGCTAATGCATCGCAGATCGCCATCCACTCGCAGATGCATACGCAAATCCTGGAACATCGAAGAATCTTTGTCATCTGAGCAAATGTGAGCATCTCTGAGGCTGCCACAAATCTGTGACTGAGATGGCCTGGAAGGCTGGAAGTGGTCTGCGCTGACGTCAAAGACCCTCCCCAAAAAATGCCTAGGCATGCCTGTGTTTTTTCTGACACACCCAGAAAACAGCAGGTTTCCACCCAGAAACACCACCTTCCTGTCAGTCAAACAGCGGCTATATTGTATTTACGATCTGTATGCATTTTCTGTCGCTATTACCCCACACGCATGCACAATGTGAATGCGACACATGCGCAGTTGTTTGATCATTGCTCGATTTGTGAATTCTCTAATTAGTGATCCATGCTGAATTAGGCCCAAAGTGCATAGATTTTGGTGTCCCGGCAGTGGTGTCTGCATTGGTCACTGTGCAAAGTTGTACGGTGCCTAGTTTGACAGCTTCAAACAAGACTGAAATTGAAAGCTTATTAAAGTGAGTTAAAGGAATTTGTGGGGTGTTCTTGGTTTGTGGAAAGGCATACTACAATTTCCACTCAGTAAATAAATATAAAAAACTGGCAATCAGTATTGAGATTTATCATTAGGAGCAGCAAACAGTGAATCCCTAAATACAAGGTGATTCTTACAGTATGGTGTGATACACTAATTTGTGTCAGTATTTGGCTGAATAAGTACAGATGCAGCCACCTTTATCTTGACCGATTCTCCGCCTAGATGGACGTTTAGTCACGCTAAGGCGATAGCTTAGCTTGCTGAGTTTAATCACAGGCAGGCGCGTTGAGGCGATTCTAGATACTCAGCATGCATTACACATCTCCACCACTGGGTGGCTAATGCTCCACTAATCCAGTACTTTCGATCATATAGTGGCGGATTGATCTATAGCTCTGGCAAATGGTCAGTGACAACTGTAATATTAATAGATTGTGACCAATGCTCAGACGGTGAGAGTTCTCAATAAAAATAAATAGTTTATACAGACACAAACGAACATGTTAAAACACTTGTGTATGCAGACGCAAGATTGTGTATGGAAACGCAAGTAATTGTTTAAAAGGAAGTATGTACAATGCATAAACACCGTGCTTTTGAAATACATGTACAGTATGAGCGTCCGAGTTCCCGTGACATTCACTTTATTATAATTTTTTTTCTTTGTTATACATTCAATGGAAGGGGGCACACAGGTTTCACATAAATCTTGTCTTGTAACCTGATCGGAACTCCCTACCTGTCTACTGCATGAACTGTGCAGGCTCCCAGGGGGGAAGGGGAAGTGGGATGGGGGAAGGCCAGGCAGTGGAAAATACTGTGTTCATGTGTTCAAAGAACGGGCCAATGCTGAAGGAGCGTCAGAATTCCCTAGCTAAAATACACAGGGTCGATAGGGATAAGCGAGGTCTATGCACATAACGATACACCCGAACCCATCGCATCACAAAGTAACAAAATGTCCGAGGCACATGAACCCCCATTTTGTAGAATTATGTGCATAGACCTCACTTAACCCTATCGCCCCTATGTATTTTAGCTAGGGGATTCCGACGCTCCTTCAGCACTGCCCCGAAGCCTGCAAAAGCTATGCCGTCACTCGCTCCATAGCTGAGTGCTGACACAAGGTGGATGTTCATGTGCCTTGGACATTTTGTCACTTTGTGATGCGATGGGGTCTGGGGTATCGTTAAGTGCATAGACCTCACTTATCCCTATTGACCCTGTGTGTTTTAGCTAGGGGATTCTGACGCTCCTTCAGCATTGCCCCGTGAACTACAAAATCTGTGCTGTTACTTGCTCCATAGCCGAGGGCCTCCATGGGGCAAGGAGTCACAGGCAGTAGCCATTTAAATTGAGTCTGCTCTGCTACAGAATTGTATGTGTACCGTATGGTGCATAGAACCTCAACAGTAGAACCGCTCCTGCAGCTTTGCCCTGGTTTATGTGAATAACTCCCTCCCTGTCTACTGCATGACCTGTGCAGGCTCCCAGGGGGGAAGGGCGATGTGCTAGCGGCTGGCGGTGGAAAATACCGTGCTTTTGAAATGCAAGTACTGTATAAGTCCGAGTCCCCAGTATGTTCTTCTAGTGTACTAATTAGCACGAACAGCTTGTAACGTACAGTGGCAAGTTTAATCTTTCTATGTATAATGGAGAGATAAAAGCTCCTCCCTAAGTTCCTAGATGCCAAATCACCGTCCTTAGTATCTCTTTACAGTATGTTCTACTAGTGTACTAATTAGCATGAACAGCTTTTAACTGGATGCCAAATCACCGTACTTAGTATCTCTGTACAGTATGTTCTATTAGGGTACTAATTAGCACGAACAGTTTGTAACGTACAGCGGCAAGATTAATCTTTCTATGTATAATAGAGAGAGATAAAAGCTCCTCAGTAAGTTTCTGGATGCCAAATCACCGTACTTAGTATCTCTGTACAGTATGTTCTATTAGGGTACTAATTAGCTGTTTGTGCTAATTAGTACCCTAATAGAAAATACTATACAGAGATAATAAGGACGGTGATTTGGCAACCAGGAACTTAGGGAGGAGCTTTTATCTCTCTATATTATACATAGAAAGATTAAACTTGCCACTGTACATTACAAGCTGTTCGTGCTAATTAGTACACTAGTAGAAAATACTGTACAGAGATACTAAGTACAGTGATTTGGCATCCAGGAATTTAGGGAGGAGCTTTTATCTCTCTCCATTTTAATCTTTCTAAGTATAATGGAGAGAGAGAAAAGCTCCTCCCTAAGTTCCTGGATGCCAAATCACTGTCCGTAGTATCTCTGTACAGTATGTTCTACTAGTGTACTAATTAGCACAAGCAGCTTGTAACGTACAGTGGCAGGTTTGATCTTTCTATGTATAATGTAGAGAGATAAAATCTCCTCCCTAAGTTCCTGGTTGCCAAATCACCATCCTTAGTATCTCTATATAGTATTTTCTATTAGGGTACTAATTAGCACGAACAGCTAATTAGTACCCTAATAGAACATACTGTACAGAGATACTAAGTACGGTGATTTGGCATTCAGGAATTTACTGAGGAGCATTTATCTCTCTCCATTATACATAGAAAGATTAAACTTGCTGCTGTATGTTACAAGCTGTTTGTGCTAATTAGTACACTAGTAGAAAATACTGTACAGAGATACTAAGTACAGTGATTTGGCATCCAGGAACCTTAGGGAGGAGCTTTTATCTCTCTCTCTGTTGTAATCTTTCTAAGTAAAATGGAGAGAGATAAAAGCTCCTCCCTAAGTATTAGTACACTAGTAGAACATAGAGTACAGCTATACTAAGGACGGTAATTTGGCACCCAGGAATTTAGGGAGGAGCTTTTATCTCTCTACATTATACTTAGAAAGATTACAATGGAGAGAGATGCCAAATCACTGTACTTAGTATCTCTGTACAGTATGTTCTACTAGTGTACTAATTAGCACGAACAGCTTGTAACATACAGTGGCAAGTGTAATTTTTCTAAGTATAATGGAGATAAAAACTCCTCCCTATGTTCATGGATGTCAAATTACCATGCTTAGCATTTCTGTACAGTATTTCCTATCTAGACAGAAACCCTGCATCCTGTGCAAGCTAGGCGGACAACTGGAGGGGACCCGATACACGGTTGCTTCCCGTTTCCTTTTCCAGTGTCACATAAACAAGTGGTTGATCTGCCCCGAAAGCCAAGAGTCTCCTCTTTTAAATGGTACCAGTCCCAAGTCTCTGGGACACCCAGAACCAGAGATATCAGTGCACAAAGTGGACCCATTTTCCCATAGACTATAATGGGCCCGTTAATTCAGACCCACCATGGGTTCCGACGCTTGCCATGAGCCTTGTGGGGGTCACAGAAACTTGGGGTTAGTACCCTCCGGCAGCTAATTGTCTCCCCTTCCATACCAACCTAGCGATGAAGGCTCCCACCTCCCATGCTGAGAGTCCCAGGTTTGAGTCCCAAAGTGCCAACCTTTCTTTTTTTATATATATGTTCCCGTGACATTCACTTTATTATTTTTTCTTTGTTATACATTCAATGGAAGGGTGCACACAGGTTTCACATAAATCAGAGTGGGTGGGGGATTTTCCTACATACAGTAGTATACTGTTGCACATGTCTTGTAACCTGATCGGAACTCCCTCCCTGTCTACTGCATGTACTTTGCAGGCTCCCAGGGGGGAAGGGGAAAGTGGGATGGGGGTAGGGGCGAGGCAGTGGAAAATACTGTGTTCAAAGAAAAGGCATAATCAAGACCATGGGGAACTTTACGGTGTATCGTTATGTGCATAGACCTCGCTTATCCCTATCACCCCTGTGTATTTTAGCTAGGGGATTCTGACACTCCTTAAGCATTACCCCATAGCCTGCAAAACCTAAGCTGTTGCTCGCTCCATAGCTGAGTGCTGCCACAAGGCAGGGGTTCACGTGCCTCGGACATTTTGTCACTTTGCGATGCGATGGGGTCTGGTGTATCGTTATGTGCATAGACCTCGCTTATCCCTATCGCCCCTGTGTATTTTAGCCAGGGGATTCTAACGCTCCTTCAGCATTGCCCCGTAGTCTGCAAAATCTGTGCTGTTACTTGCTCCATAGCCAAGTGCCAAGTGGAGCTAGGAGTCACAGGCGGCAGCCATTTCAATTGAGTCTGCCCTGCTATAGAATTGTATGTGTACCATACGGTGCATAGAACCTTGACAGTAGAAACTCTCCTGCAACTTTGCCCTGCTTTATGTAAAACTTGTATTTTGTCAGTTTGCTATGCGATCGAGCCCGGTGTAACGTAATGTGCATAGACCTCGCTAATCTCTATAACCCCTGTGTATTTTGGCTAGGGGATTGTGACGCTCCTTCAGCATTGCCCCGTAGCCTGCATAACTTTTGCCTCTCTCCATATCCGAGCGCTGCCTGCCACGTGGTGGGGGTTCAGGGGCGGTGGGCATTTTGCCAGTGTGCTGTGCGATTGAGTCCGGTGTACCGTAATGTGCATAGACCTCACTTATTTCTATCGCCCCTGTGTATTTTATCTAGGAGATTGTGACGCTCCTTCAGCATTGCCCCATAGCCTGCAAAATCTGGACTGTTACTTGCTCCGTAGCCTAGGGCCTCCGCGGGGCAAGGAGTCATAGGTGGTAGCCATTTCTATTGAGTCTGCCCTGCTACAGAATTGTATGTGTACTGTACGGTGCATAGAACCTTAACAGAACCGCTCCTGCAGCTTTGCCCTGGTTTATGTGAATAAAAAAAAATATAGTGTCTGGAAAAAACTAACATGCATTCGTACTTTAGAAATCGAACTGGGGACTCTGAGTATAGGAAGCAGAACACTTCACCACTTCGCCGCAGACAGATGAATAAATCCATTGGTTTTGATTATGCTGTAATGGCTATGGGATTAGGATGCTAACATACTCAAAATTCCTAATCTCAAGAGGCAATAGTGAACTTGTAACACGTCCATTTGCGACAGTGTACACTACTGGTTTTATGTTGTTTTGTCTGCGGGACTTGGACACTCACATATTCATAAAGTACTGTAGATGGATCATATACTGTATGCTGTACTATTTGCGTCTGTACCGTAAATACTGTATTAAATAATGCAGTATAATGAGTATTTACTGTATTGAATAATGCAGCGTAATGAGTATTTACTGTATGCAGCGTAATGAGACGCTTAGTAAAGTAGTCATTATATATTTCAGTATTGTATTGTACGGGAAACCACACGCATGCACAGTGGTGATTGTAAAAGGTGACATCTGGTGGATGATCGCAGGTATTACACGTAAAGGTAACGCCAAGCGCTCTGTCTGCCTCCGTGCGATTAGGTACGCCTCTCTGTGACTAGGCGCGCCTCCCTACGCCCCGGTACGCTGCGTATGCTCGAACGGGACAAACGCCTCAGCCAGTCTAGATAAAGGTGGCTACATCTGTATAAGTGGAATTGCTGGGAACACAGATATCGTTAGCAGTACATAATGAGTTATGTAAAATATAATGACCAAAGATCTTTCTCTGTAGATGCCTGGCAATACACAAAGTGCAGAATCTACATCAAAGTGTTTAGTTCTGATTATCAAATTAAGTTTATTATTAGAAATACAGATAATAACTGTCAATCCATGCTGGTTGTCTGCAGTCATGAAAGGAAGCATTTAAATGACTGAACTTTAAAATGATGAAACAAGCTAAAAGGTGGATCAGGTGCTTCTTAACTACATTAATTAGAGAAGAGCAATTGATTATTTTCTGGTAGATATATTGCAAAAACTTTTAATTTGGATTGTGCAAAGCTTTATTAATTCAGAGACTAGAGATTACAGGTATATATCAATATTTTTCTTGCAAAGTGAAGCTTATTGAGAATTATACCATCCGCTTCACAGGAGAAAAGGCTTAATGTATTTTTAATGTTGAAATGATCAGATGAAAACTGTTACTTGGCGACCTGTTGGGTAGGAAATTTAATGCTAATCAAACATTTATGGAAGAGTATTGAGTTATTACAATACAATTAAGATAGCTAGTAATCATTTTTGTGGAAATATATTTCTCACTTCATGTAGCTACTAAGCAAGAAGTGCAGAGAGTAATGGCTACATCATTAGAATGCACAGGTAACGTCCAACTAGTATAAGCAACGCACTTTGTATGAAGTAATAGCACATCATTTTCTATTTGATTATTTGTGTATTCAATTAAAAAATAAAACATTTAAATATCATTAAAAGGCTAATTTAGAAGCATCTACTCATATAGATACTCCCATCAGTTCTGGAATATATATTTTTATCTCCATGAAAATGAACAGAGGTGTCTTGAATGCATTGCCATGATTTGGCTGAATTTTGTGTAGTCTGCTTGCAAGTCAGACGTACTTTATACAGTTGTACATTGGTTAGCGATGCTGTCTCAAAGTGATGAGATTATGGTTTCATTCTGATTAAGGCCCTATCTGTGTGGAGCATGAATGTTCTCCTTGTGTTTGTGTTGGGCTTCTACATGGTATTTCATTTGAGTTTTCTCCAAAAAACCAAGAACATACTACACAATAATAAAAATGTTCAGAATCCTACCTATTCTAAACTCTGTCATTGCTGCATGCAGTGTAACTTACATATAAAATGTTGGTGCTGGTGCACTGTATAAACCATGTACCATCTAAAAATAGGCTAATCCACTTCTGCAAAGAGCACAAGTTCTACAAATTATACTGATCCAACGGACAGAAATCAATTGTAAGCATGTCAATCTTAGGGTGTTCGTGTGTTAGGTTACAGTTATGACCCACTGAACTTTTTCACTTCTTATATGTCCGGTAATAATTATTTTCAGCCATACCTGGTTTGGATAGTTTCATATGGAATTAGTACAAACATTAACCACAAGACTGGCACTAATGTATGAGATGCGACCGCAACCAGGAGTGTGTTAACTGATCAGGTCACATCCCATACTTTAGTGGCATCTTGCTGGCCCCCTTGTGTAATGGAGGAAATATGTTTTACACATGTGTAGAACAGATTTCCTCCTTCTGCTCAGGACCCCTGGGAGTGATGAAATGGTCTGTGACTGAAGACCTCACTCCCAAAATTGTGCCTCAGAATGCCATGCAAACAGCAGCACTCCAGGGCACATGAGCCTAAACCAAAAGTGTGAGGATGCATATCAGTGAAGAATGTCACATTAAATGTGTTACAACACATAATATAACAACATTGGTAATAATGAGAATATTGAAATACTAAAAAAATGACAAATAAAATGGTATTATAAATATAGTAAATAAAAATTGTATGTGCATCTGTGTTTCAAGTAATTAAACAAAGAAAACAAGAAGATCAGGTTGAGAATCATATAAAGATAGGTGGGTCCTGTAAGAACATATGGTTTTCATACAAGAGTGTGGCGTGTAAGCATTTCCGAATATGTTCCTTGACAGAGGTAGATTGGGAGTTAATAAAGCTTTCCCATACCATAGTGATTTTTGTGAATATTTTTCTGGCGAGAAGCTTTTACCCAATCCGTATGCATAAGGAAAAACAATTTCTCCCCAAACAAATCTAAAGCTGTACCAGTTTGTTTATGCTGATATATATATTTTTAAGCACCCTCTTTATTGTGACTGTGTTGCATTTTCTGTACCCACAGAGGTTGTAGCTGGTTTATTAGAACTTGGCAATGCAAATCAGAGCCAATGTTTTGTGAAACAACAGCATGTCACAGCAAATCATAATTCAAACATAAAATGTAACAAAAAAATGCCACAATTGCACCAATTGGTATATCTCAATCTTCATGCAAAATGAATTAGCAACTAGCTTGAATTCCTTGTACCTTGCAATTGTACTTCAATTAAGGTCTACAAAAATGGAGAGGTGGCCATATGGGGGGGTCATTCCAAGTTGTTCGCTAGCTGCATTAGTTCACTGTGCAGCGATGAGGTAAAAAAACCAGCACTTCTGCGCATGCATATGCGGCGCAATGTGCACGCACGTCGTACAATTGCAATGAATGATGTAGTTTCACACAAGGTCTAGCAAAGCTTTTCAGTCGCACTGCTGGCCGCAGAGTGATTGACAAGAAGTGGGCATTTCTGGGTGTCAACTGACCGTTTTTTTTAGGGAGTGTTCGGAAAAACGCAGGCGTGCCAGGAAAAACGCAGGTGTGGCTGGGCGATTGCAGGGCGTGTTCATGATGTCAAAACAGGAACTGAACAGTCTGAAGTGATTGCAAGCGCTGAGTAGGTATTGAGCAACTCTAAAACTGCACAAAAAAAGTTTGCCGCCGCTCTGTGATCCTTTCGTTCGCACTTCTGCTAAGCTAAAATAAACTCCCAGTGGGAGGCGTCATAGCATTTGCACAGCTGCTAAAAACTGTTAGCGAGCGAACAACTCGGAATGACCACTATGGTTCTAACAAGTGTTCTTTTCATGTGAAGCCTTTGCATGAAAATCCTGTTCTCAGAGTCACATGTATAGGCTCTGCTGTAAGTAATTCCATCAACCTATGAATGCCATCTATAAGCATATGATCAGGAAACAGATCAATTATACAAGCTTTAATATGTTTTTTTGTGCATAAGATCTTACTGTCACCACAGTATTTCTTAAAACCTTTCTACATCCTCATACCTCAAAGAAAGTTTTAAGTTTCAACAGTCTTTACCAGAAAAGAACATTACTCTCACCCTTTTTCACCTGTTATTACTTTCTTTAAATTAGTTTTCAACTTACTTAGAGATTCAAGATGTACAGTACAAGTAATTTGGATTTTGTAACACAGCTCTTGGATACCAGATCATTTGTATTTCTTTTTTGGGAAGGATGAGCTATGTGAGGATTACCATACTTACTTTCACGTTTTTTTTTTCTCCTATTTAAGGCTAAATGTAATAGCCTCAGAGTTCCAGAAGTACGGGACTTTTGTGCGAGACTGCCCGTTTTTTTAAAAAGCAGCACTCATTTCCAGTGCAAAAGCAACATGCTTTTGCCTTGTAAATGATTCCTTAAGGAATTAATGGCGCAATTGCCAGGCTGCAAATAGTCGCAGCCTGGTATGCCATGCAGCAAGCCGTGTTGCAGCATGCTGCGTCGCAGCAAAGATGAGCATGGCTACATCTGTACATGTTTAGCTTCTATACAAAACTTTTGCTTGAATATATTTCAAATAATGATAATTATTACATTTGCTACAATGTAAATATGTCCTTAATTGTGCAGCTTTCCATAGTGTTTAATTTTATAGACAAAAAGGTGGCTCGTTTTTCACTAGATATTTTTTACTGCATTGTCCAAGCATGGTTTCGGTTTATGGGGTGAATCGTATTCCCCATGAAGGGTGCAAGGTGCTGTTGCTGTGGTGTGTAAACACCGGCAACAGCACCCAAATTTGCACACTTCACTGCTCCTTTCAGTGCCTGACTTGCAGATTTTTTAATAAATATCCGCGAGTCGGCGGTACTGTGTAGCATGGTGCTGAACTTACTGGCACCCACAAAAATATTGTGAGGAATAGGATAATAATGTAAATCAGCTAATTCTGGAATAGAGATGTTATAGAAGCTTTAGAAGAGTAATGGCAACATTTGTTACATGTTAATATTATTTTTTATTACTGAAGCTGGTTGATTGGTTGTGGTGGTAGGACTTACACCCACATATATAAAGAAAAAAAGAAGTGGTAATGTAGTGAGTTTTACAATACTAACATTATTGCAATAGCTGTTAAAATGTAGTGCATTGCACTGCGTCACAGGTTGTGAAACACATCAGCTTCACAGTTGTGCAGGGCTTCCAATAGCATTTTGTGAAAGCAATGAGCTGTCGAACAGTAAACATTAAAGACATGTAAAAACACTTTGGAATTTATTATTACAACTATTAACATATATATATATATATATATATATATATATATATATATATACACAATGCAGTTTACCCGGCACTCCACCTGGTGTATTACTGGTTCTAGTGCCCTCATAAAAAAGATATGGACAAGCAAAGATGCGGCACTCACGAACACTTTGAAAGAAGTCACAGACCCCAGTTCAGGTATGGTCAACGTTTCAATCCTTTATGGATTTTCGTCAGGAACAAGCTTGTTCCTGACGAAAATCCATACAGGATTGAAACGTTGACCATACCTGAACTGGGGTCTGTGACTTCTTTCAAAGTGTTCGTGAGTGCTGCATCTTTGCTTGTCTATATATATATATATATATATATATATATATATATTCTGTATATATATATATATATATATATATATATATACAGGTTGAGTATCCCATATCCAAATATTCCGAAATACGGAATATTCCGAAATACAGACTTTTTTGATTGAGAGAGGGATAGTGGAACCTTTGTTTTTTGATGGCTCAATGTACACAAACTTTGTTTAATACACAAAGTTATTAAAAATATTGTATTAAATGTAGTGATGAGCGGGTTCGGTTTCTCGGGAACCGAACCCCCCCGAACTTCACCCTTTTTACACGGGTCCGAGCCATACTCTGATTCTCCCATATGGCTTGGGTAACCCGAGCGCGCCCGAACGTCATCATCCCGCTGTCGGATTCTCGCGAGATTCGGATTCTATATAAGCAGCCGCGCGTCGCCTCCATTTTCACTCGTGCATTGGAAATGTTAGGGAGAGGACGTGGCTGACGTCCTCTCCGTTATTGTTGAACTTGATTGTGCATTATTGCTTAATTGTGGGGAGGGCTGGGGAGCAGCTGTATAATATAGGAGGAGTACAGTGCAGAGTTTTGCTGATCAGTGACCACCAGTTATCCATTCTCTGCATAAAAAAAAACGCTCCATATCTGTGCTCAGTGTGCTGCATATATCTGTGCTCACACTGCTTAATTGTGGGTAATGGGGAGCAGCTGTATTATATAGCAGGAGTACAGTGCAGAGTTTTGCTGACAGTGACCACCAGTATACGTTGTCTGCCTGAAAAACACTCCATATCTGTGCTCAGTGTGCTGCTTTATTGTGGGGACTGGGGACCACCAGTATAATATCATATAGGAGGAGTACAGTGCAGAGTTTTGCTGACCAGTGACCACCAGTATATAATATATAGCATTACGGTACAGTAGGCCACTGCTGTACCTACCTCTGTGTCATCATTAAGTATACTATCCATCTAGATTCTATACCTGTGGTGCATTTCAGTTTTGCAGTTTGCTGACACAGTGACCACCAGTATACTATATATAGCAGTACGGTACAGAAGGCCACTGCTGTACCTACCTCTGTGTCATCATTAAGTATACTATCCATCTACATTCTATACCTGTGGTGCATTTTAGTTTTGCAGTTTGCTGACACAGTGACCACCAGTATACTATATATAGCAGTACGGTACGGAAGTCCACTGCTGTACCTACCTCTGTGTCATCATTAAGTATACTATCCATCTACATTCTATACCTGTGGTGCATTTTAGTTTTGCAGTTTGCTGACACAGTGACCACCAGTATACTATATATAGCAGTACGGTACGGAAGGCCACTGCTGTACCTACCTCTGTGTCGTCATTAAGTATACTATCCATCTACATTCTATACCTGTGGTGCATTTTAGTTTTGCAGTTTGCTGACACAGTGACCACCAATATACTATATATAGCAGTACGGTACGGAAGGCCACTGCTGTACCTACCTCTTTGTCGTCATTAAGTATACTATCCATCTACATTCTATACCTGTGGTGCATTTTAGTTTTGCAGTTTGCTGACACAGTGACCACCAGTATACTATATATAGCAGTACGGTACGGAAGGCCACTGCTGTACCTACCTCTGTGTCGTCATTAAGTATACTATCCATCTACATTCTATACCTGTGGTGCACCTCTTTTTTTCTTTGCATCATGTGCTGTTTGGGGACAATTTTTTTGAAGTGCCATCCTGTCTGACACTGCAGTGCCACTCCTAGATGGGCCAGGTGTTTGTGTCGGCCACTTGTGTCGCTTAGCTTAGCCATCCAGCGACCTCTGTGCAAATTTTAGGACTAAAAATAATATTGTGAGGTGTGAGGTGTTCAGAATAGACTGGAAATAAGTGGAAATTATGGTTATTGAGGTTAATAATACTATGGGATCAAAATGACCCCCAAATTCTATAATTTAAGCTGTTTTTTAGGTTTTTTTAAAAAAAAACACCCGAATCCAAAACACACCCGATTCCGACAAAAAATTTTCAGGGAGGTTTTTCCAAAACGCGTCCGAATCCAAAACACGGCCGCGGAACCGAATCCAAAACCAAAACACAAAACCCGAAAAATGTCCGGTGCACATCTCTAATTAAATGACCTTCAGGCTGTGTGTATAAGGTGTATATGAAACATAAATGAATTGTGTGAATGTAGATACAGTTTGTTCAATGCACAAAGTTACAAAAAATATTGGCTAAAATTACCTTCCGGCTGTGTGTATAAGGTGTATATGAAACATAAATGCATTCTGTGCTTAGACTTGGGTCCCATCGCCATGATATCTCATTATGGTATGCAATTATTCCAAAATACGGAAAAATCCGATATCCAAAATACCTCTGGTCCCAAACATTTTGGATAAGGGATACTCAACCTGTATATATATATACTGTATATACTGACAGTGCTAGTGTTAAATGCAAGTAAAAAGGTTCAAATTTACTGTATTGTCCTCCTGTAGCAGCAGAAAGGTGATTAAACCTATTTTTCAATTGTCTTGATTGTTTTTTTGCAAAAACACTAACATACATGTACAATATGTGATTGTAAACTATAAATTTAATATGTTACATACATTTTAAACCTCATAGATGTGAAAATGTTAGCTCACAATTAGTGTTGTGTGCTGACAAATGCAATAATATATGAGAACCATAAACTATTATCCAAAAGAACCTGCACATCAAATGCACAACATATTTATCTTGATTGATATTGATTACTATAACTTATTAGTTGTAAATACTATTAGACACATACTAAATCATAATAACATGATAAAAACAGGTTTAAAATACCAACAGTAAGGATTGACAATGTTTATGTATGAAATAAAATTAGATGTTACTATAACTCATAAATTCATTTAAAATGTGCCTGATAAAAAGTCTCTACTGAAAAATGAATCAATTACAGTAAGTAATATTATTGATGTCACATCATGGTTAGGTAATTATTGCACACAGATACAGTACAACACAATCTGGCACAATATTAAAATTATTGTGCATTAATTTGTCAATACTTTTTTATGTTTTATTAAATTATGCTATATTATAGGCACAAAATATATACCATAAAATATATATAATAATAACTCATCAAAATCTCTAATTGTAGATCTGACAAATAAAAAACGCTTTAAATAACATTGTTAAGACATTATTAACATATTAGCATCCCAGGTTCAACATCACACTGTTCCTATTTTCATTGTCCTCATTTTGATAGTGTTCTAAAGATCCATATGAGAATAACACTCATAGTACTGATTTAATCCAGACACCATTTTTGAACAGTCTGGCATCTGAAATACTTAATTTAGTTCAGAAATCTTAACTCCCTATATAACCTGATAAAAAAGGGTACCCCCACCTTTCCCACCCTTAATGTCAGTAACTATAATGCACAGTCCTCTTTGGTGGCTAAAATACAATTCAGGGTCCATTTTGGGATGCGGTTAGAGTGCCAGCTGTCAGGATCCCAGCAGTTGGAATACTGACACCTTTGAGAATCCTGATGCCAGAACTCTGAAAGGGACAGGGTACTAATACCGGAATCCCGACAGCTGGCATTCCGACCGTACGTATAGCTGGAGGGTTAGATTTATGGCTGGTGAAGGGGGATTAGGGTTAGGTTTAGGCACCAGATGGGGTTGTTGTTAGGCTACTGGGGAGGTGTAGGTTAGGGTTAGGCTGTGGGGAGGGGGAGGGTTAGAGTTAGGCAACCCCAGGAGGGGTAAGTGTCAGGCTGCAGTGAGGGGGTAGGTTTAGGTAGCAAGGAAGGGGGTTATGTTTAGGAACTTTAATTGGGTGGTTAGGGTCAGGCACAAAGAGGAGAGGTTAGGGTTAGCTGGAACAGAGGGTTAGAGTTAGGGAGTAGGGGTGAGATGGAAAACAGCCCACACTCACCACTGTCGGTCTTTCAGTCATTGGGATCACAACATTGGTATTATGATTGCCAGGATACCGTTAGCTGGTATTTCATACTAAACCCATTCTGATAGCAACTATGAAAATATGACCCAAATCTGTTGACACAAAGTAGTCCATTCTAGTGAGCAATATGCAAACACTGGTTAATCTGTAGAATAGAGAGCCTTTTCTGGTGGTTAGTACAGTCTATAAATAAGATCCCAATCAGGTTTCAATATACAAAATATGACTAGTAATAAATAAATGGTTGTTAATCCAAAAAACAGGATGTCCAATTTGATCTCTAGAGTATAGTGTACCATTAATCGCTGATAGTGTATAGCAGACATCTATTGGGTTTTGTAATAGGATCCGAGGTTTCAGAAGCAGCATTATTCTAGTGATCTCAGCTGCAGATTTAAAGCAGCAATAATTTAAAAGATAAATTATTGCTGCTTTAAATTTGCATCTGAAAACTCATATCCGTATTACATAACACCCCTTATCTTTGGTGGCTAGAGTATATTCAATGCATCCATTATATACTTACTATCTGCTGCCCAGCTCTGCCACTTGCTTGTATTTATGGCCTGATACAGAGATGTACGCAAATGCTGTCGCAGCTAAAATTTAATGCGCAGTGGCTGTGTGAAAATATGCAAATGTAATAGCCACCGTGATTTGTATTGAGATGCCCAATGGAGACTTCTCAGATGTGTCATTTGTGTACAAAGACACAGATAGCGATCTACTGTCTTATGTACCATGCAGAGAGAACAGCCAGGGGAAGGGGGTAATCACAGATATCTATTGATCTCTATTTTGAGATCTGCTACTGCATTCCTCATTGTTCTCTGAATGTAGCGCAATATACTTTGGCTGCTCTATGATCTTTCATAAATACATACTGTTATACCAGTTGCATTAAAAGAATATTAAACAACTTTTTTAGCAATTTGAAAGAAAGACAACCATGACACTTATGGGAGAAGAAAATTAGTTAATGATGTATTTTACATTTCATATTTAACACTCATTTAGATAAATGCAGTACCGATTTCATGTATTTGCGACTCATTGTAAGGATGACAGGTCCACTTTATTTTTCCTTACCTGTCAAACCATATCTCCTTTTTATGGAGTGTAAACACACACAAAGAGATTCATCCCTTCATTTTTCTATTTATTTGTGCACTGATGTGGGTCTGTATGTCTTTAAAACAAAGGCAGCTATTACAAGCATTGTTTTTAAGTGTGAATGATACAAAATATCAAATAGTAATTGCTCAATCTATTCTTTGATATGCATGCTTAGGAGAATACAGACAAAAAGAATTAAATGTAAATTGTTCCACTATTCATGAGTGTCTGGCAGATGCCAGGCTGCGACATAACTGTTTATATTTGCAGGGAACTGATAACCCTTATCATAGAGAGGCAATGCATATCTTGCTTTTCCGATAAACTCTAAGGCTTCAGGCCAGAGTGATGCAATAAAAGAGCACATTTTTGTTCCAGGGAATTTGTAATTCTACTGTCAAAAAAAATGAAATTTAAGTGTCTCGCTGAAAAGTACTGAGCTTATTCTGAAATGTAATTTTGTATTATTTTAAGAAGCTATAAAAAAGGAGAAAGAAAATGAAACTTAGGGTTGAACTAATGTGTAAAGGACAAATAAAGGTTAAAAGGGTATTAATGAAAGTTTCAAAAAGAATATATACCTAAGACAGATAGATAAAGCGACAAAATGGTACTACCTGGCTCAATAATGGATGTGAAGCATTTATAGTATGAGGTGAGATTGTGAAAACGTTGGTCTATATTATCAGTGGTATAAGTTCTGAGGAAACAAATTTGCAGAAAGTACTGAAAGGGAGAGTATGTGTATACTACCTTTCCTTCTGTGGATAACATAAATCAGTGCTATTGGGCATGGTTCTAAAGGCCCATTCATAAGAACAGATTTGCAACTTGAGAAATAGGGAAGTAGAGAGATTCAGTGATCTCTATGCTGCACCACATCTGCTGTCCAGAAAGACAGCCGTAATACTGTATAATACAATTTGGAGAAAATTGAGAATTTTCAAGTTATAATTTTCTTATTGCAATTTCTGCACCACATTTTTCCATGATCTATATGTCAACAATGGATCTCAATGTTGACATACTTAAGGGAATGAGCCCTTAAGAGATTAAATTGAAGAATTATTTGCCAGACATAGAGCATCGAATTCATCAATAATTTATCAGTATGCCATACAATACAAACTGCATTCTGCACCCATTTAAGTGGTGATGTGCATTATAGAACTCACTTGAAGCAACACCACAGCTTAAAGCAAGACAAACATTTAGCAATCATTGAATATTACATGTTGTACACTAGGGGGGGGGGGGGATGAAACCAGCAATACAATTACATTACAGTTTTTCCAGTAATATTGGTAAAAATATTCACACTCTTTTTATTATTGTAGGTGTTTTGGCCAATGTATTTCGAAGTCATGCTACATGCAGCAGAAAAAGTAGGAAATGGTGCATATTTGATGGGCCAATAGATGCGGTGTGGGTGGAAAATATGAACACTGTTTTAGATGATAACAAGAAGGTATATATAAATCATATTATTCATCCTGTTGATTTTGAAATGTAATTTGTTCTGACTTATTTCAGTGATTGAAGGCTAGCATTCTTTACTTTATATACTCATATTAAAATAGCACTCATACATTGGGGGGTATTCAATTGTTTGAAAAGTCAGCTGTGTATCTGTTTTTTTCCTGTCTATTAGATAGGAAAAAACAGACATCCAACTGACTTTCAAACATTTGAATTCCCCCCACTAAGTCTAAAGATTCTAAAACTCATTTGTGAATATTTGGAAACTCTGCTTTATACAGTGTAATAGTATTTTGTAGGTAATATGGGAAACACATGGATAGTTACAGTATGATATCTTTCAGTTATTTAATACATTGATTTGTTTTATATTCTTCACACTTTAGCTCTGCCTGATGAGTGGAGAAATAATTCAAATGAGTCCACAGCAGAACATGATTTTTGAGGTGCTAGATCTTGAACAAGCTTCTCCAGCTACAGTGAGTAGGTAGGTGATATACTCTTTGAAATGGTTATTACAATTACTCTACATTGTATGTAGAACTTGTGATCAGTTATGTACAAAATGGCTACAATATCTTCAATACTGTGTTTGCTTGGTGTATAGGGCACTAAAATAATGTATAAAAAAGGACTCAGTGAGACAATGGGCAGAGCTTACAAAATGCAAAATATTGTAATAGGTTGATAATGTAACAACCTATTTGGGTTAGTTTTACAAATTTGGGTCAATATACAAAACTGGCACTGACAGTGATCAGTCAGAAAGTTTGTCATTCAGACTGGGGTCAGTGGAGGAAGTAACCAGAGTATAGAAACAAAATGATGGATATACTTTAATATTCAGGATCTGAAATCTAAACAGGACATAATTCCATTTAAATATTCAGCCAATTTACTTGATTGCCAAAACAGTTATACTACAGACAAATTACAAAAAAAATAATGAGTAATAATAGCAACCTAAATATTAAATCACAGTTGTATAATATTTGCATACATTGCAGTATGACACAGAGATTGATAGATATATTTGTTTGTATGTTTATGCATATGTCTTTATATATCATTAATGAATATACTGTATTTTATTATGAATAAATACTTCATCATCTCTCTTAGAATTGCAGTCTCTAAATATTATTACTTTTTGTAATAGCTATTGCTTGACAAGAATGTATTCAAGAACATCTCAATTTAAAAGGAGTGTACTTTCTAAAGTTCATGTAAACCAAAAAGTTACAATTTTCATTGGCAATGCTGCTTAGCGTTACTATATTAGGCTTCTGTAGCTGTATCACATGCATGTAGATGTTATATTGTAAAGATCTTAAAATAAATGTAAAATCCGCAAAAAGCAATATGTAAATAATGTTTGCAATGCAAATTGAAATGTTCAGAAATGTACCTTTTTTAATAAACTTAAATTTGTTCACAGTTAGTTTTTAGTTAAAGTCAATATTTTAAAATTGGTGTACCATTAAACAAATGAACTATTAACAATCTTAACTGGAAGTTAGCACCACATTGAGTAGACATGCTAACCAAAAAGGTAAAAATGCAAATAATAAAATTTGTGGCCAAAGGCAAAAATGTACATAGTCTTACTTAAAGTCCTTGTGATGCCAACCTACTCACAATTCCATCTCCTTATGTCTACAGAAACCTTTCTTCTCTAACTTCAAGATCAGCTTTAAGATGATGCTATGATCATTACTTTTTTTCCAATTACCTTTACCTCTGATTTTCTTTTTACTTTATGTACGATATTGCATCTTTAAAATGTTATCTGATTAAAATATTCCTCTAGTATTCCTCAGGGACGAATATGACCTTAAAAGATATATTAATGTTTTTGCAGTTGAGAGATTATGTTCCACTATTGTCCTCTCTTTATGTTTAAAGGTGGATTTGAATAATACAACATAAGCTCTTGAATTTTTTATTAGTTCCTGCATGCTTTTTTTCAGGTAAACAAAGCAGCTCGGGTAACATTTAATGGCGATGCACACTGGAGCTGTGAAATTGTTGTTTACGGTTTGAATACTGTTTAAAACAGCTGTTTTGAAACTGTGCAATCGTGCGTCATCATCTGAGACTTATCCCAGTAATGTGTGTTTTTTTTTGCAAAGAACATGTGTAGCAAATCTTACTAGAATTAATTATAGCAATATTTTAAAATCTAAACAAGGTATGTAAAACATGCATTGTGAAAATAGTGTATATAAGACATATTCTTCATATGAAACACTGAATTGTTTTTTATTTGATAATTTGGAGCAGAGTGAAGTCCATCCAATTATATAATACAAATTGCAAAAGTTATATTGAAACAACCAATAAATCATATAATCTAAGCTTTGCTAAGCTTATTGATGTTCTGTATTAAAGTTGTCTTCCTGGCTCACAAAGTGATGAGATCAGTAATCTTATAATTAGCAGGCATTCGTCTAGTTAAATCAATAGATTTGCACTAGTGGACATTTTAATGTGATCATATGTTATTAGTTTCCAGAGAAAATGCCATCTAGTTTTTTATTTATTAAATAACAATAGGAAAACAAAATAAATATTTTAAGTTTTTTTCCCCCTCATCATCTAATTAAGCTTAAATATTTATATTAACTAGATAGTAAAGTGCATTAGATGTGGTGTTTGATGTAGTCAATCTATTGTAATTGTACTAAACAGTGGCAATTTTTTAACCATCCCTTAGAGATGCACAAAAAAAAGTTAGCACAAAAGGTATCTTTAGATACATCTGAAACGGAACCTCAACTGCATAAAATTGTCTAACATTAAGATATCACCTTACACTAGGTGTCTACGATTATAAATAGAGATGAGCAGTTCAGATTTTAAGAAATCCAAATCGCCTCAAACTTGAGGGATCTGAGGCAATCCAAGCCAGAGCTAAGATTGCCCTGTCTGCTTTGGGTCATCGGCCTCGTCAAGGACGGGGACGAATTGGCCTATAGACGGGAAGTAGACCGGTTGGCCCAGTGGTGCATCTACAACAACCTTGAGCTCAACCCCCTCAAAACTGTCGAGATGATAGTGGACTTCAGGAAGAAGTCATCTAGTGCACCTCCGCTAACGATTGCTGACAGTGTGGTATCGCTAGTGGACTCCTTCAAGTTTCTAGGGACCATAATCTCCCAGGTCCTTAAATGGGGGTCCAACGCTGATGCCACTGTTGGGAAAGCACAGCAGAGGTTGTTCTTCCTCAGGCAACTAAGGAAGTTCAACATCCCACAGAAGCTTCTGCTCCTCTTCTACGCCACGATTGTGGAGTCGGTACTGTGCTCCTCGATACTGGTATGGTACAGCTCCACCAGCACGAGGGACAGATGCAGGCTCCAAAAGGTGGTCAGAACCGCAGAGAAGATCATCGGGGCTGACCTTCCCTCAGTCCAGGACCTGTACCTGTCCAGAGCTAAAAAGCGGGCAATGAAGATAGTAAAAGACCAGCTACACCCCGACCACAGCATGTTTAACTTGCTTCCTTCAGGCAGGCGTTACAGGGCCATCCCCGCCAGGTCTACCAGAAGCCTCAAAAGTTTTTTTCCCCAAGCGGTCCGCCTGCTGAACTCCTGAACATTGACTGACTAGACGTACATGTAACTAACTTGTGTCCCTACGGTATACCTATCTGTGTGACTTTACTTGCCCCCCCCCACCTGCTTAGCTTAGCTTATGTTACCTACTTGGCTGTTGTATAGCAAACTGAAGTAAAATTCATAGTATACGCAAGTATACCTGGCCAATAAAGCTGATTCTGATTCTGATCTGGGGTAAAACCTCGAGGTCCTGTTGTCGGATCTTATAGTTTTGCCTTGGGAGGCCAATTTTGTTAAAAATCCTATTGAAATCAATAGGCTAACTATCTGTCACAGCTCTATGCTTATCAGCGCATCCCTATAGACATCAATAGGGCAAGATGGCAGCCTTAAATGCACTGATGAAAGTGCATTGCTGACACCACCGCATGCACTGTCGACATCCCCACACTGCTGGATCCCCCTTACTGTCCACACCACCAGCACCCCCGCACTGAGGAAACTGCCAGCACTCCTGCACTGCCAACACAGCTAGCACCCCCACACTGATGATACAGCCAGCGCCTACACACTGTATCCAACTCACACTGTATCAAACTCACACTGTATCCTGACTGCATCCAACCGACACTGTATCCAACCTGCACCATATCCAACCTACACTTTAACCTGCACTGTAACCGACCCCTCACTGTATCCAACTTGCACATTAACCCATATTATATCTGACCCATAGCGTATCCAACCCACACTGTAACCTGCACTGTGTCTGACCCACACTGTATCTGTCCTGCACTGTGAACTGCACTGTATCCAACCTGCACAGTATCGACCTACACTGTATACAACCCACACTGTACCCTGCACTGTATCCAACCTGTACTGAAACCTGCACTGTGTTTGACCCACACTGCATCCTGCACTGTATCCAAACTGCTCTATATCTGACCCACACTGAAATCTGCACTGTATCCAAACTGCACTGTATCCGACCCACACTGAAACCTGCACTGTGTCTGACCCACACTGCATCCTGCACTGTATCCAACCTGCTCTATATCTGACCCACACTGTAATCTGCACTGTATCCAATCTGCACTGTATCAGACCTGCACTGTATCTGACCCGCAGGCACAGAATGCTGTTTTTATGATTGGGGAGATTATGGGGAGCTGCTTAATAAAAAAGGTGATTAATTGGGGCTTTCTATAGGCACAGAGTGCCAGTCATCAGTGGCCCAGGCCAGATAACTAAGTACACACACTTTATTTTTACTATTTTTATGTGTATTATCCCTGTTTGCATAATATAACAGATTATGTAAATTACAAAGACAGTACACTATTATCCTGGATCATACTTAACATTAGTTATGTGCCTGGGGGCAGCAATAGCTGAGAAGTGATTTGTGAACTGCACAGCATGTACGTCAGACATTTTTCTTTCATAAGAAAAGAAAAATCAACTAAGACAATGACAAATATCAACTGCTGTCAGTTAAATGGGATTCAAGAGACCTTAAATGAACTAGTTTTGGTGAGGTTTATGATCACTTTGGATTTTTTTGGCATGTAAGAAATACTGCAGTGAAGAACTAGTAATAATGCCTCTTGTACATTGCTGCACAAAGTGTGGCTCACAGAGAAAATATAACAGTTATCCGAGTTTCTCGATATCTGCACATACTGTAACTGATAGAAGTATTACTGTACAATGTGATTTTAAAGGTCAAACTGTATTATTGTGACTAAAACAACCTAAATTTGTCAAGTAGGACTTAATGCTAAAAAAATGTATGTTTGTATTATTTTGTGGACCAATAAGATGTGTAACAGAATTGCCAGAGAGTGACTCATAGCTGACTGACAATTATTATTATTATGAACAAGATTAGATATGGCCATTGTCCCTTCTCTAGCATTTGCACATGATACAAAATTCAAGGTGGACCTATGTAAAATTAAAGACTGGACATCAACATAGCAGATGAGGTTTAATGTAATTGTACATACAGTATTCATACAATGTATCTCAAAATCTACAGTACATGGGACATTGTTGAGCAGACCAATGATGTGGAAGAAATACTTCATAATTCTTGATCATACATATAATAACAGCATTTTAATGATGGGTTAAACTCACAAGATTAAATTATAATTTGCCCCTTTATTAAGCAATGGTGAGACTCACTTGAATATGCAGTTAAAGGTTTAGAACCAATGCAACAAAAGGGCATTCTAGCATCATTCAGAGTGCAGAGGAGGGCAGCTACCAGAGCCAGATTAAGGGGTTAATTTATTTAGTAGCGAATTGGGTCCTGAGAGCCATTCACATGGTAAATCTGCATCAAGGAGTGTGATGGTGTAAGAGCTTCCGCAGTATAGCAAATATATATTGATTCAAGCTTTTTCGCATTGATTAAGATATTTACTGTTAATCATAAATGTGTTGATGTATCCTAAAATATTGCACACATATTCAGAAAATTGTATACTCAGAATATTATATTCATAGCATGAATTGTTCAAAGACATACAACACCAGATGTATCCAAGGCCAGTCAGGCAGACCGCCAATATGTCTGAACATCGAGAACAGCGCGACCCTGACCCTTTTGACCATCAGAAAGGATGTTTTGAGTATATGTCCAAGAGGATGATAATCACAAAGCAATAAAACATATTCAAGGATGCTCTAATTGCTAATTAAAATCTTGTATGACAATTGATGTATTTCAGGTTCTAAGACATACTGTACATGGTGTATTCTGATTGGCTAAATGTATTGGCAAGCATTATTGTTTTGTTCTCAGACTATAAAAATAAACCTGTAATGAGCCCTGGGCGGGTCAGCCATGATCTGTCTAGGTTACACATAATCCTGTGTGTGATCTTTTCATTTACTGACCTCCAACCGGTTGCTAAAAGAACAGAGTTCTGACTGATGACTGAAGAGAGTTGATAAACCAGGCATAGAGTGGTCAAAGTACCCTAACAAGTGCATTTGTAATTAAATTCTAGACTTGTAATCCATTTTCCTAGCAAATTTGCATTGTTTTGTATGCACTCCCTGAGCAGGTGAAAGGCAGGGAAAATCTCAATTTTAAGGTCAATTATTGGGACACAATGTAGAACCTGTGGAATACCACTCTGAATGAATAAACATTTTTCAGGTGCTTTCTCTAAAACCTCAGAAATTAATTAAATGATATGGACATGTTTGGTGACATGTATTGATGGCTTTTGAACTTTCAAAGGCTCTAATTTTATGAAAAACATTTGCCGCCTATCATATTTTTACCATTATTAAAAATAGAAAAAAAACAATCAATTGTCACCTTTTTAAGAACCCCCAAAGCTTTGTTCATGGCCTGCCACTTTTTGCGGTCCATGAAGATTTACTTTCATGCACTACATTTGTAGAAAGAAAAAGTAACACCCACCAAGTCCTGCTAATCAGCATTTCTAATTGAATCTTGCATTTCTTCGGTGCGCAATGTATGCAAGCTTTATGGTGCAAGTTAATTTATTCCACCTCGCTTTTAATTTGAATTGACCTCTAAGATTCCATGGGACAGTTTCTAAGGATTATTAAGTTTCTAATGAATTAGTCTGGATCAACCATATGAAGGCCTCTTAATTTTTAAAGAATGAAACAAGTTTGGTATTTTTCTGTACAGCAACATTGCAATTGAGTGGCCAATACTTAGTGGTGCAAGAAGCTACTTGTATTACCCCTCTCACATCGCACAAATAACCCGGTATCGACATGCCATATTGCCGGGTTGACAGGGGTCACTGTGCAATGTGAATGGGGCCATGGAGAATTCCCAGGTCACTTGACCCAATAATTCAACCCGGGTTATAAGAAGGGTTATTTCTGGGTTGAATACCAGGTAAGTGGCAGTGTGAACGGGTTCCCGGGTCTATGCGACTCGGACCTGTTCACTACATAGGGAGAGACGGCATGGAGATGAGCTCATATCCCAGCACAGTATCCTCCCCGCCCCTGCTGACGGCTTCACCCCCTGCTGCTATGGCAACCAGCCCGGCAAATTGCTGGGTCGGGAAGCCTGCTGTCAGGGTCCAATGCCGGATCCCACCTGCGAAAGACCTGATTCCAATTCCTGGGTGGTAGACGGCATTGAAGATGGGAAAGGGGTATAAGAATATTGCAAGAATAATGTGCAAGTTTAAATCTATTGAGATAAGTGTGATTACCAGCCCTACTATGAATGAGGTGGGCCTGTGTAAGTGTCTAGTTCAGAGTACTTTGTTATATGCAAATGTGTTGTGTAATCTAACAGAGAAGGCATATTTTACTCTAGCTTTGTATTGCTCATGTGCAATCCATACAGTATATGGAAATCTTATCAGAATATTAATGCATGGTGTGTATTATTGACATTAAACAGATGTTCAAATTGTCCATTTATAGCATACCACCAAGATAGTCTAAATACACTAGAGACATGTCTATGTATGCATTTAAGTACTGTACAATGTGTGACTAGCTGAAAACATTGTAATTAATTTTAAATATCAAACAGTTGTTCTCCTTTATTACAGAATTTGTCCTGATATTTAAGAAAACATCTAATTAGATTTATAGATCTAGTCACATCTGACTGCAAACCAAAGTCTGTGTTTAATTAGCTGATCTTGTCATTTCCTTTATATAATATAAATGTCACATATGTATGTCCTATTTCATATTGTTTTCAGATGTGGCATGATTTATATGGAAGCAAAGGACTTAGGATGGGAGCCACTCACGGAGTCTTGGCTGGCTGCAAAACTTCCGGCAATGTTTACTGCTGCGGAACGCCACACTGTGCAGGTATGACCACAGCTTGCCGTGTTAACTCTGGAAGATAAAAAAATATTTTCTCATCCAGTCTAAACAATTTCTTGCTTCCTAGCCACGGTCAGCATATAATAAATAACCCAGGCGGTGGACAGGACATTTTTTCTTTATTTTAAGACCCTTACAGAAGTAATCATGCTTCTTGTCAGGTGTTCTACAGATAAAGACAAATGCTCTGCATTGCCAGACTGTCTGCGCATTTCAACCTAAAACAATGAAATGCATGATTGCTGGATATTCAGAGAACACCATTTGTCTTGTCATTTGGGCTTGGATGACCAAACTGCAAAATGTTATATTTTCAACTGAAAAAATAAAATTTATAAGCCTGTTCTTTTTTTCTTTTCAATTATAACGAATACTGTATAATTCTGTTTTAACATTATCAAATAAGGATTGTATATAGCTTCAAGATACTTTCTAAAAAATATATCCATATCCCTTAAACATTTTCTAAAACCTGGAAAATGTAAAAACATCATGATGGAATATTATGCACAAATGTTAAAAGAAACACAAAAACAAACACACATCTGGTGTATTGTTACCACATTTCATATGCAGTGACTCACAAATGAAAGGGGATGCTAGAAAGCGTGTGCTAGCTAATGTAATAACCTCCTTTATTTGATTTCCAGCCACTGTTAGCAGAAGCTGATGAAGTGTGCTCCAGAAGTCATGCCATCAATAACTTTGAAGGAAATAACCTTACTGGGTACATAGTCTCATTTAAGAAAAATGCTGTTTCACTGGCATGACAAATAATAATATAGAATATTCCACTTTTCTTAGCTGTCATTTATCTCACTTATCACAAACACAGGATTATTATAATATAATAGATGTGCAATGATCCCATTACAAACACAGACCATCATACCAGGAGGTTTATCTTATCAGGAAAGATAAGTTATTAGAAGAGGCCTCAGGGTCATCTTCATAAAGCCAGGAGCTAAAATATAGGAAGCCATGGGAATTGACCTGCAGACTCTATAGCAATGACTATGAATGCCTTAGTTTTTGTTATTATGTAAAATTGAAGCTTTTTCTTCTTTGTGCTTGGGGATATTGACTTTTTGTGTAGAAATTTAAAGCAAAGTTTCACTAAATGAATGTGTAAAATGTATGTGTGTTTGCAGTAGCTAATATATTGAATGAATGTCAAGGCTAAACATGTACCTACTATTATTCTCCTTTATGTTAATGCTGTGAAAATGTTTTCTTGCAATTTTGAAGCAGAATAACTCAGTTTATTATTATTTCACTGCATCTCTTGAATTTCCTATTAAAAACATTTTAAATAATAATAAGAATAACTAAACATCATTGTAAATAAGTAGCATTTCTATGATGCCAATGTCTGAGCAGGCACATCATATAAAATAAAAATATTGGTGTTGCAATTGGTTGCTTAGTTACGGAGCTATGTGGCAAAATGTCCACTTTCTATTTGCAATGCATCACCATTGTGCTCTGGAAAATGTGACAGTTAGTGACCTCTCACTGTGTACCTACTAGGTGATCTGGAACATTTGACTTGCTGGGTGGTCTGGAAACAGTGACAGTTGTTTGCAGCCACCACTAAGCAGGTAATTTTTTAAATCTGACTCCTAAGGGAGTGAAAAGGGGTAGAATGTACTGCCCAGCAAACCTTTGCCCAGTTGAAACCAGGAACATCAGCTAGTTATTATTATTATTATTTGTATCAAACCAATAATATTTCCTACTTAAGTTTCCTACATGTACTTTAAATAATATATAATGTAAATAAAAGAAATGTACTGAAAAAAAACTATTTTTTTCCTCTGCTTTCCTGATTATGAGTAGTGAGCAAAGCAAAAAAAGCAACAAAAAAAACTGCATCAGGACAAACCATGCTGCAATGAAAATACATTTATTCTCGTTGTGTGCAGGGTAAATATTGGCTGCTTTTGCATGTAGCCCACAAATGCTGGACAGCTTTATTTTAACACTGCACTGTACATTTGAGCTAAGACACTCTTCTATCAAAAAGAAATCTCTCTGCACATTTCAAATATCTCACATCTGCAGCACTGCATGGTTTTTCCAAAGTGCAAAGTTACTTGCTTATTTCTCCGGCTAGGCCCACAGATTATCCACAGGATAACATTGGGATATGCCGGAGCGACAGCCGAAATGGCACAAAACAGTCACGAGCTTTCTGGCCTTCCAGGATGCATCGGGCTCCTCCATATAATCCCACCCACTGACTCAGTCAAATCAGTTTTTTGTTTGTTGCGGCAGGAGCCAGACCATGGTCACAGGGCTGCTGTTAAGGCAGCCCTAAGCTTTTGTTATTTTATTTATATAGTCTTACTATGTTTTGAGTGATCTTTCCTAACAGCATCTTAAACGCATGCTGGAAAGAGTCGCTCTAACAACTCCCCACTGGGTCGCAACAACGCTTACCCTCGGGTATTAGTGCTGTCTCGACGGACGTCTGTGTCGTATATTCTAGCAGGTCCACCAGACGTTACCAGGCTGTGGCCGTAGCATGGGGAGAAGGTAAGGCATCAATTCCACTTACTAGAGGAATTCGGACACAGCCGCACTGTATTGGAGGAGACTACAAACAGTGGCTGATGCGCCGCCACTATTAAGTGTTCCAGCGCTATGATACTTAATGTCCATAGATGTCAAGAAAAGGTGGTCTTGATTCAATATGTCTCCTCCTGCAGTGATACAGATGAATCTTCCACTCCACCAATTATCTCATGAAGATATGAAATAAAACATAAATAGAACACATCATAGTGTAGTATGTCCCATAAAATTCTTATCAGGCTGAAGCAAATCCACTAAAAGCAGATGGCGTACCCCACTCACAATCAATGTAAACGATCTCCACATATAAAGGTATCTTTATCTGTACACACATGGATATGGATAAATAATGATGCGTACCATACTTACTAATATCTAAGCATGGATCCTCCCATAACGGTTTCTTTAAAAGCTGATACCAATTTGGTCACCTTTCTTATCCAAATGAGATGCAGAAAAGTAAAAATAAAAATGTACTTTTGTTGACTAAAAAATAAATAATACATGGGTAGTGTGAATGCACAGTTACAAAACTCAAGAGAGGAGTTGGAACACTGGTATGGCCATCGACCGAAAATGGCACCAACCAGCAGAATGTAACACACAAATCCAGCCTCAAGAGAAGTGTCTGACAAAAAACAACTGCCTTCACCCTACCAATGCGTTTCTCCCTGTTATTAGGGCTTTTTCAAGGAATAAGAGTGCTATTGAATACCAAGTATTTAAGTAAAAATACCGGAAATGTATGTAAATTAGCAATTAGATTAAAGAAGACCGGTTGCTATGGCAACACGTTTCCACGTGTGCCCATAATTCCATGCTTTCCAATTGGACTTCCTGTGCACTTAATAGGTGCTCGATCTCCCTTCTCGGGAGACACTTCCGCCCTTAGATGACGTATTTCCTGTCCGCATCACTATAGTGACGCGGACAGGCCGGATTGGTTTTCGGCCGCGTCTTTCAGGTTAGGTGCCCTTTTATATCAAAATATAGGTTTGTCAGATAAAATTGGTGCCAAAACGGGATCCCTCTTGAGAAGATGCCAGTTTTTATGAAACACTTTTTCAATTTGTTTATGATAGCCATTAAATTGGGTAATAAAGGCTATATTCTGATGTGACACTGCTTGAGATCTCTTTACTTCAGTGCTGAGAAGACTATCTCTATCCACTTCGGCAATTTTCTCCAAAGATTTTGGGGATCCCAGAAGGAAACCAGCAATGCATGTTTCCATTTGTCTCCATGGAGACGTAACCCGCCGGTATAACTTTAGTGCGGAGGTTTGTTTTTGTTGCCGTGGAGATGCGGCGTCATAACTAGGAGGGACGTCAACCCGGTTCCCATGGAGATGTGGCCGAAAACCAATCCGGCCCGTCCGCGTCACTATAGTGACGCGGACAGGAAATATGTCATCTAAGGGCGGAAGTGTCTCCCGAGAAGGGAGATCGAGCACCTATTAAGTGCACAGGAAGTCCAATTGGAAAGCATGGAATTTTGGGCACACGTGGAAACGTGTTGCCATAGCAACCGGTCTTCTTTATTCTAATTGCTTATTTACATATATTTCCGGTATTTTTACTTAAATACTTGGTATTCAATAGCACTCTTGTTCCTTGAAAAAGCCCTAATAACAGGGAGAAACGCGTTGGTAGGGTGCAGGCAGTTGTTTTTTGTCAGACAATTCTCTTGAGGCTGGATTTGTGTGTTACATTCTGCTGGTCGGTGCCGTTTTTGGCCGACGGCCAAACCAGTGTCTCAACTCCTCTCTTGAGTTTTGTAACTGTGCATTCACACTGCCCATGTATTATTTATTTTTTAGTCAATAAAAGTACATTTTTATTTTTACTTTTCTGCATCTCATTTGGATAAGAAAGGTGACAAAATTGGTATCAGCTTTTAAAGAAACCGTTATGGGAGGATCCATGCTTAGATATTAGTAAGTATGGTACGCATCATTATTCATCAATATCCATGTGTGTACAGATAAAGATACCTTTATATGTGGAGATCGTTTACATTGATTGTGAGTGGGGTACGCCATCTGCTTTTAGTGGATTTGCTTCAGCCTGATACGAATTTTATGGGACATACTACACTATGATGTGTTCTATTTATGTTTTATTTCATATCTTCATGAGATAATTGGTGGAGTGGAAGATTCATCTGTATCACTGCAGGAGGAGACATATTGACTCAAGACCACCTTTTCTTGACATCTATGGACATTAAGTATCATTTCATATGAAACTGCACTGAGCGCCTTTTTGCTTGAGTATTCTTTTTTGTGCATTGTATTTACCAGGGGTTAAGTGGCCCTTTTCATCCTCAAGTGGCTGCACAAGTGTGTTTGCGCCTTGGGTACCTGATTTTCTTTTCTGCTCCAGCGCTATGCTTCAGGGATCATAGGTGCCAGGACTAGGCTGAGGCCGCTATCCTTGCGGTTTATGTCAGCAAGGGGAGTCAGATGCTCTCCTGGTCGCCCCTCCCCCCAGTTCATGACCAGTTTCCGTGCGTCTCCCGTTCATGAACTGATGACCTCACTTCCGTCTCAGACGCTACCACGAGGGTACTCGGTCGCAGCTTAGATGCTGCGATTGTGTACACTAGGGGCCGCCGAGATCAGGTTGCAGACAGGTGCATCTGCTTACACTCATCGTTCTCTGAGCATCTGGGTCTGTTATTGAGCATCTGTGTCTCTTACCAGTTACCAGAGCGGCAGTGTACACCAGTAGCGTCTGAATCCACTCAGCGTCTTTTGGGCATATTGATCGATTCTGTAAGTGGGGTGAGTCTCCCTGTATCCCACTCTGAGTAAGGGTTGTACAGTACTAAAATTCTATATACTTGTTAGTATGAATAGTTAATTTTGGTACACAATACATAAGAGACCTGTACAGTACTGTTGTTTTCTGCATAACATGTCTGAAAAAACTTGTGGTAATAGCTGTTTAAAAACAGAAGTGCAGTAATTGTAATCCTACATACTAGAAAAGTATTCTGTGGTTGATTATATTCTCATATGACAATGTCTAATAATTAACATGTGACTGACTGCTAGTGTGATTGCTGATTTGTATATGTTTGTCAAGTATTGTTTCTGAACCTCAATTCAGGTGCACGGATTGTGGTCAGATTGATATCACTTCTATATCTATATAGGTGATTTTCAGTCACAGAGAGTGTAGCTTTGGTAAAGACAGATTATTTACCATGTCTGTGAGCGGCTAAAGTGATGAGGACACTTTATCAGGGGCTCCTACACCCTTAACATTCTTATCTTGTAAAATAGGGATTTTGGATGGAATAGCCCAGTATGTTACTTATGAGGGGTTATGTGCTAACTGTTTTGCGTATAAGCAAACTAAAAAGCAGGCTCTAGTGCAGCAACCAGTAGAGCCACCATGGGGTGTGTTCGCACAGACTTTGTCTACAATAGCGGACAGATTAACACCTGCAGTTCCACCCCCGGGAATAGGTTACACTATTAACCCATACATGCAGCTCCCTTCTTATGGTTTGATGCCAACAGCTTCTACAAGTAGCCAGGCTATTAATACCAGGGTAGATACATCCATGTAACAGACTACACAAGATGATACAACAGATGAGGATACAGTGTATTCAAACACCCCATATGATGATCAGTCGGATGGCTTCAGCACAGAGGATATAGCTGCGCTTATTGATGCCATGAAGGCTATTCTGTGTCTGGAGGAACCAGCCAAATCAGTGTCAAAATCTAAAGCACCTATGTTTAAACATCCAAAATTGGTTAGGACTGAGTTTCCAGAGTCAGAGGATCTGACGGAAATTATGGAAGAACCATGGGCTACACCCAATAAGAAGTATAAGATTCCGAAGAAATGGGATTCTTATTATCTTTTTCCCGCTGGGGACTGTTCAAAAAGGGAAGTTCCTCCTAAGGTAGATGCACATGTTGTACGACTTGTACGTAAGTCTGTTTTACCATTGCCGTCTACCTCACTGGATGATGTCACAGATTGAAGAGTAGATGGTTTCTTGAAAAATATTTTTTCTCTCTCAGGGGCTGTGGTAAGGCCAGCTATGGCTTCAGCCTGGATGGCGAAAGCAATGGTAGAATGGGCGGAGGAACTAGAGTATGGCCTCTCCGCACCTACCAGAGAGCAGGAGTCTCAGCTAGGCTATATAAAGCTAGCTGCGCAATATTTGGAAGAAGCAGCAATTGATATGGGTATGATTGCTTATAAGCATCAGCCTTGATGGTAGCCACTCGTAGAGCAGTATGGCTACATACTTGGAAAGCGGATGCAGAATCCAAGAAAGCTCTTGAAGCATTGCCTTTCACTGGGAATATTCTGTGCGGAAAGCAATTGACAGATATTCTTGAATCTGAAGCTGAATCCAAAAAGGTCAAGTTTCCGGCTAGTTATAACCCTAAACCGAGAGGTTCAAAATTTTGGCCGTTTCGATGGCAAGGTAGATCTAAAGGAAAGGTTGAGCGTAACCAACCCCAGTACAATAAATCAACTATGGGTAAGAAGCAGTGGGCCAATAGATGGCCAGCTTCCAAACCAGAGCAGAAGCCATCAGTTTGGGGGTATGGGCCTCCGCCTGGAGGATTCCAGGGTTGGGGGCCGACTCCTTCACTTTGCACACATTTGGCAGCAGTCTACAACAGATGCTTGGGTGCAGAAGGTGGTATCTCTTAGTTATGGTTTCCCTTTCAAGAAGCAGCCTCCTGAAAGGTTCTTTTGCACCAGCCCGTCTCATATAAAGTCAAAGGCCAGGGCTTTGCAAGAAGCAGTTCAGAAATTTCTTCAGTCTGGGGTAATTATCCCAGTACCCCTGACACAAAGGGGACAGGGGTTTTACTCAAACCTGATTTTGATACAGAAGCCAAATGGATCATTCTGACCAATTCTCAATCTCAAGAGGTTAAACGAATACATTTGGGTTCCAAAGTTTCACATGGAGATGTTACGCTCCATAGTATTGGCCATGGAACCAGGAGATTACATGGTATCTCTGGATGTACAGGATGCTTAACTGCATGTGCCCATAGCATGATCCCATCAGTGTTACCTCAGGTTTGCCATCCTCCAGCAACATTTTCAGTTCCAGGCTTTGCCCTTTGGGCTAGCAACAGCCCCCAGGGTATTTACCAAGATTATGGTGGTTATGGCAGTTTATCTCCGCAAGCAGGGAATAAGAATTTTTCCATACCTCTACGATCTTTTAATCCTGGCTCAATCCCAGGAGTTAATCTTGGACCATTTCCAACAGACAATAGCTTGTCTACAGAGACACGGATGTCTCATAAATTGGGAAAAGTCATTTCTGAATCCATCACAACGTATGGTTCACTTGGGGGCCATATTGGATTCAAGCCTACAAAGGATCATTTTACCAGAGAAGATATCCAAGGTACAGGTAATGACTCAGGAATTGTTGCACCGTCAGACAGTTTCAGTCCATGCAGCAATGCGACTGATGGGTCTGATGGTGTCAACATTCGACATGGTGAAATATGCACAATTCCACTCCAGACCCCTACAGCACCTCATTCTAACCAGATGGAATGGAAAGCATCAGACAATAAAAAGACAGATGATAAAGCTTCCAGTAAATGTAAAAAGGTCACTAGCTTGGTGGCTACAGACGGACCATCTAGACAAGGGGAGACCCTTTTGGATAGCAGATTGGCAAGTACTGACAATGGATGCCAGTCTTCAAGGCTGGGAGCAGTGTTCGAAAATGTTTGGTTCCAGGGAAGATGGACCACGAAGCAAAGTTGCCTGCCAAAAAATTTGTTGGAAATAAGGGCCATATATATGGCTCTAGCTCAGGCAAAGGACATTCTGCAGGGAAGACCAGTCCAGATCCGTTCAGACAATGCAACAGCAGTATCGTACCTCAACCATCTGGTAGGAACTCACAGCAAAAGACTGATGGAGAAAGTAACTCACGTACTAAGATGGGCAGAACTTCATCTTCTGGCATTGTCCGCAGTGTTTGTGCCGGGAGTGCTGAACTGAGAAGCGGATTTTCTCAGTCGACGCATCATTCAGGAGACCGAATGGGCATTACACCCAGAAGTATTTCAAACTCTAGTAAACAGATGGGGTCTGCCAGAGATAGATCTCATGGCGTCCCTTTGGAACAACAAAGTTCCGGCATACGGGTCGAGAACAAAGGATCCCGTGGTAATCCTTGTAGATGCACTGTCAGTGAAATGGGAATTTCAGATGGCATATCTTTTTCCTCCAATCTCCCTGTTACCCAGGGTGGTGAGGAAAATAAAGCAGGCAAAGGGAGCCATAATTCTAATAGCTCCAGCCTGGCCCAGAAGGCATTGGTACATAGATCTGCTAAGGATGTCCGTGGAAGCTCCAATTCTGCTTCTTCAACGTCCAGATCACTAATGCAGGGGCCTTGTTATCACAGCCATCTGGAACGGCTGTCTTTGAAGGTGTGGCTGTTGAAACCTCTATCCTCAAATAAAGAGGTTTTTCACAACAGGTAATTCAAACCATGCTTAGAGCAAGAAAGCCTTCTTCAGCTCACATTTATCAACGAATATGGAAGGCCTATATTCATTGGTGTAACGAAGGAGGTATGAATCCAAGATCTTTTAAAGTATCCAGGATTTTGGATTTCCTCCAAGCAGGAATGGATAAGGGTTTAAAAGGGGCTTCTTTGAGAGTTCAAGTATCAGCATTAACTGTATGGTTTCAGGGAAAGGTTGCTAACCTACAGGATGTGCGTACTTTTTTTCAGGGAATATTGCACATTCAACCACTGTTTGTTCCTCCTGCAGTACCCTGGGATTTAAATCTGGTTCTTAAAATCCTTTAGAGGGCTCCGTTTGAACCACTTAAGAGAACAGATCTTAAATGGTTGACGACTAAAATTCTCTCTTTCTACTGGCAATGGCGTCAGCTAGAAGAGTGTCAGATTTGGGAGCGCTGTCGTGTAAGTCTCCTTTTCTGATCTTTTATCCAGATAAATCAGGTTATCTTCCGAAGGTGGTCTCAAAGTATCACCTGAACGAAGAAATTGTAGTCCCGGCTTTTCAGGTATCAGGACTTTCTGCGGGAGAAGCATCGCTGGACATAGTCTGTGCATTAAGAATTTATGTGGATCGTACTAGTGCCATCAGAAAGACAGATTCTCTCTTCATTCTCTACGGATTTCACAAAAGAGGATGGCCTGCTACTAAACAGACGCTAGCAAGATGGCTTCGAATGACAATTTCAGAAGCATATTCTCGTGCTGATCTCCCTGTTCCGGCTAATGTCTCTGCACACTCTACACATAGGGTAGGTCCTTCATGGGCAGCACAGCATGGTGCTTCAGCAGAACAGATCTGTAAGGCAGCCACATGGTCTTCCATTAACACATTCATTAGACATTATGCCTTGGATACTTTTGCCTCTCATGATGCAGAATTCAGGTGAAAGGTTCTCCTGGTTAATCAGGAGCATCCCCACCACTAATAATGGCTTTGGGAATCCCAATGTTATCCTGTGGATAACCTGTGGACCCAGCCGGAGAAATATACCATTATGGTAAGAACTTACCATTGATAAAGGGATTTCTCCTATGTCCACAGGTATCCACAGGGATCCCACCCTGACGCACCTGATTTGAGGATCTTTACAATCACTAAACCTCTTCCCTCTTGTATGGAAGGGTGTGCATGTGTGTTCTTATCACCTGAATAGGGTTCTACATGATACTCCTGCCTAATTGCTGTAAAAATAACTGATATGACTGAGTTGGTGGGCGGGATTATATGGAGGAGCCCGATGCATCCTGGGAGGTCAGAAAGCTTGTGACTGTTAGGTGCCATTTCCGCTGTCGCTCCGGCATATACCAATGTTATCCTGTGGATACCCGTGGACATAGGAGAAATCCCATTATCAACGGTAAGTTCTTACCATAACGATATATTTTGTATTGCTACCAACTCAGAATCATCCCCTAAAGCTAGCTGCACATTATACAACTATTGGGTCAATTTGAGAATAATCGGGTAATTGGCCTGTTTAATTGTGAAGTGTGGAGGCATGAGCATTATGGATCATGCATCAATAAAACAGACCAAAAATGGGTCATAAATGCTTGACTTATATTATCCAATTAGTCAGATATCCATCTAAAGGTCCTGATATTGTGCAGTGTGTGGGCATTCTCAATAATCTGACCATATTTCCTACAGTTGAATCTGCTTGTGGGTGACAGATTCAGTGTGGTGTGGCAGAAAATCGGCAATATAAAAAAATGCTTACTGCCAATATTGGGCCTTTACACTTCCGATTGTCGTGACGACCATAAAATGAAATAGTGTGCAGCTATCTTGAGATTATAAATATCAGTTGAGAATTGAACATATCTGTACTCTATTTTTTTAATGATTTTATCTCCAAATCTGCGGGACTGCTATGAGGATGGTCTTTGCACCCAGTTTTGCTAATTTGCACATGGGGAGTTGAGAGAATAAATAATACATCTATAATAACAATGTGTACAATTCCAATATCATCATACACTGGAGGTACATAGATGATATTTTGATAGTCTAGAAAGGCAGTAAAGACATGTACCTGGATTTTTTCAAACAAATAACTGTTAATGACTATAATTTATCATTCACTTACAAAATCCATGACAGTGAAATAGCGTATTTGGATCTCATACCAATTTCAAAAGGAATGAAAGTCATCACCAAGAACTATGTCAAGGAGTTAGATAAAAACAGTTATCTTCATTTCAAGTGTGGACATTTAAAAAACTGGGAAACAAACATACCTTATTCACTGTTCTGCAGACGAAAGAGGAACTGCAACAGAGAGGAATACTTTCACCAACAGTTGGATATATATTCAGCAAGATTCTTGGAAAGAGGATATCCCCCTAGCACGGTGGAAACAGTGCAAGATAAAATGAAGAACACCAGAAAAGATCAGCTTACACACAAAGTAAAGAATGATGAGGAGAATTGGAACCTTAACTTCATTACCACCTACAATGCAGGACAGAGCATTATAGATGAAGCCTTGAAGAAATATTGGCATATTATGACGTTAGACACCATTCTGAATCCGATATTATAAGAACAACCACATATTATTTATAGGAAGGCAAGGAATTTGAAAAATATCCTATCCCCGAGTTAGTTACGACCAATCCAAGATGAATATCCGAAATCTGGATTAAGACGAAAGGCTTCTTTAAATGCAACCATTGCCGCATCTGTAAATATGCATAAAAAGATGGGACACAATTTAGTACTTCAAATTATTTGAAAAATCATAGAATAAATGATTTGATGAATTGCTCCACGAATTATGTAATTTACTGTCTGGAATGTACCCGTGGATATAAATACATAGGGAAAACAAAAAGACCCCTCAGGATAAGAATTTCGGAAGATGTAAGGGTGATAAAAAATAAAATGGAAAACCATTCTGTTCCACGACATTTCAACAAAACACACAATTCACATCCAGATCATTTGACCTTCAAGGCTATTAAACATGTTATTTTAGGAGCAAAAGGGGGTGATACGGACAGGAAATTGGCACAAAAGGAAATGTATTGGATCCATAGTTTGGATACCCTGATTCTTGTTGGCTTCAACGAACATTATGAGATAGCACCTTTTCTGTGAAAAGTATTTCAATCTTCTGTATATATAGCCTCATGTCTTTTACATGAAAAATTCCTCTTAACTTTTAAATCATATAGTAGGGATGTAATTGGTGTGCACCTGATCAAAAACCATTATGTATATATTTTATTTTATTCTCCAGGCCCACTCTTTATTTTTATTAACAAGTAAACAATTATCACGATATTTTGTCTGAATATGTCATTGTTTTCAGTTGTTTTTATACATATATTTCTTTATTTTTTATATACATATATTTCCTTATATACATATTTACACACACACACACACACACACACACACACACACACACATATATGTATATATATATATGTTGAAATAGTAGTAGTACGGCACCAAAGGTTTGTGTGAATAAAGTGTATATAGGGTTATAATAATAGACCCAACCGTAGACACTCCTTAATAAATATAAGGTGTCAGCTAGCCTCCAAGTAGATTAGGCAGGGATAAACTGCCTAGGATTAGAAGTGAAAACAGGGGGGATGGGGGCGCCAGCGACCAACGGTGTCTAATGGATTTAGAATAAATATGAAGAAGTGGTAGGATGCGTTCAGATAAAAAGATAAAATTACATTTAATTTATAAAAAGGTAGGCTAAAATTTCACAAGCATAGGATAATGTTAAAAGTACATCAGAAATAATTAAAAAGTATATATAGTACAAAACATGAGAATAAAAGACAATGCTCTAAAAAGATAAGAATAAAGTGCTTATCTTTAAAAATGGAGGGTCAGTATAGAGGTACACCCAACGCATTTCGTCCATCAGACTTCATCAAGGGGTCCCCCCCTTGATGAAGTCTGATGGACGAAATTAGTTGGGTGTACCTCTAAACTGACCCTCCATTTTTAAAGATAAGCACTTTATTCTTATCTTTTTAGAGCATTGTCTTTTATTCTCATGTTTTGTACTATATATACTTTTTAATTATTTCTGATGTACTTTTAACATTATCCTATGCTTGTGAAATTTTAGCCTACCTTTTTATAAATTAAATGTAATTTTATCTTTTTATCTGAACGCATCCTGCCACTTCTTCATATTTATTCTAAATCCATTAGACACCGTTGGTCGTTGGTGCCCCCATCCCCCCTGTTTTCATATATATATATATATATATATATATATATATATAGTATCATTGTTTCAGGTTGTTTTTCTAATCATGTAGTATTTTATATATAATTGTTTGGAAAGCCATGCATAACTTTCTAGTTCTATAAATATATCTGTTGAGTCTAAATGATTTAACTAGCACTCACTTAAATGGCTATAGGTTGTGGGCTGCAGTTATCAGATGAAGCTACCCCAGTAGGTTTCACGTAGAACAATTTGCTTATTTTTAGGTCTGCAACTGCACCTGAGATAAGATAAATAATGATTTGTGATGGAAACCAATGGTTTTATATACACAAAAACTTTACTGTTCGAGAAAAAGGTTCTAACAGGCAATGAGTCCGAACAAATTTATATATAAAATATGGGGTGGGGGGGTAAGACACAGGGGATGCTCAATATCAATACAATTGGGTATATCAAATAGGTTATTTTGATAGGTCTGTATAATGTCCACTTCAGAGGGAGGTGTCCCACCACTCTGCTTTAGAGGTTTGGTCTTTTAAGATTTTTGATATAGTCCAGAGCTTAATGGTCAATACGGATGATCTGTTGCGTAGAAAGGTGAATAAACCAGTGTGGAAGGTGTTGATGAGTTCTTAGGTTAAATGAGGGGTACCCCTAGGTTACTGGCAGGGGGATAAGATAGTGGTATTACAAGTATAAGGACTCCAGACTAACCGTCCTCACTAGTGACCCGGCGCTGACTGGGATGATGCTTTGTTACAAGCGCATCATGGACACCAGGCACTAGGAAGTGGTCACCGTCTTAGAGGGGGAGAGGACATAGCTTCTAGACCTAGTAGGACTGTCCGTAGTGTCCTACCCCTTCTTACAGAGTCTTACTTGTACCTCCTGCTCTGTATCCCAGCATTCACCTACGTCCATCTTTGCTGCGCATCTAGCGGCGGCAGCTCTCTCCAGGTGTCCTCCTTCACTTCCTGATTCCGACTTTTCCAGTCATGTGACCAGGGCGCTGTGTGTGTCTGTTCCTCCTTCCTATTCTCATCTTTAGGTTTGGATAGTATATGAAGCTCTGTTAAATGTAAGTGCAGGGTTAAGTCTGATTTGGATGATAGTTGTGCTTTTGGGTAATGCTCCGACGCATATCGGCTCCTAAGGGCCTTCCTCAGGGAGTCTGTAGTGGCCATTTTGGATGTGGGCTATTTATGCCCATTTTGTGGGACTTGCTCTGCTTTTTTTGTCCATGCAGAAGGGGTGGGAGGAGCAAGGGAACAGAGGGACAAACACACATTAAAGAGGTCTAAGAATAACGTATCCTTATAATAGTAAAATGACACTGTGGTGTAATATGCTAATAAGATAGAAGCATTAAAAAATATATATATTTATACAAATACTCAAAATGGTTATGGTATAACGATATCTAAAGGCAGAAAAGAAACATATGTAACGAGCATGTAAAAACTGTATAAAAACAGATATGTGTACCCAGTTGCATATAATGAATGAATGTCATTCACTCCACCCACTAATGATTAAGTGGAAAAGGTTAGATAGAATCCTATCAGAAAACTAGTTGTTTTGTGCATTAATGTAGATATTAAATGTGTTTTGATTTTTTAGGAATCTATAACTATTAAAATTATTCTTGATACATACTAAATTTGTGATTTCATTTCTAACTGATGGTATTCTGGTTCTTTTTTTATTTGTAATCAATGCTCTTACTTCATTGTCTACATTTAGACAATGTGGTCTCAATGTCTTTAACGTAAAGATTCACTTTAATTTTTCTTTGTTTATCTTTCTCAAGAAATCTCCTCCCCTCCAATTCTGTTGTACTGTTTTGATCCCTAGAAATTTCATCCCAGCTGTATTCTGTCCATGTTTCTCCTTAAAATGGTTTGAGAGATTGTGTGTCTCTAGACCTCTCTTTATATTCCTCATGTGTTGAGCAATCCTCATTTTTAGAGGTCTCACTGTTCTTCCCACATATTGGTGGTCATTCCGAGTTGATCGCAGCCAGCAACTTTTTGCTGCTGCTGCAATCAACTAGTCCACGCCTATGGGGGAGTGTATTTTAGCTTTGCAGGGCTGCGATCGCTTGTGCAGCCCTGCTAAGCTAAAAAAATGTAATGCAGAACAAGACTAGCCCTGGACATACTTACCCTGTGCAACGATCTCAGCAATGTTGGGGCTGGCTTTGACATCAGACATCCGCCCTCCGTTCTCCTGGACATGCCTGCGTTTTCTTCACCACTCCCCGAAAATAGCAGGCAACGATCTGGTGACGCCCAGGAACGCCTTCTTTCTGTCAATCTTCTTGCGGTCGCATCTGCTACTGCTTTCTTGGCTGTCCACGACGTAACCCAGCAACCCCTGTCGCCAGGCAACGACGCGCGTGCGCAGTGTGGGTGTTGCGCATGTACATTCCAGACCCGTTTACACCACAGCAGCAAACCGCTGCATGCGAACGGGTCGGAATGACCCCCCCATTCTAAATGACAAGGGCATTCTGTCAAATAAATTGCTCCTTTGGTTTGACATGAAATATGTTTCTGGATTTTATAGTATTCGTGTGTTCTGTTAGATTAAAAATGTTAAACTTTTTATGTGATTGTGTCATGTGTTTTGCAAAACTGACATGACCCACAGTAGAAAAAACCTTTGCTTAGTTTCTGACACAGCAGGGTAGTTTGTATTGTCTCTCTTTTGCCTAAATGGCTGTGTGTCAGTGTGGACTTCAAATCTGGTGCCTTCTTGTACACTACCTTTGCCTTGTCTGTGATTATGTCTGCTGGTGATTCATCCTCTAAAATGATGTGCCAGTGCTTGCGTAATATATTTCAAGTTTCCTATTTGTTGCTAGTGTACTGGGTTAGAAATATAGTTTTGTAATCTTCACTCTGTTTCTTTTTGTCTCTGTAAATAACATGTCCCTCCCTGTATTAATAGTTTCTTGTAGGTCTCTCTCTAATTTATCTTCATTGTAGTCTTTGTCTAGAAACTGTTGTTTCATTATTCTTGCTTGTGTCTCGAAATCTTCTAATTTTGTGTAGTTGCGCCTGATTCTTTTGCAGTGCCCTAATGGTATATTATGCAACCAGTTAGGATGATGTCCACTTGCGTTAAGGATATAACTGTTGATATCCACACTTTTTTTTATATGTTTTGGTGCATAATGATTGGCCCTCTACAAAAACAGTTATGTCTAGAAAATTCACTGAAGTCTGACTGTAATCTGTTGTGGACACCAGGTTGTTTTGTTGGAATTGATGTAGCTGAGTAATTCTTGCAATCTACCCTCTGACCCCTGCCACACAAAAATGACATCACCTATGTACCATCGCCAGAGGACCAGGTTTGTCCCAAAATTATGCTAATTCCAAATATTCATGTCTTCCCACTTACTCATGATTAAATTAGCATATTTTGGGGCAAACCTAGTCCCCATAGCTGTGCCTGTAGTCTGTCTATAGTGAGTTTCTACGAACCAGAAACTATTATGTTGTAAAATGAAATCGATGCAGTCAAAGATGAAATTTGCCTGCATCATTTCCATTGTAGGATCTGTTGTTAGAAAATGATGTATTGAGTCTAGTCCTTGTTTTTGGTCTATGACTGTATATAACTCTTGCATATCCAATAATCACTTGACCATTTGATAGTGCTGAGGGTCTTCATGATATCTGTTTTGTCTCATATGTATGATTTTTGTAATTGTACGTATGTCTGTAAGTACATATGGGTCCATGTTTATCTTGACCTTTAATAGGATTAACTGAGACTGGGCAGATGGACTTAATCCCCTGCTGTAATGACTTAATCCCCTGCTGTATTGTTCTCTGTATTGTATTGCAGCTGAGAACAATAGATGAAGGGTTTATGTTAATAAACCATGTTGTGGCTAGGCGCAGCAAACTAGCCAAGATAACCGGGGACCCATCTGTATGTGTCAATATATTATGACATCTTGGCTGTGAGTGAGCCAATCCCAGATATTATCGGTTGGCCAGGTGGTTTTGTTTGGATCTTATGTAGACCCTCAGCAACATCAAATGAGTGACGTGACAACCTTATATACAGTCATAGAGAAACATGGACAGAATCCAGCTGGGATGAAATTACTAGGGATAAAAACAGTACAACAAAATTGGAGGGGAGCAGATTTCTTGAAAAATATAAACAAAGAAGAATTAAGGTGGATCTTTACATTAAAGACATTGAGACCACATGGTCTAAACATAGACAATGAAGTAAGAGCAGTGATTACAAGATAAAAAGAACCAGAATACCATCAGTTAGTTGGCATTTCAAATGTCGATATTCTGAACATGTTGGCATAATAAATGTCAGTATTTTGACCGTGTCGGTATTCTAACTGTCAGTCAATGGCTGTCAGGATTATGACCGGCAGTATTGTGTCCGTCAACTGCTACCCGTAGGTCTGCAAGGGGAATCCACCATGGTCTTATGAAATTTCACCACAGTATAAATCATTGGGGAGACTGAGTGATCAACGATCAAGAACAGAGACACCTTCTCAATCAACCATCCATTGTTGAGAGCCATATAAATCCCATTCTCCACCTTCTTTTTAATTATAGGCATAGGATTGACTTGACATTTACTATAAGTGGACACATCTGCAAGTTGTCGTCTGACTTCCCTACCATAATCAGTAGATTTGTATAACCATAGCCCCGCCTTTATCAGCGGGGCAAATCACTATCATGCAATTGTCACATAGGGACTTAAAAGCTTGACTCTGGCCAGGCGTCAAGTTGCCGAAATGACTGGTAGAGTTCTCAGCCTTACAATCAAGTTCTGTCATTCTCAAGAAAGTTTCTATACTCACATTGTTGGTCTGTAGGTCAAACAGAACTGGTTTTGCAAACAAAGGTGGTCTCTTTTGGTCAACCAAATCTATTTCAGTCTATTAAAGTATTCCTGAAGCCGTAGCTTCCTACCAAACATGTAGTGGTCCACAGCTAAATTAAACTCATCATATCTAGATGACGGGATAAATGACAATCCCAAAGCTAGTAGGGAATACTCTGCCAAAGACAGGGTGTGATCAGACAAATTAAACACAGTCCTCATGTTCTTCTCTTTCGACCTCTTCTCCTTGTAACCCCCACTCCTTGGGTGGTGCCTACGTGGTCTCCATGGACACTGTCCGCAGAAACCATGGGGCCTTGGCCTAAAACAATGCTATGGGGAAGTGGGGAAAATGTATCAGAGGCAGAGGCCAACTGAGATTTGATGATAAAGTGCAATATGGGGCCCTAGATCTCAGGGACAGAAAAGGATCTATGGTGCCTATTATTACCTGAATTTCTAGTCAGCCATCTATACACATGATGGGTAGTGTAATCATTGTTAACTGTCTAAAGTTTCTTCCTCTTAAATAAAACTAGCTCATCCCTATTGTACTCTATTTGAGATTGCAGTTTCTCACACCAGTACACAGACCTGTCACTTTTGGGGGAAGAAAGGTTTTGTCATATCAACTTTATTAATCTCTTTATGGATCTTAACCAACTCATTACCAACCTCCTCAATCACAAGTACAATCAGGTCAAGAGAACACTTATTGAAGACCCCGCACCATTTGCTGCAAAACACAGCAATTGTTCTACCAATAGTGGGAGTATTATTAGTGTGGATTACCTGTGGTATTTTCTTCAGCCTGTGATATTCCGACAATGCAGTGTGAGTTCAGTCTCCCAGCGTTTCAATCTCAAAATCCTATGAAAGAAATCAACCAATTTCTTTGCCGGGAGGCTAGTGAATTCAAAATGATCAAAGTAGACTTTTTCCGCATCATCATCAGTGAGTGAAATCAGCTGATTTATCAGCTGCAGATAGGAGCCCCTCATAAAACCCAATGATGTCAACCTGTGACATGTATACTCCAGAATAGAAACCCCACATGCTAGAGCCACCAATCAAATAGAGAGAACAATATTCAGTTCAATTACAGCCACATTAGTCTTTAAATTCAAAGATGTTCAGTTTAAGATGATGTCAGTAGTGGTGCAGACCTGTAGGGAACTAATAGTGACAGCACCAAAACATGACTGTCAAATGACACATAAAATCAAATACCACTATTCAGACTCAAAGATTATTCAATTCAAGGAAACGTTAAAAGTGGTACAAACCTATAGGGAAACGAATAGTGATCCCACCAGAATATGATTATCAGATAACACATAATATCGTATAGCATAAAAATACATGAATGGCACTCAGGGGGAAGCAATACACTCTAAAAAAAAAATTCCAAAAAATTATTTAAAAATGTGGTTCACCATACATAAAGCAATCCAACAGAAGAAATGGCACTCAAATGACACAGTGTAAATGCACAATCACAGTTTATTCTGAGGTCAATGTTTCAGGGCCTAAAGTAAAGTTAAATGTTTAAGCGGAACTCCACACTATGGGGCTAATTCAGACTGGATCGCTGCAACATCAGTCTGAATCCTTTTGTGGTGTGCGCACGCGCAATGGCCACACTGCGCGTGCGCACCCAGGAGCCCAGTGAGATGCTAACAACATCTCTGGGCTGCGATCGCATCTGCCTGATTGACAGGCAGAGGAGGTCGTGGTGTGGGAGGGGGCGTGCCAACGGCGTCAAAATGTCGTTGGCGGGGAGCGGTCCGGACAACGGAGGCATGTCAGAGTAAATGATCGTAGATGTGCTAAATTTAGCTTGTAAAGAACATTAAAATAGGCCAAGTGAGGTGAGTCATATTTGTGTATTGTGTACAGCTATAGACCAGGGCAGAGATATGTGTACATCTGTCCAAACAGTTTTATTTATGGGTGTTCGAGGGCAGATGCAAATATAGCATGAGGATGGTTGCCAGCACTAGCAGGCTGCTTATGGTTGGCTGATTGAATGCACCAATGATGCTGTAAGGTGCTTTTATTCATTGCTCATGTATTGTACATAAAATTGCTTTGTCCTGTACATAAAATGGAGAGTTGTATCTGATGTATTAGACAGCTCTTCTACCTTTTATTGATCTCTAATATTGAATGCATATATTGCACAAGAAACAAATAGTTAAAACCATGGATGTGTTTGTGATGTAATCCTCATGTAAATCCGGATTCAGTCTGTATTTTTAAATGTTGGCATTTCAAATGTCGATATTCTGAACATGTTGGCATAATGAATGTCAGTATTTTGACCGTGTCGGTATTCTGACTGTCGGTCAATGGCTGTCAGGATTATGACCGGCAGTATTGTGTCTGTCAACTGCTACCCATACATCCACTGGTACTGACCTGTGTGCATTTTGTGATAGACAAATTTGAATATTCCTATAACTGCCAATTTATTATTAAATGCAATTTACATCTGTAATTGCAGCCATATCACTATCTGCCCCATAATGTTTACAGTGCATTTGTACTTGTGGTAAAAATCACATTTCTCTTTCCGTGGGTATATACTGTAATTGCGGCAGTGCATTGGAAGCACTTGAATTAAACATCTAAGGGCCATTGTTACAAATATATCATGATAAAGTTGCTGTAACTATACATAAAATAAAATTAGATCTTAATTTGCCAATTTATGTTAAATTTGAATTTACTTGGCTAGTCATTCACCTATTTACCACCAGCTGGGGACACAGCTTTCTGAAATGCTGTCTGCTTCCTTGTTGTGTATTTCACTATGCAGATGGAATGTAGTATAATTGTTTGAAAATAAGTTGCCATATGGTGGAAAACACAGAAGATTATTATATTAACACTAGTTTTAATATGCTTTACCGTGCTGTTATTGTATCTAAACTTGCCTTGATGTATCATTCAATAGGAAACAAATTGTTTTGCTGGAATCCTGCATTATGTACTTTAGCATATGGTGTTGCTGAATTTGTGTTTGACGTTCAGCTTGTAATCGAATGACTTTTTTGAAGTCTTAACATGTTAATGACAGTGCTGAGACGCACTCTGTGCAATTAGTCCGACTAATACTTGCCTTAGGTGGGATTTATAGTACTTTGTTTTATATAATAGGCTTATTTGGATGATTTTGGAAGAGCTAATTTCCAAAATGTTATTATTATCACTTTTAGTAGTAATATACCTTCCAATTTAACAGTAGATGGGAACATTGTTCCTGTGGGAAAATGTGGATCTTAAGCTCCTAGTATTTTATTTATTTATTTTGGAATTCATTATTGTTCATTTTATTTGAAAACAGAATATTATAGAACTAGCTTTTGAAACATTAAAATGTTTTTGTAATACAAATACAAACATTTGCTGCATTTAATCGTTTTCTAAACTCTAGAAAGTATAATCTTTTCCAGCTGTGTAAGTTGCAGAGAATAAATAGGTATGTATTGGTTGAGCTCTGCTTCTGAAAGGTTGGCATACAGTTAATGGAAAGTTTAATAACTCTGCACAATTTCTAGATTGGAAATACCACTCAATTCTTGGCCTGACGCCAATGAAATTTCACACTATTCCTCTAAAATATAGAGGCATTAACAGTGTAATTTTACAAATGATTTAAGCAAGGGTACAGAATGTGAGAACAGGTACAAATGAACTGGTTCTGAGACTTCCATTGGGGCCTGGCAATGACGGGTTATAATAGGGTGGATAGGGCAGTCTTCATGTGGCAAAGTTGACAGATTCCAATTGTATTATACTCCCTAAACTGCACACATATTACTGGCTTTTGCAAGAATGTGGGTGCAGATGTACTAAGCCTTTCAGAGTGATAAAGTGGAGAGAGATAACCAACCGAGCTGTCATTTTTCATACACAGCCTAAAACATGACAGAAGCTGATTGGTTGGTACTTTATCTCTATCCAATTTATCACTCTCCAATCTGGAGATTGGTGGTAGTGGTAAGCAACAACAATACACCTGGTATGTTGCATACAACATCCTAATAGCAAGAACTTAGTGTTCCCCACTGAGAAAAGAATAACCTTCTAGATCTCTCAACCATTGTCAACATTAATCATGCTTGTCTTCCCAGCTATTACACTCATGCACCCATGCACTCAATATGAGAGACCAAGTGCATTTTATTGCACTGTGCTACAGTCTTATACATGCAAAAACAAGTGTAAATGTCAAAAGAAGACAATATATAATTGTTACTCATGTAAACCAGTTTATACAGCACTAAAGATCCCTTGAGGCGTCATATAAATAAAATTATTATTATTATTATTATTATTATTAGTAGTAGTAGTAGTAGTAGTAGTAGTAGTAGAAAAAATAATAATAATAATTATTATTATTATTGTTGTTATTATTATTATTATTATTATTATTTTTTACTATATTATTAGTTCCTATGTTCATATTCTTATATGCAGATGGTATTGAAGTAATTTATTGGTTAGACAAGATCCACTAGATACGTATTGTTTACATGATTTTTGCCTTATTTCCTTAGGTAATGTGCAAGTGGCTGCTTCCAGATTGCTTAGATTTTGTGGAACGAAATTGTCTTTTTGTGATACAGACATCTCCTATGCATCTTACCATGTCAATGCTGAAGATTTATGAATGTTTACTGTCAAATATAAGGTGAGAAAACAAACTGTATTTTTCTTTCATACAAAAAGTAATAGATTTATTTTAAATCAAAATAAGCAACAAAACGAAATATGCTCATAAGAAAATCTGATTAAAAAGAGCATGCAGCAGCATGTGCACTGAAATTGTAATGGCAGTTGAAAAAAATACAGAAGTAGAGGTTCTGTATATGCAGATTTCTGGGAGAAATACAAATATATGGTTACCACAAAATACAGGTAATTTCTTTTCTACTGGAAAAATGTTTTTTAAAATATTACCAAAATAAAAATAAAATATTTTGGAAGATTCCTTTTTTTATTTTGTCCTTTTTAAACATAAATAACAAATTATATTGTTGATTTTAGAATTTAATTTTATTGACATACTGTATACTGTAGATAACAAAAAAATTGATAGACCACTCTACTGCCAGCTCTTAGCCTATCTAGCAATCATACTGTTAAATTGAACTTTTGAGAAATAGTTTATTGTGCAAGGTTACACTGAACAAGAGAATTTCAATATAGCCATTTAGGGTGCAGTTATAATTAAGACTCGCTGATGTGCCTATTTTCAAGTGGGCAAAGGTTTGTTGGGCAGAACATTTTACGCCTTTTCACCCCCTTAGGAGCCCAATTTTAATAAATCCCCGGCAGGTGCACAGGGAAAATTCAACAACTGTCAAATTTCCTAGAGTACAATGGCATACCCTCCAACATGACCCATTCCATTGGGTACACAATGCTCTGTTCCTGAACTTCCTTTCCAGTGGTTGCTCCAGAGGTGGGGCTACAGCACAGTCCAAAATTCAGATAGGGAAGCCACACCAATTGCCACCCCAAACACTGCCAGACATCACTGGCCAGGACTCAATGGCAGTTGGTGTGGCTCCCCTATTTGAATTTTGGACTGTGCTGCAGCTTCACTAATGGAGCTACCACTGGTAAGAAAGTCCAGGAATAGAGCATTTTGTACCTAATGGAATGGGTCATGTTGGAGGATATGCAATGTCATGAATTGTAAATGGCAGGTGGACATTTTGCCACATATCTCCAACACAAAGCTACCAATTACAATGCCAATATTATACTGTAAATCTATGGACCAAGAGCTTAAATTTGGTATATGATGTGCTTAGACAACGGTATCGTAGAAATATGTCACTCTTAAAAGTTGTCCTGCTATTAATACAGTATATGGATAATTACTTCACAGGGCACTGCAGCAGTAATGACATGAAACTTAGGTGTGTATTTGTGTTTGCAACTGATCTCCTACTTTATAAACTCCCCTTGCCATGATTACAATATACTGTACTAGAATCTGTTTCTTGATTATTATACAATTTGCATACAGCTTCTGTTCAGACTGCTTGTTACTTATTTTTCATATACATTTCAAACTACTTTGTTTTTGCATAATTAAATCTATGGCTAAATCTGGTCATTATCAAGCCTCACTCACAGTACATATGCAATATAAACCTTTTGAGGTATAAAAACATTAATACAAGCAGACGGAATCCTATCTGATCTAAAGCAGCTTTAACTTTTATATTAAAGACCCCCACAGTGTTCAATATGGAACTTATATTGCCATGAAGATAGTGGAAAAACTTAAATGTTATTAACATTGTATTGCATTGTGCTGATTATATTTTTATCACTTTAGTTCTGCAAAATCTGGAACCGAAAATGAAGACGAGGCCCTTGATGTTTCAGAAGATACAAGTTCCCAAACATATTCCACAACTAGTAAGAAAACCAAGGATGAGATCAGGAATATGATTGTAGCTTATGGTTTGTTTGCTATTATTTGGTCTGTTGGTGGAGTTCTGCAATTTGATTCAAAACTAAGGTGAGTGTTATTAAAATGCATTTTATTGTTTACTTATACTACTGTGTTATGTGTTTAGGATACTCTTATTAAGGAACATACAACAGTACGATATTTGTGGTACATTATATAAACCAGTGACATGCAGTGAGGTGTGGCAGGTGAGGCTATAGTCACAGTTTATGACAACTGTCTACCTATTCCACACATCTGTGATCAAAACTCAACAAATTTCCAGCAGTATATACTGCTGCACCTGTGTATGATGCCCACATGAACCCTTGGGTTCATATATTGTGTGTAAATCTGGCTCTAGTAGTAGCCAGTGCCTCCCCAGACATTTACTTCACAACATGTCACTGGATATATCCACATACTGTATGTGTGCTTCGCTATATCCTAACTGGTTTGCATATATCCACTTTGAGCAGTTTTAACTGTAGTACCCCAAAATGCCTTTCATGCACGTTGCAAGTTAGAAATCATAGCAAAGTAGTCTGACACTCACATGTCTCCTGCCTTTTATTTTAATCCCAATATGTAGTACTTCTCCTTTTATCAGATTTTAAATCATACTTACCTACTTTGATGTATGCCTCTCAGGGAGATGCCAGGAGAAGGAAGCAGATGGGCAGTGACATTGGTGGGGCTAGGCAAATTACATCAATAGGCCCACTCCCTTGTAGGGAAAATATAGCAATTGGATTGTATTTGCATAGGGGGTGGGGCTAAGTTGGCATGAATAACATAGTATCATGTAATTAGGCCCTGCCCACTTCACTATGAAGTAGGCAGAATGAGGAAGGGGTGCCCACTTTTCCGGGAGTGCCGGGGACTACCCAAAAAATTGGGTGTCTCCTGCAGGAACCGGGAGAGTATGATTTTAATTAAGGTTGCCTTTATATTAAGTGACAAATATTACTTTGTTAGGATAATTTTTGGAACTTAATAAAGTTATGCATCACCTTACAACCTGAAAGGTATTTAGCAAAGCTTAGAGAGAAATAAAATTGTTAGCGATAAAGTACTAGCTAATCAGCTTCTGCCATACATTTTGCAAGCTGTGTTTGAAAAATGACAGCTAGGAAATGATAGCTTGGTACTCTATCTCTCACAATTTAATCTCTCTCCAAGAGAGATAAAATAGCAACATACTTATTTTCATGACTTGTCAAGATCACATATCAGACAAATTGACTGTACTGCCATTGTCTTTGGAGTAAGTGATTCTACCATATTGCATGATCATTTAAATGAACAGTGTACTGTAAATGTTATCTGATCTGATTTATACACAGATCCAGCAAAGAATCTATTAGGTTAGTGCCAGAGTCTGGATGGATACACCAATATGGATAATCCCATCTACTATGGGGCTATTACATCACAGTATTCCAAATCCCCTCTTACATTCCCAAAAACTACAGATGCCATTTTGTTTTGTACAAATGAAATGTGTGCATAGCTTGTGCACCTTCTGACATAACCCTGCTACTGGAAGTTCTTGTGGGGCTCACCAGTGGCTGACTCAGAAAATCCCTACCTGACCACAGGTACACACATACAGTCACAGGTAAAGGGATAAACCACTTTGTTTTATCAGGGTTAAGGCCTAAAGACATATGTCCTGGCACCTAGGTGGTGTGTGTAAAATATTTCCCATAACAACAATTATACAGCGCTGCACGAGTTGCAGTCAAGATCCCGCCGGACGGAATCCTGGCGGTCGGAATACTGACACCGGAATCCCAACCGGCACAATCCTGACATATTCTCCCTCCATGGGTGTCCACAACACCCATAGAGGGAGAATAAATGTGTGCCGAGCGTAGCAAGGCACCGTGCCCACAGCGTAGCAAGCGCAGCGAGCCCGCAAAGGGCTGTGTTCCGCTCCCCACCCCTGTCGGGATTGTGCTGGTCGGGATTCCAGTGTCGGTATTCCGACCGCCGGGATCCCGTCCGGCAGGATTTTGTACTGATCCCCGCTACACAATAGTGTAGCGCTATATAACATTTAGAGTTTGTGAGCTAAGTGTAGCAAAAGCAACCACTTGGAACAGTATACAAAATTAATAACTCTGTGTGAAGGCATACCAATTCATAACAATTACAGTAAAATTAAAAAATAGCACAGAAAAATAATGCAATAACCATAAAGTGATAATGGTTTGAATGCAATGTACTGTAATAAAAAAACAACTTGCAACCTGTATCAATTGCAGTCAAACAAAGCAATAATTGCCAATGTGTTTTAGAAAATGTGCCAATCCAAAATCCAAGATAGTAAAGTGACTAAACCAGTCTTGCAGTATCCAATCAACAGAAGAAGATTCTATATTTATTGTGCTTACTGGAACCAAATGAATATGGAGCTTTCAACAAAAATATTTTTAGCTTCTATCAGAGATTTCTTCAGTTATCTTCCTAGTGGTTATTCTCCTACTGTATGTGCATACAATACAGTAAATAGAGGACATCTGACCTACAAATGTGTCCTTACTGTTGCTACAGTAGAGTCAAATAGCTCCTCTCGGCACATTAGGTCCTGTGAAAATTAGATGTACTGAGTGTCTTTTTCATTCAAAATGTGGGTCTTATTTGCATCATTCTATATTGCTAGCATACACTGATCAATTGATTTGTATATCTGTGTGCAGCTGAGTCTGCAGAGATGTCCAGACTCAGTTGTACCTTATGAAGGTGGAAAGAGAGGTTACAGGAGTTAAATTACAATAGTTAGTAGTAACTCTTGCTATAAGGGCTGGGATACCTCTATTGCAATGCAGTAAGTTCAATGGTGCTTGGTCGGATTCTGACTATATGGTATGTGGTTACTTGGAGACCTCGATACAGATTTCTAAGGCACATTAAAGCTGAGTGTACACTCTTAGGGGTATATTTACCAAGCCTTGGATGGAGATAAAGTACCAGCCAACCAGCTCCTCTCATTTTTTAAACACAGCCTGTGACATGGCAGTTAGGAGCTGATTGGCTGGTACTTATCTCATCCACTTTATCTTCATGCAAGGCTTAGTACGGTACCTACAACCTTCATTCTCTATGCTAGATATAATTCCTATTGTAGTATATGTCCTTATTCTATACAAATGATGATAGGCACAGTAGAACTACAGTACTTTTGTGCCAGAAATAATGATCAGTACTTATTCTTCTCTGAATCATCCAAAAGGAATCAAAAGCGAAAATATAAAATAGCTTTGACACATGATCACCAGAAATTGGAAATCATAGCACTTCCTATTTGCTTTCAACTGAAAATAGAATTAAACTGTTAGCAGCCTTATTAACCTAAATGTGGGCAACAATACATAACTAGCAAATTTACTCACAAATACATCATTTACAAGTTACAGGACAAGCAATTTGCAACAAAGTTGTCATTTTAATACTAGACATATGAACTAAATGTGAGTATGAGTCAAAAGTGAAGGTTTAAGAATAAAACAAGAGACATTTTTTTTCACATTAAAAAAAAAAAAAGAAGCATTAATTTTATACCTGCTACTGGCTAGGATGTCAGGATACTGACAAAATGACTTTCAAAAATAAATCACACACAGGAGTCTTTTACTTGGTCTCCATTGAGGCCAAACTTTGTGGCAAGTCTTTCATCAAAAACCTTTACAAGTTCAAGTAATGGCTCATTTTAGTGCTCAAAGTAGAAAGTTATGACATCTGAAAGATTGTGCCCATCAGCAAGCCCACAAAACATTCAGCACTTCCTCAATTTATCACTTAAAAATATTGAGGTGTTGCAGGTCATAAAGTGCAAAGCCGCAGTGTTACAGCGTTTTAGCACATCATAATGTGCTTGATGTACAGCAAGAAATTGTTGTGAATTCCTATTATCACCCTAATTTAAATGCTGTTGTGTATGCACTTTACAAGTGCTCTTGCTGGTTAATATTGGAAGTAGTGTGCAAACTGCGAAACCCATACAGATATTTTAAAATAATTTGCTTAACCTGATTTAAACATTAATGCATATTAAAATATCTATGAAAAGCAGAATTTAAATTCAAACCATCGTCTGATAAGGTGACATTGTCACTGGCTTTTGTATCGTTCTAAATGGTAAGTTTGTTCACATAATATTTACTTAAGAAATTCAATGTTTCAATTAACTTACTTAATTTGAGGAATAAATGAAGCTATGTCCCATTTAATGTTTACAGAGTCAAGTAGAAAAACTGTTAATTAACTGAAATGAGATAGTGTACCTTCCGTGAAGGACATTTCTGTAACCTTGAATTGGCTGTTTATTTTATATGCATATTGGTTTGTCTTATATTTACATAAGTAATTGTTACTTTATAGGGCTTATGTACATTTGGACACTTATTTATATACATAAAATACATAAAACATGTATTTCTGTACTGCACATGAAACTTGGTATGCATACTCCTGTAGACACATCTTGTGCTTCATGTCATTGTGACTGAGTCACACTACAACACAGCAGCAGACTCTGTCAGCAGGCATATACTGTATGTTACAGGCACTTGACCTCTGGACTCTACTACAATACAACCATATCTAGTAGGTGATGAGATAATAAAAGTTAAATGGCAGAAATCAACATTATTTGTATGTGGCTTAAGGGATCCAGGCAAGGTCTGGCTGCAATAAATTACTTTTGCTGATGTTTGTAGAACTACAAGTGAAAGCATACCCATGCTTGTCAGATAATGCTGTTGCTTGTAGAACTGCAAGCACAAGCATTCACTGGCATCCACAGCATACTGTGTCTTGTAACTCTACATAAAATAATGCTGAAGAATTTGCCTAGCAACAAAACACATTAGTTTCTGGATCTTATTGTGGGCTGTACATTGGATTGACAGTGTCAACTGAATGCTGTAAGTGCTTGGATTGGATATACAGGTGTGTCTTCATATACTGTACTTAGCATCAATATGCCATATGTTCAGACTGACCTTCTCTAGAAGTAGCATCTTTTCCATTAAATATTTAGTCTTATTTGAATTGCAGATGCAGCAAAACCCCACTGAAAATGTACTAGAGACCAGTGGCCGCTCAAGGAGTAGGGCTGCAGTGCAGTCCAAGCTTCAAATTGGGGAGCCACACCAACTGCCAGTGATTTGGTTTGAAAGGTCAGTTGGTGGCATTCGGTGTGGCTCCCCTATTTGAATCTTGGATGTTGGGCTGTGACTTTAACTGCTAAGGGATTAGCTTGAACCACCTGACACATTATTTTCCGAAAAACCACTCAGAAAATGTTGTTGTTTTTTTTTATGAGTGAATTAGTTGTAGAATGTGTATGTAACCTTATTCAAAATGATTTTAGTTATAAAAATCTTCCTTTTTTATATTTAAAAAAATATTCTTTTTTTAACATCGGTACATTGTCCACCAACATTGGAACATTGCAATCATCGGAAACATTGCAACCATCATGGCTTTCACTTTGAAAGCTGGGAAAGCCACCAGGTACACAGGAGGGGCTTGGGGGGGGTTCATTTACACTTCCCCAGCAGGGGGAGGGGGGTCCTGCCGTGCTGACCATTCAGCAGTGAACGGCAGGGAGGCAGAGGGACCTTCTGGTTCCTCTGACAGCAGCAGCGGAGTTAAGTTTCTCTTCCCTGCCGCTGCAAACACACTCTATCTGACTGGTCGCATCCTGTGTGACCAGGTCAGATAAGACACTTGCTGGTATGGTTGCATCTGATGCGACCATGCCAGGCAAGTGGTTAAAGAAGTACAAAGTTGCAGGTGAATTACAGTGGAACTTGGCATGAGAAAAAGCTTCATCATTGCATTCCATATACATATTCAGACTTATTATCACACAGATGTACAAATGTCGCACATCAAATTAATCTGTGTAAGCTAGCAAAGGCGTTTGGACACTTCCATTTGATTTATTTATGCAAATAAGACACACACTTTGTGCAAGAAGGACACTTGGTGCGGCCTGGGCCCTGCTAAACTGAGAGAGGCTGTTTGGCGCAACAATGTATGTGGACACATCTGTAATTACAGTTTATACAGATATGTCCTCCTACAATTATCCTTTTTGTGCCATATGTCGTGAGATACTAAGTGCAATTTAGATGCTTTGCAATAGGTAGTGAATCAAAGGAATCGTTATAAAGTAGCAGATTAACAGTTTGTGGCATGAGTAACTTTTCTATGACCTTTGTTTATTCCTTTCTTTTACAAAGATTATCTAAATTTTCCTGAATTTTGCATCTTAATTTGTTAATAGTGTATTGAGGGGCAGAAGTTCTAAGCCTTGGAGATTGATAAAGTGGAGAGAGATAAAGTACCAGCCTATCAGCTTCTCCTAACTACCATGTTACAGGCTGTGTTTGAAAAGTGATATTAGCTGATTGGTTGGTAGTTTATCTCTCTCCACTTTATCACTCTCCAAGTCTTAGTACTTCTGACCCTAAGTATTTAGGATTAGTATTTTTTGTGTCCTAAATTATGCATTATACTTATGTTACATTGTACGTCACAAGAATGTGGTTTATTATACATTTACCAAGGGGCACAGAACCTGTAGTCTGTAATTGTTAACCAAATGTCTGTGGAGCCTGGCCACACCCTTAAGCATGGGCCCCTACAGTAGCATCCCCCCGGTGGGCCCTTCATGCCCCAGTCTGACACTGGTTATAGTCAATTATAACTGAGGCCACTGTAGGTATAGTTAGGGTTGTCCTATCTATAGTTAGGTTTGTCCTCTCTATTTTATTATAAAATTGGAGTCTGATAGTAATTAGTTCATTACACACGTTTGCATTATGACATAATCACAGCTCCCACTGTGAGTGCTGTACACATTAGATACATTTTGGTAATGGCAAACCAAGTATTATAAGTTTCTCTAAACATAATGTTTGAAGTAAATACAGAGGAAGACTTAGGTGATTGCAATAAATCAGCTGGGGAGTAGGGATAAAGTAATTTGTTTTTTTAATGTACAATTTTTAAAAGTAGTTTGACCTAACAGTCACCCACACATACAGTACATCTAAATAATGCAGAATGCTGAAATGCAGCTAAGGGAGTTTTTATATGTTAGTGTTGCACTTAGAAATCAGCTATTTCTATGTCTACAGAAGCAAATTAATGATTAGCCTGTTGCAGGTGTTTCAGAAATTTCCAAAAATTTTATAATGCAGAGGTTCTTGAACTATACATTGGACCAGTATCAGTGTAAAATTCGACTTTTTACAAAAAAGCTTTCATTGTTACAATATTGCAAGTCCATATAAAAGATATGAACAAATAAAAAAGACTTAAAACTGTAAATGAATAACTTTTTTTTGTTGTTTTTAAAAAAATATAATTCTTATTAACAAAAACAAATCAAAAAAGGGGCAGACTATCAGCATTATGTCATAATGGCATTTGTTATACAACTGTACTCAGGGCCCCCTCCTCTCTAGCCAGTATCCGGGTAGATCATTAGTGAATAGGCTCGGGTGCCGTGCCAGAGTCTACTGTGCATGCACAAATCTGGAGAAATTGCGCAGCAGGCATTATCCTGGCAATTTTGCAGATGTGCATGTGTAAAAACACTGGGAAACTGACCAGTACACCATTTTCCTGATGCTTTATACAATGCTGACACTGCTAATATGGGTCTCTGGAGAGGAGAGCAGGGTGTGTAGTGTTGGCCCCCCTCGACTCAGTAGCCAGTTTGGTGCACCCATTATATATTCACTGTTTACTGTACTAAAGCACTGCTCACTGTAAAGACATGTCTTGCTGCAGACTTACAGGACAGGTCAGTTAAGCAGCTCTTACTTCAGTTTAATAATATTGAAATGGACTCCTCTGAAGCCAACATTGTAGAGGAATTTAATGTGTAGGAGAAGGACAAAATAATAAATCATGGCCAAAAGAAGAACAATCACTTAAGAATGAAATGGACGATTCTGAAAATAACATCACAGAGGAATCTTCTACCCAATGTGTGGAAGAATGACAGCATATTGAATTACAGGCTGTAGATACAAAGGAAGAAAATCCAGTAAATAATTAAGTAGACATCTCTGAAGAGATGATCATAGAGGAGTCTATGACCCAATGTGTAGGAGAACAACAAAATCTAGAATTACATTGTTAAGAGAGATGACGGCTCCATTAAATGAGGAAAAATATCTGATGGCGACCATAGGGAATGGATAGGGATCTCAATGTTTGGTGGGACAATTACAAATAGTTTGGACCCTCATGAAGGCTGGAGGAACCTTGAAATTTGGATGCTCAATTAAAGACTACAAAGTGATACCACTGCTATTAGTGAACCTGAAGATGACCTGAATGAAGCCACCAGGAATGGAGACAACAGCAGCTTAGTTTTAGAGAAACGTGACCAGCGGGACAAAATAATAATATGTGTTTCCAATGATGACACAGTAGAGGTACTAGAACTGCATAATGAATTAAAAGATGACATAACAAATCAAAAGGCAGAACTGGAAGAATAGCAGCAGAAGGAAAAAATAAATAAATGAAAGACTCTGTGGTAAGACTTAATATTTTGGGTGTATTAAGAAGGACCAGAATATCATTGCTGAATGGATTTCACACTTACAGTGTCAGGGACATGTCCCTAAGACCTGCAGCCCAGTATCATGGTTAATGCATTGAAACAAAGAGTGCACTGTACCTGTATATTGTCAACCTACTGGTCTGCTACAGCTTTGATATCCCTAGTGCAATACCATTTTAACCTTGGAGCGCTTAATGGTGAACACACATACCTGTAAAAAAAGAGGTTAATGTTAATGTAACAGCTCTTTTGTGAAATGGTGAAGGAGATGGTAAGGATATTTGTCCAATCCAGGTAGGAAAGCAGTGTTTAATTGTGGGTATCTATCCCTGCTGTCCCTACCTTCATTACGGCTGCTGCAGCTTTATCAGGTCCCGTGCTGACGTCGCTCCAGCCCGATCTCCTTTTTGCGGCTTTCGACTTTAAGGCATACCAGCGATAGCACACGCTGGCGTCTCTCCTCCGATGCTTGTAATAGTCTTTCCAACGCGTTTCGGGTATTCCACCCTTTAACTAGGATTCTGACTGTTTGTAAAACTTCCTTTTTATAACTAAAAAACTTTATTATTCTCTTTAAAACAGGAAATGAAAAAACAGGAAGTTATAAATAAAAAGCGGCAACCATGTGCCCGTTATTCCCTAAAAGGAAAATATTTTTTTTCTTTTATATTAAAATTAATGGTATGGCGTTCATGTAATACATTTAAAAATAAAGTGGTGAATATATTCATAAATAGGGGACAAATTTATCTGACATCAAGCCGCATGTAATGAAGGTAGGGACAGCAGGGATAGATACCCGCAATTAAACACTGCTTTCCTACCCGGATTGGACAAATATCCTTACCATCTCCTTCACCATTTTACAAAAGAGCTGTTACATTAACATTAACCTCTTTTTTTACAGGTATGTGCGTTCACCATTAAGCGCTCCAATTTAAATTTTTGATTTATTTATACTTTATGGAGCTGCTAACATAATCCATAAAGCGCGGTTATTATTTTTTAATCTTTTAATTATCGTATCATTGTTATTAATACCGCTGCTATAAATATGAATATATTACACCCAAGTAGAAATATCATTAGTAACATATTCACTTTAGAAAAACCACCACCGGAACCAAACCCACAAAATGAGGGTTTTTGTGCACAATTTTTACTACTTGAAAAAGATTATTCTCAGGAGATAAAAAATTGGTGGGAGGTGACTACCCTCACCAAGTATTTAGAAATGGATATGATTCCTAGGGGACTAAGACTACAAAAGAATCCAACTTTTGATCCAATAGATCCCAAATTCTTTCAGAGATGGAATCAGATCCTGGACAATTGTTCTAAAGAGCTTATTTCCCTTATCGTTGAGGACAGAAAAATATCTTTAGAAAAATTAGGAGAAAAAATTCAGATCACTGAGAAGAAATTTGAGTCATTAAAAACTATGCCGGATTATATCAATTTAATGAAATTGACAAATGATAAAATGGAAAAATTAGAGCGTGATATCTTCTTACAGAAACAAAGGAAGTTCTTCAGAGATCACCATGAAAAATCCCAATTTTCCATAAACGAAAGGAGAAAAAATGGCACACTAATCAATTCACAAAAAAGAAGAGAGAATCAACCAATATACACACAGAAATATCGCTATAGAAATCCAAATCTACAAAAGAATCATTATGACGACCTCAGAAAACAGAAGACGCCTCTCATTCAGAAGCAACCACAAATACCGACACAAAGAAAGAAATACCAGCCATATAACCCAAAGAATTTTCAATTTGGACATAAACAAGTGAGCAAGAATCCTTTAATCAAGGGAGGGCAATGGCAAGAAAAGAAGAAAGGTCCACTTATCAAGCTCTAATGAAGAATATTGAAAGTAAAAAAGAAATAGAGAGAACTGAAATAAGATATGGAAAAAGGTCCTATAATGTAGAGGATGAGAATGAGGAAACTAAGGAAGATTTTTTAGGGGAGTTCCAGGAAGAAGATCAGGAGTTCGAGTGGAGACAAACCCCTTGGAAACAAAAAACAACACGATTGGCCCTTTCACCAGGCGAAGGGGTGTCAGGGGTGGTAAACGTAAAAAGATAACACCACATAAAGAGAATGATGGAATCTTCAACCTCAGCAGTAAGATATTAACATCACAACAAGTATCGCTTCTAAGCAAGGGCCTGAAATTTGCACCACAATCCAGTGCGAACAATTTCGACCTCTTTATGGACACTCAAAAATTTGTTAGAAAATTATGTATAAAAAAGTTTTTTGGAGACCAGAATGATAATCCTGAGGTCCCCAACCCGCAAGATCCTTTTAAACATAGCTATTTCAGACCCATTTCCACTTTCAATCCATCACATGTGAAAGGACCTCACATCGAAACCTTTCAGACACTAGTAGAGAAAGACATCCAAGAATTGATAGGGAACACAAAAAAGAAAAAATATAACCTGACGAGGGGTGAAAAACAAGCACTGCAAGAATTGAAGAAGGACAGTACCATAATAGTGAAACCAGAGGATAAAGGAAGTGGGCTGGTGATCATGGACAGAGAAAAGTATGGTGAAGAAGTGCAGAAATTATTAGGAGATGCGGACACCTATGAAGTTCTGAGGAGTGATCCCACCAAAGTATATCAAAAAGAACTAGAATAACTTCTTCAAGAAGGTTTGGAGATGGGAATCCTAACAAAAAAAGAACGAGACTTCATCTACATCTCTCACCCTAGAATCCCCACATTCTACCAGTTACCTAAACTGCACAAAGATCCTCTTAACCCTCCGGGCCGTCCCATAGTTTCGGGAATTAATTCTCTTTCTTCCCGGTTGTCGAAGTATGTGGATTCTTTCCTGCAAACACTTGTGCGGGAACAGAAGAGTTATGTAAAGGACACATCACAGGTTCTACAGATACTAGAAACTGTGGAATGGCAAGAGCACTTTATTTTATGCACCAGCGATGTGTGTTCATTATACACCTGCATAGCCCATGACATCGGCAGTGAAGCCAGCAGGTTTTTTCTCTCAAATTGTACAAAACTTCCGAATTCGCAGATAAATTTCATCATTAGCTGCATCGAATACATATTGAGCAAGAACTACTTTTGGAACCAAGGAGTGTTCTACAACCAGAAGAAAGGAACAGCTATGGGTTCTTCCTTCGCACCTAGCTACGCTAATTTATTCGTGGCTAGGTGGGAGGTAGAAAAAATTTGGGAAATAACCCATTTAGGAAACATATAGTCATCTGGAAAAGATATATTGATGACCTGCTGTTCATATGGAGTGGACCGAAGCACACCTTATCTGAATTTCTTAAATACATGGAAAATAACGACTATGGCTTGGAATTTACGTCAACAATAAGCGAAGATATGGTAATTTATTTAGACTTGGAGATCTTTATTAAAAATAATCAAATTTGCACTAGAAATCATATTAAAGAATGCAGTGGAAATAACACACTGAGCCGTACCAGTAATCATCATAAAAACTGGCTAAGAAATATTCCTAATGGGCAATTTAGAAGGCTCAGGAGAAATTGCACACATCAGGAGAATTACCAGCAACAATCCCTTATTATGAAGGAAAAATTTGTCGATAGAGGATACAGAGGAGAAAATCTACAGAACGAAATTGATCTCATTTCAAAAATGGACAGAAAAATAATGTACCAATACAAACCAAAAGAGAATAAGAACAATTTCAAGACTGCCTTCATTACACAATTTAACAGCCAGCATCTTCAGTTTGAATCTATTTTACAGAAACATTGGCATATTTTACAGTTAGATAAGCAATTACTTCCATACATAAAAGATAAACCACAGATCATTTATTGAAAAGCAAAAAATTTGAAGCAAAATCTAGTTAAAAGTGTTGTGCAGATGGAAACAAGAAATCAGGAAGAACAAAAAGGGAACTTCCATTGTCTGAACTGCCGTCCATGTAAGATTACTGGAAATAGATCTAGAAAAACAATTTTAGAATTTATGTCTACAAAGAAAATCTATAAAATAAGAGAGAGAATTACTTGTGATTCAGAGGGAGTTATCTACCTCCTCCACTGCCCATGTGGATTCCAATATATTGGACAGACTAAAAGAAAGATGTGTATATGAATTGCTGAACACATATATAATATACGGAAGGGATTGGACACACACAGTCTTTCTAAACATTAAAAAGACTGTCATAATAGCGATCCATCCAGCTTAAGATTTATTGGTATTCAAAAAATATTTAATAATTGGAGAGTAGGGGACATTTGTCTTGAACTGAGAAGAATAGAAACCAAATGGATATACCATATGAGAACCCTACAACCTGAGGGGTTGAATGTGGAAATAGATATTAATGCCTTTCTATTGGACAAATAACAGAAAATATCATGAAGTAGTCTTTTTAGATAAATTTGTCCCCTATTTATGAATATATTCACCACTTTATTTTTAAATTTGTTACATGAACGCCATACCATTAATTTTAATATAAAAGAAAAAAAAATATTTTCCCCATAGGGAATAATGGGCACATGGTTGCCGCTTTTTATTTATAACTTCCTGTTTTTTCATTTCCTGTTTTAAAGAGAATAATAAAGTTTTTTAGTTATAAAAAGGAAGTTTTACAAACAGTCAGAATCCTAGTTAAAGGGTGGAATACCCGAAACACGTTGGAAAGACTATTACAAGCATCGGAGCAGAGACGCCAGCGTGTGCTATCGCTGGTACGCCTTAAAGCCGAAAGCCGCAAAAAGGAGATCGGGCTGGAGCGACGTCAGCACGGGACCTGATAAAGCTGCGGCAGCCATTTAGGCTGAACTGACATCAAGCCGCATGTAATGAAGGTAGGGACAGCAGGGATAGATACCCGCAATTAAACACTGCTTTCCTACCCGGATTGGACAAATATCCTTACCATCTCCTTCACCATTTCACAAAAGAGCTGTTACATTAACATTAACCTCTTTTTTTACAGGTATGTGCGTTAACCATTAAGCGCTCCAATTTACATTTTTGATTTATTCATACTTTATGGAGCTGCTAACATAATCCATAAGGCGCGGTTATTATTTTTTAATCTTTTAACCATTTTAACCTTACAGGATATGTTTCTCTGTTTGTATTTGCATGATATATATATATACGTGTGTGTGTTTAACTAAGAATTTTTGTCTCATTTTATATGTGTTATTGTCTATTAAGGTTAAGCTTTAATAACTATGCTGCAGGCTAATGCCCCAGGTAAGACAGTTTGTTCCCATTTCCTTAGTTTTTCTTTATTCTATACTAGCTGTTCTACACGTTTTTTGCACTGGAGTTTCTGATTTTCAGTGTCGTAAATATAAATGAGTGTTAAAAATTTGGTAAATCTATAAAGATGTAAATTTGAGATGTTTTAATGTAAGTAAATATTAATCCATAGTTACCCGAGTAGCACCTGTAGCAGATATGGTAAAAAGTGATAGGACCATTTTTGTAGTTAATGGATTTCTAGACTCTGGGGATGCAATCCAAATTTTGATCCGATTGTCCATTTGGGCATTATCGTTCACGCAATGCAAGCCATACATCGGTGATGACGTCATTATGTCAACTCCCTTTTCATTCTGTTAGGGGAGGTTTATTAAAATTCCTATTATGTAGTTTCCCTGTTTCCCACCTGAAGAATCCCTATGTTAAATTTCAGCTTTCTAACATATCGGAAAAAGAGAATTAATGATGAGTCAGTCAGTGAGTAAGAGATATGGTGAAAAGTGACAGGACCATTTTAGTAGTTTAGGAAATTCTACACACTGGAGGTGCAATACAAATTTTGATCTGATTGTCCATTTGGGCATTATCGTTCACACAACGCAAACCACTCATTGGTAATGATGTCATTATGTCAATTCCATTTTCATCCCCTTAGGGGAGGTTTAAGAAAATTATAGTAATGTAGTTTTCCTATTTCCCACCTGCAGAATACCTATATTAAATTTCAGAATCAGAATCTGCTTTATTGGCTATGTGTACTCATGTACACTAGGAATTTTTGGCGGTACAGTGCATCGCCAAGCAGCAACTTGAAGGGGAAATACATAGCATAAGAAGGGGGATAAACGTAGCATACATTAAAAACATTACACGCAGGGCCGGTTCTACCCCTTGTGGCGCCCAGTGCGAGAGTTTCCACTGGCACCCCCCCCCCCTCTCCATGGCAAAACAGTTAGTGTGTGGGGGGCGTGGCTTCATAGGGGAGGGCGTGGCCAGTTATGCTCACAGTAGCTGTGCCCCCCAGTTGATTTGCCCCCTCTTTATTTGCCCCCAGTAGTTGTGCCCCCTCTTTATTTGCTCCCAGTATTTGTGCCTCCTCTTTATTTGCCCCCAGTAGTTGTGCCCCCTCTTTATTTGCGCTTCCTCTTTATTTGCCCCCAGTAGTTGTGTCCCCAGTATTTGTGCCTCCTCTTTATTTGCCCCCAGTAGTTGTGCCCCCCAGTTGATTTGCCCCCTCTTTATTTGCCCCCAGTAGTTGTGCCCCCTCTTTATTTGCTCCCAGTATTTGTGCCTCCTCTTTATTTGCCCCCAGTAGTTGTGCCCCCTCTTTATTTGCGCTTCCTCTTTATTTGCCCCCAGTAGTTGTGTCCCCAGTATTTGTGCCTCCTCTTTATTTGCCCCCAGTAGTTGTGCCCCCTCTTTATTTGCTCCCAGTATTTGTGCCTCCTCTTTATTTGCCCCCAGTAGTTGTGCCCTCTCTTTATTTGCGCCTCCTCTTTATTTGCCCCCTGTTGTTGTGCCCCCTCTTTATTTGCCCCCTGTCGCTGTGCCCCCCGCTTACAAACACACACACACACACACAAAATAATAAAAACAATACTTACCACTGCCCCGCTCCTGCTTCTTCTGCTGCTGCTGCTCCGTCAGTCTGGCCGCCCGCTCCTCTCTATGGGAGAGACGTCAATGACGTCTCTCCCATAGCGCCGCACAGACACTAGAGGTCAATAACGACCTCTAGTGTCTGTGCCTGGAGCCGGCTGCAGCGGACGCCCACACAGCCCACGGCGTCTGCTGCAGCCGTGGAGCGGGGAGCGGAGTGCGGGCAGGCGGCGGTGCCTCCGGGGTGACTGCGGCCGCGCCCCCAGGCCGCAGCGCCCCGGGCAAAGGCACTGCTTGCCCGCACCAAGGACCGCTCGTGATTACACGTATGAGTTCATACTACACATTGGACTCCCTGACGAAGACCCACACGGGTCGATACGCGTAGGAGAACAGTGCAGAACAAGCAGTGTGTAAAATATATTACCACTGAACAACATAACAGAGCCATCTGACATTCAACACAGCCCAGCCGGTTGGCGTGCAGCGGCTCCGGAGGTGCAAAGAGACGAGGACCGGGGTCACATGACCGCAAGTTCCATAACCAGGAAGAAGATTCTGAACCAGGAGCTGCAGGACGGGCAGTGAAGTTGAGTGGAGACGGACGCCGGGAAACGATAACAGGAGACGCAGGTAACAGCTCTGTAAAGGGGAAGGACACAGCGGATAGTCCCGATTCGGGTCTCAAAGTTAGTGTCACTTTCCCCACAGAGACAGGACTGCTTCCCATCGATCTGGCTGGCGGACAGCATCTGTGGACACAGGCGCTTTTCCATCACCCCAGATGGAAGTAGAAAGCGGCCAGTCCGGAGCATTTAAAACACCTATCTCTCTGCTAGTTTTCCACCCGTACATCCACCAGGGGTACCCCATTCACTGTGAAATACTGCTGGAATCAACGATCCCCTGAAGGACACCATCATTGTAATAACTCTTTTCAACAGACTTTCAATTACAGCAAAATCTTTTCACTCATTTGGATTATATACAAGTCTGGGACTGTGTTGTCAATTATAACAGTAGACATTGTTCTACATTTATAGTGCAAACTCAGGAGGTGGGATGCCACGCTCCATTGCACCACATTTTGGACTCGTTACTACACAATTGTTTGTGTTTTCTCTTCCCACATTTCTTCTCTTTACTTTTATTTATTTTTACTCTACTGTTATTCATTAAATTTTTGTGTATTCCCCAATATTCTATATATGCATTAATGCTCATCTAGGTACATCCCAAGGCAACTTGGTGATGCAATAAAAATAGATATACTTTATCCAATACTGTAATTTGGTATAATTTCAGGCGCAATTGCAAAACCCCTTTTTATATATACTGTCTTCTCTTGAGGTTTGTGGGTTTAGCCTCCTTTGCAATTCTGCTGCCATTACTTATACCCGTAGAACTAGAGCGCAGGATAAAACACTTTGTTTACACATTGCAACTGTACAATAGACTTGACATATTATACTTGTTAGACTTTTTATATATTGTTCAGCTGGTGGACAGCTAGTGGGAAGAAGCTTTTAATGGATCTGGTCGACTTCGCGGGAATGGACCTGTAGCGTCTGCCTGATGGAAGCGGTTCAAACAGTTTGTGACCTGGGTGCTGCATATCTGCCGCGATTTTCTCCGCTCGCTTCCTGAACCTTGACTGGTATAATTCCAGGATGGGAGGGAGGTCGGCCCCAACAATCTTTTCAGCTGTCCTCAACATCCTTTGCAGCCTCCGTCTGTGACTCTCATTGGCAGCTCCATTCCAGACTGTGATCGAGGAACATAGGACCGATTCTACAGTCGCTGTGTAGAAGATGAGCAGCAGCTTCTGCGGGATGTTGAATTTCCTGAGTTGCCTCAGAAAGAACATTCACTGCTGGGCCTTCTGTACAGTGCTTATGTTGTGTCCCCATTTCAGGTTTCGGGAAATTTTTGACCCTAGGAATTTGAAGAAGTTGACCCACGAAACCACGCTGTCAGCTAAGATAGCTGCCTAACATATCGGAAAGTAAGAGAATTAGTGATGAGTCAGTGGGTGAGGGCTTTCGTATATACACACATATATATATATATATATATATATATAGTAGTACAAACCCGGCACTCCAACTGGGCAGATGTAACCCACATGCATTTAACTAGCTTGTGTGCCTTGCTGGGGTATAGCAACCCTGCATTTGTGGACAAAAGAAGCAGCACCCCGAGACTTGTATAGAAAAATTAACTTTAGTGCACACAAACAGTGCAAATGCTTTCAACGTTTCGGGGAATGATACCCCATTATCAGGATAACGTGTGCAAGTAATTACAAACAACTTTATACTTACAATCTCCTCCATTCCCGCTCACCGCCGGATGCCATCCTAGGATTCCGCACCACTTCTGGTATCAGGCAGCGGAAGTATCGTCATCACCGAAGGCAGCGCCGGGGGCAGGCTAAGGAAGGGTAACACAGGATTGGTTATTAGGGTAACCGTCTATATGAACATACACATTGAAAAACATAGTGATCACAATATAGTGTGTAGTATATACAGGGGCATAGGAAGGGCGGTTCCGGTGGAGCTCGAGCTCCAGGTGCCCAAGACAGTACAGGGCGCTGCAGCTCGACTCCTCCGGAACCTCCGCCTGGCCGCAAGCAGCTCGTAGCCGCAGCTGTCAGTCACTGACAGCTGAGAGCCCAAGCTGCAACAACTTTCTCCCTCCCTCCTTCCCTCCATAAGTGGCATCACGCCAGTGACGGAACTAGTACCGGTGCAAGCGGTGCATTGCACCAAGGCCCACCGCAGTAAAGGGGCCCACAGCCAGCTGCATTATAATGAGTCACACTGACTCTTTATATGCCTTCACTAACCGCTGTGTTACCCAACTCCAGTGCCCTGACTCAGTCTCGCCTGTAAAACATTGCTATCTGCAGTCCGGGGACCAGTGAGAGCCAGAGTGGAGGGTCCGTTCTCCCCTCTCCCCTCAGCTCCTCCCCTTTCCTTCTTGTTTTCTGGACTCTGGCTTCCTCTCCATCACTGAGCAGCTCTCCCTGGGCACCAGTGATCTAACATCACGGTGACCTTCCCTGGTGCCAAGTAGAGGAGGAGCAGACTGTTTGGGAAGTCATTTCCATGCACAGCAGCAGCCAATTATATCCACCATGCCAGGTAGGAAAAAAAGATAAATGGGACAGTAGACAAGTGCTGCACAGCTGCTGCAGCTCCATATAATCACAGAGTCTCAGTAGTCAGACATCTCAGCAAGCTCCTGGCATGGAATATACTCTATGGCATCACCCATTACCTTTACCCATCACCCTCTCCTGTCATTCTGCCTATCCTTATCACCCAGTGCCTCTCCCAGTCACCCTCTACAGTGATCCAGTGCCTTCCCCATCACCGTCTCCTGTCAGGCACTTGTCACTCAGCCTCTCCCCATCGCCCTCTATCATTACCCCGTCTCTGCCCCTACCCTCTCGTGTCACTCCACTTTTCCCTGTCAACATCTGCCTCTGCCTGTCACCCTCTCCTGTTACCCCCCTCTCTCCATCACCCCATCTCTCCCTGTCACCCTCTCCTGTCACCCACTGAGTCTCCCTGTCACCCTCTCCTGTCACCCACTGAGTCTTCTTGTCACCCTTCCTCTCCATGTGGCCCTCTCCAGTCATCTCATCTCTCCCCTTACCCTCTCCTGTTACCCCACTTCATCCCGTCATCCACTCCTGTCACTCTGCATCACCCTCTTCCATCACCCACTGAGTTTCCCTGTCACCCTGCCTCCCTGTCACACTCTCCCATCACCCCACTACTCCCCGTCACCCTCTCCCATCACCTCACTACTCCCCATCACTCACTGCCTCTTCCCGTCACCCTCTCCTGTCGTCCCATTGTCTCTACCAGTCATCCACTCCCTCTCGCCCACTGCCTCTACCTGTTACACTCTCACCAACACCCACTGCCTCTCTTTGTCACCTTCTCTCTGTCACCCTCTCCCTGGCAAAACCCACTGCCTCTCCATCGCCAGTTGCCTCTTCCTGTAACCCTCTCCATTTCACCCCATTGTCTCTTCTTGTCACCCTCTTCCTTTCTCTGTCACCCTCTGCCTCTCCTTGGCATCACCCACTGCCTTTCCTCATTATCCTATCCTCTTCTGTCACCCTCTGCCACTCCTTGTCACCCACTGCATCTCCGTCTTCCACTCTCTCGCGTCGTTACCCTCTGCCTCTACCCGTCACCAACTGCATCACCCTCTGTCTGTAACTCACTGCCTCTCCCCAGCATCACTATCTCCAGTCTCTCTTGTCACACTATGCCTTTCCCTAACACCTCCCTGTACCGACTGCTTCGGCCTGTCACCCTTTGCTTCTCTTTGTCACCCTTACCCCGTCACCCACTGCCTATCTCTGTCATGTGGCATATTATGAATTGGGGTGGGGTGAAAGAAAGGGGGCCCAAGGCATATTTTTGCACCTGGGCCCACGACTCACAAGTTCCGCCACTGCATCACACGCACACCTGTCTGACGTCATGACGTCAGATGGGCGGAGATGCGGCGCCGGCCAGACTCAGAGGGACAGAGTGGGGCTGCGGGCAGCGGCGGTGCACTGTTTATAATTAATAATTATAACTAGGTGGGTGCGTTATTGCTGTGAGGCCATGCTTGCCTGACCCCTCATGTCTTTTCCCAGCAGCCAGCTATTAGATTTTTCAAAAGTATTTACTGTATGTATGTGAATATATATATACAGTATATATATATATATACACATACACGCACACACACACACATATATATATATATATATATATATATATACATCCATGAGAAGGGGAAGCACTCACCAGACTTCTTAAAACGTAGATCCTTTATTTCAAAGCATGACAAAGGTCCTGGATAGGACCAAAACATCGATGTATTTGTTTTATCTCATGCTTTGAAATAAAGGATCTACGTTTTAAGAAGTCTGGTGAGTGCTTCCCCTTCTCATGGATATTTTGGAACTATAACCTGTTGGTTGTTTTTCATTGGAAATGCACCCCAGCATGATACCTGATTATGTGAGTGTGGACCTCATGGATTGGTTATATATATATATATATATATATATATACATATATACAAACAGAAATCAGTCCTTTGCGCTTAAAATCCTTGGAGTCCAGATTGTTGTCCAACTGCGCTTCAATCCCCTCCGTGCCACCGGAGCAAGGTAGAAACTGGTGAACAAATTGGAGAGCGCAAATGAGTAATAAAAAGTATACGATTTTACTTGAAATAACTGCTTACATACATTTCAGTTTAAAACAAACGGCATGTGTGGAATACTGCAACTCAGCCACTGCATCCGCAATGAAGACTTCTCACAGAGCCCGCTCTGGTCACGGTCACTGACGTCACCACGTCCACGTCCAAGCCACGCCCACGTGGCTTGGACGTGGACGTGGTGACGTCAGTGACCGTGACCAGAGCGGGCTCTGTGAGAAGTCTTCATTGCGGATGCAGTGGCTGAGTTGCAGTATTCCACACATGCCGTTTGTTTTAAACTGAAATGTATGTAAGCAGTTATTTCAAGTAAAATCGTATACTTTTTATTACTCATTTGCGCTCTCCAATTTGTTCACCAATATGTACATATATATTTATATGTATAACTATAAATAAATATTATATATATATATATATATATATATATGCATTTCCTTTAGTGTAATATATTTCACCATTACTGTCAGTCCGTGAGTGCCAGCTATATTATATATATATATATATATATATATATATATATAAAAACAAAGCATGCTGGATGGCACTCAATGGGCTTATAGAATAATAAAAAAAAACGCTTGCAGCTCCATAAATCAAAGTTTCGGGCTTTAATATCCATCTTCAGGATACAGCAACTGTACATACCTTAAAATCTGAGTGAACTAGACACTGTGTCCCCGCAGCTCCGGCCAGCGCCGCCAGCCACACTTCCGGTAACATCCGGAATAGTGCATACTGGGAGCTAACCCCATCGCCATGGCAACCCGACGCCATAGCAGTGATACAGAAACAACACCTACAGTCAAAAAAAGCATGCTAATAGCATAAAGTAATAACAGCATCCAATAAAGGGGGTCATTCCAAGTTGTTCGCTTGTTGCCAATTTTCGCTATACTGCAATTAGTCGCTTACTGCGCATGCGTAAGGTTCGCAGAGCGCATGCGCTTAGTTATTTTACACAAAAGTTAGGTATTTTACTCACGGCGTAACAAAGTTTTTTCACCGTTCTGGTGATCGGAGTGTGATTGACAGGAAGTGGGTGATTCTGGGCGGAAATTGACCGTTTTCTGGGAGTGTGCGGAAAAACGCAGGCGTTTCAGGGAAAAACGCGGGAGTGGCTGGGGAAACGGGGGAGTGTCTGGCCGAACGCTGGGTGTGTTTGTGACGTCAAACCAGGAACGAAACTGACTGAACTGATCGCAATGTAGGAGTAAGTCTCGAGCTACTCAGAAACTGCTAAGGATTTTCTATTCGCAATTCTGCTATGCTAAGATACACTCCCAGAGGGCGGCAGCTTAGCGTGTGCAATGCTGCTAAAAGCAGCTAGCGAGCGAACAACTCGGAATGAGGGCCAAAGTGAGGTACAATATAGCATGCAATATCTAACAAGATACAATAAATAATCTATTAGTGTATATCCAAATTAAAGTGCTTGGGTCTATGCCTGTTGCTATGGCAACCCAGTAGTGTACTTACATATTATAAATATCAGTAAATATGCATACCATAATTAGAGCTGAAAAACATACATTACATAGATCTTATGCAAGATTATAAAAAAACATTGAAGGAAAGGTGATCATTCAAACCTCTAGGTTTGACTGTGTCGAGAAAAAAAATCCATTGATTTTCAAGTTGCAACAGCCGCCTATGGTGATCGATATATATATATATATATATATATATATATATATATACATACATAAAATATAATTATATACACATAGAAATATATATAATTATATGTAAGTATATATAACATTTAAATATATATATGTCATATATACATACATACATATATGTATATATATATATACACACACACACACACATACAGTATATATACACAATATATAAATATTGATCTTCTGTTCATGCCTCCAATATACCTGTACTTTAGGATTTTGGAATATTTTTTTTCGAAGTGCAGCATGTGATCACATGTTGGCCACCCCCCCAATTCAGTACAGGGGAGGGGGGGGGGAGCGCAGCCAAAATATACCTTGCTCAAAGCACCATTACACCTTGCTACACCTCTGAGTATATACTAACTACACATCTGTGCAATAAAATATACAAGTGAAAAAATTTACAATACAAACCACAGCACGAGAGGTAAGTAGCACTATGGCAACAATCAAATGAAGCCTGCTGAACATGCTATTTACAAATACATATTCAAAATAGTGCCATACATAGGGGGGTCATTCCGACTCAATCGCACGCTGTGCTTCTTCGCAGCCGTGCGTTTGGTTCGGAACTGCGCATGCAGGGCGGCCGCATTGTGCAGGCGCTTCGTTGCCTTACATCGGCCGATGCCGGGCAGCGACGCCGCTAACGAAGAAGGCGGTCGCAAGAAGATTGACAGGAGGAAGGCGGAACCGGGCGTCAACTCACCATTTTCTGGGCGTGGAGATCCAAGCGCAGGCATGTCGAGACGCTTGGAGGGTGGATGTCTGACATCAATTACGGGACCTGCAACGCTGGATTGATCGCACAGGTAAGTAACTCTTACCCTTGTCTTGTTATACACAAAACCTTTTTTTATGCATAGCAGGGCTGCACAAGCAATTGCAGCCTTGCTATGCAAAAATACACTCCCCCATAGATGGCGTCTAGTTGATCGCACGGGCTGCAAATAGTTGCAGCCTGCGATCAACCCATTATCTTGAATTTTTATAGCAGAACAACAAATCAGTACTACTATGTAGCAAAGATAGAACATATGTTAGACAACCCCTCTAGCTACTAAAGAATACCTTATTAGAGAGATAAAATGGGCAACAACATTTCTGTGCAGGGGAAAAAATCCTCTTTAGCTACTGTATTAATCAGGATGCCCCTATTATGTATATTTAGATTTTATCCTGATATCTATAAAAAACAAGAAAGGCTCATGGATTCATTTAACCCTTTTGGATTAATGGTGTCCAGCATAAAGATCCATTTTGCTTTGAGTTGCAATAATTTCTTTGCTCTGCCTCCCCTTCTAAGCGAATTAGGAACCTGTGCAATCATCCAGTATCTTCTTAACATGGCCATATTATTCCTGGCCTGTGTAAAGTGTCTGGCAACGGCTTGGTCACTGTTGCCAGAGGCCAGCACCACTCTTATGGTTGCCCTATGTTGGGCAATCTTGTCTTTACATTGTCTTTCTGTCTTGCCCACATAGAGTAACCCACATAGGCAAGACAGACGGTAAACAACAAACCTGGAGGTACAAGTCAATGGTACTCTAATCTCATACATTTTACCCGTGTACGGATGCGAGAATTTGTTGGCGATAATCAGAGCTCTGCACGTTGTGCAGCCAGCACAACGATAGCACCCACCCTTTCTACTCAAAAAGTGCTGTTGTTTAGAAAGACCCATTTCGGTGATGTCAGTCTTTACTATCATGCCTTTAGGATTAGGGCCCCTAGTGTAACTCAACAAAAGTCAAGAGTTGAGTAATGAGGGTATTTCTGAATCTGAGTGGTGCTTCTCCACGGTTTTTACCTGTCTGAGACGGCAGCCGGCCAGGTGACAGCAAACACACAGGGCGGGCGAGAAGAGACTGAAATGTAGTACTGAGATATTCAGCAAAACTTGCAGAGCTTATCAGCACAGACCAGTGACTCCCACAGCAACATGCAACAATGTGTCTCATGGGAGCACCTCCACAGTATATATATATTTTCCCAGATGGGAATGCTTTACCTCTGGAGTAACATACCTATATCTTTCCAAATAAAATAACTTTTTCCCAATTTTCCCTTTCCCTTGATTCCACAGCTGTACTCCCAGAATAGCCCCTTTTTCCACACCACGGGTGTTCCTTGCCAGGATAGCACCCTCAACTTACAGGAGTCTGACACTTTCATTGTTGAAACTCTGAAGAACCCCAATGCACCCTGCAACATGGGTCATATCTGCTTATCTGAGTAAGGGGGACATTTACTAAGCAGTGATAAGAGCGGAGAAGTGAGACAGTGGAGAAGTTTCCCCATCAACCGATCAGCAGCTCTGTATAATTTTATAGTATGCAAATTATAGCTGTTACTACAGTGCTGATTGGTTGCCATGGGCAATTTCTCCACTGGCTCACTTCTCCTTGCTTATCACTGCTTAGTAAATGTCCCCCTATGTGCTGGGCAACTCAGAAACTGCACAAAGTTTATTTGTACTGCTCGGCTACACATGCAATCGCACACTTGCACAGCTAAAATACACTCCCCTGTAGGCCGCGACTATCTGATCGCAGCGCTGCAAAAAACTGCTAGCGAGCGATCAGGTCTGAATTACCCCTATGTTTTTTGAGTGTCAGACCCAAGCATTTTATATATATACAATATACAAAGATGTGTGTGTGTATAATATAGATACATACCCCCCCCCCACACACACACACACACACACACACACACACGCACACACCTAAAAATCCTGCGTTTGCCACTGTAATGAGATATCATTTAGAAGTATTATTAGTTAACTTTGTCTGGATATTTAATTATTAATTTCCTATTTTATTTTCTGTCAATTTAAAGTTTTACAGTTCTGTTAATTTAAAGTTTTAATGTAAATGTTTTTATTTGGACAAGGGAAAGTCCTGAGAGAGAACAAAAAGGGCTTTATCAATATATACAGGACTGACTCAACCTGCCTGTACAAAAACTCTGGGCTGATTCAAAGATGGACTCAGAACACATTGCTGCTGTGTTTTGTACATGTGTTATGGTTTCTGTGAAATAACTTTGTCTTTCCCTGTATATGAATCTGACAATATGTACAGAGTATTTGAATAATAAAATACTTGACTACTTTTTATCCACCTAATGATGAAAGAGGAGTGTGCTAAAACAGACTCCAGTCTTCCTGTTTTCCAGAGAGACTTCATGCCCTACCCCAAGATGGCTGCTGAGATCTCTACTGAGCATCCTGTCTGTACAGGGACATGGTGGGGACACTGAGCTGGAGAAGACTGGGGCAGACACTGGGATGGGAGCACTCACCTGCTGCTGTTTTCTGCCTGGCCCCACACCCGCACTCTCACAGCAGCCCTTCAAGCACCCCCTGTCATTCTTGATCCTTCTGCACTGCCAGTGCTGTGCTGGGAATTGTGTCCCGTCTGCAGGACTGGCTCTCCCTACTGCCCGCTCCATTTTCTCTATTGTGCTGGGACCTGGCACTCAGAAGTGGCAACTCCGGCTTCCCACTATTTTCTGTGTCCCCACACTCCGCCCTGGCTGTCATACACTGCATACACTGCCGAGGGAGCTCAGGGGAGTGCTGACAGCCTGCAGCTTCATGGCCAGCATCATGGAAGCCCCACCCACTACTTGCCAGCACTGGGAGAGAATGAGAGAGAAGTGGTGGCAGGGACAGCAGTGTTGGAGTCACCCAAGGTGTGGGCAGTGGGCGGGTGCTGGCGGGGTTACTGCGGCCACACCCCCAGCCAGAAGCGCCCCAGGTGGCTGCCCTGATAGCCTGCACCTAAAACCACCACTGTTAAATGTAAGGAGGTACCTGTTAACAATTAATAAATCATTACCACTGGGTTGTTCATAGTTTGAGTCATCCACTGGTGTGTGCCTAAATAACTTTGAAATATCAACACCTACATCAACATAATTTCCAACACCTGGGATTTACCAGAGAAGGAGACTCGGGTAGTGGAAGCAGGGGTGTGGTGCTGTGCATTCTGTAAAATCATTCAATGCCACAAGGGCTGGGGCTAAGATGATGCACTTCACCATGAATTGTGTAAATAAGCTCTGGACCATCTATTTCTCTGAGGAAGTGGGTGGATCTGGAAGGCTGGGCTAGTCTCTCTGGAGTCTGGGAGAACTCAGAAGATAGGGGAACATATATAGAGTGCTAATGATTCCTTTTTTCTATATTTTTGATTAAAAAAAGTGATTAGAACCACTTCTCTAAAATGTATGAACAGCTGACTATGGAAACATCAGAGATTTCTCTAGAGGCTTTCGGATTATGCAACTGATGCCACTGCCATAGCCAGCTGTAGTGTCAAAATGTTCTGGGGCACTTACTGAGTGAAAAAATGCTGAGATTTTGACACTTGCATACTAACACATACAGTAAGGGGCAATTCAATTGTTATTTTGGGCACCCAAAGTAATGGGTGCCTGTTGGAGCAAATACATTTTTGCTCTGATCTGGAACCCATTACTCAAAAGCACCAGGATTATCAGTGCATAGGGGATAAATACTGCCAGCAGTGCAAAAAATCCAGTTTGGACACTCAAACAGGACACTTTTTGTATATGTCAGTTCACCATCCTGCGGCTATTTGCACCCGAACAGAGCAATAATTGAATTGCTCCATCAGGCACCATCTAGTTTCCACTATGGGGCAAAACAATTTAAATCGCCCCCATAGTGCCATCTGAGGCTGGCCCTATGTGTTACGGGCTAGTCCCATAGCCAACTCCGGGCTCCTTTGTACACATGCCAGACAATGGACTGCAGAATTAGATTTTCTGAAGCTGTGAGATCTCACACATGCTCAGTTTATCAAGGCAAAGCAGGAACTGTTTTATCAGAATGCTAAATGTATTGTACATTTACCCCTTAATCACTACAGTAGAATGCAATAACATGCCCCTTTTTTATTATCTGCAGATTTAGCGAGTATTTGAAAAAACTGTGTGACCAGGTTTACAACAATCCAAAATCAGGTCTTCAAATCACAAAGTCTGTGCAGTTACCAAAGAGTGAAAGTGTCTTTGATATTGTCTGCATTAAGAAGACATTCTCATGTTGGTGCACGTGGAAAGATCTTGTTACTTCTAACAAAATTGAGGAGCAAATCAAGGTGTGACAAAATTACACTTATCGTATTGTTTGCATTTGTAATCAATATTATATTTTATCATTTAGAAATTGATGCATTATATTAACAGCAAACTGATCACATGTTTTAATATTTAATTTGTTAATTAATTTGCTACCTGAATGCTTTTGTAATCTCTGTGATTAACACAAAAGGTAGAGATCTTACAATGCACTGAGAAAAGGGTAGAGATGAGACAAGAGCAGAGCTTCCATCAGAAATTGTGGGTCCCGGGTCTAACAAAATAGGCAGCCACTCCTCCCCTTTATGTAAATGATGCAGAGGGCTTTGCACTGAAATGTCTGTTATTTTTATATTTAATTTATTTTTTCTATTTTTCTTCAAGGCTGATTACTTCTTGTAAAAACAGTAAAATAAATCAGGCTTAAAGGAAAAAAGAAAACAGCAGATATAAAAAAGAAAAATAATAGTTCATTACCATTAGGGTGTGAAAGACACTACAAGCTATTTTTTTATTTTCTAAGAAGTTTATGTATGAAAAATAAGGGGTTAACCCATATGAAGAACTAACCAACCCACCACTGTATCCTGCTCATTATCCTGCTCTGCTGCCTCCCTTTGTCTCCCTTTTCCTGCTCATAATCCTGCTCTGCTGCCTCACACTGGGCGTAATTCAGATGTGGGTGGAGTTGCTTTACATGCAGAAAAGTACGGATTATCATTACTTTGTGCATGTGCAGGACGTGTTCTGCACATTCGAGAATGAGTCCTGCGAAGACGGACGCCAATCGGCATGAGACTGTCAGTGATTGACAGTCTAATGCTGTTTGAGGGAAGGCAAGGAGCGTCGCAGAGTCATGTCGCTGCTGTAGCAGGGGAGGGAAGAGGCCAGGATCTCCATCAAAGGACTGAGTTTTCCTGGCCTCTGTGTAGGACTTGCGTCAGCAGGCTTTCGTGAATAGGTCACACAGCTGGCTGATGGTGGTGGAGAAGATCAGATACTGCATCCTTGGATGCAGTTCGGATCAGTAATGCATGCAGGAGCAATAGCAACTCCAACCACATCTGAATTAGCTCCACAATATCCCTTATCCTGCTCACCATCTTGCTCTGCTTACTCAACCTGTCTCCCCTATCCTGGTTCTAATCTTGCTCTGCTGCCTCACTCTTTCTCTCCTATCCTGTTCACCTATACTGCCACCTCTGTGGCAAGTATCCTCCTTGCACTCTCTGGACATTTTGGACACTTCCTTTTGATTGGTCCGTTCTCTTCCCAGAGTGTTGTGCGGACACAAAATAACTAAAATAACTTTATTACCACTGTTACAGTAGGCAGTGTGCACTATGCAGAGGCACCAGCACCTCCAAGTCAGTGCCGGGATTCAGCTAGAGGAGCTAGCCTCGGGTTGTGGATGTCGTCATTCCCTGCTCTGCCTCTGGCCACTGCTGGGCCCCTTCTCTGTACAGGCCCAGGACTCCAGTCCTATTATTATTTTTATTATCCTTTATTTACATGGCAGCACAAGGGTTCCGCAGCATCCAATTACAGAGTACATATGCACATAATAAAAACAGGAAAACAGTGACTTACAGTTGAAGACAATATAGGACAAGTACAGGGTTACTAAGCATAACTACACTAGTAAACAACATAGAGATAAGTTCCAAGGTGGCCAAAAAACTTCAGGATTTGGGCAGTTGAGGATTATTAAAGTCAGAAAAGGATAAGCACATGAGGGAGAGGGCCCGAATTGTGAGAGCTTACATTCTAAGGGGAGGGGCGGACAGACAGGGGTGACACAGATGGGGTACATAGAGAGCGTGGAACAGAGGGTTAGGATGAGATTTGGCTGGGTTTGGTAAAGAAGTGGGTCTTAAGAGCCCGTTTGAAGTTTTGTAGAGAGGTGGAGAGTCTGAGGGGGAGAGGTAAAGAATTCCAGAGAAAGGGAGCAGCACATGAAAAATCTTGGAGAAAGGAGTGGGAGGTAGTAATCAGAGGACAGGAGAGTCGGCGTGCATTAGAAGAGCGAAGAGGACGGGTGGGAGAGTAAAGGGAGATAAGGTCAGAGATGTAAATGGGAGAGGAGTGGGCGAGGGCTTTGTATCAGTCCCTCCCTGGAGTCCCCCCTGATGGCTGTCCTGGACAAGGGAATGTGTGTGTTAGTATAAAGACTGATACAGTAGCAAGAGTACTGTATATTATAGGTGGAGTAGGGTAGGCTCTAGTTTAGAGAATGGATCTATCACCAATAATTGGATGGCTGGAGCAGAGTCTATTTTGGCATGGTAAGGAATTTGTGGTATTTATGATGAATGGAGACAGATTGATGAAGTGACTGCCAGATAGGACAAATTAGTTTTGGTTACATCTTGCCCTGCAGTTAATAAATCAATCAGGCATCCCCGGTCCCCGGCCTGGCTATGACACGCCGTGTACACGCCCCCACTGGTTACTCACCAATACCACTCCTATTAATCTCAGATGCTGTAACGCATAGAGACCTGGTATTCCCTCTTTCAATATGGCGCCATACTACCTCCCCAGCTAGTGCGCCGTCCCCCGTCCGTGCCTGGAGCACACACCCCCGGAGCGTCATCACGCTAGTGTGCCGTCTCCAGTGTATTGAGCACACACACCCCCTTAGCGTCATGCACTTTACAGACGCGTCATCGCGTCAGACGCGTCACTGAGGCACCGCATACTCTTCCCCATTGGGTACTGGTGCTGTCAGTCATCCCACTCCCGCCCACGTGACTAATGTATTCCCAAGCCGATTGGCTGCTATCCCTACTACAGGGCTTTTTAAACCTTGTATGCACAACATGCTGTGAGATCGCGGAAGTGAACAAGCCTGCGGGCGAAACGCGTTTTCCACGGACTCTACAGCGGGACCTGCTTATGGAGGCTTCTCTGGTTACCCTTTATCTGCTGCATCAGACCTTTTGAGTATCCTTGGCATTTTCTTGCCAACATTAATATCCATTGTATTTAACTTTATGTGTATATGGGTCTCTGTTTCCAACACAAGTCATTATTTTGATAATTTTTTGTCATATGCACCTACTCAGTATGGTAAAAACCTTTCCTGCTGCATGGACAATATATTTCACAGGTAGTAGTTATACACACACATATGATAAGGTTTTTTTGTGTATAACCTAGCTCATTCATTTGAGTGATAAGAGGGTGATTCCAATTCCTTTATATTACAGGATCATCTCTGCCTTAGTTAAATATACTGTATCACATGTGTTGATTTGGCTACCTATAATCACCTACTACCTGATTTTGATTCATAACAGCTGTACTCAGTACTTCTTAATAGATGCACCTTTTTTCACTTACAACTAAGTAAGGGTTAGTATTTTTGCATATATTTAGATTTAGATTGGCTTTATGCAGAGAATGTATAGACAGCTTGCTTTTTGCTTTTGAAGCTGTCTGATCTCTTTTCTTTCCATTGGACATTTGTTCTCCAAATAATGAATGGTCTTTTAACCTCATAAAGTCCAATCCTCATATTTCTCTTCCCCCTCCCCCTCTTCCCCCCCCTTTTTTTCCTATCTGGCTATTGTCGAGTGGACTCTCATCCCCGATCCAGGGTATACGGCGCCACTGTGTGACAGCCGCTTTTCCTTGCCTAACGAGGAAAGTAGATCCACGCACTACACTTTCTATCCTTTCTATCATTCTATATTTTCATATATAGGTGCACTCTCATTGGTAGATATCCTTCCTACTATCATACCACGCTGCTTATGCCCGATCTCGTCCGATCTTGGAAGCTAAACAGCGTCGGGCTGGGTTAGTACCACGAGAGGAGACTCCCTGGGAATACCCGGTGTTGTAGGATAGGAGCTATTCCCCTTCCTCTGAAGGGTGGACACCAACAGCAGTATCACCACTGAATATACTTTTTTCTGCCTTCCTTTTCTATATCACTCTTCATGAGGACATAGTTTCCATTAGCATTACTAGACTTACAATCTAAAACTATGACATTGGAATTTATGGGTAACCAGCTAAGTGTATAGCATTGACCTAACTAAAGTGGTCTTTCTATGACAAAATTTGCACACTGACCTCCTTCGTGGGTTCCATTAATACAGAATATCTGTACTGGTCAGGAGAAACGGCTGTCAGACTGTCCAGTGTCTGCAACCTTTCTAATCTTTCTCTCAGGATTCATAGACCAGAACATTCCCTATATATACATATATATATTATTATCTTTTTGCATTTTTTGTGCACTTTCCTTATTGGATCGTAGAAGGGTATTTGTTTTAACTACTCAATAAAATAATGTTTTAACATAAAAAAATTTTTTCCAATTGAAGAATTTTTCTTCTCCTCTCTTTTTCTTTTTCCAAGAGTGCGCCCACACAAGAGCTTTCTTTTTCTCCCATTGCCAGTACTTGTACTCTCTAGCTCTGGGCGCACCACCAAGAAGGACTATTATTGAAAGAACATATCTCTCTTTCTTATAGCTAAATTGTCCGCCTTTGGTTTTCTACAATACTATAAACCCAATTTCATACCAGTGCCCAGTCGCCCCTTTTCCTTGTACATTACATCTTGAGTAAGTAAGAAAGTATGTATTGTAGCAATTTTTTGATTGTGGCCAATACATTCTGGTAGGTAACAGAAAATGGGAATGTACAATTGAGGTAAAAAGAATAAACAGGTTAGAGAGACGGAAACATCAATTTTCACATTCTGGAAGTATATTTGGAAATTAATGGGTTAAATGTTATTGATATAAGAGGGCATTGGCATATTAATGTTTAGTGCATCTAGTCCAATTTTTAGCTCATTCTCCTAGTGACTGGAAAGTCAAAATACCCACAAGTGCAACAGAACTGGATGGTTAGGGTTTTTCATACAGTGACCGTTATCACCAGACAAGAATGATGTATATGGCCTCATTTAGATGCAGGAGTCACTGATAGGGATGTTGTATTAGTTTTATGTTTATTATTTGTTTGTTTATTATCAGATGTAGATTTGTTGTGCCTGTGCGACTTTGATAGTTCCCTCCGGCCACTGTGAGACGGGCTTTCATGTCCTGGGTTGTCCGGGACAGCTAGCCTGTCTTGGACGGGCGCCGCCTCCTGTGTGTCATATGACGCGCTGGGGGGACGGCGTCATCCATGGGAGGACCTGGTGGGCTTAGACTCTCCAGGGGGAGGGGCGGTGTGACGCTGCCCGGCACCTTGTGTGCAGGGAGGTGCGGGCACGCCAGTCCTCTGACGGTATGACCGGAGCGCGGCTTACAGCGGCGCATCCGTGTGACGTCTGTCTGTTCCCCACGTGTGGCCGGCGGTGACAGCTGGCAATCAGGTAATTTTGCACTGGGTTTAAATAGGATGCGGGTGCAATGCAGCTTTTGGGCACTTGGCACTTTATTCTGTTGCAGTGCAGGACGAGCAGTGCTTTGGCAAATATGCTGAGCTTATTATTCCCCTGATGAAGGCATACGAAACGGCTGTTGGGATGTTGAGTATACTATTGCATATCACACTTTGCTGCTGAATTACTTGTGCTGCATGTTTTCATTGGATTTTTTGCACTTTACTGATATAAAAATATAAAAAGATTTTTTCATGATTGAATAGTGTGCTGGTCTATCCTGAGCTTGGTTCCTGTGGGATTCTCTAGTTTATGGACAGTACTGTATTATTTATCTGACCTGGCACCTATACATTGACTTGGAAGTGTGCTGCGGCTCTTTTTGTGGAAATTCATGTAACCAAAGTAACGGACTGTTATTATTTGGACTTGGAGCTGCACCACAAAGATTATATCTGTTCATTTTTTTCATTACTTTTGGGATTTTTTTATTTAAAAAAAAAATGTTTTATTTATTTTTAATTTTATTTTTTGCTTATTTTTCTGGTGTATTGCTCTCTGTTTTGGTGATGGATCTAGACGCAAAAGATATTACTGGTACTAAACGTTTCTTAGACAAAGAGGTTTCCAAAATCTTATTTTCTTCTACTGACCAACTAGCTTTTGACATTGACACCCCGACGGAAATAAATGCTGATTTGCTGCGACTGCGTAAAAGACTTGTTGAACTAGAATTGCATGGTTTAACCATTTCGCAATATCATAAAGAGAATGTAATCCCTCGTGGATTTAGAATTAAAAATCAACCTACGTTGGGTCGCAGCAATAAAGACTTTTGCCGTCAGTGGTGTCAAATACTTAACCAGTGTAGTTTTGACTTGATGGTACTGGTAGTCCAGCAGGTTAATTTGGATATTGAAACTGTGAAAAAAGAGATTCTGTCTTGTGAATCAACAGGTTTGGACATTTTGAAGGCTGACGCTTCCTATGATTGGCTAGTTAAATTGGATGAATCGGTTTCAGCTTCTAAAAGCGATCTACTGGCTTTCAAAAAGTCCAAATACAGGAAAGTAAAGGAGGACTATCGAGATCTTCGAGTGTATCCTTGGTTATTTACTCAATCTAATAGATGGCCCTGGAGAACGGTCCAAGGCTATCGTAAAAAATCTGAGATTATATTTAATGATATTGAGTCACATACATCTCAGAGTGACTCCGATCACTCGAGTAATCAGAGAGGTTCTTTTTTAGGGGAAAAGACCATCACAAGGAGCAAAGCAAAAGGCAACAGAGATAAAAGGGACCCTGCAGGAGAGGGGGGATCAGGCACAAAGGGCACCGGAGGGAGAAACTACAAGGGGGGTCGGAAATAACTGTTTTTAACTTTTCCAATTACAGTCCCTCAGCGGTAGAAATGGCAGTACTTTCAAAGGGGCTCACATTCGTCCAAACCCATAAACAGAGTAAGTTTGACTGTGAGGTCGAACTTTATAATTTTTTTCGTCAGCTTAAATTTAAGGATTTTTTCTCTAAAAAGAGCAATGTGAGTTGAGTATTAAATCCCTTTAAAGCCCCCAGTAAGTTTGACCCGCCTTTGTCTAATTCTGCTATTGAGGTTTTCATGCGTTTGGTCAAAAATTATGTTCTACCTAGTGTTCAGGACACTAGGATTAAGAACTATAATATGACCAAATCCGAGAGATTGGCCATTAAAGCCTTACAGGATAATACTGATATCATCATACGCCCCGCCGATAAGGGCGGGGGTGGTGGTGATATTGAATAGAAATTGACAATTGGCGGATGGCCAATGTTATAAACAACTTCGTTTTGACCCAACGGATAACTTCAAGCGTGAGGTTGATTCGATTATTGGATTGGGACTTTCCAACAATTGGATAGACGAACAGACAGCGGGTTTTCTTACACAAGAATTTCCTCGAATACCTTTGATTTATACCTTGCTGAAAGTCCATAAGTGCATGCATAAACCCCCAGGGAGACCTATCATCTCCTCGAGGGGTTCCTTGTGTCAAACATTATCACAGTTTGTAGATTTCCATTTGCAGCCCGTTGTACAATTGACACCTTATTTTATTAGGGATACTTCAGATTTCCTTAATAAGTTGAATTCCATCGGTCAGCTGCCTGATGATTGCATTCTGGTGACCCTTGATGTCACCAGTTTTTATACCAATATTAATCATGTTGAGGGCATAGAGGCCACGAGAGATGCAGTTGTCTCCAGTCCACAGTATGAAGGTCCACCGTGCAAATTTTTGATTTTGTTGTTGGATTTCATTTTGCATAAGAATTATAATTTGTTTTAAAATTAATTTTACTTACAGTTACAAGGCAAAGCGATGGGGTCCAATGCGGCCCCATCGTATGCCAATTTATTTATGTTCCAGTATGAGAAAATTCATATTATGGCAGATCCATCATTTTCATCATTTATTAAATTTTACGTTTGTTTCATTGATGACCTTTTCAGGCTGTGGACTGGAGGTGAATTGAAGCTTCTTGAGTTTGTTAAAAAATTAAATCTTTTACCAGGGTCAATGAGGTTCACGTGTGCCTATGACTTGACCAGTATTAATTTTTTGGATGTCACTGTTAAGCTACAAAATGGGGCATTTTGCACGGAGATTTTTTCAAAACCAACAGACAAAAACACTTTACTGTTAGCATCAAGTTTCCACCCACAACCCCTGAAAAGAGGTCTGCCGTTCTCACAGCTAGTACGAGTAGTCAGAATAACTTCTGACAGTTGAGCATTACCGAAGGCCCTGTTGGAGATGGGCAAGAAGTTTATAGAGAGGGGGTATGACCCGAAAGAAGTACAGCAAGCTATTTCCAGATGTTTAAAACTTGACCGTAAACAGTTAATGGAGCCTAAAAAACGTCCTGACGAACTTGGACGAATGATTTTCTCCAGCACCTATTCTTTGTCTTCAAATGTCATGAGACAAGCGATCTTGAAGTATTGACACATCTTACAGTCCAACCCGATTATGGGGAAACATTGTGAAAACTTGCCCCTATTTTGCTACAAACGGAGCTCTAATTTGAAAGATCAGATAACATATTCTGACATAGTGCCTATAGCCCAAGAAAGAAAAGTATGGCTGCAACTTAAACAAGGAGCTTTTAAATGTGGGTCATGTGTCAATTGCAAACATATGTGCACAGGGAGCAGCTTTTCCTATCCTACTACCAATGGCAAAACATATCACTTACGTCATCGTATGACATGTAAAACACGATATGTCACTTACGTGATTTTTTGTCCATGCAACAAGTTGTATGTAGGCAAAACGATGAGAATGCTGAAAGAACATATTGCTTTACATCGCTCATCCATTAAAAAAGCATCTATAAAAATGGATGGCTCTATACCACCGGTCGCTAGACGGCTGGTCTCCCCAGACTCTCGGGCAGGAATCACACACGTCCCCGACTCCTCGCTCAGCAATGCCAACGATCGTGTACGTCACCAGGCTCCGCCCCAACGCGTTTCGTCATAGACTTCGTGTGTGATTCCTGCCCGAGAGTCTGGGGAGACCAGCCGTCGGCGGGTGGAGGTATCCGGTATGATCGCCTGACACTTGCTCCTGCCTTTCCAATTGATCTTTTTGATTTGAATCACGTGGTAACCAGCCCACACTGGTTGCCTTCTGGTACGAATACTTACAGTTGGTTTTAAATACCTTGTGTATTTTTAAAAATAAAAAAGCTTTTATGCACTATGGAGCGCCCCCTATATATGTTCTATTGACAGATATATATATATATATATATATATATACTGTATCTCAGAAATGCCATATAAACAGTGATAACCAGTATATATGCACACTTATTATATATGTAATAATTGCACCAGTTATTATTTGGCAATCACAACACAAATCCTCAGCTCATTCTATTTGTTAATGTGTTAAAATTAAACTGAGTGTGGTTTGTATGAAAGTTAAGGGCCCTACACACTTGCCGATAGCACTAAACGATATGAACATTCTCGTTCATTAATGAATGAGATATTGTTCATATCGTTCAGTCTGGAGGCACCAACGATGAAAGATGTGCGGCCCCACGCTTGTTCATCGTGGTTGCTGGGTCGCTTATGCATGCAAGCCAATATAGACAATCTCATCCATATTAGCATGCAGTGCTATGTTGCCGGGTGACGGGGGGAGTGAAGAAACTTCACTCCCTCCGACTCCCCCCCCCCACCCTCCGCCGGCTTATCATGGGTGTGAGGCATTCAACAGGCTTGAGAACCCACCAGCAAAAACATAAATCGGCACCTCTGAGTCTGAGCGCATCTAAAGACGTGCAGGCTGAGCTGCTCTCCTGGGACACTAAATGCTCTGCAATAGCAAGATCACAACTGCTAATTTATACACGCCCATGACATGCTGCATTTGGCCAACCACCCCCAAATGCTGTCTTTTTGTCACTGACTTTGCGATAAATTCCTTGTTGCAACCGCTATAGCAATTCACTTGCTGCACGAACGCACTGCGGCTCAGATGCATGCGCAGTAAGAAAACATTAACCAATGTACATACAATATCCGCTTTATGCGTGCACCTGAGTGAGCCTCTTTATGTGACCTTTACAATATTAATTGTCTCTGCAAAATAATTACTCTCCATGAGATAGCCAGGCACTATGCTCCTTATCATATTATATTGCTTGGACAACTTTTTACATGTGGTATACGAGAAATATGAGGTATAAATATATAAAAACTAAATTTGTAGGCAGCCTTTCCTCCAAGCAACGTTAATGATGTCATCGGTGCAGTATATGCCTCTCTACATAATGCTAAGTATAGCATTATCGGCTTCAAACTTTATTTCTAACTCTGTATCTCCCAGTTATAGAAAATATACTACTATGTCTAACTGCATTAAAATATTGCTGATACAAGTAGAAAGTAATTTGTGCATCACTCCATGTATACTGTTATTTTTGTACATTATTTCCTCTACATTAAACTCCTTTTACAGAACTCTGATTTGCATAGTTGCTATTAAGTCATTACTCAGGATAAAAGCTATTTTAAAAGCTTAGATTTTTTTTGTTGGCTGATATTTTTAATTATCCTAGAGAAAAACGTTATACCACGTAATGGAAAATTCAGAATAGTTAAAATGTTTAAGAGTGTAAATGTTCTTATATTTGTCTATGTTTAAAGATATCATTTGACATGATAGGCTGCAAACTTGATATGTGTTGATCAATTAAGAACTATTTACATGCAATACTGAATATTCTAATGTTAATGATACTCAGTCTGTAGCTAGAATATATTATGCCCTTCTAATTAAAAGTAAAGGAATTTATAAAATCTGAAACTTCATGATTTACATTTAAAAACTTGCAATACAGATGTAATTTAGGATATGCCCCTCCCAACTCTTAATCTTTCCGCACATTTTGGGCCTGATTCCAACTTGCGTCCAAGTTGCACTGTGCATGCATCCAGATCCTATATACACGCAGGGCTGACTCTTCCATTGGGCTCAATAGGCAGTTGTCCAAGGGCCTCGAGATTCTAAGGGCCCATGGCCAATAAAACCCCCCCTCCCCCACTGGACCGCCGCCGATAGCACTCTCCGCCTCCCACCCACAGGAATCACAACCGCTACCGACAGCACCAACCACAGTGGCTGCCGCCGATAGCAATACACCCCCCACACACACACCCCTGCCACATCACACAGGCCCCCTATAGCAAGTCCCACCCCCAGCTGGGAATCACAGCTGACACTGCCGATAGTATCCGCAACGCCCCTTCCCTTTCCCTCAGAGCCACCACAGCCAGATCACAGAACACTGCTAATGTGACTGACTGGGCCCTAACTGCAGGTTCTAACTAGCCCCAGTGTTTCAGAGCTCCGCACACTATTGTGGAAGAGTGGAGACTATATATTCATGAATTAGTGCAGAGACAGTGAGTGAACTGACTACCAGTGGCTAGCAGGTGCAGACACTGTTCTGAGCTGTCACGGTCATCAAGGGTATGGGATGGGAGCCTAATTGCACTGCCAGCCATCACTGATATCAGTTGGGGACTTGAGCAGCGTGAACATCATCAGGAAGCCAGAGCAATACCACTGGGAGTAACACTGTAGCCACCATCATATATATCAACGGGGGGGGGGGGGGGAGGCAGAGCTTCATGTCTGGGAGTAACACTGGGCCCGTCAGTGTGACCATGAAGTCTGAAGAAGAAGCTGTCAGAAGAAGGGCCTGTGGTAAGACCATGCAGACTCTCTGCATGGGACAGTGGAGACAACTCTGTGTGCAATGTGAAGTCTGTACATCTCCTCCCTGATGATGCCTGTTATTGGCCTCATCCCTATGCACAGTTAGACCCCTCTCTTCCCAGTCTGTCAACAGGAGGAATGCTTTTACCACTAGCAGCCTGACTGCAAGTATGCATGCTTAGCCCTTACAGCCTTCACTAACGCCATGACCCCGGCATATTCACCACTACTACTCTGCACTACCTCCCTAACACTCTCATACTCACCATTATCTCTGCACTACCTCCCTGACCCCTGAATACTCACCACTACCTCTCTGCACTGCCTCCCTTACCCCTGCATACTTGCCACTACCTCTCTGCACTACCTCCATGACCCCAGTATACTCACCACTACCTCTCTGCACCCCTGCATACTTACCATTATCTCTCTGACATCTTCATACTCAGACACTACCTCTCTGTGCTATGGCTATGAACTTTCCATACCGAACACTACCTCTTTGCACTATGCACACGACCCTCTCAACACTAGTTCTCTGCACTGCCTCCATAACCCCTTCATGTCCGTCACTATCTACCTTAGCTATATAATTTAGATTTTTTATATATATATATATATATATATATATATAAAATATATTGCACTCACCCATCACAAGGTGTGTAGATATTGTTTATGTTTGCTCAAGCTTCATGTATCGCCTTAATATAATCCTATATATAAATGTAACAAAAATAAGTCACAGAATTATGAATGGAAAATACCTGTGGCATTTTTTAAAATTTTCACAGTTTTTGACTACTATCTAGTAAGCTTTCACAATGTATAGACACAAACATATAGGTATATGTTTACTAAAGTTCTGGTTTTCAGAAGTAGAGATGTTGCCCATAGCAACCTGATTTTAGCTATTATCTCTTAGAAGGTCATGGCCGCAACTAGGGGGGGCTAAGGGGGCATGAACTCCAGGTACAGAATCTGAGAGGGAGCAGAGATGGGTACTTGATGGGTACTCTGCCTCCCCTCCTTCCTCTCAGACCTAAGGGGCTACCTTCTGCAGGTACCCGCTTCCCAGCATTACCAATGAAACAGCCCCCTCCCCAGCAACTAGAATGCTAATAAATGGTGCAGGGGCAGTGACCAAGGACTCTCCAGCTACCCCTTTTCAATTCTCAAGCGTTGGTCCATGGCCATTGACAAACTCCTGTGCCTGTGTAAGCAATGTCTGCCCCCAGGCCTGTTCCCCAGTGCCTCAACCAGAGAATAACAGTGCCCTAAGAGGCTATGTACTGCCAGGTCCCAGAACCCTTGCTGCATGTCCCCGCTCTCCAGTACCACCAATGTAAACTCCTGGGAAACCAGCTCCCTTGGCAACTAGAACACTTATGTTCCTCAGGGCCTACCCCTTTCTGCACAGAAGCTCCACCAGAGGAGGACAGGGCGGGAGAAAGCAGCAGCAGCTGATAATTAGTCTGGGCACTGAGGTGAGGTGTCTATATGCCAGGACAGCTGCTGCCTCCCGAAGTGTGGTTCTAGGTCCCGACTTGCATGCAGGGCTTTGTAGTCCTACAGCAGTTGGCCACTTGGAGTCCTCCCCCCCCCCCCATTGTTTGTGATACAGTGATTGCATGGCTTATATCAGGTATATAACACTAGCCAGTCCTAGGGACTCCTCTCTACAACCAGGATAACCCACATTGTGTGTGTCCCCTCCCCAGAAAGTTGGTACTCCTCTTTAATTGGCCCTAGGTCCTGACTGGCATAAAGGGCTTTGTAGTCCTACAGCAGTTGGCCAGTCAGAGTTCCCCACAATACTGTATCTACGGTGCATGTTAGTTTTCTTGTGTACCTATTAAATTTTCCTAGGGAATTTCTGCTAGATGCACCCTGACGGTGCAGCAACATCTCCAATTCTAAAAATCCACACTTTAGTAAATATACCCAGAAAAATCTACCAGATGCTCCAGAAACAGTTTATTTTTATCTACTTTTAATACAGGATGAACATTATTTTTTGTGGTTGTATTGTGGGATGATAGATCAACTTTATCAACTCTTTAGGAACTCCTAGCATTTCTGAGGCACAAACCAGCTCCTTATAAATGTATAGGCTGCATGTTGTGCAGTGTTATAGCTATACAGTCATTCTATATTAAACAGGTCCTGTTGCCCTTTGGTTTTTGCATAATGCTTGTTAATGACATGCCATGCCACATATGTGCTACCAGACACCTGCGTAATCAAATGTCTCCTGAGACATTACCAAATAGCACATTTAGCAGAAGACAAAATATTATAAAAAAAAAAGATAAATCATTTGCCTAATTGTTCTTTTTTTTCTCTCCTAATTTCAAATATTAAACCTGTGACTCAACATGCAGATGGATGTAAAGAGCATGCAACCAATGGTAAGCATGCTAATATTTACTATACATTAATGTCCATTGCTGTATAATACATTATGAATATTAGCCATATGGGAAACATTTTTGTCTGTCTACATTTTACATAGACTTATATGAAAAAAAGTAGTTGTAAAGTACCAAGACAACAGTTTACAAATAATATATTGTCAAATAGCGTTGAGTGGCAATGAATATGCTACACACATGGTTTCCGACATTAATTCAGATTTGTCCTAGTATGAGGCGAAATGAGTCATACCCATGTTTTGCATACCATCTGTGCAACTTAAATACAGAACACAACATTGCAATACTGTCTTTCCTTGAAATTCAGTAGTACGTAATAGTAACTATAACAAGATTTAGAGAAATCCATTTTTGTGAAATCCATTTTTTCCATCTAATGTCTGTGAAGTATCTAAGTGCTAGAGCCAGGCCTCACTAGGTAATCTGAGGCACTTTAGGATTCGGGATTGCATAGACAAGACAACAGGGAACATGCAACAGCATCATCATTATTATTATTATTATATGTTATTATATATTAAGGTATATCAATACAATAAACCAATATCACAGCAAATGGAGGATGTTGTCACATTACTCCACTTCTGAAATCTATTCAGCGAGGTTAGTTACTTCTGTAGGACCAACAATGGTGCCTAGGCTAGGTGGCTTTCTGAGCATAATACCGTAAATAACCATGCCCATAGCCAAAAGAGGAGGGTTATATCAGTATCATAAAATAAAATGCCCAGGGCTCTTAAAGCAACTGGTTGCCAGGTGACGTGCTTCAACTCTAAAAGAACTGTTACTTCCCTCTTATGTGGTGGAAGTGATGTACATAGGATATAAATGCTTCTCCTTTGTGCTGAATCCTGTCTTTGGGGGAATTTTCCAAAGCTTAGTTGAAGCATGAAACAGAGATAAAACACATAATAGTGTAGTATGTCAACAACACAAGGTGATTAACATGTTTCCCATAAGTGTCTCTATAAATGTGTCCAAAGTCAGTAATTCTGTTGATAGGTGTAAATCAGAGTATCTTGGATGGTGTACCGTATGCACTCAGTAGAGATGAAAGATAAACATATAAAGGTTTCTTTACATGGATCCCATACTTAGATGTGTTTTTCTCCGTTAGTTGTTATACTGTATGTCCCCAGGTGATGTTGCTATGGACATATGGAGTTGCAGGCGCGCACGCAGGGGGGGGTTCCGAGTACCTAGAAACCCCCCCAAGCCGCCTATCTATCAAACAGCTGTTTGACAATATATTTTTTTTTAGATATATCACGGCAGTCACAGAAGTATCTCCCTCTGCAGTGCGGCCGCACACTGAGAGGCTGGCAGCTGCATGTAGGGGGAGCTGCAGCTCCTCTCAGGCTGAGGTGCGCAGTGTGACTGTGTTCCCACTCCCTGCCAGCAGCCAGCCCACGGGACTCAAGTGTGGACTCCAGCGGTGCAGCCAGCGGGGACCAGGACGCGGAATGCTGAGACTAGTGTGGAGAGATACAATGTGACTGATGCGGTGACTATGAGTGCGGGAACGGGAGGAGGAGGGGGAGGGGGGGTGCGCCGCGTCAGATCTGCATATTAAATGATACGATCATCGCCCGCCAGCTTCGGCCAGCATGAGTGCAGGAAGGAAGGGTGGGGTGGTGGTGGTGGTTTGGAAGAGGAGAGGAAGGAAGGAATGGTGTGTGCCGGCTCTGCATATTACGTGATGCGGTCACACCACTCGCCAGCTGCGGCCAGCATGATTATAAAAATAAAATAAAAAAAAAGCTGCGACCGCGATCGCAATCGCGATCACAGCTGGCGCTGCAGGGATCTATTGAAGGCAAAGCTCTCTGCCTAGTGACCTGCGGATACTGGGAGTTGCTGCTCATGTACAGCACAGCAACTCCGTATGTCCTCACAATTCCAGTGGCTGTGCCATGGCTGGCAGTGTCTCTCCTCTGCAACCCTGAGTACGTATGTGTGCAGTACAATGTACAGTATATGTATGTTTGTTTAATTAAATGTGCAGTATGTGTGTGGTCAATGGTGTGTTATGTATGTGTGTGGAGTGTATGTGCAGTCTGTGTCTATGTATTTTGTCATAAAAACACACACGCACACAAACACACATATATAAATATATATATATATATATGTACATATAAAAAATATATTTATATATATTATATAATTTGCCACCTGACCTCTTTGAATTTCACACACACAACACACACCTCCAATAGTAGGGGAAGCACATCTGTAGACCTTGTAATACTGTCTGTTCCCCCAAGCAGGAACTCTTATGCCGGAGCCCACAAACAGCACGGCAGCACATGGTAGAATAAGTCACAACAAGCGGGTAACTGCAACGTTTCAATGCTTTACTGCATCGTGATGATGATGATGATGCAATAAAGCATCAGAACATTGCAGTTACCTGTTCGTTGTGACTTATTCTACCGTGTGCCGCTGTGCTGTAATGCTATATATATATATATATATATATAATGTATGTGTGCGCGCACTATATGTGGGTTCAGTTTTATATATATATATATATATATATATATATATTGTGACAAGAACACTGGGATAGTGTTTGAGGGCAGGTATGTTTGTCCCAGGTTCTTGTCTTACATGTATTAGAAAAATGAAAACTTCTAGGAATATGTTTTATTTTGTTAGAACCTTTTCAGTTTGTTGGAAAAGCTGGGTAAGGGCCCTGAAAGAGAGATGGGGCAAGTTCCAGACATTGGGCCCAGTTCGGGTCTTTTGCCTCATAGAAGGCTAATCAGGCTTTCAGCTGTGTAAGAGTGTTATAGAGCTGCTGGCCTGATTAGGGTGTGCAGACTGCCTGGGAAGACTGCAGGATCTCTGTGAAAGAAACACGCTTCCTGATACAAGTGAGCTATACAGTGTACTGGAGAACTCTGTGTTTTTTTGTTTAGTGATAGTTAGGAACATCTTGTGTTTAGTTAGTGCCGGACGGGCAAGGTATTTTCTTTTGCTGTTTGTTTTATTTTCTGTATAATAAAACTGGCTGGGGCCAGTTGTACCGGAAACTGGACTTGTGTGGTTCCTCAGCTGCTGCAGGCTGCCATTTATCCCAGGAAACGGCACCTTGTACCCTTACAGTGTTACAACTTGGTGGAGAATGCGAGCACTCCGTTCTGCGCATAAGTGAAAGCCTGATTAGCCTTCTGTGAGGCCAAAGACCCGAACTGGGCCCAATGTCTGGAACTTGCCCCATCTCTCTTTCAGGGCCCTTACCCAGCTTTTCCAACAAACTGAAAAGGTTCTAACAAAACAAAACATATTCCTAGCAGTTTTAATTTTTCTAATACATGTAAGACAAGAACCTGGGACAAACATACCTGCCCTCAAACACTATCCCAGTGTTCTTGTCACAATATATATATATATATATATATATATATATATAAAAAAATATATATATATAGAAACCCCCCCTGGAAATCCTGCGTTTGCTACTGAGTTGTGTACCCCAACTCACACTTTCGGTGCGTATTTGTTTATATAAAGGCATCTTTAATTCCCCACATGGTGATAATATCTGGAAGATTGGATAAGCATACCCCACTCACAGTGTAATAGACTGCTACCTTCACATCAAGGTTTACAAAATCTCCTCTCAAAAAATAAAAAAATTATTTCTGCCCAAATCATGAATGTTGTTCTAGTTGTAAACTTATAGTGTTCTAGTTATGAACTTATAGATTAAAGCATAACCACTCAAGAAAGATTTACTTGATTACAATCAATATGTTGGTTAGCACATTTTATTGGAATAACTCACGAAGCTTGAAACAAAACTTCTGCCTGAATTCACCTGCTTCATTCTAAGAAACACATTATTGATTGATACCAATAGTCTGCGAGAATGGACAGAGCGCATATGTTGCAGAGTGTGGTCAACAATCTATCAAATGGCAGTAAGAATGCATATACTGTATACGTTAAGAGAAAAAGTTGCACTATTGTAAAAAAAAAAAAAAAAAAAAGTCCTGTTCATCAAGGATCAGTCATTTCTAAAACCATCTTTGGAAGCTAAATGAGCCTGCAGAAATATCCTTAAATAATATTTCTGACAGTTCTGCCATATATATATATATATATATATATATATATACTGTGTATACATACACTCATATATATATATATAATATATATATATATATATATATATATATATTTATATGAATAGAAGATTGCAGTGCCACTTGCGAGAATATATTAAACCGTTCAAATTTAATTTATTTTATAGACACTCCCAAATTTAGTGGACGTCAGGTATCCCCTAAGTAAACAGTAGTGGTTAAGTACTGCAAAAAAAAATGCATTTTGGTGATAGGTAATAAGGATTTAAGCGACCAATGAAGTCAAAAATAATTTAGAAAAGATCAAAGTAAATAAATGCCTTACAAGTTCTACATAAGGAATGTGGGTAGTCATTTTAAAAGTTTAAGAAGGAAGTTTTATTAAAAACAGAGACTATAAAAAATATTGAAATTATAATACACAAAAAATATATTTTTTTAAATCAAGATCAAAATAGAGCATAGGAAAATCTTATCTTATTTAGCAGGATGTCAGAGAGGGAATGCTCAACGCATTTCGTCCTTTAGACTTCTTCAAGGGGTAGTGATATGCTTGGACAGGGCTCTTATTTATACCCCCCACAATCGGGTAATTGGTTTATGACATCACTTCCTGTTGGGGGCATATGATTTTTAGTAAATACACACTTAATTGGTGCAATTAGTTAGTAGTAAAAATGGATATCTGGTAATGGTACAACATGTCAAGAAACTAATGTTTTATATCATTAAACACAGTTTTAGAATAGTTCTGTGTGCAAGTGTGGCACTTCCGCCACACTTCTGGTATCCGCTGTTCACTTTACACATGTGCAAAAGGTCTTTTGACCTTCTTCCCAGAGTCCTTGGTATGCTTGCATCCGGTCCCGCAGTGGAGCGCGGGTGGAACGCATGTTGGAGGGCATTACATGGCCTTTGATGTGTCTCCTGTCTGTGTATTGTTTTCATGGGAGCAGCCTATGACACGTCTCCTGTCTGTGTATTGTTGTCATAGGAGCGGCCATTGTCAATCGATACCGGACACATTACCTCAAAATCTTAGTCTCGGTCTCACAAATCAGTACATAGTAGGAATAAAACAGAGGTTTAAACAAACCAGTAAAGAAAAACAAATAGTGATAATTTTTTTTTAAATATATTAGGTTATCATCTGCATCTTAGGGGTCATAAATGGACAAAGTTTGTTTTTTATATTTATATGAAAGATCACCTTCTATAAAATGACCCACATTAATTACCCAGGAAACTAATGGACAAAGTTTGTTTTATATGTATATGAAAGATCCCTTTCTATAAAATGACCCATAAGATGCAGATGGTACACTAATATCTTTTTTTTTAAAAAGTATCACTATTTGTTTTTCTATACGGGTTTATTTAAACCTCTTTTTTATTTCTACTATGTACTGATTTGTGAGACCGAGACTGAGAATTTGAGATAATGTGTCCGGTATCGATTGACAACAGCCACTCCTATGACAACAATACACAGACAGAAGACGTGTCACAGGTTGCTACCATGACAACAATACACAGACAGGAGACGCATCACAGGCCACGTGATGAGCTCCAATGTGCGTTCCACTCGCGCTCCTCTTCGGGACCAGGTGCAAGCATACCAAGGACTCTAGGAAGATGGTCAAAAGACCTTCTGCACATGCGCAAAGTGAACAGCGGATACCGGAAGTGGCACACTTGCACACAGAACTATTCTAGAACTGTTTTTAATGATATAAAACACTAGTTTTTTGACATGTTGTACCATTACCAGATATCCATTTTTACTACTAACTGATTGCACCAATTAATTGTGTATTTACTAAAAATCATATGCCCCCAACAGAAAGTGATGTCATAACCAATTACCTGGTTGTGGGGGGTATAAATAAGAGTACTATCCAAGCATATCACTACTCCTTGAAGAAGTCTAAAGGATGAAACGCATTGAGCATTCCCTATCTGACCTCCTGCTAAATAAGATAAGATCTTCCTATGCGCTATTTTTATCTTGATTTTTTTTTGTGTATTATAATTTAAATGTTTTCTATAGTCTCTGTTTTTAATAAAGATCCCTTGTCAAACTTTTGCAGTGACTACCCACATTCCTTATACATAAATTGTAAGGCATTTATTTACTTTCATATTTTCTAAAATATTTATGACACCATTGGTCGCTTAAACCCTTATTCCCAACCACTATCTATCTATCTATCTATCTATCTATCTATCTATCTATCTATCTATCTATCTATCTATCTATCTATCTATCTATCTATCTATCCAGTATATGCAAAAGAAAAAGTTGGTACTATTGTAACTGGCTGATACGTGCTCAGCTGTGCAACACATAGTTAAAATCCCCCATTGAAAAAAATAGTTCTAAAAGTTCAAAATGTTGTATGAATGAAAATATTATAAAGAAAAAAGTTTAAAATGTTAAACTAATATGCATTTTGCTGCATCAAATATTAAGTGCTACATTGTTACAAGATTTGGGCATATTCAATTAGCTGTGGGGCTTACCACGCAGCTAAAGCTCTGTCTGGCACTATTCAATTCCTGCCACTACCACATTTCATAAACCATACAGGGTGCACTTAACGCATGTTTCCTTGCAGCTCTGGAAAATCTGTAATAAGTGTACCCTTTTGAGCTTACTACATGGGGTAACTCTGTAGCTCCAGGCACTTCACTAAGAATCTATGGGGAAATAGGCTAGTAATTGAATAGCTCTGGGTTTTATATCTGAAGGAACGAGGAAAGCCCTGCAGCTAACTGAATCTGCCCAATAGTGTAGTTTGTGGCATTCCTACCTTTTACATTGTTTCTGCACAAAAGAAGTTCTGATTAAAGTTTTGTAGCACATGTTCATAAACTTTGATTGTGCAGAAATTCAAGAAAAATGTAAACAATATTTCTGTTTTGTCTATTTTGAAGAAAAGGGTAAATTAGCCAAGGAAAGTATACTATACAGATTTACAGTAGAGCTAGCTGTGAGAGAATCCGTTGTCACACAGGTCCACTACAGTGATTTTTAAAGTTTGTCCATGTCATTTGTTTATTGTCAGTACAAAAGTTAAATGGACACAGAAGGGCAGAAGCGTTGATAACTTGATGTTAATATTATTTAATTATTTTAGTAAATTTTCTCATTTACAATATCATTTAATATAGTAGTCTCCTATGATATTTTTATGCAGTTTTGTCAAACATAGTCTAGTTCCATTACATAGTCTTATATTGGGTACACACTTAGCGATGTGTACCCAGCCCGACATCAGCGCCAAAGGGACACGGCATGTGGCAAGTGCATACACACTTGAACATATCATCTAGTGTGTACCAAAGAGTTAACACAGTGGCATACAATATCTATAATGGATGCATGGAGGGTGGTATGCTTGGACACCTGAGTTTGGAGACCCATGCTACCCAACCTCTACCTAGAAAGAGACAGGTAATTTATAGTACCTGTGCCTTATTTCTGAAAAAATCCCAGGAAATTTGGTGCATATATAGCAGTTAGCAAGGTCTCTGGTACTGTGTATTCAAGGGCAGGGCTGGATTAAAAGTCATGGGGGCCCAGGGGCAAAATATTGTGGGGGCCCCCACTACTGTGCCCAAGCGCACCGCCAACACACACACACACACACACACACACACACACACACACCTCCTTCTTCCATCTACCCCCTACCAATTCTATCTAGCCTCAACTTCTTCTGTCTACTCCTGACATCATCTACAGTCCTTGATTTACCCCTTCCTGTCTGTACTTACCCCCATAGTTCACTACCCACCCCCTCCTGTACTTACCCAAAAGTCCTCTCTCTACCCCCTCCTGTTCTTACCCCCACAGTTCTATTTTTACCCCCTCTTGTACTTACCCCCACAGTCCTCTCTCTACCCCTTCCTGTACTTACACCCACAGTCCTCTATCTAGCTCCAGCATCTCCCCCTTCCTGCATACACCTCCCAACAGTCAGTGTCTGCAGTTTCCTTCTTACACAGCAAGGAGCTTGCACTGTCTACCTAACCCAAATGCTCCCTGACTTGCAGCTCTGCCTCTTTCCCTCTTGCCCTGGGTGCTGCTGCTCTGCCAGCTTTCTTCTCCCCTATGACAACAGTGATTGACCTGAGACACGGAGAAACGAAACTAAAAGGCAGGGTGAGGGTAGAACTCCTGCTCCCAGGATTACACAAGCCCTCTGCTTCTGACTCCTTTCTCCTCCATGCGCAGTCTTGAGCCTCCCGGAGACCCAGTGCACATACGCGGCCAGGACTTCACTGGATGGACGGACACACACGACCCACTATGGGCCTAATCCAGATCTTTTCGCAGAGCTGGCATTCAGATCTGAACTGCACATGCGTATGCACTGCACTGCTCTGGTGCGTTGCACAGCTGCAACGGGCATTGGTGCCCTGCGACGGGTTGGTGTGAGATATCTATTTGCACGGGTGATCTCAAGGAGATTGACAGGAAGAGGCAATTTGTGGGTGGCAACTGCCCGTTTTCTGGGAGTGTCAGGGAAAACGCAGGCAGGATCAAGCTTTTTCAGGGAGGGTGTCTGACGTCAAATCCAGTCCCGATCAGCCTGATGTGATTGCAGCAGCTGAGTAGGTCCTGGGCTGTGCAGAGATTGCACAAAATCAGTTTGTGAAGCTCTGCTACACATGCGAATGCACACCTGCACAGCGAAAACCCACTCCCCCTGCAGGCGGTGACACACAGGGCTGCAAAATTTGCTGCCTAGCAATCAGATCTGAAATACCCCTTATATACAAAAGAGCTCTCGGCATCCACTGTTAATAGACAGCTGAGCTACCTCCAATTTAAACTACTGTGTGTGGAGGCCTCTAATATGTGGGGCCCCCAGGACGACCGCCCCTGTCCCCTCTGCTTTAATCTGGCCCTGGTGCAGGGTGCCCATGTATTCTTAAAATGCCCCTGGGACAGGGGCGTAGGGAGGGTGGCTCCAGTGGAGCTCAAGCTCCAGGTGCCTAAAATGTTGCAAGGCATGCCGCAGCCCGACCCTGCTGGCACCTGCCGCCTGGCCGCCCGCAGTTCGCAGCACACAGCTGTTGAATCAGTAACAGCCAGAGCGGCTTCTTCCCTCAGTGCTCCCGAGTTGTGCGTGTGAGGCTGGCCAGGCCAGTGTGGGTGCTCACATGCCAGCATAATAGGCCTGCACCTCATGGTAACCCGGGCTCCTCCTCTGTGCTGGGCAACGTCAGACAGTGTGCAGGGCCGAAACTAGGATTTTTGTCACCCGGGGCAAGGTAGTCATTTGACACCCCCCCCCCCCCCCGCAAAAAAAAATAAATCTTTTACAATAAATAAATAAAAATGATTAAAATAAATTAAAATAAATAAATACATGAATAAAAATATTATATATATATATATATATATATATATATATATATATATATATATATATCTCTTTCAGAACTTTTTTACCTGAAAAATTGCCTTTTCTAACATAAATTTCATATCCAGGAAAAAGTGTCCCCATTTTACACAGTACGACAGGCAAGTGTCCCCATTCCCCATTTTACACATTGCGGCAGACAGGTGACCCCATTTTACACATTGCGGCAGGAAAAAGTGTCCCCATTTTACACATTGCGGCAGACAGGTGACCCCATTTTACACATTGCGGCAGGAAAAAGTGTCCCCATTTTACACATTGCGGCAGACAGGTGACCCCATTTTACACATTGCGGCAGACAGGTGTCCCCATTTTACACATTGCGGCAGGAAAAAGTGTCCCCATTTTACACATTGCGGCAGGCACGTGTCCCCATTTTACACAGTACGCTGGCAAGTGTCCCCATTTTACACATTGCGGCAGGAAAAAGTGTCCCCATTTTACACATTGCGGAGGCACGTGTCCCCATTTTACACAGTACGCTGGCAAGTGTCCCCATTTTACACATTGCGGCAGGAAAGTGTCCCCATTTTACACATTGCGGCAGGAAAAAGTGTCACCATTTTACACATTGCGGCAGGAAAAAGTGTCCCCATTTTACACATTGCGGCAGGCACAGGTCCCCATTTTACACATTGCGGCAGGAAAAAGTGTCCCCATTTTACACATTGCGGCAGGCACAGGTCCCCATTTTACACAGTACGCTGGCAAGTGTCCCCATTTTACACATTGCGGCAGGCACAGGTCCACATTTTACACAGTACGCTGGCAAGTGTCCCCATTTTACACATTGTGGCAGGCACAGGTCCCCATTTTACACAGTACGCTGGCAAGTGTCCCCATTTTACACATTGCGGCAGGAAAAAGTGTCCCCATTTTACACATTGCGGCAGGCACAGGTCCCCATTTTACATATTGCGGCAGGCACAGGTCCCCATTTTACACATTGCGGCAGGTGGTGGAGGGAGAGAGAGAGAGAGAGAGAGAGAGGAAGGGAGAGGGGCTGACTTACATTTGAAGCGGTTCTCGCCGCTCTTCAGCCGCCTCTCCCTCCTTGTCCGGTCTGCGTGGCTCCCCCTTCTCCCTCCTCCGGCGGGGTTTCGTGGAATGACGCGTTTGCGCCGTGACGTCACGACGCAATCACGTCATTCCGCGAAACCCCGCCCCCCGAGCTGGGCACTCGGGAGAAGGGGGTTTCAAAGTTATAAAAGTGCCGCGGCGGGTGTTAGGGGGTCTCGGCGCCCCCTCCAATCCGGCGCCCAGGTCGCCTGCCCCCCTAGCCCCCCCCTAGTTTCGGCCCTGCAGTGTGACATTAAACAAGCGCCACCAGACCAAAGCACCTGGTGCAGCCGCCAAGCTCACTCTCAGTTCCGTGAAGGCAGTGACATGGCTGCTGCTTATTTGAGATGACCTGCTGGCTGCTGCTGGAGCTATTCAGAGAAGGGGAGTCTTGAAGTACTTCTGAAAAAGGTATGCTCCTGCTGCTGTGAGTGCACTACCACCGACCAAAGACTTTAATAATTATATTGTTTGATGTGTGATATGTGTTATATATATATATATATATATATATATATATATATATATACACACACATTCTCACACACACAAATTTTCTACACATGCATATATATATATTTATATATATATATGTACTGTGTACACAGCCTGTCCCGTCTCCCGCTCTGTCCACCCCCACCCACCTCTCACCTCTGTCCGCTGCCCATCCTCTCTCTACTGATCTCTCCTACCACACCCTGATCTGATATATATATGGTCTCTACTATTTTTTTACTTATATGTATAAATAGGAAGATTCGACATTCATTACATCACCAAGTGACCGCAACCCATGGTAATCTATTACACTACTGATAAAAGTGAAGAGGGGAGGGAGATTGAGGTATTACAAGGTACAATATTCTCTAGCCACACTTCATAGCACAGGCCACACACCCACATAGCTAGTCACGGGCTCAGTATGATTTGCCGGTGCACGGAATGCTTGCGGTTATAATACTGACACCGGCATCCCAATAGTTGATAGGGGGAGGTAAGAGTTTCCCTCCTCTCCCCTACCCATTAACCCTCCCTTTGCGCTGCCTAACCCTAACCTCCCCCTTAATGCCTGACGCTAACCTCCCCCAGGTGGAACCTAACCCTAGCCCCCCCTTCCTGCACCCTAACTCTAACCCCACCTCCACAGCCTAACTCTAACTCCCACCGGGTGGAGCCTAAACCCCCTCCCCTGGCCATAACACTAACCCATCCATTATATTATGTATACTTACGTTCAGGATGCTGGCTGTCGGGATTTCAGTGTCGGTCTCCTGACCCTGTCAGGATTTCGGCGGGGGCATTCCGACAGCTGTCGGGATTCCGGTATCAGTATCTTGACCGCATCTCCTAGTCATAACCCCATGGCAGTTGTTGCATCCCTTGCGGCAGCACAGAATAGGCCCTTCAGAAATGTCATCACACACACAGTCATCAAAGGCAGCACACTAGTAGATAAATTTTACATTACCCGGTGCCCTTGGTCAGGACCCAACATACAATGCAATGAAGGCGGCACTCCAGATTGAAGACGCAGACACAGGCAGATCAATGTTTTAAGACTTTAATGTCTCGTCATCAGGATTAAGAGGGTGATTCAGATCTGATCGCTGCTGTGCGTTTTCGCACAGCGGTCGATCAGGTAGTAATTGCGCATGCGTATGCACCGCATGCATATGCACCGCAATGCGCACGTGCCTTGGACAGCAACAAAGGGCATCGCCGGTCAGTGGTGGGATGGTGTGAAAAATCTGATCGCACGGGTGTTCGCAAGGTGATTGTCAGGAAGAAGCCATTTGTGGGTGGCAACTGACCGTTTATTGGGAGTGTCTGGAAAAACACAGGCATTTCCAGGGAGGGTGTCTAATGTCAGCTCCAGCCCCGATCAGCCTCTCCACATCGCACTGTAGGAGTAAGTCCTGGGCTGCGCACAGACTGCACAAGGTGGATTTTTGCAGCTCGGTGTACACATGGAATTACACACTTGCACAGCGAATTTACACTCCCCCTTGAGGTGCCAACTATCTGATCGCAAGACATCAAAGTTTGCAGCCCAGCAATCAGGTCTGAATCACCCCCTAAGTATTGTATTTATGAATAATACAGCAAAATGTACTCTGTCACCAATTTAGGATTTTTTTATATAATTTTTTCTTTTCAAGTGTAACATGAGAGGGGGGCGCCAAAACATACCCATGCTCCGGGCACCATGGCACCTAGCTACACCTCTGCCCTGGGTTAACATGTGTTGTGTAAGGCCAGTAAGCCCCAATGCATTTAGAAATTCTATTGGATATATACCAGCTTCACGTGGGTCCATAACATAATCTATTGATGTATCAGTTGTCTTTGCTCCAAGTATAAATTCAAGTATATATATTATAATCTGAGTCAGGGGCGGATCCAGAAGAAAATGAAAGGGGGGGGGCACCGTGATAGGGGAACGGTAAAAGTTATATTTACTCAGACTGCAGGACACAAACTGCCCATCCTTGATTAGCAGAAGCAGCCAGCTGGATCTCCAGCAAGCAGCATAAGACATCTGCAGGACAGCCCTGTCACAATCACACGGGCCGCCTTCTCAAAGCTGAGGCTGAGTGTGACTGCACCTAGCATGGTGGTAAAGGAAGTGGAGGAGGAAGTTCTGGGATACTGTACGGTGCAGTGAGGGCTGATGAAGCCTTCTGCACCGTCATAAGTAACAGTCTTACTCAATGCTGGCATTTGAACCCTGTGCCTGGGCGGGACTCGGTCCGGCTGGCAGTGGGGGAGGTAGGTTGCGGTGTGAGCAGGGGGAGGCTGGAGCTGCAGCTCCAGCCTCCCCATTGGTTACCACACGGACTTGCTGTTAGAGACGCGGCGGGTCCTAGTACGTTCCGGCTCTTTTATCATATCTGACTGACGGAAATAGCAGTAGTGCTGCTGCTGCTGTTCTCCTTTTGAAAAAAAGAAGTCAGAAATGACAAGGGGGTACAGGCCCGAGTGCCTTTCCCCCCCCCCCCCCCACCCCGATCCGCCTATGATCTGAGTTATTTAATTATTTGGTGGGCTAATATAGTAGAGATGAGCGGGTTCGGTTTCTCTGAATCCGAACCCGCACGAACTTCATGTTTTTTTTCACAGGTCCGAGCGACTCGGATCTTCCCGCCTTGCTCGGTTAACCCGAGCGCGCCCGAACGTCATCATGACGCTGTCGGATTCTCGCGAGACTCGGATTCTATATAAGGAGCCGCGCGTCGCCGCCATTTTCACACGTGCATTGAGATTGATAGGGAGAGGACGTGGCTGGCGTCCTCTCCATTTAGATTAGGAGAGAGAGAGAGAGATTGACCTGAGGCTGATACTGTAGAAGAGAGTGCAGAGTTTAGTGACTGACCACAGTGACCACCAGCAGTGCAGTTGTTTTATTTAATATATCCGTTCTCTGCCTGAAAAAAACGGTACACACAGTGACTCAGTCACATACCATATCTGTGTGCACTGCTCAGCCCAGTGTGCTGCATGCCTGCATCATCTATGTATATATTATATATCTGACTGTGCTCAGCTCACACAGCTTATAATTGTGGGGGAGACTGGGGAGCACTGCAGTGCCAGTTATAGGTTATAGCAGGAGCCAGGAGTACAAGACAGTCACATACCATATCTGTGTGCACTGCTCAGCCCAGTGTGCTGCATCATCTATGTATATATTATATATCTGACTGTGCTCAGCTCACACAGCTTATAATTGTGGGGGAGACTGGGGAGCACTGCAGTGCCAGTTATAGGTTATAGCAGGAGCCAGGAGTACATATTATATTAAAATTAAACAGTGCACACTTTTGCTGCAGGAGTGCCACTGCCAGTGTGACTGACCAGTGACCTGACCACACTGACCACCAGTATAGTTAGTAGTATACTATATTGTGATTGCCTGAAAAAGTTAAACACTCGTCGTGTGACTTCACTTGTGTGGTGTTTTTTTTTTTATTCTATAAAAAACTCATTCTGCTGACAGACAGTGTCCAGCAGGTCCGTCATTATATAATATATATACCTGTCCGGCTGCAGTAGTGATATATATATATTTTTTATATCATTATTTATCATCCAGTCGCAGCAGACACAGTACGGTAGTTCACGGCTGTAGCTACCTCTGTGTCGGCACTCGGCAGTCCGTCCATAATTGTATACCACCTACCCGTGGTTTTTTTTTCTTTCTTCTTTATACATACATACTACTACATCTCTTTATCAACCAGTCTATATTAGCAGCAGACACAGTACAGTACGGTAGTTCACGGCTGTGGCTACCTCTGTGTCGGCACTCGGCAGTCCGTCCATAATTGTATACCACCTAACCGTGGTTTTTTTTTCTTTCTTCTTTATACATACATACTACGACATCTCTTTATCAACCAGTCTATATTAGCAGCAGACACAGTACAGTACGGTAGTTCACGGCTGTGGCTACCTCTGTGTCGGCACTCGGCAGTCCGTCCATAATTGTATACCACCTAACCGTGGTTTTTTTTTCTTTCTTCTTCATACATACATACTACGACATCTCTTTATCAACCAGTCTATATTAGCAGCAGACACAGTACAGTACGGTAGTTCACGGCTGTGGCTACCTCTGTGTCGGCACTCGGCAGTCCGTCCATAATTGTATACCACCTAACCGTGGTTTTTTTTCTTTCTTCTTCATACATACATACTACGACATCTCTTTATCAACCAGTCTATATTAGCAGCAGACACAGTACAGTACGGTAGTTCACGGCTGTGGCTACCTCTGTGTCGGCACTCGGCAGTCCGTCCATAATTGTATACCACCTACCCGTGGTTTTTTTTTCTTTCTTCTTCATACATACATACTACGACATCTCTTTATCAACCAGTCTATATTAGCAGCAGACACAGTACAGTACGGTAGTTCACGGCTGTGGCTACCTCTGTGTCGGCACTCGGCAGTCCGTCCATAATTGTATACCACCTAACCGTGGTTTTTTTTTCTTTCTTCTTCATACATACATACTACGACATCTCTTTATCAACCAGTCTATATTAACAGCAGACACAGTACGGTAGTTCACGGCTGTAGCTACCTCTGTGTCGGCACTCGGCAGTCCGTCCATAATTGTATACTAGTATCCATCCATCTCCATTGTTTACCTGAGGTGCCTTTTAGTTGTGCCTATTAAAATATGGAGAACAAAAATGTTGAGGTTCCAAAATTAGGGAAAGATCAAGATCCACTTCCACCTCGTGCTGAAGCTGCTGCCACTAGTCATGGCCGAGACGATGAAATGCCAGCAACGTCGTCTGCCAAGGCCGATGCCCAATGTCATAGTACAGAGCATGTCAAATCCAAAACACCAAATATCAGTAAAAAAAGGACTCCAAAACCTAAAATAAAATTGTCGGAGGAGAAGCGTAAACTTGCCAATATGCCATTTACCACACGGAGTGGCAAGGAACGGCTGAGGCCCTGGCCTATGTTCATGGCTAGTGGTTCAGCTTCACATGAGGATGGAGGCACTCAGCCTCTCGCTAGAAAAATGAAAAGACTCAAGCTGGCAAAAGCAGTAGCACCGCAAAGAACTGTGCGTTCTTCGAAATCCCAAATCCACAAGGAGAGTCCAATTGTGTCGGTTGCGATGCCTGACCTTCCCAACACTGGACGTGAAGAGCATGCGCCTTCCACCATTTGCACGCTCCCTGCAAGTGCTGGAAGGAGCACCCGCAGTCCAGTTCCTGATAGTCAGATTGAAGATGTCAGTGTTGAAGTACACCAGGATGAGGAGGATATGGGTGTTGCTGGCGCTGGGGAGGAAATTGACCAGGAGGATTCTGATGGTGAGGTGGTTTGTTTAAGTCAGGCACCCGGGGAGACACCTGTTGTCCGTGGGAGGAATATGGCCGTTGACATGCCTGGTGAAAATACCAAAAAAATCAGCTCTTCGGTGTGGAACTATTTCAACAGAAATGCGGACAACAGGTGTCAAGCCGTGTGTTCCCTTTGTCAAGCTGTAATAAGTAGGGGTAAGGACGTTAACCACCTCGGAACATCCTCCCTTATACGTCACCTGCAGCGCATTCATAATAAGTCAGTGACAAGTTCAAAAACTTTGGGTGACAGCGGAAGCAGTCCACTGACCAGTAAATCCCTTCCTCTTGTAACCAAGCTCACACAAACCACCCCACCAACTCCCTCAGTGTCAATTTCCTCCTTCCCCAGGAATGCCAATAGTCCTGCAGGCAATGTCACTGGCAATTCTGACGAGTCCTCTCCTGCCTGGGATTCCTCCGATGCATCCTTGCGTGTAACGCCTACTGCTGCTGGCGCTGCTGTTGTTGCTGCTGGGAGTCGATGGTCATCCCAGAGGGGAAGTCGTAAGCCCACTTGTACTACTTCCAGTAAGCAATTGACTGTTCAACAGTCCTTTGCGAGGAAGATGAAATATCACAGCAGTCATCCTGCTGCAAAGCGGATAACTGAGGCCTTGACAACTATGTTGGTGTTAGACGTGCGTCCGGTATCCGCCGTTAGTTCACAGGGAACTAGACAATTTATTGAGGCAGTGTGCCCCCGTTACCAAATACCATCTAGGTTCCACTTCTCTAGGCAGGCGATACCGAGAATGTACACGGACCTCAGAAAAAGACTCACCAGTGTCCTAAAAAATGCAGTTGTACCCAATGTCCACTTAACCACGGACATGTGGACAAGTGGAGCAGGGCAGGGTCAGGACTATATGACTGTGACAGCCCACTGGGTAGATGTATGGACTCCCGCCGCAAGAACAGCAGCGGCGGCACCAGTAGCAGCATCTCGCAAACGCCAACTCTTTCCTAGGCAGGCTACGCTTTGTATCACCGGTTTCCAGAATACGCACACAGCTGAAAACCTCTTACGGCAACTGAGGAAGATCATCGCGGAATGGCTTACCCCAATTGGACTCTCCTGTGGATTTGTGGCATCGGACAACGCCAGCAATATTGTGTGTGCATTAAATATGGGCAAATTCCAGCACGTCCCATGTTTTGCACATACCTTGAATTTGGTGGTGCAGAATTATTTAAAAAACGACAGGGGCGTGCAAGAGATGCTGTCGGTGGCCAGAAAAATTGCGGGACACTTTCGGCGTACAGGCACCACGTACAGAAGACTGGAGCACCACCAAAAACTACTGAACCTGCCCTGCCATCATCTGAAGCAAGAAGTGGTAACGAGGTGGAATTCAACCCTCTATATGCTTCAGAGGTTGGAGGAGCAGCAAAAGGCCATTCAAGCCTATACAATTGAGCACGATATAGGAGGTGGAATGCACCTGTCTCAAGCGCAGTGGAGAATGATTTCAACGTTGTGCAAGGTTCTGATGCCCTTTGAACTTGCCACACGTGAAGTCAGTTCAGACACTGCCTGCCTGAGTCAGGTCATTCCCCTCATCAGGCTTTTGCAGAAGAAGCTGGAGACATTGAAGGAGGAGCTAACACGGAGCGATTCCGCTAGGCATGTGGGACTTGTGGATGGAGCCCTTAATTCGCTTAACAAGGATTCACGGGTGGTCAATCTGTTGAAATCAGAGCACTACATTTTGGCCACCGTGCTCGATCCTAGATTTAAAGCCTACCTTGGATCTCTCTTTCCGGCAGACACAAGTCTGCTGGGGTTGAAAGACCTGCTGGTGAGAAAATTGTCAAGTCAAGCGGAACGCGACCTGTCAACATCTCCTCCTTCACATTCTCCCGCAACTGGGGGTGCGAGGAAAAGGCTCAGAATTCCGAGCCCACCCGCTGGCGGTGATGCAGGGCAGTCTGGAGCGACTGCTGATGCTGACATCTGGTCCGGACTGAAGGACCTGACAACGATTACGGACATGTCGTCTACTGTCACTGCATATGATTCTCTCACCATTGAAAGAATGGTGGAGGATTATATGAGTGACCGCATCCAAGTAGGCACGTCACACAGTCCATACTTATACTGGCAGGAAAAAGAGGCAATTTGGAGGCCATTGCACAAACTGGCTTTATTCTACCTAAGTTGCCCTCCCACAAGTGTGTACTCCGAAAGAGTGTTTAGTGCCGCCGCTCACTTTGTCAGCAATCGGCGTACGAGGTTACATCCAGAAAATGTGGAGAAGATGATGTTCATTAAAATGAATTATAATCAATTCCTCCGCGGAGACATTGACCAGCAGCAATTGCCTCCACAAAGTACACAGGGAGCTGAGATGGTGGATTCCAGTGGGGACGAATTGATAATCTGTGAGGAGGGGGATGTACACGGTGATATATCGGAGGGTGATGATGAGGTGGACATCTTGCCTCTGTAGAGCCAGTTTGTGCAAGGAGAGATTAATTGCTTCTTTTTTGGGGGGGGTCCAAACCAACCCGTCATATCAGTCACAGTCGTGTGGCAGACCCTGTCACTGAAATGATGGGTTGGTTAAAGTGTGCATGTCCTGTTTTGTTTATACAACATAAGGGTGGGTGGGAGGGCCCAAGGACAATTCCATCTTGCACCTCTTTTTTCTTTTATTTTTCTTTGCGTCATGTGCTGTTTGGGGAGGGTTTTTTGGAAGGGACATCCTGCGTGACACTGCAGTGCCACTCCTAAATGGGCCCGGTGTTTGTGTCGGCCACTAGGGTCGCTAATCTTACTCACACAGTCAGCTACCTCATTGCGCCTCTTTTTTTCTTTGCGTCATGTGCTGATTGGGGAGGGTTTTTTGGAAGGGACATCCTGCGTGACACTGCAGTGCCACTCCTAAATGGGCCCGGTGTTTGTGTCGGCCACTAGGGTCGCTAATCTTACTCACACAGTCAGCTACCTCATTGCGCCTCTTTTTTTCTTTGCGTCATGTGCTGATTGGGGAGGGTTTTTTGGAAGGGACATCCTGCGTGACACTGCAGTGCCACTCCTAAATGGGCCCGGTGTTTGTGTCGGCCACTAGGGTCGCTAATCTTACTCACACAGTCAGCTACCTCATTGCGCATATTTTTTTCTTTGCATCATGTGCTGATTGGGGAGGGTTTTTTGGAAGGACATCCTGCGTGACACTGCAGTGCCACTCCTAAATGGGCCCGGTGTTTGTGTCGGCCACTAGGGTCGCTAATCTTACTCACACAGTCAGCTACCTCATTGCGCCTCTTTTTTTCTTTGCGTCATGTGCTGATTGGGGAGGGTTTTTTGGAAGGGACATCCTGCGTGACACTGCAGTGCCACTCCTAAATGGGCCCGGTGTTTGTGTCGGCCACTAGGGTCGCTAATCTTACTCACACAGTCAGCTACCTCATTGCGCCTCTTTTTTTCTTTGCGTCATGTGCTGATTGGGGAGGGTTTTTTGGAAGGGACATCCTGCGTGACACTGCAGTGCCACTCCTAAATGGGCCCGGTGTTTGTGTCGGCCACTAGGGTCGCTAATCTTACTCACACAGTCAGCTACCTCATTGCGCCTCTTTTTTTCTTTGCGTCATGTGCTGATTGGGGAGGGTTTTTTGGAAGGGACATCCTGCGTGACACTGCAGTGCCACTCCTAAATGGGCCCGGTGTTTGTGTCGGCCACTAGGGTCGCTAATCTTACTCACACAGTCAGCTACCTCATTGCGCATATTTTTTTCTTTGCATCATGTGCTGATTGGGGAGGGTTTTTTGGAAGGACATCCTGCGTGACACTGCAGTGCCACTCCTAAATGGGCCCGGTGTTTGTGTCGGCCACTAGGGTCGCTAATCTTACTCACACAGTCAGCTACCTCATTGCGCCTCTTTTTTTCTTTGCGTCATGTGCTGATTGGGGAGGGTTTTTTGGAAGGGACATCCTGCGTGACACTGCAGTGCCACTCCTAAATGGGCCCGGTGTTTGTGTCGGCCACTAGGGTCGCTAATCTTACTCACACAGTCAGCTACCTCATTGCGCCTCTTTTTTTCTTTGCGTCATGTGCTGATTGGGGAGGGTTTTTTGGAAGGGACATCCTGCGTGACACTGCAGTGCCACTCCTAAATGGGCCCGGTTTTGTGTCGGCCACTAGGGTCGCTTATCTTACTCACACAGTCAGCTACCTCATTGCGCCTCTTTTTTTCTTTGCGTCATGTGCTGATTGGGGAGGGTTTTTTGGAAGGGACATCCTGCGTGACACTGCAGTGCCACTCCTAGATGGGCCAGGTGTTTGTGTCGGCCACTAGTGTCGCTTAGCTTAGTCATCCAGCGACCTTGGTGCAAATTTTAGGACTAAAAATAATATTGTGAGGTGTGAGGTATTCAGAATAGACTGAAAATGAGTGGAAATTATGGTTTTTGAGGTTAATAATAATATGGGATCAAAATGACCCCCAAATTCTATGATTTAAGCTGTTTTTTAGTGTTTTTTTAAAAAAACACCCGAATCCAAAACACACCCGAATCCGACAAAAAAAATTCGGTGAGGTTTTGCCAAAACGCGGTCGAACCCAAAACACGGCCGCGGAACCGAACCCAAAACCAAAACACAAAACCCGAAAAATTTCAGGCGCTCATCTCTATAATATAGCACACTTACATAACAACTCATGATGTTGATAGTTATTTATGTATAATAACTGGGTACACCTGTCACTCCACCTCCAATATTGTATTAGTAAAATGGCAAACGTCTTCCTGATCCTGTGATAATCTGCCCTCTTCTAAATCAAGCAGCATAAAAGCAAAGCAGCTGACTTCAGTATCATTATTTAGATGAACCATCATATTCATTTTAGGTGTTAATGTTAGAGAACATATTAATGTGATTCCCTAACCAATGCCTAGCCAGCCTGTGGCTGTCCAGCTGTTGTAAGACTACAAATTCCAGCATACTCTCCCACTGATCAGCTAGTAAAGCATGCTGGGACTTTTAGTTTCACAACAGCTGGAGAGCCACAAATTGACCAGGCCTACCCTAATCATTACTTGTTTCTGCAGTAAGATCCATGATAATATATATTTCTTGAATTGCATAAACATCCTCACATATCTATTGTAAAACACAATCACAATGTGCCTGCCATCTACCTGCCAACATAGGATCTATAAGAGACAGTTGCTATTTATGGCATCATTGACACAGGTGGGAGGGGTCAGAGTTCAGGCCAACTGTCAGTAACTGTAATGTAGCTGTTACCTAGTAAAAGGTTTTCGGATACTTTGTGTTTATTAGCACCAATCTACAGAGACAAAGGTAAAATGGGGAACATGTAGTAGACATTTATAAGAAATACTATGTGGAAACCATGTGGACACCTAACTACAGTAATTACATAGTAACTGACTACAAGGTGATCACTCTGATCATTCATTAAATCTCAAGCAACAGAAATATATAATTACATGTACTGTGTATAATGTATATATTGGCATTTAGAAAAGTTGTTATATTAGCCAGATATAACACACTGGTCTATTCAATTAGTGCCGGTATTTCCAACAGTCGGAAATACTGTCACTTTCCGACAGGAATAGGTTGAATTTGAATTCGTCCTGTTCAATGCAAGTGCCATTTTTCCCACTGTCGGAAAAACCGGCACTTGTCAAAAACCATGTTGGTCGGCGAGTTACACAAGTCGAATCTGCATTGTCGGAATGCTGGCCTTTGAATACTGAACTTTCGGATCCTCTCCGTCAGAGAGGATCCAACATGAATTGAATACACCCCATGCTGTAGAGTTATGAAACATTTTACCAATTTTACATACAGTAGATACATATTTATATTGTGTGTTACATTTTGTTTTCAGTATACAGGACTGTCATTCAAATTACATATTCTATTCCAAATAAACTGGCAAAAATGTGTTTGTTGACATGGCTTGGTAACATAGCACTGCCACTATAAACCCAATTTCTCTAACGTCCTAAGTGGATGCTGGGGACTCCGTAAGGACCATGGGGAATAGCGGCTCCGCAGGAGACTGGGCACATCTAAAGAAAGCTTTAGGACTAACTGGTGTGCACTGGCTCCTCCCCCTATGACCCTCCTCCAAGCCTCAGTTAGATTTCTGTGCCCGACGAGAAGGGTGCACACCAGGGGCTCTCCTGAGCTTCTTAGTGAAAGTTTTAGTTTAGGTTTGTTATTTTCAGTGAGACCTGCTGGCAACAGGCTCACTGCATCGAGGGACTAAGGGGAGAAGAAGCGAACTCACCTGCGTGCAGAGTGGATTGGGCTTCTTGGCTACTGGACATTAGCTCCAGAGGGACGATCACAGGTTCAGCCTGGATGGGTCCCGGAGCCGCGCCGCCGGCCCCCTTACAGAGCCAGAAGAGCGAAGAGGTCCGGAAAAATCGGCGGCAGAAGACATTCCTGTCTTCAATAAGGTAGCGCACAGCACTGCAGCTGTGTGCCATTGCTCTCAGCACACTTCATACTCCGGTCACTGAGGGTGCAGGGCGCTGGGGGGGGGCGCCCTGAGACGCAATAAAACACGATAAAAATACCTTACATGGCAAAAAATACATCACATATAGCTCCTGGGCTATATGGATGCATTTAACCCCTGCCAGAATATACAGAAAAACGGGTGATAAGGCCGCCGAAAAGGGGGCGGAGCCTATCTCCTCAGCACACTGGCGCCATTTTCCCTCACAGCTCAGTTGGAGGGAAGCTCCCTGGCTCTTCCCTGCAGTCACTACACTACAGAAAGGGTTAAAAAAAGAGAGGGGGGCACTAATTAGGCGCAGTATTAAAACATACAGCAGCTATAAGGGGAAAAACACTTATATAAGGTTATCCCTGTATATATATAGCGCTCTGGTGTGTGCTGGCATACTCTCCCTCTGTCTCCCCAAAGGGCTAGTGGGGTCCTGTCCTCTATCAGAGCATTCCCTGTGTGTGTGCTGTGTGTCGGTACGTTTGTGTCGACATGTATGAGGAGAAAAATGATGTGGAGACGGAGCAGAGTGTCTGTAACAGTGATGTCACCACCTAGGGGGTCGACACCTGAGTGGATGTACTGTTGAAAATTACGTGACAGTGTCAGCTCTGTATAAAAAAACAGTGGTTGACATGAGACAGCCGGCTACTCAGCTTGTGCCTGTCCAGACGTCTCATAGGCCGTCAGGGGCTCTAAAGCGCCCGTTACCTCAGATGGCAGATACAGACGCCGACACGGATACTGACTCCTGTGTCGACGGTGAAGAGACAACCGTGATTTCCAGTAGGGCCACACGTTACATGATTGAGACAATGGAAAATGTTTTATACATTTCTGATAATACGAGTACCACCAAAAAGGGGTATTATGTTCGGTGAGGGAAAAACTACCTGTAGTTTTCCTGAATCTGAGAAATAAAATGAGGTGTGTGATGATGCGTGGGTTTCCCCCCGATAACAATTGATAATTTCTTAAAAAGTATTGGCTGTATACTCTTTCCCGCCAGAGGTTAGGGTGCGTTGGGAAACACCCCCTAGGGGGGATAAGGCGCTCACACGCTTGTAAGAACAAGGGCTCTACCCTCTCATGAGATGGCCGCCCTTAAGGATCCTGCTGATAGAAAGCAGGAGGGTATCCAAAAATGTATTCACACACATACTGGTGTTATACTGCGACCAGCAATCGCCTCAGCCTGGAGGTGCAGTGCTGGGTTGGCATGGTCGGATTCCCTGACTGGAAATATTGATATCCTAGATAAGGATAGTATATTATTGCCTATAGAGCATTTAAAAGATGCATTTCTATATATGCATGATGCACAGCGGAATATTTGCCGACTGGCATCAAGTATAAGTGCGTTGTCCAATTCTACCAGTAAAATGGTCAGGTGATGCGGATTCCAAACGGCATTTGGAAGTATTGCCTTTGAAAGGGGACATTTGGGGTCGGTCTTTTAGACCTGGTGGCCACGGCAACAACTGGGAAATCCACGTTTGTACCCCAGGTCGCCTCTCAAAATAAGACGCCGTATTATCAGGCGCAGTCCTTTGTTGGCAAGCGGACAAAAGGTTCCTCTTTTCTGCTCGTGACAGAGGGAGAGGAAAAAGGCTGAAGAGATTACCCAGTTCCCAGGAACAGAAATCCTTTCCCGCCTCTGCAAAAGCCCTCAGTATGACGCTAGGGCCTTACAAGCTCAGGCACGGTGGGGGCCCGTTCTCAATGAATTTCAGTGCGCAGTGGGCTCACTCGCAAGTAGACCCCTGGATCCTTCAGGTAATATCTCAAGGGTACATATTGAAATTCGAGACGTCTCCCCCTCGCCGTTTCCAAAAGTCGGCTTTACCGACGTCTCCCTCTGACAGGGAGGCAGTTTTGGAAGCCATTCACCCAGCAGGTGATAATCAAGGTACCCCTCCTGCAACAGGGAACGGGGTATTATTCCACACTATTGTGGTACCGAAGCCAGATGGCCCGGTGAGACCGATTCTAAATCTAAAATCTAAAATCTTTGAACACTTACATACAGAGGTTCAAATTCAAGATTGAGTCACTCAGAGCAGTGATTGCGAACCTGGAAGAAGGGGACTACATGATGTCTTGGGACATCAAGGATGCTTACCTTCATGTCAAAGTTTACCCTTCTCACCAAGGGTACCTCAGGTTATGGTACAGAACTGTCACTATCAGTTCAGACGCTGCCGTAGGGATGGTCCACGGCACCCCGGGTCTTTACCAAGGTAATGGCCGAAATGATATCCCTTCGAAGGAAGGGAATTTTAGTTATCCCTTACTTGGACGATTCCCTGATAAGGGTAAGATCCAGGGAACAGTTGGAAGTCGGTGTAGCACTATCTCAGGTAGTGTTGCGGCAGCACGATTGGATTCTCAATATTCCAAAATCGCAGCTGGTTCCGACGACTTGTCTTCTGTTTCCTAGGGATGTTCCTGGACACAGTCCAGAAAAAAGGTGTTTCTCCCGGAAGAGAAAGCCAGGGAGTTATCCGAGCTAGTCAGGAACCTCCTAAAACCGAACCAAGTCTCAGTGCATCAATGCACAAGGGTTCTGGGTAAAAATGGTGGCTTCCTACGAAGCAATCCCATTCGTTAGATTCCACGCAAGAACTTTCCAGTGGAACCTACTGGACAAATGGTCCGGGTCGCATTTTCAGATGCATCAGCGGATAACCCTGTCACCAAGGACAAGGGTATCCATCATGTGGTGGTTGCAGAGTGCTCATCTTCTAGAGGGCCGCAGATTCGGCATTCAGGACTGGGTCCTGGTGACCACGGATGCCAGCCTGCGAGGCTGGGGAGCAGTCACACAGGGAAGGAATATCCAGGGTTTAGGGTCAAGCCTGTATACATCACTTCACATAAATATCCTGAAGCTAAGGGCCATTTACAATGCTCTAAGCTTAGCAAGACCTCTGCTTCAAGGTCAGCCGGTGTTGATCCAGTCGGACAACATCATGGCAGTCACCCACGTAAACAGACAGGGTGGCACAAGAAGCAGGAGGGCAATGGCAGAAGCTGCAGGGATTCTTCGCTGGGCGGAAAATCATGTGATAGCACTGTCAACAGTATTCATTCCGGGAGTGGACAACTGGGAAGCAGACTTCCTCAGCACGACCTCCACCCGGGAGAGTGGGGACTTCACCCAGAAGTCGTCCACATGATTAAAAAACTCGACAGGTATTGCGCCAGGTCAAGAGACCCTCAGGCAATAGTTGTAGACGCTCTGGTAACACCGTGGGTGTACCAGTCAGTGTATGTGTTCCCTCCTCTGCCTCTCATACCCAAGGTACTGAGATTGATAAGATGGAGAGGAGAAAGCACTATATTCGTGGCTCCGGATTGGCCAAGAAGGACTTGGTAACCGGAACTTCAAGAGATGCTCACGGGAGATCCGTGGCCTCTACCTCTAAGAAGGGACCTGCTCCAGCAAGGACCCTGTCTGTTCCAAGACTTACCGCGGCTGCGTTTGACGGCATGGCGGTTGAACGCCGGATCCTGAAGGAAAAAAGGCTTTCCGGATGAAGTCATCCCTATCCTGATCAAAGCCAGGAAGGATGTAACCGCAAAAACATTATCACCGCAATTGGTGAAAATATGTTGCGTGGTGCGAGGCCAGTAAGGCCCGACGGAGGAAATTCAACTGGATCGATTCCTACATTTCCTGCAAACAGGAGTGTCTATGGGCCTGAAATTGGGGTCCATTAAGGTTCAAATTTGCGGCCCTGTCAATTTTCTTCCAAAAAGAACTAGCTTCAGTCCCTGAAGTTCAGACGTTTGTAAAAGGGGTACTGCATATACAGCCTCCTTTTGTGCCTCCAGTGGCACTTTGGGATCTCAATGTAGTTTTGGGTTCCAAAAGTCACATTGGTTTGAACCACTTAAATCTGTGGAGTTAAAATATCTCACATGGAAAGTGGTCATGCTGTTGGCCCTGGCCTGGGCCAGGCGCGTGTCAGAATTGGCGGCTTTATCCTGAAAAAGCCCTTATCTGATTTTCCATTCGGACAGGGCGGAATTGAGGACTCGTCCTCAGTTTCTCCCCAAGGTGGTTTCAGCGTCTCACCTGAACCAACCTATTGGTGGTGCCTGCGGCTACTAGGGACTTGGAGGCCTCCAAGTTGCTAGACGTTGTCAGTGCCCTGAAAATATATGTTTCCAGGATGGCTGGAGTCAGGAAATCTGACTCGCTGTTTATCCTGTGTGCACCCAACAAGCTGGGTGCTCCTGCTTCTAAGCAGACTATTGCTCGTTGGATTTGTAGTACAATTCAGCTTGCACATTCTGTGGCAGGCCTGCCACAGCCAAAAATCTGTAAATGCCCACTCCACAAGGAAGGTGGGCTCATCTTGGGCGGCTGCCCGAGGGGTCTCGGCTTTACAACTTTGCCGAGCAGCTACTTGGTCAGGAGCAAATACGTTTGTAAAATTCTACAAAATTAATATCCTGGCTGAGGAGGACCTGGAGTTCTCTCATTTGGTGCTGCAGAGTCATCCGCACTCTCCCGCCCGTTTGGGAGCTTTGGTATAATCCCCATGGTCCTTACAGAGTCCCCAGCATCCACTTAGGACGTTAGAGAAAATAAGAATTTACTTACCGATAATTCTATTTCTCATAGTCCGTAGTGGATGCTGGGCGCCCATCCCAAGTGCGGATTGTCTGCAATACTTGTACATAGTTATTGTTACAAAAATCAGGTTATTATTGTTGTGAGCCATCTTTCAGAGGCTCCTCTGTTATCATGCTGTTAACTGGGTTCAGATCACAGGTTATACGGTGTGATTGGTGTGGCTGGTATGAGTCTTACCCGGGATTCAAAATCCTTCCTTATTGTGTCAGCTCTTCCGGGCACAGTATCCTAACTGAGGCTTGGAGGAGGGTCATAGGGGGAGGAGCCAGTGCACACCAGGTAGTCCTAAACTTTCTTTAGATGTGCCCAGTCTCCTGCGGAGCCGCTATTCCCCATGGTCCTTACGGAGTCCCCAGCATCCACTACGGACTATGAGAAATAGAATTATCGGTAAGTAAATTCTTATTTCGGTCCACGCCAGAATTTTTTTATATAATCTGTTTATATTATTAAAGAGGCAATAGCAAAAGTTTATCGCATACAGGACCTAATTCAGACCTCATCGCAACAGCAAACTTTTTCTGTAAACTTTTTCCAGCATACTCTCCCACTGATCAGCTAGTAAAGCATGCTGGGACTTTTAGTTTCACAACAGCTGGAGAGCCACAAATTGACCAGGCCTACCCTAATCGGCAAAATCATATGCACTGCAGGGGAGGCAGATATAACATGTGCAGAGAGAGTTAGATTTGGGTGGGGTGTGTTCAAACTGAAATCTAAATTGCAGTGTAAAAATAAAGCAGCCAGTATTTACCCTGCACAGATACAATACCACCCACCCAAATCTAATCCTCTCTGCACATGTTATATCTGCCCCACCTGCAGTGCACATGGTTTCGCCCATTAGAGAAAGATTTTGCTTTTGCGATCAGGTCTGAATTAGGCCTACAGTCATTTCAAAAATTCACCCTAGAGCACAAATTGCAATAAACAATAATAATCATGTATTTGAGTGAGGGCAGTAAAATGAAGCAAAAACATTTAACTAGTTTAAGTAATTGCCAAATAAACAATGATAATGTTCTGAGGGAAACAACAAAAGAAAAAGCAGGGCATAGGAAAGGAGAAAGGAAAGAAACACAGGAGGTACATTGCGTACAAGGGAACGATCAGAGCTTGTAGTGTATGTCCAAATAACTCAGATTACGTAGTAGATGGAGTTGCCGACATATAAGTCTTATAAGTATCAGAGGATTTATTTTCTAACCCGGAGAACCATGTGTTGGTGAAATCAGAAGTTTGTCTTCCATAAACTGAAAATAGTAAAGTTTTGAAAACTAATCCTTGCACATGGGAGATATGGAGGATAACCAAAGGTGCTGCATTGCTAGTGCTACAGTGGTGAATCCGTGACTTTTCAGAACATTTTAAAACAGAGCAAATAAAATTAACTGTTTCCATCCTAAGATTTATCAGATTATTAATACCCCCTTAAGACAGAAGCCCCGGCTCCGACCCATGTCCGACCCTCCTGTCTGACATGGATACTGAACATTGTTCGATCAATGACTTTGGATGTACTTACCCTTTCAGATCGCTGCCAGGATATGGGTTATTTCCTGGTTGTTATTGTTCACACAGGATGCTTGGAGATGCCAAGTGCTCCTGAGCCCGCCAATCAGCAGCCTGTTAGGCATGACCTGAGTCAACCCTTCACACTGAGCCGGGGCATGGGTCTTGCCGACTTGATCCAGCAATAACCCTGGTTCTCCTGTCTGTGTGAAAGGGATATAACTTACATGATAAAATAACAACAAAATGCAATAACAACTTTTAAGAGATAAGATTGTGTTTGGATTAGCATCAGTTTACAATACTATTAACATGTTCTACAATAATTAAAAGATATACTTTATTATGAGAAAAGTTAAATTAAGTGACAGCACAAGTGTCTCTAGGGTTATCTGATATCCTCAGTATGAGTAAAGTTTAAACAATCAGGGGAGGAACAAGATAAACTATTAAAGTATATGTAAGGGACAGAGCAAAAAAAACTAAATGTGGAATAGGTTCTGATACTTAATAACTGTCAACTAACTGAGCCAATAATCTATATAAATAGCAAACATGAAATACAAACTTCAGCTTAGGCTAACAAATGACGATGACTAAGTCTTGTGTCAACATCTGGCCTGATGTCATTTTAAAACAGAACAAGAGATCTGCTGTTTCGGACAAGTCAAAATGATGATTGACGGAGTCAGGCATCAACAGCAGGGTCAGATGCAAATTGGAATGGAATATTGGGTTAGACATGACAAAGTGACAACTATAATTGCCAGACCAGCATCAAATTTCATGTGAATGAAAAATAGGGTTGACGCTCACAAGTGACAATAATTATTTACATGATCAGCTGTCAGCCTCAGAGCGAAATTAAACTGAAAATGTAGGTAACACAATGGTTGACAGGTGAGGTGTCAGCATTGGTTGTTTTAAAACTGAAGAAACATTGATATGTAGATATAATGTTTGATTATCCTGTTTTCATATATATATATATATATATATATATATATATATATATATAAAACTTTACCTAATGAAGCCTATTGGGAAGAGACAATTCAAATTCAGAACTAACATTACTAAGCACTTGCCTCCAGTGGTAAATGCTATATAATGCCATAGCAAGAGATTATGTTCCAGGCCATGTTATGTTATAATGTCATTGCAGCACTATATATCACAAGTATCAATTAACAGATTGCTGATTGCTACATTTCACAAATCTACTTTCGACATTAAAATATAAAAGATAAATACTATCATAATTACACTTACAAGATTCCGGTTATCTCGGATAAATGGCTATTCCAGCAAAACACAATTAAATTGGCATCACTCACATCATGTGTAAGTCCATCTTCAAAAAAACAAAAAGGGAATCCTAGTGCAGCTCCTTAAGATTTAAAATAAATGATAAGAAAATACAAGTTCTCTCATCGTGATCCAACTGATGTCCACAAGTAAAAGCTAAAAGAAGTGGCGAATGCTGTTGTTTTATAAAATATACACATAATATAATATTAATTATGTACTCAGAGTATTTGGATATAACCAATAAGTAGAATCACACAAATCCCCTGACTAGTTTCACCGTTCCTCTACAAGGGCATAGCAAAAGATCTGAGAGTCAATTTAAACCAACCTTTAAACAGGATGTAGTTATGTGACCGGCAGTTAGGAGACCACCAGTCACAATACTGGCACCCACATCCCGGACCCTCAATATCCCGACGGTTGGCATGCTGACCAACAGGGACTATTTCCACTGGTGGGTGTCCACAACATCCATAGAGTGGGAATAGAACCTGTGGCAAGCGCAGCTTGTAACTGAGCCCGCAGCGTGGCGAGAGCAAGCACACAAGAGGCTTCATTTCACCCGACCACCCCATGCCGGCCATCTACATGCCAGGATCCCGCTGTCGGTATTGTGACCGGTGGTCTCCTGACTGCTGGTCACACATACCCAACCCCTTTACATATAGCTAACTAATGGACTGTAATTAATTTGCCTACAACATTGTTCATGTTACTTTACAATGTGAGTGCATAAACAATCATTAGTAGGAGTGCTGAATCAGTGGATGATAGATAGATAGATAGATAGATAGATAGATAGATAGATAGATAGATAGATAGATAGCAGTGACATGCGGTGGAGTGAGGCAGGTGAGGCAGAGTCTTTTCTGTCATACTATCATTTGAGCCAGAGTTTTGACTGTATAAAGTATATAAAAAATACAAAGAATATATCTTCTTTGTATTATTGTAATAATTTTTATAGTCAAAACTCTGGAGTAAAAAGTCTATGAAAGGGGAGTCAAAACTCACCAAAGTTCTAGAAGTTTACACTGCTGCACCCGTGTATAATGCCCACGTGTACCATTTGGTTCATATATTTAGTATAAATCTGGATCTGATTCTAGCCAGTGCTTCCTGAGCCATTTACCTCACCGCATGTCCCTGAAAGATAGATACAGATAGATAAATAATAACCCCTTTAGATATCATTATAGCGTTAGTGTAGACCCCTTAGTATGGGTCAGGGAATCTTGTATTTTCTAGTGGTTTGTCTTAAAACATCAGGTGTAAAGGTGTGTACACACGGTGAGATCCTTGCTATGTCCTATTTTTACTTGCGATTTCCCTTGAACTCCCCGGAGGCCAGATAGGACAGATTTTGACTAACTTTTCTTGAGATCTGTACTGTGTGTGCTTACGATTTTGGCTTATGTGAGATTTAGGCTTATGTGAGATGTCATTGACATGTGAGAAGAACTAGATAGTACACCGATCTAGCAAGGATTGACTTGCCTGCACAGTCTATCTTTTCTTGCGATGCCGACCTGGCGGGACCGCGCATCGGGATCGCAAGGTGACTTTTACCTTGCGATCTGCACTAACTTTTCTTACGATTTTGACTATATAGTCAAAATCTTAAGAAAAAATCTCACCGTGTGTACACACCCTTAGGTTGTGGATTCAGATTCTGTTTGTGTACCGGTGTTCTTTCATAGTTTGTGAGTCTGAGGATGTCAATCTATAAGTACAATTATCTGCTTTTATGCACTAATAGTAAGCTATTTTATTTACTTAAATGTCTAGCTTATGCACTACAGTATATCTCAAACTGAGTCATTGTGCCAAGTAACCATCAATAACATTAGCATGGCATTACAGTCTCAGTGAGAAATGTCTTCAATGTGATAGTGACAGAATTTCCTATTAACTGTGAACCCACTCATATGACACTAAAATGACCAGACAAGTGTACAAAATTGTGTAAGTGAAATACATTTTGAGTCATATGCATTCCTTTTGCTACAGAGAGCCAGTGATGAACACATTTACGTTCCTTAAGCAGGTCAAATTGCCATAAACATTTAGTGAAAGGACAAAAATAAATATTAATATTCAGATTGATTTTGCCATTTTTTCTTTTCTCTTCATTAGTGTAACTATGGTAACGCTTTGTAGGTCAGTGAATGCACAAAAGTAAATATCTTAAAATCCATCTTGAAGGGAAGTAAGACAGAGTTGACACCATAGCTCCTCCTTTTCGGTACTTAAGTTGACAGCTGGAGACATTACTCTTAATGCATCTTACATTTGCTTACTGAGCACTTCTCAAATAAATTAAATGGAAGGAGTAAAAAACAGGTAAACATACTTTACTAACATTTTCATGAAACTATGTGAGCTCTATATATTCAATAATTACTAATAATTGTAAGTATATATGTTCTTTTTCATCTGTTCTCAAAAGCATCCAATTTTGTTTTTATTTAAAACACTACATTAATTAATCAACAGTAAGATAGTTTCAATAGTATTTTGAAAATACAATTTAGGAGAAGAAAAAACATTTAGATAATAATATTCTGTGGTACGTTAAATAGTCTAATTCTAGTTTTTTTAATACTGTACAGTGGGTTAAGTGATAAAGGAATGGATATACTGTATTATTGTGTATCTTCACTAGGGTAACAGGATTGCATACTTAAAGGTTTCACTCTTCTGACCACAAAGCTGTTTGCAATTAATTTCTCAAGGCTTTCTCATTTCATATGTCTTTGTTTCTGCTAGGGTGGTACAAGGATTGTGTTGGGCCATACATACCTCTAAGAGTTTTTTTTATCACTGGTAGAATAAATGTATTACATTTACATATGTACAAACTAGAGATGAGCGGGGTCGGTTCTCTGAGATTCGAACCCCCCCGAACGTCACCTATTTTACACGGTTCCAAGGCAGCCTCGGATCTTCCTGCCTTGCTCGGTTAACCCGAACGCGCCCGAACATCATCATCCCGCTGTCAGATTCTCGCGAGATTCGTATTCTATATAAAGAGCCGCGCGTTGCCACCATTTTCACTCGTGCATTGGAGATTGAACGGAGAGGACGTGGCTGCGTTCTCTCCCTGAAAAGCTCCGTAATCTGTGCTCAGTGTGCTGCAAATATCTGTGCTCAGTGTGCTGCAAATATCTGTGCTCAGTGTGCTGCATTGTGGGGACTGGGGACCACCAGTATATAATTATAGTAGTACAGTACAGTAGGCCATTGCTGTATCTTGCAGCTCTGTGTCAAGTATACTATCCATATCTGTGCTGCATTATTGTGAGCAGTATATAGTAGGACAGTGCAGCATTTTGGTGACCATCAGTATACATATAGTACAGTACAGTAGGCCATTGCTGTATCTTGCAGCTCTGTGTCAAGTATACTATCCATATCTGTGCTGCATTATTGTGAGCAGTATATAGTAGGACAGTGCAGCATTTTGGTGACCAGCAGTATACATATAGTACAGTACAGTAGGCCATTGCTGTATCTTGCAGCTCTGTGTCACTTCTAGTATCCTGATCAGTGCTCAATATCTGCTGCATTGTTGTGACCAGTATGTATACTGTACTGTGAGACATGTGTTATACACCTGGTGATTTAATATATCCTGTAATTTGTACTGAGCGATGTGTGAGATACACCTGGGGATTATACAGCCTGTATACTGTACTGTGCAAAGTTTGTGATATACCTGGTGATTATACACCCTGTATACTGTACTGGGCGATGTGTGAGATACACCTTGGGATTATACACCCTATATACTGTACTGTGTGATGTGTGAGATACACCTGGGATTATACACCCTATATACTGTACTATGCAATGTGTGTGGTACACCTGGTAATTAATTATACACCCTGTATACTGTACTGTGCGACGTGTGTTATACACCTGGTGATTATACATCCTGTAATCTGTACTGAGCAATGTGTGAGATACACCTGGGGATTATACACCCTATATACTGTACTGTGTGATGTGTGAGATACACCTGGGGACTATACACCCTATATACTGTACTGAGTGATGTGTGAGATACACCTGGGAATTATACACCCTATATTATTATTATTATTATTATTATTATCCTTTATTTATATGGTGCCACAAGGGTTCCACAGCACCCAATTACAGAGTACATAAATAATCAAACAGGAAAACAGCAACTTACAGTTGATGACAGTATAGGACAAGTACAGGGTAAATAAACATAGTTACATCAGCAGATGACACTGGAATAAGTATCAGGTGGCAGAAGACTGCTGGATGTGGTACAGTTGAAGATTATTAAAGTAAGATAAAGGATAAGCACATGAGGGAAGAGGGCCCTGCTTGTGAAAGCTTACAATCTAAAGGGGAGGGGAAGACAGACATGGGTGACACAGATGGGGTACATAGAGAACATGGAACAGAGGGTTAGGATGAGATTTGGCTGGGTTTGGTGAAGAAGTGGACCCCCAGAAGGCACAAGTCAATACTTAACATTGCAACATTTTACTGAGCTATGCAGGAGAAAATTAAAAATAGGGGGGAAAAAGAATCAATAACTTCTACCACTTTCAAAAAGGTCAATGGATGCTGAAATAATGGACAACTACCTCATGGAAGCAAGATACAGTATACTAAACAGTACTTAGCAGAGTTAATGAGTGCTTATGAAATACAGTAACATTTTGTCATAATATTTCAGAAACTGCATGGCTGGTCTCTTGCACCCTTTTGCTCTAATACACCACCTGCTTTAGGATTTATATTCAAAAACATTATGTCTCCATAATCCCAAAAACGTCAGTCTTCTTGGAAAGTGGTTTGTTCCTTTGTAAGGGAAAGAGAACAAACGTTCTCAAACAACAGTTTCTCAATTTCTTTTTCCTCTGGGAAGGGATTGTGGATTCGCAGGAATATCTGAGCATTTCTGTAATCAGAAAGCAGCGACTTTCTACAAATGTTTACATTAGATTGCGTTTGGCAAAAAAAAAAGAAAGTACAGAATCCCATTTAGGATGTCTTCACCAAATCGTAGACATAAATATGGAAATCGTCATCAAACTTAATGAAGTACACAGATGATTTAGCTTCAACTTGATGAATAACGATGCCAGTCCTTTTTGAGCCATCTTCTTTGGCATATTCCACTTGCTTGCCCACCAGGCTGTCCACAACCTCCCCTGGTTCTCTTTCAGCTGGAGGGGAATCATTTGAGTCTGGCATGATCCGAAGTTCTCCTTATTTATAGTTATCTAAAAGTTGATACATATATAAGACTGGATCCTTTTCATAGGTTATATAATAATAAAACCATGTGTTCGTAATAGGTGCTCGTGCTAATACCATCCCTCGCCACTCATCCTTGGAACCATCCTCTATTTCAAACATATGCTCCACTGCTTTACCAATCATTGTGTCATCCAAATGGGCATCGCTGATTCGGGATGAGGCAACTCTGTCTGGTAGAACTTCAAGAGCAGACACCCTTTCATCCTTGTGAAGCTCAAGTCCATAGACACAATCAAATCCATCATACTTTATAAGATAGAGGGAGGGAATCACTGGTACTTGATCCAGAACTGTTCCTTTCCACTGGGTTATTGGCCCACTGCCCTCTTTCCACCCATGCTGTATTCTACAGCCTACAATATTTCGCCTTGGCTGGGAGATTGGTTTACTTGTCCCATATTGTTTCGATGTTTCTTATGAGATGTTCTTTTCTTCATCATATTTGCAGAAACACCTGCATGTGCTGCATCAGCTCTTGATCGCTGAGCGGCCACCTTTCCAAAAGGAGTCTTCATTCATCTGTGTATTAAAGGACAGCAGGGCTGCTGAACTAGGGTGAAAAGTGTAGTCACTCCAAGTTTTTTGTTGTCCTTCCAGTCTACATGAAAAATAACCCCTTCCATTCCACCTTTCAGAAAAACTCCGACCCTCAATTGCTCTGATCAGAAACACTTATCTGGGGCAGATAGGATGTGTTTCCCCTCCACTCCCCCTGCAGGTGATGGCTGTGGCACAGTGCTCCCCTGCGGCCAGTTGCCCCAATCCTCCTCCTCCCTCCTTTGTCAGACTCTGTCACCACCACTGTGCGCTGCTATGGAAGAGCAGCTCCCGCCTCACTCCCCCTGAACTTCCAAGCCCTCCGCTCAGACACTCCAGCGCTCATTCCCTTCCCTCACCCCCTCCCTCTCCACACACTGCCAGATTTGGAGCTGGCTGCTATTATACGGCTGCCTGTCACTCTGCTGCCAGGACCAGGCCTCGCCTTCCTGCCAAATACTGATCCCTCCAGAGCTGCATACTGTATACTGTACTGTGCGACGTGTGTTATACACCTGGTGATTATACATCCTGTAATCTGTACTGAGCGATGTGTGAGATACACCTAGTAACATCTGTGCTCAGTCTGCTGCACTGTGGGGACCACCAGTATATAATTATAGTAGTACAGTACAGTAGGCCATTGCTGTATCTTGCAGCTCTGTGTCACTGCAAGTATCCATTCCATATCTGTGCTGCATTGTTGTGAGCAGTATATAGTAGGACAGTGCAGCATTTTGGTGACCAGCAGTATACATATAGTACAGTACAGTAGGCCATTGCTGTATCTTGCAGCTCCGTGTCAGACTCAGTTCTAGTATCCTGATCAGTGCTCAATATCTGCTGCATTGTTGTGACCAGTATATAGTAGTACAGTGCAGCATTGTGGTGACCACCAGTATATAGTAGTACAGTACAGTAGGCCATTGCTGTATCTTGCAGCTCTGTGTCACTTCTAGTATCCTGATCAGTGCTTAATATCTGTGCTCCGTGTCAATGCTGCATTGTGGTGACCAGTATACTACAGTACAATAGTCCAGTGTTGTTCTCGCTGCTCAGTGTCAGTTCTCCGTAGTATCATCAGTGATCAGTATAATCAGTTCTCAGTATAATTAGTGCGCTGTTAGATGTGTGCCCATTTTCCGCCATTAGTGCAGTGAGATTTAGACAATTAATGAAGTTATTGTGTCCCCGGTACAAAATCCCATCTAGATTCCACTTCACTAGGCAGGCGATAGCGAGATTTTACCAATTAATATCAGTGATTTATTATTATTAATTACAGTGATCTTGCCAAATAATTCCAGTGATTTTGTCATTTTCTTCCAGTGATTTGGACCTATAGTACCATTGATTAGAACGAATAATTCCAGTGATTTTGTCATTTTCTTCCAGTGATTTGGACCAATAATACCATTGATTAAAATGAATAATTCCTGTGATATTGAGGTGTTTGTGTAGCTTAGCTTAGCCGTCCAGCGACCACAGTGCACCTCTTTTTCTCTTTTCTTTGCATCATGTGCTGTTTAGGACCAATTTTTTAAGTGCCATCCTGTCTGACACTGCAGTGCCACTTCTAGATGGGCCAGGTGTTTGTGCCGCCCTCTTGGGTCGCTTAGCTTAGTCATCCAGCGACCTTGGTGCAAATTTTAGGACTAAAAATAGTATTGTGAGGTGTGAGGTGTTCAGAATAGACTGGAAATGAGTGGAAATTGTGGTTATTGAGGTTAATAATACTATAGGATCAAAATTACCCCCAAATTCTATGATTTAAGCTGTTTTTGAGTTGTTGTTTTTTTTTTTTTAAACACCCGAATCCGACAAAAAAATTTCAGGGAGGTTTTGCCAAAATGCGTCCGAATCCAAAACACGGCTGCGGAACCGAATACAAAACCAAAATACAAAACCTGAAAAATATCCGGTGCACATCTCTAGTACAAACATGGAGTTCTGAGTTGATAATGATGTGGTAGAGAAAGTCAGTGTACCCAGTGTGCTGTATTAGCAAGGGATTAATTATACTCCTATGCATTAATGTGAAATATACTGTACTATCATATGAGTGATGCACAACACCAGTAATGAAATGAAAAACGTATTAATGCTAGATATAAATGCTAGATATAAATGACACCAGTTTGAAACAAGCAACATCAATCTTTTGTTAGCAAGGTTTAATTTTGCATTCATATACTGTTGTAGCTAGGTTTTTATTTTTTTTTATTATTATTATTATTATTATTATTAATTATTTTTTTTATTTAACCCTAGTATCAGATGCAGCTATTGCTATTAAAACAAATGTATTGAAACATAGGTGTAATTATTTCTGACGTAAGCCTGGCATATATAGTATGCTACTGACCTGCATGCTTCTAGGTATTTTTGCAACTCATTTGCATTTAGTGATTGCATTCTACAAATTTCACCACATATGTGTTCAAACTCAACTTTAGCAGCAGGGAGTCAAAAACATCATAAAACCTCATAACATAAACTGAATGAAACATGACAGTATTTGTCTTAACTTTTGTTTATTCTGTTAGAAACTTTTATATAAATCATAAGTATCCTGTGCAGGTGCTTGGCCTTCGGTAAAATGCCATTGGTTCAAACAAGCCAGACATCTTGTGGCTCTGACTAAACCACCGTACTCAGTTGTGTAATTGAGCCCATTAATCCACATAATTAAACTGGAAATTGGCTTTCTTTTTCCTTGGGTAAATGTATGGAAGGGGTTTCATGGCAAACCCTTCAGAAAGAACTTAATCTTTTAGCAGTAAAATAAAAAGTATTTATAGAGATTGCAATAATAAAAGGGTTTATACTCTGAGCAATTAAATAATGTTGAATTGCAATAGCATTGTGTGATAGTCAGCTTTATCAAATGTGTTCATTGAAACATGTACTAAATCCATGGCTGAAAACAGAGCATAATGGGACCGATAAAAAAAAAAGATTATTTGAAGGTAGATTTCTTATCCATCCAATTTTTCTATCCATTATGTATTGATGAACAGTACATCTATTAAAACAAAATAAAAGTAGAGAAGAAAGGGGATTTTTTGTTAAAGGTGTTCGTGATAATCGAATGAAAGAATGTGATACAACCTCTTCCTTTACATAAGAAGCTGTATTCAAATGACAATGATGTACCTCAGAAACTGATAACCTTTGTTATATTTTGTAATAAAACGTATCATGTTAATTTAATCAGCTGTGCATTCAGCATATGAAAAAGTGAATTTCGCTCACTAAAAAGAATGAATGTTATTTTATATAAAGTACAGAAATCAGTGTTCCTCTTTCCAGCAACATGGGAAGAAATTGAAAATCGTGACCAATATCTTAAAGAGAGGGATAAAATATCTTGGTTCCATGAAGGGCAAATTTGTGTCTGAAGATTTAATACATTTTGTAGTTAAAACTGCATGACTTCTATTTTCTGAGCTCTGGATTGAATTATATACAGTGCCTTTGTGTTACCCTTCACACTCATGTGAGGCTTTTTTCAGTGCCGATGTCTGTTAAATGATGGTCATAGGAAATATTGGAGAGGATAGTTCTTATTTTCCACTAATACAGTGGCTTCTAATACTTCTGACATATATTGCATATGTCCAAATCATTGGTTGTTTTTTTATTTAACTGATATGTTGAATGATGAATATTTTGTGCTATATATTGTATATATATTAATATATTTTCACTTTTTTGTGAATGGAGACTACTGTGTAGTTGAACTATATGCAGTTAGGTTGCACTGGGGGTGTTGTACTGTGCACAAAGAGAAAAGTTGGCACACGCTTAAGTCACATGCAGTAACCATAAGCAGGTCCTGAACAGACTGATGGGAATAGTAACTCCCAAGACAGTAGCATCAGAGCAAAAATCCTTTCGTTACATAGTTACAGGGAAGAGAGGACATTTTATATCAGCTTCCGGTGGAGGTGCTTGAATTGTGGGCTATGGTTGATAATGAATACAAGCTGACACCATCCATACCTCATTTCTTATGTAGGCAATGGGCCTCTTATAGAGTTCTGCTTTTTAAGCCTAGTTGGGCTTGATGTAAAACATTATTGATGGTAATATAATAAAAATTAGATGCGCTGATAAATCTTAAAAAAAAATCCTAACCAATGTGTTAGCATATTCTCAGTTTTAATCCATAATGTATAAAATACAATTAAAAGTTTAGTTGCAAATTCAATGCATAATCACACTATGGCAGAGGTTCCCAAACCCGGTCCTCAAGTTGCCATAATGGTGCAGGTTTTACATTCATGGCTCAGCACAGATGGTTATATCAAGGTGACTGAGGTACTGATTAAGTCATCTGTGGCCAAGCATGGATATACTTAAAACCTGGACCGTTAAGGTGCCTTGATGACCGTGTTTGGGAACCTCTGCACTATGGGCTAGATTTATTAAAGCATGGAGAGAGAAAAGTGGAAAGAAATAAAGTAACAATTATCAGCTCCTGTCATTTTACAGGCTGTATTTGAAAAATGACAGGAGCTGATTGGTTGGTACTTTATCTCTCTCCACTTTATCTCTCTCCAAGCTTTGCTAAATCTATCTATATGTTACTTAGATGTGTCAATCAAAACTAGCTTCTAGCCACAAAATATAAACATTGTAACTGAAAGCACTTCAGAAATAACAATTTGCCAGATTCAGGTCTTGATACGACTGGAAAAAGTACGTAAGGTACAGATGGCTGGTACTTTGCTCATGCTCCAGATGCATACGTGCAATACAGGTCATGCGTCATTAGATGCAGTACGGCTGCAGACATCAAGTGAGAGGAGGGGGAGCAATGGCCTGCGTCTATGTCTTCCAACAGAGATTTTCTGGCCTCTTTGAAGTAGCCGCTACAGCTAGCCTGCGAGACTACATGGGTCACTCAGCCAGCTGATGGTGTGATTGGCAAGTTATTTGCTACTGCATCCTCGGACGCAGCTGTGTATCACACATGCATGCAGGAGGCATCTACTTATACCAGATGCCTCCTGCTGCATTACCATATCTGAGCATCACTGCTGCTTCCATGGAACACTTATACTAGTTAGGGCAAATTACATCCAGACTTATCCTTATTTTATCCTTATGCTCATAATAAACAATAAATGTGGTCACATGCTACATCTACAAACTTTATTTATTTTAGATTTAAAAAAAGAAAGGGACCAATGCTGATCCATATAATATGCTATTAATAACCATCCTAGTCTGAATGTGCTTCTTTCTCTTCTACGCTTCAACCAGTTCTCTGCTTATATGCATATATTTTCACCTAGATCTAGTACTTCATTTTATGCAATATACTATAAGGAACAGCATCAAATGTTTTGCAAATTTCAAATATAAGATGAAAATAACCACAAAAAATAAAAGAATCAAATGTTTTATGCATGGCTTCTCTTGTGTGAAACTATAATACTATGATATAAAATAAGATTTTATCTATATATTTAAGAATATAGTGCAAATATGGGGCATATTCAATTAGCCATGTGATTTTACCAGCCAAAATAACTGCGGACGAGGTAACCAAATTGAATTACAGAGGGTATGAGTGCTATTCAATTAAAAAAAAGTTTTCACAGAATGCTTTGAAGCCAAACCCGCAAATAATTATTATTTAAATCAGCTTGTCGCCCCGTCCCATCCCCCCATAAAGAAATACGGGCCTAATTCATGTTTGTATGCAATGGCCGATTATCACGCAACTGAGTGATTATTGGCAGACTGCACATATGCTAAAATCGCAATGTGCATGAGCAAAGGTGCCACTCGGTCACAATAAGGATTTCATTGAAAAGTTAAGGACAGGAAGTGACCATTTGGAGGTGTGGAGGTGTTAACAGGGAATAATTGGGGAGTGGTTAAGAACACGCAGGTGTTTTATGGCCGTCTTTGTGATGTGCATCTGCCATCAGCTGAGAGCTTGTAAAAACAAAAACATAGCACCTGTGCCGCTACTGCTGTGTTCAGTTTGCAAAGCCATAGACCAACCCTTAGCTCTGATGTTCCTCATTTTTGCATATAGGCTGCGAATGTGTACTCAACTGCAAATGATTTTGCGATAGCTCCAGTGGGCATCTCTCTACATTTCAGGGCAACAACTTTGCTTGCTAACATTAACAGTTCTGTAGCCTAGAAAAACACAATTGCATTTGCGTACAAACATATGAATTAGGCCCTATGTGCGAATTATCATCTTAATCACCTTTCCAGCACCCACAAGGCTCATAACATGCAACTAATTATGCATGTAACAAGTTCTTCCTGAAGCCCACTGCTAATGTCAGTGAATATGTTCTGCATATAGCCTTTATGTTGCTGAAAATGGATACATATGACTGGGTGCTACTTGTACCTGCTTACAATGTATATACCCTACCACATGTACAGTACATGCAGACACATTCACACTAGGGTTAATTTTGTTGGCGTCCAATTAACCTACCAGTATATTTTTGGATTGTGGAAGGAAACAGGAGTACTCTGAGGAAACCCATGCAAGTACAGGGAGAAGTCCACACAGGTAGAGCCATGGTGGGAATTTATCCCATGACCTCAGTGCTGTGAGGCAGTAATGCTAACCATTACACCATCCGTACTGCAAATAGATTTACTTTACTGACATATAACTTCTGAGTCAAGTCACAAGCTCAATAATATTGTTATACTCTGGGTGGGAGTTTCTAATAAAATTATATTAGGATCTGACTTACCTCTGCCATCCTCTGCCGGGATCAGTGGTTATAGGTGCATGACATTAGTGGAGTGTCCAGGGGCTCTGAAGCAAGTCCCATCAGTTTAAGCAATTTTTCCTATTCTTCTCGCAGGCCCCGTGCTTGTGAGAAAAAAACGACATTAATTTATATTGAAATTAACGCATCTTAATTTCCCCACTACTGCGGGAAAACCCCTGTAACCCCTTTGCTCTCAATTGAATATTGCCCATATGACTAATAAAAGAAGTATAATAGATCCTCCTTCTTTGTGATAGTACTGATTCTTAAAGAACAATCATAGATGTGCATTTTTTAAACTGTTCCTTATTATTATTATTATTATTATTATTATTAATAATAATGATAACAACAACAATCTTGTCTATCCTGCAAAGCAATGTAACATTTTCTTGGATTAAAGAACATTAAAAAATTAAACCAATGCATTGTAAAATGCAAGCAATTATTTTATCTTCTGAGGGGGATTATTGCAATGAAAAGATTAAACGATATGCTATTTCTGTATACTATAATACGCTCTATCTCCTATATAATAGCCCAGATCTGTGACTTTGTGCTTCATTTGCTAATGCTGGGCGGAGTCAAAACACTGGGCGGAGTTAGTCAAATGAGTCACAGATCTGGGCAAATCTATAGGAGACTTGGAGCAGGAGCAGATGGTATGGGCATGGCACAGGCAGGGGTGCATACCTCCCAACTTTCTTCAGGCAGGAGGGACACACGCACAGCAAAAAGGGGGCATGGCCAACGGATATGGGGGCGTGGCTTCGCTGGTGGACCCGCAATCGCGAGCCACGCCCCTGTTTTCGTCAGTGAGGGGGCATGCCCAGCGCTCTGTGAGCTGCTGGCATGCCCCCAGCGGCGGATTATGAGTCCGGGGGGCCCAGGGCACTTGAGTCAGGAACCCTATCTCATTGCTGTGCCTGCTGTGGGTTTGAGGGCGTGGCCTAATTGCGGCCCTCGTTGCCACGCCCCCTTATGCAAATGCCGGGATATTTTTTTTTATGGGATTTTGGCCCCTCAGCTAGGGGTAAATCCAGAGGGGGTGGTTGCTCCCCCCTACACACCCGCACAGGCAGAAGACAGCAGGGAGGCTGCTGCCTCCCTGCAACACCACAGAGCTGCCTACACACAGCAGCGTGTGCTGACTATAGCACAATGCTGCAGCTGTTGCTGGCAGGACGGGGGAGCTTCAGCAGAGCTGGGGCAGAGCTACTCCAGTCGGGGGGCCCCCTAAAACTGTGAGGCCCGGGGTACGTACCCCCTGGGCCCACCCTTAATCCGTACCCCCTGATGCCCCCTCTCCCTCTGTCTCCACTAAATAGACGCTGTGTGCATGCTAAGCAGAACAGCGAGTACAGGAGCTTCCCAACTGCCCCCCACCGCGGGACACTGCGGCCCGCGGGTGGGACAGTGGACAGACCCCAAAAAATGGGACTGTCCCGCGAAAATCGGGACAGTTGGGAGGTATGGGGGTGTGTGAGGGGGTATGCCATACAGACAGATGGGCACCGGCTCACTGTGTACTTGACCCCCCACATCAGCATACTCAGCAGGATCTCTCTGACGCGGAGGAGCGTCACTTTCTGGCACACTCCACGCTTCTTAGCTGCAGTTTTGTGGGGCACCTGCCGCTGTGCAGGTTCCGTACTGCCTCTGTTATCTCCAGCCCCAGCAACCCCACCGCTAGCTGCAGCGCTGCCGCCCGCAGTGAGGTGTGCCCAGCTCCTTCCCACACTTTAGCCGGCGGGCAGCCTGCAGAAGTCCGCGCTGCTTGCAGGCTCCGACCCCCTCCTCTCTCCAGCCGCAGCGTCTCCTGGGGGCTAACCAGTCACTCCCAGTCTCCCCTTACCACAGTGCCCGGCAGCCGCGAGGTCCGCGCCGCGTGCATGCTTTGACCCCCTCCTCCCTCCAGCCGCAGCATTTCCTGGGGGCTAACCAGTCACTCCCAGTCTCCCCTTACCACAGTGCCCGGCAGCCGCGCGAGGTCCGCGGTGTGTGACTGAGGAGTGGGGGAGAGGGATGCGGATGGGCAGAGGAAGCAGGACTCCAGCCTGAAAGAGTCAACCATGCCAAGTCTCCACCAGCAGCAGATCCAAACAGCTTGGAGTGGAACAGCAGCAGCCAGCAGCAGTGACTCCGGTAAGACACATCTATCTGTCACCACTGTTTTGTCCCTAATACCAATCTCTCCCGTGCCCTGTGTTCTGTCATGTCCCTGTCACCCCTGTCCTGGCCCCGTCACCCCTGTCCTGGCCCTGTTACTGCATACCCTCCAACTACATTTTTGGCAGGTACAGTACCCGCAGCGCCTCCAGACCCCTCCCCAATGCACCACACCTCTGCACCTTCCCCTCCACCACATGAGACACTCCACCCCTCCCCCACACGCTGTGCCTCCAGACCCCCTGCACCACCAGCTGCTCCCACTCCCCCACCACCCACAGCACCTCCAGACCCCCTCCACCATCCACCCCCCATATATGTCTCCCCCCACACCTGCCCCCCTCCACCCACAGCATCTGCAGACACCCTCCTCCATTCGCGGTCCCCCCCTCAGCCACCCACGGCACCTCCACACCTGCCCCTCCACCATCTGCAGCGCCTCCGGACCCCTTCCCCGTCCGCCGCACCAGCCTCTCCCCCACCGTAGTGCCTCCGGACCCCCTACCCCACCCCCGGCACCCCCGCTCCTTCCCATCCCACAGCACCTCCGGAACCCTTCACCCATCCGCAACATCCCTGCACCTGCCCCTCCCCCGTGGCACCCCTGCCCCTCCCCCACCTGCAGTGCCTCCGGACCCCTCCCCCATCTACAGCCCCCACTCTTCTGTCTCTCCCCCACCCGCAGCACGTCCCAACCCTTCCCCATCTGGGCCCCCCCGCATCTGCCCCCCCTCCACCTGCAGCATCTACAGACACCCTCCCCCATCCGCAGTCCCCCCCGCACCCGCTCATTCTGTACATCGTGCCCTGCAGGTGCTGTTCATGCCGTCGCAAGGGGCTGCACCTCCTTCACCATCGCACGCCCTTTCATTGTGCAATATTTAACCACTAACAAAGGAATGCAGGTAATACTCCATATAATACAAATATTGAACCCCATATAGGCATGCAAGGGTTAAAGGGGCGTAGCCCCTTGCGACGGTGTGAAGAGCGCCCGTAGGGCACGATGAAGCACCTAGTTATACTATAACTGTTCTAATACTGGATCAATACTTTTACCACCTGGGGGTATCCAATTGACTGCGGGTAATTGTATCGCTCCTTCCCCGATGCCGGCATTTACTGTATCTCAGATTATGCTTCTGGTGCCTGCATTACAGATTATGCTTTGGGATAAGTGGGTTGCCGGCCCCGTGATAACACATGGGATCGGGAGTTTATCCCCAATCCCATGTGTTTCCATGGGATTGGGGGTCCATTTTCAAGAGATCAAAATGAACCCTAATTGGATACCACGATAATGACCATCAGTCAAAAATTGCTATATCCAGCCATTTTGATTCATCAAAAATATATCACACCTAATTGGATAACCCCCCCCCCCATAAAAAAGAAATAATCAGAATATGGATAATTATTGTTTAACATATTTAAATGTTTGTAGATTGACCGCATATACTGTCATGCTTTAAATAACGAATTATTATTATTATTATTATTATTAATAATAATAATAATAATAATAAATATAGTTATTTATTATACATTGCACCTTTCTCCAAAAGCACTCAAAACACTATACATATTTGCAGAGGATAAAGTATAAGTTTTGATTCACATGTAAAAAAATAAAGTTCATCCTATCCAGTAAAGTATTTTTATGGTATTACATATCAAATACATTTTATTCATCATACATATAGAATGGAACATCTACATTTTCATGTTAAAAAAAATAGTCACTAATTTGCTTTGTATCACTGTGTTTAGTGTGTAGTTTGTACTGGATTTGTTTAGGCAATGCTTCACAATTATATCTGTGTTGTTCAAGTTAATAAGAATTCATGAGTTAGCCAAGGTGAATTTTTATAAATAGATTTATGTCAACTAATACAGTGATGTTTAAACTTTAAAATTAGTTCTGTCAATGTAACCTCAATATGAGTGTCTTGCCAGAGGCAATTTCTACTTTTTCTCCACCGAGTTTCCAAAATGTCTGTGCAGAAATTAGGTCTTACTTAAATTATTGCTTGGGAACCAATAAAAGAACATTATTTTAATGTCATGTTTGCTAAAGAATAACAACAGCTCTAGCTGTAGGCAAATAAAGTATCTGCCCTTCAGCCAGTTATTAGTTTTGGCTTCATTAAATTAATAGGGGTGCATTGAAGGCCATTTAGGTAGTCAGAAACATCCACTGCATAGTGCAAAGTCAGATTTCCTTTCATCCTGATCCTTTATGAATCTCATTTTATACCTGGGGACTGTTTTGTGCCTTCATGTTGCAAAGCGCATATCCACTAAACGTTTCACTCATAGAATTAACACACTTAACAATACCTCCATATCTTCTCAGCAATAAATATATCTAAATGGAGAAATATTTTAGGAAAAAGTAGGAAAATGTATTTTTATTGAAAATGGTGAAAATAGACTGGTAGGAGGTTGGACTTGTGGGGATGTTTACAATTTGGATACATTTCTAGTTTCCAGAGATGTTTCCAAATGGAATAGAACAGACATGCACCTTGATGGTCACTGAAGGGATCATCAAAGTGGGCTTCTGAAAGTCTAAGTGCACTTTGTGGTCCTCATTGAGTGCACTTTTATATACGATCTTCAGCATGCATCAACCGAGTTAAAACAACAACTCCACAAGTCAACAATGACCATGTCTCCTTTCTATGTCTTTAGGGTGACGTCAGATTTCAGCATACGTAGCTCACATTTTCTGTCTTTTCAAATACTAAAAGACTGGAGATTGTTGCGTTGAAGGTAATGACCTAGGGACTTATTCTTATTTGGAAGTAATTAAAAAAAGCAACAGTGCACCTGGGCAAAGCCATGTTGCAATGTAGGTGCCGTAGCTGTAACCTGTGCAGAGAGAGATAGAATTTGGGTAGGGTGTGTCCAAACTGAAATCTAAATTGCAGAGTAAAAATAATGCTGACTAACATTTGTTGGCTACTGTACATGCAAATGCAGCCAGTATTTGCCATGCGCAGAAAAACAATGAATGTATTTGTTCCCCTTGCAATGCAACATAGTTTGTCCCAGATACAAAGATACTTGCTTTTTTTGCTTTACTTCAAAATCAGAATCAGGCAGATAGTACAGAAGCTGTTTTTCCATAAAAAAATATACTGTAGATTCCTGTGTTTGGTGTAAGACTGTTTTATATATCATTCAATATACCTGTACAGGACACATATAAGTATGTTTGAGCTCAGTTAATAATCGGATTATGAGAAATCTGGCTTAGGTGTTGAGTAACAAATCCATATTACAGTATTTGGGATTTGAATACATGGTTGAGTATCCCTTATTCAAAATTCAAAATCCCACATTTTTGGGACCCATACTGAGATATTGACACATATATTCTATATATATATATATGTAATATGTATAGATATATATAGATGTATATACATATATATATATATATATATATATATATATATATATATATATATATATATACATGTCACTATCTCAGTATGAGACCCAAAAATGTGGGATTTTGAATTTTGGATAAGGGACACTCAATCTGTACTTCAAATGGAATATTACCATCAGAATAAGGAGATACTGCAAATATATCTGTCTAGGGATGGAGCATGTTTGGATTAGACAAATTACACAATTCACTGATTTGCTGAGCTGAAGAGGATGCTATGCCATAATAACCCCCTGTCCCTTCCAATGTATTTCACTATCAATCTATCAATCATAGCTCAAGGTTAAAGTTTCCGCTTTAAGTTTTGGCATGCCCATAACATTTCTTTAAAAAGTGATCTTCTGACTCATTGGTTAATTAAAATGTTCACAGTGCCTGAGTAACATCAAACACAGTTTAAGAATTATTTTAAGCACTGAGAATATTTATTATTTCACTCCCAGACACAGACTTGTAATGATAAATTTATGAGGGTGAATACAAGCAGATGACAGATGGTTGGCTTCTATCTTTGATTTTTTTTAAAATTGATCATCCCACTGTTTCCATCTAATTCATCTGGAAAATCAACAAAGTTAATTGTTCATTTTAAAGCTAAGTTTTACTGGTGGGACATGCTGATTTACATCTGATAAATAACAACAAAACATTTTAGAATTAATTTATAAAAGTATAGAATAGAAAAGTATATGACTAGAATTGGGATAAAACAATTATAAATGACTCTAAATAATCTAAAAAAAAATCCGTGTTAAATAAAATTATTTATGTGACATATACTGTATAATATTTGTGAAGTCACAAAATACTTTTTTCCCAAAGTTTTTTTTTAGAACTATTCATAAATAACGATAGTTAATAATAGTTTCTTTAACTCAGAGATGGCCTTGAGCCTGAGTCTGAGTTGGGAAAAACTCAAGAAATAGAAAGTATACAGTAGATGTGTCCTCATATACTTAGCCTCAAAATGCCATGAGTTGCTATGAGACACTCTGAGTGGTGCAGTGCCGTAACTAGACATTTTAGCGCTGTGTACAAGAAACGGCATCAGCGCCCCCCCATTATGTAAAATAGGGGCAGTGGCTTCATGGGGAAGGGGTGTGGATGCAAAATAATACCATTTCATATTATGGTGCACAGGAGTCTCCATTATTCAAATTACGCTGCACAGTAGCACCACTACACCAGGTAGAGCCCCTTTTACACATTACGGCAGGTAGAGTCACCCTTTTTACGCATTGCGACAGGCAGAGTCCCCCCTTTTACACATTACAACAGGCAGAGTCCCCCTTTTTACACATTACGACAGGCAGAGTCCCCCTTTTACACATTACGACAGGAATATACATTGTGTGCCACCTAGTTACAGCCCTGGATAAATAGACAGATAGGTAGATAGATAGATAGATAGATAGACAGACAGAATAGATGATAGATACTTACTGTCTCTCTGCTGGCTCAGGCATTGAAGCTCCTTGGTGCTGCTGCTGGCTGAGGGATGAGGGACGCACATCCAAACATTCACAGTGGTGGAGGCCTGCCTATGTGGAAGGAGAGGGCAGCTGCAGTGGCCCCATCACCAATTACAGTGTGTTGCTGCGGCTCCTGAGTCCCCCTCCCTCCTCCTACTTCCCCCCTGCTCCCGGAGCTGCTCCTCTCCTCGATCTGGTACACACAGGTGGCTTGTAAAGAGTCAGTCTGACTCATTACAATGCCACTGACTAAAGTCCCCTTGGAACGGGGATGCGGGCAGTTGCGCCCTCAGGGCGACTGTGCTGTGTTCCAGGCACACCTGGCACACACGTAGTTACGGCCCTGGAGTGGTGTAGCATATTTTTGACATCTTTGCTCAAAAATGCGTTAGTCATAATGTGATGCAACTAAACTATATATGATATGTGACACTTGCACATCTACTATACGTGCAACTGAGTCTGAAGAAGCACAACAGAACTTGGTGTGGTAAAAAAACTACGACCACTGCATCATATAACTTTGTATCAGATTCAGACTCAGTCACACACAGATACAAGTGTTGCATATGAATTTAATCCGTGCAGTCTAGTGAAGTGGACTAGTTGCATTGTATTGGGACTAAGACATAAATTTGCACTAAAAGATGCAAGCCGAGTCACATGGGACCTGATGGGCAGAGAAGGGATTTTTCCCGCAACTGCAGCACAGTGTATGAAGACACACCTGTAACTGTGTACCTTCCAATAAATTCAAGTTAAAGAAGCAATTACAATTCAATGTTAGGACCTGCACCATATAGACTCATTAATATTAGATTATTTTTTTGATGCAGTTGTAGTTTCAAAATGCTAAAATTTCCCAGAAATTTTGCATAACACAGTCAGCATCTTTTCTGCATGGACCCAGAGCCGTTTCTACCAGCAGGCGAGCTGTGCAATTGCACTACACACATAATATCCCTCTCCCACTTGTACTCTGCTAGCTGGGCAGAGTTAAGTGAAATGAGAGCAGCTCTACCTGGTGTAATGTGTGTAAGGGGCTCTGTCTGGCTTGAGGTGTATAATATGGTGCCAAAGGCATATTTGTGTAGGGTATAATTTGGTGCAAGGAGCAATAGTGTCTAGGCCACAAATAATATGGTGCAATGGGCATTACTGTGTGGGGCATAAATAATATGGTGCAAGGGGCATTACTGTGTGGGGTATAAATAATATGGTGCAAGGGGCATTACTGTGTAGGGCATAATTTGGTGCAAGGGGCAATACTGTCTAGGGCACAAATATTATGGTGCAAGAGGCATTACTGTGTGGGGCATAAATAATATGGCGCAATGGGCATTACTGTGTGGGGCATAAATAATATGGTGCAACGTGCTTTACTATGTGGGACATAATATGGTGTAAGCGGCAATACTGTCTAATAACATAGTGCAAGGGTCATTACTGTGTGGGTCATAAATAATATGGTGCAAGGTGTATTACTGTGTGGGGCAGGCAAAAATAATATGGTGCAAGGGGCATTACTGTGTGGGGCATAATATGGTGTAAGGTAGTCTTTTCCTGCAAGGCCTCACCCATTACAGTGGGACAATGCCCCCTAAAGTGAGGCCACACCCCTGTCTATGTGGTGATGCATTTTTTAGTGTTCACACTGGGAGCCATATTGTCTAGAAGCAGCCCTCACAATTCTGAGACTCTTCTGAACTACCAAATATCATGATATTGATTGAAACTCACCAGCTGTATGGCACAAACAATTATTTAATTATTTATTAACAGTTAATTATACAGAGCACACATATTGCAGAAAATACTTTGTTCTTTCACATGAATATTGGTCATTCACATATTAGATGTACTAAGCCTTGAAAAGTTATACATTTCACAGTGATAAAGTACCAGCCAACCAGCTCCTAACTGCTATGTCACAGGCCGGGTTTGAAAAAAGACAGGGGCTGGTTGGCTGGTACTTTATCAAGTTCAATTTATAACTTTTCAAGGCTTACTACATCTGGCCCAAAATCTTCATTATAAGAAATGAGGGGACACAATACAATATCTGAATTTTTCCAACAGACTGACATGGGACTTCTTGGTAAAGTCATTTATACTGTAGATAAGAGTAGGTAGAGCTCCCTAACTGTGAAAACCATGTATGCACCACTGTCTGGCCCTAGCATTGTGCCCTATACTGTAGTTGCTAAATAAAGATAGTGAAAAAAGATGTATAGGCATTTGGTTTATGTAGCGGGCTGTCTATATAAATTAAAAAAGGCAGAGTAGATTAATTAAAATATGTATATTTATTGTTATTCGGTCAGAGTAATAATAATAATAATAATAATAATAATAATAATAATAAACATACCTCTTGTGCTTCTCCTTCCCTTACTTATATTATCATTTACTCCATACTCCCTACAATGGCACCTAACCCTTGGTTGCTGCTGCCCTGCTGCTTATTTCAGTGTCATGACGGCTGATGCAGTAATGTTTATAAACCATGGTCTTGTCCTGCATTGTTTTGTACTGTAAGTCACTGTTTTCTTGTTTTACTCATTTGTTTATGTATTTTGTAAAGCGCTGCGGACCCCTTGTGCCTCAATATCAGTAAAGGCTAATAGTAATAATAATAAAAAAGATAATCCCAGCTAAAACACAGTGTTTTCATTATCTATAGTCAGAAACTGTATGGTGAGTACCCTATAAGCACTATTGCTCAGTGATTCTTCTTAAGAATATATAATTGTATTAGGTGAGTACATTTGCTATAAACCATTGTGTGTGTATCCATGGCGGATATAGCAGCAATTACTCAAATAATCTTCAGTACAAGGCAGTGCTACCCATCATATTTGACTCCTTTTGCAAAGGATTGTTTCACAGGTAATTGCTGTTTATAATATATTGTTCTACCACGCATTATGGATTTTAACAACTTCCCGTGTTTGCAAGTAATTGAAAATGCCAATAACTGTCTTAAACAATACTATTTTGCACTGACAAACACACACACACACACACACACACACACACACACACACGCACACTCACGCACACACACTATTGTTTAATATAATGGGAGAATATTTTAATCTTTGTAATAATATTTAGCAACAGTTTAGAGAGTAGTATTCTGATTCCTTTTGTTTTCTCATAGTGGACCTGGGTCAGTGTTGCATGTAAACCATCTGTTATTGCTGCTTGGATAGGCATTGTTAGCTAATGCCGGTGGTTTGGATGCCGGTGTTCAGAATACTGAATATTTCATTAAGTCTACAAGACTATAAAACATTGGGGCAGAAGTATTATAGCTCCATGGTTCATGCCACAATAGCACTTCCTGCTTTGCCTCATTACCGAGGCAAAGCAGGAAGCCACACTGACAAGATGTAATAACATCTTGCACGAGATCTCACTACTCTCACAAGATCTCACATGCAGCCCGAAGTCGGCAGCCACCACAGCCAAGGACAGCGCTGTCCTTGTCTGCGGTGTATGGGCAGCGGCACCTGTGCTGTAAAAATCAGTAGCTGCAGGTGTCGGAACAGTCAGTGCAACTGACCATTCATACATTATCCGGCTACTTTACAGAGAGAACTATTTGAGAGAATTGTCCAGAAAAACATGTATTGGTGCTACAGTATTCGGAAAACTGCAAGTATACTCTACAGCAGTGATTTTCAACCTTTTTCAACTTGTGGCACACTGAAAAGTTTTTAAAATTGTCAAGGCACACCATTGTCCCCCACGTAAAAAAAACACACACACATTGTCCCCCACAGAAAAAACAATTACATTAAATGGCCCCCACAGAAATCAACAAACAATCAAATTGCTCCTCACAGAAAAAACAATTGCATTGCTCTCTATAGAAAAAAATAACTATCACATTGGCCCCCACATGAAAATAAAATAACACACATTGATCCCTACCCCTTGTCTGTAGCAGAAGCTCATTGTTGTCCCTGTCCCTCATCAGCTGGGGCTGTACAGTTACACTCACTATGCAGAGCATTGAGCAGCATGTGGGGGAGTGATGGCTGCCTGGTGGACGGGCATGCAGGCGGTCTTGCAGGACAGCAACACAGTATGCGTGACCTATGATGTCTAGCTGCAGCTTCTCCATAGGTCATGGCTGCGGCATGCCTGAGCCACCTAGGAGAGCCCAGCGCTGCCCGGCCATTCTGTTGAACTGAAGGCAGCTCTGACTCCGCTGGCTCCACGGCACACTTGACAACTGCTGGCGGCACACTAGTGTGCCACAGCACAGTGGTTGAAAAACGCTGCTCTACAGTGATGATTGTCCATGCTATACTGAAGATCTGGCATGCTGTTTTCTATATTATTATTATTTTATTATCCTTTATTTATATGGCGCCACAAGGGATCCGCAGCACCCAATTACAGAGTACATAAACAAATAATCAAGCAGGAAAACAGCAACTTACAGTTGACGACAATATAGGACAAGTACAGGGTAAATAAACATAGCTACATCAGCAGATGACACTGGAATAAGTATCAGGTGGCAGAAGACTGCTGGATGTGGTACAGTTGAAGACTCTTAAAGTAAGACAAAGGATAAGCACATGAGGGAAGAGGGCCCTGCTCGTGAGAGCTTACAATCTAAAGGGGAGGGGTAGACAGACAGGGGTGAGACAGATGGGGTACATAGAGAGCGTGGAACAGAGGTTTAGGATGAGATTGGGCTGGGCTTGGTGAAGAAGTGGGTCTTGAGAGCCCGTTTGAAGTTTTGTAGAGAGGTGGAGAGTCTGAGGGGGAGAGGTAGGGAATTCCAGAGAAGTGGTGCAGCACGTGAAAAATCTTGGAGGTAGGAGTGGGAGGAAGTAATCCGTAGGGAGAAGAGTCGGGGTGCATTAACAGAGTGAAGAGGACGGGTGGGAGTGTAAAGAGAGATAAGGTCAGAGATGTAGATGGGAGAGGAGTGGGTGAGGGCTTTGTAAGCAAGTGTGAGAAGCTTGAAATGGATTCTGAAAGGGAAGGGGAGCCAGTGAAGGTCTAGTAAGAGAGGAGAGGTGGACGTAGTGAGTTTGGTGAGGAAGATGAGCCGGGCAGCAGCATTGAGGATATATTGGAGTGGAGAGAGGTATTTGTCAGGAATGCCAGTCAGGAGGAGATTACAGTAGTCCAGTCTGGAGATGACCAGTGAGTGGATAAGAGTCTTAGTAGCATCCTGGGTCAGAAAGGGTCTGATCCTGGAAATATTTTTTAGATGAAAACGGCAGGTTTGTGAGAGGTGCTGAATGTGTGGTTTGAAGGAGAGGGAGGAGTCAAGGATTACTCCAAGACAGCACATTTGGGGGCTAGAGGAGATAGTAGTGCCATCAATAGATATAGAGATTGTAGGAGGTGAGGTTATGCGGGAGGAAGGGAAGATGATCAGCTCAGTGTTAGACATGTTAAGTTTAAGAAAGCGCTGGGACATCTATATATAGTTTTATTATATATAAACTATATATAGTTTTATTCATTTCTGGGGTGTCCAATGGACAAAGGGATTACAGTATCCATTGTATTGCTTTTGGAAGAATTGTATAAATAAAGCTTGCTGCAGCCTGGTCTGGCGCAAGACTCACAACGTTATCTATTAGATTACGGAGGACCGGACCGGGAAGCACACGCAAATATACTCACGTATGTACCATTGACTGTAGCCATTATTCTGTTATATTGTCTTATATTGTATTGTATATATTGTAACCCCCTTTTAGCAATATTACGCTGTGGTCTCGGAACCCAGTGATTTAACTACAAATCGGCGTTGTGTCTTCCTTTCCCCGCTATGGTTTAAAAGTGTATTAGTAACGCATTGCATTGCTGTATAAGGTTTAAAGCATATTCATTTTGTGTGTACGTGCTGCGGGTGCATTGTACCGTCAGCGCGGCGTTTGTACACAGAGTCCATACATCGTACAGGACTCTGTACGCTAATAGCGTAAAAAGTACGTAGCGTGTGTACCAAGTATAGCGGCCGCAGCGGCTAAAGGTTTAAAGTGTGTTTAGAGTGTATAGAAGGTATAGCTTTTCATTCCTGTATATAAATCGACATTATCAACTCTATGCAACTGGAACTAATGTTAGTGGGCACTGGGGATGGTACAGTATTTGTAGAATTGTTTTTACTCTTTCTGTCTTTTTTCTTAGCAGTATCTATCACTAAAGTGTTATATTAGAAATAATTATTACTCATTAGCAATATTATTTTTTTGCCCCATTTGGGGCATTCCAAGTATTCTGCTAAAAATTGCACATCCTCATTCTACCTGAGTAGCTCGTTAATCTGCAAGGTTTGTAATTGCTTTGATACTATCACCTGTAGCTATTTTTCCTATAAGTGTTGTAAACATATAACTTTCATTCTGCTGAGTAATGTGGTGAAAGAGGAGTGGCACTACTGCACTTACTTCTGTCTTCCTGTTCTCCAAAGTGGTTTTATGCCATATCCCAAGATGGCCACTTAGATCACTACTGAGCATGTGCATGGGCCATCTTGAGACAATGCAGTGTGACTCTTGAATTTCCCTGCTCACACCTGGGTTTTTCACCTCTCAAAAATCCAGTTTTTTTTTGCTCAAGACCCCCTTTCTCACTACACCTGAGACCTGGGAAATTCCCAGGTTGCCCCCTTTCAGACATAAGCCTTGTTTACCCTGGCATTCTACAAGCTAGGATTGCCTGGCTGCTGTCATACACACACACATACATGTCATATACACACATGTCACACTCATATACACACATACATGTCACACTCAAGCAATCACACACACACACACACACCTTGTAAGCCAGCTGCTTCTCCAAGCAGCACGGAGAACACTCCCCTCCTGCCAGCACAGAGCACACACCCCTCCTGCCAGCATAGAGTGCAGCCCCCTCCTGCCAGCATGGAGCACAGCCCCTTCCTGGCAGTCCAGCCCCCCAAGCAGCCCCAAACAGCCTATCAGAGGCTTCTAAGTGCGACCCAGGAATAAAATCCCGTGTCACACCATTCACACTGGACTCGGGTTGTTTACTTGGGACAAAAGTCACGGTAAAAACCCTGGTAACTTGCAGAGGCAGCAACCTGGTAACCTGTTCCCGGATTGGTGCCTTTCAGACATACAAAAATCCTGGGTTGATGCGCGTTCATGTGCAAAAACCCGGGATTTTCAAGTGTGTCTCAAAGGGGTATTAAAGGGGTATTAGTGGGAGACAGAAGTCCCCTGATAACAGTAACTCCTATGAAAGACCTGATTAAAACTTGTTCCAGTATCCCTGCACTGCTACCTGTTTGCAGCATACTTGCCATGTATGATTGCCATCACCTGTGGTGAAACACCTTTCTTATCAATTAACTAGCTCACCACAGGTGATGGCAATCATACATTACCAGGAAAGTCCAGGAACAGAGCATTTTCTCCCTCATGGAGAGGGTCAGGTAGGCAAGTATGGTTTGCAGCCAGTGGCGGATTTAGGGGGGGGCACTCGGGCCCGTGCCCCCCCTGTCATTTGTGACCCCCTCCGGTGCCGCCGCCGCATAGGGAGATGACGGGCGCCCGCTGAGATTGTGTTACCAGCGAGTGCCCGTCTCCCTGCACAGCGGCAGCCGGAGGCAGGAGCTCAGTACTGAGCTCCGGCTTCCGGCGCTGTCACTGCGCCGTGCGCTATGGGAGAGACGTCAGTCATGACGTCTCTCTCATAGTGCTGAGTGACTGAGGAGCGGACGCCAGGAGGAGGAGGACTGCAGCGGCGCGGGAACGGGGCTCGGTAAGTATGTATTTTTCTTCCTTAATGCATCTACTGGGGGCTAACTATGGGGGACATTACTACTGGGGGGCATCAACAAGGGGCATTACTACTGGGGGGGTCAAACTACTGGGGGCATTATAACTGGGGCATCTACTGGGGGCATCACTACTGAGGGGTCATCTATTGGGGGCAGCTACTGGGGGCCATATTTACTGGGGGCCATCTACTGGGGGCATTACTACAGGGGGGTCATCTATTGGGGCAAACTTGTAGGGGGGCATTATTACTGGGGGGTCATCTATTGGGGGCAGCTACTGGGGCATTATTACTGGGGGGCATCTACTGGGGGCATTACTACTGGGGGGGTCATCTATTGGGGGCAGCTACTGGGGCATTATTACTGGGGGGCATCTACTGGGGGCATTACTACTGGGGGGGTCATCTATTGGGGGCAGCTACTGGGGGACATTTTTCCTGGGGGGCATCTACTGGGGGCATTATTACTGGGGGGCATCTACTGGGGGCATTACTACTGGCGGGTCGTCTATTGGGGCAAACTCCTAAGGGGCATTACTACTGGGGGCAAACTACTGGAGGACATTATTACTAGGGGGCATCTACTGGGGGCAAACTGCTGGGGGACATTATTACTGGGGGGGCATCTACTGGGGGACTATTACTGGGGGCCAACTACAAAGGTGCTAACTACTGGCGGTGTAACTACAGGGGCATTACTACTGGCGGCTTAACTACAGGGGCATTACTACTTGGGGGCTAAACTAAAGGGGGGGGTAAACTACTGGGGTCATGACTGCAGGGGAATTACCACTGGGGGCATAATGACTGGGGGCATTACTACAGGCAACATTACTACTGGGGGCAATACGGGCATTGCATAAGGGGCACCACTACTATGGGGTCTATATAAGGGGCACTACCAGTACAGTGGACATTGCATAATGAGCGCTACAACTGTGGGCATTGTATAAGAAGCGCCACCTCACATGCACCGAAGCCGCACGCAAATGTACTTGCCCCTTTCATGGTGCCCCCCCTATCATTTTCTTCTGGATCCGCCCCTGTTTGCAGCATACACTCACTGGTTGCCGAGCTGTGTGACACTCTGATCTGCTGAAGCTTCGCTCCACAACCAGTGTGTAACAGTGAGCACGGCTGTACCTGCTATCTGTAATTAAAGTTAAACACCACTGGATAAATAACTGGGCTGTTCATAGTTTGGTGATGGAATAATTACACTAATTGCACATGGATGGCAGCATTTCAGTCGGTGTTTAAATACTGTAGACTCAAAACAGTCCATGTATTCTATTTTATTTCATATTATGGTCTGACCATTACAATTATCTAATAATAGCAAATAAATGTTTACACTTAAAGTAACCAAAAATAATGAATGGGTCGCTAAATAGAAATTAGAAGAAAAAACAGAATACCTGTAGAAATGCCTTCTTTATAAATAATATACAAGAAGCAGCTACTGTAAGTAATGAGGGTTGATGTTATTTAACTTCAACAAGTAAAATTGTTTAGATTTAAAGGACTTGTCATGAGACTCTATTCAGTTTTTTTTTCTAAACATATGTTAGTCAGTTGGATATGGGGTACTTTGGGTTGCTATATGGGACTTACACATATTTGATTATTATTTTACTTAATATGCTTTTTTGGGGTTGGGTATGGAATCCAGATGGTCAGAATCCCGACCATCAGAATGCTGGCTGTGGGACCCCAATGATGAAAATGCCAGCAATCTTTAGGAAGTATTCTATGGCGAACCGCAACCCTAACCCACCCCTCCCACAGCCTAACCCTAACCGCCCCACCCCTAGCCGTACCCTAATCATCCACTTCTGCTGCCTAACCCCCCCCCCCACAGCCTAGCACTAACACTACCTTCCCGAAGCCTTACCTTAACCCCACCTCCCACAGCATAACCCAATGCCTTGTTCTAAGCACTACAAGTTGTCCGCCAAGTTGTTGCAATTTTGACCCATTGGGATAAAGCCGCTTGTATTCTGACAATCAGCATTATGACTGATGGTATGCCAACTACATCCCTTTTTTGGCAGTGCTCTGCTCATTCTATGTAGAAGAATTGTATCTATATGCTATTGGTCTTTATACTAATTTCAGTGTTTTTATATAGAGAGATGTGATTTGGGTGGATTGATGCTTGGTTTCATTTGTCCTGATTGTGTATTTAACATTTGGGACCTATGATTATGTAATGACCAGAACTTGGTCTTAGCATTTCCTTGTATCCAGAGACGTGGAGTGGAGACATGACACCCGGAGCAGGGGCATGACACAGCACCCCCACCCACCCCTACCACACGTACCCACCCCTACCACCCCTACCACACGTACGTACGTACGTACGTACGTACGTACGTACGTACGTACGTACATTCACACACATTTAGGAACATACACACAGACATACATAAACACACACATATACACAGACTTATACACACAGACATACATAAACACACATATACACAGATATACACACATATACACACACATAAACACACAAATATACATACAGATATACACATATACACACACACATACACAGACATATAAACACAGACATACATAGCAACACATATATACACACAGACATATATATGTATACACATAAACACAGACATATGTATACATTTACACACAAACACTCACATTTACACACACTAACACACACATACATACATACATACATACATACATACATACATAATACACAGACATAAACACATACACACAAATATACACAGAGTATAGACACATTAATTCTCACCAAGAGGGCAGCAGCAGAGCAGCTGCTTGTTCTAGCCTGGAGGGGTGGAGCACCACACTGCCTGCTTGTTTCATATCACTGAATGCAGATACCTGACAGCCAGGAAGGTTCTTCTGACAAGCCTCCAAACCTCTCCTCTTCCCTTATAACACACCACACTACACTGCTCTGGACTCTCTGCACTGCAATCAGTGACATGGAATATGCAGGCAGTGTGGTGGCCACCCCTTCCCTCTCTTCCAGTCACCTTCTCCTACCCTGCGATCCTGGCTCTCAGCTCTGTTACAGAGAGCCTGCGCCTTCTGTCCCCAGCGACGCCTGAAGCTCAAGCTCCACTCATTCCACCCTCGCTATGCCCCTGCTTCTATCAACAGGAGCAGCATATTATGTTGGAGGAAATCCTCTAATACACATTTTTTCCACCAACAAAATGAAGCTGTCCATGAGACTCTACAGTAGAAAGAAGAGCAGCAAAACAAATGCATTCATCAGTGGCATCACTTGGGTGGGTGTCACCAAGTGTTGCACCGTGTGGGCTACCCGCACACTCCTAAGGCTCCCTCTCTGGGCAAATTAGTGAATTAGTAGGCCATAGTACATCTGGGGAAAACTTAATACAGTAATTGCAGTACCCTATGAAAAATAGAGATGAGCGGGTTCGGTTCCTCGGAATCCGAAGCCCCCGAACTTCACCCATTTTACACGGGTCCGAGGCATACTCGGATTCTCCCGTATGGCTCGGTTAACCCGAGCGCGCCCGAATGTCATCATCCCGCTGTCGGATTCTCGCGAGATTCGGATTCTATATAAGGAGCAGCGTGTCGCCGCCATTTTTCACTCGTGCATTGGAAATGATAGTGAGAGGACGTGGCTGGCGTCCTATCACTTTGTTTCAGGGGGCTGCATATCTTTATTCTGGGGACCAGCAGTATTATAGGAGGAGAACAGTGCAGAGTTTTGCTGACCAGTGACCACCAGTATTATAGGTTGTCTGCCTGAAAAATGCTCCATATCTGTGCTCAGTGTGCTGCATATATCTGTGCTCACACTGCTTTCTTGTGGGGACTGGGGACCAGCAGTATTATATAGGAGGAGTACAGTGCAGAGTTTTGCTGACCAGTGACCACCAGTATACGTTGTCTGCCTGAAAAACGCTCCATATCTGTGCTCAGTGTGCTGCATATATCTGTGCTCACACTGCTTTATTGTGGGGACTGGGGACCAGCAGTATTATATAGGAGGAGTACAGTGCAGAGTTTTCCTGACCAGTGACCACCAGTATACGTTGTCTGCCTGAAAAACGCTCCATATCTGTGCTCAGTGTGCTGCATATATCTGTGCTCACACTGCTTTATTGTGGGGACTGGGGACCAGCAGTATTATATAGGAGGAGTACAGTGCAGAGTTTTGGTGACCAGTGACCACCAGTATACATTGTCTGCCTGAAAAACGCTCCATATCTGTGCTCAGTGTACTGCATATATCTGTGCCCACACTGCTTTATTGTGGGGACTGGGGACCAGCAGTATTATATAGGAGGAGTACAGTGCAGAGTTTTGCTGACCAGTGACCACCAGTATTATACGTTCTCTGCCTGAAAAACGCTCCATATCTGTGCTGCATTGTAGTATATAGTAGGAGTACAGTGCATAATTTTGCTGACCACCAGTATATAATATATAGGAGTCCGGTACAGAAGGCCACTGCTCTACCTACCTCTGTGTCATCAAGTATACTATCCATCCATACCTGTGGTGCATTTCAGTTTTGCACAGTTTGCTGACCACCAGTATATAATATATAGCAGTACGGTACAGTAGGCCACTGCTCTACCTACCTCTGTGTCGTCAAGTATACTATCCATCCATACCTGTGGTGCATTTAAGTTTTGCACAGTTTGCTGACCACCAGTATATAATATATAGCAGTACGGTACAGTAGGCCACTGCTCTACCTACCTCTGTGTCGTCAAGTATACTATCCATCCATACCTGTGGTGCATTTCAGTTTTGCACAGTTTGCTGACCACCAGTATATAATATATAGCAGTACGGTACAGTAGGCCACTGCTCTACCTACCTCTGTGTCGTCAAGTATACTATCCATCCATACCTGTGGTGCATTTTAGTTTTGCACAGTTTGCTGAACACCAGTATATAATATATAGCATTACGGTACAGTAGGCCACTGCTCTACCTACCTCTGTGTAGTCAAGTATACTATCCATCCATACCTGTGGTGCATTTAAGTTTTGCACAGTTTGCTGACCACCAGTATATAATATATAGCATTACGGTACAGTAGGCCACTGCTCTACCTACGTCTGTGTCGTCAAGTATACTATCCATCCATACCTGTGGTGCATTTCAGTTTTGCACAGTTTGCTGACCACCAGTATATAATATATAGCAGTACGGTACAGTAGGCCACTGCTCTACCTACCTCTGTGTCGTCAAGTATACTATCCATCCATACCTGTGGTGCATTTCAGTTTTGCACAGTTTGCTGACCACCAGTATATAATATATAGCGGTACGGTACAGTAGGCCACTGCTCTACCTACCTCTGTGTCGTCAAGTATACTATCCATCCATACCTGTGGTGCATTTAAGTTTTGCACAGTTTGCTGACCACCAGTATATAATATATAGCAGTACGGTACAGTAGGCCACTGCTCTACCTACCTCTGTGTCGTCAAGTATACTATCCATCCATACCTGTGGTGCATTTTAGTTTTGCACAGTTTGCTGAACACCAGTAGATAATATATAGCATTACGGTACAGTAGGCCACTGCTCTACCTACCTCTGTGTAGTCAAGTATACTATCCATCCATACCTGTGGTGCATTTAAGTTTTGCACAGTTTGCTGACCACCAGTATATAATATATAGCATTACGGTACAGTAGGCCACTGCTCTACCTACCTCTGTGTCGTCAAGTATACTATCCATCCATACCTGTGGTGCATTTCAGTTTTGCACAGTTTGCTGACCACCAGTATATAATATGTAGCAATACGGTACAGTAGGCCACTGCTCTACCTACCACTGTGTTGTCAAGTATACTATCCATCCATACCTGTGGTGCATTTCAGTTGTGCGCAGTATATATAGTAGTAGGCCATTGCTATTGATACTGGCATATAATGCCACACATTAAAAAATGGAGAACAAAAATGTGGAGGGTAAAATAGGGAAAGATCAAGATCCACTTCCACCTCGTGCTGAAGCTGCTGCCACTAGTCATGGCCGAGACGATGAAATGCCATCAACGTCGTCTGCCAAGGCCGATGCCCAATGTCATAGTAGAGAGCATGTAAAATCCAAAACACAAAAGTTCAGTAAAATGACCCAAAAATCAAAATTAAAAGCGTCTGAGGAGAAGCGTAAACTTGCCAATATGCCATTTACGACACGGAGTGGCAAGGAACGGCTGAGGCCCTGGCCTATGTTCATGGCTAGTGGTTCAGCTTCACATGAGGATGGAAGCACTCATCCTCTTGCTAGAAAAATGAAAAGACTTAAGCTGGCAAAAGCACAGCAAAGAACTGTGCGCTCTTCTAAATCACAAATCCCCAAGGAGAGTCCAATTGTGTTGGCTGCGATGTCTGACCTTCCCAACACTGGACGGGAAGAGGTGGCGCCTTCCACCATTTGCATGCCCCCTGCAAGTGCTGGAAGGAGCACCTGCAGTCCAGTTCCTGAAAGTCAAATTGAAGATGTCACTGTTGAAGTACACCAGGATGAGGATATGGGTGTTGCTGGCGCTGAGGAGGAAATTGACAAGGAGGATTCTGATGGTGAGGTGGTTTGTTTAAGTCAGGCACCCGGGGAGACACCTGTTGTCCATGGGATGAATATGGCCATTGACATGCCCGGTCAAATTACAAAAAAAAATCACCTCTTCGGTGTGGAATTATTTTAACACAAATGCGGACAACAGGTGTCAAGCCATGTGTTGCCTTTGTCAAGCTGTAATAAGTAGGGGTAAGGACGTTAACCACCTCGGAACATCCTCCCTTATACGTCACCTGCAGCGCATTCATCATAAGTCAGTGACAAGTTCAAAAACTTTGGATGACAGCGGAAGCAGTCCACTGACCACTAAATCCCTTCCTCTTGTAACCAAGCTCCTGAAAACCACACCACCAACTCCCTCAGTATCAATTTCCTCCTTACACAGGAAAGCCAATAGTCCTGCAGGCCATGTCACTGGCAAGTCTGACGAGTCCTCTCCTGCCTGGGATTCCTCCGATGCATCCTTGAGTGTAACGCCTACTGCTGCTGGCGCTGCTGTTGTTGCTGCTGGGAGTCGATCGTCATCCCTGAGGGGAAGTCGGAAGACCACTTGTACTACTTCCAGTAAGCAATTGACTGTCCAACAGTCCTTTGCGAGGAAGATGAAATATCACAGCAGTCATCCTGCTGCAAAGCGGATAACTCAGGCCTTGGCAGCCTGGGTGGTGAGAAACGTGTTTCCGGTATCCACCGTTAATTCACAGGCAACTACAGACTTGATTGAGATACTGTGTTCCCGGTACCAAATACCATCTAGGTTCCATTTCTCTAGGCAGGCGATACCGAAAATGTACACAGACCTCAGAAAAATAGTCACCAGTGTCCTAAAAAATGCAGTTGTACCAAATGTCCACTTAACCACGGACATGTGGACAAGTGGAGCAGGGCAGACTCAGGACTATATGACTGTGACAGCCCACTGGGTAGATGTATTGCCTCCCGCAGCAAAAACAGCAGCGGCGGCACCAGTAGCAGCATCTCGCAAATGCCAACTCATTCCTAGGCAGGCAACGCTTTGTATCACCGCTTTCCAGAAGAGGCACACAGCTGACAACCTCTTACGGAAACTGAGGAACATCATCGCAGAATGGCTTACCCCAAATGGACTCTCCTGGGGATTTGTGACATCGGACAACGCCAGCAATATTGTGCGTGCATTACATCTGGGCAAATTCCAGCACGTCCCATGTTTTGCACATACATTGAATTTGGTGGTGCAGAATTATTTAAAAAATGACAGGGGCGTGCAAGAGATGCTGTCGGTGGCCCAAAGAATTGCGGGCCACTTTCGGCAATTCAGCCACCGCGTACCGAAGACTGGAGCACCAGCAAACACTCCTGAACCTGCCCTGCCATCATCTGAAGCAAGAGGTGGTAACGAGGTGGAATTCAACCCACTATATGCTTCAGAGGATGGAGGAGCAGCAAAAGGCCATTCAAGCCTATACATCTGCCTACAATATAGGCAAAGGAGGGGGAATGCACCTGCTGGTGAGAAAAGTGTCAAGTCAAGCGGAACGTGACCCGTCAACAGCTCCTCTTTCACATTCTCCCGCAACTGGGGCTGCGAGGAAAAGGCTAAGAATTCCGAGCCCACCTGCTGGCGGTGATGCAGGGCAGTCTGGAGCGAGTGCTGACATCTGGTCCGTACTGAAGGACCTGCCAACGATTACTGACATGTCGTCTACTGTCACTGCATATGATTCTCTCACCATTGAAAGAATGGTGGAGGATTATATGAGTGACCGCATCCAAGTAGGCACGTCAGACAGTCCGTACGTATACTGGCAGGAAAAAGAGGCAATTTGGAGGCCCTTGCACAGACTGGCTTTATTTTACCTAAGTTGCCCACCCTCCAGTGTGTACTCCGAAAGAGTGTTTAGTGCAGCCGATCACCTTGTCAGCAATCGGCGTACAAGGTTACTACCAGAAAATGTGGAGAAGATGATGTTCATCAAAATGAATTATAATCAATTCCTCCGTGGAGACATTCACCAGCAATTGCCTCCAGAAAGTACACAGGGACCTGAGATGGTGGATTCCAGTGGGGACGAATTAATAGTCTGTGAGGAGGGGAATGTACACAGTGAAAGGGGTGAAGAATCGGACGATGAGGAGGAGGTGGACATCTTGCCTCAGTAGAGCCAGTTTGTGCAAGGAGAGATTGATTGCTTCTTTTTTGGTGGGGGCCCAAACCAACCAGTCACAGTTGTGTGGCAGACCCTGTCGCTGAAATGATGGGTTTGTTAAAGTGTGCATGTCCTGTTTATGCAACATAAGGGTGGGTGGGAGGGCCCAAGGACAATTCCATCTTGCACCTCTTTTTTCTTTCATTTTTCTTTGCATCATGTGCTGTTTGGGGACTATTTTTTTGAAGTGCCATCCTGCCTGACATTGCAGTGCCACTCCTAGATGGGCCAGGTGTTTGTGTTGGCCACTTGTGTCGCTTAGCTTAGCCATCCAGCGACCTTGGTGCACCTCTTTTTTTCTTTGCATCATGTGCTGTTTGGGGACTATTTTTTTCAAGTGCCATCCTGCCTGACACTGCAGTGCCACTCCTAGATGGGCCAGGTGTTTGTGTCGGCCACTTGGGTCGCTTAGCTTAGTCATCCAGCGACCTCGGTGCAAATTTTAGGATTAAAAATAATATTGTGAGGTGTGAGGTGTTCAGAATAGACTGAAAATGAGTGGAAATTATGGTTATTGAGGTTAATAATACTATGGGATCAAAATGACCCCCAAATTCTATGATTTAAGCTGTTTTTGAGGGGTTTTTGTAAAACACACCCGAATCCGACAAAAAATTTTCAGGGAGGTTTTGCCAAAACGCGTCCGAATCCAAAACACGGCCGCGGAACCAAATCCAAAACCAAAACACAAAACCCGAAAAATGTCCGGTGCACATCACTGATGAAAAATGGCTTTTTTTCTGGGACTATCTCACATATAGTTCAGGATAAATAGGCCCCAAATTTAGAAAAAAAATTGTAAAACCAGCTAAAAGGTACAATTTTTCCCCTATGCAAAACCATGTTGCACTGCGGGGGAGGTAACATTGAAAATGTAAAATATGCATACAGATTTGCAGTTGGAAAAGAGTGTATTGTACTGTAGCTCAGCTATTAATTATGTGGTGTAAAAATAAAACTGTCCGGCATTTGTGTGTTCTGCCAGTGTTATTCCTAAGTAGCCAGTGTTATTCCTACATGCAACAACAAACATATTTACATCCCTTAGGCAACAAGGTTTGTCTGGCTGCAATTAGCAAACTCTGCTTTGCTCCATAGTTTAGCTATACTATACCTGTACAGTGGCAAACGCAGGATTTGCATGGGGGGGTTTCCAGAACTGGGTGGAGCCAATCACGGGGGTGGGGACTGAGGTGACCCAGTATATGCTGAGTCCGTAAAACTAGTGTGTCTGTGTGTGTGTGTGTGTGTGTGTATATATATATATATATATATATATACACACAACATATTAAACATGCATATACATATATATATATATATATGTACACACACATACAGTACACATATATATACACATGTATGTATGTGTATATATATATATATATATATATCATATGTGTGTGTTTATATGTATGTATGTATGTATGTATATACATGTGTATATATGTATGCACATGGATATATATGTACTATAATTAAAATAAAGTAAACTTTTATTGCACTTACAAGTGCCACCAGGAAGACAGCAGGCTGCAGAGGACGCTAGACAGCCATTAATAATACTCATGCAGCTTAAAAAAATTTATTTTTTTTTTTTATTTTTTAGTAGAGGGGGGTTTCTGGGTGCTCGGAAACCCCCCTTGGGTGCGCCACTGCTGTACTGAGGCGCATACAATACAGAATTAGTAAGAGTAGCAAATCAGTATAGACTAATTGCCTTCTACATTTCATAATGCATTTCCTAATCTGCCACAAGTCTAAATACTGGCTTTTATATACATATTATATACTGTATAACAGGTGGATTGCTGTGTGTGCTGAAATTTTAACAGCACAGAAGTCTTGACAGGATGCAAACAGATATCTTTTAAAATCAGAACGGGTATGTGTTTGTTTATCTTTCAGAACTTTGGCTGTGAGAACAGAACGATTAATAAAGCATTCTATTTACATTGCTGAGACCTGTTTCCCTTTATTCTTGCAGCTTAATGACATTATAGTGAGCACACCTGGGACTGCTATGCAGATGTACTTCCTGGAGACATTGCTGCTGGAAGACAAGCCATTACTTTTTGTTGGCCCCACAGGCACTGGAAAGACAGCTATTACAAACAGTTTCCTGCGACACTTACCTCAAGAAAAATATGTTGTATGTCAAATTAACTTCTCAGTGCAAGCATCAGCTAATCAGACTCAAGACAACTTCCTAACAAAACTCGAAAGGTACCCTGATTTTTAATGAAAATTAAGTTTATAATAGTGATGAAATTACTCCATGGAGATTATCCAACAAAATAATATTAACCACCCAGTTTCAGCCTCTGACAACACAGATAAAATCTGATTTGTTTCACACTACACTGTTTACAGGCACCCAAACTACAGTTTAATTGTTGTTGACAAAGATTCTGATTTATACTGAGCAGGAGATAGAACACCATTCAAGAGAGCATGTGTCGTCTTAACTTCTTCTTATAAAAACTCTTCCATGGGAAAATAAATAGACATCTGGTACTGAGTTTTCTGCAGTCCATGGCATATTAAAATGAATCACTAAATTGTGACTTAATAGGAAATAAGGGCCATCTGTCATTGCAAGATCAAAGCAGCAGGTGTATGCTTGCCAACAAAGAGAGGGTGAAGGTTATGTGTTTGAGGTTGAGAAGTGTGCAAGGTATTTGTTTGTTACTTATAAACACGTACTGTGTCCTGGGTGCCTAAAAACCTTTTCTGCAAAATAAGTAAAAATAAAATAAAAAAAATTAAGTATATTCTACAATTTTCTATATCTTTAGCATAAATATTTTATGAACATATTTTCTGTCTTACGATATGTTAAAATATTCTGTAGGTACATTAGAATAGAGTTTTAAATTACTTTTTAATAGTGACATATCTTAGAAATGCTTTTTATCCTTCTAATTTGCTTTCATGCTCCCTGCAGTTTCTGCAAGCCAAGCTTTTTCACACTAACTGAGGTCCTTTTACACTGCAATTCAGAATACAAGGTTCTTTGCAAGTTGGGAAAAGCTATATTAAAATAATTATGGTGTTGAGATCCTGGGAAGACCAGAACTTTGAGACTGCTGCCTTCATTCATTACTGGTTCTAAGTGTAGAAGAAATGGAAATAGAATTCATATTAATTTTCTGTTATAAGCTTAGAGCGTAGCATATGTTTTAATCAGAACTGGGACATGTGAATAAAAAAACAATAGGCAGAAATTAGGCTTAAAGAACTACCGGTTTTCTTTCATCCAAACTTCTCATATTGGCTCACAATGAGTGCCGGGGAAAGACAGAAAACATGGTAAGTGTGGCAGGAGGGGACTATGCTACTGGAACGCTCTGCATGCACTGAATCATATTAATCTTTCCAGTATTGTTGCTATTTCACCTTACAAGAAAAAGCGGGTATTGGAGAAAGTGTCAGTATATGGGTAGGGTAGTGCATTTATAGTTGCATCGCCTTTGTGCACGTTCACTGAATCATTGAGTCAGTCTTCTCTATATTTCCAACCATTCAGTGCTGAGTGTAAATTCTTACACTGCTATATTATCTTTTCAGAGATCTAATAACATATTTGCTAATACTTAAAATATAGGTGATTCATACAATGTAACAATAAAAGTGGGAGCCTTATGTGAAAATGAAATAGCTTCTGTGGCATGTTAGCCTCTACTGTAGGTGATTCTTCAAGTGTTAGCCAGAGTTGGGGCAACAGGTTGCAGCAAAGTTCAATCTGAGGTGAGATCTGAGGTGAGATCTTTTATTCTCAATCAAATTAGTTGATGCATCTGAAAGCAACCATGATTTAGAGAAGGTAACAGCACTGCAAAATGGAAACCATGAGAATCCCTGGGTGTTAAATCCTGCTGATTACCAATCATGGAGGAGGAGGTTATTTTTTTAATCTCTTGAAGCCTCCGAAATCTAAGTCAGCTTGTTTCAGTGCATTTACGTGACATTTCTGTATTAATGTTTCCTCTTTATTTAACTGTTTTTGTCTAGACTGGTAGTACAGTACAAGTACAGCAACTGCATTCCTTTTATTGCTTACATTTTAGTCACTGATTCCTGTTAAGATTTGTGTTTCAGTCTGCATTTTTACCACAACTTTATTTTTTTGCATGTTTAATTCATATTATTTTGAGCAGAACAAAAACAAGATAATGAAATAATAAATTAAGAAGATGCTGACATACTGTATGACCATCCTAATTACACTAAGCAATGATAAGTATAAAATGCCACTGCTGGCATTTATCCCGTGGCACTCTTATCTAACCCCCAGACCCTTTTTCTTATTCGTACTCTTCTTATACCCCTTTCACACCACACAAATAACCTGGTATCAATCCGGTATATTGCCGGATTGATGTGGGTCGCTGTGTGGTGTGAAAGGGTCCGTACCAAATTCCTGGGTCACCTGACCCGGTAATTCAACCCGGTAATAAAGAAGGGTTATTCCCGTGCTATTACCTGGTCAAGTGCAGTGTGAACGGGTTTCCCGAGTCACATCGACCCATTCACTGAATAGGGAGAAGTGGCGCAGAGATCATCTCATCTCCTAGTGCCGTCCCTGATGATGCCATGGTCCCCGCCTCTGATGGCAACCTGACCTGGCAATATGTGGGACGGGAAGCCAGTTCTCAGGGTCCAATACCAGGTAGCACCCAGGAAGGACCCGTTTCCAGTTCCTGGGTGCGACCCGCATAAGCGATCTTAAAGCGGTATAACTCTTCCCTGGGTTTCCTTATAGCACACTTCCAAAGATTGTTGATGCTTTAGCCTAAGATTTACCTGCCTACAATTATGCCACTTAAGGTGTCACATAAATATGCTTATTGGCTGGATTAGAATAATTGATGGTGTTAGCGCTGATGTTAACAGTTGAAATTGGTGGTTAGATTTGACCATTGCCAAATTGATGCTTTGGCCAATTATCTAACTGGGTTGAATGTGAAACTATAGCATTATGAATGATTTTTGTTTGCACTGATCAACTAGAGCAGAAAATTGAAAGTACTGTATTATTATTATTAATGCTGAACAGTTGAAACCAATGGTGTGATTGAAACTGGTGTCAATTGTTGACTATTGAAAGACTAAGCTGATGCTTTAGCCAAATACATATTGCGCTAAAATTATAGCAATTAAATTAAATTTTACATATTTGTACTGATTAATTGAATGGGATATAAGCCACATGATATCCTTACCTTCTGCCTGCAAGACTAAGTAGGTGACATTATTCAATCTGGCTAAACCAAGAGCATTTGAAATGTTATACAAGGTGCAGCTTTTAAATAACATGTCTGTACTTGTAAATACTGGGGGTCATTCCGAGTTGTTAGCTCGTTGCCGATTTTCGCAAAGGAGCGATTAAGGCAAAAATGCGCATGCGCATGGTTCGCAGTGCGCATGCGGTTAGTATTTTAACACAAAACTTAGTAGATTTACTCACGTCCGAACGAAGATTTTTCATCATTGAAGTGATCGGAGTGTGATTGACAGGAAGTGGGTGTTTCTGGGCGGAAACTGGACGTTTTCTGGGAGTGTGCGGAAAAACGCAGGCGTGTCAGGGAAAAACACGGGAGTGTCTGGAGAAACGGGGGAGGGGCTGTCCGAACGCTGGGCGTGTTTGTGACGTCAAACCAGGAACTAAACGGCCTGAGCTGATCGCAATCTGTGAGTAGGTCTGGAGCTACTCAGAAACTGCTAAGAAATTTCTATTCGCAATTCTGCTGATCTTTCGTTCGCACTTCTGCTAAACTAAGATACACTCCCAGAGGGCAGCAGCTTAGCGTTTGCATGGCTGCTAAAAACTGCTAGCGAGCGATCAACTCGGAATGACCACCACTGTGTGAAAAAAAACTGAGTGAGGAAACAGTGACCTTGGACTATTCCAAAATAGTTTGGAAATTTTCACAACTCTTGCCCAGTTTGCTGTCTCACAGCATTTGACAAAATTGCACGCACATCGTAAAAATGCTTAGTTCAAATGTAGAGCAACATAAGTAAATTTAAAACGCCCACCAAATCTTTCCGTTTGCTAACCAAGACTTACGGGGCAGATTGTATGTACCGCATGTGTGTTTGAGTACCACAAAAGATTTAGTGGTGGTTGTGAGGCTGTCGAAGACTATGGACGGAAGGTCAGGCACATCAAAAACTAAAAAAACTGCTGAAGAAAATTGTTCAAATTGACCGTCGTCTTAAATTCAGAATAATAGTATGGTAAACATTAATAAAGAAACTAATAGGCAAGTTTTGCATCAAGACTTAACATGGCAAAAGTTTGTGCTAAGATGGTTTCGAGACTTCTCACTGTTGAGCATAAAGAAAATTGAAAGAGAATTTGTAGACATTTTGCAGATTCACATTTTTTTTAAATAAAGTTATTACCTGTGAGGAAGAATGGATCTTCCAGCATAATGCAGAGATGAGACACCAGTCCATGCACTGGAAAACAACATCATTAGCATCATCACCAAGAATGAAGAAAACACGTCAAAGCACATCCAAATTCAAAGCCATGTTAATTGTTTTCTTTGATGTCAATGGTGTTATATTGGTAGACTGGGTACCAGAAGGTGCAACAGTGAATCAATATAACTTCAAAATAAGATGGTTAGAGCAGACAGAAGATCTCCTCAATAGAGAGAACTATCCCACAGAATAAAAAATTTACTGTATCCACAAATTAGGTGAAATACCTTTTGAAACTGTAAAAATATTAATCAAATTAAAAAAATAGAAGACCACACTTAATAAGATTTCTTGCCCAAAAAATATATTTATTACACTCGTTGTCCATAGATATAAATTGATATTTTAACCAAAAATGTAAATAAGGTTGCACAATAAAAGTTAGGTTTTAAAAACAATAATCAAATCAAGCTAAAAGAAAGTGTGCCCCTAACAAAGAGTCATATTTTCTTCCAATTTAAGATATTATTATTTTTATTATTACTATTACAATTTATTTATAAGTCTCCACAATTGTTTTGCAGCGCCATACATACAATACACAGTAGAACAATAAAGTGTATTCAGAACTTAACATCACAAAAAACTAAAACAGAGCACAGTTCTCAGTACATAATACAGATGAGATGTCAGGAAGCAAAGAAGCCATTGGAAGAGATGAACAGTCACGAGCAGGAGGAAATGCAGGTATAAACAGCCACTGAGTAGGAGAGAGCTGTAATTTACGTGCAAGAGAAGAGGGCTTTGAGAACAGGAGGGAAGAGGACCCTGCTCCAAGGAGCTTACAATCTAGGGGAAGAGGGAGACAGACAGGTGACACGAGGTACAATCAAGCAGAAGGTGGCTTGGTGTCAGGAAGTAAGCGAGGCAGAGATGGCCAAGGGATGAGGATGGGAGAGCAGCCTCAAGACTGGGTTATGTGGAAGGGTAGGCTTTGATGAACAGGTGAGTTTTCAGTGCCCGCATGAAGCTTTACAAGGTCAGGGACAGTCTAAAAGAGCAAGGGAGCTTATTCCAATAAAAAGGGGCAGCACAGGCAAAATCTTGGATTCGCGCTGGGATGTAGTGACCAGGGTAGATGAGAGGTGACAGTCATTGGCCGGCCGGAGTGGGCGGACCGGAGTATGTAGGGAACTTAGGTTGGAGATGTATGGTGCAGTGGAATTAGAGAGGGCCTTGTATGTGAGGGTGAGGAGTTTGCAGAGGATTCTTAGGGGGAATGGGAGCCAGTGTAGGGGTGTGGCAGATGTGGAGTAGCAGGAGAGGAAGATTAGTCTAGCTGCACAGTTGAGAACAGATCAGAGTGGTGCAAGATGGGAGAGTGGAAGGCCAGTGAAGAGAATGTTGCAAAAGTCAAGCTGTGAGATGACTAGTGAGTGGATAATAAGTTTTGTCACACTCTAGGAGAAAAATGGCCTGATGCGAGTGATGTAGGGTAGATGGAATCAACAGGATTAAGCCAGAGATTGGATGTGGGGGATGAAGGAGAAGAAGGAGTCAAGAGTGACACCCAGGCAGTGGAACGGGGAAGATGATAGTGTTGTCAATAGTGATAGAAATATTTGGGGGGTGGAGACTCTGGATGGGGGAAAGATGATGAGTTCAGTTTTGTCCAAGTTGAGCTTCAGGGAGTGCTCAGACATCCAGAAGGAGATGGCATAGAGGCAGCTGGATACCCAAGAGAGTACAGAGGGAGAGAGATCAGGAGAGGAGAGGTATAGTTGCGTATCATCCACATAGAGGTGGTATTGGAGGCTGAAGGAGCTTATGAGCACACCCAGGGAAGAGGTGCACATGGAGGATAAAAGCGGGTGAAAGACAAAACCCTGGGGGACATCAACAGGGAGGGTGGAAGGGGTTGAGGTGGAGCCAGAGGTAGACATGAGAATGAGCAGTTAGCAAGGTAAGATGTGAACCAGGCAAGGACAGCGCTAGAGATGCCAATTGACTGGAGGGCGCGGAGGAAGAGGGGATAAACCACAGTGTCAAAGGCCACAGAGAGATCCAGGAGGATGAACAGAGACAAGTGACCCCTTGATTTTGCCAAAAGTAGGACCTTGGTGACTTTGATCAGGGCAGTTTCAGTGTAGTGGAGTTGGTGAAAGCCAGATTAAAGAGGATCAAGGATGGAGTAATCAGAGATGTAGTCATATCTGACTCTAGGGTCACCACCAGTTCTATATACTGTTCCCAGTATTGGTCATTAATACAGTATTACTAGTTGGTTTAATCTAATTTACTTCTAAATACCTCCCGTACCATACTCAAGCTACTCTTGGTTGACTGGAATTTGGGAGAAGTGTCTTGTGCAGACTCCATTACCGTCCTGTTTTTGACTATAAATCTTTTGGTACAAGCCATCCAGAAATCTATATGCTAAAGAAAAATAACATGTTTGTAGCCTTTCTCATCAGAACAAACAGAGAATTTCAGGGACATACAATTGGGATCCTGCCAGCAAATATACATGCAGGCAAATAATATTTCATTAACTCATAGCTGTGCATTGCTTATATGTTTAAGCTGTATAAACAATTTTTGCCCCTTAATAAAAGACATTTTGGTCTAGCATACATAGCTTATATAGCAATTTGCATATTCTCATGAAAGTTATTTTCCCTTTTCACATTTAGCTCCAAAGCAGACAGCAACAAATGACAGAGAACATTGGGAAGCATTTATCAAGGGTTAACACCTGCGGTTACCAACCATTGCTAGCATTATTCCCTGCTAATTGGCTGGTTCCAGAATTGATGCTTACCAGGCTTTTACTATAATCATGAAACAAATGTCACCCGGTTCACTGTAACATTTTATGTAGAGCAGGGAGTTTAAAACATATCTCTGTTATCAGATCTGATATTTACATTGCCTGTAAAAAAACACTGGTTAAATCAGTGTATTTGTTTCAATAATTTAAGTTGATTACTCTATTTTATTTTTGCTGTCAGAATAAAACAATTAATCATTCAGTTTTGCAAATAGGCCACCCTGCTTTTGCAAACAGATGAGTGTATTAAGCCTAGAGAAGACATAAGGAAGTGATAAACCAGTGATAAGTGCAAGGTGATAAATGCACCAGCCAATCAGCCCCTAACTATATTAATTAACATATTGGAGCTGATTGGCTGGTGCGTTTATCACCTTGCACTTATCACTGGTTTATCACTTCCTTATGCCTTTTCCAGGTTAATACATCTGCCCCAAAGTTTTCTGTGCAATTTTTGATTGTCTTGTGTTCTTTGTGCATTACATTTCACCACTTCATTGTTGTTATTCTGGGTTGAGTTCGCTAGGTTAGTTTTAGTTAATCCCTGTGTTTATAATTATTCACCTAGTTGTGTTTTAGAAAGGTGACACACTGTAGTCCTAAAGCAATGGCAGCTGCTGTCCCTGGGCTGCAGCACCAACCAAAGACTGCAGGGGGAAACTGGCCAGCACATATAAACATACATGTATGTGACATATCTGCTGGCTTCCTTACCCGGCATTTAGCAGCAGCAGCAGCACGAACGGGACACAGGCACATAGTGCTCAGCCTGTCTATCTTCAAAAAACCCACCCCCAAAAACTCCTGTGAAACCAGCCAATGGGAGTATGGACACTGGCTTATTGAAGATAGGCTGAGCACTGTGTGCCTGTGTCCCGTGTGGGCTGCGGCTGCTGATATCCAGGTAACGCAGCCAACACATACTGTATGTTACATACAACTTTACATGTATGTTTATTTGTGTTGGCCGGCTCCCCCTGCAGTCTATGGTCGGTGCTGCAGCCCAGAGGCGGCAGCACCAGTTGGTTCTAAGCATACTGTAGGTAGTCACATGGGTAGGTGTATTTTCATTAGAACTAGACAAGCAATTGACAAGAACTAGAATGGTAAGCAAGCAATCTTTGTTATCCTATCTTTTCCCTCCCCCTTTTTCCCTGAACATAGCATAATATCCAGTGTTGCACACAGTGCTGAAGGTACACACTCCACCTCTGTTCTGAGAAGACACAAGTGGTAGAATGGGGTGACTGAGGATTTAGAGCAAATTATTATTATTTACCCACATGGTGAAGGACACTGTTACCACAATCGATAATATTTGTTTCATAGTGAAGGCCCCTTTTAATAATGAACCTCCTCTCACCCAGCTCCCATCAGGTTACTTCATCAAGAAGTCTCACTCACCTTGCATTCACGAGAGGGGTCAGGCACCAGCGATCAGTGTGTCATGGCTTGCTGCCTAGACACCTGTTCTGTGCAATCGTAGATTTAAAACAAGGATGGAGAATAGCTTAAAATAAAAACTGCACTGACAAGGATTCAGCTCACAAAAAGCATGCTGTGGATAAAAGTGCTAGCAAAGCAAAAGCTTTGAAGACTGACCAAAGATCTGTTACACATGTTAATTTCATAAGGGAATGTCCTGATATTGATAAAAGTATGGTTTATAAAGCTGAAGCAAACCCCATTACTAAAAAAAAATGTAGCTAATGATCTGAAGAGTCACAGGGCACAATATAAAGTTGAAAAGGAGCGCAGGAATAAATGTATCAAGCAGTGATATGAAAAGTGACCAGATTTGCCATATCAGATGAGAAAAAGTCAGAAAGACCAAGAAAAATGCATATTTAAGAAATAACCTGAAAAAAAATTGTTTCAAAAGCTGTTTGAGGAGAATGTTACAAATTCCTTGATATATGAATAATGACAGCAACTTTACACCAGGGAAAGAACCAAGACAGTGTCTTCCATTTTTTTCAGTAGATGCAAGTTTTTTTATACACAAGGAGGGTCATTCAGGTGCGGTTGGATTAGCTATCACTACTGCTTACTTGGAAAGCATTTAACCTGCTTTACTCAGAGGTGTAGCTAGGTGCCATGGTGCCCGGAGCAAGGGTATGTTTCGGCGCCCCCTACCCTGTACTGAATTGGGACATGTTACATTTGAAAAGAAAAATATTTAAAAATCCAAAATTGGTGACAGGATCAGTTCTACTGAAGCTGAGGGTGAAAGTTTCCTTTGGATGCCCCATGTTTAATATAGGGAAAATATAGGGGTGTGGCTTCATTGGGATGGGGCGTGACCACAGAATAGTACAAATTCACATTATACCACACAGAAGTACACCTTATACACTTTACGCTACACAGTGGAGCCCCTTATACAAGTTACACAATGCCATAGAACTACTTATACATGTTACACCACAGTAGAGCAGCTTATACATGTTACACCACAGTAGAGATGCTTATGCACGTTAAACCATAGTAGAACCGTTTATACACGTCATACCACAATAGAACCATTTATACACATTACACCACAGTAGAAACGTTTATACACATTACACCACAGTAGAACCATTTATACACATTACACCACAGTAGAGCCACTTATGTATGTTACTAATGCAGGGAGAAGTTCTGAAGCAGCAGCAGCAGGGGCAGAGAGAGACGCTATAGCATCAATGTAGAGAGAGGTGCTGTAGCAGTCGGGGCAGAGAGAGGTGCTTCAGAAGCTGAGGCAAAAAGAGGTGCTGCAGCAGCTGGGGCAGAGCATGGGGTAGCAGGACACTCTTAGTGTCTCCTGCTGTAGCCACTGGCCAGACCTGTACCCTTCCTAATCTCTGAGTCCGAGTCAGTGTGCACCCCTCTGCTTCTCTGCTTCTGCGGCTGCCTGTAAAGCGGGCAGAGGGATGTTCAGGCAGCGGCGCGCCCTTTAGGTTTTCCAGCACCCGGAACTCTTGCTCCACCAGATCCACCCTCGCTACACCCCTGGCTTTACTTTCTGCTTTTATTTTTAGCTTCATACGCTGAATGCAGAAATCGCTATTCAGCAATTTCCACACTTCCACATATGTGCGCATGCACGTGCATGCATGAGGATTTAAATTGCAATCACAGTCTAAGTGCCATCAGGGGGGCGGTGACAGGGTGGCAGCGCAGCATTTTGTGGACGTAGATGCAGTATTGGGGGGGCAGGCCGCAGCAGCTGCGTGATGTCACACGCAGCCACTGTGACCCAAAACATGGCGGCCCTGCGCCTGCCTTCACAGTTTGGCTGCAAAGGCAGGGGGCTACTCTAGAGATGTGAACAGCAAAATGCTTCCATTTTAGTGGAGTGTTGAACCTGGCATGCGGGTTGGCCTTGCCCTGTGCTTGGCAGCCCCCCATATGCTAGTGGAAGGAGTTGTAGTTTTGTGACTGCTGACTTAGGCACTAAAACACTTGAGATCTGAGATTTATGGGAAAATTATGCTTTGCCTCTTGACAAGGCCCGATCTTGGTGCGCAGTTTTGAGTCTATACTCATACTACCCGTGTCCTCAAAGGTCAGTTCTATCTGATTTCTCAGACTTTAAAACACTCAACTAGAATTTTTTTTACATTTTCTTTCAGAAGTATACATCAATATAACCATCTGACAAGCAATGGTTTTAGCTGGTTGCCATTCAATTGAGCTTGTATGGAAGAGGTTTTTTTTAAAGTTACTTTAGCTATTATTATTTGGACAATGACAAGATAATAAAGAGAGAGGACTGTATAAGTAGCTTTCAGAATCTACTACTCCCCTTTCAGTGGCTTTCTAGTTATTAAGTATTCAGCTGTCATGGAATGAGTGATCATGTTCAAGACCAAAGGTTAAATCATGGGTTAAGATATGTACATATATATATATATATACATACATATGCATACATATATATATATATATATATATATATATATATAAATAAGCAATACCCAATATGTGCTAGGAAAGCCTATTGTTTAACAATATTAGACGATTGTTTCTATACTAAGGGCAGCAATCCTAAGGTAGGCTCTCTGCTAGCAAAGACAGTAGTGTTTACATGAAAGGTCCTGAGGTGCACCTGTGATTCAATGGTTGTTCAATTACACCACCATTACCATTTGATTTATCATATATTAAAAAAAAATGATATGCAAAAAACCATATGAAAGATGATGTCTAGAGTACACTGGATATATAAATCACAAATTTATTTTAAAACATATACTAAGTTTGAGAGAAAAATGTACTAGTTATACTGTAAAATTCATAGATATCACATTAATAGCCAATTGATGGAAACTTTAACTTGAAGTGCTTCCTAAATTTTTTTGATAATCACACAATGCGTTTCGTCGTTTCTGACTTCTTCAGGGGTATCTTGAGAAAAGAGATACATATACAGAGAAGGTAACTTAATATGGCTGGGAAATAACAAAACATATCTTCTTTTGTTAAATTAAACAAATCATTGTACATGGAACACATACATTGTCCAATTACATAATAAAGTTTGTAATAGAGGTCAATTGTGTCTTCTTTTTTATGTACATATATTCATCTGTAAAAGAGTTACTTAATATGGCTAGTAAATAACAAAACATAACTTCTATTGTCAAATTAAACAGATCATTGTACATGAACCACATACAGTATATTGTCCAATTACATAATAAAGTTTATAATAGAGGTCAATTGTGTCACTTTTTTTTACCTACATATATTGAAATATAAAGGTAGATTGTTTATCTACTATAAATGCAGATAGCTGCTGTATTTCTTGCTATAAAGCTTGAATACAGGATCTGAAGTTATTTGAAAGCAATATTTAAAAACCTGGTCAAGTAGAAGCATATTAGATATCAGAATTTAGTAATATTGGGAACACCTTTCTCTACATTAAATATGATAAATAACCCGCGCTAAAAAATATGGAGCTGCTCCTTTAAATTGGTAATAACAATAAAAAGATAAAAACAGGAGCGCTAAAATGAAAGCAAGATTAGAGAAAATAAATTAAATAAAAAAGTTGCAAACACCTGTGAAAAAGAAAAATTGGTTAATAGGTAATGTTTACAGCACTTCTGTGCTGATGTAAAAGTCCTGTGCGTGTGTCCTTTTATGGACACCGGAGCTATGATCCGTGCTGCGGCTGCAGTGGGGAAGCCTAACTATCTGTCTTTCCCTATATCTGCCTACTGTACCTGTAGTGACGTCCGTCACTCGGTTTTCACATGTAGATCTTGTTCCGCTGCCCCGTTCTCGATGCCGTCTTCTTGCACTGTCGTTTCCACACCCGTATGGCGCAGGCGGGATGACGTCAGACTTTCACTTGTAACTCCTCATCAACGCGTTTCGGACTTGCCTGTCCTTAATCATGGATGATAGATGCTCTTCCCAATACGTCCTTTTTATACAGCTTTATTAATTGATGTGCTTAATTGGAGAAGGCTTAATTGGTTAAAAACAGCTGAATTTGATTAGCGTGTTAATTTCTTTTTTCTAGGTTATTCATTGGTGTTTGCAACAATAAAAATAAATAAAAATAAAAAATAAAAATTGGAGGAAGAATATATGTTGAAAGAAGTTATGTAAAAAAGATAAAATGTGTTATAAAAAGGATTTTAAATCAAAATCTATATTGAGACCAGTAGGTTCCAAGGTCTGTAAAATAAAAATCCATTTAGCTTCTGCCCTTTTAAGCTTATTCACTATGTCTCCTCCCCTCCAGTAAGGGGTAATTTTTTGTATCCCCAAAAAACGCAAATTCGCTGGATCTTTATTATGTTTCTCTGCAAAGTGTTTTGACACACTATGCGTTTGCAGTCCTTTTTTAATATTATATATATGCTCTGCTAAACGAACTTTAAGTTTCCTTTTAGTTTGACCTACGTATTGTAGGCCACAGGGGCATTGTAGAAGATAGATTACTCCCTCTGTTTCACAGGTTATTTTTTCTTTAACTCTGTGAATTTTTCTTGTTACATTACAAGGAAACGTTGTTTCAGGTTTAGTTGACAGTGAAGAGTTTCTCAACTAAACCTGAAACAACGTTTCCTTGTAATGTAACAGAGGGAGTAATCTATCTTCTACAATGCCCCTGTGGCCTACAATACGTAGGTCAAACTAAAAGGAAACTTAAAGTTCGTTTAGCAGAGCATATATATAATATTAAAAAAGGACTGCAAACGCATAGTGTGTCAAAACACTTTGCAGAGAAACATAATAAAGATCCAGCGAATTTGCGTTTTTTGGGGATACAAAAAATTACCCCTTACTGGAGGGGAGGAGACATAGTGAATAAGCTTAAAAGGGCAGAAGCTAAATGGATTTTTATTTTACAGACCTTGGAACCTACTGGTCTCAATATAGATTTTGATTTAAAATCCTTTTTATAACACATTTTATCTTTTTTACATAACTTCTTTCAACATATATTCTTCCTCCAATTTTTATTTTTTATTTTTATTTATTTTTATTGTTGCAAACACCAATGAATAACCTAGAAAAAAGAAATTAACACGCTAATCAAATTCAGCTGTTTTTAACCAATTAAGCCTTCTCCAATTAAGCACATCAATTAATAAAGCTGTATAAAAAGGACGTATTGGGAAGAGCATCTATCATCCATGATTAAGGACAGGCAAGTCCGAAACGCGTTGATGAGGAGTTACAAGTGAAAGTCTGACGTCATCCCGCCTGCGCCATACGGGTGTGGAAACGACAGTGCAAGAAGACGGCATCGAGAACGGGGCAGCGGAACAAGATCTACATGTGAAAACCGAGTGACGGACGTCACTACAGGTAGGCAGATATAGGGAAAGACAGATAGTTAGGCTTCCCCACTGCAGCCGCAGCACGGATCATAGCTCCGGTGTCCATAAAAGGACACACGCACAGGACTTTTACATCAGCACAGAAGTGCTGTAAACATTACCTATTAACCAATTTTTCTTTTTCACAGGTGTTTGCAACTTTTTTATTTAATTTACCTTTCTCTACATACAATGACTTTTTCTTACAGATACTTACTAATCGGAAAGAAGATTTTTATCTCCTGTAATAACATTAGCTGACTATGGACTGTTGGTCTGCCACTGGTTCTTATACCAAGCACTTTTATAGTTAAAATAGTATTATACTGGATTTTGATTGGAAATATCCTATTTGAAAAAGATTTTTATGTATTTAGTGTGATAGAAATATTATTATAAATTTAATCCATTCCTTACAAAACACCTTCTCTAGTGTCTAAAATGCCTGGAATACTTCAGGGATAATCTGGAAAAAAACAAGTGTTTTTCTTCCAGCAAAAATCCTAATAGAAATTAGTGATGAGCGAGGTTCGGTTTTACTCGGTTTTACTCGGTTTTACTCGGTTCTCAAAACGGCATCTTATTGGCTATCCAAAACACGTGACATCCGTGAGCCAATAAGATGCCGTTTTGAGAACCGAGTAAAACCGAGTAAAACCGAGTAAAACCGAATCCGCTCATCACTAATTTAGAAATAAGTGTTTCTTACTTATAATTTCTTAATTTATATTATAGTGATCAATATTACACTATTATATTATATATTTGTTATTACCCTCCAATAATGACACATTAAATATTCATTATCCTCATGTGAACTATTATTTACTATATAAACATATACACACATATATATATATATATATATATATATATGCACACATAGATAGATAGATAGATAGATAGATAGATAGATAGATAGATAGATAGATAGATAGATAGATAGATAGATAGATAGATATTAGTGATGTGCACCGGAAATTTTTCGAGTTTTGTTTTTTGGATTCGGTTCTGCGGCCGTGTTTTGGATTCGGACGCGTTTTGGCAAATCCTCCCTGAAAATTTTTTGTTGGATTCGGGTGTGTTTTGGATTCGTTTTTTTTTTACAAAAAACCCTCAAAAACAGCTTAAATCATAGAATTTGGGGGTCATTTTGATCCCATAGTATTATTAACCTCAATAAACATAATTTCCACTCATTCCCAGTCTATTCTGAACACCTCACACCTCACAATATTATTTTTAGTCCTAAAATTTGCACCGAGGTCGCTGGATGACTAAGCTAAGCGACACAAGTGGCCGAAACAAACACCTGGCCCATCTAGGAGTGGCACTGCAGTGTCAGACAGGATGGCCGATTTAAAAAAATAGTCCCCAAATAGCACATGATGCAAAGAAAAAAAGAGGTGCACCAAGGTCGCTGGATGGCTAAGCTAAGCGACCAAGTGGCCGACACAAACACCTGGCCCACCTAGGAGTGGCACTGCAGTTTTCTAGCGAGAGGATGAGTGCTTCCATCCTCATGTGAATCTGAACCACTAGCCATGAACATAGGCCAGGGCCTCAGCCGTTCCTTGCCACTCCGTGTCGTAAATGGCATATTGGCAAGTTTACGCTTCTCATCAAATGCTTTTAATTTTTATTTTTGGGTCATTTTACTGAACTTTTGTAGTATACTTGACGACACAGAGGTAGAGCAATGGACTACTGTACCGTACTGCTATATATATATACTGGTGGTCAGCAAAATTCTGCACTCTATATAAGGAGTAGTGATGAGCGGGTTCGGTTCCTCGAAATCCGAACCCCCCCGAACGAATACGAATCTCGTGAGAATCCGACAGCGGGATGATGACGTTCAGGCGCGCTCGGGTTAACCGAGCAAGGCGGGAGGATCCGAGTCTGCCTCGGACCCATGTAAAATGGGTGAAGTTTGGGGGGGTTCGGATTTCGAGGAACCGAACCCGCTCATCACTAATATATATATATATATATATATATATATATGTGTGTGTGTGTTCCATGTACAAAGATCTGTTTAAATTAACATTAGAAGTTACGTTTTGTTATTTAATAGCCATATTAAGTTACCCTTTTACAGTTGAATATATGTAAGTTAAAAAAGAGTGACACAATTGACCTCTATTACAAACTTTATTATGTAATTGGACAAAATATATGTGCTCCATGTACAATGATCTGTTTAATTTAACAATAGAGGTTATGTTTTGTTATTTACTAGCCATATTAAGTTACCCTTTTACAGTTGAATATACAGTATGTACCGTAAGTAAAAAAAAATGTGTGACACAATTGACGTCTATTACAAACTTTATTATGTAATTGGACTAGAGATGAGCTGGTTCGGTTCGCCAAGAACCGAAACCCCCCGAACTCAATGTGGTTTACACGGGTCCGAGGCAGGCTCGGTTCTTCCCACCTGACTCGGAAAACCCGAACGAGGCAAATCGTCATCATCCACCTGTCAGATTCTCGCGAGATTTGGATTCCATATAAAGAGCCGCATGTCGCCACCATTTTCACTCGTGCATTGTAGAAAGAGCGTAGAGGACGTGGCTACGTTCTCTCAGTGGAAATCTCAATATCAGTTCTTACTTATTGCTGCTCAGTAATACTAGTAGTGTGTCTCTCCTGCTCAGTGTCAGTTCTAGTATCCTCATCAGTGCTCAGTATCACTGCTCATTGTCTTGTGCTGCATTGTGGTGACCAGTATACTACAGTACAATAGTCCAGTGCTGCATCTAGCTGCTCAGCGTCAGTTCTAGTATGCTCATCAGTGCTCAGTATCACTGCTCATTGTCTTGTGCTGCATTGTGGTGATCATTATACTACAGTACAATAGTCCAGTGCTGCCTCTTGCTGCTTAGTGTCAGTTCTAGTATCCTCATCAGTGCTCAGTAAACCCTCAAAAACAGCTTAAATCATAGAATTTGGGGGTCATTTTGATCCCATAGTATTATTAACCTCAATAAACACAATTTCCACTCATTCCCAGTCTATTCTGAACACCTCACACCTCACAATATTATTTTTAGTCCTAAAATTTGCACCGAGGTCGCTGGATGACTAAGCTAAGCGACACAAGTGGCCGAAACAAACACCTGGCCCATCTAGGAGTGGCACTGCAGTGTCAGACAGGATGGCCGATTTAAAAAAATAGTCCCCAAATAGCACATGATGCAAAGAAAAAAAGAGGTGCACCAAGGTCGCTGGATGGCTAAGCTAAGCGACCAAGTGGCCGACACAAACACCTGGCCCACCTAGGAGTGGCACTGCAGTTTTCTAGCGAGAGGATGAGTGCTTCCATCCTCATGTGAATCTTAACCACTAGCCATGAACATAGGCCAGGGCCTCAGCCGTTCCTTGCCACTCCGTGTCGTAAATGGCATATTGGCAAGTTTACGCTTCTCATCAGATGCTTTTAATTTTTATTTTTGGGTCATTTTACTGAACTTTTGTAGTATACTTGACGACACAGAGGTAGAGCAATGGACTACTGTACCGTACTGCTATATATATACTGGTGGTCAGCAAAATTCTGCACTCTATATAAGGAGTAGTGATGAGCGGGTTCGGTTCCTCGAAATCCGAACCCCCCCGAACGAATACGAATCTCGTGAGAATCCGACAGCGGGATGATGACGTTCAGGCGCGCTCGGGTTAACCAAACAAGGCGGGAGGATCCGAGTCTGCCTCGGACCCATGTAAAATGGGTGAAGTTTGGGGGGGTTCGGATTTCGAGGAACCGAACCCGCTCATCACTAATATATATATATATATATATATATATATATATATAGATGTGTGTGTGTGTGTTCCATGTACAAAGATCTGTTTAAATTAACATTAGAAGTTACGTTTTGTTATTTAATAGCCATATTAAGTTACCCTTTTACAGTTGAATATATGTAAGTTAAAAAAGAGTGACACAATTGACCTCTATTACAAACTTTATTATGTAATTGGACAAAATATATGTGCTCCATGTACAATGATCTGTTTAATTTAACAATAGAGGTTATGTTTTGTTATTTACTAGCCATATTAAGTTACCCTTTTACAGTTGAATATACAGTATGTACCGTAAGTAAAAAAAAAATGTGTGACACAATTGACGTCTATTACAAACTTTATTATGTAATTGGACTAGAGATGAGCTGGTTCGGTTCGCCAAGAACCGAAACCCCCCGAACTCAATGTGGTTTACACGGGTCCGAGGCAGGCTCGGTTCTTCCCACCTGACTCGGAAAACCCGAACGAGGCAAATCGTCATCATCCACCTGTCAGATTCTCGCGAGATTTGGATTCCATATAAAGAGCCGCATGTCGCCACCATTTTCATTTGTGCATTGTAGAAAGAGCGTAGAGGACGTGGCTACGTTCTCTCAGTGGAAATCTCAATATCAGTGCTTACTTATTGCTGCTCAGTAATACTAGTAGTGTGTCTCTCCTGCTCAGTGTCAGTTCTAGTATCCTCATCAGTGCTCAGTATCACTGCTCATTGTCTTGTGCTGCATTGTGGTGACCAGTATACTACAGTACAATAGTCCAGTGCTGCATCTAGCTGCTCAGCGTCAGTTCTAGTATGCTCATCAGTGCTCAGTATCACTGCTCATTGTCTTGTGCTGCATTGTGGTGATCATTATACTACAGTACAATAGTCCAGTGCTGCCTCTTGCTGCTTAGTGTCAGTTCTAGTATCCTCATCAGTGCTCAGTATCACTGCTCATTCTCTTGTGCTGCATTGTGGTGACCAGTATATTACATTACAATAGTCCAGTGCTGCATCTTTCTGCTCCAGTGTCAGCTCTAGTACCCTCATCAGTGCTCAGTATCACTGCTCATTGTCTTGTGCTGCATTGTGGTGACCAGTATACTACAGTACAATAGTCCAGTGCTGCATCTTGCTGCTCAGTGTCAGTTCTAGTATCCTCATCAGTGCTCAGTATCACTGCTCATTGTCTTGTGCTGCATTGTGGTGCTCAGTATACTACAGTACATTACTAAAAGTCCAGTGTCTAGTGATGCATCTTGCTGCTGTAGGGTGCTGTGGTAGTGTCCTGTCACTGTGCATAGGTCATCATCATTCTAGTCACAGTGGTATCTGGTATCTATCTAGTGGTATCTAATTCCAGACATTACTGCTGTCTAATTCCAGAAATATTACTGTCCTATAATTCCACACATTAAAAAATGGAGAACAAAAATTTAAAGGGTAAAATAGGGAAAGATCAAGATACACTTCCACCTAGTGCTGAAGCTGCTGCCACTAGTCATGGCAGAGACGATGAAATGCCATCAATGTCATCTGCCAAGGCCGATGCCCAATGTCATAGTAGAGAGCATGTAAAATACAATAAACAAAAGTTCAGCAAAATGACACAAAAATCTAAATTAAAACCTTATGAGGAGTAGCGTAAAGTTGCCAATATGCCATTTACGACACAGAGTGGCAAGGAACAGCTGAGGCCCTGGACTATGTTCATGGCTAGTGGTTCAGCTTCACATGAGGATGGAAGCACTCATTCTCCCGCTAGAAAAATGAAAAGAGTTAAGCTGGCAAAAGCACAGCAAAGAACTGTGCGTTCACAAATCCCCAAGGAAAGTCCAATTGTGTCGGTTGCGATGCCTTACCTTCCCAACACTGGACGGGAAGAGGTGGCTCCTTCCACCATTTGCACGCCCCCTGCAAGTACTGGAAGGAGCACCCACAGTCCATTTCCTGATAATCAAATTGAAGATGTCACTGTTTAAGTACACCAGGATGATGATATGGGTCTTGCTGGCACTGAGGAGGAAATTGACTAGGAGGATTCTGATGGGGAGGTGGTTTGTTTAAGTCAGGCACCCGGGGAGACACCTATTGTCTGTGGGATGAATATGGCCATTGACATGCCTGGTCAAAATACAAAAAAAATCACCTCTTCGGTGTGGAATTATTTTAACAGAAATGTGGACAACAGGTGTCAAGCCGTGTGTTGCCTTTGTCAAGCTGTAGTAAGTAGGGGTAAGGATGTTAACCACCTAGGAACATCCTCCCTTATATGTCACCTGGAGCGCATTCATCAGAAGTCATTGATAAGTTCAAAAACTTTGGGTGACAGCGGAAGCAGTCCACTGACAACTAAATCCCTTCTTCCTCTTGTACCCAAGCTCCTGAAAACCACCCCACCAACTCCCTCAATGTCAATTTCCTCCTTAGACAGGAACACTAATAGTCCTGCAGGCCATGTCACTGGCAAGTCTGATGAGTCCTCTCCTAACTGGGATTCCTCCAATGGATCCTTGAGTGTAACGCCTACTGATGCTGTTGCTGCTGACGCTGCTTTTGTTGCTGCTGGGAGTCGATAGTCATCCCAGAGGGGAAGTTGGAAGACCACTTGTACTACTTCTAGTAAGCTATTGACTGTCCAACAGTCCTTTGCGAGGAAGATGAAATATCACAGCAGTCATCCTGTTGCAAAGCGGATAACTCAGGCCTTGACAACTATGTTGGTGTTAGACATGCGTCAGGTATCCGCCGTTAGTTCACAGGAACTTAGAGAATTGCTTGAGGTAGTGTGTCCCCTGTACCAAATACCATCTAGGTTCCACTTGTCTAGGCAGGCAATACCGAGAATGTACACAGATGTCAGAAAAAGAGTCACCAGTGTCCTAAAAAATGCAGTTGTACCCACAGTCCACTTAACCACGGACATGTGGACAAGTGGAGCAGGACAGACTAAGGACTATATGACTGTAACAGCCCACTGGGTAGATGTATTGCCTCCCACAGCAACAACAGCAGCAGCGGCACCAGTAGCAGCATCTCGAAAATGTCAACTCGTTTCTAGGCAGGCTACATTTTCTATTACTGCTTTCCATAAGAGGCACACAGCTGACAACCTCTTACGGAAACTGAGGAACATCATCGCAGATTGGTTTACCCCAATTGGACTCTCCTGTGGATTTGTGACATCGGACAATGCCACCAATATTGTGCGTGCATTATATGTGGGCAAATTCCAGCACGTCCCATGTTTTGCACATACAATGAATTTGGTGGTGCAGGATTTTTTTTTAAATGACAGGGGCATGCAAGAGATGCTGTCGGTGGCCCGAAGAATTACGGGCCACATTCGGCATTCAGCCACCGCGTGCCGAAGACTGGAGCACCAGCAAACACTCATGAACATGCCCTGCCATCAGCTGAAGCAAGAGGTGGTAACGAGGTGGAATTCAACCCTCTATATGCTACAGAGGATGGAGGAGCAGCAAAAGGCCATTCAAGCCTATACATCTGCCCACGATATAGGCAAAGGAGGGGGAATGCACCTGACTCAAGCGCAGTGGAGAATGATTTCAACGTTGTGCAAGGTTCTGCAACCCTTTGAACTTGCCACACGTGAAGTCAGTTCAGACACTGCCAACCTGAGTCAGGTCATTCCCCTCATCAGGCTTTTGCAGAATAAACTGGAGACATTGAAGGAGGAGCTAAAACAGAGCGATTCCGCTAGGCATGTGGGACTTGTGGATGGAGCCCTTCATTCGCTTAACCAGGATTCACGGGTGGCCAATCTGTTAAAATAAGAGCACTACATTCTGGCCATTGTGCTCAATCCTAGGTTTAAAGCCTACGTTGTTTCTCTCTTTCCGGCAGACACAAGTCTGCAGATGTTCAAAGACCTGCTGGTGAGACACTTGTCAAGTGAAGCAGAACGTGACCTGCCAACAGCTCCTCCTTCATTTTCTACTGCCACTGGAGCTGCCAGGAAAAGGATAAAATTTTCAAATCCACCTGCTGGCGGTGATGCAGGGCAGTCAGGAGCAAGTACTGACATCAAAGCGTACCCCTCCAATGCATAACCTAGTCCTTAGGCTGCTCCTCCATCCCCCTGCCCCATGCCTTGGACATCTCTGCTTTGCTCGCATACCACCATCAGGCTTCTACCTGCTTGCACCTCATGTCATCTGTCTGTTGCCCCTCCCCACTAGATTGTTAGCTCTTCAGAGCAGGGCCCTCTTTCCTCTTGTCTAAACCCTCTTCTTGACACATTTCACTCAGCGACCATCTTTACCTGCTTTCTCTCCTGCTGGTAAAGGCTCATCTCTATCTATGGCCGCCAGCCCCAAGTAGTACAATGATTACTCCTTTGCTACTTACATCTAAGCTGTATTATGTTTTGAGAATTGTGTTGCTCTTTGTTACCTGCACTCCATTTTTGTTATTTATTTACTGTTATGCTAAGTTTTGTCTCCCTGTACTGTCCTTTGTACAGCGCTGCGAAACACTTGTGGCGCCCTATAAATAAAATGTAATAATAATAATAATAATAATAATAATAATAATCTGGTCCGGACTGAAGGACCTGCCAACGATTGCTGACATGTCTACTTTCACTGCATATGATTATGTCACCATTGAAAGAATGGTGGAGGATTTTATAAGTGACAGCATCACTGTAGGCATGTCAGACAGTCCGTACATATACTGGCAGGAAAAAGAGGCAATTTGGAGGCCCTTGCACAAACTGGCTTTATTTTACCTAAGTTGCCCGCCCTCCAGTGTGTACTCCGAAAGAGTGTTTAGTGCAGCCGGTAACCTTGTCAGCGATCGGCATAGGAGGTTACTTCCAGAAATTGTGGAGAAGATGATGTTCATCAAAATGAATTATAATAAATTCCTCCATGGAGACATTTACCAGCAATTGCCTCCAGAAAGTACACAGGGACCTGTGATGGTGGATTCCAGTGGGGACGAATTAATACTCTGTGAGGAGGGGGATGTACACAGTGAAAGGGGTGAGGAATCGGACGGTGAGGAGGAGATGGACATCTTGCCTCTGTAGAACCAGTATTGAGGTTAATAATACTATAGGATCAAAATTACCCCCAAATTCTATAATTGAAGCTGTTTTTGAGGGTTTTTTTGAAAAAAAAAACCCGAATCCAAAACACACCCGAATCCGACAAAAATTCGACAGGGAGGTTTTGCCAAAATGCGTCCAAATTCAAAACATGACCGCGGAACCGAATCCAAAACCAAAACACAAAACCTGAAAAATGCCCGCTGCACATCTCTAAATTGGACATGTATGTGTTCCATGTACAATGATTTGTTTAATTTAACAATAGAAGTTATGTTATTGTTATTTACTAGCCATATTAAGTTACTTTCTCTGTATATGTATCTATTTTGCACAAGATTATAAAAAAAACTTTGGGAAGCACTTCAAGTTAAAGCTTCCATCAATTGACTATTAATGTAATATCTATTAATTTAACAGTATAACTAGTACATTTTTGTCTTAAACCTTTTATATGTTTTAAAATAAATTTGTGATTCATATATCCAGTGTACTCTAGACATCATCTGTAATATGTTTTTTTTTGCATATACATTTTTTTAACACATGATAAATCAAATGGTAATGGTGGTGTAATTTAACAACCAATTAACCACCGGCGTACCTCAGGACCCCTCATCTTTCATATATATATATATATATATATTCCTGCACCTTCAGTGCTCATAAAACGCGTTGGACTACTTACCACTACCTCTCCATTTGATGCATGAAATTAGATAAGCTTGCACTTATTTGTATGATTATTGCTCTTAAGGTTGAGCACTTTTTTCACTATTTTGCACCTATATGATGATTAAAAGCTGTGCAAAAGCTATGTTATGTTAAATGCTCCATATGTATTATACATTGGTTGATGAACATGGTATGTTCAGATGTTAATAAAATATTTGCACTATAATTAGGATATGTTGAATTTTAGGATTAATAATAAGCAATTGCAAAGATCCAACAATGATGGAGGTCCACAGTAGCATTAAGATATCTAGTTTTGCATTCTAAGCAGCCCAATGACAATATGTAAAGTGTGGTTTATTCAAAGCTCTTACATAATAAACTATGCATGGATGGAATTTAATTTACATTTATTTTATAAATATTAACTACACATTGATGCCCTTGCAGTGCTAGGATATCCTTCAGATTTGGCACATGCACATAGTAGTCATGAGATTTCTGCTATATGAACAATTTTAAAGGTGTGATGGGGAGATTTACTAAATGTTATAAGAAGATAAAGTGAAAAGAGAGAGTACCAACAAATCAGATTCTACTGTAACTGTCGTTTTTCTAGCACAATCTGTAAAATTACCATTATAATCGAATTAGCTGCTACTTTCTCTCTCTTTACTTTATCTCTCTACAAGATTTGATAATCTATTTAAAATGTATGAAAATCAACCTTTAGTAAATATACCCCCCGTGTGATAATAAGGTGCCAGTTACATTTGCATAGAGCATAATAAAAAGATAAGGTATGTAAACATTTAAATTATTTGTCTGATTATATTAGTTAACATGAAATACAACATGATAATTTTGCCTGACAAATCCAGTTTATTATGACACCAGGTGATTTTAAACTATAAACAGTTCCAGGAAATGTAAAGTCAATATTATGATGAAATACATACATTTATACATATTGAATATATTGTGCACTCCCCAAATATCCTAAAATACTTACAATGCAAGCCTAATTTAGTATTAATTCATGACATATATAAGGCTAGACAAGCGAAGTGTCACAGACACTGCTGACAATCATTATACTATATTTCTAAATATTACTTAAAACCATATCTATTATTTTCTGAATCCTTCCTACTTCCCCTTTGTCTTATTTTGATCTTTGGGTCGGCCCAATTTTTTATGGCTGTCACTTTAGTGTCACAATCATTTTCTACAAGTATCTCTATTTTGATCAGACCTGTTGGCATCTACGTTACTGAATACAGTATATTTTGGGACTGCTGAAATGTGCTAGAAACATCATTAATGGAATTATATACAGTACATCAGGAAAAACTTGATTGACATAAGCTGGGTGCAATTCAGTTAGGGCTGTACTTAATTCTAAGGAGGATGCATGCACACCCAGGAAGAATTGCTACATACTGTAGAAACAGAATTTGTTTGCAGAAATGAAACTACTGTTCCAGTGGCAGCTCCTTACTGGTGAGACTGTATATGTGTGGGTTTCTGCGTATGAACATAAATGACCAAGCGGGCTGGCTCCCATGGACTGAATCAGCTGATGCTCCAAGAAGATAAGTAAGGCTGCCATGACAGCAGTGGAGTGGCTTTTGCTCTCTCTGCTGTTGCAGTCCTGACTAGCAGTCCCAGGGAGATACTGTAAAACCCTGGGACTGCCTGTACAGCTGTAGTTAGCAGACCGCACTTCTACTAGAAAGTCACTGCCACTGCCATTACTGGGGTGGTGGATTATTCTGGGGCTGCAACCCTGCAGACTTTAGGTCAAAACCTCAACAGTACAGTTCCATCTACTTTGCCCTTTTATCGTGCGTGATCCATTAACAGTGGCATATTTATTATTTGTGCAGGGTGTGCAGTGAACATGGGCCCCTAGGTTGTGGGGAGCACATACTCCACACTCTGCACCTATTCAATATATTTAGACATCTCCAGTGCCATCTTACCTTAGACAGACTCAGGGCACTCCATACATGCCCCTCTCCTCATAACATGCCCCTGTACCAACCTGGCATGGTCACATAGGATGTGACCACAGTCTACTGGGCTTTCGCTGACACTGGTGCATTCCATGTGACCATGTTTTCTCCTCTGTCCTACCCACAATGCACTAAGAACACAAGATAATCAAAAATTCCACAGCCAATGCACCCACACTCCATTCACACCAATTTATCTAAAATAAAGACACAGACAACTGCGATTGGAGGTGAAAAGGGGTCAGTTTTTTATTGAAAGGATTCAAACTAGCTTTATTTAATCTAATGTTAAACTAAAGTATGGTGGCAGGAAAAGAATGGCCTAGCTTAAGTGTAAACACAAACAGTAAATTCAACAAGGCAAGGATGAGCTGACTGCCACCACCCTTGCCTATATGACCTGCAAAGGCAGGCCGAACACCCAGCCCTTATGGGGACACCACCTAACCGATAAAACGATCTGCCCACATCGGCATTGACATGAGTCGACAGCCCAGTCATAGAGAAGGAAAGGGCACACCTGAACCAATGGTGCCCCTTGTGTGACACTGCTATCCATGCCTAAGCCTCCTCCATGACTGAGCTGCCCCTCCCCAGGGAAACATAAAAAAATATGATACAAACCATTAAACAGGAGGCGTTCTGATACCAGCTAACATGATGGTTTCCTACAAAACAGATGCCGCCACCACATGAGAAAAAATCTAAACAGACCTCACACCTAGAAAGATATCATTCACGAACCTAGCCATGCCCTCTTCAGAAAGGTGAACTCCATCTCCCCTGAACAAATGCAGTGCCCTATAAGAAATATCCAGATGCCTGATGACATGACCTCCATTGGTTTCCACAGTGCAATCCACCAACGTGTTAACCCACCTCCTGACCAAATCAATAGCGCCCAATTTCACTGCGCCATGCCAAACCAAACGCGGTATACTTTCAGACCACAACACCCGGCAAAAGGGCCACTCAGCTATCAACTCCACCCACTGCCTCCTGATGTCACATCTCCGATCAAGGGAAGAACTTGAGGTCAAATCATTGCCTCCCATGTGGATGACCAGAAACAACAGATAGCCAAATCTACCCACTGCCTCATTCAAAACCAGTCAGAATGCCTCCCAGTGCATTCTCCTCCTACCTATCCACTTAACAAAAAAATACCTCCAGGTAATGAGCGACATCCGCCGCAACCACAGAACGAGCTGCCCAATATACAAATGAGTGGCCAACCACCCATATCAATTGCTTGTCTAAGCATGATTCTGTAGAAAAGGAATAAACAACATTAATTATAACCATAACAAAGATGATACTTGTTAAACCAAAAATGGTAAAGCGGCATTACTAGTTAACTACCAAGCAGAAACTAAAAAATAGCCTGTGTCTAACTAATGGGGGCCTAGGGGAAAACAAGTCCTAATCCTGACAAAAGAGGGAGGGGGGGTCACTTAACTTGACATGAGTTAAAAAACACAAAATGTCCATCAGCCAACAGAAACCATAATTAAAACTGATGGTAAAGCAAAAAATCCTCATTACCCCACCTAATGGTGGCAAGTGGCGAGTGGCCTCAAGTTAGGGTGCACTGACCAGGTATCTATGAAATACCCCAGACCCCAACCTGCCCAGTGCCTGGATATCGCTCATGGACCAACCCGCCGATGGCAGCACCAATACATAATGAATGAGTACCATAGACACTGGAGACAGACCCATTTCGAGGTTACAATGCCTCAAAACCCACCCAAATTGATAACTGGTTAACAGTCATCAATCTACAGTAAGTGTAGCAACCAGGAAAATCTCAGAAATCGGACGGAGTCTCACAAAAGTCACAGCCAAGAAAACAGGACAGATCCTGTGATCCAAGCAACAACCCATGAATAATCGATGTTCTCTACCACCCAGATCTGTCTTGGAGCACCCTACACCATATCCCATCTTCCCAAACCAATACAGCACGGGCGACATGGACCTCCTAGAGGAGGCCACCAATTCACCCACCCTGAATGCCCCATGAAACGGCATTGCAAATGCAAGTTTAAACAAACCAACTTCGAAATTTGACACACAAACTCTCGACATAACTGTAAACAAATGCCGCAGCATAGATCCATCGATGGGTATATACAAGTCCGGAGGGGTCAGGACGACCCTAGCCCAACCCTTCAAAACTGTTGATAGAAAAAGGACTTGGTCACATCTTGATCCCCTCATAAACAAAGAAAATAGAATATGCCCGCCAGCAATTTAACAACATGCGCTCTGGAGTTCCCCGACAAATACAATTGCCACACAAAGGCAAGAATTAAAGAATGCAAACTCTTACCTCTATTGCCCCTGTGTACCAAGAACTGGCTCCACTGCTCTCACATGGAGAGATAAGCCGCATAAATTGCTGGTGCCAGGGACCGATGAGCTAGTTAATTTCAGGTGGATGACTTGCCACACAAAAAGGGGACAAGACTCACCAAATGCTTTGACATATGCGCCAACCACCAAAAGCACAACCAGTCAAAATGAGCATTGGTAATCTCATTATTGCACCCTGGTACATGCTCCACTCTCAGCAATATGCTACTCTCTAGGCACCTGAGGACAATTTGCACCAGCATACTAATAACAGGCAGCAAGGTTGAATGCTGACGATAAATAGCATGCATGACACCTAGATTGTCACACCAAAAAAACACCTCTCTGTTCTCTAGACCACCAGACCAAAGCTCTAAGTCCACCATAATTGGGAACAGCTCCAGGAGCAACATATCAAACCTTCCTTAACCCATTCTACCGGCCACAAAGCCGTACACCACTTGCTTTTGAAAAATGCTTCAAAGTCTGTGGCCCCTGCTGCATCTGTGAAGAGCTGAAGAACAGGGCTCAAAATCCGCACACCATTAAAATGCAACAAAAGGGCATCCCAGACTAGCAAATCACTCCAAATCTCCCTGGACAAACAAATTTAAAGATGTACCAGATGAACCCCGGTCGTCGCCCTCTCTAACTTCGGCAAAAAACTCTACCCATGGGGATCATGTGACAAGCAAAGTCAAACAAGCCCAAAAGTGATTGAGCCTGCTTAGAGTAACCTTTTCGACGGCCAATGCTAGCAAAACGCCATTGTGTAGATGCATGACCTTGTCCACAGGAAGATGGCAAAGGCCTTCCAAGGTATCAATTACAATACCCAAATATAGGATGATTCCTACAGGTCCCTCAGTCTTGTCCTTTTGGAATGGGCACACCAAAATCCTTGAACAAAGCTTTAGCACTATCCAGCAGATTAGCAATACCCATTTTGCCTGTGGCCTTCACTGAGCACCAATGTAAGAGCATGCCATAGGAAGACACTTGTCGATATAAAACCCATCTTCCAGTCAAAAACCCATACAATTAAAGACCAATGAGTGCAGCAGGAGTAAGCGAAAAGCTGATTCAACAGTGCGCTTGCACATGAGGGCACCGTGACCGAAAGACCGAACAATATCTAGGGCTGAATCAAAAGATTGATATAATACTCTGCAGTGAACTTTTGGCATCCTTCATTGAGGCGCCCACTGGATAAGACAGATGTTTAATCAGCTTGAACTTACCAGGGTCTTTTCGGCACCACCCCCAACCAGGGATAGACCAGATTATCTACAAGGGGGTTCAGTGAAGGGCCCCGCCATACAACCTAACGCAACCTTTGCCATAACCTTTTCACGCAACATTACTTGGAATTTTTTTTTGCAGAGCGCAGATTACCCATCGGCACAGACCTCACTTCCCCTTCCACAGAAAGAGGAAAACCCAACAAAAAAACTGGCTTAAGGAACTTGGCAATGGCGCGGTCGGGATAAATGTCCAGCCAACCAGACATTGCACCCAAATGCACTAGGGGTGGGAGCTCTACTTAGAATTTGGGGCCGTGGGACCACATCCTTGCTGGGCAGATGTGCCACCACCCCCACTGACCAACTGGGTACAGTCTTTGATTGGGTAAGTTCCCCCTCACCTAATACAAAGATGACAAAACTTACACTTAGCTCACAATGAACATCGTTAATTATTAAATGCAAAGCACTTTCCATGCCCTCTATGCGAGCCACCCGTCCTAACATTGCTCACCCCAGAAGCAGCATTTCAGGGACTCCTGCCAGAAATTTGAGCAGGCGCAGCCTCTGACAATGATGTATCAGGCTGGGTAAGGTCGACAAATAGCTCCACGTCTTTTTTACTGAAATACAGTACATCACCTTATGCCCGTGCTGCTTTAGACGGAATTCCTCATAATATGTCCTCCAAGCCATTTCCCGTGAAGATAAAAAAAGCTTATGTATGATGAACATATACTGCACCATGTTACTGTGCACTTCTGGATGCATTTCCAGTAGATATGAGCTTTTCCAGTAGAGAGGAGTTGGTTCGTTCCAGTGTTAAAAAGCAAAAAAAAAGATATATTTAATTCTGTTTTTTGCTGTACCCCAATATGCATCCAGAGGTTGCTGCTGTGTCCATTCATCAAGGGGCTGTTCAGTCCATTAAGGGGTGCTCTGTCCATTTATCCATGGGCTCTGCCCAAGTGTTAAAAAACATAAATATAAATATATATATATATATATATATATATATATATTTAATTCTATTTTGTGCTGTACTCCCGTATACATTGTAACACTGTAAGGGAACAAAGTGCTTTTTCCTGGGCTAAATGGCAGCAAGCAGCAGCTGAGAAATCATACAAGCCCAGTTTGTGGTACAACTGGCTACAACCAGTTTTATTTAAGCAGAAAATAAATCAAACATCAAAAGAAAATACCTTGCCTGTCCGGAACTAACTAAACACAGGACATTCCTAACTCTCTCTAATCAAACAAACACAGAGTTCTCCAGTAAACACTGTATAGCTCACTTGCATAAGGAAGCGTGTTTCTCCCCAGACGAGATTTGCTGCAGTCTTCCCAGGTAGTCTGCCCACACTGATCAGGCCAGCAGCCCTATTACACTCTTACCCAGCTGAAACCCTGATTAGCCTTCTGTGAGGCCAAAGACCCGAACTGGGCCCAACGTCTGGAACTTGCCCTATCTCTCTTTCAGGGCCCTTATCCAGCTTTTCCAATAAACTGAAAAAGTTCTGACAAAACAAAACATTTTCCTAGAAGTTTTCATTTTTCTAATACATGTAAGACAAAAACCTGGGAAAAACATACCTGCCCTCAAACACTATTCCAGTGTTCTTGTCACATATCCCCCTCCCCTGTTTCAACCTAGGGGCTGGAACACTTGTAGCCCCCAAACAGAAGATGCGGGACAATGCATCTGCGTTGGCCAATTGTGTACCCGGTCTATGTTCAACAGTAAACTTAAAATCCTGCAATGCTAGAAACTATTTAGTTACCCAAGCATTCGGACCTCTATTTACATACATCCATTTTAAAGGGGTGTGATCTGTCACTAGTCTGAATTGTCTACCCAAGAGGTAATATCTCAAGGTATCTAGTGCCCACTTAATGCCCAAAGCCTCCTTTTCCACAATGGCATACCTTTTTTCATGCTCATTGAGTTTCCTACTCAATTAAATGATAGGGTGTTCATCCCCATCTCTGGTTTGGAACAACACAGCCCCTATCCCTACCTCTGAGGCATCTGTTTGTACAACAAATCCTTTTGAAAAATCTGGTGTTATCAGTACAGGTTGTGAACACAAAGCCACTTTTAACGCTTGGAACGCTTTTTCTGCATCAGGGTTCCATTTCACCATATTTGACTGCTTCCCTTTGGTAAGTCTGACAACGGCACTGCTGTGGTCGCAAAATTGGGAATAAACCGTCTATAGTACCCAGTTATTCCCAAAAAAGCCCTTACCTGTTTTTTATTCACTGGACGAGGCCAGTTTTGAATAGCATCAATTTTATTCAATTGGGGCCTAATCAGACCTCTACCTATGGTGAAGCCCAAGTATTTAACCTCCTCCATTATGAGGCAGCACTTCTTTGGGTTAGCAGTTAACCCTGCTTCTCTGATTGAGTCCAGTACTGCTTGTACTTTAACGAAATGGGACCCCCAGTCCGTACTGTGAATTACCACATCATCCAAATAGGCAGCTGCATATTTTCTATGGGGCCTCAAAATTTTATCCATCGCCCGTTGAAAGGTTGCTGGAGCCCCATGCAACCCAAAGGGTAACATCTTATACTGGTACAGCCCCTTCGGAACCAAAAAGGCTGTTTTTTCTTTTGCGCTATCAGTTAAAGGTATTTGCCAGTAACCTTTGGTCAGGTCCAACGTGGTGAGAAGCCTGGCTGTTCCCAACCTTTCTATAAGCTCATCCACACGGGGAATGGGGTATGCGTCAAATTTGGACACCTCATTTAACTTATGAAAGTCATTACAGAAGCGTATGCTACCATCTGGCTTCGGGATGAGAACTATGGGACTGGACCACTCACTATTAGATTCCTCTATGACTCCAAGTTCTAACATGTTTTTAACTTCTTTAGAAACAGCTTCTCGCTGAGCCTCAGGAATCCTATATGGTTTTAAATGGACCCTGACCCCTGGTTCTGTGACAATGTCATGTTTTATTATTTTCAGAGCTGCCTGGCCGAACGACCATATCTCCCTATTTTGGATGATAAATTCTTTAACCTGATTGTTCTGATCAGCTGATAATGGCTCTGACACCTTTACTGCGGGAAGCAACCGAGGTGAAGACACCGAAGGGCAAGGCTCCGCTGACAGAGACAACCTATCTTTCCAGGGTTTGATTAAGTTAACATGGTAGATTTGTTCGGGTTTTCTCTTTCCCGGTTGGTATACTTTGTAATTAACCTCATTCACTTTTTCCCTAATCTCAAATGGACCCTGCCATTTAGCTTAGAACTTGCTTTCCACAGTGGGTACCAAAACAAGAACTCTATCTCCAGGAGAAAATTCCCGTATCTTTGCTCTCCGGTTATATACCCTCTGTTGAGCCCTTTGGGCCTGTTCCATGTGCTCTCTGACAATAGGTACCATGGCTGCAATCCTATCCCTCATTTGTGTTACATGTTCAATAACGCTTCTACAAGGAGTGGGCTGTCCTTCCCACGTCTCTTTGGCAATGTCCAACAGCCCTCTGGGGTGTCTACCATACAACAAATCAAATGGAGAAAACCCCGTAGAGGTCTGAGGAACTTCTCTGATGGCCATTAACAAGTAGGGCAACAAACAATCCCAGTTTTTCCCATCTCTATCAACAACCTTTTTTAACATACTGTTTAATGTTTTATAGAACCTTTCCACCAACCCATCAGTTTGGAGATGGTAGATGGACGTCCTGAGGTGAGTGACCTTAAATAATTTGCACAATTCTTTCATGATCCTTGACATAAATGGAGTACCTTGGTCAGTCAAAAATTCTTTTGGTATTCCCACTCTACTAAAAACCTGCACCAGCTCCCTAGCTATCGCCTTGGTTGTGACAACGACCCCACGAGATCCATGGCTATTCTGTCAAACGGGACTTCTATAATAGGCATGGGAACTAGTGGGCTCCTGAAATGGGGTCTAGGGGCATGATACTGGCATTCAGGACAGGAAGAAAAATATTCAGACACTTCTTTATAAACCCCTGGCCAAAAGAACCTTTGTAAAACTCTTTCAGTGTTTTTTTCTGCCCCTAAATGTCCTGCTGTAACGTGACTGTGAGCTAAATCTAGTACCGTTCTCCGATAAGGCTGGGGAACTACCATCTGTTCCACCACATCCTCACCCCTTTTGACAATGTGGTACAAGAGCTCATTACAGATGGCCATGTGGAGATACGTAACCCTGTCACCTGGTACCACAGGTTCCCCATTAACAATCTTAACATTCTCTCTAGCCTTTATTAAGGTAGGATCCTTTAACTGTTCAGACGCAAACAGATCCTTCTTTACCTCCAGATCAGGCACGCTTTCAGTTCTAACTACTATGTCTCTGTTTCCAGCAAGAGGGCCCTCACTGGACTCCCCATCTGTCACTTCCCCAGCCAAACTAGCAAAAGGCAAAGGGTCAGAAAGTTCAGAAGACACACGTACATCCATAAAATCACCATTATTATCAACTGGCTCTTTACTTCTCCCATCTGTTGATAAACGTGATTCCCACAGTTTCCAAAAAGGAGGAAAATCCCTCCCTATTATGGCCTCATGCACCAAGGTGGGGAACAGTCATACTTTAACAATTGCTGACCCACAACAAGTTTCTATATTCACTTCAGCAGTGACATAATGTTGGGTATCCCCATGTATGCAAGTTACACCAATAGGTATTTGCTGGACCTTTAAGGGGTTCACTAACCCAGCTTTCACGAGAGTAACTAAACTTCCTGAATCTAGCAAGGCCTCTACCCGGTTACCCTCTAAGAACACGTCACACATTTGTTTTTCCAGCTCAGCTGAAGGTACCACAGTACAGGCTAACCTAACAAAGAAAGACATTCTGCGACATTCAAAGGCAACATCACATTGCATGGGTTCTTGCGTAACGGGGCAATTGGCAAAGACATGACCTGGCATACCACACCTAAAACATTTAACCACACAATTATCAACCCGTTTGGGCAGCATAGACCTTTCTAACCCCATTGGCCTGTCTCAAGGGCCAGTGTGTAAAGTCTCTCCAGCCTTGCGTTCTCTTAACCGCCCAGCAACGTTTTCCCACGGAACAGACTTACCAGTCTTTACTGAAGGGCGCTATCGAGGATCTATGGGTTGCTAGGTGGTCATCAGTAGTTCCTCTGCCACCAAATACCTCTCTACCATGTCCACTAATTGGTCACCAGTATCCGGGTTTCCATGGCTCACCCACTTGCGCAGAACCACGGGCAAAGATCTTAAATAGCGGTCCACGACGACTCTTTCAACCATCTGGGGACCAGTTAATGTCTCTGGCTGTAACCATTTTTTTGTTAGCTGAATAAGGTCGTGCATCTGGGAGTGTGGAGGCTTCTCCATGGTGTACACCCAATGGTGCACCCGTTGTGCTCGTACTGACAGCGTGACTCCCAAGCGGGTCAGGATCTCAGTCTTTAGTTTATCATAGTCCCGAGCCTCAGCAGGGGTTAAATCAAAGTACGCTTTTTGGGGCTCACCTGACAAAAAAGGTGCCAGCAGACTGGCCCACTGTGCTTTCAGGCAGTTCTCACGCTCTTTAAAACGTGGTCAGGTAGGCCTCCACATCATCAGCCTCTGTCATTTTCTGCAGGAAGTGACTGGCCCGTATAGAACTAGAGCTGGTCGGAGCACTGATGGCCACATCTCCAACCCGGGCTGCAAGGCTCTGCACCACTTCTGCTTAGGCCTCTCCATCCTGACGCTGTTGCCTCCAATTTTCCTCCATTGCCACCTGCTGCTGTCTGATGGCCAACTGCTGTAGTCTCCAATTTTCCTCCATAGCCACCTGCTGCTGTCTGTTGGCCTCCTGCTGAGCCGTTGTAGCTTGCAGCAAGGCTTTAAGCAGTTCCTCCATGTCGACAGATTTTTCAGGCAGCATTGTAGCTGCTTTCACCCAGGACATATATCAAACCATCAGGGGTGAGTCTCAGCAACTTCACACTGTGCTCTATCTGCATAAACCACCGTTTTCTGCAGGCCTCATAAAGCTGCTGCTTTCACTTATGCGCAGAACGGAATGCTCGCATTCTCCACCAAGTTGTAACACTGTAAGGGAACAAGGTGCTTTTTCCTGGGGTAAATGGCAGCAAGCAGCAGCTGAGAAATCATACAAGCCCAGTTTGTGGTGCAACTGGCTACAACCAGTTTTATTTAAGCAGAAGATAAAACAAACATCAAAAGAAAATACCTTGCCTGTCCGGAACTAACTAAACACAGGACATTCCTAACTATCTCTAATCAAAAAAACACAGAGTTCTCCAGTAAACACTGTATAGCTCACTTGCATAAGGAAGCGTGTTTCTCCCCAGACGAGATTTGCTGCAGTCTTCCCAGGTAGTCTGCCCACACTGATCAGGCCAGCAGCCCTATTACACTCTTACCCAGCTGAAACCCTGATTAGCCTTCTGTGAGGCCAAAGACCCGAACTGGGCCCAACGTCTGGAACTTGCCCTATCTCTCTTTCAGGGCCCTTATCCAGCTTTTCCAATAAACTGAAAAGGTTCTGACAAAACAAAACGTTTTCCTAGAAGTTTTCATTTTTCTAATACATGTAAGACAAGAACCTGGGACAAACATACCTACCCTCAAACACTCTTCCAGTGTTCTTGTCACAACATCCAGAGGCTGCTGCTGCATCTGTCCATCATGGCGCTGCTCCATCCATTAAGGGGTGCTCTGTCAATCCATCCAGAGGCTCCGCCCCAGTGTAAAATTAAAATAATATAATCTAAAAACAAAAAGCCTAATTTTTTTTTCAAATCTATTTTTTTGTTTGTGCTGTACCACAGTGTACTATTAAATTTTTAGTTTATTTTCACAAGTACTGTGACACTGCCAGTCAGACAGCAGTATATTATTTCCTACTCATAAACGCATTGTGTTACACTGTCGGTGTAGTCAACCACAGTGTTTAATTTATTATATATATTTCTGATTAATTTGTGTGACACTGTAACTGCCAGTGTGTGATATAAAAATACTTCTACATATTTTTGACTCATTTGTGCTACACTGTAACCGCAGTGTGTGATATTTAAAATAATATATATATTTTGATTTAAATTAATATTTTGTGCTGTGTTATCCCAGTATACATCCAGGGACTGCAGCTGCTCTGTCCATCTAGGGATGTTCTGTCAGTCCACACAAAATAAAATATATCTCTTTAAAAATATTTTGTGCAGTATCCTTCCAGAATACATCCGGGTGTGCTCCGTTCATTTCAGGGTGTGGTGTCCGTAGCCCATATCCTTATGTTATAACCTATTGTCCTATTTTCATAATTCTTCTTATCACCACATTGTGAATAATTTAAATTAATAATATTAGTAATATTTATAAATGAGCTAAATTTAAATTAAATAAACATAAATAAACTCTCCATACTTATAAACTGAACTTTCTGCATATCGAAGATATCTTTTAGGAAATGAAGAATTTGATCCTAAATAAATTCAATGAAATACATGAAATAAAAATAAATTGAAATAAAAATAAATTAAATTAAATAAATTAAATCTAAAATATTGTCTTCTTTATACTTCTTTGCCTTAATCATCTTTTTGTGAACTGAAATCTTGATCCTTGCCTAATGCCTCATTTTTAAATACATTTTTTTTATTTTTTGTCCTCCCAGTATATACATCCAAGGGCTACTGCTGTTCCATCCAGTTACCTTGGTGCAAACTTTTGGCCTAAACTAGGATGCAAACAATATTGTGAGCTGTAAGGTGTTCAGAATAGTCTGGAAATAATGTTATTGAGGTTAATAATAAAGTAGGAACAAAAACACCACAAAATTCTGTTATTTTAGCTGTTTTTATGATTTTTTTCCCAAAAAATACATATCCAAAACCAAAACCTGCCAGGGTGGTTTTGGCAAACCAATACAGATCCAAAACACGAAAAAGATACAGATCCAAAACCAAAACACAAAACCCGAAAAATGGCCCGGCACACACCCCTAGTTTCCAGATAACACGCTTAACCAATTATGATAGGACATATACGCCTCCTCAGCAGCACCACCTTTCTTCCTAGCCCCCTCGAGCACCTTCTTTCTCTTGCATATTAAAGCAAAAAAGTTATCGTAATGCCCTTTCCTAATGCGATCCTTCACCCAAGGTCGCAGTCTCCGCAGCACCGCCATATTCGCACATCTTACCTCATTCAACTCAACGCAGACTCAACCAACATGCTCGTACTAGAGGACCTACGATGCCGCTTAGTGCCATGATGTCTCCATGACCTCCAACGACCGTAAAAAGAACCAGAAGACCTGGACGAGGTTGAAGAAAGACTTTCACCCTTCTTGCCTCTACCCTGGAGCCCACACCTTCGCTTACTCCCCTGAGCACTTGAATATGAGCTATTGGAGCTAAACATATCAGAGATGACCTCCCCTGACCCCTTGTTATCAAAATTGGGGTCAGCAGAGTACTCACATGAAGCACCTGAAGCCACTTCTGTACGAGTAGTCCTGGCGAGCGATTTGTCAGCCCGGTCCCACTCCATCCTTTGTTCCTCCAGCTGTGGTTCTGCAGCTGTAGATGCAGAATACGAAAAACATTGTCGACACCGCAGGCATATTACCTACACTGGTGCCACTGGATAACCCACTGTTTTGCTTACCTACTATCGCTGCAGCGACCGCCGGCCCCACGGTTTGCACCAGTCATGTGGTTAATGCCCTCCATAACCCAGATGACTCCAGGTAACCCCCAACCAGAACTGGTAGTAAGAATGGGTACCAAAGCTGACACCACCACAGTGCAGAGGGAGAACACAGTTGCCATGTCAAAACCATTCCCCTGAACCATCAACGACACCATTTCTGCCTGACGCGCATACCTCCCGCGGGCACCCGAGACTCTCCACTGAAAGCCTCTTCCACAATCAGCCACAAGGGAACCAAATCCCCACAGCGTCCCCTGGAAGTCCACTCACAAGGCTCCACCCTGGCTCCACCCTGGGGGAATACTTATTTTTAGAGGAGGGGTTATTTTTCTCTCCTTTATGTTTTCTATAGATGTACTTTTAACAATAACAATAACTTTGTCTCATGAATCTGTTTGTTCTTCCTTATACAGTATTACCTTTTATTATTCCTTCTTCTAATTTTAAAATCCTATAAATACTCTTATTTTAATTAACACATAATTTCTGAACTATTTCAGTAGTTTTGATATACAATATATGAATATTTCTATCACATCACTTCCGCCCCTTCTCTCATCTAAGCTTTATATGTTTAGCTCTGATATACTGTATGCTGGTGTACTGCATGCCGCCTATATTCAATTTAGTAGCTTTTCATGGCTACATCTGTAGGTCCTGATTGTACGCACTTGCAACCTTCCATGCATCTTTTACTGCAGTTATGTCTGAGACCAGGGTTGGATTGGGAACTAAAAGTGGCCCTGTAAAATTTTGTAGAAGTGGCCCCTCATGGGCAACACAAGAGGTTAAACATACTGTGTGGAGTTGCTGTACTTCAGAGCTAGAATAACAGAATTAATTGGGGACAATAGAGTGTACTGAGTGCGGTGGGCAGCCTGTCGTGTGGATGGTGGGGCCACATGACAAAATACAAACAGGCCCCATACACATGTCGGCCTACCAGGAATCTTCCTGGTGAGCCCTATGGCCGTTCCACCCCTTAATGGAAGACATTCATACCATAGAACAATGTTATGTGTGCTATGTATTCATTTGTTAATTATATTTTCTGAAAATGTCTAAAGAAATGTGTGGTAATGTATCTCACAAAATTATCACACTTTATTAAAAGAAAAGCTTGGGCAAATAATAAGCTGAGCTGTGTACAGATATTCTATATGTATCAAACATATTTTATTTTTATTTCTTGAGGATGTTTCAGATCATTGCATACTTTGTTGAAAGTGGCAGGATGACAATGAGTAAAATTGTCCATAGTCCCCTATGACCATACTTGTCAGCCTACACTCATAGTAAGTGACATAAGGCATTTTTGGAGTTATATAACTGGAGATACAACTCAAACTGACTATAAATGTCTGATAAAGGGAAAGAGACAAACTTTTGTGATTCACAATTTGCTTCCTTTAGCAGACAAATTAATAAGGGAAATTATGTGTGATTTCTTTTCCTGTGTAAGAAGTATTCCAATCACATTTCCTTCCATTGTTTTTACAAAGCTCTTGTTACAGGCTCCCTGGAAAATAAATGTTAAGTGTTATAGGATGTGTTTGCTTCCTTCTAAATTATCACTGCTATGGGCCTGGTGGCAAAATAATTAAAAGGCTCACTAATTATTTAGTACACATTCATATTTTAATCTCCATTAATATGCATCATTCCTATCCACTCAAGCTCTCATCACAGAAACTGTGCAGAGGAAAAGAAGTTCAAAATGAAAGTGTTATTAATAACTAGAGTGACTATCGAAAATTACCTCTGGTATTATTGCAGGAGATAACAGAACAATTGTTGACATTGTTACATTTACTAGTACAACACAAGTGGATTAGTATATTTTATAATAGTTTTTACTATGTTTTGAACTAAGCGGTTCTTTTAAGACATAGGGGGTTATTCAGAGTTGTTAGCAAACCAAACAAAGCTAGCAATTGGGTAAAACCATGTTGCATTGCAGGCAGTGTTAATTTCATTAGGGATTTTCTATTTCGTTTTAGTCTTAGTCACTTTTCCACAATTTGACAAAATTAAACGTCACATTTTAGACAAATTTTTTAATTTCGTCTTAGTCAAGTTTTAGTCAGTGGATCTTGACGAACATTTTCGTCTATTTCTAATCACTGATTTAGTCATAGCTTTGCAATTTTATGATACTGTAACTACTGTCACTATGTGTTTTAGTACTGTAGTTAATTAGGTATTAAACAAGTGCAACATAACAGACACAAATGCTATTTGCTTTTACAGCAGATAATTTATTTTCTGCAAATATTAATTTAAGAATACAATTGTTCTTTAAAAGAATACAATTGTTCTTTAATTAAAAGAGTCAAAACATTAACCGACCTTAACCCTACTTAAGTAGTAGTAGTTGACTACTACCTGAAGCAGCTTCTGATCCCATACTGCCCCACTCGATTATTGCGTTCTGTAGATGAATAACTTTTAGCAGTACCTAGAATCTCCTGTAATTCATCTGGGGGTCGAGCTTTTAGTCATGCGGCTCTGACTCTATGGAACTCACTTCCCCACACAGTGCGAGAAGCCCCAAGTATAGAATCCTTCAAAAGTAGACTCAAGACTTTCCTGTTTACTCAAGCATTTTCATAATGTCCCTTTAGTATCTACATGCTTCTGTATTTTATGAAAAGCTGTTCTGTACTCCATTATTTCCTGTACTATATTATGCTATGTATCTGTTAAGCGCCTTGAGTCCTATTGGAGAAAGAGCGCTATATAAATAAAATTAATATTATTATTATTAAACATTATAAGATTCTCTGACTCGCTCCTTCTTGTTGTCTCCGACTTCAAACCTTCAAGTAGAAGCATTTCTGCAAATTTTAAATTTTACCTCAGGGCACCTTATCAAATTCTAGAACAACCACTGACATAAGCTTCATTATAAGCTATATAATCACACATACCCAGCACACCAAAACCTACACAGTGTACACAGTCCATCCAGTCCACCTGACCCGACTACACACACATAGTTCAACTCCACACATATTTTATCTTCATCCACTTCCACATCCAGTACAGGTCATATTTACCTTAGAAAACACTGAAGGATGGCGTGTCTTCAAATGTCTCTTCAAATTTGTAGTGTTTTTTTCCAGCCATCTTAATTCCACACAGCACTCCATCAGTGGAAACAATACACTGTGTCTTTCTTTCAGATTTACAATAACTGAAGTGTGTCCATAAATCATCTCTCCATTTCCTTCCCACTGCCAAAGCTGCAGTCGCAGGCAAAGTTTCCAAACTTTCATCATCATTCGACATTTTTTTATGTTAAGCTGCCTATTACGGTGACCACCTTCTTGTTCACGTCAGCTAGAAGTCCTCCATTCCAAACTTGGCCAAGAAGACTCTAACAAAAAAGAAAAAAAAATTGCATAAGAAATATTTGTATTTATAATAATTAAATAAATATAAAAGATCACAGTTGACTACACTCTTACCCAGGCCACCTCCGCTGCCGCACCACACTGTGTATACATATAAATATATATCCTTACACACACATATACTGTATAATGCAACTCTTGTCTGGCTTAGTGTACTGTGCATGCCCCCAACCCAGCGGCGCCCACCTCACATTATATGATATGTCAGTGCCACACACTGTATGTCCACATATATATATATATATATATATATATATATATACATATATATATATATACATACATACATACATTTATATAAATATATATATATATATATATATATATATATATATGTGTGTGTGCCTGTGCATGCCCCCCCCCACCAGCCAGCCCCACATTATAGGCCACACACAAAAATGTCCATGTTACTATATACATGCCATGTCATTGCCACCTATATATATATATATATATATATATATATGCTGCTGTGCCTGTGCCCTGTGCATGCTGCCCCCCACTGGCCAGCCCCACATTATAGGCCACACACAAAAATGTCCACATTATAATATTCATGCCATGCCATTGCCACTTATATATATATATATATATATATATATGAAGTAGTGGTAGTATGGCGCCACAGGTGTATGTGAATAGGGTCGGTGTGGGGTTAAGGTAGTATGCTTAACCGTAGACACTCCTTAGTGGATGTAAGGTGTCAGCTAGCCCCCAAGTAAGTTCAGGCATTGATAAGCTGCCTTGTATTTAGAGATATAGAAGGGAGGGGGGGGGGGGGGCGTCAGCGACTAACAGTGTCAAATTATTTAAAAAATAAGTGTGAAGAAATGGCTGGATATGTACGGATAAAAAGATAAAACTACATTTATTTATAAAAAGTGGGGTTCTTAAAATGTCAAAAGTATAGGATACATAAAAATACAAAAAGGGCTAAGAGGTATAAAACATATAAATACACAGCAAAAATTCTAATAGGATAAAAAAGTGGTGCTTATCTTAAAAATGGAGGGTCAGTTAGAGGTACACCCAACGCGTTTCGTCCATCAGACTTCATCAAGGGGTAGGGTACTACTGAACAGAGGTTCTATTTATAGCTGGTACAAGTGCTAATGAGTAATTATGACATCACTTCCTGTTGGACCTGCAAATTGCTTACAACTTCCCAAAGTCACATATTGACAAACCTATAGTGCAGCAGTAGTAATCACAGGTCCATGTGCAGTGTTAATAACCAAAGACGAGTCCATAAAGTGTCATTTTGCAGGGGTAGAAGTTCAGAGACGCGTCCCGCGTCACTTCCGCCCTGTTTCCAGCGTCAGCCTCGGCGATGTGCGCATGCGCGTCCTGCGGTATTTCCGGTATCGGCATCCAGCGTGCGCTATGTCTTCCTTCTAACACAGGTGTTGGGAAATGTCACGCTTCCTGTCAGGGCGGGGACCGACTGCTCCTTCAGTGTGATTGGATGGGGGAAGCTGTCAGTCATCACGGCGGCCATTTTTATGGAGTATTTATAGCTGCAGACATCTTTTATCCTGATGCAGGTTTAAGTAGTGAATGGAATCTCCACGGAAACCAATATACAATTAAATATAAATGAAAACACATATTAGAACACCATTGTGGTTTTTGTTTGGTGAATTATAAATAGTGATTAATATTAATATTAAATATAAATGGTAATCGGTGTTATATAATGTAAAAAAAATGTTAAATGAGCGGAGTGAGAGATATTTCTTATGGATACATTATCATTAAAGCCAGGTTGTTGTATACTGTCCCTTAACCAATTATCTATCAAACAATTAGAGGGTATAAGAGCAGGTAGAACAGGTTGCTGAGACATAAGGTAAAATAGATTGCTAAAATAAGGTGCCACGAATATTTACCAGGAGTTGCTGCCAATCAATAAGGCTTAATAAAATGTTTAGGGAGATCAACCCTAATTACTAATATATATAGCATTAGCATAGAGACATTATAGATAGAAAGTGCCATTAATAAATCATATAAAAGACTCAGTGATCCATTAATTACTAAAGTGCATAGGATGTCTATCATAATTACATAGTGCATAAGGTGTCTAACAATATTTATATATGAAGGTGTATACATGAAAGAGATTACTCAAGAGGTGAAACACTATATAGGTCTGTCATATATGACTAAAAGTGTTGTGTATACTAATAGTGCATGTGTACATGACAGACAGTGATAGACATTTCTGACGGTAAAAGTAGTGTGTACTGTGAACTGATAGACTATTTGTGTGTCAATATTGCGGACACTGTTTATGGTCCACCATAACCCACTATGTACAGTACCCAATCTTCGCAAATGGTACCCCCATTTGGTACTGGTTGGGCCCTACACTGCTTAGCTTCCAAGGTCGGACGAGATTGGGCGTCCACCAGTGTGGTATGACTGTATCTTGTGGTGAAGCGACTCAAGTACACAGTAATTAATTTTTTATTAAAAGTATTGACATACTACACAATACATGGTGTTTTGATACAAATATGATGCTAGAAAAGTGCTGAGTGCTTAAAGAGTAGAAAAGGAAGAAGGAAACCGGATTGATCGGCCAGGTAGCTTCTTTCACAGGAACGGTGCGATTTCGTAACCTTTGTTGAAACCCATGGGATGTGTAGTTTTTAGTTGGAATATCCAATACATTTCCCTCTGGGAAAGCTTTTTAGCTAGGTCATCGCATCTTTCACCGATCGTAACGTGTTCTATTGCCTTGAAAGAAAGTTCCTCTGGATTGGAGTTATGTTCAAGTTTGAAGTGTCTGTAAATTAAATGCTTCTCCAGTTTATTCTTGATACTCCTTACATGTTCCTGTATCCTAATTTTTAGTGTCCTTTTCGATTTTCCCACATATTTTTTGTGGCACGTACATTCTAGTAAATAAATAACTGATGTACTATTACAGTTCATAAACTCCTTTATCTTTAACTCCTGGGTATTTTCCGTGTCGCTGAAGGTTCTTCTATTAGGATTTAGAAATTTGCACACGTTGCAATGTCCGCATTTGTATGCTCCAATGCACTTCAGAAGGGAACAGTGAGTAGTGTCTGGGTGGTATGTCCCGTAGCATACTGGGTGCAAGAATGTCTTTCAGATTCTTTGATTTTCGAAAGATGAGCTCTGGGTGGGGGGGGAGAATTTCTTTAAGAATCGGGTCCATCAGTAAAATGTCCCAATGAGATCTTAACGAAGTTCTGATGTCACGCTCGTGACTGGTATATGTGGTTATAAAAGAGATGGACTCCTGTTTTCCCATTTTATCTTTGTATGTAAGTAGATTGTCCCTCTCAAGATTTCTAGTCTTCACAATTGCTTCATCCAGTATCGCTTTGGGGTACCTCTTTTCTTCAAATCTTTTCCTGTAGGTTGCTAGTTGTTGTTCGCAGTCTTCAGTTTTGTTACAGTTTCTCCGAATTCTATGGAATTGCGAATACAGGATATTGTTCTTCCATTTCTGTGAGTGGCTGCTCTTATAATGGAGATAACTGTTCATGTCAACCTCTTTAATGTAATTCTTGGTGGTGACCGCCCCTTCTTCTCCTATTAAAATCAGATCCAAAAATTCAATAGAGCCTTCATTTACATTGCAGGTAAAAGACAGGTTAAAATCGTTGGTCTGTAAATCTTAAAAAAGTCCATGAACGACTCAGAAGTCCCATTCCAGATAATTAAAATATCGTCAATGTATCTCTTATACAGTACAACAGACTCCTTGAAACATTGTGTGGTATACATGTATTTCTCCTCCCATTGTTCCATGAATAAATTAGCAAAGCTAGGTGCGAAAATAGTGCCCATAGCAGTGCCACACCTTTGCAGATAAAATTTATCTAAAAATTTAAAATAATTCCGGCTTAAAATGAATTGCATTAATTCGCAGATAAAATTCCTGTGTGCTTCTGTCAGGGAGTGATCCTTGTTCAGGTATTCTCTACTTGCTTTGATGCCTTTTTGGTGTTCTATGCAGGTATACAGTGACTGTACATCAATGGTTACCCACAAATATGAGTCCTTCCATTCTATATTCTTCACCTCATTTAGTACCATAGTTGTATCTTGGCGGAACGATGGTAGCTCTCTGACGTATGGGTTCAAAAAGACATCCACGTACTTAGATAAGTTAGAAGTGAGGGAAATTATCCCTGCAACAATGGGTCTCCCAGGCGGATTAGTTAAGCACTTATAAATTTTAGGTAAAAAGTAAAATATGGGGGTCGTGGGGTTGGATTGCATTAAAAAGGAAAATTCATCCTTAGTGATGATGCCGTTTCTCAGACCCTGTAAAAGTAGTGATCTGAGTTCCTCTATAAAGCTGTCCTTGGGATCATCTGGTAGTGTCATGTAGGAGTGGCTATCTCCTAAAAGTCTCTGTGCTTCTTGGACATATTTATCTCGATCCATTATAACCAACCCACCCCCCCCCCCCTTTGTCAGCCGGTTTTATAACAATGTGTTTATTCTTTTGTAGATTTTTAATTGCTTTTATCTCTCTGTTATGGAGATTTTTCTTCATAATAAGTGTGGGCTCCGTCTCGCAAAGGTCTTTCTTCACTAAGTCATAAAAAATGCAAATATTATTCCCTTTGGACTCCACCGGATAATACTTGCTTTTAGGTTTGAGTCCCGATTTGGAACTTGCTTCGTAATTGGATATGGCAGCATTTTCTTTTCTTAAGAAATGTCTTTTCAACGTGAGTTTACGCACAAACTTGTTAAGGTCAATGAAAGTTTCAAATTTATTAAGTCCTCCTGTGGGTGCAAACGATAATCCTTTGCTAAGTAGGGATTGTTCTGAGTAAGTCAGTTCATGTGTTGATAAGTTGAAGATTCCTTTTTCCGTCGTGTTAATACTTACAGGTTTCTCTTTTTGAATTCTTTCCCTCCTGCCGCCCCGTTTTCCTCGATGTCTGCAAATCTTCTTTTTAGTGGGGAGGCATGTTTGACGTCCTCCTGTACTGAGCTTCTGGGAGGAGCTTTTGGCCTTGCTCCTTGTCTTGAGGATAAAAAATCCTGTTCATTAATGGATTTCAGTCGGTTCAAGGCAGTGAATCTGTTTGATGTTCTAATAGAAGGTGTTCTAGGTGAGTCATCTCTCCGTGGTGGTCTCGCTCTTTGTGGTATCATTTTACAGTGGTACCTTTGATCTGTTTTCTATTTGTCAAGCGTTTTGAATCTACTCCAGTTCTTGATGGTTCCTTGTTAGTAGTCCCTTTTGTCTCTGAGAAATTTTTTCTCCTTCCCTTGTATGACTGCCTCCTATATATGTTCTAGTTTTTTGTTAAGAACATTCTCATTCTACACTCTTACCCAGGCCACCTCCACTGCCGCACCACACTGTGTATACATATAAATATATATCCTTACACACACATATACTGTATAATGCAACTCTTGTCCGGCTTTGTGTACTGTGCATGCCCCCAACCCAGCGGCGCCCACCTCACATTATATGATATGCCAGTGCCACACACTGTATGTCCACACGTGTATATATATATATATATATATATATTTATATAAATAAATATATATATATATATATATATAGAGAACAAATATATATTCGGCACTCCAAATGAATGGTAAAAATCAACTTGCCGGGTGCCTTCCAAACGGGAACAGATATGCAAACGAGAAATAGGCGGCACTCACGGACTCTTCATCTGACAAAACTCGAGCTGACTCAAGAGATGTGTTTTAACGTTTCGGTTTTAATCCAACCGTCATCAGAAGAACATACAAAAGAATACAAAAAGCTCTTACCTTTATACATGCTAAAATCACCACGAGTGCCTTGTCCTCGGCGTCCACGCCGGGACCTACTTCCGGTTACGTCATCATACATGGACTCGGTTGTCCTGACAACGCAAAACATCCGGCTAGTGTGACAAACCCATCACCATGACAACTTAAAAACAAAAATGCAGGAAGGAGACTCAGTGAACGCAAAAGCCTCATGCTGATCAAATGTGCAAACCTCTATGTGTATACACAATGTAGTACTCATGTCAAATTGACATCCACAGAGGGTCAAGATAATAATAAAATTAATGCTACAAAAAGCATGTTAGTGGCAAAGTCTCATTTAAGCCATTGGGTGATACCGTATTTAAACGGTGTATCCACCTGGCTTCTTTTTGTAAAAGGATCCTGTGTCTATCACCCCCTCTTTTAGATACCAATACCTGTTCTAACATCTTATAGCGCAATGTGGCTAATCCGTGCTGATGTGTTTTAAAATGCTTAGCCACTGGCTGGTCAATATTTTTACCCTCTAGGATTTGTTTAATTGCGCTTCTATGCTGGGACATGCGCTCTTTAAATTGACAACTAGTTTTGCCTATGTAAAATAGGCCACATGGACATCTAATACAGTATACTACAAATTTACTAGTGCAGGTGAGAACCTGTTTGATTCTAATTCTTTTGCCTGTATGTGGATGAACCACATAGTCACCCGTCTCTAAATAAAGACAGGTGGTGCATCCTGTACACTTGTAATTGCCTGGTTTTCTCGACAAAAAAGTACTGGTGTCAATAGCAGATAGTTGCGAGATGTCATTATGCACTATCATGTCCCTGATGTTTTTACCCCTCCTATAACTGGGCATGAATCTGGAGGATTTCAGACTACTCAAATCTGAATCGGATTGAATTACCGGCCAGATTCTCTTAGCTGTTTTAGTGAGGAGGTGACTAGAAGTGGTAAAATTTGAAACATATGCCACCACTTTGGGCGAACTTGTTGTGTCAGTGATCTTAGGTATTGGGATCTTAGGTTGGCTCAAAGCCTTAGCCCTGGCTGCTCGAAGCAATTCGTTTTTGTAACCTCGTTCCAAGAATTTCTTGGTCATGAGGTCCATCTGTGCTTTTTCTTCTCCCAAATCGCTGCAAATGCGATGGACACGTAAGAATTGAGAATATGGTAATCCATTTCTCAAAGACTGGGGGTGATGGCTAGAGGACATTAAGAGACTATTCACATCTGTGGGTTTACTATAAATCGACGTTTTAAATTGACCCTCTGAAAAACTAATGTTAACATCCAAAAAATTGATGCTAACAGGCTGGATGTCATAAGTAAATTTGATGGACTCATCACTCAAATTTGCTTCTCTCATCATCTGAATAAAGCCTTCACGTGTGCCTGTCCACAAAATGAATACATCATCGATGTAGCGTGTGTACATGGCTATACAAGATTTAAATTCATCTCTGGAAAAGAAAAGTGATTGTTCCACACCGAACATAAACGAATTCGCATACGCCGGTGCGGCACAAGAACCCATGGCACAGCCACGCACCTGTTTGAAAAACTCATTATTAAACAGAAAATAATTCCTGTGTAAAGTTAAATACAACAATGACATAAAGAAATTAATTTCTGGACCAGTGTAATATGGATTACCATCTATCAAGGATTTGACAGCCGCCAAACCCCGCGCATGGGGAATGCTGGTGTATAAGCTAACAACGTCCGCTGTACACAACCAGCATTCACCTGCGGTCAACTTCACTTCACGTAATTTTTGCAGAAAGGTAGTGGTGTCCTTAAGGTAAGTACCCTGATTCTGGATAACTGGTTGAAGATAATGATCAACATATTTCGCAATATTGGAATATAACGATCCCCTAGCTGCTATGATGGGACGCCCTGGTGGGCAAACTGGGTTTTTATGCAGCTTTGGGATCGTGTAAAACACAGGCACATATGGACAAGAAACCACTAGAGCCTTTTTGGTGGTTTCAGTAATAATACCATCAGTCTCAGCCTGTGATAGAATTAATTTTAATTCACCAGAATATTCAGAAGTAGGGTCCTCTTTTAATCTGCTATACACAGACACATCATCAAGTTGGCGATAAGCCTCTGATTTGTAATCTGCCAAATCCTGAATCACGATGCCCCCTCCCTTGTCGGCAGGACGCACCGTGATATCAGGATAAGTTGACAGATCGCGTAAAGCCAGACGCTGTGCTTTGGTGAGATTTTTAACATTAGTATTAGATGAATTAGATAAGTTGCCACAACTATCAATGCAGCTTAATAAAGTCCTGGTGAAGACCTTGATAGCTGGATTGCTTGAGTATGGGTCAAAAGCGGACCTGGACCTAATAGGACAATCAGATTGATTGGAGGTCAAATCAGATTTAACATTGAAGAATTCCTTCAAGCGTAGCTGTCTATTAAACCTGCTAAGGTCAATTCTGCTGTCCAGATCATTATGTTCATTAGTAGGAACAAAATTTAAGCCTTTAGACAGCACGCTTAACTCATCCTCTGTGAAAGATCTTGAAGATAAGTTGTAAATCACTTCTTTGGTTTTGCGCCTTTTGAGCCCTTCCCTTTCACACTGCCCGCCGCGTCTGGTTCTGGCTCTGCGGGTGAATCCCTCCGGGCCCTGGTTTGGACCCCTAAAGGGACCAATGGTGCGGTAGGACGTCGTCTTGGATTGGCACGGTCAGTTTCACTATTCGAGGTGCCGCTAGAGGTATCAATATCTGAATTTGGGCGGCGGTTTCTTCTGTTAGACCTTGGCCTGGAGAAATTGGGTTTACTGGTGTTGTTAGCCCAAATGTATACCTTATTCTCCAAATAGTCCTTTCTGACTGTGGCAAATTTCTTTGCTTTAAATTTCACCAGATCAGATTTATATTTCTCAACTTGTGTTGCCAATTTCGTGATCCAGTTACCACTGGTGTCTTCAGAGAGGACTGGTAATGTGGTCAATTCCAGATCTTGAATCTTTGTGCGTGTCACTCCTAATTCCCTCGTCGCTTCCTCTATCACTAGAAGGATTAGATCAAAGGATGCTTTATTAAGCACCGCGGCCCATCTGCGGCAAAACTCAGGATTGTAGCGGCCTATGGTGGGGGTGTTCCGTATCCGAAACCCCCTAGGCAGCAGCCGTTCCCGGTAATAGTCCGACAAACAGACCCCGTGGAGATAAAAATCGGTTTCTTTGTTTTTCAATCTTAATAGATGCAAATATAGTTGCTCAGGTGAATCAGCCGCCATGGTGGAAGATAATTTTTCTTTAATGAGTATTCTGTCGGCATCTACATCAGAGAGTGACAGCAATTCTCCTTGAGGCATGTTGGCTATGCGGAACCCCGAGACTCCCTCTTGTACTGTCTCCATGCTGCAATATCCTCACCGGGATAGATGCTGCAAAATAATTTGCACTAGTGTAGGCAGTGTGGAACAAAACTGCTGGGTGCCCTAATACTAGGCTAACGTTGCTGCGAACGCGCCAATAAATGCAGAGAACAAATATATATTCGGCACTCCAAATGAATGGTAAAAATCAACTTGCCGGGTGCCTTCCAAACGGGAACAGATATGCAAACGAGAAATAGGCGGCACTCACGGACTCTTCATCTGACAAAACTCGAGCTGACTCAAGAGATGTGTTTTAACGTTTCGGTTTTAATCCAACCGTCATCAGAAGAACATACAAAAGAATACAAAAAGCTCTTACCTTTATACATGCTAAAATCACCACGAGTGCCTTGTCCTCGGCGTCCACGCCGGGACCTACTTCCGGTTACGTCATCATACATGGACTCGGTTGTCCTGACAACGCAAAACATCCGGCTAGTGTGACAAACCCATCACCATGACAACTTAAAAACAAAAATGCAGGAAGGAGACTCAGTGAACGCAAAAGCCTCATGCTGATCAAATGTGCAAACCTCTATGTGTATACACAATGTAGTACTCATGTCAAATTGACATCCACAGAGGGTCAAGATAATAATAAAATTAATGCTACAAAAAGCATGTTAGTGGCAAAGTCTCATTTAAGCCATTGGGTGATACCGTATTTAAACGGTGTATCCACCTGGCTTCTTTTTGTAAAAGGATCCTGTGTCTATCACCCCCTCTTTTAGATACCAATACCTGTTCTAACATCTTATAGCGCAATGTGGCTAATCCGTGCTGATGTGTTTTAAAATGCTTAGCCACTGGCTGGTCAATATTTTTACCCTCTAGGATTTAATAGACAGCTACGCTTGAAGGAATTCTTCAATGTTAAATCTGATTTGACCTCCAATCAATCTGATTGTCCTATTAGGTCCAGGTCCGCTTTTGACCCATACTCAAGCAATCCAGCTATCAAGGTCTTCACCAGGACTTTATTAAGCTGCATTGATAGTTGTGGCAACTTATCTAATTCATCTAATACTAATGTTAAAAATCTCACCAAAGCACAGCGTCTGGCTTTACGCGATCTGTCAACTTATCCTGATATCACGGTGCGTCCTGCCGACAAGGGAGGGGGCATCGTGATTCAGGATTTGGCAGATTACAAATCAGAGGCTTATCGCCAACTTGATGATGTGTCTGTGTATAGCAGATTAAAAGAGGACCCTACTTCTGAATATTCTGGTGAATTAAAATTAATTCTATCACAGGCTGAGACTGATGGTATTATTACTGAAACCACCAAAAAGGCTCTAGTGGTTTCTTGTCCATATGTGCCTGTGTTTTACACGATCCCAAAGCTGCATAAAAACCCAGTTTGCCCACCAGGGCGTCCCATCATAGCAGCTAGGGGATCGTTATATTCCAATATTGCGAAATATGTTGATCATTATCTTCAACCAGTTATCCAGAATCAGGGTACTTACCTTAAGGACACCACTACCTTTCTGCAAAAATTACGTGAAGTGAAGTTGACCGCAGGTGAATGCTGGTTGTGTACAGCGGACGTTGTTAGCTTATACACCAGCATTCCCCATGCGCGGGGTTTGGCGGCTGTCAAATCCTTGATAGATGGTAATCCATATTACACTGGTCCAGAAATTAATTTCTTTATGTCATTGTTGTATTTAACTTTACACAGGAATTATTTTCTGTTTAATAATGAGTTTTTCAAACAGGTGCGTGGCTGTGCCATGGGTTCTTGTGCCGCACCGGCGTATGCGAATTCGTTTATGTTCGGTGTGGAACAATCACTTTTCTTTTCCAGAGATGAATTTAAATCTTGTATAGCCATGTACACACGCTACATCGATGATGTATTCATTTTGTGGACAGGCACACGTGAAGGCTTTATTCAGATGATGAGAGAAGCAAATTTGAGTGATGAGTCCATCAAATTTACTTATGACATCCAGCCTGTTAGCATCAATTTTTTGGATGTTAACATTAGTTTTTCAGAGGGTCAATTTAAAACGTCGATTTATAGTAAACCCACAGATGTGAATAGTCTCTTAATGTCCTCTAGCCATCACCCCCAGTCTTTGAGAAATGGATTACCATATTCTCAATTCTTACGTGTCCATCGCATTTGCAGCGATTTGGGAGAAGAAAAAGCACAGATGGACCTCATGACCAAGAAATTCTTGGAACGAGGTTACAAAAACGAATTGCTTCGAGCAGCCAGGGCTAAGGCTTTGAGCCAACCTAAGATCCCAATACCTAAGATCACTGACACAACAAGTTCGCCCAAAGTGGTGGCATATGTTTCAAATTTTACCACTTCTAGTCACCTCCTCACTAAAACAGCTAAGAGAATCTGGCCGGTAATTCAATCCGATTCAGATTTGAGTAGTCTGAAATCCTCCAGATTCATGCCCAGTTATAGGAGGGGTAAAAACATCAGGGACATGATAGTGCATAATGACATCTCGCAACTATCTGCTATTGACACCAGTACTTTTTTGTCGAGAAAACCAGGCAATTACAAGTGTACAGGATGCACCACCTGTCTTTATTTAGAGACGGGTGACTATGTGGTTCATCCACATACAGGCAAAAGAATTAGAATCAAACAGGTTCTCACCTGCACTAGTAAATTTGTAGTATACTGTATTAGATGTCCATGTGGCCTATTTTACATAGGCAAAACTAGTTGTCAATTTAAAGAGCGCATGTCCCAGCATAGAAGCGCAATTAAACAAATCCTAGAGGGTAAAAATATTGACCAGCCAGTGGCTAAGCATTTTAAAACACATCAGCACGGATTAGCCACATTGCGCTATAAGATGTTAGAACAGGTATTGGTATCTAAAAGAGGGGGTGATAGACACAGGATCCTTTTACAAAAAGAAGCCAGGTGGATACACCGTTTAAATACGGTATCACCCAATGGCTTAAATGAGACTTTGCCACTAACATGCTTTTTGTAGCATTAATTTTATTATTATCTTGACCCTCTGTGGATGTCAATTTGACATGAGTACTACATTGTGTATACACATAGAGGTTTGCACATTTGATCAGCATGAGGCTTTTGCGTTCACTGAGTCTCCTTCCTGCATTTTTGTTTTTAAGTTGTCATGGTGATGGGTTTGTCACACTAGCCGGATGTTTTGCGTTGTCAGGACAACCGAGTCCATGTATGATGACGTAACCGGAAGTAGGTCCCGGCGTGGACGCCGAGGACAAGGCACTCGTGGTGATTTTAGCATGTATAAAGGTAAGAGCTTTTTGTATTCTTTTATATATATATATATATATGTGTGCATGCCCCCCCACCAGCCAGCCCCACATTATAGGCCACGCACAAAAATGTCCATGTTACTATATACATGCCATGTCATTGCCACCTATATATATAAATATATATATATATATATATATATATATATATGCTGCTGTGCCTGTGCCCTGTGCATGCCCCCCACTAGCCAGCCCCACATTATAGGCCACACACAAAAATGTCCACATTATAATATTCATGCCATGCCATTGCCACTTATATATATATATATATATATATATATATATATATATGCTGTGCCTGTGCCACATTATACATGGGGTGATGGGGGTCCTGTCCCTCTTACCTGGCCTGAAATGGTGTTAAATTTAAGTGTGTCCTCCTCTCCCCCTGGCTGGGTCTCCTCAGTCCTGGTCACTGCTGCTGTCAGTGCTGTGCTTATGAGTTGGCATGCTGTACTGCTTGATAAAGCTGCCTGGGCCGGCTGGGCCCTGAATTGTAGCTCTGTCACCCCAATCTCCACTATACTTACTTCACAGTGCACACAGATGCCCCACTCTGTCTCCTAGTCGCCGCAAGGCCCGTCGGACCACATCTGTATGCGGCGTCCTGCGTTGCTTCCTGGGTACATTAGAGTATCGCGAGACATGTGACTTCCTGACGTAAATAATAAAGAGTTTTCGTCTTGTCAATATTCGTCAGGACATCATGGACTAATAATTTGTCATCATTTTCATTATGAAGAATTTTCTATTTTCATTATTGTTATGTTTTAGTCATTAAAAAAACTTTGTCAATGAATAGTTTTCATCGGAATTAACACTGATTGCAGATGGGGCAGATGTAACATGTGCAGAGAGATTTTATTATATATAATCAGTAGCTCTTTGTTCTGAATTTGTAATAGTCTGGAAAATCTGTGGAAGTCCATGGTTACTATCAGCCACATCAGAAGAGGTGTGTTGAGGTGAAGCCTGACCACCTGAAGGTGGGGTTAGTCTATGTAGTGGCCTGAGAAGAGCACGAAAATGTTTCCATTTTAGCTGCTCCTCCTGCATCATTTCCGAATTTGCCCATGATGGAGCAACACAGGAAGCAATGAAGGAACAAGACCACCAGAGGAAGGTATAAAACTGTGACAGAGAAGCAGGAAACAATTGAGCAGCGAATAAAGGGACAACTGAGGGAATGAGTATGTCAAGCATAAAAATTAACACCATCACATGCTCCACTATTAAAGTGCAGCTGAGAACAGGAGTCATTTGTCAGGATCGGGGAGAAGCAATAGATATAACTTTGTGGAGCCAGAGAGGCTTCAGGAATTTAATGAACAGAACCTGAAGAGTTAAAATGGGCATCACAACTTCAGGCAGTCTCACAATGAAGAAACCATCAGGGAGAAACTTACTAGAGGAAGAGGAACAAGCAGCAGAGCAGCCAGAGAGCACAGTGCTGGAAGCGTAGGATTAACAAGTGAGTATCGCCAAGACTCATAGGCACCTAACTGCCAGGAGACACAGAGAGAGTGGGCCCAAGATGGCAGCAGCCAGCTCCCAGAACATGCCAGACCACCACCAGAGCACTGGAGAACAAAGCAGGATTCCAGGAGGTAAGCAATAGAGCAGCACCACCGGACGACCAAGGGAGCTGTCAAGGAGACCAGGAGCACCAAGGCAGGGAGCACAAGAAGATCAGGTCTCACAAAACAGCATCTTTCAGGTGATGAAATGTCCACCGTGACATGCCAAGAAGGGAAGAGAATGTTGCCTACTCAGGTGCCAATACAGGTGCATGGACAGCTAGGATATATGAATTAATATAGCATAGGCATGGGCAGTGTCGGACTGGGGCATGAAGGGGCCATCAGGGAAATGCATATGGTGCCCATATTTAGGGGTGTGCCCAACCTGCACAGAGGCTTGAGTAACTATTCTATTTATATAGAAATACTGCTAGTGCATAGTTATGTACAAGATTAATAAAAGCACTGTAGAGAATAAACCATAGTTATGTGCAGTATAATGTAACATACATATAATGTATTATTCAAGTTCAGAGTGTGGAACCTGATTCCTAGAGGAGGGGATGGGCCCTCAGGCAGTGGGGCCCACCAGGGGTTTTCCACTGAACCCCTGTGGGCCAGTCCAACCCTGGGCATGGTAGAAGTGGCAAGGTGCTGCCTACTCTATGCTATGCCAATTCATGCCCCACATTTTTAGGATTTCTACCTCCACAATATGCAGCGGCCCTACAATTGGTAAACAAAACCCAAACAGAAAACCATTTAAAAGAAAATGGGCTTCATCCCACAGAGGATACTGGCCCTAGCAATTCTCCTTCTCAATTAACTGAACATAAGTTTCAGATTTATTGAGACATGAGCCTTAATGATTCTGGTTTGTCCTTTGCCTGCCCCACCTTTACAATACTTGATGGAGTGACCACTTCCATTAATTCTACCGGAGTGACAAAAATTACACCCCATCCCTTTTGTACCAGGAGAATCATTAAAGGCAAAACATTTACTTTTTACCTCTGAAAATAAACCAGGTCTACCTGGACACATAGGCCTAAACAATGGTTGATTCTCAGCCTCACTTTAATGCTACTGTGTGACATCAAGCCACACCTCAGTAGCTTTAACTCCTAAGGATATAACTATTTTGGCCCTCATTCCGAGTTGTTCGCTCGCAAGGCGAATGTAGCAGAGTTACACACGCTAAGCCGCCGCCTACTGGGAGTGAATCTTAGCTTCTTAAAATTGCGACCGACGTACGCGCAATATTGCGATTACAAACGAGTTAGCAGTTTCAGAGTAGCTCCAGACTTACTCTGCCTGTGCGATCATTTCAGTGCTTGTCGTTCCTGGTTGACGTCACAAACACACCCAGCGTTCGCCCAGGCACTCCCACCGTTTCCCCGGCCACTCCTGCGTTTTTTCCGGAAACGGTAGCGTTTTCAGCCACACGCCCCTGAAACGCCGTGTATCCGCCCAGTAACACCCATTTCCTGTCAATCACATTACGATCGCCGGAGCGAAGAAAAAGCCGTGAGTAAAAATACTTTCTTCATAGTAAAGTTACTTGGCGCAGTCGCAGTGCGAACATTGCGCATGCGTACTAAGCGGATTTTCACTGCGATGCGATGAAAAATACCGAGCGAACAACTCGGAATGAGGGCCTTTTTTTTTATCATGCTACTTTCTAAACTGCTCATCATAACGACTCTAGTAAAGTGGTAGGACTGCATGTATATCATCACTCATATAGGCAAATAATGCAGAACAGAAAAGATATGCCATAACTATGTGTGTGTGTGTGTGTGTGTGTGTGTGTGTGTGTGTGTGTGTGTGTGTGTGTGTGTGTGTGTGTGTGTGTGTGTGTGTATAATGATTTCTACCGATAGCATATTATACAAAGAATAATACTAGAGAACTAAAAAAAACTAGAATATAAAACTCTGTAGAGTAAAGCATTTATTAATTGTATCCAGTTGATTAAAGAATTAATATATAATCTAAAATAGAATAAAATTAAATAATCTATAGCATATTAATCATTTATATAGGATTTTACCAAAATAGTTCAAACATAATGTAAAATAATTAAAGTGAATTAATTCATAATTGCTTTATAAACGATGGTCCCACAGAATTTATAATCATTCATTAATAAATAATAACCTATTATCTATAAGTACAATAGCAAAAAAGTATTATGTATAACAAGGGTATCAGAATGAATGATTGCTGAAAAAAATTGCTGAATATTTGTGTCAACATTAAATATTAAAAATTATCAGAAGTCTATAAATGGGATACAAGTATACAACATGTATACAGATGTGTTCATGGTCAGCTGACCAGTGTGTGTGCACGTGCGTACGCACCTGTTTCCATTAGGAATGCATTGGTGCGTTTACACCTGCCTTATTCGTGTCCGTGTATATATAGCCACTGCTGCGACATATGTACACATGCAAATGCATTGAGGCAACAATGAGGCTGGACAGATCTGCCAAATACAAAACTAGATATATATTTATAAACATATAAATGAACTAAAAATATATAAAAACTATTAAAACATTTTAAAGATTAAAAATGTATAAAATTGTTTCCAATAATGAAAAATCATTTATCAGGGTATTTTTTACCAAAAAATATAGTGAGAATATGTCGGCATGCGCTGGCTACCCTCCATTGTCCCCTCCCCACAGGGACAGAGTAGATTTTAATACTGTGCATTGCTGGTCAATTTCATTCATGTGCCATTCTCGGGATCTACCTCTGAAGTTACTGACGTGTCTGTGATGTTCTTGGGTACTGTCCTGTTTGATGTGCCTGTGTCACATATGCTGCATTCACATTGCACATGCATCAAGGTGTCGCTGCGGACCTGCATGCATTGAGAATTCCTACGCAAAGTGATTGACAGGAAGTGGCCATTTGGGGGTGTTAACATTATGTTAGCAGGAAGTGATTGTTAAAATGCAAGTGTGTCATGGCCATTTTCAGGGGCGTGTGTCTGACGTCAGCTGCGGTCTCAGGCATACAAAAATGTGGCGCCCGAGTGACTACTGCCACGGCTATTCTGCGCAGCCATAGGTCTGCCCTTCAGCTTGATGTTTCCCATTTTTATGTACAGGCCGTGTATGCATATTCAATTGCGAATGAGTTGTGTTCACTCTGGTGGGAGTCTATTTTGATTTCTGTGTGGCAACTTCACTTGCGTGTATAACTGCACTTGCCGCTGCATTAGTGTACTTCTCGGAATCAGGCCTTATATCAGAGAAGCACCAGCCCACAGTTTCACGTGTATGACTCTACTGGTTGCTTCCCCTTCATGTCAGAGACCAGCACTATGTGGCTGTGACCTGGAGGCATTGAAAACACATGGTAAGATCTTCAAAAATGTTCTTTTCTTTAATAAACACAGAGGCTAGAAATAGTTCTCAGTTTTCCCTGTGTGTAAGCTGACTTGCTAGCACTGTCACAGATATTCGGTAAAATCATTTAAAAAGAAAAATATGTTATACATTAATTTCTTACATTTATTTTAGTCAAATACAACTGAAAGATCACATAAAGGAGTTGTAGTAACTAGTTTGCAATGATACAGTAGCTCTGCAAATAGCTATTAAACATTTTTTTTAATGACTATATTATAGAGGTATAAAAGTGAACACTGAACAAGACTACATTTTAATACTTTTTTGCAAGTGATACAGTAGTCTTCTGTATTCAAAGATTGCATTGATCTAAGCAATTTACTTAGTGTTACAGTACAGTATATGATAATGTCTTTTTATATGTCTTCTAGTGTTAATAGACTTTAAATAAGAAAATACTAATCTAGCAGTAGATTGCATTTTTATGTTTGTATTATGGCTCTGCAAGTAACAGAATATATTGATTTAAATTCAAATGTCCTCTTTATTATGCCCCGATTGAAAACTCTGCTTTATACCCTTCACAAGAATGTGACCTAAAACTGAGTGAAAACATTGGGTCTTCACATTTTAGTTAGAAAATAAGGGTACTTGAAGTACAGCAGGGGTGTAGCCAGAACTTTGTGCGCAAAATTTTGAAGGTGCCTCTGTCCAAATGCTCCTAGAGAGACACCTCTCCACAGAAGTTGTTAATTGAATCCCCTATAATAGTGCCCAAGTTTATATTATGAACCATAGTAGTGCCCTAGTTCATATTATGTCACATTGTAAGGTTGCCAGTACACATTAAGCCACACAGCGCCCCCAATTCACATTATGACATACAGTGTCCCCAGTTCTTATGATGCCACATTACAGTATGGATGTTTTGGGGCTGGAACTGAGTGAGACATTGGAATCACACAGAACTGCCTTGACTTGTGCTAGTGACATGGGAGCAGAGCCGGCCATAGGCATAGGCA